>NC_133330.1:227755441-228977205 GCF_042186555.1 Aquarana catesbeiana | reverse complement strand
GTATTCACCCCCTTTGTTATGAAGCCCATAAAAAGTTCCGGTGCAACCAATTACCTTCAGACGTCACATAATTAGTGAAATGATGACCACCTGTGTGCAATCTAAGTGTCACATGATCTGTCATTACATATACACACCTTTTTGAAAGGCCCCAGAGGCTGCAATACCTAAGCAAGAGGCACCACTAACCAAACACTGCCATGAAGACCAAGGAACTCTCCAAACAAGTAAGGGACAATGTTGTTGAGAAGTACAAGCCAGAGTTAGGTTATAAAAAAAAATCCAAATCTTTGATGATTCCAAATCTATCATAACCAAATGGAAAAGAACATGGCACAACAGCAAACCTGCCAAGAGACAGCCGCACACCAAAACTCACGGACCGAGCAAGGAGGGCATTAATCGGAGAGGCAGCACAGAGACCTAAGGTAACCCTGATGGAGCTGCAGAGTTCCACAGCAGAGAATGGAGTATCTGTACATAGGACAACAATAAGCTGTACGCTCCATAGAGTTGGGCTTTATGGCAGAGTGGTCAGAAGAAAGCCATTACTTTCAGAAAAAAACAAAATGGCAGGTTTGAGTTTGTGAAAAGGCATGTGGGAGATTCCCAAAATATATGGAGTAAGGTGCTCTGGTCTGATGAGACTAAAATTGAACTTTTTGGCCATCAAAGAAAACGCTATGTCTGGTGCAAACCCAACACATCACATCACCCAAAGAACACCATCCCCACAGTGAAACATGGTGGTGGCAGCATCATGCTGTGGGGATGTTTTTTAGCAGTCAGGACTGGGAAACTGGTCAGGGTTGAGGGAAAGATGGATGGTAGTAAATGCAGTGATATTCTTGAGCAAAACCTGTACCACTCTGTGTGTGATTTGAAGCTAGGACGGAGGTTCACCTTCCAGCAGGACCATGACCCCAAACACACTGCTAAAGCCACTTGAGTGGCTTAAGGGGAAACATGTAAATGTGTTGGAATGGAATGGTTAAAGCCCAGACCTCAATTCAATAGAAAATCTGTGGTCAGACTTAAAGATTGCTGTTCACAAGCACAAACCATCCAACTTGAAGGAGCTGGAGCCAGTGGCGTCACCTGGTGCAAGAAAACATGGCATCACCCCCCCACCCCCCACAATAACCTCTTCCCAATATATTTTTACCCTACTGTTTTCTCTCTGTTCTCCCTTCTTCCCCTTTTCTCTCTCTCTCTCCCTATTTGTCTTTCTATCTCTCCCCTTTCTCTCTCTCTCTCTCTCTCTATCCATCTTTCTTGTTCTTTCTATCTCTTATTCTTCCTCTCCCTTTACTTGTCCCTGTTCCCCCTACCCGCCTCTCTCTCCAGGGCCAGATTTACATAGCAGGAGCCTATAGGCACTGGACTCTGAAGCCCCCCCCCCCCCCCCAACAGCGTTGCCAACCCCCCACAATTTTATTATACACATTGAAAATCTACTGACAGAATGCTTTTTTTTCCCTGAGAAGCTGAGATGACAGCGTGCTGCCCGATATTGTGGAGAATGAAATGTGCATTTTGTATACTTCAAACAAAGGTTGTACAAAAAAGGGGGGGCAGTACGACGCACTGAATGGTGCATCACACTGCCCCCCAGCAGCCTGCAATGCAGAGCGGCTGAAGTGCCAAATTGCTCTGCGATTTCATGCTGTTTCAGTGTGAATTAGCCCTAAGAGGGAAAGAGGGGTTGGAGGGATAGAAACAGAAGGGGGGAGTGGTAGGAGAGATAGAAACAGGAGGGAGAGAGATGGGGTAGATGGGAAAGTAGGAGAGAGATAGAGAAAGTGGGGAGAGAGGCAGGGGTCTGAGAGAGAGAAGGGGTGAGAGAGGGAGAGAGAGAGAGAGAGAGAGAGAGAGAGAGAGAGAGAGAAGGGGTGAGAGAGGGGTGAGAGAGGGGGAGAGAGAGAGAGAGAGAGAGAGAGAGAGAGAAGGGGTGAGAGAGAGAGAGAGAGAGAGAAGGGGTGAGAGAGAGAGAGAAGGGGTGAGAGAGAGAGAGAGAGAAGGGGTTAGAGAGAGAGAGAGAGAAGGGGTTAGAGAGAGAGAAGGGGTGAGAGAGAGAGAAGGGGTTAGAGAGAAGGGGTGAGAGAGAAGGGGTGAGAGAGAAGGGGTGAGAGAGAAGGGGTGAGAGAGAAGGGGTGAGAGAGAGAGAGAGAGAGAGAGAGAGAGAGAGAGAGAGAGAGAAGGGGTGAGAGAGAGAGACAGAGAGAGAGAGAAGGGGTGAGAGAGAGAGAGAGAGAGAGAGAGAGAGAAGGGGTGAGAGAGAAGGGGTGAGAGAGAGAGAGAGAGAGAGAGAGAAAGAAAAGGGGAGAGAGAGAGAGAAGGGGTGAGAGAGAGAGAGAGAGAGAGAGAAGGGGTGAGAGAGAGAGAGAGAAGGGGTGAGAGAGAGAAGGGGTGAGAGAGAAGGGGTGAGAGAGAGAGAGAGATGGGGTGAGAGAGAGAGAGAGGGGTGAGAGAGAGAGAGGGGGTGAGAGAGAGATGGGGTGAGGGGGGGTTGAGGGTGAGTGAGGGGTGAAAGAGAGAGGGGGTGGGGGTTGATAGAGAGAGGGGGTGGGGGTTGAGGGATAGAAAGAGAGGAGGGCAGGGGTGACAGAGAGGGGGTAAGGGGGTGGGGGGTGAGAGATAGAGAGAGGAGGGGGGTGCCAGAGAGGGGGATGAGAGAGAGAAGGTGGTTGAGAGAGGGGGTGGGGGTGAGGGGGTTAAGAGAGAGGGGGTGGGGGTGAGGGAGAGAGGGGGATGAGACACAGAGAGGGGCGAGACTCCCCCTCCTCCTCACCTTGCCCCGGATCCTTACCCTTCGGCCGTTTCCTGCACATCCTGTCCAGGCACAAAGTGGCCAGTGGAGAGAAGAGCGGAGGGCAGCTTCACAGAGTACAGCCGCCGCGCCGCCCGGGCGGAGATAGTAGTGTGTGTAGACAGTGACGTAATCTCTCACTCTGCAGTGCAGTGTGAGAGAGAGATGAGATGTGACAGGCTGGCTCAGTAGGAGGAGGAAGAAGGAGGACACGCAGCACGCTCACACACTGACATACCAAACGCTGCCACGGCGCTGGAGGTGTGTGTTGTTTCAACCCGGCAGGCTGCGGAGTGCGGGGTGAACAGGTCAGCTGATTAAAAAAAAAAAAATACCAGTGCTTTCCACACCGTCTGGAGGGTGTCACCCCTCTAGCGGGTGTCACCCGGGTGCGGACCGCACCCCCCACACCCCCCTAGCAATGCCACAGGCTGGAGCAGTTTTGCAAGGAGGAATGGGCAAAAATCCCAGTGGTAAGATGTAGCAAGCTCATAGAGACTTATCCAAAGCGACTTGGAGCTGTGATAGCAGCAAAAGGTGGCTCTGCAAAGTATTGACTTTAGGGGGGTGAATAGTTATGCACATTGATTTTTTCTATAATTTTGTCCTATTTGTTGTTTGCTTCACAATACAAAAAAAAACATATTCAAAGTTGTGGGCATGTTCTGTAAATTAAATGCTGCAAATCATCAAACAATATATCTTTCCCTGAACAGAAGGACTCAAGTGGGATGGGCTGATATTCCTCTGTGATATATGTAATTTCATCAGCAGAGGAAGCGCTACACTTTAACCTTGTGTGCTGATTGGCTGAGCCATGTTGTGTTCTGATTGGTTGAGCCATGCTGTGTGCTGATTGGCTGAACATGTTGTGTGCTGAACATATGTAAGCTCATATGCCTGTACATGCCTAAAAAAGACATAGTGTGCATGGACACATTGGCTAACATGGAGGGGAGTTTTGAGGCAGAAAAAATGAGAGCTCAAAAAAGCTCAAAAGCCTGTAGCAGCAGCTTCTTTGAGCTTCTTTGAGATGCAGTGTGCATGAGCCCTTATGCAGACGAAAATGTATGTAAACTAATGTAATCTGTTGACAACCATTCCTTTTGCTCCAATTGTTTGGAAAGGAACAGACTTTTTTGTTTATACTTTAGTCACCTATGACTATTTTGTTCCACAAAAATCGGACATGTGATGTAAGCTGATAAACAGAAAGCGCTCTGGTAAAGATGGTCCTGCCTTAAAAACCGATCAGCAGGCATATATGCTGGGGACAGTGGCTACATGCTCTCTAACAGGATCTGCCACAGGGATTTCTTCTGTGCTGTAAGCGTTGAGCAGGTCTATTGCTGGATGCCATTCAATGTAATATAGCAAATCTGTAAAGAACGTTTGTGACTATCACATTTTTCTATTTAAAAAAAAAAAAAAAAGTTATCTAAAGGTGTCATAGAATGCTTCTGCGTTTGTTCTATAGCATTTTATAAAGATTCTTGTGGCCGGTTCACAGCACGATCGCACAGAAACACAGTCCACGTTCCTGTGCAATTCCTGCACGTTCTCTTGCATTGCAATTTTGCAGCCTATTCACTTGCCTTTCCCGAACCATGTTCTATTGTGAACCAGCCCTCAGTATGGAGGAAACAGCAAAGCTGTAGATACTGTGTATCAAGCTGGGATTTTTTTTTTTTCCGCTCAGCTAGCAGGTTGAACAAAAAAAAAAACCTCACAGATCTCTGCATCCACATAAGCGAAGTGGATGCAGGGATCACCTTGCTGCACTATTGTATTCTGAGCTTCACTATTTTTTTCTGACAGGGGGGGACTCTACCCTCCCCCCGTCAGAATGCACAGATCAGCTCTGCAGCCATTGGTTACCTGTCGCTGTAAACTGAGTTGCGCATGAAAAGTTTGCAGCACTGGACAAGACAGTGAGCAGGCATGTCGTGGAATTTTATTGTAGAAGAGACATTAGATGTCTCCTCTGCAATAAGAGCCTGCCTGCTCACTGTTTGTTACTTCAGAACTTCAGTTCCACTTTAAAGAGGAAGTAAACCCTGATGGATTTTACTTCATCTTTTAAATAAAATGCATAATGGGTTAGTATGCATTGCATACTAGCCCATTATGTGACACTTACCTGCAAACAAATCCATCGCTGTCCCCTGTGCAGGCTGCGTCCATCTTCACCCCTCTTCCTTCCGGGGGCCGCGGACTCCGGCTTTGTGACTGTCCGGAGCCGTGTGATATCACTCTCACGCAAACACAAAAACATATTTGGGGGGCACACCCTACAATGCGTTTAAATTCAAGATGGTGCTGCTATAAGACCTACAAACAGTACAAAATATTTTACAGCACACACATTCAAGAATGACATTTCCTGCAAGGCTAGTTAAAAACACCTGAACATATTCAAAAAATACGGGGGTTTGGTCACACTATATAGTCATATAGTGCTAAGCCCACTTACTGCGACAAAGTACCCCGAATTAGTGGGTCCTACTCTAGTAATAGAATGGAAGATCCTTTGTCTCAACCATGGGAGCTGAACTCCTCTATGTGGGAGAACTGAAGGGGATACATCCTATGCACTGGTGGCCACTAAATAAGAGGTAATGAGGAGGGGGAGGGGTGCTCCAGCCCGAAAAACCTGGTCAAGGTCTATTAAAATATACAAAAACATATTTGGGGGGCACACCCTACAATGCGTTTAAATTCAAGATGGTGCTGCTATAAGACCTACAAATAGTACAAAATATTTTACAGCGCACACATTCAAGAATGACATTTCCTGCAAGTCTGAAAGTCTGAAAAAAGAAAACTAATGCAACCATCACATTTAAAAGAGAAGAATGGAGTTTTTTGTAAAATCATACTTACCTATGTGGATGTAGCATCGATCCGAAGCTGCATCTATCCCCCGCCGACTAGGAAGGATAGGAGGGAAAGGGTGGAGAGAGAGGAAGGGAAAAATTATAAATTACTGAATAGAAAAAGGTAGGCAGAGAGAGAAAGATAGGGCTGAAGTACAAAATCTAATATTTAATTTTTGGAATTGCTTGACATAACTTACAAAGAATTCTTAACACAGCTCAAAATCTGTGGGGCAGATGATTGATTGCTCTGTGGTTGATAGGATGGGTCACAAGGCTTCATCAGTTCTCAGTGTCACATAATGTAAAGGAGAACCATTGCACTCAGGACAGTGTCAGGAAAGTCTCTCATCATTTATCAGGGATGAATCTGCCAATCTACAGGGATCCTTAATAATGTCAGATAACTATCTCTGCATGGAATGATTATCTGATAGATATGTAATCTACAATCAAACTATAATAACTGTCTGTAGGATTGAATATGATATATTATTTCTATGTATAAATGTAAGTATAATACAAAATAAAAAGGTTAACTTTGTCAGATTTTCAGTACTGTGAACACTCCATAGCTTGTTTAACCATGGTGTTAAATCAGTCAATAAATCATTGCAAATCATGCAGCTGGAACTTTAGTTAAACCAACTCTTGGCACATGCTTTATTTTGGCTGCAATCACAGACTGGCAAAATGGACTATTCAAAAACAGCAGTCGCACTGACCTTGAGCTGTTTAGCTTGTCCAAGACACATGTGCCAGCTTTCTGGAATCTGGATTGCCTATTAGATTGGTAACATGGGCACTTTCATAAAAATGCCATTTGAAGTGTTGGGAAGATTTATTATACTGTAACTGCAGTTAGTTTAGAATCTTGATTTATAGTAAATATTTAATAGCTTCTTTATTGCTAATTTCCTACCTATATCAGTACTGCTCATACAACTTTTATCTACTGTACATGTACTTTACTGTTGGAGTGGGTGCCTGCTGGAGGCATTTACATATATTCATACAATATACCATAGAAGTATCACCACACAATGTATTCAACTTTGGTGTGAAGTAAATGAAAGACAGGCTTCAGCTTGCATCACATACATACATAGTCGTACATATTTAATCAGGTTGAAAGTCCATCTAGTTTAACCAACCAAAAAAAACTAAGAAAAAGAAAACCTTCATTTAAAGAACCCTTTGCCCCCAGTTGATCCAGAGGAAGGCAAAACAACCCTACAAAGCATAGTTCAATTTCATCCAGTGAGTGAAAAAAATTCTGATCCAATGGGATATTCTCTGGATCAAGAATCGACAATTTCTGGTGTCTTTACCATTAAATGTTATTGTTCAGTTATATTGTGTGCATTTTTGCATGCACACTGCTCTTTTTTTAAACAATCAACTGAGATTGCTAGAATAGTTTTCACAGCTCTTACTGAAGAGAAATTTCTGTATATGGAGGTTAAATCTCTTTTTCTCCATAAGTAAAGAGTGACCCCTTATCCTTTTGAAATGACCTTAAAGCAAATAACTTAGCACCAAGTTCACAATATGGACCACTAATATATGCATGTAAGGTGATCGCATTCCCATTAATTGCAAGAGAGGATAAATTATGTTGTGCTAAATTATTCCTCTAAGCTAAGCTCCTTCATGTCCTCCATCTTATTGCTTTGGTTGCACTTTTGCCATTTCCCCAATATGTTTTTTAACTGGTGCCCAAAACTGAATTGCATACTGTAGATAAATGGATTTTTAAAACAGCTTACCTGTAAAATCCTTTTCTTGGAGTACATCACGGGACACAGAGCACCATAATAATGACTATCTGGGTTATATGCTACCTTTAGGTGATTGGACGCTGGCAACCAATAGTAAGAAGGTTCCTCCCATATAACCCCTCCCATACAGGAAGTACCTTTAGTTTTGTAGCAAGCAATGAAGATCCCAGAAAAGAAGGGAGGGACCTCTGTGTCCCGTGATGTACTCCAAGAAAAGGATTTTACAGGTAAGCTGTTTTAAAAATCCATTTTTCTTTATCGTACATCACGGGACACAGAGCACCAAAATAATGACTATCTGGGATGTCCTAAAGCAATGCATTTGAGGGGAGGGCATAGTATTCCTAAATCTCCTTCAGGCCAAGGACTTATAAAGCCGCTCGCAGCACGCTGTGGCCAAAAATAGTCTCCTTTTGAGATCTAACGTCCAGCTGGTAAAACCTGGTGAAAGTATGAACTGAAGACCAAGTGGCTGCTTTGCAAATCTGAGCCATAGACACCTGTTGGCGCACTGCCCATGATGTACTAACTCCTCTAGTAGAATGAGCTTTGAAATAATGAGGTGGAACCCTGCATTTCAACTCATAAGCCTGGATAATGAGTTGGCGAATCCACCTAGAGATAGTAGAAGTAGCTGCTTCCTGTCCCCTCTTAGGACCCTCTGGCAGGACAAAAAGGGAATCAGTCTTCCGAAAAGGAGCTGACATGTTTAAGTAAACCTTGACTGCTCTTACCACATCCAGTGAGTGAAGCATCTTTACCTCTTTAGACTTAGGATTGGGAAAAAAAGGAAGGTAAAATGATATCCTGATTCAAATGAAAATTGGAAACCACCTTAGGTAAAAAATCTGGACGGGGGCACATCACCACCTTGTCCTGATGTAAAAATAGAACAGGTTTTTTACATGAAAGGGCGGCAATTCAGACACCCTTCTAGCCGATGTTATGGCCACGAAAAAAAAACAATTTCCTGGTCAATAGAATTAAAGGAATATGCCTAATTGGTTCAAAGGGTTGAACCTGTAGAGCTGATAGCACCAAGTTCAAGTCCCAGGGGCATAAGGGAGGCTTAACAGATGGTTTTAAGTACAGTACCCCCTTGACGAAGGTTCGTACAAAAGAATGAGATGCAATTGGCCGCTGGAAAAAACTAATAAGGCCAAAATTTGTCCTTTAATGGTTCCTAAAGATAAGTTTAAATCAATTCCCAATTGAAGAAAGGCGAGGATCCTCCCAATCGTATACTTGCGAGGATGCCATCTTTTCCTCTTGCACCAGGAAATGTACGATTTCCAGACCCTATGGCAAATACTTCTAGAAACTGGTTTTCTAGCATTTATCAGAGTAGATAAGACTGAACCTCTGATACCATGGTCTTTCAGCACCCTAGTCTCAATAGCCATGCCATCAAATTCAGTGACCGTAAAGAAGGATGGTATATCGTACCTTGAGATTACAGATCTGGATGGTATGGGAGGCCCAGCGGGTCCTCCACCGCCATCCTCACAATCTCTGAGTACCAGGACCTCCTGGGCCACCCCAGGGTCACCAGGGTCACTGTATTCTGCTTCTCTTGTACCCTGTGTAACAGGTGTGGCAGCATCTGGATCAGAGGAAAAGCATAAATCAGGGAATACCACTCCCAGGGAACCACCAATGCATCCGTACCACCAGCGAGTGGATCCCTGGTCCTGGATACAAACCTGCCCACCTTGGCATTGAATCTGGATGCCAGAAGATCCACATCTGGCATCCCCCAGTGCTGGCAGATATGAAGGAAAACTTCGGGGTGAAGAGACCACTCCCCCTGTAGTAGCTGCTGGCGACCTTAGGTAGTCTGCCTGCCAATTGTCCACCCCTGGAATAAAGACTGCCGACAGAAATGGCACATGTCTCTCTGCCCAAGTTAATATGTGATTTACTTCTCTTTGGGCCACCCGACTCCGGGTGCCCCCTTGGTGGTTGATGTATGCCACCACCGTGGAGTTGTCGGACTGGATTCGGACAGGAAGCCCCCGCAGTCTGGACGTCCAAAATAGGAGAGCCAAGCGAGCTGCCTGAATTTCCAGCAGATTGATGGGCAAGGTCTTCTCTACCTGAGACCACAATCCCTGGACGGAAGTCTCTTCCAGGACTGCTCCCCAGCCTAGACGACTGGCGTCTGTAGTTACTACTTTCCAGGTTACTGGTGGAAAGGATTTTCCGCCATTCAAGTTGCTGGTCTTTGACCACCAAGAGAGTTCCCTTTTCACCTGTAGGGATAGAGACATGAGATGATCCAAGGTTTGAACCGATTTGTCCCAAGCTTCCAGGATAGCTCTCTGGAACATCCTTGAGTGAAACTGCGCATAGGGAACTGCGCTGAAGGATGACACCATCTTGCCCAACAGCCTCATGCACAGACGAATCGAAGGACCTTCTACCCCCTTGACTTCCTGAACCAGCTCTACTATAGAGTTTAAGGGAGGTAGAATTACTCTTTCTTGGGTTGTGTCCAAGATCAGACCCAGATATGTTAAGACCTGAGTTGGATGAAGGGCCGATTTGTCCATATTTAGAATCCAGCTGAGGAACCTTAGGAAATGGACCATAGTCATAATGTTTTCTACCAAGGTGGAGTAAGCTTGGTCCCTTAACAGAAGGTCATCCAGATATCCTACTACCGAGATCTTATGGGACCTTAGGAATGCCAACACTGGAGCCAGAACCTTTGTGAAGAGTCAAGGTGCCGTGGCTAGACCGAATGGAAGTGCCACAAATTGGAAATGATTCCCTTCTACTGCAAATCGCAGGAATCTTTGATGTGGACCGAAAATCGGTACATGCAGGTATGTGTCTTTGAAAGGAGTTTAGAAGGGAATTGAGGGATTTGAGGTCCAAGATGGGCCTTACCTCTCCGTTCAGCTTCGGCACTGTAAATAGGTTCGAGTAGAACCCCTTGAATCTTTCTTTGTACGGAACCTCGATAATTACCTTTTGCCTTTCCAGCTGTTCTAAAGCAAGGAATAGGCCCCTCTTTTTCCCCGGGTCTGATGGGACTCTGGATACCAAAAATCAAGTCAAGAAAATCCCGGAACTCTATTTTGTAACCCTGAGTTATGGTGGAAATAACCCACCTATCTTGAACCAATTTCCCCCAAGCATCTGCAAACCACTGCAGTCTGCCCCCCACCCGCAAGATGGGGGGCGTCCCTTCACAAGGAAGACTTGGAATTGGCTTTGGCTGGTTTCTGGGTCCAGGGTCTTTTTTGACCTTGAGGTTTCTTAAAAGTAGGTGGCCGAGGCCGTCGATACCTCTTAGGGGAAGAGGCACTTGGCCCAGGAGCGTTGGGAATTTTAAAGGAAGGCTGCTTACTCCTTCTTTAAACCGGAAGTAAGGAACTTTTCCCTCCTGAAATCTTTTGGATATATTTATTCAGATCCTCCCCAAATAAAAGCACACCGTGAAAAGGAAAAGCCGCGAGCAGCCTCTTGCATGGTGTCTCGGCTGACCAGTTCTTCAACCACAGTACTCTGTGCATATGGATTGAGAGTAGCACAAAACGAGACATCTGCTGGATCGAGTCCTTTAATGCGTCTACCACAAAACATAAAGCACGAGGAAGTTCTGACAGCTCGTCAGAAACGTGCTCAGCCTGCTCTTGAACAGGCAGGTTCCTGACCAATTTCTTAAAATGGTCCTTCAACTCCTGATAAATACCGATAGCAGCAACTGCCAGTTGTACTGCTGACCCAGCCACCACAAAGGAAGCTTTTAGTAAGGATTTCAGTTTTTTTATCTGCCAGATCCTTAAATCCCTGGGCATTATCCACAGGACAGGTTAGACTTTTATTCACTGAAGAAATGGCAGCATCAACCAAAGGTGTATCCCACTTCTTCCTGAATTTTTCCTCCATAAGATATAAAAAAGAAAAACTTTTTGGAGGCAAGTATGTCCTGTCCGGGTGGACCCAGTCAGTGTAAATTACCTGTTCCAATAAAGGATGCAAAGGAAAGGCCTGGAAACCTAGTTGAGGATGCAAGGATCCCAATGTAGAACAGGAGAGTCCTGGTCCCTGTACCTGAGGTAATTTAAATCCAACTCTCACCATCTCAGCCAAGGACTGGATAAACAATTTCTGGGATTGAGAGGCCGAAAACACTTCAGCCTCTCCTTCCTCCTTATCTTTAACGGCCTCCTCCTCCAAATCCTCTGCCCATTCTGGATCCAAATCACAGGGACCCATGTGGCTAAAAGAATCCTGGTGCTCAAGTGACTCACCACTGGGACCAGGCTCAGGGGATGGAGATCTATGACGTTTCTTCCCTCCCTGTGTTACTGTAGCAATCATACCCGCTATTTTGCCTTCAAGGCCAGCTAGGGCTAATGCTAAGTCATCCTTAGTACCATAAGCCGATGCAGGGATATTGGTAGTGGCCACCACGCCTGACAACTGCAATGGCTCAGCCAGGCCAAATGCCGCAGGTCTTTCAGGGGAGACTGATGCTGCAGTAACCTGAGGTTGATCTCCTGTTTTTGAAGGAGTCCCTTTAACCCCGGGGCTTGCCATGCTCCCCGTACCTCGTTTCCTGGAAGACATTGCTTACAAGTTTTTGAGGAAAAAAAGGCACTCCCTCTGAGTTATATGGCTGGATCCAGCATACAGCCGCTACGACAGCCTTTAACAGCCTTCAACCTGTTGCAAATGTCCAAACTTACGTGCCCAGACCTTTGTGTCCCACCGCACACTAGGCTTCTGTGAGCCTGACTGACAAACAGCATTGAACATGCAGGTGCGTGACCTCCCTCTGTACTCGCGTGCTGCCACATGACGCACGCACGCCCATGCTCTACTGCGCACACCTGCGCGGCGCACACACAGGCATGCTGCGATGCACGCGGTGACCGTCACCCGTGCACATGGACCAGCACAGTGCACGCCCCTGCGCACGTGCGTGCCCAGCACACACCGCCCATGTGCAGGAGACACCCACATAAGCTGCATCTGCCGGCTTTTCTGTAACCTCTGCTACAACAGCTTACAGTGTGGACACAAGGCATACACTAAAACATATTTGGCAAAAATAGTAGTATTTTTAGGCCCTCCAGAGGGAGTACTCACCGATCCTCGCTGCAGGGCCTGATACAGGCCCAATCTTCCCCCATCACGGTGGGCAGTGCCACAGAGGACCTTCAAGGACTGGGTCCCCCTTTGTACGGGGTCCACACCCCTGGACCTGTAAAGCACCCTTCTGGTTCCCTTGGGCAAGTGAAGACCAGGGATACCATATAACAAGGGTCCAGCGCCTTAAAGGACACACTACAAGCAAAACCTTGTCCTTGAACCGAGGCTCGGGTACCATCCACTTTAGCTTTTTTATGCCATCCGAATTGATCCGATTATAACATCCTCACTGGGACATTTACTGAAGAAAAATTGAAGAGCTTCCACAGCCTTGACCATCACCTTCAAGACACTGGCAAAAAACTAAAGGTACTTCCTGTATGGGAGGGGTTATATGGGAGGAACCTTCTTACTATTGGTTGCCAGTGTCCAATCACCTAAAGGTAGCATATACCCAGATAGTCATTATTATGGTGCTCTGTGTCCCATGATGTATGATAAAGAAAAGGTTTTATCAATGCTTTGAACAAAGGCAAAATTATGGGTTGATTTACTAAAGGCAAATAGACTGTGCACTTTGCACTAACGTAAATTTATTTTTTACTAAAGATGTGTGCTTGATAAACCATTGTGGTAATATTGTGTCAAAAATATTTTGGAGCAGTCACAATTTTATTTTCCAGAGTCTCTACTTTCAGAAAATATATAATTTTTTGCAGGTCCAATCCTGGGTGGCTGCACAGGGTGCACCGCGCCCAGGTGCCGCGAGCTGAGGCAGAGGGGGGGTTCCAAAGCTCAAGACCTAGCAGGCGTCAAAGCCTATTGCTGCACTGCACTGCTGACTGTCCCCACCCACCTCCTCCTGCTCCAGTGCCAAGAGTGACTTGCAGGCAGCAGGGACTGTTGTGATCTCCAGTGTCTTCACTCACCTCCTTCTCTGGTGCCCATGGCCCACCACCCGGTGGCATCTGCTGACTGGCTCAGATCCATGGCTGCGGCTGCCTGACTTCTTCTCCTCCCGCCCGCAGCCTGACTGTCTGAGGGACCCCAGGCCTGTGGACCACCACTCTCCAGGGGGATATTAGAAGGTGAGGATTGGATTAGAAGGTGACACAAGTGGGGGACAGCAATGAAGAAGAAGAAAAAAAAAGCAATAACTAGTGTTGGTTTGTGTTAATCCAGCTGAGGTCTAAATGCCCAATCAATTGCTTTTTTTTTTTTTTTTTTTTTTTTTATTGCTTTTTTTTTTTTCATCTACATATATCTAGGGATGTGTGTTCCCTTATATGTTTTTTGATGCATATATTTGCATTTATTCACTTTATAGATTGATATATTTATTTGCACCTATTCACTTTACTGATTGTGATATCAGGGTATATGTTTTTTGATGCATTTTTTTGCATTTATTCACTTTATTGGTTGATTATTTATTTGCACTTATTTACTTTACTGATGATGATATCAGGGTATTTTTATGGTTTAGTATTTTATATATAAGCACCACTCCAACAGATGGGGATAGTTTGATAAGCGCACCAACATATTTTATATTGATTTATAGCAACAGGTGTCACAGCACTAATTGGTTGGTTGCAGCTCACGCATTTCTTTTTTGGTATTTTGTTATTTTATAGAGAATCCACACCAGCACTTTAGTTTTCTTTTTTCACTTCTTTTGGTGGTACTTGATCACCCCTGCAGTTTTTATTTTTTGTGCTATAAACAAAAAAAGACAGATAATTTTGAAAAAAAACTATATTTTTTACTTTCTGCTATAAAACATATCCAATAAAAAAAATGTAAAAAATCAAATTTCTTCATAAATTTAGGCCAATATGTAATTGCTACATATTTTTGGTAAAAAAAATCCCGATAAGCATATAATTATTGGTTTGTGCAAAAGTTATAGCGTCTACAAACTATGGGATAGATTTAGGGACTTTTTATTTCTTTAATATTTTGTACTAGCAATGGCGACGATCAGCAATTTTTAGCAGGACTGCAACATTGCGGCAGACAAATCTAACACTAAGTGACACTTTTTGGGGACCAGGGACACCAATACAGTGATCCGTGCTAAAAAAATGCACTGTCACTGTATAAATGACACTGGCAGGGATGGAGTTAACATCAGGGGCAATCAAAGGGTTAAATGTGTTCCCTATGAGTGCTTTTTAACTGTGGAGGACGTGCTTTGGCTAAGGGAAAGCAGAGGTCCGTGTTTCTGCTTAGCAGAAACACAAGATCTCCATTTTCCTCTCAGGCAGAACGACAGTCTGCCTTGTTTACATAGGCAGACTGCCATTCTGCCTCTCTACAAATTATCTCCGGGTTACCAGCAGACATTGCATTCGCCAGACCCACTGATTGGCTCCCGCTGTGTCCAATCACAGCAGGAGAGGGGCTCCAGCAGTGCGCACACGCGCCCCCGAGCCGAAGAAAAAGATCACGTACAGGTACATGATTTTGTGATTAAGGGCCACCCTGCTGCAGTATATGTATGTGGGGCAGTCCTTAAGTGGTTAAACACACTTTTTTCTTAGTAAATGTCAGTTTTCCCATAGATTATTCCATAGATGTGCCACTTCAGAGGCAGGTTAAAAAAGGTATCCCCAATCTATTTTGTGGGGTAAAAATGCAGGGGTTAAACAGCCTTTCACTTGCCTTAATTAGGAATGAGTTTGGTTCAACTAGGGTTGACAAACTTCAAAGAAGTTCAGATACATGAACCCCACAGAAACCAAGAGGAGCCAAATCTGTCAAATAAAAATGCAAATTTTGTGGGTTACTAGGCAAAGGGATGCAAAAAAGAAAAAATCATAAAAAAAAATCAGAAAAGGAGAACGAAAATCTGAAAATGTGAAAACCCGAAAATCCAAAATAATAACTAACTACAGTAATTAATAATAACTATTACTAACTATTAAAGCATAGGTACAATAGAGTTTCCTTTCAAATTTGGCTGTTAGTGAATGTAACAAATAGGAATTTATCTGAAGTTACAAATTATCCGAAATAACGAATGCCGTATCTAAATGAATGGAACGTAACCAATGAATAATAATAAATAATAATAATAATGTTTTATTAATATTATTATTATTATTATTATTAATAATTAATATTATTAATTCATTACGTTCCATTCGTTTAGATGAGGCATTAGTTATTTCGGATAATTCTTCAGATAAATTAGTATTTGTTACATTCAGGAACAGCCAAATTTGAAAGGAAATTCCAATACCTATAATTTAATAGTTAGTAGGGATGAGCTGAACATCCCCCGGTTTAGTTCGCCCCAGAACATGCGTACAAACAAAAAATTTGTGCAAACTCGCGAACACTGTTAAAGTCTATAGGACACGAATGTGAAAAATCAAAATTGTTCATTTTAAAGGCTTATATGTAAGTTATTGCCATAAAAAGTATGTATGTATGTATGTATGTATGGGGACCTGGGTCCTGTCCCAGGGGACATGTATCAATGCAAAAAAAAGTTTTTAAAATGGACGTTTCAGGATCAGTGATTTTAATAATGCTTAAAGTGAAACAATAAAAATGAAATATTCCTTTAAATATCTTAGTCTGCCTGTAAAGTAGCACATCTTTCCCATGTTTATGACAGTACCGCAGCAAAATGAAATTTCTAAAGGAAAAAATGTAATCACGGCAATATACATAAAAAATCATTGAAAAAAATGGCGGAGGTTCCTTCCCCCCCCCCAGCCCATTACCAGGCCCTTCAGGTCTGGTGTGGATATTAAGGGGAGCTGACGGGGGCAGATGTGCGTCTGACGTCAGCGCAGGGGAGGGGCCCGGCGCCGGCTCCAAGGGAGGCAGGGACGGAGCGCCTACGCTCTACGGAGATGCCTTGCGGGGTGAGAGACCGCAAGAGGACGAGCACTCGGCCGTCCATCCGCCCTACCAGTCCCCCCCGCTGAACCGGCTGAAGCTTGAAGCAGCGCTTTGTACTCCCCCTGGGATCACCATGCACAGGAATGAGGCTCTCATGGGTATACCCCCACTCCTATGAGGCCCGACGCTGCAACAGACAGGACCAGCAGCTCATGACTTTCAGTCAGAAGGTGCACAGAGAGGAGCCATTATCTTCATTCGGTCCTGAGCGCTGGACGCGGCAACAAGGAGCAAAGTCAAGCAGCTAAAGGAACTACAGCCTCCCGCAGTCGTCTGTGACAGAAGAAGCAAGGTAGGAGAGGCTCCGGGCTATCTTGGCTACTACCATCGACTTGCTATGTTATGTCATGAACTGTGTGGGTTAAACTGTGATCACCTGATGTGAGTTTGGGAGACTAGGAAAATAGTGTCAAACAGGGCTCTTTGCCACTAACGGCTATAGGTCTCGTACAAAAGGAATGGACTCTCGTGACCCTCCTCAGCCACCCCTCTCTTGTCTAGTAGCTTTCAATCGATATCCGATTCGACAGGTCGGGCATTAGCTTGAGGTTTTGTCCAGCTCCTCCTATCCCCTCCTTCCCTCAACCCGCCGACCTCATCAAACTAGAGGTTCCGTCTACCCCTCATGAGTACGGTTCCTGAGTTGATCGTACTCTAACATAGAAGCAGTGGCAAGATAACTTCCTTCAGCATTTAATGCAATCTGAAAGAGGGAGTAGATCGTATACATACATAGACTGCTTACAGGCCCCACTCGAGAAGCATTTCCTTCTCCCCCATGGTTTGAGGGGGGAAGGAGATTCCTAAAACTGAGAAGCCCTCCGAGGGGGTGATTGCGACATTGCCTTTTTTTTTTTCAACTGTTACCAGGGGCAAATAGAGACAAGGAGCAGAAGCATGAGAGGCCGCTCATCTAGAACAACGGAACTCCAGAACACAAGAGAGAGCCTAAATACCAGCTCTATACAAAAATACTTAAAAGAAGCAAATGCAAAGAGCCCAGGAATGGAGGTGAAACACTCAGGCACAAAGGAGAAGAAAAAGGAGCAACTGAAACAGAAGGGGGGGCAGGGGGATAGAACCCACGATGAGCCGGACACCGAGGGTGTGACCGCATGGAGCGCAGCTGATGAGCAAAGATTCATGGCGCTTGTCCCAAGCAAATTAGACATGAGCGAAATGTTTGCTAAACTGGAAGCAAAACTAGAAAACGTGATAAAAGCGGAGATATCAAGCGTCCGCTCCGACATGGGACATTTTCTCCGCCGGGTAGAGGAAGCCGAAGAGGCCTCATGTACTCAAGCAAAAGAAATCTCAGATTTAAAAGAACAAGTCAGGAAGATTCAAAACGAAAACCGCCTATTAATGTTTAGACTGGAAGAACAGGAGAACCAGAGTTGGCGGCAAAACCTACGCATCAGATCCATCCCGGAACAACAAAACGAGGATCTGGGAGAGAAGATGAGGAAGATATTCAACCCTCTGTTGGGTAGGCGAGAAGAGGAAGTCTTAAGGATCGACAGGGTCCATAGAATAAGGAAGGCCCCCATTTAAAGCAAGACACCCCTAGAGATGTCATTGTCAAATTTCACCAATATGAGGACAAAGAAAAAATCTGGAAGAACTTAAAAGGGGTCCCTCCTATAAGCTTTGAAAATAAAAATCTGCAAATATTTATGGATCTATCAGCCGGTACCCTGGAGCGGAGAAGACAGATGAGACCAATCCTCAATCAACTCAGGAGGGCAAACCTCAAATATAGCTGGGGGTTCCCAACGTCCCTGATAGTCATGAAGGATGGAAGATCATATAAAATGAGATATCTGGAGGAGACGCAGGACTTCTGTAACAATCTGGGCATTCCCATACCTGATTTGTTATAATTACTGTAGGAGGCACGGCCGGGGGTGAGGGGGGGGGGTGCTGGGGAAGAGAGGAGAGTATATACCCTTTCCCTTTTTTTTTTTTTCTGCCCCTCCTCTCTCTTCCCTTCCCGCCCCTCCCCTCTCCCCCCCTTGTGGTCGGCTATCCTCAGTAGCACGAGGACTAAGGTTTTTGGGACTCAAGTTGAATTTGAACAAAGCGAAGGGACTGGGAAGGACAGAGCGCTGATCTGCCCTCGCTTAAACAAAATAGGGTCCAAGCGGGGGGGGTGGGGGTGGTGGGGGGGTGTTTCTCCGAGTGTGGGTGCTCCGGGCCTCTGTCTCCTGCGCCTCTCCCTCTTCCGGGAGGGATGGGCGTCGGATGCCGGTGCTGGAGCTCCACCCTGGGGGAGGAGTTTGGGAGTGTGGAATGGGAGAATTTCCATACGAGCGGGCTAGTGGCGAAGTGATTGCCAGGGGGGGTGGAGGGGGGATGGGGGAGGAGGGGTGGGGGGAGGGGAGAAGTGGGTGTGGGGAGGTGGTAACCAGGGTCAGGTGAGGGGGAAGGGAGGAGGGGGGCACGGGGAGGGTGGTGCAGTTGAAGGGGGGAGGGGACAAGGGTAGGGAAGGAGTTCCTGCAGGGTGTGTTCGAGAGGAGCCGAGTACAGAGGAGAATGTCTAACCTCCTGGATATGCCTGAGCTCAAATTCATATCTTACAATGTAAAAGGGCTAAACTCGCCTAGGAAAAGACACAAAATATTAAGGGAACTGTGCCTCCTACGAGGAGACATAGTTTTCTTACAGGAGACCCACTTGACCCTTGATACCAGAATCAGGCTGTCTTCCCCCAGGATCCCCCAGTGGTTCTATGGGGACTCCCCTGACAGGGGGTCGAGGGGAGTCGCCATCGGATTATCTGGGGCCTCGAATTTTTCACTAAGGGAAAGATTGACGGACCCGGAAGGTCGTTATATCTTTCTAAAAGGTTCTATTGGGGCAAGGAAGTTTACGCTGGCGAATGTTTACTGCCCAAATAGGAACCCAACGATTTTTTTGGGACAAGTATTGGAAAAGCTGTTGGAATTTGGGGAGGGGGAGGTGGTCCTGGCAGGGGATTTAAACTTTTGTCTGGACCCCGCTCTGGATAGTACGTCCTGTGCCCAGGGGATAAGGAAGGTGTCATTAGGAGCAATTAGGCGGAAATTACTCCGCAACCAGTTAATGGATGTGTGGAGACTGCAACATGCTAAAGAGAGGGATTTCACCTTCTTCTCCCCTGTGCACGGGACCTACTCCAGACTGGATTACATCTTCGTGGACCACTGCTTATTGGAGTGGGTTGCAGAAACCAGAATAGAGATAATGTCCCTTTCGGACCACTCACCTATCACGTTGAGACTGAAGATTCCCAAAGAGGGGGGACGCCCCTTCTCGTGGAAGCTGAACGAGGATTTGTTGAGGATCCCTGAGGTTGTAGAGCAGATCCAGGACGAGTTGGATCTCCTTTAAAATAAATGACACGGGTGAGGTATCACCATCTACTTTATGGGAGGCACATAAAGCCTTTATCCGAGGGATACTTATATCTATAGGAGCAGGCCGGAAAAAAAAAAGGATGGAAGAAAGGGAAAAGCTGATAGAGGAAATGTTTTACTTAGAACAAGTGCATAAAAAGGCTAAGGGGCAGGATCAGGATTGTTATCGTTTAATGGTCGCCAAGAGGGAGGAGCTGAGGGATATGATGGAGCAGGAGGCCAAGAGAGCTATCAACTTAATTACCAAAGATAAAGACCTATGGGCAAATAAGCCGAGCAAACACCTGGCCAGATTAATAAGGAAGAAAAGAGGTCGGACCTTTATTGATAAAATACACAATAAAGGAGGCGAAGCGATAGCGACTAGCCGAGGTATAGCAGAGGAGTTTAGAAAATTTTACGCGGACCTTTATTCTATTGGCCAGCTGGGGGGAGAGGACAGCTCCCGGTCAGCCAGGGGCATGGAATTTCTAAAAAGGGCAGGACTAATGGGGTTGACTATAGAGGATAGGGATCTCTTGGATAAACCAATCGAGGAAGAAGAAATCCTAGTAGCCCTGAGAGACTCCCCGAAGGGCAAGAGCCCAGGCCTGGACGGTTTCTCCACCATTTACTTAGAGAAAATGAGACATTTACTGGTCCCCAGGTTGCGCCAATACTGGAATGAACTCGGCAGAAGGTGTGGGATGGGAGGCGAGGCACTATCCGCTACAATTACCCTGATACTGAAGGAAGGGAAAGACGCCAGATTGTGCTCAAGTTATCGGCCCATATCCCTGTTTAACGCTGATGTCAAATTATATGCCAAGGTGTTGGCCAATAGACTGAAGGGATGTATGGCTGGCCTGGTACACCCGGACCAGGCCAGATTTGTCCCCGGTAGACAGTGTAGGGATAACGGGGTGAGGGCGGTGCTGCTGTCGGAGTTCTGCAGACGAGAGGGACCCCAGCTCTATTCCTGTCAATTGAGGCTGAAAAGGCATTCGACAGGGTAGACTGGGGGTTCTTGATGAACACGATGGAAGCCATGGGGTTTGGTTCCAGGTTCATCTCCTGGATTAGGGTTCTATACAGTAGCCCAACCGCAGTCGTAAGAGTTAATGGGGCCATTTCAAAACCCTTTGGGATGGTAAATGGAACTAGGCAGGGCTGTCTGCTCTCCCCCCTCTTGTTCGTCCTGTCCCTTGAACCTCTTCTGGCCTCCATTCGGAATAGTCCTCACTGCAGTGGGGTAAAGGTAGGAACCGAGGATCACAAGTTGGCGGCATTTGCCGACGACATTTTATTTTTTATCTCAAATCCCAGAATAACTCTTCCTAATGTGCTCCGAATCCTTAGAACATATGGAGCTGTATCAAACTTTAAAATTAACCCCATGAAGTCTGAGATTTTGAACATTAGTCTGAGTAAGCAGGAAGAGGACCATTTAGCTGCAGTGTTTCCCTTCCCATGGAAAAAGGAGATTAGCTATCTAGGTATTAAACTAGCTAATACTTTCAAAGAGATATACCAAAAAAACTATATCCCCTTGCTGGACGACATCAGGCAAGAGGCCAGAAGGCTGCGGTCTAGGCCCCTTTCATGGTTCGGACGAGCAAATGCGGTTAAAATGGTGATAACTCCGAAAATTTTGTACAAATTCCAGCTGTTGCCCATCCCGCTACCAAGGTATTTCTTAAAGGCTTTGAGAAAATTAATAAGAGAAGCTGTCTGGGGTGGCAAGAAACCGCGTATCTCCTACGCAACACTGAGCAGAGGAAAAAAAAAAGGGGGAATAGCCCTACCAGATTTCAATAGGTACTACATAGCTGTAGTGCTCTCACGGGTCACTGATTGGAGTAAAAAAGGGGTGGACAAGCGATGGGTGGATATCGAGTACTCTTTGAGCAACAATAACTTGGCACACTTGCTTTGGAACCCCCCAAAATTTAGAGCACTTGACACTAGCACATCCGTGTTAACGCACAACACCTTCAAATATTGGGACATGACACATACACAGCACAAATGGACATATAATTCACCGTTGATATAATTTATAATTTATTTTTTTAAATTTTTTTTTATTTTGAACCTGGGAGACGGGAGGTGGGAGGGAATTGGTTAAAAACGGATTCTATTCAACTAAAAAATTTCATCGGTAAGGGGAAAATGCGCACCTTCACGGAATTAAGTAGAGAACCAGAACTTTGGGTGTTGGATAGATGGAGGTACCTCCAGCTCTCCCACTTTATCGATAAACTACCGAAGCCACTCAGAAGTATGGAAGAGCTCAGACCGTTGGAGCAACTCTGTACGAAGGAGCAAGTAGGAGGTGTTATAGCACAAATATACAGAATATTGGGAGCGGCACAAGAGCTGGGGGTGCCTCCCTACATTAAAAAGTGGGAGATGGAACTGGGTTCACAGTGTAATAGGAACACGATAGAAAAAATTTTGAAGATGGCTCACTATTCGGCACTAGACAATAGGAGAACGGAAATCCATTATAAATTTCTAGCAAGATGGTATGCCACCCCAGACAGAGTAAGTAAAATGGATAGGACCAAGACCAACACTTGCTGGCGGGGGTGTTCAACGGTGGGTACAATGGCCCACATTTGGTGGGAATGTCCTGTCATTAAAGCTTACTGGAAAAAAATTTTATCACTGTCAAAGGATATTATGGGGAGGGAAATTGTGGAAGACCCATGGGTCTGCCTATTCCATGGGACTCCAGATCCAGTTAAGAGTTATAAATCCTCCCTGGTCCCTATAGTATTAGATGTAGCTAAGGGACAGATCGCTCAAAACTGGTTGAACCCATCAAGCCCTAATACGCGAGATTGGCTCTTTGGCCTCAACAAAATATTTAATGTTGAGAGTCTAGACGGGCGGGGAATGGAACCTGATGAGGAAACAGAACACGCAGGGAAGTGGACAGGCTGCATTAAATTTAAAAGTTCCTAGACCTATCTAAAGGAGATTATATAAAAAAGGTATAACAAGGGAGTGTTCTTTACCAGGAACGGAGAGACTACGATGGGGGAATCTCCTTCCGAGAAATACCCTGCAGGGGCGGGAGGGGTGGGGTGGTATGGGGGGTAGAGGAGGGGGGGACGGGATTGGGGGACAGCATGTATTTATTTGTAACCATGGGGGATTTGTATTATGGTCAGGTTCCTTGCGGGGATGATTTGTAAAGAAAAAACGATAAATAAAGATATAAAAAAAAAAAAAGGGGAACTCCACACCAAAATTTTTTAAAAAATTGCCGTGGGCTCACCCTGAAAATCCATACCAGACCCTTATCTGAGCATGCATTCTGGTTCAGGAAAAGGGGGGATGAGAGAGCACCCTCAACCCTCCTGAACCGTACCAGGCCACATGCCCTCAACATGGGGAGGGTGCTTTGAGGTCCCCCCCAAAACACCTTGTCCCCATGTTGATCGGAACAAGGACCTCATCCCCACAACCCTTGCCCCGTGGCTGTGGGGGTCTGTGGGTGGGGGGCTTATCGGAATCTGGAAGCCCCTTTAACCACTTCAGCCCCGGAAGGATTTACCCCCTTCCTGACCAGAGCACTTTTTACAATTTGGCACTGCGTCACTATAACTGCTAATTGCGCGGTCATGCAATGCTGTACCCAAACGGAATTTGCGTCCTTTTCTTCCCACAAATAGAGCTTTCTTTTGATGTTATTTGATCACCTCTACGGTTTTTATATTTTGCGTTATAAATGGAAAAAGACCGAAAATTTTGAAAAAAATGACATTTTCTATTTTTTGTTATAAAAAAAATCCAATAAACTCAATTTTAGTCATACATTTAGGCCAAAATGTATTCGGCCACATGTCTTTGGTAAAAAAAAATGTCAATAAGCGTGTATTTATTGGTTTGCGCAAAAGTTATAGCGTCTACAAACTAGGGTACATTTTCTGTAATGTACACAGCTTTTAGTTTATGACTGCCTATGTCATTTCTTGAGGTGCTAAAATGGCAGGGCAGTACAACCCCCCCCCCCAAATGACCCCATTTTGTAAAGTAGACACCCCAAGGAAATTGCTAAGAGGCATGTTGAGCCCATTGAATATTATTTTTTTTTGTCCCAAGTGATTGAATAATGACAAAAAAAAAAAAATTAGAAAAAGTTGTCACTAAATGATATATTGCTCACACAGGCCATGGGCATATGTGGAATTGCACCCCAAAATACATTCAGCTGCTTCTCCTGAGTACGGGGATACCACATGTGTGGGACTTTTTGGGAGTCTAGCCGCATACGGGGCCCCGAAAATCAAGCACCCCCTTCAGGATTTTTAAGGGCGTAAATTTTTGATTTCAGCTTGGGGTGTCTACTTTCCAAAATAGGGTCATTTGGGGGGGTTTTGTGCCACCTGGGCATTCCATGGCCTCCGAAACTGTGATAGGCAGTGAAGAGTGAAATCAAAAATTTACACCCTTAGAAAGCCTGAAGGCGGTGCTTGGTTTTCGGGGTCCCGTGCGCAGCTAGGCTCCCAAAAAGTCTCACACATGTGGTATCCCCGTACTCAGGAGAAGCAACAGAATGTATTTTGGGGTGTAATTTCACATATCCCCATGGCATGTGTGAGCAATATATCATTTAGTGACAACTTTGTGGGAAAAAAAAAATTGTCTTTTTCCCGCAACTTGTGTCACAATATAAAATATTCCATGGACTCGACATGCCTCTCAGCAAATAGCTTGGGGTGTCTACTTTCCAAAATAGGGTAATTTGGGGGGGGGTTTGAACTGTTCTGGCATTTTATGCACAACATTTAGAAGCTTATGTCACACATTACCCACTCTTCTAACCATTTTTTTTGCAAGAAAATTACTTTGAACCCCCAAACATTATATATTTTTTTTAAAGTAAATGCCCTACAGATTAAAATGGTGGGTGTTTCATTTTTTTTTCACACAGTATTTGCGCATCGATTTTTCAAACGCATTTTTTGGGGAAAAAACACTCTTTTTTAAATTTTAATGCACTAAAACACACTATATTGTCCAAATGTTTGATGAAATAAAAAAGATGATCTTAGGCCGAGTACATGGATACCAAACATGACATGCTTTAAAATTGCGCACAAACGTGCAGTGGCAACAAAATAAATACATTTTTAAAAGCCTTTAAAAGACTTTACAGGTTACCACTTTAGATTTACAGAGGAGGTCTACTGCTAAAATTACTACCCTCGATCTGACCTTCGCGGTGATACCTCACATGCATGGTGCAATTGCTGTTTACATTTGACGCCAGACCGACGCTTGCGTTTGCCTTAGCGTGAGAGCAGGGGGGGACAGGGGTGCTTTTTTTTTTTCCTTTATTATTTTTTTGCTTTTTTATCTTATTTTTAAACTGTTCCTTTAATTTAATTTTTTTTAAATAATTTTTATTGTTATCCCAGGGAATGTAAATATCCCCTATGATAGCAATAGGTAGTGACAGGTACTCTTTTTTGAAAAAATTGGGGTCTATTAGACCCTAGATCTCTCCTCTGCCCTCAAAGCATCTGACCACACCAAGATCGGTGTGATAAAATGCTTTCCCAATTTCCCAATGGCGCTGTTTACATCCAGCGAAATCTAAGTCATGAAATGCTCGTAGCTTCCGGTTTCTTAGGCCATATAGATGTTTGGAGCCACTCTGGTCTCTGATCAGCTCTATGGTCAGCTGGCTGAATCACCAGCTGCATTCTCAGGTTCCCTGTTGAGACAGGAGAGCCAGAGAAAAACACGGAAGACGGTGGGGGGGGCATTCCCTCCCACTGCTTGTAAAAGCAGTCTAGAGGCTAATTATCTGCTAGGATTGCTTTTACATGAAAGCCAACTGCTGGCTGAAAAGAATGATACCAAGATGATGCCTAAACCTGCAGGCATCATTCTGGTATAACCACTCAAAGTCGTGAATTGCGTGCCTAAAGACAAAAAAATGGTTAACAATAAAACACAGTAAACGGTAAAGTATAAAAAATGACATACCTGAAAAGTAAACATGATAAAACATAATAACAACAAAAAAATTGCAGAATAGAATACAGTAAAAAAGAGCAGAACAATAGAGAGAGAATAGAGAGAGAGAGAACAATAAAACGACAACTATTTTTTTTATTTTATATTTTTTTGTGGTTTTTTTTTTTTACACTTTTTTTGTAACTGTAACTTTTATAACTGTAACCGGTTCCAGGTTCGGGTCCCTCAAAATGCGATGGCATCTTGGGAGATCCTGTGAAAGTGTGCCTAGTCTGTGCAATGCTGTACCCTACGCTAATACTCAACTAGTGTATGGTAGCGTTCAAAACATTCATCAATGCAAAGACCAGGATTGTCAGGACAGGAGGGACAATAATAGCGGGTGTCACACCTATATCCGCGCTTGCTGTAGACACGACGTCTTTTTTGGGGGGGTTTGTTGGGTAGGGGTACTCGGGAGGACATAAAGAAAATGCCTCTCATGCAGCCGACTGCATTTGGTTGGGGATGTGAATGGGGGAAGTACGGGTGCTGCAGAAGTGTTGGGTTCCCAATTAGGATTGGAGAATGCAGCAGGAAGGGCACTATGGGCACGACGGGTTTGTGTTTGTCTTCTTCTTGGTGGCAGCGGGACACTACTTGTGCTTGCCACCTCACCAGCTTGAACTGCACTTATGGGACTCGCCATGTCACCAAGTGTTACTGCAGTGCTGGTTTGACTACGACCGGGGTGTACTAGGCCGCTGGCGCTTGCCAGTTCACCAAAACGCTACCAAAAAAACTTTTAGCCATTCGCAGGGATCAGGCCTGACTCTGTGAACGCTGCAGTTATGTGTTTAGTGTTTTGTAAGTGACAGTGATCGATCCATACTGCACTTGGGTGGGGTGGGCTGGTCTGGGCTGGGCTGGGCTGGGCTGGGCCGGGCGGAGGGGCAAAATGCGGGTGCCAGCAGGTATCTGGGCTGATCCCCTAACACTGCGTTTTTGGGAACCCTAAACTGCTAGGGAAGCTAGTATAGATCTGATCGGATCAGATATTGATCCATTCAGATACTATACCACTAATGCCGCGTACACACGGTCGGACTTTTCGTCTACAAAAGTCCAACGGACGCTGACGGACTAAAGCTGGCTGGTAATCCGATCGTGTGTGGGCTTCTCCGGACTTTCAACGTACTTTTTTAGCCTCAAATCCGACGGACTTTAGATTTGAAACATGCATCAAATCTTTACGTCGTAACTACGACGGACCCCGAAGTCCGCTCGTCTGTATGCTAGTCCGACGGACAAAAAAACGACGCATGCTCATAAGCAAAAACTAAACGGAAGCACTCGGTCTAGTAAAACTAGTGTTCGTATTGTAGGTAGCACATTCATCACGCTGCAAAATCTGTGATCATTGAATGCAGCGCATTTTATTTCTTCTTTACGAATGCTCTAAAGAACGAAGGTGTTTTGCTGTTCATAATCAGAGTTCTCCCAAACTGATTTCTGGATTCTTTTTCTCTTTGATCTCATGAATGATATAGTATGCATTTTAAAAACAATGTTTCCATACTAATAATACTTTTTCCCCTTTTTTTTTTTTTTTTTTAGGTTTGTAAAGTTACCACAAAGAACCCATTATTCTTTTTTTTTTTTATAGTGATTATTTTTTAGTTTTTAGATAAAGTTAACCCAAAGCACCGTTTTTGGTTATGTAAATTTTTTGATTTTCAAGACTTAGCACTTGAACATTATTAACATTAGTAATGTATTTTTGGTGTGTTTTTTCCAAACTCAATGAGATTGTTGTCCCTTGTTAATTTAACATTGTGTGTAAAATCAATGATTTAAAAGAAAACACATAAAGTCTTTTGCTAAACTCAAAAAAGATCCATTTATTCATGGTCAAAATAAAATAAAGAGGAAGTCAACGCTGGAAAAAGTCGGTGTACAAGAAAATTGGGATCTTGCGGAGTCCATATAAGAGGGAGCACAATCTGGTCCAAGAATCCCAGAGATCAACAGCACCAGCAGATGATCTAGATGTCCCCAGACTGTGGTCCTACAACAGCCTGCGTCTTCTGTCAGACCAGACTGAACCCAGGTCATCACTTTTTTCTCTTCCCTGCAGCCTTTCCTCCACGCTGCCCTGCAGCCTTCCCTGTAGCCTTCTTTTGAGGCTGTGGCTCTGGTGTTTCAGTTGTGGCAGGAGGAGGAGGAGGAGGAGGAGGGGGGGCTGCCTCATGTAGTTGGGTGTTTTGTGTTAGCGTGCCCTGCAGCCCCTTATGGATTGTTTCCCCAAATAGGCGCTCACAAATGAGGCGCTGCTCCCAATCCATCTGAAGAAGCCTGCTGGCTAAGTAGCAGCCATAGGATTCTTCCGCTTCGGGGGGGCTCCTTAAAAAACGGGTGGCCTCTTGCATGAGGCGCAGGGATGCGTCCTGTGTGACCATCCCCTTCCTGGCCCTTTTTTTGGGAAGGTGGAGGGGAGGCACTTGGGATTCGGTCAGGCTCCTACTGGGCCCAGCCACCTCACTTGGCCCAGCCACCTCACTGGGAGCAGCCACCTCACTGGGAGCAGCCACCTCACTGGGAGCAGCCACCTCCTGCCTGACACTGGGCCCAGTCTCCTCCAGGATGATGGTGAATCCGGCCTCCTCCAGGCTGTCCATGGGCCCGGTCTCCTCCTGCCTGCCACTTTCCCCACATTCCTCCTGGATGGACTCATCCTGTGTATAAAAAAAGGACAATAGTTTGAGTATATTTTTTTGGGTTCATCAATGACACACAGTTTGCTTCTCATGAATAGCAAATTCAATGTGAATACATCTCTTTAATAAAAGAGTCTAATCAGACACCCTAATTATTTCAAGCAGGTGCCAAACATATTTAGCCACTACTGTCAATTGATATGTATACACAATTTTGAGTGCAAAATTATTTTAGACAATTATAACATCCAGTTAACATCATTAATATTAGTACAGTAAATATTTGTTAAAATAATTTACCTGACTCCAGATGGTCATATCTGGTTCATCCAGGATGGAAGACCCAGCTTGCTCCTCATCAGCCTCTGCTGGGGTGGAGGGAAGGGTGGAGGGAAGGGTGGAGGGAAGGGTTGAAAGTGATGGCCTGGCTTCATTCTGGTCATCCAGAAAACGGAGTTGATTGTAGTACCACAGCCTGGGTACATAAACATCATCTGCTGATGCTCCTGATCTCCTTGATTCCTGGATCTTCTTATGCTCCCTCTTATACATGTTCCTCAAGACCCCAATTTTCTTGAGCAATGTCTCCATTGTTGCTTCCGGGATGGTCGCCTGGACAAAGGACAGAAGTCTCTCCAGCGTTGACTTCCTCACATGCTTTGCATAATACTGAGGGTGTTTCACCTCCCACAAATTCCTCATCTCTCGATATTTCGAAATAAAAGCTGTAAGGAACTCTGGATCCTTAAATAGGGGATTCATTATATCTGGAAAAGATGAAGTCACAAGACAAAAAACACTTTTATTATAGGTTTCTGCTAACCCCTCATCATCTTCTCCCTATGTAGGCCTCATCAATCTATCAAGCCATATAGGCCGCTTGCTACAAAGTCATGACCATAAAACCCAAAAAATATATATCTAAAATTACCTTCGTTTTGTAACGTCCTGGTCCACTATCACCTACCACAGAACGTACGTACGACACGTGCGCAAGGGCCCTCTTTACACACTACGCATGTGTGAAACTCCGCCTGCGTCGCCCGCCCCTGACGTTCGAAATTAACTCATGTTCTCCGCCCCCTAATTCGACGCACAGAACGTACGTACGACACGTGCGCAAGGCCCCTCTTTATACACTACGCATGTGTGAAACTCCGCCTGCGTCGCCCGCCCCTGACGTTCGAAATTAACTCATGTTCTCCGCCCCCTAATTCGACGCACAGAACGTACGTACGACACGTGCGCAAGGCCCCTCTTTATACACTACGCATGTGTGAAACTCCGCCTGCGTCGCCCGCCCCTGACGTTCGATTTTAACTCATGTTCTCCGCCCATTTTTTGTTACGGCGCGTAGTGGAGTAAATAATGGCGGAGACACCTGATATGTTGACGACCTCAGGTAGTGGAGACAGCCCGGAGGCTGGAACGTCAACAAAATCTATGAGGCCTAGATTTAAGGCCTCTAATATGAGTTTTAAAGAGATGGTGGAGATGGTGGCCATTCTTCACAAAGACGACTATGATGGGAAGTATGGGCCGTACGCACGGCCAAATTTGCGCAAGGCCAAAATAATGGCGAAGGTCGTGGACACTTTGCAGGCATCTTTTGGGGTCCAGCGCTCCAGAGATCAACTGAGAAAAAGATGGTCTGACCTGAAACTCAGGGAGCCGGATCAATACCGACGTATCCGGAAAGTTCTTAAAAAAAGTAAGTACTTGTCGTGTTTTTCTCTTGTGTTTATTACCTTGTATACTGCTCCATGTGCTTTTCCTTCCTATACGATTTTTTGTTCATCGTTTTAAACGATCTTTTAATAAACCTCGTTACATATCTATAGATAGATCTATCTATATATATAAAGATATATATATATCTATATCTATATATAGATATATAGATCTATATCTATATATAGATATAGATCTATATATCTATATCTATATATAGATATATATATAGATATATAGATATATAGATATATAGATATATAGATATATATATATATATATAGATATATAGATATATAGATATATATATATAGATATATATAGATATATATAGATATATATAGATATAGATATATATATATAGATATATATATAGATATAGAGAGAGAGAGAGAGAGAGAGAAATATATAGAGAGAGAGAAATATAGAGATAGGTAGATAGATAGATATAGAAATGTAAAACATTCTTTTTGAATATTTTAAGTTATCTTTTTTTTTTTCTTTACATTTAGTTAGATATTTATAGATTTTGTTCCAGATATAGAGAGAGAGAGATCAAAAGATTATTAACTATATTTTGAGATATTGATATCTAGATATCTATCTATCCGATATGTCTTTATAATTTTAAATATTGAGGTAAAATAGGAACTCTACACAAACCACTTCACTACAAATGTTGGAAAATTACTATGTACTAAAATATCTGTGTGCTAAGTAGATTAATAATTTTTTGTTTCACATAGGGGAAAAATCACTCAGCCAACAAGAAGACAGTCCACCCCAAGCCAAACATGATTGGGAAATCAGCCCAAGTCCCACTGAGGATGTGGAGGAAGGAGAGGTGGGCGACATGGGCACCCCACCAGGTGAGTGTCTGACACACCAGCTTACGTTAATCTATGCATGGCTGCCTTTTGTTTAACCACTTCCCTACCCGCCCATAGTCATATGACGTCCACAGATGGGATCTCCCATCCTGGGTGGACGTCATATGACGTCCTGGGATTCCCGGCCGTCTAGGGGGAGCGCGCGCGCCGCCGGGAGCGCGCGCGCGCGCCCGCCGTGTTCCTCGGGACCCGGTGCGTGTGCCCAGCGGCCGCGATGTCCGCCGGGCACCCGCGATTGCCCGTTAACCGGGCCGGCATGTGGATCTGTGTGTGTAAACACACAGATCCACAGCCTGTCAGCTCTGAGGAGAGCGATCTGTGTTCCCAGAACGGAGGAACACAGATCGGTCTCCTCCCCTAGCGCGTCCCCTCCCCCTTCAGTTAGAATCATTCCCTAGGAAACATATTAACCCCTCCCCGCCCCCTAGTGGTTAACCCCTTCACTGCCTGTCACATTTACACAGTAATCAATGCAATTTTATAGCATTGATCGCTGTATAAATGTGATTGGTCCCAAAAATGTGTCAAAAGTGTCCGATGTGTCCGCCATAATGTCGCAGTCACCAAAAAAAATTGCGATCGCCGCTAAAAAAAATAAAGAAATATTTTTTTTTTAAAAATGCCATAAATCTATCCCGTATTTTGTAGACGCTATAACTTTTGCGCAAACCAATCAATATACGGTTATTGCGATTTTTTTTACCAAAAATATGTAGAAGAATACATATCGGCCAAAACTGAGGAAAAAATGTGTTTTAAAAAAAAAAAATTGGGATATTTATTATAGCAAAAAGTAAAAAATATTGTGTTTTTTTCAAAATTGTCGCTCTTCTTTTGTTTATAGCGCAAAAAATAAAAACCGCAGAGGCGATCAAATACCACCAAAAAAAAGCTCTATTTGTGGTGAAAAAAAGGACGTCAATTTCTTTTGGGTACAACGTTGCACGACCGCGCAATTGATGTTTAAAGTGCAACAGTGCTGAAAACTAAAAATTGGCCTGGGAAGGAAGGGGGTGAAATTGCCCGGTATTAAACCGGTTAATGTAATTTGTCTACTCTATTTTAGGGGATCTGGTTGTGCTTGATTCAAGCAACAGCACCACCCCCGAGGATGTGGAGGAATTATGCTACATGGGCACCCCACCAGGTCAGTGTCTGAGACAACAGCTTTATTATGGTAAGGTAAACTATGTATGTGTGCATATTTCTAAAGACATTTTTTGGTTTCATTCCACTTTAGGTACAACAAGAAGTGACTATTTCACCTCAGAAAGTGCCCAAAGGCTAATTGGTCAAATAATGGCCTGGAATAAGGACATCGATGAAATGCGTAATCGGCTGGATCGTATGCAGCAGGAAATGAAGGACATGATTGATGTTTTGGGTCGAATCTAAATGCCCTTTTTGAAACCCCAAAACATCAATCATGTCCTTCATTTCCTGTTTTGCTGACCCCATTCTGGGCCTTCTCTTTCTTTTTTTGGCTGAACAGAAATGGCTGTTTAACCTAATTTAAAAAAGGAGGGCTGTTTCTCGTAAATACCTAAAAAATCCACAAAAAAATAAAACTTGATTTTCTCAAAAACCCCAAAAAAAAAAAATTGATTTTAAAAAAACCAAAAAAATAAAAAAAACTTGATTTTAAAAAACACACAAAAAAAAAAAAAACTTGATTTTAAAAAAACTAAAAAAATCACAAAACTTGATTTTCAAAAAAACAAAAAAAATAAAAAAAAATTGATTTTAAAAAACCAAAAAAAACTAACAAAACTTGATTTTCCAAAAAAAAACAAAAAAAAAAAAAAACTTGATTTTCAAAAACCAAAAAAAAAAAAAAAAATAATTGATTTTAAAAAAACTAAAAAAATCACAAAACTTGATTTTCAAAAAAACAAAAAAAATTAAAAAAAATTGATTTTAAAAAACCAAAAAAAACTAACAAAACTTGATTTTCAAAAAAAAACAAAAAAAAAAAAAACTTGATTTTCAAAAACCAAAAAAAATAAAACTTGATTTTAAAAAAACCAAAAAACTAACAAAACTTGATTTTCAAAAAAACAAAAAAAAAAAACAAAAATATTTTTTTGTGGATAAGGTAGAAATATTTAAATATAATTATATTTTTCTACATTATTAAGATATCATTATATTTTTGTCTATGAACATTTTATACTAAATGCAGAACTGAATGCATAACAACCATTAATAAAAACATCTCCTTATAGGAATTAAATAAATGTGTGGTTTGTTATTTCAAGGCTCAGTATCAGTTTGGTTATAATTGTAAAAAAGTTGTTTACAGTGGCAATGGAACTTATTTAGACATTTAAAATTAAAATACAGTTGGCACTACAACTGCTCGACCATAACCTAGGAGACAGCCCAAAAGAAAGGCAAGCAATAAATATAATGCAAGATTTCATCAATATTTTTTTTATTGTAAAAAATTATATATCCTGGCCCATTGCAATGGCCCCCCTACCCATAAAATAATTAACATATTGCTGTCTAACTTGACGGGCACTTTGGGGGGCCAAGCCAGTACGGACAGTATCCAGGCCCGTAAGGTTGGCATCTATTTGTCCGGCCTCAGGCCCAACTGTGCCTATATAATTCGGAGAATGTTTGTTTAAAAAGTTGTGCAGAATGCAGCACGATAAAATGATAAAATTAAGTTTGTATTCCGCCAAATTAATGGCTGTTTGAAACAGGCGGAACCAGCTGGCCAGAATTCCAAACGCATTCTCAACCACTCTTCTAGTTCTGGCCAGCCGGAAATTAAAAACCCTCCTCTCCGGGGTGAGGGTTCTTTGGGGGAATGGCCTCATGAGGTGCTTGCTGAGAGCGAAGGCTTCATCGGCAATGAAGACAAAGGGGAGTCCTTCCACATTATCCGCATCAGGTGGCAATCCCAGGCCACCACTCTGGAGACGCTGGCAGAACTCCGTCTGGGCAAATACTCCTCCATCCGACATCCGGCCATTCTTCCCCACGTCCACATATAAAAAATCATAGTGTGCCGACACCACCGCCATTAAAACAATACTGTGGAACCCCTTATAATTAAAATAGTATGACCCCGAATGGGGTGGTGGCACAATGTGGACATGTTTCCCATCTATAGCCCCTCCACAATTGGGAAAGTCCCAACGGCTGGCAAAATGGGATGCCACAGTCTGCCATTCCTGTGGCGTTGAAGGAAACTGGGGAATCAAACAAGAAAACCAAAATCAATTAATTTGGAAGCTAACATTGCAAGAAAATTAGACAATTAAAAACATTATTCCCCAGCATCAGTATAACATTCAATAATTTAATTCTTCTGGAATAACTAATATGGAAAGGCACACTTATCAGATTGCTCACCCCCTCTGATGGAACATTGATTACATTTTAGGGGGTTGTGAAATCCCTAAAAAAGATTACTTTTAGGACACGCAGGAATTTAGGGACTAAAAAGGCTACAAGACTGCAGTTGTCGCACTCTGCAGGTGCAGTTGCTAACCAGCTTACAGTAAATGAGGTAATGTAAAAAGGCATTCATGTTGCAAGGAGTACACAATCACATGCAAGGGCAATTAATGAAAACACTTTGAGGCTTGCATATGATTTGATGATGGAAATCAGCAGAGCTTCTGCTCATTTACTAAAGCACTGGAACAAATGCACTTGTAGAGTGCACATGCATTTTGCAAACTGCAACATATATTTGCTTTAGACAAATCAACACCACAGAACATTCAAGCAAATTTTTACGAGGGTGGGGGGAGGGGGTTGTGAAATCTAGATAATTGCTAATTAGCAGCACACTATTTGGAGTGAGTTTAGGTGGGGGTGGGTGGGGGGGTTGGGAAATCTAGATAATTGCTAATTAGCAGCACACTATTTGGAGTGAGTTTAGGTGGGGGTGGGTGGGGGGGTTGGGAAATCTAGATAATTGCTAATTAGCAGCACACTATTTGGAGTGAGTTTAGGTGGGGGTGGGTGGGGGGGGTTGGGAAATCTAGATAATTGCTAATTAGCAGCACACTATTTGGAGTGAGTTTAGGTGGGGGGGGGGTTGTGAAATCTAGCTAATTGCTAATTATAAGCACACTAAATACACTCAAACAAAATACATTCAAAATGAGTAGACTAGGTGGATATGTTCCCATCACTTCATGCTGGGAAGGTTATTGAAGGAAAATATACATGCATGACAAAAAATAACATGAAAAAAATCCAGCATGTGTGAGGATAAAAAGGGGACATTCACACTATATTGCAATGATGGTAAGTAGTGTTTGAAGCAAGAAATACATTACATTATCAAAGATTACATAAAAGAACATGTGATGCTAATAAAAGAAAAATATCTTACCTTAATATAGTCCTTCTGCAGGACCTGGATGATGGCAGAACAGGTCTCTGGGATAATGATCCCCAGAGCCTGGGGGGAGATGCCTGTCGAGAACTTAAGGTCCTGCAGGCTTCTCCCTGTGGCCAAATACCGCAAGGTAGCGACCAGCCTCTGCTCCGGAGTGATGGCTTGCCTCATGCAGGTATCCTGCCTGCTGATATAGGGGGTCAGCAAAGCCAACAAACGGTCAAAAACGGGGTCCGTCATCCGGAGAAAGTTCCTGAAATCCTCAGGATTATTCTCACAGATCTCACGGAGCAAAGGCATGTGACAGAACTGGTCACGCTGAAGCAACCAATTCTTGGTCCATGAACTCCTCCTCGCCCTGTTCATGGACTGGTCTTGGGCTGAAGAATAAACTACAGCACCAAGCACATACAATGCACGAGCTCTACGACGAGTACGTACAGGTAACATGGTTTCAAAACGGTCGGCTGGTCAGAACGCACTAAACAGAACGCACTGAAGAACAGCAAGGCCTGTGAAGAACGACCTGAAAATCAGGAACGAGCGGCCAATAAAACAAAGATTTCTCAATGCCAACTGACCAAACGCACTGAAAAGCAGATACAAACCTCACAAGCACAGACTGAACAACAGTTAAAACGAACTGAAAAATACGAGTCTCACAAGCGCGAATCGTCTCTCACCAAACTTCTACTAACACGAGATAAACACGAGATTAGCAGAAGGAGCCCAAAGGGTGTCGTACGGGCTATTGAACTTCCGTTTTATAGTCTCGTCGGACTTGGTGTACGTCACCGCGTACTAGGCTGTCGTACTTTTGTGTGGTCGTGTGTAGGCAAGTCCGTTCGTAAGAAAGTCTGCCGCAAGTCCGCCGAAGGTACGTCGGAAGTATGTCGGACAGGCTGTCGGACTTTTGTAGACGAAAAGTCCGACCGTGTGTACGCGGCATAAGGGAGGTGTACGGTGCGTGCGTGGGTGTTAGCGGTACTGGCGCTAACCTGACGCTGCCTGGGGCTGGTGCTTGCCAGTTCACCAAAATGCTATAAAAAAACTGTTAGCGATCGCAGGGATCAGGCCTGACTCTGCGAACGCTGCAGTTATGCGTTTAGTGTTTTGCAAGTGACAGTGATCGATCGATACTGAACTTGGGTGGGCTGGGCTGGGCTGGGCAGAGGGGCAAAACGCAGGTGCTAGCAGGTATCTGGGCTGATCCCGCTAACACTGCATTTTTGGGAACCCTAAACTGCTGGGGACGCTAGTATAGATCTGATCGGATCAGATATTGATCCGTTCAGATACTATACCACTAAGGGAGGTGTATGCTGTGTGCGTGGGTGTTAGCGGTACTGGCGCTAATCTGATGCTGCCTGGGGCAACGCATATCACCGGCGGGCGATCAGGGGGCTAAACGTTTATTCTGTAATAAACGGCGGGTGCCCTGACACTATAAAAAATAAACGAACTAACCAGCGTCACCCATAACAGTTATACGGTGATCAGTGGTGAAAGGGTTAACTAGGGGGCAATCAAGGGGTTAAAACCTTTATTAGGTAGTATATGGGGGTCCCTGACGCTATAAAACACTGACGGCAAACCTATATATTTACCTCCCTAACGAGCGTCACCAGTGACACTAATACAGTGATCAGAAAAATGATCGCTTAGCGACACTGGCGACGGGGGGTGATCAAGGGGTTAAAACTTTATTAGGGGGGTTGGGGGGGTATCCTAGACCGAAAGGGGGCTAACACTATCTGCCCTACCACACTAACTGTCACTGAGTGATTGGGGGGTGATCGAGGGGTGATCGGGAGGGGATCGGGGGTGTAATGTATGCCTGGCATGTTCTACTGAGCGTTCGCGAGGGGGAGGCCATGAATGGATGGTCTCCCCCTCACGTCTGATCGCTCCCAGACACTAGCCGACCACCTCGGGCCCGCGGGAGGCAGATCACGTACAGATACGTGATTCTGCCTGCCCGTGCCATTCTGCCGATTTACATCGGCGTGAGGTGGTCGGCAAGTGGTTAACAAGGAGGCCCCTGGATCCAGCCCCCCCCATGTGAATGGGTAAAAAGGACAGGAGACAGTTTTCAACAATTCTTTTATTAAAAAAAAAAGTGTCCCGCAATGTCCATCCATCTTCAATCACTGCGCCAACGGACCTGACGGGCATGTGGCCTGGTACGTTTCCGGAGGGGGGGCGCTCTCGCGCCCCCTTTTCCTGCGGCCTACCAGGTTGCATGCTCGGATAAGGGTCTGGTATGGATGTTGGGGGGGACATCCACGCTATTTTTTTTTTTTATTTTGGCGCAGGGTTCCCCTTAAAATCCATACCAGACCTGAAGGGCCTATATATACTAGACTGTATATACATTATATATCAAATACACTGCCTGCAATGACTGAATATAGAGTCTACATTGAATATCTAGTCTATGCTAAATGTAGAGTATGTATATATATAGTATATATATATTATATATATATATATATATATATATATATATATATATATATATATATATATATATATATATTTAGACATACAAATACACTGCCACTAACTAACTAACCTGCCTGCCTAATAGGGCCATAGATAATTGTTTGCTCTGGGGGGGTCAGCAGCAGGTACAAGTAAAAGTATTTTTAACGTTTTAACGTTAAAGTTATACTGCAGTGCGTTGGCTCCCCTGCGCGAGCCGTCGTAGCTATACATCGCCTCGCGGGGTCAGGATAGCAGGCGTGCGCGTGCCTGCTGCACAGCGGGGGTGCTGATGCTCCTGGCCGATGGTCACGATGACTGCCAGCCACGAGTGATCGTGAGCAGGAGACACAGAACAGGGATGAGTGTATGTAAACACACACTTCCCTGTTCTTTTCTGAAGAGGAGTGACAGATCGTGTAGTCCTATTATCCGTCACTTCCTCTAGTCCCCTCCCCCTTCAGTTAGAATCACCTCCCAGGGAACACAGTTAACCCCTCGATCGCCCCCTAGTGTTAACCCCTTCATTGCCAGTGACATTTTTACAGTAATCAATGCATTTGTATAGCATTGATTGCTGTATTAATGTCAATGGTCCCAAAAATGTGTCAAAATTGTCCGATGTGTCTGCCATAATGTCGCAGTCACGATAAAAATCACAGAACGCCGCCATTACTAGTAAAAAAAGAAATGCTATAGATGCTATAAATCTATCCCCTATTTTGTAGACGCTATAACTTTTGTGCAAACCAATCAATATACACTTATTGCAAATTTTTTTACCAAAATATGTAGAAGAATACATATCAGCCTAAACTGAGGAAAAAAAATGTTTTTATATATGTTTGGGGGATATTTATTATAGCAAAAAGTAAAAAACAATGAGTTATTTTCAAAATTGTTGCTATTCTTTTGTTTATTATATATTGTTCTTTTTTTTATAAAAACTGCAGAGGCGATCAAATACCACCAAAAGAAAGCTCTATTTGTGGGAAAAAAGGACGTGAATTTTGTTTGGGTACGTCGCATGACCGGGCAATTGTCAGTTAAAGTGACACAGTGCCAAATCGCAAAAAATTCTCTGGTCAGGAAGGGGGTAAATCCTTCCGGCGCTGAAGTGGTTAAACTAAACAAATTGCGCCAAATTCATAAAGACTGGAAAAAGGAAAAGCTATGTGTTGCTCATAGTAAGCAATCACATCCTTAAATTTGTTTTCTCAGATCCTCCTGAAAATCTAACTGGATTTCAGTTTTGCCTTCTTCCAGTTTTTATGAATATTGCTCAGTGAGGTTGGCTATTGTCCAGTCTAAGGCCTGGTACTGGCTGAATGAAAAATGAAAAAAACCTGACAGATCAGTGCTCTCTGCAATTAGACTGCCTATCATAGGGTGGTGCACTGTAATAGCCAATCTTACTGGGCAGGTGCAAAGGGCATCTTGTGGAAGACAGCACACTCATTGATTTTTTATTAACCCAGGATACTAGATAAGAGAAGTGGTACTGTGCAGAGTCCATACATACAGAACATACCTATAAACTTTTGAGCTTGAGAAAGAGGGGCAAGACAGGGAAGCAGTGTCCTGCTGCTCATGTAGTGCGCCGCTGCAAAAAGTGGGTGTGGCCAAACATGATAGTGGAAGGGTCTTAAGCGACATGGTTAAACAAAACCTGGGCTTCCTTGTACCTATAAAATATGCTGAGGCCAAGTCTTCCATAATTGCTGTTGTGTTAGTCTGTTAGGCCATGACTGTTCACATGTAGTGATTTGGGATTGTGGGCAGAATCGCTGTGATTCTGTCCGCAGTTCCAAATAACACTGCAATGCTGGCACAATGCAGCACATGTGTTTGTGTTACATTCATTTTTAGTGGCACCAAAACATGGTGTGGTTTTGGATGCAAAAAGACACCACATTGTGGTGCCAGTAAAAATGAATGGACCACAAACACGGGGACTGCATTTTGCCAGCATTGCAGTGTGATTTGGAATTGGGCACGGTGGCGGGCAGAATCACAGCAATATTCTGCCCACAATCCCAAATTGCTACATTTGCCTAACAGACTAACACAGCAGCAATTATGGAAGACTCAGTCCAGCGCCTCAATCCCCAACTTTGCCAGCAGTTGCCACAATCTCAGATACCAGTAGAATGACTGGAATAAATTCTGCAGCACTGCAGTTCTAAACTAGCTTGACTAAGGTGGACACAAGGGAAAGAGGGACACACCTAGTGACCCGGGGTGGACTGGGTCAATGGACAGCAGCAGCAGCCGCAGCCAGCAGCACTTCAGAACATCATCCACATCTAGGTCCATGTGGCAGGCTGGTGGCTAACAGCACCCTTGAGGGTCCAGCTCCTCACCCAAGCGGCAGTCAAGGATGGGAAGCAGCACTGCAAGGAGGCAGAGCCAATGGAAATAGAGAGGACCGGTGGGCAGATAGGTGCCGGCCGCTCCCACTCTGCTCAGTGCTTCTTCCTGTCCTGGTGGCTGCGGCTGGACAAGTCAAGAAGAAGTGATCTCATATAAAGGAGGCACTGAGGTGCGGAGGCGGAGCAGCGAGAGTCAGGACCCTCTTTAAAATTAAATGGACCCTGGGCAAACATTTCCAGAATCAGTTTACTGCGGCAGATCAAGCAGCGATTGTAATTGGTTGCCAGAGTTTACAGTGTATCATTACCACTCACTGACTGGCAGCTAGAGGTTACAGCACACATTACGGCTCACTGATTAGTTGCTACATGTTACAGAACGTGATTTCTGCTTGCTGATTGGTTGCTAGAGGTTACTGCACATTATTACTGCTCACTGATTGGCTGCTAGAGGTTACTGCACATTACTGCTCACTGATTGGTAGTGAGAGATTACTGCTTATCATTACCACTCACTGACTGGTTGCTAGAGATTACAGCAGTGTGACAAAATACCAGCCCTCCTGGGATACAGTTGAAAAACAAATTCTGTTGAGCATGCTGCAGAGAGTAGTTGGCATGATCAGATTGGGTGTAAGAATGGCCTAAGCCCCCGTTTACATTGGAGCAACTTGTGAGATTTGACCTGTAAAATTGCATGATAAGTCACACCCTATTGCTGGCAATGGCCATGTTCAAATGCCATACTGATGTGAAAAAGTAGTTCCTGCACTACTTATAGTGATTTCAGGTGTGACTTGCATAGACATCTGTGCATGAAGCCGCACAGATGTCTTCAAGTCACACTGAAGTCATGCTCACATGCGGCTTTGAAATTATGCGATTTCAGATGAAGTTACACAATTTCAAAGCCGCAGTCAATGTGAATGAGGACTCAAAGGGGATGATTAAACAAAACCACACCTTGACCATCTACCTCTATGAACATAGCAGCTGCATCGTTGACTACACTGCTGTGACATCAATGCTTAGCTTCACGGTGCTTGCCCAAACTTGCCCATTGATGTCACAGTAGCCCCAGCCACATGCCAAATGCACAGATAATCAGAGACTGTGGATGTAACTACAGGGAATGACCAGAGACTGCAGCTGCGACTATAGGAAATGACCAGAGATTGCAGATGCGACTACAGGAAATGACCAGAGACTGAGGATGCAACTACAGGAAATGACCAGAGACTGCGGCTGCGACTACAGGAAATGACCAGAGACTGCGGATGTGACTACAGGAAATGACCAGAGACTGCAGCTGCGACTACAGGAAATGACCAGAGACTGCGGCTGCAACTATAGGGAATGACCAGAGACTGTGGATGTGGCTACAGGAAATGACCAGAGACTGCGGATGCGTCTACAGGAAATGACTAGAGACTGCGGATGCGACTACAGGAAATGACCAGAGACTGCGGCTGCGACTACAGGAAATGACCAGAGACTGCGGCTGCAACTACAGGAAATGAACAGAGACTGCGGCTGCGACTACAGGAAATGACATAGCATAACGGTGAGTCTACTGTCTATAGGCAGTGTGTAACTATTGACAGAAGGACCTACCTGGCCAGCGGGCACACCTCCCACTCTCAGAGGTCTGGAGGTGGGGCTTTCTGCAGTAGGGGGTGGGGCTTTGATCCACCTGGGCTGGGCTCTAAGTGGTCCATGTACAAGGGAGGCACTCTCAACATAAAGAATGAACCGAAAAATGAAAAGAAAAATGAATGAAACTAAAACGAACACATTTTTCAGCAGTGCACATGTCTAGTTTAAGGGGTTGTAAAGGCAGAAGGTTTTTTATCTTAATGCATTCTATGCATTTGGATAAAAGCCCTCTGTGTGCAGCAGCCCCTGTCAGCCCCACTAATACTTACCTGAGCCCCATCTCTATCCAGCGATGACCATCCTGGACTCTCCCTCCTGATTAGCGGAGACACAGCAGCAGCAGCATTGGCTCCCGCTGCTGTAAATCAAACTCAGTCAGCCAATCAGGAGAGAGGGGGGGTGGAGCAGAACTGCAGTTCTGTGTCTGAATGAATACACAGAGCTACAGCTCGACTAGGGTGCCCCCATAGAAAGCTGCTTGCTGTGGGGTCATAGGACAGGAGGGAGGGGCCAGGAGCACAGAAGGGGGACCCGACAAGAGGAGGATCCGCTTGCCCTGTGCAAAACCACTGCACAGAGCAGGTAAGTATAACATGTTTGTTTTAAAAAAAAATGACTTTACAATCACTTCAAGCTAAGGTATGTTTTTTGTTTTCATTTGTGTTTGTCTCATCACTAGAGTTGGTATAAACTTCCTACAAAATTACAGTATTTAAAAAAAGATATATTATATATATATATATATATATATATATATATATATATATATATATATATATATATATATATATAAATATATGTTTATATTATATATAACATTAAGTACACCTTTAATGAAATATATCAAAATGTGTGAACTTGAACTTTAAAGTCCATAGCATCTGTATATCTGTTCTGTATATCTGTATATTTTTAAAGCTTTTCATGTTATTATTATTAGTATGCAGTGTTGGTTCTAGATTTGTTTTAGGCTCTTCTTTAGTGAACAACACAGCAGCAGAAGGCTTTGAGCTTGGTATTCATTGTTCTACTCTCTGTAGGAAACTACCCATATAATGTAAAGCGGTATGTGTAGCTGGTAATCCACTGAATACAAACTACAATAAATATTGATGAAATTTGCAATGCTGCTCTAGTACACAGACATCGACATGCATGGCGGCTTCTGTGTCTCTCTACAGGACCTCAGAAGCTCTCATGGCGTTCCCGGGCTCTGTGGGCACATAGGCTCAGATGCATCCTTTGCATCTTAGGTTTCACATCTTCTCTGGCAGCTTTATACCTTTAAGCTGCTTGTTAGCCCCAGTCCCTTTCTCGTGCAGGCTTTGTTACAGTCTTTGTAGACAGGCTCCAGCCTGCTCAGTTGGCAGTCAGCCAGTAGTTTATTAAGCATCACAAAACCTCTGGCTGTGCTATGCCTGCTGGATTCTTTATATTACTGCTCTTGTGACAGGAGCTACATTCCAATAGGCATCCCTCCAAGATGCTGCTGTAGGGTTGCAGTTCCTCTCTGTGCTGTTATTAATGGAAATTGATTTCATAATATAGGAAGTTTTTCATTTAAATCATGTTCAAAATAAAAAAAAGAGGACTAATATGTACAGTATGTGAGTATAACGTTTGTCTTTTTTTTTTTTTTACCGAAAGATATACTTTCTTGCAAAACAATTTATCAAATAAAGTTTATATTTTTTTCTTTACAAAGCAGAGCAATACATAGCTGTCACATAGCTTACAACTGTTCCTCATTTGGAAGAACTGGCTTTTTTTTTAACCAAATCTGTGTCCCTTTTTCCTCCTCAGGTTCCTCCTGAACCTCTAAATGATTGCATTTGTTATTTTAAAAAGCTAATATAAAGGAAAAAGAGCCTTGGAGAAAAAGTATTTTAGGGTTTATTCAATTATTTTCTTCATATTATTTATTTATGGTCTTTAACACTGAGAGCATGACATGGTTGTGTTCCTTTCCTACCTAGTTTTGTTAAAGGCATTCCAGAATATTGGGAATATTGCTCCCCTTGGATGCAGGCCCTCTTTCACAAATGGTAAACTTGGTTTCAAATTGAGATGCAGAGCTTAAGGAGTACTCAATTTTACCAAATGATGGATGGAGGGGGAAAGAGTTCTTTATGTCATGAGGTTTTGTTTCAATTATGACAGCTGAAAAGATGACAAGCCATTGGAACAAAGTTCAAATTAATCAGACAAAAGCTAATTACAAAAAACAGTCAGAAATGAAGGAATGGATGTCTCAATGTGTTAGTAGTATGATATCTCTATGTGTTAATAGCATGAAGTTGTGGTCTGAGGTCTGGTACCTGGTCGAGGTGTTACATTTGCCTGGAGTAGGTCAGTTTGACTTACACTTAGCTGCTCATTTGGCTTGGTGTTGCAAGTAAGTTAGATGTATTTATGAGTACACAAAAGTGTCAAAAGAAAGCATGTATCATTTTTTGGAATAAAGTGCTACCTTGACAACACTTCACACCCAAGTTCCATGTGAATCTGACACTGGCAATCAGGCAGAAAACGGGCAAATACAAAACACAATGCTCAGGCCAATGTGGTAGCAAGGTTAGTAAAGAGGATAAAATTCAGAATACAAAGGTCAAGGTTTACAGGAAAACAGCACACAGAAGGACAAACAGAAGCCAAAAGAAACCTTTTAATAAATGATTACCAGCAATGGTTACATAGTTAAATAGTTACATAGTTACTAGTAAGTCAGCATGAAAATAAGACACATCTAGTGGATGCCATATCCAGTGTAAGGCAAAAGGCTTTTATAAAGCCTGATCCATATAATTTAAAAAGGGTAAAACAATCCACTTTCATCCCCAATAGGTTATCCCCTGAGGCAACATTTAAATTTTTCATCTACAAATAATAGTAGCAATTTCTAATTTTGTACATTTAAAAACGCTTTCAGCCCTTTTTGAATCAAGCTTTTAAATCAACTAGAACCAGTTCTCATAGAGGATTTGTACAGAAACTTTCCATATGCATAAGATAAACTTTTCCCTTAAAGGGGTTGTAAAGTCAAAATTTTTTTTTTTATTTTAATGCATCAATGCATTAAGATAAAAAGCCATCTGTGTGCAGCAGCCCCCCTCAGCCCCCCTGATACTTACCTGAGCCCCATCTCTGTCCAGCAATGTTCACGGGTCTCTCAACTGTCCAAGACTCTCCCTTCTGATTGGCCGAGACACAGCCGCGGTGCCATTGGCTCCTGCTGCTGTCAATCCTAGTCGGTTAGCCAATTAGGAGAGAGAGGGGGCAATGCCGGGCCACAGCTCTGTGTCTGAATGGACTCAGGGAGCTGTGACTCGGCTTGGATGCAGCTTGCTATGGGGGGCACTCAACAGGAGGGAGGGGCCAGGAGCATAGAAGAGGGACCCGAGAAGAGGAGGATCCAGGCTTTTCTGTACAACTCCACTGCACAGAGGAGGTAAGTATGGCATGTTTGTTATTTTTGTAGAAAAAAAACGAGACTTTAGTATAACTTTAAGTTTCATATATATATATATATATATATATATATATATATATATATATATATATATATATATGTATGTATTTGATTTTAATATAAAAGTACAATATTTGTTGATGCAGGAGTAGTCTGCAAAGCCAATAAAGTAAAAAACATAATATTACATAGTAAGCAGGATAAAACTGTGTGGTTTGGAGCCTACAAACATTAACAAGATAACTCATAATACAGTATCTGGTCTAACAAGAGTAACTAACTGGAGGTTCTTCCAAAGTGATGGTCAAAGGAGTGGAAGCAGGTGAACATTCACCTTGGAAATGGGTAGAAATATTACTATAGTTATGAATAAATATCAAACATTTCACATCAAATAGTGTACTACTTAATCGCATAGATTAGGTGGGATGCCTAGGGGGGGGGTATGAGAGGTTAAGGTGTTGGAGGTGTCCTGGATCCTAAGTTTACCCAGTGTATTAGCAAGAACTGCACGTAGGTACCAGTCTGTATAGCAGAAGGGAGTCATATGAGAAGAGATTTTTTCTGGAAAGAAAGAGTGTTCCATGAAGCGACGCCATCTTGCAATGAAGCGTTTCAGTGATGTAGAATGTTGGTTGATAGTGTCTAATTTCTCAATGTGAAATAGTGTTAAGAGTGCTTGTTTTACTGAGGCATTTTGAGGCAGGGAAGCGTTGATCCAAGCTTGCATTATTGCCCTGCGAGCTGTCAGAAGGCAGATATGGACCCATTGAGGAGGAGGGGCACAGGTAGGCGCTGAAGAGGAAGCCTGCGAGGTGTCACAGCTGACAATGCATAACAGTGGGTCTTTAGGCAGACGTAAATGCTGATACTTATCAATGTATTTCAACACCTGGTCCCAAAAGGTGGAGACTGCTTGACAGGTCCATAATCTGTGGAACAGGGATGGTCTTGGTGTAGTGCACCAAGGGCATTCGGAGAGAGAGGAGTCAATTTTGCTGTGGTGAAATGAGAGATATGCCCCATGGGCAATTTTGAATTGGGTTTCTCGCCACGTTTAGCATATCACCAGAGAGGGGATTTTTTGATATCCCACAAGGATCTTTGGTCATCAAGGATAGAGATCTAGGGTTTGAAGGGAACAATTTGGTATTTTGAAGCCTGATGGGTGATGAGGTTGGAGTATATCTCTGATATGGACTATTGGTCCCGATCTATTAAGGCATCAATAAAAGAGCATTGACAGGGGTTTTGGTGCGGGCTGAAGCAGGATCTGAGGTAGCTGGTTAGCTGATGATAGTGAAACACCTTTGATGACGTGAGGGAGTACTGTTTAGTCAGTTCCGAAAAGGGTCTAAAAGTACCTTGAGCAGGATCAATGACTTTAGAGATGGTTGTTATGCTTGAAGATGACCATTGGCAAAGGCCTTGTGATTACTCCCAGAGGAAGTCACGAGATTTGTGACAAAACCGGTAGGAGGAGCCTGATTGTCTGACATGTGGGAAGCAGGAAGTGATCTGGAGAGGAGGCAGAGGATAGATTGAACGCTGAGAAACCGGGGCTGCAGATCCGGGATTCAGGTGACCCTATCCCCCCCTCACCACCACAGCATTACACCACTTTAGAAGCATTCTGTTACTATGTAAATATGAGTTGTATGAACTTTGAGCGTTTTTTAAGATTAAACATTTTTTAGATGGTATCACACTATTGTATGCCTCTATTATTCTTCCTATGTGGCATATGCGAGGAGGCTTATTGGAAGTGACCAGGAGAAAACTGGTATCCTCTTAAAGCTGGGCTATTATCAGGAGCAGGAGGTGACCAGGGAGGAGAACCAGCACACAGCAGCCAGGATACTTATAGGAGATAGAAGGATGGTCCAGGATATCTGCTGAAAACATCTTTTGGCTTATTTTCTAAGCCCTTAAGGTGAGGGTACAACTGAAAGGGGAGGAGTGCACATTGCATGAAGACACTTTATCACTTTATATAGACTGTGTTGATTATATTTGTATCATTATGGACTGTGTGTGATTCACGGAGCACGAGCACTTTACATTATGATTGGATTATTATTTTACGAGCACTTTGTATTATGATTGGATTATTTTGTAATTCACTGTTTTATGTTACACTTATTATCCAGATTACTTTACAGCTTAGGTTGTATTGATTGTTGGTTAGGAGTAGCGCGGCACATTTATATACAGTCATTCTGATTGCTCTCATGACCATGAAGAGCCAAGAAAAACTGATGTTGTCAAAAGATTTCTAGGCATCCAGCAAGAAAATGACTGTGTCAAGATCAGTATTAGGGATGAGACGAACACCCCCCGGTTCGGTTCGCACCAGAACCTGCGAACGGACCGAAAATTTGCACGAACGTTAGAACCCCATTGATGTCTATGGGACTCGAACGTTCGAAAGCAAAAGTGCTAATTTTAAAGGCTAATTTTCATGGTATTGTCCTAAAAAGGGTTTGGGGACCCGGGTCCTGCCCCAGGGGACATTTTTCAATGCAAAAAAAGCTTTTAAAAATGGCCGTTTTTTTTCGGGGAGCAATGATTTTAATGATGCTTAAAGTAAAAAAAAAAAAATAAGTGAAATATTCCTTCAAATATCGTACCTGGGGGGTGTCTATAGTATGCCTGTAAAGTAGTGCGTGTTTCCCGTGCTTAGAACAGTCTCTGCACAAAATGATATTATTAAAGGAAAAAAAGTCATTTAAAACTGCTTGCGGCTTTAATGTAATGTCGTGTCCTGGCAATATGGATGAAAATCAGTGAGACAAATGGCATGGGTACCCCCAAGTCCATTACCAGGCTCTTTGGATCTTGTATGGATATTAAGGGGAACCCCGCACCCAAATTAAAAAAGGAAAGGTGTGGGGCCCCCAGGCCCTATATACTCTGAACAGCAGTATACAGGCAGTGCAAACAAGACAGGGATTGTAGGTTTGTTGTTAAGTAGAATCTGTTTGTAATTTTGAACTGGTGCATTTTCAAAGTGTGGCTCCAACAAAAAAACAGTTTTTAAGCTTTTTGGAAAACATAAGGAAGGGTAATCACCCCTGTGACATTTGATTTGCTGTCTGTGCTCCTCTTCAGAAGATTTCACCTCACTTTTTGTCCAAATGACAAACGTTTTGTGAAAATGTGGGGTTTTTAGTAAAACAAGGATTGGTGATAAAGCATCAGTGTAAAGGAGAAAAGTTTTTTCCCATAATAACTCTTACAGGAGAGAATTTCCCTTCATATGGGGTAGATTTCATCTCACTTCCTGTTGTCTCCTTCCATTTGCAAGTAGGAGTCGCTTGTAAGTTGGATGTTTGAAAGTAGGGGCCTGCCCTATATACTCAGCAGAAATTTGGGGCTTAGGTGTTGTTGTGGCCACAACACTGTAAGCCCTCACAGGGCCCTGCTGTGAAAATATTAGATCAAGAATTGTAATTACATGCCCCTGTTGAACAGGGTCAGAAAAATTGGGCCTTTGGTGATGGTGGAGGTGGTGCTGGTGCCACAACACTGTAAATCCTCACAGTTACACTTGGTGGCCACAGAAACAGGCCCTGCTGTGAAATATTAGATCAAGAATTGTAATTACATGCCCCTGTTTTTTCCCATAATAACTCTTACAGGAGAGAATTTCCCTTCATATGGGGTAGATTTCATCTCACTTCCTGTTGTCTCCTTCCATTTGCAAGTAGGAGTCGCTTGTAAGTTGGATGTTTGAAAGTAGGGGCCTGCCCTATATACTCAGCAGAAATTTGGGGCTTAGGTGTTGTTGTGGCCACAACACTGTAAGCCCTCACAGGGCCCTGCTGTGAAAATATTAGATCAAGAATTGTAATTACATGCCCCTGTTGAACAGGGTCAGAAAAATTGGGCCTTTGGTGATGGTGGAGGTGGTGCTGGTGCCACAACACTGTAAATCCTCACAGTTACACTTGGTGGCCACAGAAACAGGCCCTGCTGTGAAATATTAGATCAAGAATTGTAATTACATGCCCCTGTTGAACAGGGCAAGAAAAATTGGGCCTTTGATGGTGGTGGTGGTGCTGGTGGCACAACACTGTAAGTCCTCACAGTTACTCTTGGTGGGCGCAGAAATGGGCCCTGCTGTGAAATATTAGATCAAGAATTGTAATTACACGCCCCTGTTGAACAGGGGCTGAAAAATTGGGCCTTAGGCACTGGTGCTGTTGCCACAACACTGCAACCCCTCACAGATACTCTAGTTGGAATGCAAGAACGAGCCCTGCTGCAAAGTATTGCATCAAAAATTGTACTTACACGCCCCTGTTAAACAGGGGCTGAAAAATTGGGCCTTAGGCACTGGTGCTGTTGCCACAACACTGCAACCCCTCACAGATACTCTAGTTGGAATGCAGGAACGAGCCCTGCTGCGAAGTATTGCACCAAAAATTGTAATTACACGCCCCTGTAAAACAGGGGCTTAAAAATTGGGCCTTAGGCACTGGTGTAGGCGCCCAGAACCAAAATTGTCCTTACAAGCTATCAGCATGATCATTGAGGAGGAAGAGGATAATTACTCAGCATAACAGGATAGTCACTCAGCATCAGCATAGGCAGTCTTTGAAGGGTTCTGACATTTCCAAAAAAAATTATTCGGTTACATCAGCATCAGGTGCTTGGTATCTGGTGGTGATCCAAGACTGATTCATTTTTATGAAGGTCAATCCATCGACCGAGTCGGTGGACAGACGCACCCTGTGATCAGTTACAAAGCCTCCAGCAGCTCTGAATGTGCGTTCCGAAAGAACGCTGGATGCAGGACAGGCCAGTAGCTCAATTGCATACTGTGCAAGCTCTGGCTAGTGATCCATCCTCAAGACCCAGTAACCCAGAGGATTTTCGGTGGGAAAGGTGTCCAAATCAGATCTTGCCCCTAGGTATTCCTGCACCATGTAAAACAGACGCTGGCGATGGTTGCTGGAACCGATCATACCTTGGGAATGCGGACTAAAAAATTGTCTGAACGCATCGGTCAGACAGCCACCTTCTCCACCGCTCCTTCTTTGACTGACCGAAGCCTCAGCAACACGTTGTCCAGAAACAGGAGTTTGTAACCTCCCAGTCTCTGGGAACATGTTGCACAGACCTTTCTGCAAGGCCTCCTGAAGATGTTTCATCTTCTGCTCCCTCTGCGACGGCAAGATAAGGTCCGCAACCTTACCCTTGTAACGTGGATCAAGGAGGGTTGCCAGCCATTATTGGAATTTCTCCTTGATACCACGAATACGATTATCCTTCCGCAGGCTTTGCAGGATCAGGGAGGCCATGCAGAGTAGGTTTGCTGAGGCATTCAGTCCGGAGCCCTCTGGGTCACTAAGGACGACATGATCCGCAGCCACCTCCTCCCAGCCACGTACAAGTCCATGTGTTTCTTGGGACTCTAAATGATCCCTTAACCACTTCTTTACCAGGCCAATTCTGACATTTCTCTCCTACATGTAAAAATCATAATTTTTTTGCTAGAAAATTACATAGAACCCCCAAACATTATATATGTTTTTTTAGCAAAGACCCTAGAGAATACAATGGCGGTTGTTACAACTTTTTATCTCACACGGTATTTACGCAGGAATTTTTCGAACGCTTTTTTTTGGGAAAAAAACAGTTTTGTGTTTTAAAAAAAAACAAAACCGTAAAGTTAGCCCAATGTTTTTGCATATTGTGAAAGATGAAGTTATGCTGAGTAAATAGATACCTAACATGTCACGCTTCAAAATTGCACACGCTCATAGAATGGCGCCAATGTTTGGTACTTAAAAATCCCTATAGGCGACGCTTGAAATTTTTTTACTGGTTACATGTTTTGAGTTACAGAGGAGGTCTAGTGACAAAATGATTGCTCTCGCTCCAACATTCGTGGCGATACCTCACATGTATGGTTTGAACACCGTTTTCATATGTGGGCGGGACTTATGTATGCGTTCGCTTCTGCGTGTGAGCACACGGGGACAGCGGCGCTTTAAAATTTTTTTTTTTTATTGATAATTATATTTTGTTTTTTTTATTTTGACACTTTTTTGAAAAAAAAACATTTTTGATCACTTTTATTCCTATTACAAGGAATGTAGACATCCCTTGTAATAGGAATATAACATGACAGGTCCTCTTAATAGTGAGATATGGGGTCAATAAGACCCCATATCTCACCACTAGGCTGGGAAGCCTGAAATAAAAAAAAAAAAAAACGATCAACGCTTCCCAGCCGAAGCGGCGGCGTTTTTTTGAATGGAGAGGCCGGGTGTGACGTCATAACATTGCGCCCGGCCTCCGATGATCATAGAGACTCCGGCGACCATCTGGTCCACCAGAAATCTCTATGATGCATGCACTGTCACTGCTCACCATCCTCGTGGCCTCCTCAAATTGTGACAGGACAGTGTATGCATCCCTGATCATGGCCCACTGACGTGGGGAAAAAACCAAGCTCCCCTGACCCTGTACTGGTGCTATAGTCACACAGGTACTCATTGATGGCCCTCTGCTGCATGTGCAGCCACTGCAGCATGGCCAACGTTGAGTTCCACCTGGTGGGCATGTCACAGATTAGGCGTTTTTTGGGCAGGTTAAATTCCTTTTGGAGGTCTGCCAGCCGAGCACTGGCATTATATGACCTGCGGAAATGCACACAGACTTTCCTGGACTGCCTCAGGACATCCTGTAAGCCCGGGTACCTGCCCAAGAACCGCTGCACCACCAAGTTAAAGACGCGAGCCAAACAGGGCACATGGGTCAGTTGTCCCTGTCGGAGGGCGGAGAGGAGGTTGGTGCCATTGTCGCAAACCACCATTCCTGCCTTAAGTTGGCATGGCGTCAACCACCTCTGAACCTGCCCCTGCAGAGCTGACAGAACCTCTGCACCAGTGTGGCTCCTGTCCCCCAAGCACACCAGCTCAAGCAACACATGGCATCTTTTTGCCTGCGTACTTGCGTAGCCCCTTGAATGGCTACGGAGCACCGCTGGTTCCAAGGACAAAGCACAGGAAGAGGCCATGGAGGAAGAAGAAGAGGAGGGGGTGGAGGAGAGAGGTGTGTCACAATCATTAGTAGTGGCATTTTGGAGGCGTGGTGGCGGAACAACTTCCAACACTACTGCACCTTGTCCTGCATCCATCCCAGCTGCCAGCAGAGTGACCCAATGCGCCGTGAAACTTAGGTAACGTCCATGTCTGTCAGACTTGCACGTACCTGACTGACGAACCCAATATAGCAGGGGAAGGCCTCCCGTACGTATCTGGTTCCCGGCCCCTGGTAGTGTAAACAGAAGGCACAGGAGCACAGAGTGGTAAGAGAGCCTGGCGGGTGACTTGCGGAGGTAAGGCCCAGGATCCTGATGCGAATGGTCTGGAAGTCCTTAGAAGGCAGGGGCCTAGGCAGCCAGTGCAGAGCAGGAGCAGAGAGGGCAGGTCCAGTCACAGGCAGAGTTGGCAACAAACGGTCAGCAAGGTACAGAGGAACAGGCAGGCTCAAAGTCCGGGTCACAGGCAGGGTTGGCAACAGACAGGCAACGTGGTACAAAGGAGCAGGCAGATTCGTGGTGAAGGGAAGCCGGGGTCAGATGACAGAGAGGAGTCCAAAGACAGGCCGGGGTCAAAAGGAGATCGGACAAGCAAACAGGAAGCAAACAGGAACTCAGGAACTGGGAGCTGCAGATCGGACAGCACTGAGCAGAAGGTTCCAGCAAGCTAAATAGGGCGATTGGCGCCAGAGTGCCCAATAGCAGATCCCTTCCGAGACCTTCTCTGACAGTGCCCCCTCCTAAAGGGCAGCCTCCGGATGCCTATCTGGGCCAGTCTATCAGCGTGGGTACTCCAGAAATCTCTTAAAAGTTCCTTAGTGTGCAGATTGCTTTCTGGTTCCCAGGAATTATCTTCTGGTCCATACCCCCTCCATTTGATCAAGTATTGGACTTAATTGTGTCTCTTCCTGCAGTCCAGGATTGCTTCTACCTCAAATTCTGTCTCATTGTCCATGAATACAGGTTCAGGTGGGCCGGTATTATGACCCAAAAAGGAATTGGGAATAACGGGTTTCAGCAAGGATACGTGGAAGACTGGGTGAACCTTTAATGTATTGGGTAAGTCCAGCTCATAGGTCACGTCATTAATCTTCCTCTTGATTGGAAAGGGACCCATGAATTTGGGACCAAACTTCTTTGAGGGACAGGTCATCTTTAAGTTAAGGGTAGACAGCCAAACCTGGTTACCAGGCACCAGAATGAGTTCTCCACGCTTCTTCCTATCAAACATTCTTTTATTATATTCTTGGGTTTTAGCCATGGTTTCAAGTAGTTGTTTATTGTTGGTGAAGAAGAAGTCCATTGTTTCAGAAGCTGCGGGAATAGAGCACTCAGGTAAGGATTCAGGCAGGAATGACGGGTGAAAGCCATAATTGGCGAAGAATGGTGTCTGTTTGATTGCTGAGTGCACAGAGTTGTTATATGCAAACTCAGCAATAGGCAGAAGAGAGACCCAATCATCCTGTGAGAAGGTGGAAAAGCATCGGAGGTATTGCTCCAGAGTTTGATTAGTTCTCTCTGTCTGCCCATTTGTCTGGGGATGGTAGGCAGATGAGAACGCCAATTTAATTTCAAGTGAGCCACAGAGAGCCTTCCAGAACCTGGAAGTGAACTGCACACCTCTGTCGGAGACTATACTTGATGGTACTCCATGTAGTCTCACGATTTCTTTGACGAAAATTTTTGCAGTTTCTACTGCAGAAGGCTTGCCTTTCATGGGTAGAAAATGAGCCATCTTAGACAACCTATCCACAATGACGAAGATGGTGAAAAAACCTTCTGCCAGAGGGAGTTCTACGATAAAGTCCATCGCAATCATCTTCCAGGGTCTTTCTGGGATGGATAAGGGTTTTAGTAGACCCCAGGCCTTTGTCCGACTATTCTTGTTCCGAGCACAGGTGGTACAGGACTCCACATAGCTTTTGCAATCTTTTACCAATTGAGGCTACCAAAATGTACATTGCACCAGCTCTGTTGTCTTCAGTACGCCAAAATGCCCAGCCAATTTATGGTCATGGCAGAGTTCCAGTACTGCCACTCTTAGACTCTCTGGAACCATGATCTTGTCTTTGTACTGGAACCAACCATTTTGCAAACTTATGTCGACTCCCGTAGGTGGGGACATATTCCTGGAGGCTTGTTTAATTTGGGATATGATATCCCCCCGTAGCAGCAGAAAATTTCCAGCAGGAAGGATGGTGTCTGAAGGTAAAGGTTCCTCGGAATCCTGGAACATGCGAGACAATGCGTTCGATTTAATATCCTTGGAGCCAGGCCTGTACGTGATGTGAAACTGGAATCTAGAGAAGAACAGAGCCCATCTTGCCTGCCGAGGTCTCAGTCTCTTGGCTGTTCTCAAGTACTCGAGGTTTTTGTGGTCAGTATAGACCAAAATGGGATGTGCAGCACCCTCTAAAAGATAATGCCATTCTTCCAATGCGGCCTTAATGGCAAGAAGCTCTCTATCTCCAACGTCATAGTTCTTTTCAGCAGTGGAAAGTTTCCGAGAGAAAAAGGCCGCTGGATAGAGTAGGGACATGGCACCCTGCCGCTGAGAGAGTACTGCCCCTACTGCAACCTCTGAAGCGTCCACTTCAAGGACGAAAGGCAAGGCAGGGTTTGGATGTTTCAGGATGGAAGCGGAGGTAAATAACTCTTTAAGTTTGTCAAAAGCAGATTGCGCCTCGGTAGACCAACAAAATCGGTTCCCTTGCTTGGTCAGTTCAGTGATTGCCGTAATAATTGCAGAAAAGCCTTTAATGAACTTGCGGTAAAAGTTGGCGAAGCCAATGAAGCGTTGGACCCCTTTTTTATCGGAGGGAGTGGGCCGGTCAAGAATAGCTGCCACTTTTTGCGGATCCATTTTAATGCCATCACTAGCAATGATTAGGCCGAGGAACTGGATGCATTGGCGTTCAAATTCACATTTTTCTAATTTGGCATAAAGTCCGTGCTGCCTGAGCCGGGTTAGTACATTTCGGACATGCCTGCGATGTTCAATGACTGAGGAGTAGAAGATCAAAATGTCGTCTAGATATACTATAACGGATAAGTCCAGGAGGTCATGGAAAATATCATTAACAAAGTGTTGAAACGTTGCAGGCGTATTGCACAGACCAAAGGGCATGACAAGATATTCAAAGTGCCCAAACCGGGTACGGAAGGCAGTTTTCCATTCATCTCCCTCTCTGATGTGGATTAGGTTATAGGCCCCACGGAGATCGAGTTTAGTGAAGATTGTTGCAGAACCTAGTCTTTGGAAGAGTTTGGGTACAAGAGGTAAGGGATAGCGATTCTTGATAGTTATTTAATTCAGTTCTCTATAGTCGATACAAGGCTGAAGAGAGTGGTCCTTCTTCTCCACGAAGAAAATGCCGACCCCGGCCGGTGAGGTGGATGAACGGATGAATCCTCTCTTTAGGTTCTCATCAATATAGGTTTTGAGAGTACCCAGCTCCTGCTCTGTTAACGGGAAGATTTGTCCCAAAAGGAACTTCAGACCCAGGCAAAAGTTCTATCGGGCAATCATAAGGTCTGTGAGGAGCAAGGGTTTCCGCCCCCTTTTTACTGAAGACATCAAGAAAATCCCGATACGTTGAGGGAATCACTTGCTGCGATTCAGTGTCCATGTCCAGACACATGAGTTGGGAGGAATCTGCAGAGGTACTGTGCAAACAACACTGTTGACAATAGTTGGAGCAGAACTTAATTTCTCCGGAAACCCAATCAATACTAGGATTATGGGCTTGTAGCCACGGCATTCCCAAAATTATAGGAAAAATTGGAGAAGAGATTGCATCCAAACGAAGGAATTCTCGGTGATGAGTGTACATAATGGCCAACAGAGGAATCGTTTCCTGGGTGACGGGACCAGAGCTAAGGGTGGAACCATCAGCGAGGTGGACCGCAAGTCTCTGTGATTTTGCTTGGAGAGGAATGCGGTGATTAGCGGCAAAGGTTAGATCCAACCCGCGCCAACTCATCTTTAAGTGAATCAGAAATACCCATGTGGGTCTACGCCCTTGTTGTAGGGTGTGCAAGGCGGACTCAGCGGTGGCTTTCAACTGGGGGTCCTCATATAGTTGGGACATGGCGACAAAGAATGCATCCAGGTTGTCTAGAGATGCTGACTTTTGTTCCAGGAGATGGTGGGCCCAGGTCTGTGGTTCACCGGACAGAAGAGAAATCACGAAGCCCACCTTAGTCGCTTCCAAGGAGAAGGTTCGTGGTAGCAGAGCAAAGTAAAAGTCCACAGGCATTGCGGAAGGATCGGTACTTGCTATGCTCACCGGAAAATCTGTCGGGTGTAGGAACCCTTGGCTCGGGAGGAAGCATAACCACGGAGGGAGGAGAAGAGAGTCTGGCAGCAGAAGCAGCTTGAGGGTTAGCAGGTGAGGACAGCACCTGGACTCATTCTTCCAGCCTAGTGTAGCCTTCCTGAAGGCTCTTTACAGCTTGAGTGAGACCCGCCAGGTGTCTGCATAGTTCCTCTATGGGAGAGGATCCCTGCTCGGGCTCGGACATGGCTGTCCGATACTGTCAGACTTGCACGTACCTGACTGACAAACCCGATATAGCAGGGGAAGGCCTCCCGTACGTATCTGGTTCCCGGCCCCTGGTAGTGGAAACAGAAGGCATAGGAGCGCAGAGTGGTAAGAGAGCCTGGCGGGTGACTTGCGGAGGTAAGGCCCAGGATCCTGATGCGAATGGTCTGGAAGTCCTTAGAACGCAGGGGCCTAGGCAGCCAGTGCAGAGCAGGAGCAGAGAGGGCAGGTCCGGTCACAGGCAGAGTTGGCAACAAACGGTCAGCAAGGTACAGAGGAACAGGCAGACTCAAAGTCCAGGTCACAGGCAGGGTTGGTAACCGGCAGGCAATGTGGTACAAAGGAGCAGGCAGATTTGTGGTCAAGGGAAGCCGGGGTCAGATGCAGGCAGATGACAGAAAGGAGTCCAAAGACAGGCCGGGGTCACAAGAAGATCAGACAAGCAAACAGGAAGCAAACAGGAAACAGGAACTCAGGAACTGGGAGCTGCAGATTGGACAGCACCGAGCAGAAGGTTCCAGCAAGCTAAATAGGGCGATTGGCGCCAGAGTGCCCAATAGCAGATACCTTCCGAGACCTTCTCTGACAATGTCCATGCCTGCTGAACCATGAGTCAGCGGTAATATACACCTTACCGCTGACCGCCCTGTTCAGCGAGGCCAAGACTTTGCCTTCCACATGGCGGTAGAGAGCCGGAATCTCCTTCCATGAGAAAAAGTGGCGTTTGGGAACCTGCCACTGAGGAATCACACATTTCACAAACTCTTGGAAGGGGGCAGAGTCTACCAACTGAAAAGGCAGCAGTTGAAGTGCTAGCAATTTTGCCAAGCTAGCATTCAACCGCTGCGCATGTAGATGGCTGGGAGCGAATTTCTTTTGGCGGTGCAGCAGCTGGGGCAGGGAAATTTGCCTGGTACAATCTGACGTCGGTGTACCGAAAGCAGATTGCCCACAAGTACTTGGCTGTGACACACCTAATTCTACACCTTCATTCCTCTCAGTGCAGGTCTCAGAGAGGACTGAAGGTATAGTGGGGTTGGAGATCTCAGCTGATGAGGAGCAAGGAGAGGTCCTCTTTGTTCTTTGGTGTGGGTCTTTTAGATACGCTTGCCAACGAACTGCATGGCAGGTCAACATATGTCTGGTCAAGCATGTGGTGCCCAAGCGGGAGATGTTTTGGCCACGCGAGATACGCTTGAGACATATGTTGCAAATAGCAGCGGTGCAATCTGATGCACTGGTCTCAAAAAAGGCCCACACCAAAGAACTTTTGGAATAACGTGCAGAGACAGCAGCGCCCTGCACATATGGAGCTTTGCGGTGTGATGCAGTCAGTGTGCTGCCCTCAGGCTGGCCCCTGGGGGGCATCCTGCCTCGTTGGTGATGTGCCTCCTCCTCCTCTCTCCTATCAGGCACCCACGTTGAGTCAGTGACCTCATCATCCCCTCCCTCCTCATCACTGGAGCAAACCTGGCAGTATGCTGCAGCAGGGGGAGCATGATTGCCAGATTGCTGTCCTTCTTGGACACCCCCTCTGTCCGTGCTCACGTTACTGCCTTGATCTAGCTCAGTATCATCATTAGAGCCTTCTAAACACTGAGCATCCTCCTGGAGCATGTACCCAACACTGTGGTCAAACAGTTCGAGGGACTCCTCAGGAGGACATGATGGGGCTAGGGAAGGAGTCACTGATGCCATTGAGCCGAGGGAAGAGGCCTTTTGGTAGCTTCTTTGCCAGACAAAGTACCCTGAGCATGGGTGAGGGAGGATGAGGAGGATGAGGACGGCTTGGTCATCCACTCGACCAAGTCTTCCGCATGTTGCGGCTCAACATGGCCAGCTGCCGAAAAAAAGGCCAAGCGTGTCCCACGGCCACGTGCTGATGAGAATGCACTGTCTCCGTGACCAGCACCGTTGCCTCTAAACACAGAGCCTGCTTGCCCTCTTTTATTGGCTTGTGACTGTCTGCCTCTCTATATATATAGATACTGCAGCTAGAAAAATCAACTGCCTGCCTACAGTATGAGAACACCACCAACCTTCTACAGGTAGCTTTAGCTGAACACTGTGCAGAGGTCGCACTACACTAACGTGTAAATACTTTAGCTGCCTGTGGTAGTGATAGGATCAGGAAAACACCACCAACCTTCTACAGGTAGCTTAAGCTGAACACTGTGCAGAGGTCGCACTACACTAACTTGTAGCTTTAGCTGAACACTGTGCAGAGGTCGCACTAAACTAACTTGTAGCTTTAGCTGAACACTGTGCAGATGTCACACTACACTAACTTGTAGTTTTAGCTGAACACTGTGAGGAGGACGCACTACACTAACTCATAGCTTTAGATGAACACTGTTCAGAGGTCGCACTAAACTAACTTGTAGCTTTAGCTGAACACTGTTCAGAGGTCGCACTACACTAACGTGTAAATACTTTGGCTGCCTGCGATAGTGATAGGATCAGAAAAACACCACCAACCTTCTACAGGTAGCTTAAGCTGAACACTGTGCAGAGGTCGCACTACACTAACGTGTAAATATTTTAGCTTCCTGTGGTAGTGATAGGATCAGGAAAACACCACCAACCTCCTACAGGTAGCTTTAGCTGAACACTGTGCAGAGGTCGCACTACACTAACGTGTAAATACTTTAGCTGCCTGCGGTAGTGATAGGATCAGGTAAACACCACCAACCTTCTACAGGTAGCTTTAGCAGAACACTGTGCAGAGGTCGCACTACACTAACCTGTAAATACTTTAGCTGCCTGCGGTAGTGATAGGATCAGGAAAACACCACCAACCTTCTACAGGTAGCTTTAGCTGAACACTGTTCAGAGGACGCACTACACTAACTTGTAGCTTTAGATGAACACTGTGCAGAGGTCGCACTAAACTAACTTGTAGCTTTAGCTGAACACTGTGCAGATGTCGCACTACACTAACTTGTAGTTTTAGCTGAACACTGTGAGGACGCACTACACTAACTTGTAGCTTTAGATGAACACTGTTCAGAGGATGCACTACACTAACTTGTAGTTTTAGCTGAACACTGTGAGGAGGACGCACTACACTAACTTGTAGCTTTAGATGAACACTGTGAGGAGGACGCACTACACTAACTTGTAGCTTTAGCTGAACACGGTGCAGAGGTCGCATTAAACTAACTTGTAGCTTTAGCTGAACACTGTGAGGAGGACACACTACACTAACTTGTAGCTTTAGATGAACACTGTTCAGAGGACGCACTACACTAACTTGTAGCTTTAGCTGAACACTGTGAGGAGGATGCACTACACTAACTTATAGCTTTAGATGAACACTGTGAGGAGGATGCACTAACTTGTAGCTTTAGCTGAACACTGTGCAGAGGTCACACTAAACTAACTTGTAGCTTTAGCTGACCACTGTGCAGAGGTCACACTAAATTAACTTGTAGCTTTAGCTGAACACTGTGAGGAGGACGCACTACACTAACTGTCAATAGTCTAGCTGCCTGACTGTGGTACTAATAGGATCAAAAGAACACCGGCAATTTTCTTCAGGTAGCTGTAAATACTGTAACAAGACAAGCCTGCCTGTCAGTAGGAAGATAACAGGAATGGATCTAGCTAAACTGAATACAGTGTATATATATTTATACAACACCTGGGATGCATATATATATACACAATACACTGTAAGTGCAGCTAACTGACTGACTATCCTGCCTAATCTAGCTAACTCAAATTAAATGACACTGTCTCTCTCTCTCTATCTCTCAGCATGCCAGAACACACTACACAGGGCCGCCATGCAGGCGGCCTTATATAGTGTGGGGTGTGTTCTAAACCCCCTGAGCCATAATTGGCCAAAGCCACCCTGGCTTTGGCCAATTACAGCTCTCTCTACTGAATGCGCTGTGATTGGCCAAGCATGCGGGTCATAGTGCATGCTTGGCCAATCATCAGCCAGCAATGCACTGCGATGCCGCAGTGAATTATGGGCCGTGACGCGGCACACGAATTTGGCCCATATCGTTCGCAATTCGACGAACGGTCAAACAGACGATGTTCGAGTTGAACATGGGTTCGACTCGAACATGAAGCTCATCCCTAGTCAGGATGCATCTTAGCAAATTCAAGGGCAAGGAGGACCTTATGAATGTGGAGGGTAGCAGACCACCCTGGGACAAAATCTGACTGGGCCAGATGGAGGATTGATGGAAGGATATGCGCTAGATGGGATGCAAGGATTTTGGAGAGAATTTTCACGTCAATGTTGATTAGGGATATAGGCCTATATGAACCCGGTAGGAGGAGATCTTTTCCCTTTTTGGCAATGAGTTTGATGTGTGCCTGAGCGCCCGAGGGAAGGTATGGGCCCTCAGCCCACATTGCTTTATAGACATGGGATAGGGTATCAAGAATGAACTTGGATGTCAATTTGAAGAATTCTGCGGAAAAGCCATCTGGGCCAGAGGCTTTTCCATTAGAGAGGGATTTAATAGTAGAGCAGATATTCTCAGGGGAAATGGGGGCATTTAAAGTCTCCATTTGGTCAGACTACTGAGCTATGTAGAGCAGCTGTGTGATAGCAGTGGCTGTACCAATGGGAAAATGCCATCCTTTCTCAATCCCCTTGTCAGACTTCCAATTGCTTGAGGCAGCAGATGTTGCAGCAGATACAGATGGAGACTGTTGTGGATTGGAAGTTGAGGTTTAAAGGGTGGAGTGAGAGGAGGAGGAGTGAAGGCCTTTTATTGCTGACTGGTATCATTCTTGTGCTGATATTGTTGGATCAGCCGGTCACTGAAGAGCTGTCAGAAACTGCAGCCCAATGTGACTTGTCCCCTAGGCATATGACCTGCATAACATTGTGACAGTGTTTTGCCTGGGCTCTTGTGTAGACTCCTGTTTGCTTGAGGGGGCTGATGGTTCTGACAATTGACTGGATGAGGCCATTGAAGAGGATATGGTACCTAAATGTCTGGCAATATACCACACTTGACACACTACAAGTAGAGACTGTACATCACTATAGTGCTATCAGTAGCAAATGTATTGAAAAATGGGGACTACACCCATGGGGCAGTGCCATTCAGTGGAATAGGATGGCAGCTCCCTTCACTCTTCTGCAAGCTGCCCCCTGAAAAAATATGCCTTGCTTTTATTGTGGCCTCCCCCTCACTTTCTCCCTATACAATCTATGGCACCTAGATAAGGTCTGCCGCCTTGTCATTCCTACCCTCCTCATGACTCAAGCCCATTGGGAACATTAACACCAATCACTGCTCCCTTCCTGTTTTCCATTCCCACTGTGCTCTTGGTGTTTGCTTCCTCAATATACAATAACAAGAATTATTAAGTATCCACCCGCATCATAAAACTCAGGGTGTGCTAAAATATTTCAGCCAACTCCTCTATGCCAGTTTGAGGGACAATCACATAATTTGCTGGAGGAAGGAGAGAGCTCATATGCAATTTCTGGTGAAAATGTGCTGGTCTGCATCTGGAAGGAGGATGAGGAAGGTTTAGTTAGCCATTCCAAGAACTCCTCTGCATTCTCTGGCTGTATAGAATATCCACTACCAGAAAGAAAAAATATATATTCCCTGCCTCTTGGAGGTGTGACCCTAACACTGCATTGTCCTGCAGAATACAGAACCTACTCTCCCTGATCTAGTTGTGCTTGACCTACGCTCATACACATGTGCGTAGGTATATTGAATGACATTTATTACAATGTTCTTCTTTTACACGTGGTCTATATTGGTGATGTGGTTTGATACAGGTTCCATGATCATTAAACACCATTTTTTATTCACCTCCTGTTGTCCGTGGGCCTCATTTAAAGTCCCAAACTCCCATTTTTCTCTCTAGTTGTGCTTGAAGAGCATTCACTTCTTTAGGGTCCCCCTAATGACACCATACTGACAGAAATTGAACCAGCTGATTGGAGAAAAGCCAAAGTGGTACCGATATTCAAAAAAGGGCAAAGACATATTCTTGGGAACTACAGGCCAGTCTGCCTAACATCAATAGTTGATAAATTAATGGAGGTGATGATAAGGAACTATATCCAAGAATTTTCTGATGAGAACAGTATGATTAGTAGTAATCAGCATGGGTTTTAGAAAGGGTCATTACTGCCAGACCAATCTGTTAACATTCTATGAGGAAGTGAGCTGCTATCTAGATAGGGGGAGGCCTGTGGATGTGACGTATCTGGATTTTGCAAAAGCATTTGACACAGTTCCCCATAAACACTTAATCTACAAGCTTATGTTTGCAAGCTTGGACCATAAGGTTTGTTCTTGGATAGAACTTGGGCACGTCCAAAGGGTGGAAATAAATAATGTGTTCTCAGACTGGTCTGGAGTGGTAAGTGGGGTACCCCAAGGCTCTGTCTTGGGACCAATTCTGTTTAATTTATTCATAAATGATATAGAGGAAGAGATACATAGTTCAATCTATGGTTTTGTGGATGATACAAAAATAATCAGGGCAATAACTTTACACATCAGGATATAGCACTTTTACAGAAGGACCTGAACAAAAAAAGGATTGGGCAACTACATGGCAGGTGAGGTTTAATGTGGAGAAATTTAAGGTAATGCACTTGGGGGCTAAAAACATAAATGCAAGCTACTCACTAGGGGGAGAACCTCTGGGGGAATCAAGGATGGAGAAAGATCTGGGGGTCCTAGTAGAAGACAGACTGAGCAATAGCATGCAATGTCAAGCTGCAGCTACCAAAGCCGGAAGAATAATAGCATGCATAAAAAGGAGGTATACTCCAGAGCTAAAATTATAATCCTGCCACTTTATAAAACTCTGGTTAGGCCACATCTGGAGTATTCAGTCCTGTTCTGGTCACCAGCCCTCAGAAGGGATGTGCTGAAGCTGGAGAAGAAAGAAGGGCAACGAAAATAATAAGGGGACTGGAGGACCTCAATTACGAAAAATGACTACAAGCACTAAATTTATTCTCACTGGAGAAGAGATGCTTGAGAGGGGACATGATAGCGATTTACAAATATCTCAATGGTGATCCCAGCGTAGGAATAAACTATTCTGTCTCAGGGAGTGTAAGAGGGCACGGGCCACACAATGAGATTGGAGGAGAAGTAATTTAACCTTAAGCTGTGCAGGGTGTATTTCATTGTCAGGGCGATAAGGACGTGAAACTCTCTTCCACAATTAGTGGTGTTAGCAGCGAGTATTGATATATTCTAGAGGCTTTTGGACGTGCATCTTAACCGCTTGCCGACCAGCCGCCGCAGTTTTTCTGCGGCAGAATGGCATTGCTGGCCGAAACGATGTTATGTTACTTCGCTTTGCCTTTTGGCCACTAGGGGCGCACGTGTGTGCCCGACCCTGATGCGAGTGCCCAACGGGCACAATGACCGCCGGGCTCCAGCGATCGCTCATCACAGAGCAAGACCCGGGATCTGTGTGTGTAAACAGATCCCAGTTCTTTCAGGGGAGAGGAGACACTATCTGTCTCCTCTCCCCTGAAAGAACTGGGATCTGTGTGTTTACACACAGTGTTAACCCCTTCCCTGCTAGTGACATTTACACAGTAATCAGTGCATTTTTATATCACTGATCGCTGTATAATTGTCAATGGTTTAAAAAATGTGTCAAGTGTCCAATGTGTCTGCTATAATGTTGCAGTCCCGATAAAAACCGCAGATCGCCGCCATTACTATTAAAAAAAAATAATAATAATAATAAAAATGCCATAAATCTATCCCCTATTTTGTAGACACTATAACATTTGCGCAAACAAATCAATATACGCTTATTGCAATTTTTTTTACCAAAAATATGTAGAAGAATACATATTGGCCTACACTGAGGAAAAAAATGTGTTTTATTGATAAAAAATGTGGGATATTTATTATAGCAAAAAGTAAAAGATGTTGTGTTTTTTCTTAAATTGTTGCTCTTCTTTTGTTTATAGCGTAAAAAATTAAAATTACCACCAAAAGAAAGCTCTATTTGTGGGAAAGAAAGGACGCCAATTTTGTTGGGGTACAGCATTACATGACCGCGCAATTGTCAGTTAAAGCGAAGCAGTACCGAATCACAAAAAACGGCCTGGTCATTGAGCAGCCAAATCTACCGGGGCCGAATCGGTTAAAGAACACAACATACAGAGATATTGGAAATAATTATCAACATTGACACACGTACACCTACAGGTTAAACTGGATGGACTATTGTCCTTATTCAACCTTACCTATTATGTAACTTTGTATCTATCTAATAAAGGGGAGTGCCTAACCACTTCAGCCTCGGACCATTTGGCTGGCCAAAGACCAGAGCGTTTTTTGCGATTCAGCACTGTGTCGCTTTAACTGACAATTGTGTGTTCGTGCGACGTGGCTCCTAAACAAAATTGACTCCCTTTTTTCCCCACAAATAGATCTTTCTTTTGGTGGTATTTGATCACCTCTGTGGTTCTTATTTTTAGCGCTATAAACAAAAAAAGAGCGACAATTTTGAAAAAAACGCAATATTTTTTACTTTTTGCTATAATAAATTTCCCCCAAAAATATATTAAAAAAACATTTTTTTCCTCAGTTTAGGCCGATACGTATTCTTCTACATATTTTTGGTGAAAGAAGATCTCAATAAGCGTTTATTGATTGGTTTGCACAAAAGTTATAGCGTCTACAAAATAGGGGATAGTTTTATGGCATTTTTAATAATTCACATTTATACAGCGATCAGTGTGATTAAAAATGCACTGATTATTGTGTAAATGTGACTGGCAGTGAATGGGGTTAACCAGTAGGGGGCGCTGCAGGGGTTAAGTGTGTCCTAGGGAGTGATTCTAACTGTAGGGGGATGGGCTACGTGTGACATGACACTGATCACCACTCCCGATCACAGGGAGCGGTGATCAGTGTCCTGTCACTAGTAAGAATGGGGAAATGCTTGTTATTATCAGCATGTCCCTGTTTTCCTCTCCGTGAGACGATCGCGGGTATACCCGCAGACATCGATTCCGTGGGATCCGCGGACATTGAGTCCGCGGGACCCCCGATCACACTCACGGAGCTTGCTGCGGGCGTGCACGCGCACCCACAATGCCGCGTCTTAAAGGGCAATGTACATGTACGTTAATATGCCTGTATGTGCCCTTCTGTCTACGTATATCGGCGCGAGCCGGTCGGCAAGGGGCTAACTTTATTGCACTTAAAGTAGTTGTAAATCTCTGACATGAAAAATGAACAAAGCATTTCTATCTGCATTCTGGTTCATTTGCTATCAGCATGAGTCACATTTGAAAGAGTGTGCTAACTCCAACAGATTGAGGGAGTTGGGAAGGGGAGCTCAGGTACACAGCCTGTGATTGGTAGCTTCAACTGTGTATGTTTCCCTATGAGATTGTGTAGATGGGGGTTTATCTCTTCCCTCCACTCAGGTCTCAGATTACACTCCACTCTCCTCTCTGAGATGTGCAGTGTGTGATGTCACATCCCCACCCCCCGACTATGCAAGCTCAGAAAAGCTGTGTAAATTCTGGACTTTAAACAAATGTAGAGAAGAGATGGCTGCAGATAAGCAGGTACAGATTATCTAAGAGGATTTGTTTAATCTCAATGTATCACCTGAAGCTAGCCACTTCACTTGGTATATGTAAGTGTTTACAACCACTGTCATAATGTGGTTATTTGGTGCACTAAACTGTGCCGCACTAGTATGCAGTGATATGCTGCAAAGAAAGAGCAGCTTTGCTTGTTTCAGCAACTAGTTCACACTGCTAACCCCCCCTCCCCCAAAATGTAAAAGGCACAAACAAAATGACATTTAAATAAATTATATCTCCCTCAAAAAAATTAAACCTAAAACACCAAACTACAACCCTAACCAGGGCCAGCCCTACCATGGGACCCAATGGTACCATCGGTCCCAGGCGGCACTTTTGGGGGGGCAGCAAATTTCCGCCCACCAGCCAGCCCGTTCTGACGCTCTTCTGCTTAACCCATGGTGCTGAGATGGAGGTGGAGCGTGAAGGAGCCTGGTGCTGAGGTGACAGGATCATGCGGGCAGAACAGGGGATTAGTCAGCAGGCGGGTTGGCGGCTGAGTGAGCGGGTGGGCCAGTTGGCAGGTGCTGGCCAATCAGTGGACTGGTGGGCAGGGGAGCAGAGAGATGACATCATCTCTCACCACCTGCCCTGCATCACTGCAGTTCCGTCCTTACTGTGCAGCCGCAGGCAGCAGAGAGATTATATCATCTCTCTGCTGCCTGCCTTCACTCTGTGACAATCTGCAATGTGTGGCTGGTGACTAGGGATGAGCTTCGTGTTCGAGTCGAACCCATGTTCGACTCGAACATCGGCTGTTCGATCGTTCGCCGAATTGCGAACGTTATGGGCCGTTCGCGCTAAATTCGTGTGGCGCGTCACGGCCCATAATTCACTGCGGCATCGCAGTGCATTGCTGGCTGATGATTGGCCAAGCATGCACTATGACCCGCATGCTTGGCCAATCACAGCGCCGTCAGTAGAGAGAGCTGTAATTGGCCAAAGCCAGGGTGGCTTTGGCCAATTATGGCTCAGGGGATTTAGTACACACCCCACACTATATAAGGCCGCCTGCACGGCGGCCCTGTGTAGTGTGTGTTCCGGTGTGCTGAGAGATAGAGAGAGAGAGAGACAGTGTCATTTGATTTGAGTTAGATAGATTAGGCAGAACAGTCAGTCAGTTAGCTGCACTTACAGTGTATTGTGTATATATATGCATCCCAGGTGTTGCATATATATATATACACTGTATTCAGTTTAGCTAGATCCGTTCCTGTTATCTTCTATCTAGACTATTTACATTTAATGCAGTGCGTCCTGCTCACAGTGTTCAGCTAGATCCGTTCCTGCTATTTACATTTAGTGCAGTGCGTCCTGCTCACAGTGTTCAGCTAGATCCGTTCCTGTTATCTTCTAGACTATTTACATTTAGTGCAGTGCGTCCTGCTCACAGTGTTCAGCTAGATCCGTTCCTGCAATTTACATTTAGTGCAGTGCGTCCTGCTCACAGTGTTCAGCTAGATCCGTTCCTGCTATTTACATTTAGTGCAGTGCGTCCTGCTCACAGTGTTCAGCTAGATCCGTTCCTGCTATTTACATTTAGTGCAGTGCTTCCTGCTCACAGTGTTCAGCTAGATCCGTTCCTGCTATTTACATTTAGTGCAGTGCGTCCTGCTCACAGTGTTCAGCTAGAGCCGTTCCTGCTATTTACATTTAGTGCAGTGCGTCCTGCTCACAGTGTTCAGCTAGATCCGTTCCTGTTATCTTCTAGACTATTTACATTTAGTGCAGTGCGTCCTGCTCACAGTGTTCAGCTAGATCCGTTCCTGCTATTTACATTTAGTGCAGTGCGTCCTGCTCACAGTGTTCAGCTAGATCCGTTCCTGTTATCTTCTAGACTATTTACATTTAGTGCAGTGTGTCCTGCTCACAGTGTTCAGCTAGATCCGTTCCTGTTATCTTCTAGACTATTTACATTTAGTGCAGTGCGTCCTGCTCACAGTGTTCAGCTAGATCCGTTCCTGCTATTTACATTTAGTGCAGTGCGTCCTGCTCACAGTGTTCAGCTAGATCCGTTCCTGTTATCTTCTAGACTATTTACATTTAGTGCAGTGCGTCCTGCTCACAGTGTTCAGCTAGATCCGTTCCTGTTATCTTCTAGACTATTTACATTTAGTGCAGTGCGTCCTGCTCACAGTGTTCAGCTAGATCCGTTCCTGTTATCTTCTAGACTATTTACATTTAGTGCAGTGCGTCCTGCTCACAGTGTTCAGCTAGATCCGTTCCTGTTATCTTCTAGACTATTTACATTTAGTGCAGTGCGTCCTGCTCACAGTGTTCAGCTAGATCCGTTCCTGTTAAATTCCTACTGACAGGCAGGCTTGTCTGGTTACAGTATATAAAGCTACCTGAAGAAAATTACAGGTGTTCTATTTGATCCTATTAGTACCACGGTCAGGCAGCTAGACTATTTACATTTAGTACAGTGCGTCCTGCTCACAGTGTTCAGCTAGATCCGTTCCTGTTATCTTCCTACTGACAGGCAGGCTTGTCTGGTTACAGTATATAAAGCTACCTGAAGAAAATTACAGGTGTTCTATTTGATCCTATTAGTACCACGGTCAGGCAGCTAGACTATTTACATTTAGTACAGTGCGTCCTGCTCACAGTGTACAGCTAGATCCGTTCCTGTTATCTTCCTACTGACAGGCAGGCTTGTCTGGTTACAGTATATAAAGCTACCTGAAGAAAATTACAGGTGTTCTATTTGATCCTATTAGTACCACGGTCAGGCAGCTAGACTATTTACATTTAGTACAGTGCGTCCTGCTCACAGTGTTCAGCTAGATCCGTTCCTGTTATCTTCCTACTGACAGGCAGGCTTGTCTGGTTACAGTATATAAAGCTACTTGAAGAAAATTACAGGTGTTCTATTTGATCCTATTAGTACCACGGTCAGGCAGCTAGACTATTTACATTTAGTACAGTGCGTCCTGCTCACAGTGTACAGCTAGATCCGTTCCTGTTATCTTCCTACTGACAGGCAGGCTTGTCTGGTTACAGTATATAAAGCTACCTGAAGAAAATTACAGGTGTTCTATTTGATCCTATTAGTACCACGGTCAGGCAGCTAGACTATTTACATTTAGTACAGTGCGTCCTGCTCACAGTGTTCAGCTAGATCCGTTCCTGTTATCTTCCTACTGACAGGCAGGCTTGTCTGGTTACAGTATATAAAGCTACCTGAAGAAAATTACAGGTGTTCTATTTGATCCTATTAGTACCACGGTCAGGCAGCTAGACTATTTACATTTAGTACAGTGCGTCCTGCTCACAGTGTACAGCTAGATCCGTTCCTGTTATCTTCCTACTGACAGGCAGGCTTGTCTGGTTACAGTATATAAAGCTACCTGAAGAAAATTACAGGTGTTCTATTTGATCCTATTAGTACCACGGTCAGGCAGCTAGACTATTTACATTTAGTACAGTGCGTCCTGCTCACAGTGTTCAGCTAGATCCGTTCCTGTTATCTTCCTACTGACAGGCAGGCTTGTCTGGTTACAGTATATAAAGCTACTTGAAGAAAATTACAGGTGTTCTATTTGATCCTATTAGTACCACGGTCAGGCAGCTAGACTATTTACATTTAGTACAGTGCGTCCTGCTCACAGTGTACAGCTAGATCCGTTCCTGTTATCTTCCTACTGACAGGCAGGCTTGTCTGGTTACAGTATATAAAGCTACCTGAAGAAAATTACAGGTGTTCTATTTGATCCTATTAGTACCACGGTCAGGCAGCTAGACTATTTACATTTAGTACAGTGCGTCCTGCTCACAGTGTTCAGCTAGATCCGTTCCTGTTATCTTCCTACTGACAGGCAGGCTTGTCTGGTTACAGTATATAAAGCTACTTGAAGAAAATTACAGGTGTTCTATTTGATCCTATTAGTACCACGGTCAGGCAGCTAGACTATTTACATTTAGTACAGTGCGTCCTGCTCACAGTGTACAGCTAGATCCGTTCCTGTTATCTTCCTACTGACAGGCAGGCTTGTCTGGTTACAGTATATAAAGCTACCTGAAGAAAATTACAGGTGTTCTATTTGATCCTATTAGTACCACGGTCAGGCAGCTAGACTACTTACATTTAGTACAGTGCGTCCTGCTCACAGTGTTCAGCTAGATCCGTTCCTGTTATCTTCCTACTGACAGGCAGGCTTGTCTGGTTACAGTATATAAAGCTACTTGAAGAAAATTACAGGTGTTCTATCCCAGCTTAGTGCAGCTACAGGCCATTAGTATGTCTGGAAGGCCAAGAAGGAGAGGCAGACAGTCACAAGCCAATAAGAGAGGGCAAGCAGGCTCTGTGTCTAGTGCTGGTCGTGGAGACGGTGCATCCTCATCAGCACGTGGCCATGGGACACGCTTGGCCTTTTTTTCGGCAGCTGGCCGTGTTGAGCCGCAACATGCGGAAGACTTGGTCGAGTGGATGACCAAGCCATCCTCATCCTCCTCATCCTCTCTCACCCATGCCCAGGGTGCTTTGTCTGGCAAAGCAGCGGCCTCTTCCCTCAGCTCAATGTCATCAGTGACTCCTTCCCTAGCTCCACCATGTCCTCATGAGGATTCCCTCGAACTGTTTGACCACAGTGTTGGGTACATGCTCCAGGAGGATGCCCAGCGTTTGGAAGGCTCTGATGACGATACTGAGCTCGATGAAGGCAGTAACATGAGTACGGACAGAGGGGGTGCCCAAGAAGGACAGCAATCTGGCAGTCATGCTCCCCCTGCTGCAGCATACTGCCAGGTTTGCTCCAGTGATGAGGAGGGAGGGGATGATGAGGTCACTGACTCAACGTGGGTGCCTGATAGGAGAGAGGAGGAGGAGGAGGAGGAGGAGGCGGCGGCACATCACCAACGAGGCAGGATGCCCTCCAGGGGCCAGCCTAAGGGCAGCACATTGACTGCATCACACCCCAAAGCTCCACATGTGCAGGGCGCTGCAGTCTCTGCGCGTTATTCAAAAAGTTCTTTGGTGTGGGCCTTTTTTGAGACGAGTGCATCAGATCGCACCGCTGCTATTTGCAACATATGTCTCAAGCGTATCTCGCGTGGCCAAAACATCTCCCGCTTGGGTACCACATGCTTGACCAGACATATGTTGACCTGCCATGCAGTTCGTTGGCAAGCGTATCTAAAAGACCCACACCAAAGAACAAAGAGGATCTCTCCTTGCTCCTCATCAGCTGAGATTTCCAACCCCACTAGACCTTCAGTCCTCTCTGAGACCTGCAGTGAGAGGAATGAAGGTGTAGAATTAGGTGTGTCACAGCCAAGTACTTGTGGGCAATCTGCTTTTGGTACACCGACGTCAGATTGTACCAGGCAAATTTCCCTGCCCCAGCTGCTGCACCGCCGAAAGAAGTTTGCTCCCAGCCATCCACATGCCCAGCGGTTGAATGCTAGCTTGGCAAAATTGCTAGCACTTCAACTGCTGCCTTTTCAGTTGGTAGACTCTGCCCCCTTCCGTGAGTTTGTGGAATGTGCGGTTCCTCAGTGGCAGGTACCCAAACGCCACTTTTTCTCACGGAAGGCGATTCCAGCTCTCTACCGGCATGTGGAAGGCAATGTCCATGCCTCGCTGGACAGGGCGGTCAGCGGTAAGGTGCATATTACCGCTGACTCATGGTCCAGCAGGCATGGACAGGGACGTTACCTAAGTTTCACGGCGCATTGGGTGACTCTGCTGGCAGCTGGGAAGGATGCAGGACAAGGTGCAGTAGTGTTGGAGGTTGTTCCGCCACCACGCCTCCAAAATGCTGATTGTGACACACCTCTCTCCTCCACCCCCTCCTCTTCTTCTTCCTCCATGGCCTCTTCCTCGGAACCAGCGGTGCTCCGTAGGCGTTCAAGGGGCTACGCAAGTACGCAGGCCAAAAGATGCCATGCGGTGCTTGAGCTGGTGTGCTTGGGGGACAGGAGCCACACTGGGGCAGAGGTTCTGTCAGCTCTGCAGGGGCAGGTTCAGAGGTGGTTGACGCCACGCCAACTTAAGGCAGGAATGGTGGTTTGCGACAATGGCACCAACCTCCTCTCTGCCCTCCGACAGGGACAAATGACCCATGTGCCCTGTTTGGCTCACATCCTTAACTTGGTGGTGCAGCGGTTCTTGGGCAGGTACCCGGGCTTACAGGATGTCCTGAGGCAGGCCAGGAAAGTCTGTGTGCATTTCCGCCGGTCATATAATGCCAGTGCTCGGCTGACGGACCTCCAAAAGGAGTTTAACCTGCCCAAGAACCGCCTAATCTGTGACATGCCCACCAGGTGGAACTCAACGTTGGCCATGCTGCAGCGGCTGCACACGCAGCAGAGGGCCATCAATGAGTACCTGTGCGACTATGGCACCAGGACAGGGTCAGGGGAGCTTGGTTTTTTTTCCCCACGCCAGTGGGCCATGATCAGGGATGCATGCACTGTCCTGTCACCATTCGAGGAGGCCACGAGGATGGTGAGCAGTGACAGTGCATGCATCAGTGACACTGTCCCCCTTGTCCACCTGTTGGAGCACACGCTGCGTGGAATAATGGACAGGGCACTTGAGGCAGAACAGAGGCAGGAAGAGGAGGACTTCCTTAGCTCTCAAGGCCCCCTTTATCCAGACAGTGTTCCTGCGTGCCCGCCGATCACACAGGAAGAGGACGAGGAGGAAGAGGAGGAGGAGGAAGATTGTGTCAGTATGGAGGTGGAGCCTGGCACTCAGCATCAGCAGCAGTCTTTAAGGGATCAGTCCCAAGAAACACATGGACTTGTACGTGGCTGGGAGGAGGTGGCTGCGGACCATGTCGTTCTTAGTGACCCAGAGGACTCCGGACCGAATGCCTCAGCAAACCTACGCTGCATGGCCTCCCTGATCCTGCAAAGCCTGCGTAAGGATCCTCGTATTCGTGGTATCAAGGAGAAGGACCAATACTGGCTGGCAACCCTCCTTGATCCACGTTACAAGGGTAAGGTTGCGGACCTTATCTTGCCATCGCAGAGGGAGCAGAGGATGAAACATCTTCGGGAGGCCTTGCAGAAAGGTCTGTGCAACGCGTTCCCAGAGACTGGGAGGTTACAAACTCCTGTTTCTGGACAACGTGTTGCTGAGGCTTCGGTCAGTCAAAGAAGGAGCGGTGGAGAAGGTGGCCGTCTGACCGATGCGTTCAGACAATTTTTTGGTCCGCAGCCCCAAGTTATGATCGGTTCCAGCAACCATCGCCAGCGTCTGTTTTACATGGTGCAGGAATACCTAGGGGCAAGATCAGACTTGGACACCTTTCCCACCGAAAATCCTCTGGGTTACTGGGTCTTGAGGATGGATCACTGGCCAGAGCTTGCACAGTATGCAATTGAGCTACTGGCCTGTCCTGCATCCAGCGTTCTTTCGGAACGCACATTCAGTGCTGCTGGAGGCGTGGTAACCGATCACAGGGTGCGTCTGTCCACCGACTCGGTCGATCGGCTGACCTTCATAAAAATGAATGAGTTTTGGATCACCACCAGCTACCAAGCACCTGATGCTGATGTAACCGAATAATTTTTTTTGAAATCTCAGATCCCTTCAAAGACTGCCTATGCTGATGCTGAGTGACTATCCCTGAGTAATTATCCTCTTCCTCCTCAATCATCACGCTGATAGCTTGTAAGAACATTTTTGGTTCTGGGCGCCACCACCAGTGCCTAAGGCACAATTTTTCAGCCCCTGTTTAACAGGGGCGTGTAATTACAATTTTTGATGTAATACTTTGCAGCAGGGCTCGTTCCTGCATTCCAACTAGAGTGTCTGTGAGGGGTTGCAGTGTTGTGGCACCAGCACCAGTGCCTAGGGCCCAATTTTTCTGCCCCTGTCTAACAGGGGCGTGTAATTACAATTTTTGATGCAATACTTTGCAGCAGGGCTCGTTCCTGCGTTTCAACTAGAGTGTCTGTGAGGGGTTGCAGTGTTGTGGCACCAGCACCAGTGCCTAAGGCCCAATTTTTCTGCCCCTGTCTAACAGGGGCGTGTAATTACAATTTTTGATGCAATACTTTGCAGCAGGGCTCGTTCCTGCGTTCCAACTAGAGTGTCTGTGAGGGGTTGCAGTGTTGTGGCACCAGCACCAGTGCCTAAGGCCCAATTTTTCTGCCCCTGTCTAACAGGGGCGTGTAATTACAATTTTTGATGCAATACTTTGCAGCAGGGCTCGTTCCTGCGTTCCAACTAGAGTGTCTGTGAGGGGTTGCAGTGTTGTGGCACCAGCACCAGTGCCTAAGGCCCAATTTTTCTGCCCCTGTCTAACAGGGGCGTGTAATTACAATTTTTGATGCAATACTTTGCAGCAGGGCTCGTTCCTGCATTCCAACTAGAGTGTCTGTGAGGGGTTGCAGTGTTGTGGCACCAGCACCAGTGCCTAAGGCCCAATTTTTCTGCCCCTGTCTAACAGGGGCGTGTAATTACAATTTTTGAAGCAATACTTTGCAGCAGGGCTCGTTCCTGCGTTCCAACTAGAGTGTCTGTGAGGGGTTGCAGTGTTGTGGCACCAGCACCAGTGCCTAAGGCCTAATTTTTCAGCTCCTGTTCAACAGGGGCATGTAATTACAATTCTTGATCTAATATTTCACAGCAGGGCCCTGTGAGGGCTTACAGTGTTGTGGCCACAGCAACACCTAAGGCCCAAATTTCTGCTGAGTATATAGGGCAGGACCCTACTTTCAAACATCTAACTTACAAACGACTCCTACTTGCAAACGGAAGGAGACAACAGGAAGTGAGATGAAATCTACCCCTAGGAAGGGAAATTCTCTCCTGTAAGAGTTAATATGGGAAAACAATTTCTCCTTTCCACTGATGCTTTCCAATCCTTGTTCCACAAAAAAACCCAAATTTTCAAAAAACATTTTTCATTGGGAGAAAAAAGTGAGGTGAAATCTTCTGAAGAGGAGGAAAGACAGCAAAACAAATGTCACAGGGGTGATAACCCTTCCCTATGTTTTCCAAAAAGCTTAGAAAAGATTTTTTGGCTGGAGCTAAACACGTTAAAAATGTTCAAAATTACAAACAGATTCTACTTAACAACAAACCTACAGTCCCTGTCTTGTTTGCACCGCCTGTATACTGCTGTTCAGAGTATATAGGGCCTGGTGGCCCCACAATTTTCCTTATTTTAATTTGGGTGCGGGGTTCCCCTTAATATCCATACAAGACCCAAAGGGCCTGGTAATGGACTGGGGGGGTACCCATGCCGTTTGTCTCACTGATTTTCATCCATATTGCCATGACCCGACATGACATTAAACCCGCAAGCAGTTTTAAATGAGATTTTTTCCTTTAAAAATGACATTTGGTGCAGGGACTGTTCTAAACATGGGAAACACGCGTCACTTTACAGGCATACTATAGACACCCCCCAGGTACGATATTTAAAGGAATATTTCACTTTTTTTTTTTTTACTTTAAGCATCATTAAAATCACTGCTCCGGAAAAAACGGCCGTTTTTAAAAGTTTTTTTTTGCATTGATACATGTCCCCTGGGGTAGGACCCGGGTCCCCAAACCCTTTTTAGGACAATACCATGCAAATTAGCCTTTAAAATGAGCACTTTTGATTTCGAACGTTCGAGTCCCATAGACATCAATGGGGTTCTAACGTTCGTGCGAACTTTCGGTCCGTTCGCGGGTTCTGGTGCGAACCGAACCGGGGGGTGTTCGGCTCATCCCTACCTAGGAGGTGTTTCTAACTGGGGGGGGGGGTGGTACTGACTGGAGGATGAGAGAGATCTCTATTCCTAATCACTAGGAACAGCAGATCTGTCTCTCTTCCCCTGTCAGAATGGGGATCTGTCTATTTACATTTAGGTCCTTTTATACTCCTATATACATGTATGGAGCCATAACGGGTCCTCTTTATTCTCCTGCATACATGTATAGAGCCCTGACAGGTCCTCTTTATACGCCTATATACATGTATAGAGCGATGACAGGTCCTCTTTATACTCCTGCATACATGTATAGAGCCCTGACAGGTCCTCTTTATACGCCTATATACATGTATAGAGCCATGACAGGTCCTCTTTATACTCCTGCATACATGTATAGAGCCCTGACAGGTCCTCTTTATACTCCTATATACATGTATAGAGCCATGACAGGTCCTCTTTATACTCCTATATACATGTATAGAGCGATGACATGTCCTCTTTATACTCCTATACATGTAACCAACCATGACAGGTCCTCTTTATAATCCTATATACATGTTTAGAGCCATGACAGGTCCTCTTTATACTCCTTTACATGTATAGAGCCATGACAGGACCTCTTTATACTTATATATACACGTATAGTGCCATGACTGGTCCCCTTTATACTCCTTTATACTTGTATAGAGCCATGACAGGTCCTCTTTATTCTCCTATATACATGTATAGAACCATGAGAGGTCCTCTTTATACTCCAATATATGTAAACAACCATGACATGTCCTCTTTATACTCCTATATATATATGTATAGTGCCATGACAGGTCCTCTTTATACTCCTATATACATGTATAGAGCCATGACAGGTTCTCTTTATACTCCTAAATACATGTATAGAGCCATGACAGGTCCTCTTTATACTCATATACATGTATAGAGCCATGACAGTCCTCTTTATACTCCTATATACATGTACAGAGCCATGACAGGTCCTCTTTATACTCTTATATTCATGTATAGAGCCATAACAGGTCCTCTTTATACTCCTATATAAATGTATAGAGCCATGAAAGGTCCTCTTTATACTCCTATATACATGTATATTGCCATGAAAGGTCCTCTTTATACTCCTATATACATGTATAGAGCCATGAAAGGTCCTCTTTATACTCTTATATACATGTATACAGCCATGAAAGGTCCTCTTTAGGGATGAGCCGAACACCCCCTGTTCGGTTCGCACCAGAACATGCGAACAGGAAAAAAGTTCGTTCGAACACGCGAACACCGTTAAAGTCTATGGGACACAAACATGAATAATCAAAAGTGCTAATTTTAAAGGCTTATATGCAAGCTATTGTCATAAAAAGTGTTTGGGGACCTGGGTCCTGCCCCAGGGGACATGGATCAATGCAAAAAAAAGTTTAAAAAACGGCCGTTTTTTCAGGAGCAGTGATTTTAATAATGCTTAAAGTTAAACAATAAAAGTGTAATATCCCTTTAAATTTCGTAGCTGGGGGGTGTCTATAGTATGCCTGTAAAGGGGCGCATGTTTCCCGTGTTTAGAACAGTCTGACAGCAAAATGACATTTCGAAGGAAAAAACCCATTTAAAACTACTCGCGGCTATTGCATTGCCGACAATATACATAGAAGTTCATTGATAAAAACGGCATAGGAATTCCCCACAGGGGAACCCCGAACCAAGACCTTCAGGTCTGGTATGGCTTTTAAGGGGAACCCCGCGCCAAAAAAAAAAAAAAAAAAAAAAAAAACGGCGTGGGGTCCCCCCCAAAATCCAGGCCGCAGGAAAAGGGGGGGGGGTGAGAATGCGCCCCCCCCCTCCTGAACCGTACCAGGCCACATGCCCTCAACATTGGGAGGGTGCTTTGGGGTAGCCCCCCAAAACACCTTGTCCCCATGTTGATGAGGACAAGGGCCTCATCCACACAACCCTGGCCGGTGGTTGTGGGGGTCTGCGGGCGGGGGGCTTATCGGAATCTGGAATCCCCCTTTAACAAGGGGACCCCCAGATCCCGGCCCCCCCCGTGTGAAATGGTAAGGGGGTACTTACCCCTACCATTTCACTAAAAAACTGTTAAAAATGTTAAAAATGACAAGAGACAGTTTTTGACAATTCCTTTATTTAAATGCTTCTTCTTTCTTCTATCTTCCTTCATCTTCTTCTTCTGGTTCTTCTGGCTCTTCTGGTTCTTCCCCCGGCGTTCTCGTCCAGCATCTCCTCCGTGGCGTCTTCTATCTTCTTCTCCTCAGGCCGATCCGCACCCATGGCATGGGGAGGCTCCTGCTCTTCTCTTCATCTTCTTCATCTTCTTCTCTTCTTCTTTTCTTCTCTTCTTCTCTTCTTCATTTTCTTCTCTGGGCTGCTCCGCACCCATGCTGGCATGGAGGGAGGCTCCCGCTGTGTGATGGCGTCTCCTCGCCTGACGGTTCTTAAATAACAGGGGCGGGGCCACCCAGTGACCCCGCCCCCCTCTGACGCACGGTGACTTGACGGGACTTCCCTGTGACGTCACGGGGAATGCCACAGGGAAGTCCCGTCCCCCCGTTATTTAAGAACCGTCAGAGGAGGAGACGCCGTCACACAGCGGGAGCCTCCCTCCATGCCAGCATGGATGCGGAGCGGCCCGGAGAAGAAAATGAAGAAGAGAAGAAGAGAAGAAGGAAGAAGAGAAGAAGATGAAGAGAAGAGCGGGAGCTCTGCCATGGGTGCGGAGCGGCCCGAGGAGAAGAAGATAGAAGACGCCGCAGAGGAGATGCTGGACGAGAATGCTGGAGGAAGAACCAGAAGAACCAGAAGAAGAAGAAGATGAAGGAAGATGAAGAAAGAAGAAGCATTTAAATAAAGGAATTGTCAAAAACTGTCTCTTGTCGTTTTTAACATTTTTGACAGTTTTTTAGTGAAATGGTAGGGGTAAGTACCCCCTTACCATTTCACACAGGGGGGGGCCGGGATCTGGGGGTCCCCTTGTTAAAGGGGGCTGCCAGATTCCGATAAGCCCCCTGCCCGCAGACCCCCACAACCACCGGCCAGGGTTGTGGGGATGGGGCCCTTGTCCTCATCAACATGGGGACAAGGTGTTTTGGGGGGCTACCCCAAAGCACCCTCCCAATGTTGAGGGCATGTGGCCTGGTACGGTTCAGGAGGGGGGGGCACTCTCGTCCCCCCTCTTTTCCTGCAGCCTGCCAGGTTGTGTGCTCGGATAAGGGTCTGGTATGGATATGTTGGGGGACCCCACGCCGTTTTTTTTTTTTGGCGCAGGGTTCCCCTTAAAATCCATACCAGACCTGAAGGGTCTGGTATGGAATTTAGGGGGAACCCCACGTCATTTTTTTTTTAAATTTTGGCCGGGGTTCCCCTTAATATCCATACCAGACCTGAAGGGCCTGGTATGGAATTTAGGGGGACTCCCACGTCATTTTTTTTTTTTTTATTTTAATTCGGGGTTCCCCTGTGGGGAATTCCCATGCCGTTTTTATCAATGAACTTCTATGTGTATTGTCGGCAATGCAATAGCCGCGAGTAGTTTTAAATGGGTTTTTTCCTTCGAAATGTCATTTTGCTGTCAGACTGTTCTAAACACGGGAAACATGCGCCCCTTTACATGCATACTATAGACACCCCCCAGCTACGAAATTTAAAGGGATATTACACTTTTATTGTTTGACTTTAAGCATTATTAAAATCACTGCTCCTGAAAAAACTGCCGTTTTTAAAACTTTTTTTTGCATTGATCCATGTCCCCTGGGGCAGGACCCGGGTCCCCAAACACTTTTTATAACAATAACTTGCATATAAGCCTTTAAAATTAGCACTTTTGATTTTTCCCATAGACTTTTAAAGGGTGTTCCGCGGCATTCAAATTTGCCGCGAACACCCCAAATTGTTCGCTGTTCGGCGAACTTGCGAACAGCCAATGTTGGAGTCGAACTTGAGTTCGACTCGAACTCGAAGCTCATCCCTAGTCCTCTTTATACTCCAATATACATGTATAGAGCCATGAAAGGTCCTCTTTATACTCCTATATACATGTATAGTTCCATGACAGGTCCTCTTTATACTCCTATATACATGTATAGAGCCATGACAGGTCCTCTTTATACTCATATACAGTATAGAGCCACGAAAAGGTCCTCTTTATACTCCTATATACATGTATAGTGCCATGAAAGGTCCTCTTTACACTCCTATATACATGTATAGTGCCATGAAAGGTCCTCTTTATACTCCTATATACATGTATAGTGCCATGACAGGTCCTCTTTATACTCCTATATAAAAGTATAGAGCCATGACAGGTCCTCTTTTTACTCCTATATACATGTATAGTGCCATGACAGGTCCTCTTTAGTTATCATGATATAAAATAATGGATGTGGGGTCCTTTTGGTGGGCGTGATTTTTTTTTTCTTTTGGGGGGGGCAGCATTTAATTCTTGGTACCAGGCAGCACAATGTCTTGGGCCGGCCCTGACCCTAACCATATACTGTGCAATATATACTGTAAACCTATTGTAATGAATCTTTGCTGTGATAACATGTGTGGCCGCTGGCAAACAAAGTTTAATGTACCCAAACGTAAACACTAAAATTTAATGAAATTATGCAGCACCAGTGAATATAATAAAAGTGTACAAAAATATGTAAATAAACTGTGTTCAATGTGCCAAGTGTGAAGTCTCTCTTAACTCAAAGTCCATATGTATTTAAATAAAATAGATCTTCCATAATGCAGCAGATCCTTGTAGTGTAACAAAAACACTGTGCCACCACCTTATTAAAAATGCACACTTGCCAGAGCATGAGCGCAACAGGTACAGCAGACACAGCATGTTTCTTGGGCACAGATCCTCCCCAGATGTTTGCACTTCCACTCTAGAATCACTCCTCTTAGGTAACAGCAAAAGGCAAGTCCCACTGGAACAGATAGAGCTCCCCAATGAGCCAACACAAAGTCAGTGATAGTGTAGTAGTTTAAAGGACAAGTTCACCTTTGGGAACATGTTCCCAGTGCTAAAGACGCTGCCGGCTGTCCCCCCACCCTATGACATCAGAAGTTCCTGTAAATTGGTATGAACTAAAGCATAACAAACAATAAAACTATCTTCTGCTAAGTTAATGAATAACCCTTTTTTGGCTATAGGGTCCATGCATTCTACTATAGGGTGTGATAAATAATCTGACTAATGTGAACTATTATCACAACTGATTTTTTTTAATGGCATAAAGATTGTGACAACCTGGATGAGCAATGTTTTGGTGTGAATACACAATTCTGTGACAGGATCCCATAAAACTTTTTAGATATGCCGTAGAGTTGGAGCTCAATTGGCATAATAATGGGAACCATTAGCATGAGTACCAAGCTAATTAACATGTTTATGAGAGTTTTATTAATGTGTTTATGATAATCTGTATTGGATTTTGGGAGTGTAGAATAAATCTTTTTTTTTTTTTTTCTTGTAAAAAAAATGCATGCAGTCCACATACCATTTTGTACAAAGGAAGTGAGGCTGGCAGGAAAATGTTATTTGCCAGCAATTATATTTTTTTAACGTGGGTTTTCCCGCATCCAATTCCAAGAGAGTGTGACTGGCTCTAAATGGAGCCGGTTCACACATCTCTGGGGAGGCTGCGGAGCGCACTGCAGTAGGGTCCTCTGTGTCTTTGGATCTGTTTCAGGTCCAAATTCAGACAAAAATTTGGACTTAATTGGGACCTGAAACGGTGAATGTGGGCACACTGGACCTCCTGCTGTGAGCCGCCACACTGGGTGATGTTGACCATGCCCCCTTATGACGTCACAGTCCCAGCATGCCCAGGGACTGTGGCGTTATAAGGGGGCGGGGTCACCGCATATATAAGTAATTGTGGAGCGCTCACACACCATTACAGCGGGAGAGAGCATTATGTCAACATCGGAAGAAGAGAAGAGGGAAGAAGACGACGCAAAAGTCCGGGCCACAGCTAGCAAAAGAGCGGCGGAAGATAGCGGAGGAGCCGGTAGAAGAACCGGACACCGGGAGAAGAGGTCGAACACCGGGAGAAGAGGCCAGAGAGCAGGAGAAGAACCGGACACCGGGAGAAGAGGCCGGAGACATCGGCGAAGTCGGAAGAAGACCCCCGAAGTCAGAAGAAGACCCCTGGAGCTGTCTAATAAATTACTTTAAAAACCTGTGTAGTGTGTTTTTTTGACACTTTTTTTCCTAGGTGAATGGATAGGGGTACGATGTACCCCATACTCATTCACATAGGGTGGGGGACCGGGATCTGGGGGCCCCCTTATTAAAGGGGGCTCCCGGATTCCGATAAACCTCCTGCCCGCAGACCCTGACAACCACTGGCCAGGGTTGTCGGGAAGAGGCCCTTGTCCTCATCAACATGGGGACAAGGTGCTTTGGGGTGGGGGGGCGCTCGCTCGTCCCCACCCCCTTTCCTGACCCGCCAGGCAGCGTGCTCAGATAAGGGTCTCGTATGGATTTTGGGGGGACCCCCACACCATGTTTTCGGCGTAGGGGGTTCCCCTTAAAATGCATACCAGACCTAAGGGTCTGGTATGCCCCGCGAGGGGGCTCGCAAGGCGTCAATCTCGCCGATAAAAGCGGCGAGATTGACTTCCTTTTCTAGTCCTGTCATACCCGAGTCACGTTCAAATTGAACGGACTTGTTTGTGTGTGGGCAAGTCCGTTCATTTGGAAAGTCTGCCGTAACATTTGGAAAGTCCACATCCATGATTGGATGGAAGGCTCCCGCTGTGTGACACTTCTCTCTTCATCTTTTTCTCTTCATCTTCTTGTCTTCATCTTTTAAATGACTTTTGTTCCTTTGAAATGTCATTTTGCTGTCAGACTGTTCTAAACATGGGAAACATGCGCCCCTTTACAAGCATACTATAGGCACCCCCCCCCCCCAGTTATGAAATTTAAAGGAATATTACACTTTTATTTTTTCACTTTAAGCAAATCACTGCTCCTGAAAAAACGTCAGTTTTTCAAACTTTTTTTTGCATTGATACATGTGCCCTGGGGCAGGACCCAGGTCCCCAAACACTTTTTATGACAATACCATGCATATAAGCCTTTAAAATTAGCACTTTTGATTTCTCCCATAGACTTTTAAAGGGTGTTCCGCAGCTTTCGAAACATCTCCCCCCCCTAAAATTTTCAAATGGGCCATCAAAGTAGGTGAGGAATCTGATAAGTGGACCTTATATTTTTGTCTTTAAATACTCCTTAACCACTCCCCGACCGCCTCACGCAGATATACTGCGGCAGAAGGGCATGTACAGGCAGATTAACGTACCTGTACGTGGCCCTTTAAGAGGCGGCTTGTGGACGCGCACCACTGGTGGTGTGCGTCCGCCAGGAGCTCCATGATCGCGGGTCCTGCGGACTCAATGTCCATGGGTTTACCCGTGATCATCTCACGGTGAGGAAGATCAGGGAGATGCTAATGTAAACAAGCATCTCCCCATTCTGCCTGACACTGTCACTGATCACAGCTCCCTGTAATCGGGAGCTGTGATCAGTGACATGTCACACACAGCCCCTCCCCCCACAGTTAGAATCACTCCCTAGGACACACTTAACCCCTACAGCGCCACCTAGTGGTTAACCCCTTCACTGCCAGTGACATTTTTACAGTAATCAATGCAATTTTTTAGCATTGATCGCTGTATTAATACCAATGGTCCCAAAAATGTGTCAAAGTTGTCCATAATGTCGCAGTCATGATAAAAATCGCTGATCACCGCCATTACTAGTAAAATAAAATTATCAATAAAAATGCCATAAAACTATCCCCTATCCCCTATCTTGTAGACGCTATGACTTTTGCGCAAACCAATCAATAAACACTTATTGCGATTTTTTTACCAAAAATATGTAGAAGAATACGTATCAGCCTAAACTGAGTAAAAAAATGTTTTTTTATATATTTTTGGGGGATATTTATTATAGCAAAAAGTAAAAAGTAATGAGTTTTTTCAAAATTGTCGCTTTTTTTTGTTTATAGCGCAAAAAATAAAAACCGCGGAGGTGATCAAATACCACCAAAAGAAAGCTCTATTTATGGGAAAAAAAGGACGTCAATTTTGTTTGGGAGCCACGTCGCACGACCGCGCAATTGTCAGTTAAAGCAATGCAGTGCCAAATCGCAAAAAGTGCTCTGGTCTTTGGCCAGCCAAATGGTCCGGGGCTGAAGTGGTTAAAATAAACGTTTTATACTTATGTTGGCCAAGAATGTTTGTGTCTAATCTGCTTTCAATGTTATGTGCAAAAGTACTTTTTTATTCATTTTTTCTTGTTTCACTCCACAGTTTCCTTCAGCGCCACAGGAATGGCAGACTATGTCTTCCCAATTTGCCCAGCGGTGGGACTTTTCCAACTGTGGAGGGGCACATCATGCCACCCCCCAACTTGGGGTCATACTATTATAATTACAAGTGGTTTAATAGTATTGTGATGTTGGTGGTGGTGTCGTGACATACGAGTTTCTCTATGTGGACGTGGGGAAGAATGGCCGGATGTTGGATGGTGGAGTCATTGCTCAGACTGAGTTCTACAGACGGCTCCAGAGTGGTGGCTTGGGCTTGCCACCTGCAGAAGACAACGTGGCTGGTCTACCAGTCATCTTTGTCGCTGATGAAGGATTTGGGCTGGGTGATCACTTGATGCGGCCTTTCCCAATGAGGACCCTCACCCTGGACCAGAGGGTTTTTAACTCCTGGCTGACCAGAGCCAAAAGAGTGGTGGAGAATGCTTTCCGGATAATGGTCAGCCGGTTCCGCCTGTTCTTGATGCCAATCAACATGGAGGAATATAAACTAAACCATATAATACTTGCATGCTGCATTCTACACAACTTTCTCAGGAAAAATGCTACAAACTATATGGCCTCATTTGGGCCTGAGGCCGGATTTCCTGAACAAACAACAACCCTGATGACGCTTGAAGCTGGCCATCCTGGCTTGCCCCCCCAAAGTGCCCGCGAGGTCCGTCAAAAATATATGGAATACTTTGCTGGTAGGGGGCCATTGATATGCCAGCAAATGTTTGTTAAACATGTTTAACCACTTGCTTACTGGGCACTTAAACCCCCCTCCTGCCAAGACCAATTTTAAGCTTTCAGCGCTGACGCACTTTGAATGACAATTGCGGGGTCATACAACACTGTACCCAAATGAAATTTTTATCATTTTTTCCTACAAATAGAGCTTTCTTTTGGTGGTATTTAATTTTGCAAACAGGTAATTTTTCTCCTTCATTGATATGCGCTGATGAGGCGGCACTGGTGGGCACTGATAGGCTGCACTGATGGGCACGGATAGGCACAGTTAAGGCGGCACTGATAGGCACAGATAAGGCGGCACTGATGTGGACAGATAAGGTGGTACTGATGGGAACAGATAAGGCGGCACTGATGGCCACTGATGGGCGCTGATGGGTGGCACAGATGGGTGGCATGGATAGGTGGCACTGATGGGCACTGATAGATTCCACTGATGAGGGGCACTGATGGGCGGCACTGATGGGGAGCAATTATGGGTGGCACTGATGGGCAGTGATTGGTGGCACCGATGGGCACTTATGGGCACTGGTAGGTGACACTGATAGGTGGCACTGATGTGCAGCACTGTTGTTGGTGCACTGATTGTGGGCGCTGATGGGTGGCACTGTGGGCGCTGATGGGTGGCAATGTGGGCGCTGATGGGTGGCACTGTGGACACTGATGGGTGATGCTGGTGGGCACTGGTAGGCGGCACTGCTACCTATTGCTAGGTGTCACTGGCAGGGGGCACAGATGATCGCCGTGATCAGGACTGATGTCCCTCTCATGGCCGCCGGTGATCGGCTTTTTTTTTCCTCCTCACACTGTCAGCGCGCGGAGAAAAAATAGCTGATTACCGGCTCTGTTTACATCACATGATCAGCTGTCATTGGCTGACAGCTGATCGTGTGGTAAGGGGTCCGGACCGACCCCTTACTCCGAACTGTGATCAGGCGAGTCTCATAGACTCGCTGATCACCGAGCACGCCGCGCGCTCCCTGCAGGGGGCGCGCAGGCCGCTCGTGCACGGGACGACGTCAATAGACGTCGTCCCGGCAATGTAGGTCCACGCTGTTGCTGTCATTCGCCAATAGCGTGGATATGAAGAGGTTAAAATAAAATTTTTTGTTAAAATTAAATATTTCATTTGATTTACTGCTTGTGTTTCTTTTAGCTGTCTCCTAGGTTCTCCAATAGGCTTCATTTTTTGGCCATTTTTTCAATAGTGGAAACATGATTTAGTTGATACATGAGGTGATAATCTCTTCTTAAGCTAACTATTATGTTGTGGGTCTGCTACATACACACAATGTTTTTGTTGTTAATGTATGTAATGCATTAATGATTTTAAAAAAATACATCCTTTTCAGCACCATGAATTAATTGTTTTGAGTCCCCAAACTGGCCTGATTGGGGCAATGTTTAGAGCTCTGTAGGGGTTATTTACTAAAGGCAAATCCACTTTGCACTGCAAGTGCACTGAAACAGCACTGAAAGTGCACTTGTAGTGCAAAGTGAATTTGCCTTTAGTAAATAACCCCCATTGTCACTGTAAACACCAAATTACTACAAAAACTGGTATTGAGTATTGAAAGAAGAATCCACACTTTGTTGAGTAGAATACATTTTACTCAAAGCACATTCACATGTGCAATAGAAAAGGGTTTTTGAACAAACCAACATATTTGTTGTATGACATTTGTAGGTTTGACAGTACAAATAGCCTTTTTTGGGTTACACAGGCATGTTAAAAACCATAAACATACACAACTCAGGAAGTTACAAAGTTCAACTTTGACAAAGTGAAGGCAATATCATACATTAGTATGTCCAAACTGTGTTGATATTGCCTTCATCAGATGGGGTGATGTCACCCCTGTGAAAGCCAAATTTTGAAGATGCACATAAATTGGCAGTGAAAATGTGGATTTCCCTCCTGATTCCCATGCCTAATGTCAACATGTGCTAGCTCCCATCATGAGGGATCAATGGACATGTTTCAGGGGTGTAACCCCTTCCTCTCATCTACTTTAGTTGCAAGGAAGAGGTTCCACAAAACGCGTATCTTGATATCCCGTGATGGCAGATAGCACAGTGGAGGTTATTTACTAAAGGTAAATCCACTTTGCACAGCAAGTGCACTTGGAAGTAAAGTCGCTGTAGATTTGAGGGGGACATGCAAGGAAAATAAAAAAACAGCATTTTAGCTTGCACATGATTGGATGATAAAATCAGCAGAGCTTCCACTCATTTCAGATCTACCCCTTAGATTAAGAGTGACTGCACTTCCAAGTGCACTTGTAGTGCAGAGTGGATTTGCCTTTCGTAAATAACCCCCACTGTGTGCATCTTCAAAATTTGGCTTTCTAAAAAATATTTAAAATGTGTGAAAATCAGGAAAATACAAAGAAACTAGAATACTTTTGGGGTGATTTAGATTCTGCCTAAAACACCAATGATGTTTTTGAGTCTTTTTTCCACATCATTGATGTCTTCCTTGATCTTCTGTAAATCACGATTGCACACCATGATCTCCCCGATGAGGACTCGGTGTGCACTTGCACTTGTGAAATGAGATTCTTCTTCCACAACAGCCACATCACTTAAAATAAAAAAGTCTCAGACACTCATCTGTTGTGGTCACTATTTCATCCCGAGTCTTTTCTCTCCTATGTGAATTAAAAAATAGGTATACTTAGAACACAGATATTTGATGCGAGAAATAGTAATATGAAACATTGCTTGGAAGTGAGGTACAATTGTCTGTTTTGAGAGAGTTCCTTCCAAGCTGAAAACATGTTTTTTTGCCTTTCTAAAGCTAGTATAATTACCTTTTTTGTGCAAGTTTCACACATGTAGAGACCCTTAGTATCCACTGGAGCACCTGTGTAGGACACTCTAAAAAGTTTGTTTTACTGTCCCACACTAGTGCTCCTGCATCAAGATGTGTAAACAGCTGCTGAGTGTCCTCTCCTTACACTGAATCTAGTTTGCATGATCTTGGCCTTTCTCACATTTGGGTTTGGGTAAGGTCCATGCTTCCCATCATAGATTCAAGATGTCCACCATCACCACCATCTCTACAAAGAACATATTTGAGGCCTTAATTCTCCTGAATTGGGACGTTTGTGGCTCCTGGCTTTCGTCGTACTCCTCGTTGATGCTCTCCTCTGCATGCACCTGCTCTTTCTTCACCATGTGCTCTCCCACTGCGCCGAAAGAGAAGGGGCGGGAAATATACTAGAAAGAAGGTCAGGGGTGGGTGGAGTTTCACGCATGCGTGATGTATATAAAGCGTAACACGCATGCATCGTACGTACGATTTGTGAGCGGAGGATGGAGTAGCGTAAGCGCAGATCGTGATAACGAAGGTACAATTTGAACTTGGGGCATCAGTGGTCTATACTGCTTATAGATTGAGGGCTATATCAGGACAAGATTAGGAGAGTTTAGCCTGACATTAGGGTTTGTCTTGTGTTGTGTCTTGCAGATTTAATGGATAGATTCAATGACCATGACTTCCTCCCCCAATTCATTGATATGTACAGAGAGCTGCCCTGTCTGTGGCAGGTAAAACACCCCTTTTATACTAATAAAAAAAAAGAGGCAGGCAGCGCTGGATCAATTGCTGGAATTGGTGAAGCCCCAGATCCCCACGGAAAACATCAACTATTTGAAGGCCAAAATTGGTGGCCTGAGGAGCACATATAATAGGGAGCGCAAGAAGATCCAGGTTTCCATGAGATCAGGAGCAGCAGCAGATGACATTTATGTCCCCCGGCTTTGGTACTACGACAGACTGCAGTTTTTGTCAGACCAGACTGAAATCAGGCCATCACTCTCAATCCTTCCTTCCACACTTCCTTCCACCTCAGGGAGAAGATGTGGCTGAGCCCAGCTTGAGTCAAGTATAGCATTGTTTAACATATTTCTCAAAACTGTGTTTGTTTGATGAACAATAAACTAAAAATATGTCCCATTTTCATACACAGGAAAGCCTCAGCAAGGAGGAGGCTGTGGAAAGTGTCAGCCAGGAGGTGACGGGGGAAAGTGTCAGCCAGGAGGTGGCGGGGAAGTGTCAGCCAGGAGGTGGCGGGGCCCAGTAGCCTGACTGAATCCCAGGTCCTCCCCTCCACCTTCCAACCAAAAGTACCAGGAAGGGGAGGAACGTGCAGGAGTCAGCGCTTTCTTTGATTGGGGAGGCTACTGTGGCCTTCAGAACCACCCCCAATCTTCCAGAGGCCTATGCCTGCATGGTAGCCAGCAAAATGCAGGAAATGGAGGTGGGCCAACGCCCCTTTTGTGAGGAAGTGATCTATCTGGCCGTAAATAAGGGGTTGAGGGGCGAACTCACAAGCAAAACACACCTGTGTGAGTTGGACCATCCTCCTCCTCCACCTCCTCCACCACCTGCCACAACTCCAACACCAGAGCCACAGCCCGGAAGCAAGCATTGAAGGAAGCGTGGAAGGAAGACAAGAGAGTGATGGCCTGGGTTCAGTCTGGTCTGACAAAAGACGCAGGCTGTTGTAAGACCACAGCCTCAGGACATACATGTCATCTGCTGCTGCTCTTGATCTCTCTGAGTCCTGGACTGGATTGTGCTCCCTATTAAATGGACTCATCAGGCTACCAATTTTGCCTGTCAAATAATTGAAGTCTGCCCTGGGGTACAAAGGCTTTGCAAATTTCACCAGTTTATCCAGCATTGCCTTCCTCTTTAGTTTGTTATGACCCCTAATAAATGCCTATTTTATTTTCACAAATACTTGGCTATGTGTTTTAGTTCAAAAAGGACAGTTTGTTTGTGAGTAGGCAGGTACATTTCAAAAATACAATGTCAAATTAACAAGGGACACCAACACCAACCAATCTCTTTGAGGTTAAAAAATACAAGATAATAATGGTGTTGTGGTAACTTGACACACAAAATGAGAAAAAATATTATGGAGATCAATATATATATAAAAAAAAAAAATAAATAAAAAAATCAGGAGATCTTGATAAAAAAAAGTAGATCACTATAAAAAAAAAAATATTCTGGAGATCTGGCAAAAAAATAAATAAAAGTTTATTCATGAGATCACGAGAAATAATAAAGAAATCAGTGTGTCAGAACTCTTTGTGAATATCAGGAGCAAAACAACTTCATTATTCTAGCATTATAAAGAAGAAGAGAATGCGCTGCATTAAAAGATTAAAAACTTTGCAGCTTGACAAATGTGCTATCTCCGTTACGAACACTAGCTTTACCAGACCAAGCGCTTCCGTCTCATACTTGATTCAGAGCATGCGTGGAATTTTGTGCGTCAGAATTGTGTACACACGCTCGTAATTTAAGACAATGGATTTCGTTGGCGGAAAATTTGAGAACCAGCTCTCAAATTTTGTTTGTCGGAAATTCCGACAAAAAATGTCAGATGGAACCTGCACACGGTCGGAATTTCCGACAACAAGCTCATTGAACATTTGTTGTCGGAAATTCCGATCGTCTGTACGCGGCATTAGTGTTATTTCTGTCTGCTGCTACCATTTCTCTGCTATCAACATGAATTACTTCTGACAAGTTTTCCTGACACCAAGAGAAAAATGGTGACAATGGGGAGAGCTCCAGCTAATTGACAGCCTCAGCTCTGTTCCTCTGAGCTGTATGGAGGGGGGGCTGTCCTTTGCTTCCAAACAGCTCTCAAAGCTCTTCTCACTGAGTTCTGCAGATTGTAATTTCAGCTCTCCACCCCCTTTGTTCTGAACTCCCACACAGGTTTTAAAAAATAATTTGTAGAGAAGAGAAGACTGCAGACAGACAGGTACAACTTATGTAGAAGGATATGTGTTATCTCTGTGTATCACCTGAGGCCAGTCACTTTACTGTGTATATGTGAGGGTTTACAACCATTTAAATATATGTTTAACCACTTCCCGCCTGCCCTATAGCGGATTGACGTCCGGGAAGTGGTTCTGTTATCCTGACTGGACGTCATATGACGTCCAGCAGGATAACATGCCGCAGCGCGCCCCCGGGGGCGCGCATCGCGGCGATCGGTGGAGCGGTGTGTCAGTCTGACACACCGCTACACTGATCTTGGTAAAAAGCCTCCGGCGGAGGCTCTTTACCACGTGATCAGCCGTGTCCAATCACGGCTGATCAGGCTGTCAATAGGAAGAACCGTTGATCGGCTCTTCCTCACTCGCGTCTGACAGACGCAAGTAGAGGAGAGCCGATCGGCGGCTCTCCTGGCCGGGGGGTCTGCGCTGATTGTTTATCAGCGCAGCCCCCCCGCAGATCACCACACTGGACCACCAGGGATCGCCACTAGGACCACCAGGGAAGGGGCAACATGTGGATGGCCAGGTATGTACTCCATGGCCATCCACATGTGCCCAGTGTGCCAAATCTGTGCCAATCAGTGCCCACAAATGGGCACTGATTGGCACAATTATGTTGCAGTGATGCCCAGCAATGCCACCCTTAGGGGCATCACTGCAAATAAGCAATGCCATCAGTGCCACCCATCAGTGTCCATTCATGCCACCTGTCAGTGCCCATCCATGCCCATCAGTGCCCATCTATCAGTGCCCATCCGTGCCCATCTGTGCCAACTATCAGTGCCACCCATAAGTAACCATCAATGCCACCTACGAGTGCCCATCAATGCCACCTATGAGTGCCCATCAGTGCCGCCTATAACTGCCCATCCGTGCCACCTATGAGTGCCCATCAGTGCCGCATACCAGTGCCACCTATCAGTGCTCATCAGTGCCACCTATCAGTGCCCATCAGTGCCGCCTATCAGTGCCCGTCAGTGTAGCCATATCAGTGCCCGTCATTGAAGAAGAAAACATATTTATTTACAAAAAGTTTTAACAGAAACAAAGAAAAACGTGTTTTTTTTCAAAATTTTCGGTCTTTTTTTATTTGTTGCGCAAAAAATAAAAACCGCAGAGGTGATCAAATACCACCAAAAGAAAGCTCTATTTGTGGGAACAAAATTATAAAAAATTTGTTTGGGTACAGTGTAGCATGACCGCGCAATTGTCATTCAAATTGCGACAGCGCTGAAAGCTGAAAATTGGTCTGGGCGGGAAGGTGTCTAAGTGCCTGGTATTGAAGTGGTTAAATAAGAATGGCCGAACACTTTTTGGGTATGGGGGCCATGAATCAGGTGTTTTTGGGTGCACAGTGTTTTTTAATTTTTTTGAGGGGGCCAGTAAAGTTGGTACCAGCTAGATATTTTTAACGAGGGAGAATTGGCTGAAAGGTACTAGATGCAAAAGGGCTTGTGAATAAACACTGCTGTACAAATGTTACAAACAGCTCCAACAGTTTTGTGTAATATGGTTATTTCCTATAATCATAAACCTACTATAAAGGCCATAATGTGGCTTATTCTTTTGTAAATACCTCATTAGGAAAAATACTGCATGATGACAGCTGTATGCCTAGCTTTTACCTTATCTATGGGCATAGGGAGTATGGTGAACGTGAGTGATATAATGTGAGGTGGTTTAGGTGCACACTGTTTTTACATTTTTTTCTTTTAAATCATGCAAAAAAAAGGATAAGACCACAATTATTTGAAAAATAGCTAAAGTGATGACAATTTAGGAACTAGTTAACAATCATTGGCAGATATTGGTCCATGAAATCAGACTTAAAGGAGTTAATACTCACCAGCGCTAGTGTCTCATTGCAAGATTTCTTTTTTAATACTGTTCTGGTGACAACCCAAAATGTGGGACTTTCTTTTGCTTTTAGTGATAACAGTAAATAATACAAATAGAGATGATGTATCTCCTCTAAGAAAAAAAGTTTTGCCTTTAATTATACTTTTAGGCCTCGTTCACACCTATGCAGGTTGCAGTTTGCATATTCCAGGTGCATTTTGAGTTTTTCAATACACGGTTTTGATCCATTGAAGTCTGTGGAACCAAAAACAAGAAAAAAAGTCATTGGCCCCTTCCATAAAATGCACAGATGTGAACCAGGCCTAAAGTGGAAGTGAAGTTCTGCTGTAACAAACAACGAGCAGGCAGGCTTTTATTGCAAAAGAGATATGCAGTGCAATAAAATTTCCCTACATGGAGTGTAGGAGTGACCTCATCCCGCACTGGCCAGATGACCAGCCCCTTTGCAGGATATGAGCCATGGACTGCAGCCCGCAGGATGCCTAGGGAGAAAGTGGGCAGGGTGACTCGGAACATGGAGGAGACACATGAGGCAGCCAAGGGGAGAGCCACAAGGTGGTCCAGGAAGCAAGGAGGGGGGACAATCGACTGGCCACGGGAGAAGGAGTTCTTCCCCACCTGCTTGATAAGTGGAGACATTGCAGTGTGGACCGAATGGTGACCCTCACCACCAACAAGCTTGATCACTGGACGCAGATCCACTATTGCAGACATCTCTTCGAGTCATCAGGTTGCCAGTTGGGTATCCCTCAAGAGCCTGTTCCAGAACATCCTTACCTTGGGCTTTGGGGACATTGGATTGGTGAGCGGGCATTAGCCCATCTTGTGCAAACTCCTTTTAAAGAGGACACTGCATGCACACACCATTACTTATCTACTTTATCAAGCCCTGTGAGGAGACCCTTCGCACCAGTTGTTTCACCCTGCTGAAATGAAAAAGTACAATTAACACACTTACCAGGACATATTGGGCCCTTTTCAAAGAGCTAGCTGAAGACTCAAGGCTTCATCTCCAAGGACTACTCAATACACCTCCCCATTACAAGGGATAGGAACAACAGTGTTTTTTCAGGCCTGCAGAAATTCAGTGACCACATGTATACTCGTTAACCACTTGCAGACCGCCTAACGCAGATATACTGCAGCAGAATGGCACGGGCAGGCAAAATCATGTACCTGTGCTCGGTGCCCGAGGTGGTTGGCATTGTTAGGGGAGCGATCGACGCTGAGGGGAGGCCACTCATTCGTGGCCACCCCCTCGCGATCACTTCCAACGAATGAAAATATTCCTCTGCTGCTGTAATGTAAACAGTGGCAGAGGAAGTGATGTCATCTCTCCTCGGGAAGCCTTTTCGTTCCGGCTTCCGAGGAGAGATGACATCCAAGTAAGTCTGCACAACACTACACTGACAGTAGAACATGCAGGCACACTTTTCACCCCCTGATCACCCCCCTGCACCCCCTGTCACAGTGACACCAATAGCAGTTTTTTTTTTCTTTTACTGATTACTGCATTGGTGTCATTTTGTGACAGTTATAAGTGGTAGGGCAGTTAATGATAGGCCCCTTTAGGTCTAGGATACCCCCCCTAACCCCCCCTAATAAAGTTTTAATACCTTGATCACCCCCCGTCGCCAGTGTCACTAAGCGATCGTTTTTCTGATCGATGTATTAGTGTCACAGGTGACGCTAGTTAGGGAGGTAAGTATTTAGGTTCGCCGTCAGCATTTTATAGCATCAGGGACCCCCATATACTATCTAATAAAAGGTTTTAACCCCCTGATTGCCCCATAGTTAACCCTTCACCAGTGATCTCCGTATAACTATTACGGGTGATGCTGGTTAGTTAGTTTATTTTTTATAGTGTCAGGGCACCCGCCATTTATTGCCTAATAAAGGTTTAACCCCCTGATCACCCGGTGGGTGATACAAGTTAGGTTTTAGGGTCAGATAGGGTCTGCGTCGCCCCAGGCAGCATCAGATTTGTGCCAGTAGTGCTAACACCCTCGTACGCAGCATACACCTCCATTAGTGGTATAGTATCTGAATGGATCAAAATCTGATCTGATCAGATCTATGCTAGCGTCCCCAGCAGTTTAGGGTTCCCAAAAACGCAGTGTTAGCGGGATCAGCCCAGATACCTGCTAGCACCTGCATTTTGCCCCTGCGCCCGCCCAGCCCAGCCCACCCAAGTGCAGTATCGATCAATCACTGTCACTTACAAAACACTAAACACATAACTGCAGCGTTCGCAGAGACAGGCATGATCCCTGCGATCGCTAACAGTTTTTTTGTAGCATTTGAATCAGTCGCTAACAGTCAGGAGCTTTTTTACCTGTGAGTCTCACTACTGTACCACTAAATTTAGAGCCCAAAATGACAAATCAAAGGTACAGTAGTGAAGAGGCCTACACGTTTCTGAGCATGACAGATAGTGAAGAGGAAGTCACTCATCTGTCAGATTCAGGCTCAGAATACGATCCTGTAGACGACAGCGGCTCCATGACAGATAGCTCTGATGACAGAGTTGTGGTCCCTGCCAAGGTCGGGTACGCCTGCCCTTGGCAGGCAATCTTCTCCTGCTGTTGTTGAGGTGCAGGAACCGCAGGTCCCTCGTATGGAGCAGAGCAGTACTAGCGCCGCTATTCCTTCTGGTGAACTGGCAGGCATCAGCGGCCTAGTACACCAAGGTCATAGTCAAACCAGCACTGCAGTAACACTCAGTGATGTGGCGAGTCCCATAAGTGCAGTTCAAGCTGGTGAGGTGGCAAGCACAAGTAGTGTCCCACTGCCACCAAGAAGAAGACAAACACAGGCCCGTCGTGCCCATAGTGCCCTTCCTGCTGCATTCGCCAATCCTAATTGGGAACCCACCACTTCTGCAGCACCCGTACTTCCCCCATTCATATCCCCAACCAAATGCAGTCAGCTGCAGGAGAGGCATTTTCTTTATGTCCTCCCGAGTACCCCTACCCAACGAAACCCCCAAAAAAGATGTCATGTCTGCAGCAAGCGTGGATATAGGCATGACACTCGCTATTGTTGTCCCTCCTGTCCTGACAATCCTGGTCTTTGCATTGGTGAATGTTTTGAACGCTACCATACACTAGTTGAGTATTAGTGTAGGGTACAGCATTGCACAGACTAGGCAGACTTTCACAGGGTCTCCCAAGATGCCATCACATTTTGAGAGACCCGAACCTGGAACCGGTTACAGTTATAAAAGTTACAGTTACAAAAAAAGTGTTAAAAAAAAAGTAAAAAAACAAAAAATAAATATAAAATAAAAAAAACAAAAATAGTTGTTGTTTTATTGTTCTCTCTCTCTCTCTATTCTCTCTCTATTGTTCTGCTCTTTTTTACTGTATTCTATTCTGCAATATTTTATTGTTATCATGTTTTATCCTGTTTGCTTTTCAGGTTTGTCATTTTTTATACTTTACTGTTTACTGTGTTTTATTGTTAACCATTTTTTGTTTTCAGGTACACCATTCCGCTGCAGCGCAGATTTATTCATCTTGACAGCAACAGCGTTTGCTCCCACGATACATAAAGCCGTGACTCCAGCGCTGTTGGAGGTGATATATGCCGAAGCATGGGGGCAGCAGGAGCGGAGGAGCGATTTGCTCCTAACTTTTGGGGTGGATGCCCCTATGCTTCGGCATATATAAATGGTGCCCATCATTAGAAGTGGGTGGATGAAGGGAGGTATTCTAATGGTGGGCATACCCACCGATCAATCTCTTTTTTTCTTTCAGCCCACAGGCTGCATAAAAAAAAGATTACAATATATGCCCAACAAGGACCAGCAACATACTGGTATGTTGCTGGACTTTGAGTGGTTATACCAGAATGATGCCTGTAGGTTTAGGTATCATCTTGGTATCATTCTTTTCAGCCAGCAGTCGGCTTTCATGTAAAAGCAATCCTAGTGGCTAATTAGCCTCTAGACTGCTCTTACAAGCAGTGGGAGGGAATGTCCCCCCCACCGTCTTCCATGTTTTTCTCTGGCTCTCCTGTCCCAACAGGGAACCTGAGAATGCAGCTGGTCATTGGGAAATTGGGAAAGCATTTTATCACTGATCTTGGTGTGGTCAGATGCTTTGAGGGCAGTGGAGAGATCAAGGGTCTAATAGACCCCATTTTTTTTTTTTTTTATACCTGTCATTACCTATTGCTATCATATTTACATTCCCTGACAACAATAAAAATGATTTAAAAAAAAATGAAAGGTAGAGTTTAAAAATAAGATAAAAAAGCAAAAAAATAAATAAATAAATAAAAAAAAGCACCCCTGTCCCAACCTGCTCTCACGCAAAGGCGATCGCAAGCGTTGGTCTGGCGTCAAATGTGAACAGCAATTACACCATGCATGTGAGGTATCACCGCGAAGGTCAGATCGAGGGTAGTAATTTTAGCAGCAGACCTCCTCTGTAAATCTAAAGTGGTAACCTGTAAAGGCTTTTAAAGGCTTTTAAAAATGTATGTAGTTTGTCGCCACTGCATGTTTGTGCGCAATTTTAAAGCATGTCGTGTTTGGGATCCATGTACTCGGCCTAAGATCATCTTTTTTATTTCATCAAACATTTGAGCAATATAGTGTGTTTTAGTGCATTAAAATTAAAAAACGTGTGTTATTTCCCCCAAAAAATGTGTTTGAAAAATCGCTGCGCAAATACTGTGTGAAAAAAAAAATTAAACACCCACCATTTTAATCTGTAGGTCATTTGCTTTAAAAATATATATAATGTTTGGGGGTTCAAAGTAATTTTCTTTAAAAAAAATATATTTTTTCATGTAAACAAATAGTGTCAGAAAGGGCTTTGTCTTCAAGTGGTTAGAAGAGTGGGTGATGTGTGACAAGCTTCAAAATGTTGTGCATAAAATGCCAGGACAGTTCAAAACCCCTCCAAATGACCCCATTTTGGAAAGTAGACACCCCAAGCTATTTGCCGAGAGGCATGTCGAAAAATACATTCAGTTGCTTCTCCTGAGTACGGGGATACCACGTGTGAGACTTTTTGGGAGCCTAGCCGCGTACGGGACCCCAAAAACCAAGCACCGCCTTCAGGCTTTCTAAGGGTGTAAATTTTTGATTTCACTCCTCACTGCCTATCACAGTTTCGGTGGCCATGGAATGCCCATATAGCACAAACCCCCCACAAATGACCCAATTTAGGAAAGTAGACACCCCAAGCTATTTGCTGAGAGGTATGGTGAGTATTTTGCAGACCTCACTTTTTGTCACAAAGTTTTGAAAATTGAAAAAAGAAAAAAAAATACATTTTTCTTTCTTCATTTTCAAAAACAAATGAGAGCTGCAAAATACTCACCATGCCTCTCAGCAAATAGCTTGGGGTGTCTACTTTCCAAAATGGGGTCATTTGGGGGGGGGGTTGTGCCATCTTGGCATTTTATGGCCTTCAAAACTGTGATAGGTAGTGAGGAGTGAAATCAAAAATTTACGCCCTTAGAAAACCTGAAGGCGGTGATTGGATTCGGGGCCCTGTATGCAGCTAGGCTCCAGAAAAGTCCCACACATGTGGTATCCCCATACTCAGGAGAAGCAGCAGAATGTATTTTGGGATGTAATTTCACATATGCCAATGGAATGTTTGAGCAATATATCATTTAGTGACAACTTTATGCAAAAAAAAAAAAAAGTTTGTCATTTTCCCGCAACTTGTGGCAAAATATAAAATATTTCATGGAATCAACATGCCTCTCAGCAAATAGCTTGGGGTGTCTACTTTCCAAAATGGGGTCATTTGGGGGGTTTTGAACTGTCCTGGCATTTTATGGCCTTCAAAACTGTGATAGGTAGTGAGGAGTCAAATCAAAAATTTACGCCCTTAGAAATCCTGAAGGTGGTGCTTGGTTTCAGGGCCCCGTACGCAGCTAGGCTCCCAAAAAGTCCCACACATGTGGTATCCCCGTACTCAGGAGAGTCAGCAGAATGTATTTTGGGGTGCAATTCCACATATGCCCATGGCCCGTGTGAGCAATATATCATTTAGTGACAACTTTTTGTAATTTTTTTTTTGTCATTATTCAATCACTTGGGACAAAAAAATTAACATGCCTCTCAGCAATTTCCTTGGGGTGTCTACTTTCCAAAATGGGGTCATTTGGGGGGGTTTGTACTGCCCTGCCATTTTAGCACTTTAAGAAATGAGACAGGCCGTCATAAACTAAAAGCTGTATAAATTCCAGAAAATGTACCCTAGTTTGTAGACGCTATAACTTTTGCGCAAACCAATAAATATACGCTTATTGCCATTTTTTTTACCAAAGACATGTGGCTGAATACATTTTGGACTAAATGTATGACTAAAATTGAGTTTATTGGATTTTTTTTATAACACAAAAGTAGAAAATATCATTTTTTTTCAAAATTTTCGGTCTTTTTCCGTTTATAGCGCAAAAAATAAAAACCGCAGAGGTGATCAAATACCATCAAAAGAAATCTCTATTTGTGGGAACAAAAGGACACAAATTTCGTTTGGGTACAGCATTGCATGACCTCGCAATTAGCAGTTAAAGCGATGCAGTGCCAAATTGTAAAAAGTGCTCTGGTCAGGAAGGGGGTAAATCCTTCTGGGGCTGAAGTGGTTAAGGAGGAACTCTCACTTTATAGTGTAAAGTGTTATTGCCTGTTATTGTATTTTGCACCATACATTTATATTCTGAGCCTGTGATTTCAAGATTTGAGGGAAATAGACTGACCTACAACAAGTCATCTTTATTCCCCTTAATGCCAGAGTGCATAGGTCACATTTGAGTCGGTCAAGTTGTTTGAGATTGCGATGTTTATATTTTACATGTGACCCAGTGTTGTACTGCCCAATATCAGAATTGCTATTTTCATGGTTGAATTATTACTGTCTGTTTTCTTTTGAGAAAGTTTTCCAGTAGAAATACCTTCTGGTTTACTACAGCTTGTGTCCATCTGCTGTTTTGTATACAATAGAGGGGGCTGAGACTGCACCAAGCCACCTGGAGTTCCTTCCCCACTTCTAGATGGTGAGGGGTGCCAACCTACATATACACTTTAAGTAGAGAAAGAGATAAGGCTAATTGGTTCATTTTGTCTTACCTCACCATAAACTGACTCAATTCTAATTGTGCCCTTCTTGTAGTCCTAATTCACAGTCATGTGTTTTGTACCTTGCACTAATGCAGAACCAAACCAACCAAAAATGAACAACAAAAAATAAATAAAAACAGCAGTATGCAAATTAAATAAATACCTCTCCATACAGTGGGGAAAAAAATATTTGATCCTCTGCAAATTTTGTAAGTTTGCCCACATACAAAGAAATTAAGGGTCTGCAATTTTTATCATAGGTGCATTTTAAATGATAAAGACAGAATATAAACCAAAAATCCAGAAAAAACACACTATACAAATGTTATAAATTGAGTTGCAGTTCAGTGAGTAAAATAAGTATTTGATCCCCTACCAACCAGCAATAATTATGGCTCCCACAGACTTGCTACAGTATGTGCTCATGTGGTACACAGATTAGTCCTCTCAATTTAAGAAGATGTTCCTAACAACAACTTGTTATGTGTATAAAACACACCTGTCTATAGAATCTCTTCTTCCATTGAAACCTTCATCTGCAAGACCAAAGAGCTATCAAAGGACGTCAGAGACAAGATTGTAGGCCTGCACAAGGCTGGAATGGGCTACAAGACCATCAGCAAGAAGCTTGGTGAGAAGGAGACAACTGTTGGAGAGATTATTCGCAAATGAAATAAATACAAACTAACCATCAATCACCCTCAGTTTGGAGCTCCATGCAAGATTTCGTCTCATGGGGTAAGGATGATCATGACAAAAGTGAGAGATTAGCCCAGAACTATATGGGAGAAGCTTGTGAATGATTTCAAGACAGTTGGGACCACAGTCACCAAACAAACCATTGATAACACAATACACAATGGATTGAGTGCCCGCAAGGTCCCCCTTGTCACAAATTTACACGCCCACTGCGAATAACTAACCGCGACTTGTGTTCCGTGACCGGGGTATATGAGGAACTAAGAGAATAAGGGGGAACTTATATTGAGCATGTAAGACCGGCTGTGGTACTTTCACAGCCTGCACTACCTTTGGCCACCACTAGAGGGAGACTCCACTCTAATCCAGCTAGCTGACCACACACAGGCAGATACAAATCTTACATACAATCTGGTGCACTCTAAGGGTTGAGGAACAGTCTAGCAATTACTACACACTTCTAGGATTCCTCCAGCTATCCTGCACGCTTGAACCCCAGTGTTAATCACTCCTCCCACTGTCCCCGCACCCACACACCAGACACACAATAAACGATAGCCTGCCACCACCCAACAGTTTGTCCACAGACTGGTCTGCTTAGCCACCACACACATAGATCCCCGTCTGGCAGATCTGTTAGCTTACAATCTGCATGCAATCTGCCAACACACAGTGCAATTGCATACCGATTGGTACGTAACTTAAACCGAGTACTTAGGCACTAAAATACAACAACCTCTCCAGAGATATGAGTCCTAGCTTAGTACACAGAAGTCACTTATTCATTTTATAATTTAATATCCGGAAAGTGGGCAGTGCATATAAGATATACAAAGAAAAAGGATTTACCAAAAAAAAAGATACAAAAATGCAGAAAGACACACAATTGGCAATTTGCTAACGAAAATAAAAAGGGATAAAAACAGAAATAAACTTTACCCAAGTCTATCTTGTAGAAGCATACTGGAACATGTGGGAACTCCCCAGTTTCAAACTGGCTTCGTGGAAGAACAATGTCCATATCTCAGGCTACCCAATTTATTGAAATATGGATGTGGGCTGGACTTTAGCCCTTGGCCAATGAACCCTGGGGGGGTGTTCCTGTCTCAGCCCACAAATGTTTTGTGTTCTGAAATGACCAGAGTCAAATTGGCCCAGAACGGCGCTGATTGCTGGGTCATGGATAGGATTTCTGATACCAGCGCATCATGCCGATCGCAACAGTACCAATCACTGCCTGTCTGCTGCAATTAGGCGCCATATAACAGTTTTGTGTGGTTCTCCAGGATTCCACACCTGTTAAACATACAGAGTTACATGTACACGTAACCCATCACGTGTACAATCAAAAGGAATTATTTTCATCTCTCTGACGCTAATATTTTAGCTTTTATGAGAGATAAACTAGGTTCCTTAGATCTGTTGGTATTAATCAAAGTTTACAGACCGTCTGGAGCCTTGGGAATGCCCCCTGCGGATCAATGTAGCCAAAATGACTAGCAGTTTTCTTTGAGCCTCAGGAAGGTGTTAATCTATGTTTACTCTAATGGGAACTTTTATTGGCATCTAGGTGTCACTTCGATCCTAGAAAAAACTGTCTCTGTCCTTTTCAAATGCTAATGAAAGAACATATGTGCATGACTAACATAGAATACTATATTTTTAATAATCCAGAATTAAACTACATCTACAATTACACTACTTCTACAGATTACACCACATCTTGTTAAGGCAAAACTATTCTACGCTTTTATTTTCGTCACATCTCCCCCTTCAAGATGAAGCACAGCTGAGCCTAAACGGGTCAGCTAACGCGTCTGCATGGAAGATTCCCTAGGTTGGGGGTGAAGGTTCCCCCAACTGAAGCTTGGCACCGCTGACATTTCAGCCTGTCCCTTTGCAGATAGGAGAGGGCGACTGCACCCCTCTCTGACTGATCCTAACGGGTCTGGATCAGGATTGGCCAGCAGATTGCCCTGCGGATCCACTTCATCCACTGGCCACTGCCTACCTACTGAAAGGCTACAGGCAAATTTGTCATTGTGTGCTGTTAGCATTCTCAGCCATTGGCCATGGCCATCTGGTGGTACTCTATTAGCTACCACACCCAGATGTTGGAGCTTGGCATAAGGCCGTCCCTGGGTGGTCTGGGCCTTGTTCCATGTCCTGGGTACCAGGGCCTCCACCCTTTGGCCTGTCTCCCACACTTTTTCTCATTCTGCCTCAACAGAAGGCCTGCCAGCACAACCCCTGAATTCCTCTACGCTGACACCAAACATATCAGCCTGTAGGAACGCAGTGCCATCAGCTGCAGCCTCTGAGAGAGCAGATTCAAATGGGGTCAGTTTTCCTCCATAATTCTGTGGTTCTTCCCCTGTTATGCACAGCAACGAATCCTCAATCATGATACTCATAGCTGTGGGTACAGAGGATAAAGCCACAAAAGACTTTATTCTGCCAGGGGTCATGCTCTGACCCAGGTCACACTCTCCTACTCTGTCCTCCTCAGCAGAAGGCCTGCCAGCACAACACCTCAGTTCCTCTGGGCTAACATCAGACTTATCAGCCAGAAAGTACTCGGTGTTGTCAGCTGCAGCTGCTGAGAGGGTAGGCCCTGATGGGGCCAAATTTGCCCTGTCACCCTGTAATATTCCCTCCGTGACACACAGTAATGAATCTGCAGTGGCAGTACTCACAACTGTGGTGACAGAGGAGAAGGTCACAGAAGACTGAATTCCACCGGGGGTTGTTCTCTGACCCACATCACATACTCCTACTCGGTCCTCAGCAGAGCACCTGTTGGCACAACACCTGAGTTCCTCTGGGCTGGCAACAAATGTATCAGCCCCTAAGAACTCAGTGCTGTCAGCCGCAACTGCCAAGGAAGTAGAGTCAGATTGGATCAGATTTGCCCCCTCACCCTGTGGTCTTTCCTCTGTGATGCACAGCCCAGAATCCACAATGGAAGTACTGGTAGCTGTGATGGCAGAGGAGCAGACTACAGAAGACTTTGCCTCACATAAGGTTACAAGCACACCTTGCTTGTCCTTACCAGGATCTACTGAAACACAATTTGCCTTTTCAGCAGGTACTTCAAAACATTCCTTTTCTTTACAAATGGTTACAGAGTCACAGCCCTGATCCCCGTACACCCTCATCCCGCCATCCCCAACTGACCATCCGTCAGCCAGACCTCTGTACTCCTCCAGGCTGATGTCAATTTTAACAGCCTCAGGGGACTCAGAGCGATCTGCCACAGATGCCAGGGAGACAACAGTGTGAGGGGACCTCAGGCCTGCTTGGCCAAGTTCACAAGGGTCCGACCCAGTTGGATTGGGCCCTTTCATAGACAGTCCCTCTGTAGCAGTGGGCAATGACCAGTTCGGGGCAGACCGGTGGGCCCCGGGAGTCACCACTGCATCAGAGGGAGCGTCTGCGCAGCACAGATCATGACTTTTTACATCACACAAAACATTATCAATTTCAGAGTTCATTGTGACTTTAGTTTCCTCTCTGGGCCTTGGCTCCAGAAACCCATTAGGGCCTGGACCTGGCACACAGTCACTAGTCCCCTGACCCTCCCCAGAGTTCCCAATGTGCAGTGAGTCACCCAACAGTACTTTAGGTGAATCGAGGCTTCAGGTGGAGATGCAGGTTCCAGGGGGGCTGAATTAGGCTCAAAGCGGGCTACCAACTGCACCCGGTCAGTACCCGATAGTACATTATTGGCATCTGCTATGCCTACTTCTCTCACTTTGCTTTTTGATCCTCTGAGCAAAGCAACACAAGCTGTTGGTAACACAGGGATGACTCCTCCAACCCCTGTGATAACTGTGGCTTTCTTTGGGACCACATCCTCATGGCTCCTCGATCCTGAAAGAGCTAGGACATCCGTGGATCCCGTATCTCGGAGTCCGACTGAAACATTATTACCTGCGGTAACCAGCTGCAGGGTATCCGCACGGCCTCCTACATTCGTGGGATCTGCTCTGCCCACTTCTTTCACTTGGCTTTCAGAGTCCAGGTTCAATGAAACACAAGCCATAGGCATGGCAGGGATGGCTCCTCCACTTCCAGTGACGACCATGGCTTCCCCTGGGATCACATCCTCACAGCTCCTCGATCCTGGAAGAGCTAGGACATCCTCTAATCCCATACCTCAGAGTCCAACTGTAACGCTGTTACTTGCGGTAACTGGCTGCAGGTTATCCGCTCGGTCTCCTACATTTTCCCCAACAAGCAACACAGTAGGGGGTGCACTTTTCACACTTGCTGGTGGGCTAGGCCTCCTCCTCTTTGGACAAAGGCTCGAGTAATGTCCATCTTGGTTACAGACAAAACACTTCAAGGTTTCCACAGATGTAGGTCTGGCTCTTGTATTTCTTGATGCAGATGGAGGTGATGTTGCATTTCCATGCTGGATTTGGGTACTGTTCAGTTTGTGCTCTTCCTCTCTTTGCTTTATTTCACTCTGGTGGTCATCTCTTTCTATTTGCTTCATCTGCTGTAGTGATTTCTTCCGCCGAGAGGGTTTGAGAATAGAGTCATGCTGTCTCGCACAGTCATCTGGAGTGGCACAGTCTCTGGGTTTAGATGCCATAGTGAACTGTTCATGGTCATCCTCTATCAACGCACATAAAAGCTGGGTCCTCGTCTTGCCGACTGTACTGATGCCTCTTAGATCACAGAGGTCAATCGCGGCCTCTACAGATTGCCTCTTGTACCAGCATATCATCTCGTGGGTTACCATCTCCGAGTATTTTGCCCAAATAAAAGATAGAAAAGAAAAAAAAGAGGGGGTGGGGAGCAAATAGCCAAGTATGTCTTCTACAAAACAAAAATTATGCACTGAGTGAGCTTATGTAGGTCAGTTGCTTCTAACAAGCTTCCAACCTTTAGTACACAGGTTAAATGAATAAACCATGTACTAATGTACTAAGCAAATCCTGCTCGCTGCCGCCAATCTGTCACGAATTCACACGCCCACGGCCACTAACTAACCGCGATGTGTGTTCCGTGACCGGGGTATATGAGGAACTAAGGGAATAAGGGGGAACTTATACTGAGCATGTAAGACCGGCTGTGGTACTTTCACAGCCTGCACTACCTTTGGCCACCACTAGAGGGAGACTCCACTCTAATCCAGCTAGCTGACCACACACAGGCAGATACAAATCTTACATACAATCTGGTGCACTCTAATAGGGCGTACACACGGTCGGACTTTGTTCGGACATTCCGACAACAAAATCCTAGGATTTTTTCCGACGGATGTTGGCTCAAACTTGTTTTGCCTACACACGGTCGCACAAAGTTGTCGGAATTTCCGATCGCCAACCACGCGGTCACGTACACCACGTACGACGAGACTAGAAAAGGCCAGTTCAGAACCAAGCGCGGCACCCTTTGGGCTCCTTTTGCTAATCTCGTGTTAGTAAAATTTTGGTGAGAGACGATTCGCGCTTTTTCAGACTCGTGGCTTTCAGATCGTTTTCTGCCGTTCAGTTTGTGCTTGTGGGTTTGTATCTGCTCTTCAGTGCGTGCAGTCAGTTCGTATCAGAGTTTTCTGTGTGATCTTGCCTGCTCGTTGCTGTTTTTCAGGTCGCTCTTCACAGGCCTTGCTGTTCTTCAGTGCGTTCTGTTACTTCGTTCTGAGCAGCCGACCGTTTTCTAGCCTTGTTTCGTATGCGTACTCCTCGTAGAGTTCGTGCTGTGCGGGGGCTTGGTGTTAGGGTCCTGACCTTGACACAAGTCCAGTCCATGAACAGGGTGGGGAGGAGTTCATGGACCAAGAATTGGTTGCTTCAGCGTGACCAGTTCTGTCATATGCCTTTGCTCCGTGAGATCCGTGAGAATAATCCTGATGATTTCAGGAACTTTCTCAGGATGACGGACCCCGTGTTTCACCGTTTGTTGGCTTCGCTGACCCCCTATATCAGCAGGCAGGATACCTGCATGAGGCAAGCCATCACTTCCGAGCAGAGGCTGGTCGCTACCCTGCGGTATTTGGCCACAGGGAGAAGTCTGCAGGACTTGAAGTTCTCGACAGGCATCTCCCCCCAGGCTCTGGAGATCATTAAACCAGAGACCTGTTCTGCCATCATACAGGTCCTGCAGAAGGAGTATATGAAGGTAAGATTTTTATCCTTTTATATCACATTTTATTGTCTTTAATGTTTGATAATATATTGTATTTCTTTCCTCATTCCCTAATTACCATGCTTGTAATATGCTGTGAATGTCCCCTTTGTCCTCATGCATGCTGGATTTTTATGTAATTATTATTTAAGGTCCTTCATACATATTTTCCCTTCAATAACCTCCCCAGCATGGTGTCTCCTGCCCTATATTCACCTCATGTAGTCACTTAACAATGTATTTTATCAGCTCCATAGTAGTGCTTTACCCCAAACACCCCCTAAAATGTTTGGTAATGTTATTTTTGATTTAAATTCAGGCAGAGTGCCAGAGGCTTTTTTTTGTGGTGTCCCAAAATAATTTTTAGTAACCCTCCCTCCCCCAACTGCTAAGTCAGCTGATCCCAATTCTCTATCCTCAATCATCTATCTGCTGACTTTGCCAAACCCATACACACTATACCCATCTCTTTTGTGGTCAGATTTATGGCTGAATTACCCAAAGCATGTAGTGCAAGGGCCTGCCTGTATACTTTCCAATGGTACTGTTTAAAGTTTTTGTATCCTATTATTATCTTGATAGGTAATAGCAGAATGTCCAAATGTCCTCAAATGTGTACAGTGTGTATTTATATCTTTGTATTATGACACTTCTTACCTGTCCAGTGGGCTGCCAATAGTGTAACAAAGGAGGGGCTGTTCCAAGTAAGACCCATTATTTAGGCATTCATCTCTCAATGAAGTGAAGAGGGTTACCTGTCCAAGATTTCCACACACCCCATAATGTTAGAAATGGCCCATGAGAGGGGGGGAGGGGGAATATGATAGGTGTACCTTATACTTTGGCCTTGTTAAATTCCCCTTAATAAATGCTATCTGGAGGTTGCCCCATAATGTTTGTGTCTAATCTGCTTGCCATGTTTCAGAGTAAAAATAGTAATGTTTATTGTTTTTTCCTCAACAGTTTCCTTCCACGCCACAGGAATGGCAGACTGTGGCCTCCCACTTTGCCCAGTGGTGGGACTTTCCTAACTGCGGAGGGGCAATTGATGGGAAACACGTCCACATTGTCCCACCACCCAACTCGGGGTCATACTATTATAATTACAAGGGGTTTAATAGTATAGTGATGTTGGCGGTGGTGTCGGCTAATTACGACTTCTTGTATGTGGACGTGGGGAAGAATGGCCGGATGTCCGATGGTGGAGTCATCGCCCAGACGGAGTTCTACAGGCATCTCCAGAATGGCAGCTTGGACTTGCCAGCTCCAGAGGACAATGTGGAAGGACTCCCATTTGTGTTCGTTGCTGATGAAGCATTTGCGCTGGGGGACCACCTGATGCGGCCATTCCCGATGAGGACCCTCACCCCGGAACAGAGGGTTTTTAATTACCGGCTGGCCAGAGCCTGAAGAGTGGTGGAGAACACATTTGGAATCCTGGCCAGCCGGTTCCGCCTATTTCTGACACCTATCCATATGGCAGAGTATAAACTGAACCATATAATACTTGCGTGCTATGTTCTCCATAACTTTTTACGGAAACATTCGGCCAACTATGCTGGCTCAGTTGGGCCTGAGGCCGGAATCCTACATCAAACCACACTGACGGCGCTTGAAAGTGGCCGTCCTGGCTTGCCCTCCCTGAGTGCCCGTGATGTCCGGTTACGCTACCTGGAGTTCTTTGCGGGTAGGGGGGCTATCAATATGCCAGACAATATGTGAAGCCTTTTTAAAATAAAAAAAAAAAGAAAATCTTTGTGGACATTTACTGCTTGTGTTTGTTTTAGCTGACCCTGACAGAAATGTTTTGAGTGCAGAAAATGTCGTGATTGGGTAACCTTATACAAAGCACTGTTGGCTGTTATTTCCTAAATGCAAAAACACATTTCACTACAAGTGCACTTGCAACTGCACTGAAACTGCACTTGTAGTGCAAAGAGGATTTGCCCTTAGGAAATAACCCCCACTTTTGCATAAAACAGCTATTACATCACCCCAAAAGTGTTGTAGTGTTGAGACAATAATCCACACATTCTTGAGTATGCCACTTTTTTATACCTGCACAATCACATGTGCATTTACCAAAGGTTTTTAAAACAAACCAACATGTTTGTTGTATAACAATTTTTGCAGTAGCATTATCAAAAATTGAAATGTCCATTTCAGATAAAACAGGCCTGTGTAAAACAAGAAAGCCAAAAAACTTGAACTTACAAAGTTCACATTAGGTAAAACCTGAAGGCTATATCAGACATCAGTATTTAGGAACTGGGTTTGATATAGCGTTCAGATGGAGGGAAATCACCCCTGGAAAAGCCAAATTTGGAAGATGCACACCAATTTCCCAATGTCAACATGTGCTATCTGCCATCAGGGGGGATCAAGGGACGTGTTTTGGGGGAGCAAGCCCTTCCTCAACGCGACTTTATAAGTGAGGAAGGGGTTGCACCCCCAAAACGCGTCCATTGATCTCCCGTGATGGCAGATAGCACATGTTGGCACACTGTGTGCATCCTCCAAATTTGGCTTTTCAAAACATTGCAAAAAAATTTAAAAGATTGAACCACAATACAAAAAGTGATTTTGTGGGGTTTTAAATTCGCCCCAAAACATCTATGATGTTATTATTTTTTTTAATAACATCATGGATTTTTTGCTGGATGTTTGCAGTTCGGCATTACACCCCATGATCTCCCCGATCAGGATCTGGTCACTTTCTGAAGTAAAGCATTCTCTATCCCTCACATCACGATCACCTAAAAAGAGATAAAGAAAAAAAAAACAGGTCTCAAAAATCTGCCACCATCCATCTATTTTACCTGAGCCTGTGGTCGCAGACACTCACCTGTTGTGGTGCCAATCTCCACCACATCTTCTTCATCCTCCTGCTCAGCTTGTGTTGGTGTAAGTTCCCCTTCTTCCAGAGGTGGGGGGTCTCTGGTCTCCTCGGATGAGGGGTGTCCTCCGAGTCTTTTCTCCCCTATGTAAAACTAAAATGGTATAATTAACACACAGATATTTGATGGCAGAACTAGAAATAGGAAACATTGCTTGGAAGTGGGGTACAATTGTCTATTTTAGCCGAGTTCCAAGATGTATTTTTTTTATTGCCCTTTGTCAAGCTGCAATACTTTACCTGTTTAGTACAAGCTTCACAGATGGAGACCCCCCTATAGTATACACTGGAGCACTTGTGTGGCCCCCTAATAAAAATGGTGTTCTTGTGTCCCACACTAGTGCTCCAGTGTCCAGATGTGAAAACAGCTGCTCAGTGTCCTCTCCTTACACACAATCTAGTTTGCATTTCATTCTAGTAACAAACCCATCTACACAAACAAATATTTGGCATCCAAGTAGGCCCAAAAAAAATGTGGGAAAATGCATATGGCCTAAACAATGGTGTTCTAGAGGCCGAAAGAAAAATGTTTGATACGAACGAATAATGGGCCCATGAACATTAAAGTTGCCCTTTTAAACGTTACAATTAATAAAAGCATATGGAGCAGCACGAACGTAATAAAGACAGAAAGAATAGGAACACAGCACAACTACTTACTTTTTTGCAGCACTCTCCGGATCTTTCTGTACTGCTCTGGCTCTCTCAACTTCAGGTCTGACCACCGCTTCCTGAGCTGATCTTTAGATCTTCGTACCCCGAAATTCCTGTGAAGGCTTTTGACCACTTTCGCCATGATCTTGGCCTTTCTGATGTTGGGGTTGGGGTAAGGCCCATACTTTCCGTCATAGTCGGACTTCTTCATGATGTCGACAATCTCCAACATCTCCCCAAAGGACATATTTGTGGCCTTAAAACGTCTCCTTCTGGATCGGGACGTGTCCGGATCCGGGCTTTCCTCCTCCTCCTCCTCGTTGCTAGAATTAGCATGCACCTGTTCTAACTCCGCCATGTGCTCTTCACCCACTGCGCCGAACGAAAAGGGGCGGGGAATAGACTAGAAAGAACGTCAGGGGCGGGCGGAGTTACACGCATGCGTATTATGTACGTTCTGTGAGCGGAGGAAGGAGCATTGGACGCGCCGATCGTAAGAACGAAGGTAAGAGACAAACTTGTGCCTATACTGCTTCTAGATTGAGGCCTGTATTGTAACAAGATTAGGAGAGTTTTGTCTGACATTAGGCTTTGTCTTGTGTTGTGTCTTGCAGTGAACATGGATATGCTACTCAAAGATAATGACTTCATGTCAATATTCATAGATATGTTACGGGAGCTGCCCTCTCTGTGGGAGATTAACCACCCCCATTTCAAGAACCAAACAAAGAGGAAGGCAGCACTGGTGCAATTGTGTGAAATTGTGACGCAGGTGATCCCCACGGCAGACATCACCTATTTAAAGATATTAATTGGTTGCCTGAGGAGCACATATCTAAGGGAGCGCAAGAAAGTCCTGGATTCACAGAGATCCGGAGCAGCAGATGACATCTATGTCCCTAGGATGTTGTACTACGACAGGCTGCATTTTCTGGCAGGCCAGACTGAACCCAGGCCATCCCTCTCCAGTCTTCCTTCCACGCTTCCTTCCCCCCCGGCTGAGGCTTCTGACACCCAACCTGGGCCTTCCAGATTGAGCCAGGTATAGCATTCCTCGAAATATTTCTGCTTGTCCAATCAATGATGTTAACTAGATGTTAGTTGGGAGTACTAATTTAGGATTGGGATTGATGAAGCAAAACATTACAACCATGTCCCTTTTTCATACACAGGGATGTCTCAGCCAGGAGGTGGCCGGGCCGAGCCGACTGACTGATCGGCAGGTCCCTCCACCCCCCCTGAAAAGAGAAAGTGGCAGTAGGAGGAGTGCCCTAGAGGAGGCTGCTATAGGATTCTTTTGGAGAGCTACAGAGGTCCTGGGAGCACCCCACACCATGGAGGAGAACATTGCTGCCTTCATTGCATATAAAATGCAGAGGATGGAGGAGGGCCAACAAGTCATGTGTGAGGCCCTCATATTGGAGGCTCTTGAGAAAGGTATGAGGGGCCAAATGACACCTCAGACACACCTTTGTGATGGTCCTCCTCCTCCTCCTGCAGGTCCTCCTCCTCCTCCTCCTCCCTCTCCTCCAGGTCCCCCCAGTCCTCCTCCAGGTCCTCCCAGTCCTCCTCCAGGTCCTACTCCTCCTCCTGCCACATCTCCAACTGCACAGCCACAGCCCGGAAGGAAGCGTGGAAGGAAGACCAGACAGTGATTGCCCTGGGTTCAGTCTGGTCGGCCAAAAGATGCAGCCTCTTGTGGTACCACAGCCTGGGGACACAGATGTCATCTGCTGCTATCCGGATCTCTGCGAATCCTGGACCAGACTGCCCTCCCTTACATATGGACTCCTCAGGCCACCAATTTTGATGTTGAAGAATTGATGTCTGCCGTGGGGGTCCCAGGCTTCGCTAATTTCTCCTGTTGATCCAGTGTTGCCTTCCTCTTTGTTTGGTTCTGATCCCTTAATAAAGGATTTTTGTTTTGAATTATACTCTCCTATGTGTTTTACTTCAAAAAGGACAGTTTGTTTGTGAGGATTCAGGTACATTTTAAATATACAATGTGAAATGAACAAGGGACACCAACACCAAACAATCTCCTGGAGATTAAATAATACAAGATATCAATGGTGTTGGGGTAACTTGACACACAAAACACACCCAAAAATATTCTGGAGTAAAAATAAAAATAACATTGAACAAAGATCAGCCTTGGAAAAAATCAAAACATTAAAGAAAAAAAAAGGCTGAAAATCCAAAAAAAATAAATAAATAAATAATATAAAACTGTCAGATGTGACAACTAATAACAATATATTCAGGGAATCCCACTAAAAAAACACAAATAAAAGTTTGTGAGAAGTGTGTGTGAATATGAGCAGCAAAACTACTTAATTCTTGTCACATTATAAAGAAGAAGAGAGTGCGCTGTATTAAACCATTTTTAACATTGCAGCGTGACGAAAGTGCTGTATCCATTGCGAACGCTAAGTTTACCAGAACGAGCTGTCCCGTCTCGGAATTTCTTCTGAGCATGCGTGGCACTTTGTGCGTCGGAACAGGCCACACACGGTCGGAATTGACGCGATCGGATTTTGCACTAAAATTTTATCTCCTGCTGTCCAACTTTGTGTGTCGGAAGATCCGATGGAAAATGTCCGATGGAGCCCACACACGGTCGGAATTTCCGACAACACGCTCCGATCGGACATTTTCCATCGGAAAATCCGACCGTGTGTACAGGGCATAAGGGTTGAGGAACAGTCTAGCAATTACTATACACTTCTAGGATTCCTCCAGCTATCCTGCACGCTTGAACCCCAGTGTTAATCACTCCTCCCACTGTCCCCACACCCACACACCAGACACACAATAAACGATAGCCTGCTACCACCCAACAGTTTGTCCGCAGACTGGTCTGCTGAGCCACCACACACATAGATCTCCGTCTGGCAGATCTGTTAGCTTACAATCTGCATGCAATCTGCCAACACACAGTGCAATTGCATACCGATTGGTACGTAACTTAAACCGAGTACTTAGGCACTAAAATACAACAACCTCTCCAGAGATATGAGTCCTAGCTTAGTACACAGAAGTCACTTATTCATTTTATCATTTAATATCCGGAAAGTGGGCAGTGCATATAAGATATACAAAGAAAAAGGATTTACCAAAAAAAAGATACAAAAATGCAGAAAGACACACAATTGGCAATTTGCTAACGAAAATAAAAAGGGATAAAAACAGAAATAAACTTTACCCAAGTCTATCTTGTAGAAGCATACTGGAACATGTAGGAACTCCCCAGTTTCAAACTGGCTTCGTGGAAGAACAATGTCCATATCTCAGGCTACCCAATTTTTTGAAATATGGATGTGGGCTGGACTTCAGTCCTTGGCCAATGAACCCTGGGGGGTGTTCCTGTCTCAGCCCACAAATGTTTTGTGTTCTGAAATGACCAGAGTCAAATTGGCCCAGAACGGCGCTGATTGCTGGGTCATGGATAGGATTTCCGATACCAGCGCATCATGCCGATCGCAACAGCACCAATCACTGCTTGCCTGCTGCAATTAGGCGCCATATAACGGTTTTGTGTGGTTCTCCAGGATTCCACACCTGTTAAACATACAGAGTTACATGTACACGTAACCCATCACGTGTACAATCAAAAGGAATTATTTTCATCTCTCTGACGTTAATATTTTAGCTTTTATGAGAGATAAACTAGGTTCCTTAGATCTGTTGGTATTAATCAAAGTTTACAGACCTTCCGGAGCCTTGGGAATGCCCCCTGCGGATCAATGTAGCCAAAATGACTAGCAGTTTTCTTTGAGCCTCAGGAAGGTGGCAATCTATGTTTACTCTAATGAGAACTTTTATTGGCATCTAGGTGTCACTTCGATCCTAGAAAAAACTGTCTCTGTCCTTTTCAAATGCTAATGAAAGAACATATGTGCATGACTAACATAGAATACTATATTTTTAATAACCCAGAATTAAACTACATCTACAATTACACTACTTCTACAGATTACACCACATCTTGTTAAGGCAAAACTATTCTACGCTTATATTTTCATCACACCCCTCCTCAAGAAGGCACATGTACAGGCCCATCTGAAGTTTGCTAGTGAACAGCTAAATGATTTAGAGAAGGATTGGGAGAAAGTATTGCGGTCAGATGAGACCAAAATTGAGCACTTTGGCATTACCTTGACTCGCCATGTTTGGAGGAAGAAAAATGCTGACTATGACCTTAAGAACACCATCCCTACAGTCAAGCATGGAGGTGGAAACATTATGCCTTTGGGGCTGTTTCTCTGCTAAAGGTACAGGCTGACTTTGCCCCATTGAGAGGTTATTGAACGGGGCCATATATTGTAATATCTTGAGAACCTTCTTCCCTCAGCCAAAACACTGAAGATGGGTCGTGGATGGGTCTTCCAGCATGACAATGACCCAAAACATTTTGCCAAGACAACCAAGGAGTGGCTAAAATAGAATCACATTGGGGAGTGGCCGAACGGCAAAGGAGATGGCCGCATAGCTGCACTGCTCTCCAGATCAATGGCTCACCAAAGCATAGTACAGCCGAACGGAGCCTTGGTTTTCAGCGCCACTGATCTCCAGAGCTTCAGATAACAACAGAGATGGCATCCAGGAAGAGAAGAGAGAGAAGTAGGCTAGGTAAAATGACTGACTTCTTCTCTCAGCCCCGGTGCATGGGACGCCAAGATTTCACCAGTGGCTCTAACGGCATGTCTCACCGCCACTTCATGGAGCAGGGCTCGGCTCCCAGACACTCATCCATGCATTTCCATGAAGCTGGAAATAGATGGGGAGCACAACAGGTTCCCTCTGCCACATCAAGCCCTACTAAGGCTAAGCAAAAGATAAATAGTAGCATTGGAGGTGAGTGCACTTAATTTCTCTCTGGATGACACTAGATAACTGCAGGACTCTATATCATAATTTCCTACTTCAAACCTGCCAGTCCTTGACACTTGGCACCCTGCATTCAGATATAATGTCACTGGCACAGCAGTTCAAAACAGAGGTTATAGCAGTGAGTGATAGAGTAACCCACATTGAATCCAAGATGGGGGAAGTTGCCTCTACATTTAATGAGATGGTGGATTCACATAATGAAAGGGAGGATGAAATGCACTGGATCAAAGTTAAGCTGGCGGACCTGGAGGATAGATCCAGGCGTAACAACAAAAAGATAAGAGGTAACCCCCGAATCTATCAAATCCTCTGATTTACAAAGTTTCTTTAATGGCATTCTTAACCACTTCAGCCCCGGAAGATTTTACCCCCCTTCCTGACCAGAGCATTTTTTGAGATTCGGCACTGCGTCGCTTTAGCTGACAAATGTTGTACCCAAACAAAATTGACGTCCTTTTTTTCCCACAAATAGAGCTTTCTTTTGGTGGTATTTTATCACCTCTGCGGTTTTTATTTTTTGCGCTATAACAAAAAAAGAGCGACAATTTTGAAAAAAAAGCAATATTTTTTACTTTTTGTAAAATATTCCCCAAAAATATATAAAAAACAATTTTTTTCCTCAGTTTAGGCCGATATGTATTCTTCTACATATTTTTGCTAAAAAAAAATTGCAATAAGCATATATTGATTGTTTTGCGCAAAAGTTATAGCGTCTACAAAATAGGGGATAGTTTTATTGCATTTTTATTATTCTTTTTTTTTATTAGTAATGGTGGCAATATGTGATTTTTATCATGACTGTGACATTATGGCGGACACATCGGACACTTTTGACACTATTTTGGGACCATTGTCATTTATACAGTGATCAGTGCTATAAAAATGCACTAATTACTATGTAAATGACACAGGCAGGGAAGGGGTTAAACACTAGGGGGCCATCAAGGGGTTAAGTGTATCCTAGGGAGTGATTCTAACTGTGGGGGGGGCTACCTAGGACATGACAGCAACATGACAGTGTCTTGTCACTAGGCAGAACGGGAAAATGCCTTGTTTACATAGGCATCTCCCTATTCTATCTCTCCACACCGCAATTGCGGGCCACCGGTGAACATCAAGTTCCCAGGGCCCCGGGACCCGGACATACCTGTACACCCATTTGCCTGCCTGTGCCATTTTGCGACGTATATATCTGTGTGCAATGGTCAGCAAGCGGTTAAAGAGGTGCTTCCAGAAGCTCCCATGGAAGAGCTGCTAGTGGATCACATCCACAGGCTGCCCAAACCTAAACATCTGCCACACCATCTCCCTAGAGACACCATCGCTAGAATCCACTTTTATCACACCAAGAAGAAACTGATGCAGGTTACAAGACACCAGGAGAAATTGCCTCCCAGCTTGCAGGATCTGGTATTCTTTGCAGACCTCTCAGCCTATACCAAGCAACAACGGAAAAAAAAATTAGCCACGATTACCAAACCCCTGCAGAATCACTGTATTTAGTATTGCTGGCTATATCCAGCTAAACTCCTCATAACAAGGAATGAAAACACACATGATGTTACATCTGTGGCAGAGGGCATGCGCCTCCTAAAGGAATGGGGAATCACAGATCCCCAAGGTCCCAGCCATGAATGTTCTCCTGGACCTACTAGAGCCCCCCAAGCCAAGTCTGACACAGATGCTGGGTGACTCCTATGACTTATGTTCAAGTTTATGCTTTTTGACCCAAATTGTATTAGCGGGAAAAACAATATTCCGCTCAGATTCTACCAGGAATCGTCAGTTTTTTACAGATTTCTTGTTGTCCCAGCATGATACTTGTGTAAAGTACGAGACCTTATTGACTTCTTTGCAACCGTTTCTCTTTCATCTAGGAATCTACCATACCGTGTTTTGAAATATATTTTGCAGCTTCTTCACCAAGTTCCTGGGAAGGAAATCCCTAAGATGCCGTATCTGAGACTACCTACCACCACTACAACAGGTACGCACCTTTTTGCTCATTAACTCTGAACCACTGTAACATACCGTGAAGACCCCCATTCTACTACAACATAGAGCACCATGGTATTTAAAATCTCTTCTCTCAATGTTAAAGAGCCCAGCAAAGAGACACATGACCTGGAAAGAAGCAAATCTACTACATTGTGATGTTTTCTGCCTTCAAGAGTGTCAGGGAAATGGCCATAGGACTGGCAATCCTGCTAGTACCCGTCATGGTCGCGCCGGGTGAATCCCTGTGCGCATGCGTGCACACAGGTGCTCGATGACAGGTGGGTGCGTGCGCACCCTGTGACAATTGTTGGCTCCCTCTGGCCTTTTTAAGCCTGTTGCAGATGCATGCAGGTTGCTGGATTATCGTTAGCTTCCTGTGCCTCCTGTACCTACTACCTGCATCTGATTACTGTTTACTACGTGGCTTGCCTGACTCCTCCTGCTCCCCACCTGCATCGACCCCCGGCTTGGACCTGACTATTCTCCAGTCTCCACACCTGTATCTTTGCTTGTCCGCACAGTGTTTGACCCCTGGCCTGGCTACCAACTCCGTTCCTCGTTTATCCTGCTGTACCTCTTCTAGGACTGATCCTGGGATCCCTCCTCACATGGCTGCCCAATCAGCCTTACCAGTGCACCCCAGCTGCCCTCTGCTACCCAGCAATCCGGCCTCGCACCTAGGACTTGACAGTATAATCCAGCCATGTCTGAGGCCGGCAGAGGTGTGTCCCTAATAGAGGCTTTGTGCCAACAGGCCACTACCCTTACTCAAGTGGTCCAAAGACTACAGCAAGGATACTTCCAGTTAGAGGGTAGGCTACAACATTTAACGGTACCATCTACCCCTATGGTGGTGACCCCGCCTCCAGAACCATGAGTACCAACCCCTGAACGATGCTCCGGAGATCGACAAAAGTTCAGATCTTTTAAGAATGCCTGCTTGCTATATCTGGCTCTGCAGCCCCAGATTTTTTCCACTGAGACTATTAAAGTTGGGTTCCTCATTTATCTATTGTCCAACAAACCCCAGGCATGGGCCCACAGTTTATGGGAATGGAAAGACCCAGTTATCAGCACAGTGGATACCTTCTTTGCAGCCATGTCGCAGCTCTATGAGGATTCCCAGCTCACAGCCACCACTGAAGCCGCTCTGCATTCTCTACGGCAGGTATCGAGGCTGGTGGAGGACTATACCGTGGACTTCCGTTGGTGGTCTGCAGATACAGGCTGGAATGAGGCTGCTTTAAAACATCAGTTCCACCTAGGACTTTCTGAATCTCTCAAGGATGAATTGGCCAGAAGTGGTATTCCTACTACTCTTGAGGGTCTCATTCAATTGGCCATCCAGTTAGATAGACGCCTACAGGAGCGCCAGGCCGAACGATCACAGACTTCCAAGTACATCTATCCCGGAGACTGGGGATATGCCCGTTGGTCTGGTGTGAGCTGCATTGACCCCTGAGGAAAAACAAAGTCGGCGTCAAGCCAATCTATGTCTCTATTGCGGAAGAAATGGACACTTCTTGTGCAATTGTCCCATTAGGCCCTTCAAGCCAATCAATTAAACCCCAGTGTACTTCCAGGTTTCCAGAACTTCCCCTTCCCACCTTATTCTTCCCATTACATTGCAGTTGGCTTGGCCGAAGAGGGGGTTCGGCCATAATTGATTTTGGGGCATGCAGCTGTTTCCTGGACTTGAACATGGCAAGAAAACTTGGCCTACCCCTGCTCCCCAAGAAACGTAGGTTGGAAGTTCTCCTGGCTAATGGTTCCCCCGCCTAGTTCTGGTCCCATTACACAAGAGACTGCTCCTCTCTTTGTTACTACTCTTGATGGCCATCAGGAATTCATACGCTTTGATGTCCTGAGTTCATTGCCCCATGTTCCCAGTCATCCTGGTTACTCCTTGGCTCCAAGCGCACAATCCCCAGATCAGCTGGATCAAGAGAGAAACTTTGTTTACTTCTCCCTACTGCTTACAGCACTGCCTAGCTCCTGAATCCAGAGATACTACCAGTTGCCTGACAGTTCAACCTGTACCTGTCAATAAGTAGAATGTGCCACTAGCCTATCAGGAGTTTTCGGATGTCTTTGACAAGAAAAAAAAAAATGTTCTACCTCCACATTGGCCATATGACTGTCCGATTGAATTACTGCCTGAGGCCAAAATTCCGTTTGGACGTATATTTCCTCTGTCTGAAATGGAATTAGGAACACTTTGACAATATATCGATGAAAACTTAGAAAAAGGCTTCATCCGGCCCTCTTCCTCTTCTGCTGGTGCCGGAATCTTTTTGTTGAAAAAAAAAGACCAAACTTTGAGGCCATGTGTGGATTACAGGGAGCCTTATAAAATCACCATAAAAAAACGCTACCCTCTTCCTCTAGTTCCTGAACTCTTCCAGAGATTCCGTACTGCTCGGATATTCACCAAGCTTGACCTACGGGGGGCCTAAAATCTCATTTGCATCCGAAAGGGTGATGAATGGAAGACAGCATTCAGAACACGCTTTGGACATTTTGAGTATTTGGTAATGCCCTTTGGACTGTAACGCCCCAGCCACGTTTCAACATTTTGTAAATGATATTTTCTGCGAAAATCTAGATTTCTTTGTCATCATTTACCTGGATGACATCCTCATATTCTCAACTACCCTGGAGCTTCATTGAATACACGTAAAGACAGTGCTATACACATTGAGAAAACACAGACTTTACGTGAAAGCAGAAAAGTGTGATTTTGAAAAAGAATCAATACAGTTTCTGGGATTAATCATCTCCACGGATGGTGTGGCCATGGTTCCACAAAAGGTGCAGGCAATCCTAGATTGGCCAACTCCATCAGACAAGAAGGGGGTGCAAAGATTTGTGGGCTTCGCAAATTTTTATAGAAGGTTCATAAAGAACTTCTCTTCTATCATTTCACCTATAACCCAAGTAACCCGTCTACATGCTCGGTTCCTGTGGTCTCCAGAAGCTCAATCTGTCTTCGACAAGCTGAAATCTTTATTCACCTCTGCCCCACTCCTACAACACCCTGATCCTGCTCTGCCTTACATCCTGGAAGTTGACGCCTTTAAAGTAGCCTTCAAAGGCGTCAACTTTGAAGGCTAGTTTTGTCTCAACGCCAAGGGCCTAAGTCGTTACTGCATCCCGTGGCTTTCTCTTCACGGAAAATGCGCCAGTCAGAAAATAATTATGATGTGGGTGATCGAGAACTTTTGGCCATTAAAACTGCTCTGGAGGATTGGAGATATCTCCTTGAAGGTGCCTCTCGCCCTATTATGATATTCACGGACCACAAGAACCTAGAGTATCTTCGCACTGCAAAGTGGTAAAGACCTTGACAGGCTTGGTGGGCTCTGTTTTTTGCTAGGTTTAATTTCCACATAACCTACCTCCCTGGGTCCAAGAATGGTAAGGCTGATGCTCTGTCCCGAATGTTTTCTGATACTCCCGAAGAAGTAGCTCCCAGCACAATCCTTCTGTCACCACAAAACTTCCTCATGATCCAACCTGACCTAATCTCCTTACATAAACAGGCTTCCTCCCACTGCTCAGAACCAGAGGCATCTTCCCTAGGAAACCTGGATGGGTTCCTTTGGTATCAGGATAAAATCTTTTTCCCGCAAGCAGGAGGCGGAGCCTAGCGGAGCAGACATGCATTGTTAGAGCTCCACACCGCTGAGGAGAGAAGAGAAGGACAAAGCGGAGCCTGCAGGCTCAAAAGGTATCCATTTGAACCTTTTTGCCCCAGGGAACAAACTGTGAAAGTTTGGGCAGGAAATATGGTACTGGGAGGAAACCGTGGCAGAAATAAAAATCACCTCACAAAGAGCTCACAGGCACTCACTGCAGCTGAAGCAGCTCCAGTCACCTCACAATATACAGCATCAGGGCGCTCTCACAGACAGAAAATGTCACAGCAAGACTCTCCATTTGAGTCAGATACAGAACAAATCCTCTCACAAACTTCTCCACAAGCCTCCTCAGTATCCCCAGTAATATTATTACAATTTGAAAAGATGCTTCATAAGGCTTTAAAACAAACCTCAGACCAAATAACAAAAAGCCTAACCAAAGAAATAAGAGAGCTGGGAAACCGCACCGCAGCCTTAGAAATAAAAATGGATGAAATTGAAATTACAACCCAAGAAAATATAACAGAATTGGAACAATTAAAAAAAGAGAATTTAATACTTCAAACTAAGCTCGAAGATTACGAAAATAGAGCCAGACGTTCAAACTTGCGCATAAGGGGAATACCTGAAACTGTGACAGACCTGCAATCTACTATTACTGCTCTATTACAAGAACTAAAGCCAGATATCCCTATTGAACGTTTAGAACTGGACAGAGTACACAGAGCCCTCACAGCCAAAAAGAAAGATGGACCCCCACGTGATATAATCACAAAATTTCATTATTACAGAACGAAAGAACAAATACTAATTGCTGCAAGAGAAAAAAAGGAACTTAATTTTCAAGGACACAATTATCAAATTTTTGCTGACCTATCCCAACTTACTATTACTAAAAGACGATCCATGAAACCCCAACTAATGGAACTGCAACGCCACAACATTATGTATCAATGGGGCTTCCCCTTTTCAGTCAGATTTAACTACCAAAGTACAATTTACAGAAGCAGATCAGCAGATGAACTACAACAAACCCTTTTAAAACTAAATCTGACAGAACCCACAAGGAGCAACACTCCCACACGCAGAAGAATGGCGTCATCTTCACCTTCAGGCAGCACCCAGAAAATTTCAGAACAAAATGGGAATCATCATTCTCACAAAAGAGGCCGTTATGCCACATCATCCATGGACCAAGAAGATTCAATGGACTGACATCCTAATTCCTGATATCTCTTCATTTATTATACTAAGAGATGGTTCTCTATAAAAACCTATATTAATAACTGAATGTAACTGCAATCTGATAGTCACACACTGTGTGGGATCATGTTACATTCCAGTTATATTTCTTATTACTTCTGATTCATATAGTCTTAGAATATATAAGTGAAATAAGGAAATTCTTGTTCAGTTATATATTATCAGTTAATAACAATAGATTTATTACTTTTTAGGACAAATATGTTCAATAATCCAGAAGTAATGGAAGCTTTTTCTTTCTTTTCTTAAAACAAATATATTATTACCTAACTAGTTCCTAGAATTATGTTTTTGTTTATTCTAATCTGAAGCAATACAACCTCAATTTTATGAGTTAACATATCTAAACAGTTACATATGAATAAAATATGTAATTGTTTACTCTAAAAGGGTTAAAATCCCAAAATAATTCAAACTATCTTCATCAATACCAAAGTTATTAACAGTACCTTTCTAACTGAATTATTTAGCCTAGGGCAAGACTAACCATATACAACCACCCTGGAATAAATAATTTCAACAAAAACTATATTCTGCACTCCAATTAATGAAACATCATTTTGATGTCTTTTGACATAGCACTTCTCTCCTGTAAGCGGAAGATCCGTGTACCCCCATTAGCCCTCCTCATTCTCCCAACCATATTATGTGGGAGTGTGACGAAGGCACTTATTCCCCTGAGAGAGATATTTATTCTCTTTCACGGGTAAATTGTGATTACTTGCAAAAAATAATTTATACAATGTATCATCTAATCTCATATGTTTTTTGTTTACTCTTTACTCCAGAATTCACTGGTTTCTTTTCTATCTATTCATCTCTTCAGTCCACACAGGTTGATCTGCGCAGTCAGCTCTGCATAACAAAAAGTAAGTCAAAACTATTTGATCTATTGCCATGGCACCACTGAATATACTTTCCCTGAATGTTCAGGGAATAAATGTCCCTCAAAAAAGGACCAAAGCCTTCCATACTTTCCATAACAAGAAGGCTCACATAGTATGCCTCCAAGAAACACACTTCACCAAAGATTCTACTCCAAAATATATTTCTCCTTTTTATCAACAAATTTACACGGCTTCTGCCTGTACCAAGCAAAGGGGAACTCTAATTGCATTTCACCGATCCACACCATTCACCTTATCATCAGAAATTAAAGACCCAGAAGGTAGATACCTGATACTCATGGGTTATATAATGGATACAGCAATCACGGTGATTTCCTACTATGCTCCTAACAAACAACCTACACCATTCCTCTCACATATATTACAAGTGATTAATACACACAAAATAGGAACAGTGATAATGTGTGGGGATTCGAACCAGGTCCTCCTCCCATTTCTAGATAAATCACCTTTTACACCATCCAAAATAACCTCTAGTTTACCTTTTTCTCAACTTCTTTCCAAATACAATCTGGTAGATTCATGGAGAGAAAGTAACCCAATGAAAAAGAAATTCACTTATTTCTCGCACCCTCATCAAACCTTCACCAGAATAGATCATATTTTTCTAACAATAGGAATGATACCAGAAATTATTGCATCAGATATAATTCTGATTCCGTGGTCTGACCATAATGCAGTATACACTACTATAGCCTCAGCCATACCAAAAGCGCATGACCCAACGTGGTACATACCGGACATAATGCTCAAACACCCACTACATCAGATGGCCATTGAACAAGCTTTAAAGGAATACATATCAATTAATAATACAACAGACATCTCCCCAATAACACTGTGGGAAGCTCATAAGCCTGTCTTGCGTGGTACAATACAAAGACAAATGGCACTATTTAAATGGGAACGCAAAAATCTAGCAAAAAAACTAGAACTCAATTTTAATGCAGCCTACATATCATTTCAAGATAATCCATCTCAGAGTACAAAATCTCATCTGGAAAAATCTAGATTGGAATACAATCTATTTCTCACTGAGTCAGTTGATAAATCCCTCAAACGCTCCAAACACAATTTCTACATAAATACAAACAAACCAGGTACATATTTGGCTCGGGCATTAAATTCAACTAACAAATCTTTCAAACCAATACGTTTGAAATTATCAAAAAATGTTTACACTTGTAATCCAGTTAAAATAGTCCATAAATTTCACTCACATCTCGCAACTTTATACAAGACAAACAATGAATTTAATCCTACAGAGGCTGAATCCTTCTTCTCAAAAATAACCTTACCTGAGTTATCTCAGAATCAAAAAACCAGTTTGGATGAGCCTATAACTATAGATGAAGTTGCTAACGCCATAAAAGACCTAAAACTTAACAAAAGACCAGGCCCAGACGGCTACTCGGCTTTATACTATAAAACATTCTCAGAAATACTCTCTCCCATTCTCACTGAAACTTTTAACAAACTTCTAGATGGACATTCTTTTCGGCAAGAAACACTAATGGCAATTGTTTGTATGATCCCAAAACACCTTTCTGATGATACTTCCTGTGTGAATTATCGGCCTATCTCTCTGTTAAACCTCGATATTAAATTATTAGCAAAAATAATAGCAAAACGCCTCAATAGCATTATAGGAAAATTAATACATAGAGATCAAGTAGGCTTCATGCCAAATAGACAGGCAGGCGATAATATACGCAGGGCAGTGTTATTGGCACATATTGCTAAAAAACGGAAAATCCCTTTATGTTTTCTATCTCTCGATATTAAGAGGGCATTTGACACAGTATCCTGGCAATATATGCAATATTCATTACAAAAATGGGGTTTTGGACCCCACTTTTTAACATGGATCAAAGCATTATATAATAAACCCAAAGCCTATATAAAATATGCTGGATACAAATCTGAAGCCTTTAATATCGAAAGAGGTACCCGACAGGGTTGCCCATTATCTCCCTTATTATTTGCCCTTATACTCGAACTCATGGCCCAATACATCAGAACAAACCAAACTATAACTGGCATTGAAGTAGGAGGTATTACACACAAATTATGTATATTTGCAGACGATATATTACTTTTTCTATCATCACCACAGGTCTCTGGTCCTAACTTAATACCAGCTCTTGATGGATTTGCAGCCCTATCCGGCCTTATGATTAATCCTAAGAAATGCCTAGTGCTTAATATTTCACTCACAAACATGGAATTGATCCCGGCTAGGGCTGCACTCCCATTCACATGGGCAGAAAAATCAATCCCATATCTTGGAATTCATTTAACAGCATCTCATTCTGACTTATTCTCAACCAATTATCCTCCTGTATTAAGACAGATCAAAAATCTAATAAAACAATGGTCGCAACTTCCTTTATCCTGGATAGGGAAGATTAATGCAATCAAAATGACTATTCTACCCAAATTGCTTTATCTATTCAGAGTCCTCCCTATTCCAATTCCTTCCTATTTTTTGAAAATAGTACAAAAAAGAGCAACTTCGTTTATATGGGGCTCTTCTAAACCACGTATACCTATACACACACTACATCTTCCCAAAAATAAAGGAGGCATGGGATACCCTAATTTTACTAACTACTACAGAGCAGCACATTTGGCCAGTCTGTCCAAATACCATGCAAAACAGGAAATCCCATTATGGGTATTTATAGAGGCTTCAGAAAATGATCCTCTATTAATATCAAATTTATTATGGCTTGATCCTAAAGACCGCTTTAAAATTCATAATCCCATAACTAAACACTTCTTATCTCTCTGGGATAAACTAAAAACCAAATATCAGTTACAATCTCCACACAATACTCTCCTTTCTTTTATCAGAAATCCGGCCTTTTATCCGGCATGGATCTACCCAAATTCTTTTAAAGCTTGGACAACATCAGGCATTCAGATACTAAATGACTTCATAGCATCTAAATCATTCCTTTCATTCCCATCGCTTAGAGAAAAATATGATCTACCAAACTCTGAGATATTTAGATATCTCCAAATCAAAAATTTCTATACACCATTCCTAAAGGGGGATACACCATTATCCCAATTATCCATTTTTGAATCAATCTGTACAAAAGATCCATTTGCTAAAGGTACAATTTCATCACTTTATAATCAATTATATGGAGTAGCAAATCTTAATAGACCCTCTTACGCAGTGGTGTATTTTGGTTTTGTGCTGCCCTAGGCAAGGCTAAAATCAGACGCCCCCCCATGTAAATTTACCCCACCCCTTCCTGTTTAATGCATGTGACCCCTTCCAAAATTGAAGGACTGCAAGTTCCAGTATGAACCCCTGAGCTATCACGGGTTCATATTCAGACCTGTAGTCCTTCACTAGTTTTTAGGGGGGGTGATATCCTCAGCTCTGATGGGTTCATGCTGGGACCTGCAGTCCTTCAATTTTGGGGGTCACATCCCTAGATCTTATAGGTTCATGCTGGAACCTGTAGTCCTTCACTAGTTTGGGGGGCGTGTCGCATCCTCAGCTCTGAGGGGCACATGCTGGGGTGGGTCACATCCCCCAAAAGTGAAGAACTACAAGTTACAACACGAGCTCCTTAGATCTAAGGATGTGTCTCCCTCCAAAATTGAAGGACTACAAGTCCCGTCATGAACCTCTAAGATCTAGGGATGTAACCCTTTAGATCTCACGGGTTCATGCTGGAACCTGTAGTCCTTCATTAGGAGGATGGAATCAGTGGCAGTGCTTGGGGGATTGGGTTCCGTATTTTTGCTTGGGGGGTGGGTGCAATGTCAGTGCTTGGGGGGGGGGGGATGGGTTCAGTATCTCTCACTTGCTGTTACCTGTCAGTCAGTGTCCAATTGATTCCCCCTGCCTGCATGCAAGAGAGGGGAGGAGAGAGAGGGTTAAGGAAGGTGAGAGAGAGAGGGTGGGAGTGAAAGAGAGAGAGAGGGGGGGTGGGGGTGTGAAAGAGAGAGGGGGCGGGTGTGTGGGGGTGGGGGAGAGAGAGAAGGAGGGGGTGGGGGGAGAGGGGGTGGGAGAGAGAGGGGGTGTGAGAGAGAGAGGGGGGGTGTGAGAGAGAGGAGGCGGGTGTGTGGGGGTGGGGGAGAGAGAGAGAAGGAGGGTGTGAGAGGGGGTGGGGGGAGAGGGGGTGAGAGAGAGGGGGGTGGGGGTGGGAGAGAGAGAGGGGGGTGAGAGAGGGGGGTGGGAGAGAGAGAGAGGGGGTGGGGGTGAGAGAGAGAGAGGGGGTGGGGGTGGGAGAGAGAGAGGGGGGTGTGAGAGAGAGAGAGGGGGGTGTGAGAGAGAGAGAGGGGGGTGTGAGAGAGAGAGGGGGGTGAGAGAGAGGGGGGTGTGAGAGAGGGGGGTGGGGGTGTGGGGTGGGAGAGAGAGAGAGAGAGGTGGGTGTAAGAGAGGGGGGAGAAGGTGAGGGTGGTGAAAGAGAGAGACCCCCTAGCCATGCCTGCAGTCCCTACTGCCCCCTCCCTGTGACTGTCCCAGGCAGCCCCTGTCTGTGTTGGTAGTTGTGTGTGATGCACCTACCTCATGCCCATCCTCGGTCAGCCTGTCTTCCTGTTCCAGGACAGTCACAGCTGGGAGAGGAGTTGGAGAAGGAGTCGGGGATGCTGATCAAGTCAGTGTGGCGGTGAAGCGTAGTCTTCTCTCACTCCCTCCCGGGCTCTTGGTTGTGGCAAGCTGTCAGCCTCTTCCCAGCTGCCAGGGCCTCCCGCTTGCTTTTTGAAAATGCCGCTGCCCTGCACCCCACCGCCACCGGACCAACGGCGGACTCTCCAGGACCATGACAAAAGGGCGGGGCTCAGCTCAAGGGGCCAGGCAGCTGCTTTGAGCCCCTCCGCGCTGGAGGAGGAGAAAGTTAAGTCCTCCTCTGCTTTGATTGCTGGGCAGGGAGGGAGTCGCTGCCGTGACATCACCAGTGGCCAGGAGTCAGGTGGAGGCGGAGCCGAGCCAGCACTACCGAGGCTCAGGTCGCCCCTGTCCATGCATTACGGACTGCTCCCAGTGTCATTTTTATTCCGTGCGGGAGCTGGGACTCGGGAGGACGGGTCAGGGAAGCGACTTTTTTTGCGGGGGGGGGCGGCTTTTTTGCCGCCCCCCCGCAGTGTGCCGCCCTAGGCCTGGGCCTTGTTGGCCTAGGCCAAGAGACAGCACTGCTCTTACGTTCAGAGGTGGGAGGAGGACCTGGGACGAACTTTAGAAGACACGGACTGGTCTAACATATGGCTCACATCTAAGTCATCTTCACCCAACATCTTAGCACTGGAGACAAATTATAAAGTCCTAACTCGCTGGTACCTTGTACCCGCTAGAGTGGCAAAATATTCACCTAATACCTCAACTCTTTGTTTTCGAGGATGCCCAGAAATAGGCACATATTTACACATATGGTGGACGTGCCCAGTAATCCAAACCTTCTAGAAGGAAGTCTTCGTGATTGCATCTAAAATATTTAAAAAAATAATACAACCAGATCCATATTTAACTTTACTTAATCTAAAACCGGAATGGTTAACACTCTCTCAATTCAAACTTATGATCCAACTAATAACGGCTGCAAAACAAACAGTGGCCAAGGCATGGAAATCTCCTACATTGGTACTAGCAGAAACAATTCACAGAATAAATAATACAATGTCCCATGCTAAGATGGTAGCCATCGATCAAAATCAAATTCCAAAATTTGAAAAACTTTGGCATCCTTGGATAAAACAACAGTTCCTGTCAAACTTCAATGACTCTGTCCTGTTGCCATGGTAACAGATTAAATGACTTACAGAGACACCCATTCTAAGGCTTCAAAGAGAACTAAAAAGAATAATAAACTGACGAGCGGGACAACCTTGTGGACCATACCTCTACCTTTCAACCCTTTTTCTTCTTTCTCTTTCCTTTTCTCCACCTTACGATTAAAGCTCATTATCGGAATTTATTTGACCTATATACACTCTACTTGTAAACAATATGTATAGTAGGTATAAATCATTTAAATACCTACAAAAGTAACTAAGGAAATGATATATATCTTTAATTTAGGTTTACGTGAACCCAATGTTTAATATTTGAAATTTCATGATATTTACCTATATAAACCCTACTGTAAAACAATGAGCTTACTTTATAGATCCTTGTAAACTTACTTTATGTATCTTTATAACATTGTATACTCAATAAACTTCTTTTGACAAGGAAAATCTTTTTCCCGCAGCAAGCCAGAATCCAGGAAGAGTTTCATAAAAGAAAAAGTCAGACTACATGATTTACCTAACAGCATTGTGTCCGATAGAGGGGTACAATTTACCTCCAGGTTCTGGAGGGAGCTCTGCAAAATGCTTTCAATTGAAATACGCCTATCTTCTGCCTATCACCCCCAAAGTAACGGTCAAACTGAAAGAACAAACCAAACTATAGAACAATATTTACGCTGCTTCTGCTCTTTTTCCAAGGACGATTGGATCTCTTTACTTCTGTGTGCGGAGTTCGCATATAATAATTAAATTCATGCAACCACCAACCAATCACCCTTTTGGTCCAATTACGGGTTCCATTCCTAATTTCTGCCTAATGTCATTCCGGAGGCTTCAGTTCCAGCAGTTCAGGACAGGATAAATGCTATTCAGGCTAACTATCAAACCCTCCAGGTAACTATGCAAAGGGCCCAAGAGAATTACAAGAAGCAGTATAACAAGAGGAGGAAAAATCCTGTTTTTAAGGTTGGAGACAAAGTATGGCTCTCTTCAGCATATCGGAGGCTTCCTTGCCCCTCTCGGAAGCTGGGACCAAGGTTTATTGGGCCATTTATAATTAAATGGGAAATTAACCCAGTGGCATCCATCCAGTATTCCATGTTTCCTTGCTTAAACTGTTGTTTCTAGTCCCTTTCCAGTAAGAGAAGAAGTTCCACCGCCTCCAGTCTCAGTGGGAGACGAAACAGAATACAACGTAGAAGCCATTCTGGACTGTTGTCGAAGAGGTAGGACAATTCAGTTCCTTATCAAATGGAAAGAGTATTCTGTAGAAGAAAATTCTTGGGAACCAGCAAACAATATTCATGCCCCCAGATTGTTGCAGAGGTTCCGAGCCGTTACCCCGAAAGATTGGCCCGATTGGGCATCAGGGAAATGGCTGTAGGACTGGCAATCCTGCCAGCACCTGTCATGGTCCCAACAGGCGAATCCGCATGCATGCACACAAGTGCGCAACAACAGGTGCATGTAGGTGTGCAATGGCGGGTGCATGCAGACGCGCACTGTGACAATTGTTAGTGCCCTCTGGCCTATTTAAGCCTGTTGCAGATGCATGCAGGTTGCTGGATTATCGTCAGCTTCCTGTGTCTCCTGTACCTACTACCTGCATCTGATTCCTGTTTACTACTCGGCTTGCCTGACTCCTCCTGCTCTCCACCTGCATCGACCCCCGGCTTGGACCTGACTATTCTCCAGTCTCCACACATGTACCTTTTTTTTTTTTAAATCAAATAACAAATTTTATTTTGATTTCCGCACAGCCATATACAAGTCATGCAACACAGTAATATAGCAGTGAATACATCATATAATATACGACTTCTCTCATATCCATGAAAACTTTACAACTGAGTATCATCTCAGCTATATACTTATATATATGTATGGTGGCCGAGCGGAACAGAACTAAAAACAAATAAAGGAAATGAACATCACCATGAATACAGTACAGTACATGATATAAAACAAAACAAGAAATCTCTTGTCTGCAAACTGGGAACATTGCTTCTTTTTGGTGTAGCTACCCAACCCTATCTCAATCAATTTGAGGTCTGTTGTTTCATTTCACCGTTTATCCCTGCAACAATCTATATTTGATTAATTGGTGTGGTGCCAAGCCTGGGATGTCTAGCCAGTCCTGCCACATCGTGTAGAACTTACGGGGTATCTTTCTGTGTTGGTATGTCAATTTTTCACGTGTTAACATTTTATTAACTTGATCAATCCATTGTTGCCTGGTAGGGACCCTGGAGGTAATCCAGTGTCTGGCTATCAATTTCCGTGCTACATAAAGCAGCCGAATAATCGCTGTATGAACAGAAGGGGTCAATGACTGCTCCTCCAGGGCACCCGGCAGACACATAGTAGGATCTTTCAGGATTGTAAAGTTAAACACTTGTGAAATCAACCCCAATATTTCTGACCAATACCTAAAAAGTTTTGGGCACCTCCAGAACATGTGCATGAGATTCCCTTGGTCCCTCATGCACTTAGGGCAAAGTGGTGTGTCACGAATCCCCCATTGATGTAATTTAGCAGGTGTTCTATAGGCTCTATGTAGCAGATAGAGGTGTGAGAGTCTCTGCGATGTTGAAACTGACACCTTTGGAGCAGATGCAAGACAGAGATTCCATGTCTCACCATCTAACTGTCCCAGATCCGCCTCCCATTTACCTCTACATGGTAACCCCAGGGGATCCTGAAGTGCAGCCAGAATGATACCATATCCTCTTGAGATCATACCTTTAGTTTCTTTTTCCATCAAAATACCTTTCAAGATAGCATGGTCTGTCTGCTGAAGAGAGGCAAATCTAGTTTGTAGCTGTAGGGCGTATTGTAACTGCAGGTATCGAAAGAAATTTGTTTGTGGGATATTAAATTCTGCCTGGATCTCCAGAAAGGACTTGAGTACTTGTCCTCTATATAGTTGTAATAGGAATTGAATTCCAGCTGCCTCCCATGATCTAAAACCCTTCAGTTTTTGAAATTCCCTATAATTGGTGTTTCTCCAAATTGGGGTGCAGGCCAAGAAGCCTCTTATACCCAGCAAACGCTTAAGGTATGTCCATAGCCTTTTTAGCAAGGCTATGGATGGGAGTTTCCTATCCAAGTGGGCATATCCGGCCTCCAAGTTAGTCAGCGCTGTAGTGCTCTCTGGAGATGTGCAGAGAAGTCTACGTATGGGGTCCAAGTTTTCTATCAGTCCCCAACCTCCCAATTGCTGTAGCTGTGATGCGAGGAAGTAGCCCCTAGCATACGGAACTGCCAGACCCCCCTCCTCTTTATTGTATTGCAGATTAGATAAACTGATTCTAGCTATTTTTTTACGCCATATTAGCTCCCTGAACTGGGAATCTATTCTATCGAACCAATGTCTGGGCATCCATACTGGTGAGTTATGACATATGTATAATGGTTGTGGGGACCCCACCATTTTTATGAGGTTTGCTCTCCCCACCACTGACAATGGCAATTTACACCAAGTATTACATTTCTCCCTAAATTTGGCAAGCAGAGGGATAAGGTTAAGAGTAATATATTGAGTAACATCCGGAGACACCTGCACACCCAGATACCGAAAGGAGGACACTATCTGCACCATTGAAGCACAATCAGGTAATGGGTCAGATAGTGGGTCCAGGGGCATTAGCACAGATTTATTCCAATTGATAGAGAAACCAGATAATGTACCAAAGACTTTAATAAGACCCATAGCCACCACCAGAGAATCCTGAGTATCACCTAGATATAGCAGAGTATCATCTGCATAAAGCAAGATGACATCCACCCCACTAGGGCAAACAGCAGGGGTGATAACGGGCACCCCTGCCTAGTGCCTCTGAACAATGGAAACGGTTCAGAGAGTTCCCCATTGACCCTAATTCTGGCTGATGGCCGTGCATATAGTAGTTTAATTCATCGAATGAAAGTACACCCCAAGCCCATACGCTCCAATACTTTCCACAGGTAAGGCCACTTGACGCTGTCGAAGGCCTTAGCCGCGTCCAGCGAAAAGATGGCCTGGTTACCGGGGTTCTCAACAGGGATTTGAATGTTTAAAAAGAGTCGCCTAATGTTTTGGGCTGTGGACCTGGTGGGTATGAAACCAGATTGATCTCTATGAACTAGCTTTTGAATGACTTGAGAAAGTCTCGTCGCTAGCACTCTAGCCAGCAATTTGACATCGGTCGTAAGGATATTGGTCTATATGAATCAGGTGACGTGGCTTCTTTACCTGGCTTCAATAACACTATTACTATTGCTTCGTTCATGGAAGCAGGCAACTGACCCCTCTCCAAGGCATCGTTATAAACTTTTAGGAGTGTAGGAAGTAATGTATCAGCATATCTTTTGTACACCTCGGACGGTAAACCATCGGCTCCCAGCGCCTTATGGTTATGTGTTTGTGCTATGGTTAATGCTAGTTCTTCCGCTGTGATTGGAGCATTCAATATGGCTGCGTCCGAGGTGGACAAAAGTGGCAACTCACATTCATTAAGGAATTCCACTATGTCCTCCTCACTGGGGTTCACTTTGGATGTATACAGGTCAGCATAGAAAGATCTGAATATTCTCAACATATCTGAGTTATTCGTTTGGACAACTCCCTGGGCATCACACAAGGCCGAGATTGTTGAAGGGGAGTCCTGCGCACGCGCTAATAATGCCAGCATGTGCCCAGTAGACTCCCCCTCCTCAAAGTGGGTCTGTTTCAGAAAAAAAAAAATTTATTTTCCGCCAACTGAAGCGCCAGCTGGCTCGGCACTCAGCCACGCTTTTTTAGTATCCTCCGTGGGATTGGCAACATATGTCTCCTCTGATTCCCTAAGAACTTTACATACCTCTGTTTCCCAGGCCTTTGTGTTTGATTTTATACTATTTATCAAGGTTATAACTTGACCGCGTAAGAATGCTTTTACAGCTTCCCAAACTATGCCTACTTGAGTAGAACCTAGATTGTCCTTCAGAAAATATCCAAGGCGCTCTCTAATTGGATCATTGTTAGGGAATAAATCCAACCAAAAGGGATTGAGATTCCATGTTCTGGGTTTGGTGACTAAAGGTAACGCAACACTCATCCAAAAGGAGGAATGATCCGAAATGTGTCTGTCACCATATCCAGAATCAATGACTAGTGGGAGAAGGGCAGCATTACCCAGTCCCAAGTCTATTCTAGAAAGACTTCCATACGCTGTGGAGCAGCAGGAGTACTGCATAACAGTGACATGACTCCTGCGCCACACATCTGTCAAGCCCATCTCTGATAACAGTCTAGCAAATGGCGTTGGCCCTTTGTTACAAGCAGGTGTTGACGCAGGTGCAGCCATTTTGTCCCACTTATGATGTAAATAATTATTAAAATCCCCCAGTGCCATTAGGGGTACGTTTGGATGTTGTGCCACAAACTTAGCTAAGTGTTTAAGAGTCACCACCGAGTAAGGTGGTGGTATATATATATATATATATATATATATATATATATTAGCTATGATACATGTCAAATGTGATATTGTACATAGTAAAAAAATAAATTTCCCCTCCGGGTCTATGACTCTCCGAGAGCAATGGAACTGAACATCCCGATGATTCAGGATACTCACCCCCCTCGCATACGCAGAGTGTGTAGAGTGAATTTGAGTGTTATATATTCGAGATCCAAAGTTAGGGATAGCCCCAGGAGGAAAATGGGTCTCTTGTAGACATATAACATCCGCCCATGTGGCCTTAAAATATCTAAGTGCTGCCATTCTTTTTACTGGGTTACCCAAACCTCTAATATTCCATGATAATACCTTAATACTAGCCGTCATTTATATAGGTTAGTTGCATGTATCTTAGGTTGTTAACGCATGACTATATAACATTTGGTGAACTTACTGACCATAAAGTATTGTATATACAAATCTTATAACTCTGACACCTGCTGTACCTCTATTCACAGTATAAATGTATCTCGCAACACCAAAATGGGAATGCAGTGCAAAAGGGTTAGATAACCACACAAAATCCAAAAAAGTACTACCTGAAAAGAAAAAATGGAAAAAAAAAAGAAGCAAAAAGTGGATGGGGAGGAAAAAACAGGGGTAGGGTAGGAGAAAAATCCTCCCTTTAAAACTTGAATCATCAATGATAACTGGTATGGATCTAACCATACTCTCAGCCACTTGGGCTAACATAGAAACTGTTCCCGGATAAGTCATCCTAGGGGGGGAGGAGGCTGTGGAAACACTCGGAAAAATACTTCAAGCTCGTACACGGGGTTTCTCAGATGCTAGCTCTGTGCAAGTCAGAAGAAATAAGTACTTCTCTCTCCGCTGGATAACTAAGGATAAGCCTCTGTCCCATTATAGCTGATGAAACTTCAGTGCTGATTCGGTTGCTGTCTCCTGGCCTCTTTGAGGGCTCTCTCCTCATGATTCAACCATTGTGCAGCCGCTGTAGGTCGATCAAAGAAATGAGTATTGCCAAGAGCTGTTACCCGTAGTCGGGCAGTATATAGCATGCCATATTGTATGTTCAGCTCTCTGAACTTCCTTTTAACTTCAGTGAAGGTTGCACTTTTTTTTGTAGTTCAGCAGAGAAGTCAGGAAACAAGGAGATCCTGGAGGTATCAATTCTCATTTTGTCTGACAGTGCTCTGGTCTTAAAAAGTATTGCATCTCTGTCCTTATAATTGAGCAACTTGAACAGAAACGCCTTGGATGGTTGCCTGGAGGTAGAGGGCGTGCAGGTACCCTGTGTGCACGTTCAACTGCAAAGAGTGGAGAAAAGCAATCTCTGCCAAATGTAGATATAAGCCATTGCTCAATAAAGTCTACAGGATTTTTACCCTCTGTTTTCTCTGGTATGCCCAGGGCGCGCACGTTGTTACGTCTCATGCGATTATCCATCTCATCAAGTCGCATTGCATGTTGTTCAGTAAGGTGACAGTTGTATTTCAGATCCCTTTGCATGGGTGTCATATCATCCTCAATTGTGCTCAACCTGCCCTCTAAAGCAGCAGTTCTGTCTCTAAGTTTCTGCATATCATGGCGTACATAGGATATCTCAGCTTTCACTTCCTTAATCTCATCTGAGAGAGCAGTTATGGAATGGCTACAGGAGGTTACCGCAGTAAATATGTCTCTAAGTGTGGGTTCTGCATCATTTATCCCAGGAGAGCTGGTCTGAGGCACAGTTACATCTTGTTTAGGGGTAGTCACTGTGCTCCATTCCAGAGACAATCTGTTGGCATCCTCCAAGGGGACGGTGTCATCCTCCTCCATGGAGCTTGCAGAAGATTCCCCCTGTGCAGGGATCCCGGCCAGGGCGTCCTTGTATGATCTACCGCCATATAGAAGCTTCTGTGCAGCTTCCTTATAATGTTCCTTGGCCGCATGGTGTGGATCGGTGCCATCTTGGCTCTGGGCCTCAGCCTGGCCCTTGTTGCTGCTGATCTTTTTAAGCACCATTGCGGCGGTTTTTGCAGCCAGAGATGGGTTCCAGACATCTCCCTGGTTCCAGGGGAGCAGTATGGTCCCGTTCAGCGGTTCCGGGATGGCAAGGAAAGGATGTATGCACGGATGGCCGGCGGAGCTGGAGACACACACGTCCTTCTACATGAGCCACTAAGCAACGCCCCCACACATGTACCTTTGTTTGTCTGCATGGTGTTTCACCCCTGGCCTGGCTACCGTCTCTGTTCCTGATTTATCCTGCTGTACCTCTTCTTGGACTCATCCTGTTGTGTATGACCCCTGGTCTGGCTTTTGACCTTGTTCCTGGTTGCTTTACTGGGATCCCTCCTTACACGGCTGCCCAATCAGCCTTACCAGTGCACCCCAGCTGCCCTCTGCTACCCAGCTACCCAGCAGCAGCACTCGGCAATCTGTGCAACTTTGGGCACCGTACTCCCTGTCTCACTCCCAGGGGTACTCTGCACTTAGCCGCAAGGGGCACCCTCTCAGCAATCCGGCCTCGTACCTAGAACTTGACAAAGAGACACATTTTTCTTCAACTAATCCACCTCCCTTTCATCATTGCCATTTCCCTCACATATACCTTTGCAATGCTCCTAAAAAGAGAGGGGGTGTTGCGATTGCAATAAAGGATACAATCTTTTTCAAAACAAATAGAAGTGATTGTGGATGACTTGGGCAGATATATAGTCGGATATGTGAAATTAACAGCAGAATGTATTCATTGTTGATTGTTTACTTGTCCAATGTGAAGCAATTCTCCTTTCTTAAAAAGCTATGTAGGAAAGTAACAAACAAAAGGCAAGGCCACATAATCCTCTGTGGAGATTTCAATGCCATTCCTGACAGAGACTTGGATCTCTCTTCAGCTTCAGTGAAACGACAATATAGAGCCACTCTGACTAATTTTATTGCCTCTTCTAATTTGTTCAATGTGTGGCAATGCCAGCATGCCATGGAGAAATACTTTACCTTTTTTTCTCAGGCCCACCGATCATATTCCAGGATAGATTTATTCCTAATTGATAAATTCCTGTTGCAAAATGTCACAAAATCAGAAATCTACATGATAACGTGGTCTGACCATGCTCCTGTGTCCATTAATGTGGGGGAAAACCACGCTGAAACAAGAGCAAACAGATGGCGTAATGATATTTCCTTGTTATCTCACCCAGAACACAAAATTAAGATCGCTAAAGAACTTGTTTACCGTCAACGTTCCTTCATATTGTGGAACGCTCACAAGGCGTATATAAGAGGTCTTCTTATAAAACTAAGCTCCATAGTAAAGAAACGCAGAGCACAGCAGCTTAACAACTTGCTAAATACCATAAAACATTTGGAATCTGCTAACAACAATTCTACATCCCAACTACTAAGAGACCAATTAGCCCGAGCCAGACATGACCCGCGATCCTTATTACCCAACACGATCACAACTTTAGGACTATGAAAGCAACTTCTTATAGATATGGCAATAAAGCCAGCAAATTACTAGCCAAACAAGTTAAAGAAAAAATGGTTAAACAAAAGATTCCTTACCTTCTAAATTCCACAAATGGCCAAAAAGTAATCAACCCCAAGGACATCGCAGATTCCTTCAGTGCTTATTACAACTTATGTTCTGATTCCAATACTCCCCAACCGACTTCAGAATTTATTTATGTTTTTTTGGCATCAATCTCTCTGCCTGTGATTGCGCAAACAGAGTTGGATTTTCTTAACTCTCCTTTTACCACTCAGGAATTAGATTCAATCATCAAACACCTTCCACATAATAAATCACCACCCAGATGGATACTCATCTGAATATTACTAATCCTTTATCAAAATTGGTACCATTTTTGCTGCCAGTCTTTAATGCTGCTGCAGCTGGAGCATCTTTTCCACCAGAGATGCTAACTTATACTATCGTTACCTTACCCAAACCTGGAAAAGAAACGACAATGCCTACAAAATTTCTGACCAATCTCTTTGCTAAATGTAGATGTTAAAGTGTATGCCAAGGGGGGGGGTGTGTCCAGCAGCAAACTGAGGAGGATGTGTGAATACAGAGCTCCACAAACTCGGCTACAAACCACTGGCATCCTGGCAGCAAACTTCTCTGGTGAGCAACCAAACATACCCTAGGAGTCTTTGAACATCCCCTGACTCCGTTCCCGGTTGTATTGACAGGCCGGCTGGCCGATCGGGGCTTCCCCTGGTCCGCTCCACACAGCCCAGGCCCACCACCATCGTGAGGCCTACAGCGTACCCCACGCTGTCCTACAGACCCACAGATGATCCCTGTCCCGGCCCCAGCTTGCAGTGAGGTGCCCGGCCAGCTGTCAGCCCTTCCATCCAGCCCGCGGCTGGCTCACCAGCACAGGGACCCGCCGCCATCGTACGGCCTACAAAACCTCCATCATCCCCGGTCTAGAGTACCGGCGGCGGGGAAAGCGGCGGACCACCCAGACGCCCCTGGACCTGCATCTAAGGGGGTACTCACAGGACTGTACACCTGCGGAGGCTCGCCTGGGTGTTCTTACCGGCCGATCATACGCAGTTGTGGTCCACCGCCATCTTGTGGCCTGTAGGCCTGTGGACTCCCCAGCATCCCCCAGCCTAAGGTTCAGCGATCTGCAGATCGAGTAGTCACCCACCCTCCTCCAACTGTGATATTATCCCTAAAAGGGGGCAGAGGAACTGTGTACAAACGGAGGCCTGCCTGGGGTCCCCTGATGGCCGGCCTCCTGCACCAACATCCCACAGCCACCCTGCAGTCTTTGCTGTCAGTCTACTCCTCCTCGCCTGGTCACAGTACTCCATAGGGGCCAACTACATAGCCTGTGCAGAAACACCTGGCTCCCAAGAAGCAAGCTTACATCTACACCTACCACAGTTACTTATTTGCTGGACTTGCAGCTTACCCTCTACTCTACTTTCAGCAGGCTCTTAAAGGAGTATACCCCCCAAGACTCCAGCTAACCTAACTGTGCCCTTAAAGTGCATAATAGGGGGGTGCAGGTGACCCCGCCCCCTCTGACATCATGGGGAATGCCACAGGGAAGTCCCCGTCAAGTCCCCGTGCGTCAGAGGGGGGCGGGGTCACCGGGTGGCTCCGCTCCCCCGTTATTTAAGAACCATCAGAAAAGAAGCGTCACACAGCGGAAGCCTCCCTCCATGCCATCATGGATGTGGAGCGGCCCGAAAAGAAGATGGAGACAAGAAGATGATGACAAGAAGATGAAGAGAAGAAGATGAAGAGAAAAAGATGAAGAGAAAAAGATGGAGAGAAGCGTCACACAGCGGGAGCCTTCCATCCAATCATGGATGTGGAGCGGCCCGAAAAGAAGATGAAGATAAGAAGATGATGAGAAGAAGATGCCGCGGAGGGAGATGCCGCACGAGAACACCGGAGAAAGAAGCAGAGGTTTGGAGAAAGAAGAAGATGGAGGAAGAAACCGAAGGAAGATAGAAGAAAGAAGAAAGAAGATAGAAGATGGAAAAAAGAAGACTTTAAATAAAGGAATTGTCAAAAACTGTCTTTTGTCATTTTTAACATTTTTGACAGTTTTTTTGTGAAATGGTAGGGGTACTTTTGTACCCCCTTACCAATTCACACAGGGGGGGGCCGGGATCTGGGGGTCCCCTTGTTAAAGGGAGCTTCCAGATTCCGATAAGCCCCCTGCCCGCAGACCCCCACAACCACCGGCAAGGGTTGTGGGGATGAGACCCTTGTCCTCATCAACAGGGTGACAAGGTGCTTTGGTGGGCTACACCAAAGCACCCTCCCAATGTTGAGGGCATGTGGCCTGGTACGGTTCAGGAGGGGGGGTCGGTCTCTCGTCCCCCCCTCTTTTCCTGCGGCCTGCCTGGTTGCGTGCTCGGATAAGGGTCTGGTATGGATTTTTGGGGGGACCCCTACTTCTTTTTTTTTTTTAATTTTGGTGCGGGGTTACCCTTAATATCCATACCAGACCTGAAGGGCCTGGTATGGAATTTAGGGGGACCCCCACGCCAGTTTTTTTTAAATTTTGGTTCGGGGTTCCCCTGTGGGGAATTCCCATGCCGTTTTTATCAATGAACTTTTATGTGTATTGTCGGACCGGCAATTCATTAATAGCCGTAAGTAGTTTTAAATTACTTTTTTTCCTTTGAAATGTCATTTTGCTGTCAGACTGTTCTAAACACGGGAAACATGCGCCCCTTTACAGGCATACTATAGAAACCCCCAGGTACGAAATTTAAAGGAATATTACACTTTTATTGTTTGACTTTAAGCATTATTAAAATCACTGCTCCCGAAAAAACTTCAGTTTTTAAAACTTTTTTTGCATTGATACATGTGCCCTGGGGCAGGACCCAGGTCCCCAAACCCTTTTTAGGACAATACCATGCAAATTAGCCTTTAAAATGAGCACTTTTGATTTCGAATGTTTGAGTCCCATAGACTTCAATGGAGTTCTAACGTTGTGCGAAGTTTTGGTCTGTTCGCAAGTTCTGGTGCGAACCGAACCGGGGGGGTGTTCGGCTCATCCCTAGTCACAATGTCATATGCTTATTTCTCTATAAATGTAACATGGCTATTTTCTTGTAATGTTAAGGGCTTGAATTCCTTACACAAACACTGACTAGCTTTGAGGGAATTAAAATCCTCCGGAGCTAATGTGGTGATGGTTCAGGAGACACATTTCCGCCCAGGGAGCTCTTTTAAATTTGCTTCTAAACTATTTCCCTCAGTTTATATGGCCTCAGATCTGTCTGGGAAGGCTGGAGTGGCCATACTGATTAAGCGTTCTTGTCCTATACGGATCCTAGCTTCGACTCTTGACCCCCGGGGTTGGTATGTCCTCCTGAACTGTACCCACCTGAATACCTCCTTCACTCTAGCTAATATTTATGCACTTAATATGGGACAGATTTGTTTTCTCACCGGAGTTCTTGATCGGCTGCGTTCTTTCTCTCAGCCTTTCACGATAGTAGGTGAGAATTTCAACATGTGTATGTCTCCTAGTAGGGATAGATGTGCTTTATTTCAACAAACCCCACCCACCCAAATCCTTAAATTGTCCACATCCTTTCGCAAACTAATTTTCTCCCACAATCTTTTTGATGCGTGGAGAGTGAAACATCCTACCCATCGTCAATACACCTTTTACTCCCCTCCACACAAGTTATATTCTCGATTGGACCACTTTCTAATATCCTCCCCCTTGCTACCCTATATAGCCTCTTCGGAAATAGATCCTATTACGTGGTCTGATCATGCCCCCATTACTCTGAGTATGGTGCTCCATGCCGCATCACCCTAAACTTGTCATTGGAGACTCAATGAGTCTCTTTTGCGGCATGCCGAAACTAAGGACAGGCTGCTCAAAAAATTAGAGGAGTTTTTTCTTTTAAATGTAGGCTCAGTCTCTGATACATCTACTGTATGGGAAGTCCATAAGGCAGTTTTTAGGGGTGAGTGCATCTCAGCCGGTACACGCCTGAAACGTGACTCCATTAGGCTGAGGTCGGAGCTTGTGACCCAGCTACGGACGGCGGAGGCACAGCTTCTCCGCTTCTCTACGGTGGGTCGCTTGCGTACAGTGATTGCTATCCGCAATTGCATTAGGTCTGTGGATACGAAAAAAAATCTCAAAGTCAATGTTATGGTCTAAGCAAAAGTGTTATGAGTTTGCAGACAAACCACACAGGATGCTTGATCATAGGCTTAAGCCCCGACCTTTTCTGTCCATCCCTGATCATATAGTACAGTCAGATTGTACACCTACATACTGCCCTCAAACCATGTCCGGAGTTTTTGGGGAGTATTATAATAAACTCTATAATTGCCTGAGGCCCAGTTCTCACAAGACAGACTAGACTCCTTCTTATCATCTATACGCCTTCCAAAATTGTCACCAGACCAACGCTCCTCATTAAACCAATCTGTCTCAGTTGAAGAATTAACTGAAGTAATTAATCACTTTTCCTCACATAGAGCCCCAGGGCCAGACGGTCTTCCATATTCCTATTACAAGACATTTTTACTGACCCTAACCCCGCATCTGCTATCCCTGTTCTCCTCGCTACTCCAGGGTAAATCACCACACTCTTCGTTTTTACACGCTTTTGTAACTGCTATCCCTAAACCGGGTAAAGACCCATCCTTTCCCGATAACTACCGTCCCATCGCCCTATTAAACTCAGACTATAAAATTTTCACCAAGATCTTAGCGAACAGACTCTCCCTGCTTCTGCCAGCACTAATTCATAGAGATCAGCTGGGATTCGTTCCCACGAGGCACGCGGGTGACAACACACGTCACACAATTGACCTTATAGACCTATTCACTAAAACCAAAAATCCCGCTTTGTTACTTAGTTTAGACACCCACAAAGCGTTTGATCGCCTTAGTTGGCCATTTATGTTTGCAATACTAACTCGTTATGGTTTCTCGGGCCCCTTTATCCAAGCTATTCGTGCCTTATATTCGAAACCCACATCACAAGTGCAACTCTCCTCCCACCTATCTCGTCCATTTCCCCTTAGCAATGGTGTAAGACAGGGCTGCCCTTTATCGCCACTGCTCTTTATTCTTAGTTTGGAACAATTGGCTGCGGTTATACTGAAATGTCCGGATATCAAAGGCGTTCATCTTAGACACACGGAATATAAACTAGCCTTATTTGCAGATGACGTTCTTCTAACTCTCACCCACCCATACACCTCCCTGCCACACCTCCATAACCTATTAACCACATTTAGTGGCCTAACAGGTTTTAAAATAAATGCTGCTAAAATGGAAACACCACCCATAAACATTTCTCTTTCCCTTCTATCTTGCCTTCAAAGCAAGTATAATTATCATTGGTGTTCTCAGTCACTTAAATATCTGGGGGTTCAACTCACTGCCTCCTATGACACTCTATATCGGGCCAATTCCCCCCACCCCTTGTTCTTGGAAATGAATCGATTATTGACTCATTGGACCACCCTTCCCCTATCCCCGTTGGGACGAATTAATGTTCTTAAAATGTCCATTCTTCCTAAATTATTATATTTGTTCGAAACATTGCCGGTGGCAGTTCCACTGACGCAGCTGAAATCCCTACAAAGGAGGAGCCTCCGCTTTATCTGGAATAATGCCTCCCACAGGATGGCAGGGATGGTGGTCCTAGCCCGGAAGAGTAGGGGGGATTGGGAGGCCCAGATTTCATCAAATACTATTATGCCTCACACTTGAGAGTTCTTGCCTCCTGGACCTCCCGGAAGGCCCCAAATAGGTGGGCGGAAATAAAAATGAGTGTTACGGCCCTGGTTCATCCCTGCTATATGCTATGGCCTTCTACTGTCCTTCACATGCCCCAACTACGGAAAATCTGTTTAGCTCCAATGCTGTTCACGCTGGCCATTTGGAAAAGATGTTCCGAGCGTTACTCCTTGTCCTCACCGTGCCCACCATTCTTGAATATCCTATTCAACCCAGACATACCAGATAGTCTTTCTTACGAGCGTATGTTATCTTGGACCCAGGCAGGAGTTTTCCAATTACAACATTTTGTTAACCCAGTGACACAACATTTATTGACCTTTCTTGATTTGCAGACACAGCATCACATTCCCCAACGGCTTCTACACTCATACTTACAGATTAGACATTTGTATCTCCACCAGATCCCCTTCTTTGACTTTGGAGAAGCCAATGGAATTTGAGGCCCTGTGTGCTAAAGGTCCATATGAACCCTAAATGATCTCCACCATCTATAAAACATTGCCTGAGGCTCTCCCTGACGGTAAATGACCACCATTACATGAGGAAATAGTCTCAGATCTTGCAACATGACATCTCCTTGTTGGATTGGGGGAACATCTGGGAACATACTTCCAGGATATCTCAATGTGTGACCCATAAGGAAACTGCATACAAAGTCCTGATGGACTGGTACAGGACCCCAGATATTCTACATGCCCGCAATCAATCAATCTCAAGACAATGTTGGAGATGTAATAATGCAGTAGGCTCTCACTACCACACTTTTTTGGAATGTCCCTCCGTTCACTTATTTTGGCTCAGAGTCCAGAAATTGTTAGAAACACTGGTTGGCAACCCCGTCCCTCTGACGCCCATGCACTATTTGTTAGGCCTCCCGTTCCCTGGTGTCACTAAGGCTCTGCGCCGACTGACGTCTTTTATTTTATTGGCTGCCAAACGGGTCATACCTAAACTTTGGCTGTCCACCTCACCCCCAACACTCCCACAACTGCTCACCACTGTGGCTGACATTCGTAGAATGGAGTATTTGACAGCTGTAGTGGAGGGCACAGAGCAGAAATTTTCTAAAATATGGTCAGCATGGAATGATTCTGTATATGGTTTTAAAGGAAATGAACCTAGATAGTTGATTTCAGTTGCGTACATATTCTTGTATGATTGTATGCTAATTACTTTTCTTTTGGTACAGATCTATATGTGAGGTCCTACAGTAGGTTTACATTACCTCTACAATTCCTCCACGGATAGGTTAGGAAGGTGTTTCAATCCTTTTTTTTTTTTAGTCTGATTATCTCTCTCCCATTTAAGTCGACAGTTTAACCACATCGCTATTCATTTATTTGTACAAATTATGTGTGTCTTGTAGATCTCAAAGACAGTGTATACCTGCATTACTTCAAATTGTCAACGTTTCACATGTATTTTCTTTTGTATGACTTGAATAAAAACTTATAAATAAACAATTTAAAAAAAAAAAAAAGTGTTTGCCAAAATATTAGCAGGGAGATTGCCCAAGTTTCTTCAATCACTGGTGAAACAGAATAAGGTGTGTTTTGTCTCTGGTCGCCAGGCCCCAGATGCAACCAGACGAATGATCAATCTTATTCATCTAGTGGAAAAATCGAAGCATCCTTCTCTGCTCCTGGGGCTGGATGCAGAGAAAGTCTTTGACCTCATCCACTGGGGATACCTGTCTAAAGTGCTGGAAAAATTTGGTCTCAGGGGTCTAATGTATTATGCAATTTTGGCTCTGTACGCTACCCCCTCGGCACGTGTTCACTGAGGAAATGTATTCCATGGCTTTTCAAATAACAAATGGCACACATCAGGGGTGTCCCCTGTGACGAAAATGTAAGCATAGGATAGTTTTGCCTTAACAAGATGTGGTGTGGTCTGTAGAAGTAGTGTAATTGTAGATGTAGTTTAATTCTTGGTTATTAAAAATATAGTATTCTATGTCAGTCATGCACATATGTTCTTTCATTAGCATTTGAAAAGGACAGAGATAGTTTTTTCTAGGATCGAAGTGACACCTAGATGCCAATAAATGTTCCCATTAGAGTAAACATAGATTGCCACCTTCCTAAGGCTCAAAGAAAACTGCTAGTTATCTTGGCCACACGGATCTGCAGGGGGCATTCACAAGGATCCGGACAGTCTGTAAGCTTTGATTAATATCAAGAGATCTAAGGAACCTATTTTATCTCTCATAAAAGCTAAAATATTAACGGCAGAGAGATGAAAATAATTCCTTTTGATCGTACCCCTGATGGGTTACATGTACATGTAACTCTGTAGGTTTAGCAGGTGTGGAATCCTAGAGAGCCACACACAACCGTTAAATGGCACCTGATTGCGGCAGGCAGGCAGTGATTGGTACTGTTGCGATCAGACTGATGCGCCGGTATCGGAAATCCTATCCATGACCCAGCAATCAGTGCCGTTCTGGGCCAATTTGACTCTGGTCGTTTCAGAACACAAAACATTTGTGGGCTGAGACAGGAACACCCCCCCAGGGTTCATTGGCCAAGGGCTAAAGTCCAGCCCACATCCATATTTCAATAAATTGGGTAGCCTGAGATATGGACATTGTTCTTCCACGAAGCCAGTTCGAAACTGGGGAGTTCCCACATGTTCCAGTATGCTTCTACAAGATAGACTTGGGTAAAGTTTATTTCTGTTTTTATCCCTTTTTATTTTCATAGCAAATTGCCAGTTTGTGTGTCTTTCTGCATTTCTTGTATCTTTTTTGGTAAATCCTTTTTCTTTGTATATCTTATATGCACTGCCCACTTTCGGGATATTAAATGATAAAATTAATAAGCGACTTCTGTGTACTAAGCTAGGACTCATATCTCTGGAGAGGTTGTTGTATTTTAGTGCCTAAGTACTCGGTTTAAGTTACGTACCAATCGGTATGCAATTGCACTGTGTGTTGGCAGATTGCATGCAGATTGTAAGCTAACAGATCTGCCAGATGCAGATCTGTGTGTGTGGTGGCTCAGCAGACCAGTCTGCAGACAAACTGTTGGGTGGTGGCAGGCTATCGTTTATTGTGTGTCTGGTGTGTGGGTGTGGGGACAGTGGGAAGAGTGATTAACACCAGGGTTCAAGCTTGCAGGATAGCTGGAGAAACCCTAGAAGTGCATAGTAATTGCTAGACTGCTCCCCAACCCTTAGAGTGCACCAGATTGTATGTAAGATTTGTATCTGCCTGTGTGTGGTCAGCTAGCTGGATTGGAGTGGAGTCTCCCTCTAGTGGTGGCCAAAGGTAGTGCAGGCTGTGAAAGTACCACAGCCAGTCTTACATGCTCAGTATAAGTTCCCCCTTATTGCCTTAGTTCCTCACATACCCTGGTCACGGAACGCACGTCGCGGTTAGTTAGTCGCCGTGGGCGTGCAAATTCGTGACATCCCCTATCCCCCTTATATTTGCTATGCTCATGGAACCCCTGGCTGCAAAAATAAGAACCCATCCTGATATAAAGGGGATTATGTCTCATGGCCAACAACATAACATCATATTGTTTCTAGACGACATAATATTGTCCCTGTCGAACATGCTTCAATCCCTCCCCGCAGTACATAAGGTTCTGGAAACCTTTAATACAATCTCATTTTAAAAAAATAAATGCTTCAAAGTCCAATGTAATGGGCATTTCGGTTAGTAATAACATGAAAACTATTTTAGAAAATAATTTTCCTTACTCTTGGACTACAGGTTCACTACAATACCTAGGCACTAAACTAACACCCTCTATTTCTGGCCTCTATTCGAGAAACTTTCTCCCTCTTGTAACCAGTTTGCAATAGAAGATGATTTGACTACAGAGGTTCCATCTTTCCTGGGCAGGCAGGTTAGCTGACTAAAAAATGTTGCTACTACCCAAAATATTGTATTGCTTTCGTACGCTACCCATTCGTGTTCCAACCACCCTTTTTTTCCAACTTGCAATCTCAACTAACTAAATTAATTTGGGCTGGAATAGAAGCCATGGTGCTCTTCCCAGATACGAATGAAACACAAATCAGTGTGTGGTATGGGCCTTCCAATTCTAAAAGATTATTATTACGTGACTTTGTCAGACCAAATAAAATATTGGCTCCACCCACCACATTTGAAACATTGGAGCAGATTGGAACACGAATGGACCCACACACACAACCTTAGCGCAATCCTACTAGTTAGTGACAAATCAGGGTTAGCAAACTTCCATGACCACCTCGCTATTTCTGCAGCCTGGCAATATTTATCTACCCAGCACATTGCATATAAGTACCTATCCCTCTTGAGTCGATGGATTTCATGGCTTCAGACATCTCTTTTACAAACTGGAGAGGAAGGGGCATTTATTCCCTTCTGTCCATATTCACCCTGTTATTTGGTTGTTAATTCTGAACAATACATGATTCTTGAAAGAGCTGATCACATTGACCTGCGGAGATGAACTGTCTGGTCACCAGGGCTGCCTTAAGTGTTGTGTTAATTAACATGTTAATTATATAATTGTCTTTTAAGTTTTTGCTAGAGGGGAGGGGGGGAATATCCATGAGTCAGCCCTACCTCGTTATCTAACCCCTTGTGTTAAATGTGTATAAAAAGGCTGTATTCTGTCCAATAAAAGATTCAAGATTCTACAAGCTATTTTCGGCTAGACTTGTATTCAATGCAGCCTTGTCTTCTGGTTCTGTGGTGCAGTCTGTAAGCTCCTGAAGTGTGAATCAGAGGGTTGTAGGTTCAATTCCCATGTGAGCAGCGTTGCTTTCTCAAGGTAACACCAAGACTTTGGTAAAGGGTGGCTGAAATTGTAAAGACTACCATGAAGTGGTCAAGACTTGTCTCAGTTGGTGGTGCGGACCACCAGCAGTGGGGTATCAGTGAACCTGTGACCCCAGGGATGGGGACAGGAATACAGTGACCGAGAAGGGCATGTTGATGAAAAATATGTATTCAATGCAGCTATAAGAATATATCTCTCTGATGGTCAGACTGGAGGAAGCAGTATTACTGACGGAAGCACTCAGTGGAGTGTGGGATAGGATCCGTCACAATTGGTGGCAAGCTGTGGGATGCTTTGTCTTGCCTAAGCACACCCAAATCACCACCAGGACCCCCTGCTCCTAACAGCAGATGGAACATCACTACACCAGACTCAAGTGTCAGCACCTTGAAGGATCTCTTGGAAGCCTGTGGAAAAGTCTCCAGCAACAAATCCAAAGCAACTCTCATCACCGAACTAATGGAGATGGACCAGGCCAGCAACCCACCAGCAGATACCTCAGAGGTGACAGAGTTCCAGCATGACGTCCAGTGGTGACTGGCCTTGTATGGTACTCACCCCCCCCCGCAGGAGGTTATCAGTCAAGTGTTACAAGAGGTGTCCCAGCTGCGAATGGCTGAACTCCAGCGGGACCAAGGAGCGTCAGTTATGTTCAACCGGGAAGCTCCAGCAGCCCGCAAAAAGCTACCCTATGCTGCCTTCTGCATGTTTTAAGATGGTGAAGATGAGATGGATGTTTACCTGCAAATTTTTGAAGGGTCTGGTATGGAATTTAGGGGAACCCTACGTCATTTTTTTTTTAAATTTTGGCCGGGGTTCCCCTTAATATCCATACCAGACCTAAAGGGCCTGTTATGGAATTTAGGGGGACTCCCACGTCATTTTTTTTTTTTAATTTTGGTTCGGGGTTTCCCTGTGTTGAATTCACATGCCGTTTTTATCAATGAACTTCTATGTGTATTGTCGGCAATGCAATAGCCGCGGGTAGTTTTCAATGGAATTTTTCCTTCGAAATGTCATTTTGCTGTCAGACTGTTCTAAACACGGGAAACATGCGCCCCTTTACAGGCATACTATAGACACCCCCCAGCTACGAAATTTAAAGGGATATTACACTTTTATTGTTTGACTTTAAGCATTATTAAAATCACTGCTCCTGAAAAAACGGCCCTTTTTAAAACTTTTTTTTGCATTGATCCATGTCCCCTGGGGCAGGACCCGAGTCCCCAAACACTTTTTATGACAATAACTTGCATATAAGCCTTTAAAATTAGCACTTTTTATTATTCATGTTCGTGTCCCATAGACTTTAACGGTGTTCGTGTGTTCGAGCAAACTTTTTTCCTGTTCGCATGTTCTGGTGCAAACCGAACAGGGGGGTGTTCGGCTCATCCCTAGTGGCTAAATGTTTGGATGCAAGAGTCCGACGGACCTTTCATGTGAACATGTTGAAAGCATACTGGGAAAGATCAGGAGAGGTAGCCGCTATATGTGCTCCAGCTGTGGAGGATTCAGTGAATCTTCCCCTGCCGGAGCTCCCGGAGCTAAATAGAATTACTGCAGGGATAGAGACAATAAAGCTTGACGACCAGCTATGGCCGACGTGGAGAGAACAAGCTAGACAGGTCCTTAGTCAGAGAAGGGAAATGTTCTCCACACTCCCTGGGTACACTACTATGGCAGTGCACCGTGTGGGGACCCCGGGACAACTGCCACTAAGACAGGCGGCTTACCGGATACCTGACACAGTGAGAGAGGGGATGCATCATGAGATTAAGGAGATGCTTGAGTTGGGAGTCATTGAGCCATCCAGCAGCCCCTGGGCTTCCCCGGTGGTCCTTGTACCGAAGCGGAATGGCACAACTCGCTTCTGTGTAGACTACTGCAGATTAAATGAGTGCACCACCACTGATGCTTACCCTATGCCCCAGGTCAATGATCTGTTAGATCGCATTGCTCGGGGAAAATTCCTGACAGCCCTTGACCTATGCAAAGGGTACTGGCAAATTCCTCTGGATGCGGAATCTATTCCAAAATCAGCGTTCATTACCCCATTTGGCTTATACCAGTCTAAAGTAATGCCATTTGGGATGAAGAATGCACTGGCGACTTTCCAGAGGATGGTGGACCAACTCCTCGATGGCCTCCAGGACTATGCTTGTGCATATCTGGACGACATTGCGATCTACAGTGATACCTGGGAGGACCATCTGGTTCACCTGGGTGTCATGTTAGACCGCATCAGAGCTGCAGGACTAACCCTTAAGCCAGAGAAATGCAGCATAGGGATGTCCGAGGTACAGTACCTTGGACATCGAGTAGGCAGTGGACAACAACGACCCAAGCCTGCTAAGATTGAGGCAGTTGCCGACCCCCCGTACTAAAACCCAGGTCTTGGCGTTCCTCGGCACAGCTGGGTACTATAGGAAATTTGTCCCGCAATATAGTTCCATCGCTAAGCCCCTGACAGACCTGACTAAGAAACACCTTCCCCGACAGGTACTGTGGTCCCCCGAGTGTGAAGCTGCCTTCCAACAATTAAAGAATGCACTAACTTCAGCTCCTGTTCTAGCTGCCCCTGACCCAACCAAGCGTTTTTGTGTCCACACAGATGCCTCTACATTTGGGCTGGGGGCAGTACTGAGCCAAGTAGGACCTGATGGCGGTGAGCACCCAGTGGCCTACATCAGTCGGAAGCTGCTACCCAGGGAAGTCAGTTATGCAGCCGTGGAGAAGGAGTGTTTGGCGCTGGTGTGGGCTCTAAAGAAATTCCAACCTTATCTCTACGGACAATCTTTTACGGTGCTCACCGACCACAATCCATTAATTTGGCTTAATCGGGTCTCCGGGGATAATGGACGTTTGTTACGATGGAGCTTGGCACTGCAGCCTTACAATTTTACCATACAGTATCGGCCAGGAAAGCAGAATGGGAATGCTGATGGACTATCCCGGCAAACTGAACTATAAAACTCTCCCAGACAGCCCCAAGCTGACCCGTGGTGGATCTAGTTGGGTCTGCCGGACTATGGGATGGGGGGGGGCACTGTCTCAGACACTGGCTGCAAGGACCTTTTTCTGTCCATATTCACCCTGTTATTTGGTTGTTAATTCTGAACAATACATGATTCTTGAAAGAGCTGATCACATTGACCTGCGGAGACGAACTGTCTGGTCACCAGGGCTGCCTTAAGTGTTGTGTTAATTAACATGTTAATTATATAATTGTCTTTTAAGTTTTTGCTAGAGGGGGGGGAGTATCCATGAGTCAGCCCTACCTCCTTATCTAACCCCTTGTGTTAAATGTGTATAAAAAGGCTGTATTCTGTCCAATAAAGGATTCAAGATTCTACAAGCTATTTTCGGCTAGACTTGTATACAATGCAGCTATAAGAATATATCTCTCTGATGGTCAGACTGGAGGAAGCAGTATTACTGACGGAAGCACTCAGTGGAGTGTGGGATAGGATCCGTCACATGCTCATTACCAGATAAAGAACTTTTTACATATTATAGGCTAATCTCTATTATACAACACAAAAAGTTCCCTCCTGCCCAAATTTTAAAAAAAAGCGTGGAAATACTGGAACTCAGATGATTTCCAAATTAAAGGTATCACATTATTTTATGAACTACTATATGCCAAAACACCATTCCTCAAGAATTCATGCCTGGGTAAGTGGGAAGCAGAGCTGAACAAATCATTCTCAGACTATCAATGGTTGAAAGCCATTAAATGTAATCATCAATATTCTAAATGTTCAAACTATTGGGAAATAGCCCAAAAACTCCATCTATGATGGTACTTTACACCCTACCTGACAGCTAAATTTGCACCCAACAATACTAATGAGTGCTGGAGAGGTTGTGGACAGGTGGGTACATTGACACATATGATTTGGTCATGCCTCCATCTCCGCAGTTTTGGGCAGGAATCTTTCAACCGATCTCCAAGTTACAGGAGTCATGGCCAGCCCAATTGTTGAACAAGCAGTCCTTAATATCAATGTTACTGCATTCCATACCTCTCTATGACCAATAGTTATGCACATTTTATTTTCTGCCAGAACAGCAATCTTGAGAAATTGGAAATCTAATGTTGTGCCTAATGTCAGAGAAGTGAAATGAAATATACAAATATGAGCAAATATTAGCATATAAAGGCGGCAGGACTTCACAATTTGAAAATCAGTGGAATACCCTAAACACATACATGGTATGAGCCTAGGTTTCTTTAAAACTTTCTTTAAAACTTTGATTTCTCTGTTATTCTCTATTATTACACTCTTTGGATAATGTAACATAACCTATATCTCTAGTGGTGAAATGCCTAACTTTCATACAAGCATAACTATTACATGTACGGAAACTAATATATGCCACCCTAAGTATGTAAAGTAACAATGGAAAATGTATATTTCTTGTTTGTTTCTAATTTCAGTTTTCTACCTTTGTAACCTTGCAAAAACCAATAAAAAATATTTGAAAAAAAAAGGAGAAGCACATTAAGGTCATGGAGTGGCCTAGCCTAGTCTCCAGACCTTAAAGTGGTTGTAAAGTCCTGTTTTTTTTCCTATAAAAATAACAAACATGTTATACTTACCTGCTCTGTTGCTGTGGATTTGCACAGAGCAGCCTGGATCCTCCTCTTCTCGGGTCCATCTTCTGTGATCTGGCCCCTCCCTCCTGTTATGTGACCCCACAGGAAGCAGCTTGCTATGGGGCATGTGAGCTGAGTCACAGCTCCCTGTGTCCATTCAGACATGGAGCTCCGACCTGGCCCTGCCCCCTCTCTACCCTGATTGGCTAGCTGACTTTGATTAACAGCAGCAGCAGCCAATGGCGCAGCTGCTGTGTCTCAGTCAATCAGGAGGGAGAGTCTCGGATGGCTGAGACACTCGTGGACATTGCTGGACAGAGGGGGACCTCAGGTAAGTGTTAGGGGGGCTGCTACACACAGAAGGTTTTTTTATCTTAATGCATAGAATGCATTAAAATAAAAAAAGCTTCTGCCTTTACAACCACTTTAATCCTATAGAAAATTTATGGAGGGAGCTAAAACTTCAAGTTGTCCAGAAATCTTAAGGATTTAGAGAAGATTTGTAAAGCAGAGATCCAAAATCCCTCCTGAGATGTGTGCAAACCTGGTAACCAACTACAAGAAACATCTTACCTCTATGCTTCCAGCAAGTGTTTCTCCACCAAGTACTAAGTCATGTTTTGCTTAGGGATCAAATAATTATTTTACCCACTGAACTGCAACTCAATTTATAACATTTGTATCATGTGTTTTTTTTCTGGATTTTTGGTTAATATTCTGTCTCCATCATTTAAAATGGACCTATGATAAAAAATTATAGACCCTTAATTTCTTTGTAAGTGGGCAAACTTAGAAAATCTGCAAGGGATCAAATAATTATTTTCCCCACTGTATATATGTACTGTACTTGTGCTATTCACAAGTAGATCTAGATATGAGGCCTGAGGAGCATACAGGACTGTTTTATATGGCTATGTCCTCCGTTTTGAGGATTTATATTGAAAGTGGTGACAAGTAAACATTTGGTCATAACAGGCATATTGTACTTGTCAGTTTTAGAAAATTATAGCTAGTTCAGACTGAAGTTGAAAGGTATATATATAAAAAAAAGTCATTTACAAAATGCCTTGCATAGCAATTGTATATGTTATCTCAATGTTTCAAAGAAATTGGAGATGTACCTTACATATTTATTTGCAACTAGCTAGGTCTAATGCATTTTAAATTTCATAAAATACTGAATTTCACTTTGAAATATTTTTTTCTATTACATTGCACTGTTTGTGTGATGTAGTTGATGCTCAAAACATATATGAATGCAGTGAAAAAGTAACAGCTACTTTCCTGTGCTGAGAAATCATTTTATGGAATGTAAACACTGAAGATGTTGCTGTACATGAAGAAATGAAGACATAGTAGAAAATGGAATCAGTGGAGCATTACAGACTAATAGATATAAATAAGGAGAATAGAAAATTTCACATACTTGATTTATTTGCTGGAACAGAAACATTTATAAAAGTTATTGCTATTTATATTGATTACTTAGTGGCGGAAATAGCTTGATGTAAATTGTATTGTTTTCTTTTGCATATTATACAACATGTTAGCTGCTTAAAGCACACTGTGATCAATAAAAGTTCAAACTACTGTTAAGTTCACTGAGAATTCAGGTGAAGGTGATGGTCCTGTATACACCTACAAAATGTACTTGGCATATAGAGTACAATGTCAAATAGAAAAAAATAGGTTATTTTAAATTTAAAGGCCAAAAGTAATTTAATTGTTTAGTGTGTAATTAACCACTTCAATACTGGGCACTTTCACTCCTTCCTGCCCAAGACAATTTTCAGCTTTCAGTGCTGTCGCACTTTGAATGACAATTGCATGGTCATACAACACTGTACCCAAACAAAATTTTTAGCATTTTCTTCCCACAAATAGAGCTTTCTTTTGGTGGTATTTGATCACCTCTGGGGTTTTTATTTTTTGCTAAACAAACTAAAAAAGACCAAACTTTTTGGAAAAAAAAAAGTTTTTCTTTGTTTCTGTTATAAAATTTAGTTTTCTCCTTCACTGACAGGCATTGATGAGGCTGCACTAATGGGCACTGATGTGGCAACACTGATAAGGTGGCACTGATGGGCACTGATGAGGAGGCACTGATATGTAGAATTGATGGGCACTGATAGGTGGCACTGATGCGCACTGATAGGCGGCACTGATGCGCACTGATAGGTGGAACTGATGGGCACTGATAGGTAGAACTGATGGGCACTTAGCCGATCGGCTCTCCCTGTCAGCGTGAATCGAAGAAAGTAGTTTACTAGTACTTCCTGGTTCACGCTGTGATCAGCTGTGATTGGCAACAGCTGATCCCGTGGTAAGGAGCCTCTGTCAGAGGCTCCTTACCATGATCAGAGATTCAATGTGTCAGACTGACAAACAGGACCACCGATTACTGCGCTGCGTACACCCGCATGCACGCGCCAGCATGTTATCCTGAAAGACATCATATAACTTTCAGTCAGGATAACAGAACCACCCGGCCATCATTCTACTATAGGCCAGGTGGGAAGTGGTTCAAGGGACAATGTTACCTTGCCTATGCAGTGCAAGGAGACAGGGTCTCTAAAAAGGGCATCCTTCACCTTTGATACTCTTCTTTCTTGTCCTTGGTCACAGGTCAGATTTAATTTGTTATTGTCTTGTGACAATCTTCAGTCCTAAGGATTGACTGCTAGGAACAGGCACCATCACTGTGGAGCAGATCACGTGTTCCACCACCATACTTGGAAGCTTTTTCACCAGCTGCTGAGGAGCAAGCAGCTGGGATGATGTGTAGGTAAGCTGCGTATGTTTGGGTTGGGGGAAGCCCTTTTCAAGGACACTGAAAGGGCAAGGAGACAGTGACTCTTTAACCACTTGCTTACTGGGCACTTAAACCTCCCTCCTGTCTAGACCAATTTTCAGGTTTTAGCGCTGTTGCACTTTGAATGACAATTGCGCGGTCATACAACACTGTACTCAAATGAAATTTTTATAATTTTTTCCCCACAAATAGAGTTTTCTTTTGGTGGTATTTGATCACCTCTGCAGTTTTTATTTTTTGTTAAAAAAATTGAAAAACACGGAATTAAAAAAAAAAAAATTATATATTTTTTATATTTTGTTATAAAATTTTGCAAACAGGTAATTTTTCTCCTTCATTGATGTACGCTGATGAGGCAGCACTGATGGGCACCGATAGGTGGCAGTGATGGGCACTGATGGGTGGCAGTGATGGGCACTGATGGGTGGCAATAATGGGCACAGATTGCTTACACTGATGGCAACACTGCTAGGTGGCACTGATTGGCACCACTGGTGGGCATTGATAGGTGGCACTTGTGGGCATTCATAGGTGGCACTTGTGGGCATTCATAGGTGGCACTGCTGGGCACTGGCAGGTGGCAATGACAGATGGCACTGGCAGGCTCAGATGAGGCATATGTGCTTCCTTCCTCTTTGGGACCGATGTCCCTTTAACATAAGCCGGTAATCGGCTTTTTTTTCTCCTCACACTGTCAGCGTGAGGAGAAAAAGAAACCGATTACCAAGCTTTTGTTTACATCATGTGATCAGCTGTCATTGGCTGACAGCTGATCACATGGTAAGGGGCCGGGATCGGCCCCTTACTCGGATCTGTGATCATCTGAGTCTCCGTGACTCGGTGATCACAGCACGCGCACTGCGTGCCCTGCAGGGTGCACATGGGAGGACGTCCCATGATGGCCTCCCGGAAATTGAGGTCCGCGCTGTGGCCGTCATTCGGCTATGGCCCAAACCTCAAGTGGTTAAAGTGGCTGTAAACCTCAGACAGAAAATATGAACACAGCATATCCCTCTATAGTGTGTACTATCTCAATTAAGAGCACTAAGTGTCTCTATTGTCTGTTGCTTTGTTCCTCTGATATCATCATGAATCACTTATGACAAGTTTTCCTGACCTAGAGAAAAAAGGTGACAAGGGAGGGATCTCCAGCTAATTGACAGCCTCAGCTCTGTTCCTGTGTTCACATAAGCAACAGGTCAGCAGCACCCAGGTCACATTCCCATTTTCTGCAGCTCTTGCATAAAAAAGCTCAAAGAGATATATGCAGTCAGCAAAGGTATACAGGTATACAGTCAGCAAAGTTTACACTCCTTACGGATTGGAGAGCGATTGGCCTAACTCAGCAGAGCACAGCAGTCTTCTCTACAGTGCTAACACTAGAGCAGAACTAGACACATAGTGTTGAGAAAACTGTTTTCTTGTACACTTTACTTTATTACACACAAAAAAATAAACTTCAACTTGGATTTAAAACATGAATTCAGATTGCCTGTGCCAGAGCTACTACTGTGTAAGGCATATGGTGTTAACTAAATAAAGCTGTCGTGGCAGCATATAAGACGTATTATGTGTCCAGGATACATTCTTTTTATTTCATCTCATAACTATAGGTTCTAAAGCTATTAATGTTCTTCCAATAGACCAACTGCAAGTTTCTGAGAATTTACTTGTTCTTATCTAAGAAAGACATTGACCATTATTTGTACCTTGTCAACTTTAAAATGGCCATAGAACCCAGAAGACAGCCAGGGATTTTGGGTGCAAAAGGCATGCTATACAAATGATTGACCATTTCTCATATAAGTTTCATGTAAAATTGTCATTGTTAAGGTTCCAAATAAACAGTGCCTTTTATGTAACTTTGAAGATTTTAAAAGTGTTGATTGTTGATTTAGATCTTTAGCTGTTTGCACTTTGAACAGCAACAACATTAGTAAATGCCTCATAGTTAATGCTTTTGCCATTTCTTGCCCCTCCCTTCCTCCCTCCCTTTTGATTGAAAGCTCTCACAAATGGGGTCCTCTTGTACTGTTTGTGCTTTATTTTGTAATACTGGGCTTTCCAAACCATTGGCACTATACTGTATAAATCCAGTATTATAATAATAATAACATATCATGTAGACTGTTTTTAACTTGTATCAATTTACACCTGAGTGTATCGATTTACTGGCATTTTTGGGGCCTTTTTTAAGTTTATTTGCAGCTTTTTACAAGCTTTTTTAAAGGTGTTGTAAAGGTCCGAATTTTTTAAAATAAAAATAACAAACATGTTATGCTTACCTGCTCTGTGCAAGGGTTTTGCACTGAGCAGCCTGAATCCTCCTCTTCTGGGGTGCCCCGCTGGCACTCCTGGCTTCTCCCCATCTTTGGGTGCCCCCACGAAGAGCCACTTTCCATGAAGAGCCACTTTCCATGGGGGGCACCCATGCGGGCGCGTTCCCGAGTCCTGCAGCTGCATCAATTAATACAGGCAGTGGGACTTGGCCCTGCCCCCTGCGTCACAGGATTTGATTGACAAATAAAATCTATCCAATGAGGACAGAGACAGAGGCTGGAGCCTCTGGGCTTGTTCACATCGCTGGAACGGATGGGCTCAGGTGAAAAAAAAAAAAGGTAAGGGGGCTCTGGGGGCATAGAATGTATAAAGGTGGAAAAACCATGAAAATTTACAATCCCTTTAAATTGTTTTAGAAATGTATTACAAGTGTTTTCCAGATTCAGACATTTTTGTTTAGGCAATAGAAAGCACTAGGGGGAGGAGAGGGAGAGGAAATTAGGGGTGGAGAGCTGCTATTTGGGAGTTTTAGGAGCGTTTTTCTACTCAAGTCAGGCGTTTCTATTGAAGTCTATGTGACTAAAACGCTTGTAATCTGCCATAAAGAAGCTCATGTACTTTTTTGAGCTTCAGACATTTTGCTTCAGGCAACAGAACGCTCATATATAAACAGGGACTATTGAAATGAATGGGATTTTTCTTGTTGGGCGTTTTGGAGCTTCGGAGCTGAGCGTTTTACAAGCACCTGAGCGTTTTTCAGCTTGTAAAACACTCAGCTCTGAAGCTCCAAAACGCAGAAAAAGCAAACTCTCATTCATTTCAATGGCCCCTTTTCACATATGAGCATTTTGTCACCTGAAGCAAAATGCCTGAAGCTCAAAAAAGTACATGAGCTTCTTTTTTGGCAGGTTACATGCATTTTTGGCCCAATAGACTTCAATAGAAATGCCTGACTTAAGCAGAAAAACGCTATTAAAATGCTCATAACGAGTTTCTTTTTGCAGATTACAGGCATTTTTAGTCCCATGGAAATGAATGGAAACCCCGGAATATCGCTGAATAAGCGTTTTACTGGCATTTTTCAACCACACAGTTGTTCTTGACTCCTTGTAACACACACCCTTTTTCAGAAAGCACATGATCAGCAAGATGGAGGACAGCAGTCTCCTGTATGAATCTGAAAGCTTCATCGCTTTGGTGCGGGGACATCCCTGTGTTTATGATACAAAGCACCCACAGTATAAACATGGCAACTTCAAGACCAGAGCATGGGAGGGAATCTCATTCCAAATGGTTGTCAGGTGGTCCAGTTTGACAAAAACCCAGAAGCATGATAAAGATACAGTGCCTTGAAAAAGTATTCATACCCCTTGAAATGTTCCACATTTTGTCATGTTACAACCAAAAACTTAAATGTACTTTATTGGGATTTTATGTGATAGACCAACACAAAGTGGCACATGATTGTGAATTGGAAGGAAAATGGTGTTTCTGGTGGTAGGGAACTCAATTATTAGAAGGACAGAGAGGGCAATCTATCATAAAGGTAAAAAACAAATAATGCGCTTACACTAATTAGTATAAGCTGCGACTAAAAAGTAGTAAACCATAAATCATATAAAAATCAAAAAGTCGCGCTAAAAGCTAAAGGTGACAACAGGCAAATGCCTAGAAAACCTCATAGGAATACGAGGGTGAATAATAATCACTGAGTGAATACGTTTTATAGGAGTGCTGAGCAATGTACATACACACTGTAAAAATAAATAGAGCTAAAAATACTATTAAATAAATGGGACACAGATATTATTAACTATGTCCGTGTGGAAAAATCAATATTGCATGACCCAATCAATGACAGGTGAGTATCTCAAATATCTATAGGAATAATATTGTGACAAATCTGTGACTATGAAAACTAAACCATAATTGATATAGGAAAATAGTAAAGAAATAAAAGAAAATAAACCCAAAAAAAGTCCATAGCTCAACAAAAACAGTATTGATTAAAGTCCATCCGTGTTAAATTAACATGCATGAAAAATGGCTTGTCTCCAAGTGCTCTGTGAAATATTGTAACAAAATCTTGCTGTGGTGAAAAATAGAGTGCGTAGACAGACCTCCACCTCTTGGAAAAATTGCTGCCTCTTACCAGATAGAAATGGTCCCTGGATTTGGACGCTGAGTGCCTGCTCTAAAGATCCCTGGCTGGGGTTGCAGCCATCCGCCCCTTGGGTCTCCTGTAATTAAGAGACCATTTCTATCTGGTATTTTTAGTATTTTTAGCTCTATTTATTTTTACAGTGTGTGTGTACAGTGCTCAGCACTCCTATAAAACTTATTCACTTAGTGAATATTATTCACCCTCATATTCCTATGAGGTTTTCTAGGCATTTAAAAAAGGAGACCCAAATTAGGTAAAAGCTGCGCTTAGATTAATAAAAAGAAAAAAAGCTGCCAGCACCCTGAAAAAATCCTGTATCTGACTTTCAAAAGTATAATAAACAATAAAGTGCAGCGCTAATATGATATGTGAAAAGATACAATTGAGTTCCGCCAAGTGACATATAAAACAATTAGTGACAAAACATATTGCGAATACAAGTAAGAAGCAAAACTGAAATCACAAGTGTATGTGAGAAAAATCCAAAAGTTCTTAATAAGTCCACAAATATATAAATAAATAAAGAACACCCATCCAAGAGAGGTTGTGACGAAAGGTGCCTAGATGTGATCCACCAAAACGTGTATGAGTAGAGTCTGCTTACCAGACGGCGATGACTGCTATTATGGCAGTCTCGCCCAGCATAGGGATTATGGTCTCCCAAAACCCAAGGTACAATGCAGGATCAGTAGTTCTAATACTCCATCAAACCGGAAATACAAAAGAGAACACCTCCATAGCGCAACATTGTATGATATAAAATTTAATAGCATATAAAGAATCGCACTTACAATATTGTAGAAAGTATGCAGCATGTGAAAACTCAAACGGAGCGGCGGCGTCTCTGTGTGCCGCGATTCACTTCCTGTGTTCAAGCCCTTCCGAGAACGTGATGACGTCACCGTCGTAGGCTCCTCCCTACGCGTTTCGTCACGATAGGACGTCGTCTGGGCGTTCGGCCAATCCCCAGACGACGTCCTATCGTGACGAAACGTGTAGGGAGGAGCCTACGACGGTGACGTCATCACGTTCTCGGAAGGGCTTGAACACAGGAAGTGAATCGCGGCACACAGAGACGCCACCACTCCGTTTGAGTTTTCACATGCTGCATACTTTCTACAATATTGTAAGTGCGATTCTTTATATACTATTAAATTTTATATCATACAATGTTGCGCTATGGAGGTGTTCTCTTTTGTATTTCCGGTTTGATGGAGTATTAGAACTACTGATCCTGCATTGTACCTTGGGTTTTGGGAGACCATAATCCCTATGCTGGGCGAGACTGCCATAATAGCAGTCATCGCCGTCTGGTAAGCAGACTCTACTCATACACGTTTTGGTGGATCACATCTAGGCACCTTTCGTCACAACCTCTCTTGGATGGGTGTTCTTTATTTATTTATATATTTGTGGACTTATTAAGAACTTTTGGATTTTTCTCACATACACTTGTGATTTCAGTTTTGCTTCTTACTTGTATTCGCAATATGTTTTGTCACTAATTGTTTTATATGTCACTTGGCGGAACTCAATTGTATCTTTTCACATATCATATTAGCGCTGCACTTTTCTAGGCATTTGCCTGTAATCTATCATAAAGACCTGAAGCGCCAATCTGTATGTTATTTACTGGGCACTCGGGTTCCGCACATCATGGATCTGGTGGACAGATTACTGGGAGGGGCTGGGGAAGACCCAGCTGTTATGGTGCACGTTGGCATCAATGACAAAGTCAGAGGAAGAAGGAGTGTCCTAAAGAACGATTTTAGGGCCTTAGGAGCTAAATTGAGGAATAGGACCTCCAAGGTAGTATTCTCAGAAATACTACCGGTACTTTGAGCCACACCAGAAAGGTAGCAGGAGATCAGGGAAGTTAACCAGTGGCTGAGCAGCTGGTGTAGAAAGGAGGGGTTTGGGTTCCTGGAGAACTGGGCCGACTTCTCAGTCAGTTATTGGCTTATTAGCAGGGACAGACTGCACCTAAATAGGGAGGATGCAGCTCGGCTGGGAGAGAAGATGGCCGAAATGTTAGAGGGTCTTTTAAACTAAGCAACGGGGAGAGAGTCTAGATGTAGAGGTAGCCAAAGTGGAACAAATTGGGTGGTATTGGGGACATTAGTGGTAGGTTGACTAAAGCACCTAAACACAAGGTAAATAAATTAAAAAATCCAAATTGCAGCCTCAGAACAACCAACAAGGAGATAGCATGCAACCGGACAAAACTACCAGGCTTGTTCACTAATGCCAGGAGTAGGGATGAGCTGAACACCCCCCTATTCGGTTCGCACCAGAACATGCGAACAGGCAAAAAATTTGTTCGAACACGTGAACACCGTTAAAGTCTATGGGACACGAACATGAATAATCAAAAGTGCTAATTTTAAAGGCTTATATGCAAGTTATTGTCATAAAAAGTGTTTGGGGATCTGGGTCCTGCCCCATGGGACATGGATCAATGCAAAAAAAATTTTAAAACGGCCGTTTTTTCGGGAGCAGTGATTTTAATAATGCTTAAAGTGAAACAATAAAAGTGTAATATTCCTTTAAATTTCGTACCTGGGGGGTGTCTATAGTATGCCTGTAAAGGGGAGCATGTTTCTCGTGTTTAGAACAGTCTGACAGCAAAATGACATTTCAAAGGAAAAAATGTCATTTAAAACTACACGCCGGTCCGACAATACACATAAAAGTTCATTGATAAAAACGGCATGGGAATTCCCCAAAATTAAAAAAAAAATGGGGTGGGGGTCCCCCCTAAATTCCATACCAGGCCCTTCAGGCCTGGTATGGATATTAAGGGGAACCCCGCCCAAAATGTAAAAAAAAAATGGCATGGGATCCCCCTCAAAATCTATACCAGACCCTTCAGGTCTGGTATGGATTTTAAGGGGAACCCCGCGCCAAAATTTTTAAAAAAATGGCGTGGGGTCCCCCCAAAAATCCATAACAGACCCTTATTCGAGCACGTAACCTGGCAGGCCACAGGAAAAGAGGAGGGGGACGAGAGAGCCACATGCCCTCAACATGGGGAGGGTGCTTTGGGGTAGCCCCCCAAAGCACCTTGTCCCCATGTTAATGGGGACAAGGGCCTCATCCCCACAACCCTTGCCCGGTGGTTGTGGGGGTCTGCGGGCGGAGGGGCTTATCGGAATCTGGACGCCCCATTTAACAAGGGGACCCCCAGCTCCCAGCCCCCCGTGTGAAATGGTAAGGGGGTACAAAAGTACCCCTACCATTTCACAAAAAAGTGTCAAAAATGTTAAAAATGAAAAGAGACAGTTTTTGACAATTTCTTTATTTAAATGCTTCTTCTTTCTATCTTCTTTCTTCTATCTTCTATCTTCCTTCGGTTTCTTCCTCCATCTTCTTCTTCTTCTGGTTCTTCTGGTTCTTCCTCCGGTGTTCTCGTCCGGCATCTTCCTCCGTGGCATCTTTTTCCCTTCTTCTTCTCGGGCCACTCCGCATCTACGGGAGGCTCCCACTGTGTGACGCTTCTAGTCTTCTGACGGTTCTTAAATAATGGAGGGCGGGGCCACCCGGTGAACCTGCCCCCCTCTGACGCACGGGGACTTGACAGGGACTTCCCTGTGGCATTCCCCGTGACGTCAGAGGTGGCGGGGTCACCCGTTACATAATCCCAGTCAATCCCAGTGCATCCCATTTTAAAAAGCTAACAAAAGTCCTGGGTGGCTTAACGCCAACGTAAAAATGCATGTAAAAGCAAAGGAGAAGGCCTTTAAAAAATACAAGGCTGAGGGGTCATCCTCAGCATTCCAACTTTACAAGGAATGTAAGGGTACAAGCAAGGCAGCTAAAATAGATAACGAAAGGTAGAGAGTAAAAAAATCCCAAAAAATTCTTTAAGTATATAAACAGTAAGAAAGGGAGGTCAGAACATATTGGCCCCATAAAGGATGATGAAGGGAATCTGGTTACAAAAGATGGAGACTTGGCAAAGGTTCTGAATTTATTCTTCTCCTTGGTCTTCACAAGGGAAATGGGGGGATTCCGTAACCAAGTCTGTGATGTTTATCTTCATAACACATCACCGGATGCAGCCTCATGGCCAACAGAGGATAAAATTAGAAGTAGACTTAACATTAATAAGTCACCGGGACCAGGTGGCTTGCACCCAAGGGTTCTTAAGGAACTCAGTCAGGTGATAGTCAGACCATTGCTCCTAATTTGTATGGACAGTCTACTGACTGGAATGGTACCAGCTGATTGGAAAAAAGCCAATGTAGCACCGATATTTAAAAATGGGCCAAAATATATCCCTGGGAACTTCAGGCCAGTTAGCCTAACATCAATAGTTTGTAAGCTCTTGGAGGGGATGTTAAGGGACTATATACAAGATTTTAGGAATAAAAACTGTATTATCAGCAGTAATCAGCATGGATTCATGAAGAATCATTCTTGCCAGACCAATCTATTAACCTTCTATGAGGAAGTGAGCTGCCATCTAGATAAAGGAAGGCCTGTAGATGTGGTGTATCTGGATTTTTGCAAAGGCATTTGATACAGTTCCCCATAAACGTTTACTGCACAAATTAAGGTCTGTCAGCATAGACCAAAGGGTGAGTATGTGGATTGAAAACTGGCTATGGGGGTGATTCCAGAGTGTGGTGATAAATGGGAGTACTCAGAATAGTCTGGTGTGGAAAGTGGGGTCCCCCAGGGTTCTGTGACTAATCCTATTTATTCTATTCATAAATGATCTGGAGGATGGGATAAACAGCTCAATCTCAGTATTTGCGGATGATACTAAGCTAAGCAGGGCAATAACTTCTATGCAGAATGTAGAAACCTTGCAAGAAGTTTAAAACAAATGAATGGGGTGGGCAACCACATGGAAAATGAGGTTTAATGTTGAAAAATGTAGAATAATGCATTTGGGTGGCAAAAATATGAATCCAATTTACTTGCTAGGGGGAGAACCTCTGGGGGAATCTAGGATGGAAAATGGCGCCCTAGTAGATGACAGGCTCAGCAATGGCATGCAATGCCAGGCTGCTGCAAGCAAGGCCAACAGAATATTGGCATGCATTAAAAAGGGGATTAACTCCAGAGATAAAACAATAATTCTCCCACTCTACAAGACTCTGGTCTGGCCACACCTAGAGTATGCCATCCAGTGCTGGGCAGCAGTCCCCAGGGGGGATGTGCTGGAACTGGAGAGGGTCCAGAGAAGGGCAACAAAGCTAATAAAGAGACTATAGGATCTCAGCTATGGGGAAAGACTGCAAGCATTGAACTTATTCTCTCTGGAGAAGAGACGCTTGAGAGGGGATATGATTTCAATGCACAAATACCGTACTGGTGACCCCACAATAGGGAGAAAACTTTTCCGCACAAGGGAATTTACTAAGACATGCGGCCATTCACTAAAATTAGAAGAAAAGCGGTTTAACCTTAAATTGTGTAGAGGGTTCTTCAATGTAAAAGCAGTAAGGATATGGAATTCTTTTCCACAAGCAGTGGTTTCAGCGGGGAGCATCGATGGGCGCCTATCAAGAACCATGAATCAGACCAAGACAGAAGTAAAGTTAAATCACACGTTTATTAATAATAATAATAATAATAATAATGTAAACAGAGTAAGCGTAGTCAAAACAATCCAGACTTCAATAACCGGATCGGGTAGTCAGCCAGAGATAAATGTAGTAGTACAGCAAGCAGGATCAGGAGCCAGAAGGAACATCAGCTGAGCGAGTCTTCAACAGGAACGCAGGAGAAAGTCTCTGTGATGTTGACAAAGGCGAAGGCAGAGTGGGCTGGACGGCTTTTAGTACACAGGACTGATGAGCAGAATCAGCAACAACTGGGTAACTGTGGAGAGAGATGGGAGCTGGCAATTAGCCGACAGCTGAGCGGCCAGCTCAGAAAAGGAAGGGCTGAGTCCAGCCCTGACAGTATCCCCTCCTCAACGACCCCTCCCCCTCGGAGGACCTCCGGGCTTGAGGGGAAAACGTCTATGGAAATCACGGAGGAGGACAGGGGCATGTAGGTCCGAGGATGAGACCCAAGAGCGTTCTTCCGGACCATACCCCTTCCAATGCACCAGGTACTGTATGCACACATGGAACGTACGGGAGTCAACAATGGATTGTTGTACTTCATACTCTTCATGGTTTTCAACCTGTATAGGGTGAGGACATGGCACCGAGGAGGTAAAGCGATTGCAGAGACCAAAGGTTTCAATAAGGAGACATGAAACACATTTGAGATGCGCATACTAGGAGGAAGGTCCAACGTGTAAGCCACTGGGTTAATCCTGCGAAGGATACTGAAAGGCCCAAAAAAATGAGGTACGAACTTCAAAGAAGGAACATGAAGTTGGAGGTTGCGAGACAAAAGCCAGATTCTGTCCCCAAACTGGTAGGAAGGTGCAGGCAGGCGTCTGCAGTCAGCATGGAGTCTGTACCTATTGTTAGCATGTTGCAAAGCCTCCAAAGTGGAACGAAGACCACGGAGATGCTCCTCTAATGCAGGAATACTCTGTGGAACAAACGAGTCAGGCAACATGAAAGGTTGGAAACCATAATTCGCCATAAACAGGGACAATCAGGAAGCAGAATTCAAAGCACTGTTGTGAGCAAACTCTGCCCATGGTAATAGGTCTGACCAGTTGTTATGATGGTCAGAAATATAGCAACATAAGAATTGCTCCAAGGACTGATTGGCTCGTTCTGTGGCCCCATTAGACTGCAGGTGATACATAGAGGAGAAAGCAAGCTGAATTCCCAACTGTGCACAAAAGGCTTGCCAGAACCGAGAGACAAACTGACTACCCCTGTCCGAGGCCATCACCTTGGGTAGCTCATGTAAGCGAAAGGTCTCCGAGCAAAAATGGAAGCCAGTTCCTTGGAAGTGGGCAACTTCTAAAGTGGAATAAAATCACACATCTTTGAGAACCAGTCAACCACCATAAGGATAACAGTGTTGCCTTAGGAGTTGGGTAACTCCTCAATGAAATCCATAGATAGGTGGGTCCAGGGCCTCTCTCCATTGGGTATGGGTTGTAGGAGGCCCACTGGAAGGTGTCGTGGAGTCTTACTCTGAGCACACACGGAACAGGCAGCTACGAAGGCAGTTATTAGAGCACGGCAGTATGGAGACTCTTTGGGACAAAGCAGCGGTCACAAGGTTTCTCAGGAGGAGCATGGACCTGAGCAGCAAGAATTTTGTCACCCAAAGGAGAAGTAACACTGGTGCAAACCGTAGCCAGAATACGGTCAGGAGGAATCACAGGAACCAGAACCGATTCTAACTTGGAAGTGGAGGAAAATTGTTGTGACAAGGCGTCAGCCCTTACATTCTTAGTACCGGGTAAGAATGAGACAATGTAATTAAAACTCGACAATAAAAGAGCCCATTGCGCCCTTCTGGGAGAAAGGCGCTTAGCCTCAGACAAGAATGTGAGATTCTTATGGTAAGTAAGAATGAGAACAGGCACAGTGGTACCTTCATGGAGATGTCTCCATTCTTTCAGGGCTAAAATGATCGCCAACAGCTCTCTGTCACCAATCTTGTAATTGCACTCTGCAGGTGACAATTTCTTGGAAAAATAGCCACATGGATGCATAGCACTCTCAGAGTTAGGGCGTTGAGACAGAAGGGTGCCAAATCCAGTCTCAGAAGCATCAACTTCTAGGATAAAAGGCAACGTAAGATCAAGATGTGCTAACACAGGAACAGAAACAAAGGCAGCCTGAGACTCTCAAAGGCCTTAATGGACTTAGGAGATCAACTCTGTGGGTTACTGTCCTTTCTGGTCATATCAGTCAGGGGCTTGACCAGAGATGAGAAGTTACGTATAAACTTCTGATAATAGTTGGCAAAGCCCAGGAAATGCTGCATAAACCCACGGGTCGGGGCCACTGTAGGACTGCCGAAAGTTTCTCTGGGTACATCGAAAAACCAGCAGTGGAAATTACATAGCCCAGGAATTTAACCTGTTCACGATGGAACTCGCACTTCTCCAGTTTACAATAGAGATTGTTTTCTCTTAGTTTCTGAAGCACATGACAGACATCTGTGTGGTGGCTCTCCAGGGACTTGGAAAATATGAGGATATCATTGAGATAAACCACCACACATAAGTGCAACAAATCTCGGAGGACATCGTTAATAAATTCCTGGAAAACTGCCGGGGCGTTAAAAAGGCCAAAAGACATTATGCGGTACTCATAATGGCCTGTTCTGGTATTAAACGCAGTTTTCCACTCATTGCCCTCTTTAATCTGCACGAGATTGTATGCCCCTCACAAATCAAGCTTTGTGAAAACCGTTGCTCCCTCAAGGCGGTCAAATAACTCTGTAATCAACGGAATCAGGTGGGCATTCTTAATCGTGACATGATTGAGACCCCTATAATCAATACAAGGTCTCAGTTCACCGCTCTTCTTCTTCACAAAGAAGAAACCAGCACCAGCAGGAGATGAGGATTTGCAGATGAAACCTCAAGAAAGTGCGTCTGTAACATACTCCTCCATGGCCTTATCCTCCAAGACCGACAAAGGGTAAACCCGGCCACGAGGGGGTATGACACCAGGTTGAATGTCAATTGGGCAATCATAAGGCCGGTGTGGAGGCAAACTATCGGCTTGACCTTTGTCAAAGACATCGCTAAAATCATGGTACTTGTTCGGCAGGGAGGAGAGTGAAGAGGTCACAGGACCTTGGCTACCTTCTGGAAGCATGTCTCACTGCATTGTGGTGACTGGGAGAGACCCTTAGCATGGAGCCAATCAAAAGAGGGGTTGTGCCTCTGTAACCAAGGATAACCAATAACCAGCAGAAACCTAGGTGAGAAAATAACTTGGAAATGGATTATCTCATGGTGGAGAGCCCCTACAGCCATGGACAAAGGAACCGTCTCATGAGTCACATGGGCAGGCAGTAGAGGTCTCCCGTCAAGAGCCTCAATGGCAAGTGGAGTGTCATGCACCCGCATGGGAATCAAATGCTGCGATACAAAGGCAGCATCAATGAACAGGCCTGCAGCCCCAGAGTCGATTAGAGCCTGTATCTCGATGGACGACTCAGCCCAAGAAAGGGTGACTGAAATCAGGGGCTTACCTTCTGGATAACTGGGGATGAAACAACGCCACCTAAGGTCTGTCCATGACAGAACCTCAAGGTTCGGGCATTCCCTGGATCGGTAGGACAAGACTTCCAAAAGTGACCTGCCTGGCCACAATAAAGGCACAATCTCTCCCTCCTCCTAAAGGCACTCTCATCCGCAGAGAGACGCATGAACCCAAGTGCATGGGTTCATCTTCACTGACCGACTCGGTACCAGGAGGCATGGGAGGTGAGGGAGGTATGGGTGGGACTGCAAAGCTCGGAGGCAAACGTACAGGAGACTTCCACAAGCGCTCCTTAAAAGAGAGTCTTTCTCCAAGTCTGGAGTCAATGAGGATGGCAAACGTGATCAACCTCTCCAGCTCAGTGGGTATATCTCGGGCTGCTATCTCATCTTTGATAGAATCCGAGACCATGAGAAAAAGCAGCCATGAGGGCCTCATTGTTCCAAGCAACCTCTGCTGACAGAGTACGGAATTCAATGACGTAGTCGGCAATAGTTCTCGTACTCTGTTTGATGGACATGAGGCACTTGGCAGCAGAAGTGGAGTGTGCAGGAACATCAAATACCCTTTTAAAGGAGGCCACAAAGTAAGGGTAACTCAAGACAACAGGTTTTTACATCTCCCATAGAGGGTTTGCCAAGGCCAAGGCTCTCTCAGAAAGCAAAGATATCATGAAACCTACTTTGCTTCTGTCCGTGGGAAACGCCTGGGGCAGCATCTCAAAGTAAATCTCAACCTGGTTGAGAAACCCTCTGCATTGAATTGGACCCCCCCAAATCGCTGGGGAAGCGGAGCGGAATCAGACATAGCTCTTATAGAGGTAATACTCGGGGCGGGTGCCTGCAGAGAGACTGGTGCAGCAGCAGGGACGGCCTGCAACTCAGGTTGTACCAGAGAAGCCACAGTGGGAGTTTCCAGGTGAGCCGTGCGACTCGGGAGCATTTGTAACGCTATGGCAAACTGATGCATGTGGTGATCTTGTTCATCCAATCTGGAAAAAATATTACCAACAAGTGGATTGACTGTATCTTCTGAATTCATGGCCTTCGCCTACTATAAGGAACCATGAATCAGACTGAGACAGAAGTAAAGTTAAATCACACTTGTTTAATAATAATAAGGTAAACAGAGTAAGCATAGTCAAAACAAGCCAGAGTTCAGTAACCGGATTGGGTAGTCAGCCAAGCAAATGTTAGAGAGCCAGAGATAAACGTAGTAGTACAGCAAGCAGGATCAGGAGCCAGAAGGAATGTCAGCCGAGCGAGTCTTCAACAGGAATGCAGGAGAAAGTCTCTGTGATGTTGACAAAGGTGAAGGCAGAGATCAAGTGAGCTGGAAGACTTTAAGTAGGCAGGACTGATGAGCAGAATCAGCAACAGCTGGTTAACTGTGGAGAGAGATGGGAGCTGGCAATTAGCTGACATCTGAGTGGCCAGCTCAAAGAAGGAAGGGCTGAGCCCAGCCCTGACAGCACCTAAACGACCACAACATACAGGGGTATACAATCTACTTTTATGGTGCCTCCATGGCAGCATACCAATGGTCAGTTGCTCCGCCCCCGACCAACCCACAGGACCACTTTAACTCTATAAATAAAAGAGTTGTTCCCCCCCTTCCGGTATTCTTTTCTCTGTCCTCATTCCTGCAGGATCACTATCAGCCCTACCTCACCGCTTTATGGTGTGACCCTTGCAGGTTAATGCTCTCCTGCAGTATGGAGTCCCATTACTTGGGCTACTAAAGACACCAGAAAAGTATGGAAGCCCATTTTTCTGTGGATCTTTTTGGGTTTTTTAGGGGTTAACAGGAGCTTGTTATTCTCCTCTATGTTCCCCTGTTCGGCATATCTCAAATTGAATATGTATATACTTATTTTTTCTTTTACATAAAAGGTTTCCTTCTACCTCCAGGAGATTAGATGGCCGGCAGTATCCCCCGTGTGTGTGTTTGTCTTCTCCCTGCTTCACTAGTGTGCGGCGATTCGTGTGCGCCGCTCAGCTCTGCTTTCCCGGGGGGGGGCGGAGTGACGGCGTAACGCCGCGGCGCATGCGCAGTAGCGCTCTGAAGCCGACGGCGGCCATCTTAGTGCACCCAGAATGCTCTCAGATATAAAGAGAGCTTGACTTCATTCAGGGGCTAGCTGCCTAGGGGAGGACATCTCTAAAGATGTCTTCTCTATATTTTCTCTTTCCATTGCTGTGTTATGGAGCCCAGCCAAGGTACTGGGGGGGTTTATATATTTATGTGCACATTATATATATATATGTGTATATATGTATATATATTTAAAACTGCAAAACTAGTCTAATGCCGCATCAAAAAGATCCTCAACATACCGCTAGGTAAGGGCTGCAACAGTCATGTAAGTTGTTTTTTTTTTTAAAAAGAGCAACCCGGACTGGTAGAAACATCTTTTTTTTGGTTTCTATTTTTTTTACTATAGCCCGCATGACGGATCATCCCGCAGGTCTTCCCACAGAAATTCTCCAGATAGGAGATCAAAGGGTCATAGGAGCTTGGGTCATTCTCACTCATACTCAGCCCATGCTTCCTGCAGTGGTCAGAGATCTCCCCAATGTTCCTCAAGTAGACATGACTAACAGCGCAGACCTGTGTATCCTGGAGACAAAGCATGTTGGGTGTGTGGAAAACAGGCCCTACTTGATAAACTGGTATGTGGTCATTGCCTTCTAGAAGCCACAGGGGGCAAAAAAAGAGACAAGCAAGAGTCTATGGAATCGATCAAAAATATGAATAAAGATTCTATCCAGGAGCTGGCCTTTTCCCAAGATCAAGTAACCCCACCCTCGGGCGAAACAGCAGTAAACACACCCACCCCTCAACCTGATCCAGATGCCGATTCTGAAAACGAGACAGAAGTGGGGGAGGAAAGTGCTTCGGCCTTTGACTTCTCTTTAGTAGAACCTTTTATCATTGCAGTAAAGGACACAATTTAATGGGAGGAAGACCCAGAGCCTCCATCTAAAACAAAGAGATATTTTCCACACCTAAAGAAAAAACTATCAGCCTTCCCTTTGATGGAAGAAATCAAGGAAGTGGTGACGGATGAATGGAAAGCAGCCATTGATGTCTTAAAATGTTCCTCCAGAGCTATGCTGTACTCCATCACTGCCAGAAGGGCACTGTGGCTAAAGCCATGGTTGGCCGACCCAACATCAAAGCAATCGTGGTGTCGCATTCCACATAATGGGAAAGCTCTGTTCAGCGACAAAATGGATGCAGCAATCACCAGAGTCACAGGGGGGAAAAGTGGTCTAATTCCCCAGGACAGAAACAGGAGGAAAAGATTTGCTACATGTCCAGCTGTTCAGCAGAGAGCAAAAGATTCCAGAACGTACCGCCCAGGTAGGGAGTACAGAAGAGGCTGGAAGGGTCCGCAAGCCACCTTTTTGAAGATGGGAAAACCTAAAGCCTCAACATCCACAGTTGAGGGCCAGAAGTCCTTTTGACTCCCTATCCACCCAAACTGGCCCAGTGGGAGCTCAGCTCAGAGCGTTTGCCCAGGTTTGGGTGGAAAATTGCGTAGATCAGTGGGCAGTTTCCACTGTCCTTCAAGGGCATTTCTGGAAATTCAGAAGGCGCCCCCCACCCTTTTTCTTCCAACCCACCAAAATTCCAACCTCCAAGGAGAAGAGGGAGGTCCTTCTTCAGTATGTGCAAATTCTTATTCTCCAACAAGCAGTAGTGCTGGTTCCGGACTTGGAAAAACGCTCAGGATTTTATTCCCCAATCTTTTTGGTCCCCAAGAAGTCGGGAGGTTGGAGGCCTGTATTGGACCTGAAGAGGTTGAACAGACACATTTGTGTAGAGCATTTCAAAATGGAATCCTTAAGCACAGTGATTCTATCAGTACAACCAGGAGATTGGATGGTCTCTATAGACCTCCAAGATGTCTATCTTCATATACCTATCCAACAGCAGTTTCAGCCATTCCTTCAATTCAAAATAGGCGACTTACATCTCCAATTCCAATGTTTTCCCTTCAGGATCTCAACAGCTCCCAGGACCTTCACCAAGGTGCTAGTGGCAATCTTAGCTCCTCTCCGAGAGAAAGGGATTCAGGTGCTACACTATTTCGACGACATCCTGATTTTATCCCAGCACAAAGAGACCCTAGAAATACATCTGTGGTCCTAGACACGCTGAGCAGGTTCGGGTGGCTGATCAATTATTCCAAAAGTCAGCTCACACCTATGCAGGAGATGACATATCTGGGCGCATTCTTCAACACTCCAGAGAAAGCAGTTCAGAAAAAATCCCTGTTCTAATAAGGAAAGTGAAAAAAGTACTAGTGAGCCATTCCATGTCAGCATCAGACTGTCTGAGCCTGCTGGGGTCCCTTTCTTCATGTATACCCATGCTAAAATGGGCCGGGTGGCATCTACGGGGATTCCAGCTGGGTTTTCTGTCTCAGTGGAGGAATCACCTAAAACAGAGGATATTGATCACGCCTGCAGTGATGTCCAGTCTCTGGTGGTGGACAAGACCATCGAACCTTCTGGTTCCCTGTTCCCTGGGGCCCATCTCATGGACCATTCTTACATCAGACGCAAGTCGGTTGGGTTGGGGAGCACACTACCAAGACCAGTTGGTACAAGGGGGATGGCAACTCAATTTGAAAGAAGTAGTTTCGAACATCTTGGAACTAAGGGCAGCATGGATGGCAATCTTGCATCTAGCCACCTCCCTCAGAGGCAAATCTATACTTCTCCAGATGGACAACAGAGCGGCAGTGGCCTTTGTCCAGAACCAGGGGGGAACACACAGCAGGCCCCTATTAGGTGAAGTAATGCCCATTCTAACCTGGGCTGAGAAGAATTTGATCAATCTACGGGCCTCGTATAACCCAGGGCCAGAAAATCAGCTAGCCGACCATCTGTCAAGATCATTCAGCGACAACAATGAATGGTACCTGAATCCGAGGGTCTTCTTCTGGATATGCCAACAATGGGGCACTCCTCAAATAGATTTCTTTGCCTCCCCACTCAATGTAAAGATGCCTCTATTCTTTTCAAGATTCCCGTCTTCAAGGTCAGCAGGAATGGATGCCCTAGTCCAGCCATGGAATTTTCAGAAGGGGTATGCATTTCCCTCGACCCCTCTGATATTGAGGTTTCTCCAACGTCTGACAACAGAAAAAGTCACAATCTTGGCAGTGATCCAGTATTGGCCCAAGAGACCGTGGTTCACGCTCCTAGTCAGGATGGCCCTGTGCAAGCCGCTTCCTCTTCCATGCATGGACAACCTTCTGTCTCAGGACTATTTCTCTCACCTGCACCCGGAAAGCCTAGACTTGAGGGCCTGGAAGTTGAGCGGAAGAAGTTGGGCGAGTTAGGGTGCTCTCATAGTTTTATCCAAACACTACTACAGGCAAGAAAATCCTCCACTAATTCCACCTATTACAGGGTATGGAGAAAGTTTACAGAGCTGGCAGAGGTTAAGCAATCCCCTGGAACCTGGGGTCCAGAATATACTTCTCTTCTTGCGGAGTGGTTTGGACTTAGGTTTGGGCCTGAAAACACTAAAGGTCCTTTCAGCTCTAACGGATACACGATGGGCATTAAACCCTCTGGTCAAACGCTGTTTTAAGCCAGTCTTAAGATTACGACCTCCCAGGAAAACGTTATACACCAAATGGGACTTGACTGTTGTATCAAATATCCTATCAAATCCTCCTTTTGCTCCCACAGAAGAGTGCACCTTGGAGGATATTTCCTTGAAGACGGTGTTCCTCATTGCCATCATCCAAGCTCTAGATTCACAGGAACCCTACATCACTTTTTTCCCCAGACAGGGTGGTTTTGCAGCCTATCCATCAATTTTTTCCTAAAGTACCTTTAATCTACCATTCAACCAGGAATGGGTTCCTCCAGCATTCAGGGAAGACCCAGCCTCCTCAAGACTACACGAGTTAGATATAGCTAGGTCCCTTAGGCACTATTTAAGTTTAACGCAACAGTTCTGTAAAGATCAACGACTGTTTATCATTCCAAAAGGCGCTAAAAAAGGAATGGCAGCATCCAAGACGACCTTGGCAAGCTGGATAGTGACGTTAATCCAAAGAGCATATCGGGCTAGTGGTCTTCCAGTTCCAGATGGGGTCAATGCGCATTCAACGCGGGGAATGGCCTCTTCTTGGGCAGCCTTGGCGTGGGTCTCCCCTGAGACAATTTGCCGAGCGGCTAGTTGGTCATCCTTCAACACCTTCATGACGCACTATAATGTAGACCCAGCGGTTCTTACTTCCCGAGAATTTGGGGAAAAGACCTTGCAGTTATCTGTGCTGAAGTTTCTGCAGCTGCTGTCATATAAGTGTTGCTGCAGACAGTGGGATATGTGGGGGACAAATGTACTACAGCACTCCAAAATTAGTGACGCTGTGCATGGGTCCCACACTGAGATTTTACATGCATTCTGCATGGCACCCCCATGTATGTAAAATCACAGTGTGAGTGTGCAACCTGCAGGCAAATTGCATGTTCAAAAAGACCATGCGATTTCACTGCGGGTCCCAAACTTTTCAAAGATTTTCAATGTGTGGGGGTGCCCATGCATGTGAAATCACAGTGCGGGTGTGCAACCTGCAGGGAAATTGCATGATAAAAAAACATGCAATTTTATATGCATTGGCATATTATCAATTTTCAATGGCTTCCAGTTGCCATGGAACCTGTCTAGTTGTCATGAAAACTGTGGTGAACTCATCTCGAATATGGGCGCCAGTTGTACTCCTACAGCTGCCGCTCCATTGAGCCCTCTGCATAGGGTGCATTAAGGCATCTTCAAAGCAAATGCCATCCCGCTGCCTTACATAATTGTGCAAGATGCATGCTGCCTTCACTGCACATATGGCGTTCTGCATATTAAGATAGATGGCGCTGTGCAAAAAATGCCATTTGTTTGAAAGCAAGCCAAATGTACATTCCCACATGCTTCTTGCTCTGTTCAGCTTGTAATTAAACACCCTCTTCTCAACATTTACGTTTCTACTGGAGTACGGCATTAGAAGGTGCTCTCCTAATGCAAATGCCTCATCCCAGAGGCAAACGTAGGGTGCAGGTGGATATGATTGGTAGTGGAGAGTTTGCAGGCATATCCAGATCATTGGAATGCACCATCTGACTGAAGGTGGAATGGGGAAAGATGCAGGAGTTCACGCTACTCCCATAGCAGCCAATGTCAACATATTGGAAGCAGTAGTTGGCATCCACAATCACCAGTAGGACAAAAGAGAAATATTTTTATAATTGAAGCATTTTCTTCCACTTGAAATCAGTTGGAAAAAAAGAAGGACCCCCCCTAAATGGGATTTTAAAGGCAACAACACTACTAATATAGAATAAAAAAGTGTTTATGGACCGCTTCAGCCTTGGAAGATTTTACCCCCTTCCTGACCAGAGCACTTTTTGCAATTCGGCACTGCGTCATTTTAACTGAAAATTTTGCGGTCGTGCGATGATGCACCCAAACAAAATTGACGTCCTTTTTTTCTCACAGATAGAGCTTTCTTTTGGTGGTATTTGATCACCTCTGCAGTTTTTATGTTTTGCGCTATAAACAAAAAAAAAGTGACAATTTTGAAAAAAACTCAGTTTTTAACTTTTTTGCTATAATAAATATCCCCCAAAAATATATATGAAAAAAAAATATTTTTTTCCTCAGTTTAGGCCGATATGTATTCTTCTACATATTTTTGGTAAAAAAAATCTTAATAAGCGTATATTGATTGGTTTGCGCAAAAGTTATAATGTCTACAAAATAGGGGATAGTTTTATGGCATTTTTATTATTTTTTTTTTTTTACTAGTAATGGCGGTAATCTGTGATTTTTAGCATGACTGCAACATTATGGTGGAGAAGTCGGACAATTTTGACACATTTTTGGGACCATTGCATTTTTACAGCGATCAGTGCTATAAAAATGCATTGATTACTGTAAAAATGTCACTGGCAGTGAATGGGGTTATCCACTGGGGGGCGATCAAGGGGTTAATGTGTTCCCTAGTTTGGGTTCTAACTGAAGGGGGGAGTGGACTGTGTAGGGGAGATGATAGATCACTGTTCATACTCTGTATGAACAGAGGATCTGTCTGTTCTCCCCACAGAGAACCGGAAACTGAGTGTTTACACACACAGATCCCCGTGGCCAAATCTGGAAGCGACGTAACATGACGGCGATTCGCGCAGCCAAGCCATGTTGCCGCAGTACAACTGCAGCGGCTGGTCAGCAAGCGGTTAATACATATAAAATTAGATCACTCACACATGCTTGCATAGCGCAGTATACATTGTACCAACTCCTTGCTTACTTTTTGATAAACATATGAATACATATTCTCCTATCCAATAAAATGAGGAAGGGCTTAAAACCAGAAACGCGTCGGGTACCGGAACCTTTTCTGAGCTTGGAGAGTACTACTATTCCAACACTTTTGCGTACTTGCTATCAATTCATGCTATCTTGTGTTTTGTTATGTTACTGTTTTAACTGAGCATCACGTGTGAGAGTGATCTAATTTTATATGTATTAATAAACACTTTTTTATTCTACATTGGTGGTGTTGCTGCCTTTAAAATCCCATTTAGGGGGGTTCTTCCTTTTTCCATATATCAGAGATGTGGCAACAATTCACCACTTTCTGACACGGTGAAAACATATTCATACTTGAAATCATTTGGACGATGCAAATATGTTTTCTGTCTACCGCTCCAAATTAGTTCGGAAAATTGCATCGCTCTCAAAACAAATTTGCAATTTATAGCCACTCCTCGTTCATAGGCTTTGCCATCACCATGTTGTGCAACACATCCCAAATTGTACTGCACGTGTCGCGTATTATGTAGCTCGCGGTTGATTTTTCAACCATGAAAAAGTGCAAACTAGCCAATGATTGTTCAGTAATATGTACCTGTGAGACAAAAATGACATAAGTATTTCTGTGTTTTTTTACAGTTATTATCATGAAAAAAAATGGAAAAGCCTCAAAGATGCCTATACATGATATAGGAGACAATTGAGGAAATTCAAAAATGAACAGGCTGTCGACAAACCCCTTCACTACATCCATGCAAAGGAATTGGAATTTTTGTGGCCGGTTCTAGAAATGAGCTCCTTTGAAATTATGACATATAAAGTATATAGACATTCTAAAGCATGTTTCTTTTTTTTTTTTACAGTACCCAACGTTCATGGGAAACTGCAGCTGCTCGTGCTCCTGCTCCTCAAGAATCTCATGATGAGAGCCCTGATGAAGAGGCCAGCCAAGCAATGCCTCACATGCCGCCAGAGAATATGGACAACACCACATCAATGGCATCTTCTGGTGAAAACATGACCCTTCGGGCTGAAGTAGTCACCCCTCCGGCTGAAGTGGTCACCCTTTCTCCGGCTGAAGTTGTGCGCCATTCGTTGGCAAGGCCTGCTCGAGACAAGGGGCAGGACAAATTTAATTGGCTGGTTGACTTATGGATGACTTTTCCTAAAGAATGGAGGAAAGCCCAAGCATTTTATTTCTAAAAAGCTTGAACAAATTTGTAATGCAAGTCCCCCAATCTAGCCAGGTAGAAATGCACAGAACAATGCTGAACACCGTTTCATCATTCATGGCCAAAACCACACCCTCCCAACTTTCACCCATCCTATCAACAAATCGTTACAATACTAGTCCTTCTTATCCTATACCTCATCACCATGATCCATCATCATCATACACATTCACACCACCACCTGCTCCCTACACAAATTTCCCACATTACATACCCAGCTCTTATCCCTCTCCTCCATCCTCATACCACCATGCTAATTATTACACCAATACACTTCCCTCAGGTTCCCTGGATACCTCTCACCCTTCAAGTCCCATTCATTCCAACAGTCTGCCTTTCTGCATGCATTCCATTTAACCGACTTCCCTGCAAACATCTACTTCCATGCATACCTCTCAATCATCTACTTCCACACATTCATTCCAACCTCCAAACTTACATGCATAATTCCCAAAAGTCATCATCCATTTCTCCCTCTGAATATTTTCCTAGCCCACGACTACATCCTCCTATCATGCTCCTTCCACTACATCAGCCCTAGGAATGAATGATGAAATGCAATGCCCAATATACTCACCCGGAAGATTTGAGAATCTTTGAAGGTCCTTTTATTATTTTTTGATAGCTTTTGTCTTCTTCTGCTGAAGCCCATCTGCCTCAAGGTTCAATGTGTTGTGCATTATTCTGCATACCTTGGTTCTAACGAATGGTTATTTAAGTTACTGTTCCTAGTACCTTTCTATCAGTCTGCCCATTCTCCTCTAACACGAGGGGGAGAAAGGATGTGATCCCTGGTGCCGCACATCCGTGTGGTCCTATGATGGTGTTCAGAGTGGCAACCTTTACCTGGACCAAGCCTAGTCCAGGCAGAGGTTGCCACTCTGAACACCATCAGTAGATCTGCCTCAGGGTTCAATGTGTTGTGCATTAAAAGATGATATTCTGCATAACTTGTTTATAATGAATGGTTATTTAAGTTACTGTTATCCTTCTATCAGTCTGCCCATTCTCCTCTGGAGAGAAAGGAGGTGACTCTATTATTATATACTACTAAGCATACAGTTTAAAATAAATAAATAAATAAATAAATAAATGAGTGCACTACAAGTACACTTTAAGCAAAATCTGTGCCTATGTCTCTCTTCTTCATAGTGGGTAGTTGAGAGAGGAACGGAGGTTGGGAGTAGGAGGTTAGGGTTGCAGGGGAGGAGGTTAGAGGTTAAAGAATTTTTTTTATTTAAAAAAAAAGCAATTTTTATGAAGGTAAAAAAAAAAATGTGCACCAACAGTTGCATGCAGGAGCCTTAAAAGCATTGCATTAGCCATCAGCAGATCGCTGATGCCATGCAGGTCTCCTGCACACTATCACTGTATCGGCTTACCTGTACATCCCTTATGGGTAAGCCTACACTCCATGACAGGAGGACCTACCACAGGGCTCCACAGTGTTGTGGAAGTTCATTGAGAGCTACCACTGTCTGGGCTTGTAGTCATTCAGATACACAGAGCTGTGTGTTTGAATTATGTGGCCATGGGGTGTCCAGCCCTGCATTGGCCGCGCTGCTTATAATTAGTGTCAGCTAATACGGGGTAATTCACCCCATATGGCAGATGCAGCATTGGGAACGTGCTACATGTTCCAAAATCGGGTGGAACATGTAACATGTTACCAAAGGTGAACTAAGGTAAAGAGAGGGGTAGGGAGTGGGAGATGTGGGTTTGGAAAGAGGGTATGGGGAATATGGTGGGGAGATGGATTGTTGTTGCTTACCTCAGTGTGATCATGAGCCTTTCCACCAGTGGAATACTATCCGATAATAGGTGTCTTCTTTCTGCAGATGTGGAGAGAGTAACCCAAGCAACTCATCTAAACTGTAGGATAGAAGATTTATTGTTAGTAGGTAAATAATCTATCATATATTGTTATGATTGTACAAGCTTTACGTGAATGAGGAGATGAACCCAGTGGCGACACTAGAGTTGGTATCTGGTGTGGTAAAACATGGTTTCACCCCCCCATCCGGCGACGTCACTGGCGCATGCACTCTGAAGGTCTGGCATACTGTGCCAGACCTTCAGAGCACCGTGCCGTAACTGAGGGCTCCCGCACATATGCGGGAGTGACATCATCGTAGCTCTGCCCATACTTTTCACTATCTGCTATCCTCAGGACCGGATCTGATGGCCGCAGAGAAGATGGCAAGATGCTGTGACCTGCCGACAAGGCGTGTTGCTTGCTGGACCGTGGTGGACAGTATCTGATGGCTGCAGCTAGGGAAGATGGAAAGATGCTGCTGTGAACTTCTGCTTGCTGGACGGATCTGATGTGGGTGTGGATCACTGTCCGTCTACACCGGGGCTGTGGACACCCCCCCTTATCTGACCAGCTTAGGGCGGCTCAACTCAGCTACTATACCTGGATGGTGGACACAGCACCCCCCTCCATCAGACCAGCTTGGGCTGGGCGGCTCAGTGAGCTACTATACCTATATATAATATAGCTGTGTCCAGGGGCAGACTGACAACTCATGGGGCCCCCGGGCAATAGGAGATCCTGGGGCCCCCTGTCCCCACTCATGTGTTCCCACCCACACTCAAGCCACACCCACACAAATCCCCACCTACATTTTGCACTGCCCACACTACATGCGTTCGTCACAGAATTACATTAAAGAAAGTGCAACAACAGGTACCTTTCCAAAATTAAAGTGATTGTAAAGGCTCGTTTTTTGTTTTTTTAAATAACAAACATATCATACTTACCTTCACTGTGCAGCTCGTTTTGCACAGAGTGGCCCCGAACCTCGACATCTGGGGGTGGCTCTCGCGGCTCCTCCCCACATCAGATAACTCCCTAGGAGAAGCGCTCTCCCGGGGGAGGGTTACCTTGCAGGTGGGCTCCCGTGTCCAGCATTTGCGTCTATAGACACATGTTTACATACATGTGCTCATCCTACATAAAGCTTTTCATATAGAGCATGTGCTGGGATCATGGGGGTGCTTTACATTTTTTTTTTTATTATTTTTATTAACTTTATATAATTTTCACTGATCACCAATGTAAGGAACATTCTTCTCACTGACCACCAATGTAAGGAACATTCTTCTCACTGACCACCAATGTAAGGAGCATTCTTCCCACTGACCACCAATGTAAGGAACATTCTTCTCACTGACCACCAATGTAAGGGGCATTCTTCCCACTATTTATTGAATCCATATTGAGCACTATATTTGATTGGCTGTTTGCTTCTGCTTAGGCCTGGCACACACGCACAATCACAATCACGCACATGATGATGAAGTCATCATCATGTGCGATTGTGCGTGTTTGCCAGGCCTAAACAGAAGCAAACAGCCAATCAAATATAGTGCTCAATATGGATTCAATAAATATGCATAGCCATAGATATCATAAATGACTACAGGAAGTAACCAGAGACTGCGAATGCAACTACAGGAGATAACCAGAAACTGCGAATGCAACTACAGGAAATAACCAGACTGCAAATGCGACTACAGGAGATGACCAGAGACTGGGGATGCGACTACAGGAGATAACCAGACTGCGAATGTGACTACAGGAGATGACCAGACTGGGGATGCAACTACAGGAGATAACCAGAGGCTGCAAATGCGACTACCGGAAATAACCAGACTGCGAATGCGACTACAGGAAATAACCAGAGACTGGGGATGCAACTACAGGAAATAACCAGAGACTGGGGATGCGACTACAGGAAATAACCAGAGACTGGGGATGCGACTACAGGAGATAACCAGAGACTGGGGATGCGACTACAGGAAATAACCAGAGACTGGGGATGCGACTACAGGAAATAACCAGAGACTGGGGATGCGACTACAGGAAATAACCAGAGACTGGGGATGCGACTACAGGAAATAACCAGAGACTGGGGATGCGACTACAGGAAATAACCAGAGACTGGGGATGCGACTACAGGAAATAACCAGAGACTGGGGATGGGACTACAGGAGATAACCAGACTGGGGATGCGACTACAGGAAATAACCAGACTGCGAATGCGACTACAGGAGATAACCAGAGGCTGCAAATGCGACTACAGGAAATAACCAGAGACTGGAGATGCAACTACAGGAGATAACCAGAGACTGCGAATGCGACTACAGGAAATAACCAGAGACTGGGATTGCGACTACAGGAGATAACCAGAGACTGGGGATGCGACTACAGGAGATAACCAGAGACTGGGGATGCGACTACAGGAGATAACCAGACTGCAAATGCGACTACAGGAAATAACCAGAGACTGCAAATGCAACTACAGGAAATAACCAGACTGCGAATGCAACTACAGGAAATAACCAGACTGCGAATGCGACTACAAGAAATAACCAGAGACTGGGGATGCGACTACAGGAGATAACCAGACTGCAAATGCGACTACAGGAAATAAAGACTGCGAATGCAACTACAGGAGATAACCAGAGACTGCGAATGCGACTACAGGAAATAACCAGAGACTGCGAATGCGACTACAGGAGATAAACAGAGACTGCGAATGCGACTCCAGGAGATGACCAGACTGTGAATGCGACTACAGGAGATGACCAGACTGCGAATGCGACTACAGGAGATGACCAGACTGTGAATGCGACTACAGGAAATAACCAGAGACTGGAGATGCAACTACAGGAGATAACCAGAGACTGCGAATGCGACTACAGGAAATAACCAGAGACTGGGATTGCGACTACAGGAGATAACCAGAGACTGGGGATGCGACTACAGGAGATAACCAGAGACTGGGGATGCGACTACAGGAGATAACCAGACTGCAAATGCGACTACAGGAAATAACCAGAGACTGCAAATGCAACTACAGGAAATAACCAGACTGCGAATGCAACTACAGGAAATAACCAGACTGCGAATGCGACTACAAGAAATAACCAGAGACTGGGGATGCGACTACAGGAGATAACCAGACTGCAAATGCGACTACAGGAAATAAAGACTGCGAATGCAACTACAGGAGATAACCAGAGACTGCGAATGCGACTACAGGAAATAACCAGAGACTGCGAATGCGACTACAGGAGATAAACAGAGACTGCGAATGCGACTCCAGGAGATGACCAGACTGTGAATGCGACTACAGGAGATGACCAGACTGCGAATGCGACTACAGGAGATGACCAGACTGTGAATGCGACTACAGGAAATGACCAGACTGCGAATACAACTATAGGAGATAACCAGACTGCGAATGCGACTACAGGAAATAACCAGAGACTGCGAATGCGACTACAGGAAATAACCAGACTGCGAATGCGACTACAGGAAATAACCAGACTGCGAATGCGACTACAGGAAATAACCAGACTGCGAATGCGACTACAGGAAATAACCAGACTGCGAATGTGACTACAGGAAATAACCAGACTGTGAATGCGACTACAGGAAATAACCAGACTGTGAATGCGACTACAGGAGATGACCAGACTGCGAATGCGACTACAGGAAATAACCAGAGACTGCAAATGCGACTACAGGAAATAACCAGACTGCGAATGCGACTACAGGAAATAACCAGAGACTGCGAATGCGACTACAGGAAATAACCAGACTGTGAATGCGACTACAGGAAATAACCAGACTGCGAATGCGACTACAGGAAATAACCAGACTGCGAATGCGACTACAGGAAATAACCAGACTGCGAATGCGACTACAGGAGATGACCAGATAGCCAGTTTTAAAATGTAAACTTTCAGCAATGCACAGCTATACACAGGGGGGTAAACAACATTTCCAAGAATGGTTTAGCAAAAAAAAAAGGGGTCTACAGGCCGTTTATATAATGTAGGCAGAAGGACCTACCTGACCATTCGGGCTCACCTCCCGCTCTCAGAGGTCCGGGGGCGGAGTTTTCGTCAGTAGGGGGCGGAGCTTTCATCCAGGAGGACGGGGTTTTCATGCGGTGCGGCGGGCGGCTTTTTTCCGCTGCTGACTGAGCCGCTCATGGGGCCCCTCCTGACGTCGGGCCCTCGGTCGGCGACCGAGTGACCGAATGGTCAGTCCGCCCCTGGCTGTGTCTGATAACCGGGGGGGGGGGTTACTTCTGCTGGACACAGCTATATTTATATTTTAATATTATATATAGGCATAGTAGCTGACTGAGCTGCCCACCCTGAGCTGGTCTGATGGGGGGGAGGGGGGCTGGACACAGCTATATTATATACACCCCCCCTATATCAGACCAGCACAGGGCGCCAGAAATGTACACTCCTCTCACAGGGGTGTAAGTGGGTGGTGTGGTGACACCATGGCAACCCCCCTCACCTAAGGCTATCACACCTCACTTAAGGCTCAGGCCAGCGGCGAACAATCCCTCATCACAAGCCACCACCCTCCCATCCATTACAGCACTATCTCAGGGCCAGGGCAGGGTGGGCAGCTCACAATACACCCGTGACCTATTCCGGGTGACAGCTGGGGAGGACAGTGTGCAGCTGCACTTCCCAGGCAGAGATAGTGACATGTGATAGGTTCAGCAAGGAAGTAGGAGGAGGAAGAAGGACACAGTCCAGGTTGCGGCGCTGGAGGTGTTCCAGCCGGGTCAGCTGAAAAAAAAATGACAGGGCTTTCCTCAACCTCAGGAGAGTCGGGATGGTGTCACCCCTCTAGCAGGTGTCACCCGGGTACGGCCTGCACCCCTCTGCACCCCCCCAGAGACGCCACTGGATGAACCCACCCTTTGAAAGACATCCGTGTGTACTCAAGGAATTTCTCTTCATGCACTCGGAGAGCACTGTATATTGCCTAGACCTGGCCACACAGTTCTCTATTGGCAATAACAGGATGGACCCAGTATCTGCGCTTGTTTTCTTGCTCTTCTTGCTCTTCTTGCTCCAGCATTAGTAGTGCAGCTGCTACAAATGCGAGAAAACCGTTCTTAGCAGACATCTTCCAAAAAACGGAGAGCACACAAGGAGCACATGGAAACTTGACCTTCACAAACCACACCAACACTACCCACAAAACCAGGAAGAGAAGGACCACTTTATGCAGATGTTAGATGTCATAATGCCTGCCTCCAAACACCTTCACAAAACTCACCAAAAAAACGCCAGAAAAACACATCTGAAAATGATACGCTCAGGTGTGAACGGAACCTAAATGATATCATGAAATCCTTTATTTATTTTGAAACTGTTTTTTGCAGTACTGGGATTGCCAGCATCCTGAGAAATACTTATCAACAGCCTTGTTTGATGGCTTTAAGTTCCCTCTTATTCACATTGTTAGTCTTTTTGAAACCTGTACACTTTTGTACTGACATTCAAGTTTACTACACAGAAAGTTCAGTAAAAAGAATGTATCTGAAGATGTCACCCTGCTAAACTGTTACTCCTCTCCTGCCTATTGCATAGATACCCATCTAGATTGGAGCAGATGTTCTTATCCTGCTAACCGCTATGTAATTTTATTAGTGAGCACTCTGTATATTCCCATGTGTTAATATTTACCCTTATTACTACTACTACTCGAGGTCAGAAGATGACATACTTGGTTTATCATTTAATAGACCCTTACAAAACACCATGATCCACAACTCAATTACATATTTTATTGACTCTTATATATCTTTAAATGTGCAACTTTTCTAAATATATCCATTACATTATCAATTATATAAAATTAAATTAAAGCTAAACTAAAGCCATTTTGCCAAGTAGTGTTGGCACCATCAAATGGATGGATGGATGGATAGCACCATCACCAGCCAGTCATGGCTTAAAGAACTCCTAAAAGCCTTTACGGGAACCCTGGCTGAGAGTGGCTGGAATGGACAAAAAGATTACTGATGAGCAAACTGGTTGAAAACTAGGCAAAGCAATAAATTAGAAACGTGCAGCTTTTTGAATTTTTCTGAATACACAGTATCTCACAAAAGTGAGTACACCCCTCACATTTATGTAAATATTTTATTATATATTTTCATGTGACAACACTGAAGAAATGACACTTTGCTATAATGTAAAGTAGTGAGTGTACAGCTTGTATAACAGTGTAAATGTGCTGTCCCCTCAAAATAACTCAAAACACAGCCATTAACGTCTAAACGTCTGGCAACAAAAGTGAGTACATCCCTAAGTGAAAATATCTAAATTGGGCCAAATTAGCCATTTTCCCTCCCCGGTGTCATGTGACTTGTTGAAGTGTTACAAGGTCTCAGGTGTGAATAGGGAGCAGGTGTGTTAAATTTGGTTTGGTTTATCACTCTCACTCTCTCATACTGGTCTTTAGAAGTTCAACATGGCACCTCATGGCCAAGAACTCTCTAAAGGATCTGAAAAAAAAATTATTGCTCTACATAAAAATGGCCTAGGCTATAAGAAGATTGTCAAGACCCTATAACTGAGCTTCAGCATGATGGCCAAGATCATACAGTGGTTTAACAGGCAGGACCATCTTAATGAGAGGCACACCTGGGCATTGCCCAGGGGCCCCAGCTGCATGGGGGGGCCCTGCACTTTCCCCAAAGAAGCTGCTCCTTGAGAATAGGCTGCCTGGAAATTGGAAGCCCCATGATGGCACTGAGAGTGATGGATACACAGGGAAGGCAGGCTGACATTGGTGTGCCGTGCTGTGCAGAACGATACCTATTTCACAGCCAGCAGGGAGGGGTGGGGCCGGAGTGCCAGTGATGCTCTGACCCATGCAGCCTGAATGTTTGGGACTCAGAGGGTAGAAGCTGGAGTGGGCTGCTGAGTAGGCAGCACTGAGAGCCCATCTGTGGAAGTGGCTTTGTGGATGGTGTCATGGTAAGCCCAGCTGTCCAGCACTGTTTGCACCGAAGGGCTTGGAATGTCCAAAGGGATGCTTCCTCCTCAACCCTTCCTTCTGCCTGCATGACTTGATTGGTATAGGCGAGTCCTTGTCACCGTGCTGGAGGTGGGCACATAGCCAAAAGTTCACATGCACTGTATCTCCACTGGAAAAGGGGATACTACATGGATGGAATAAAGGTGCTGGGGGATATCAAGGGTGTATGGGGGAAAACAATTCTTAGGGGGGATCTGGGGTGTATAGGGGGTAGCAATGCTTGGGGTATCTTGGGTGGCTATAGTGCTAGAGGTATCAGGGATGTAGAGGGGCCACAATGTAGGGGGTATCAGGGATTTAGTGGGGTCACAATACAAGGGGTATCTTATGGTATATGGTAACAGTGCTGGGGAATATCTAGGGTGCAGAGAGGGATCAGAGTGCTGGGGGGGATATCTGGGGTATAGAGGGGTCAGAGTGCTGGGCCAATATCTGGGGTGCAGAGAGGGATCAGAGTGCTGGGGGAATATCTGGGGTGTAGAGGGGTCAGAGTGTTGGGGGGTATGTGGGGTGCAGAGAGAGATCAGAGTGCTGGGGAAATATCTGGGGTGCAGAGAGGGATCAGAGTGCTGGGGGGGGGGGAATATCTGGGATGTAGAGGGGTCAGAGCGCTGGGGGAATATCTGGGGTTTAGAGGGGTTAGAATGCTGGGGAGATATGTGGGGTGTAGGGGGTCTGAGTGCTAGGGGGATATCTAGGGTGTAGAGGGGTCTGAGTGCTGGGGGAAATTTGGGGTGTAGAGGGGTCTGAGTGCTGGGGGACATCTGGGGTTTACAGGGGTCAGATTGCTGGGGGATATGTGGGGTGTAGAGGGGTCAGTGTTCTAGAGGATATCTGGGTGTAGAGGAGTCAGGGTGCTGGGGGGATATCTGGGATGTAGAGGGGTCAGAGTGCTTGGGGGATATCTGGGATGTAGAGGGGTCAGAGTGCTGGAGGGATATCTGGGGTGTAGAGGGGTCAGAGTGCTGGGGGATATCTGGGATGTAGAGGGGTCAGAGTGCTGGAGGGATATCTGGGGTGTAGAGGGATCAGAGTGCTGGGGGGATATCTGGGGTGTAGAGGGGTCAGAGTGCTGGGGGGATATCTGGGGTGTAGAGGGGTCAGAGTGCTGGGGGGATATCTGGGGTGTAGAGGGGTCAGAGTGCTGGGGGGATATCTAGGATGCAGAGAGGTCAGAGTGCTGAGGGGGATATCTTGGGTGTAGAGGGGTTGGAGTGCTGGGGGGATATCTGGGAGGTAGAGGGGTCAGAGTGCTGGGGGGATATCTAGTGTGTAGAGCGGTCAGAGTGCTGGGGGGAAATGTGGGGTGTAGGGGGGTCTGGGTGCTAGGGGGATATCTATGGTGTAGAGGAGTCTGAGTGATGGGGATATTTGGGGTGTAGAGGGGTCTGAGTGCTGGGGGATATCTGGGGTATAGAGGGGTCCGATTGCTGGGGGGATATGTGGGGTATAGAGGGGTCAGAGTGATAGGGGATATCTGGGTGTAGAGGAGTCAGAGTGCTGGGAGGATATCTGGGATGTAGAGGGGTCAGAGTGCTGAGGGGGATATCTTGGGTGAAGAGGGTCGGAGTGCTGGAGGGGATATCTGGGAGGTAGAAGGGTCAGAGTGCTGGGGGGATATCTAGGGTGTAGAGCGGTCAGAGTGCTGGGGGGGTATCTGGGGTGTAGAGGGGTCACAGTGCTGGGGGGATATCTTGGGTGTACAGGGGTCAGAGTGCTGGAGGGATATCTAAGGTGTAGAGGGGTCAGAGTGTTGGAGAGTTATTTATTTGGGGTTGAGAATCCAGGGGCATGGAGCATACTTGCCAACTGTCCCAAATTTCTCAGGACATTCCCAAGATTTAGACCCTTTTCCCGATCTAATTGTTTCCCGGAAGATGTCCCGAGAAATTCTGTTTTTCACGATTTTCGCCACCAGCTGCTAAAGGTCTGCGGCCGGCGGAGACGATGTCTCCGCCGGACGCCATTTTCTAGGAGACCATAGGCTGGCTACTGATGGCTACAATAGAGATTGAGCTGCACCGCCGCCCACCCCCGGCCTGCTCCGCCCCGCTGCCAGTCTCTGTGACCTGTTAAGGAAATGGGCGGGGGATGGGCGGCGCAGCAGCTCAATCTCTACTGTAACAATGCGGCTCCGCTCGAACAACTTTGGGGCCGGTCTGGATGTCACAGGGGGGCCAGTCTGGATGTCATGGGGGGCCAGTCTGGATGTCACAGGGGGGCGGTCTAGATGTCACGGGGGGGCTGGTCTGGATGTCACAGGGGGAGGCTGGTCTGGATGTCACAGAGGGGGGCCAGTCTGGATGTCACTGAGGGGGCTGGTCTGGATGTCACAGGGGGGCTGTATAGACTGGATGTCACAGGGGGGCACCAGATGTAAAGAGGACTGTGCTGATGGGGACTCCTGATGTGAGGGGGGCTCCGCTGGGGACTCCTGATGTGAGGGGGCTCCGCTGGGGACTCCTGATGTGAGGGGGGCTCCGCTGGGGACTCCTGATGTGAGGGGGCTCCGCTGGGGACTCCTGGCATGACAGGGGGCTCTGCTGGGGACTCCTGGTGTGAGGGGGCTCCGCTGGGGACTCCTGATGTGAGGGGGCTCCACTGGGGACTCCTAATGTGAGGGGGGCTCTGCTGGGGATTCCTGGTGTTATGGGGGCTCTGCTTTGGACTCCTGATGTGAGGGGGGCTCCGCTGGGGACTCCTGGTGTGAGGGGGGCTCCGCTGGGGACTCCTGGTGTGAGGGGGGCTCCGCTGGGGACTCCTGATGTGAGGGGGGCTCCGCTGAGGACTCCCGGTGTGAGGGGGGCTCCACTGGGGACTCCTGGTGTAAGGGAGGGCTCCGCTGGGGACTCCTGATGTGAGGGGGGCTCCGCTGGGGACTCCTGGTGTGAGGGGGGCTCCGCTGAGGACTCCTGGTGTGAGGGGGGCTCCGCTGGGGACTGCTGATGTGTGGTGGGCTCCACTGGGGACTCCTGATGTGAGGGGGGCTCCGCTGGGGACATCTGAAGTAAGGGGGGCTCTGCTGGGGACATCTGATGTGAGGGGGCTCTGCTGGGGACACCTGATGTAAGGGGGGCTCCGCTGGGGACATCTGATGTAAGGGGGGGCTCCACTGGGGACATCTGATGTAAGGGTGGCTCCGCTGGGGACATCTGATGTAAGGGGGGCTCCGCAGGGGGCACTTAATGCAAGGACAGGCTCCTCTGGGGACTCCTGATGCAAGGACGGCCTCTGCTGGGACACCTGATGCAAGGACGGACGGCTGGTGGCAGGCGACGTGGCAGGTAACACGCTCAGGGATCCCACTGATTCAGCATTATGGTGAGTTGAATGATTTCATTTGTAATAATTCTATTATTCAATGTAATAATAGAAATAATGCGCTTCAATCATCCTGACACCATAACAACCATGGTGCCGGGATGATTGAAGCGCTAACGCCAGGTGTTTGGAGTATCTTTATCTGCTGATTGTTAAACTTTCTAGAATACACATATTTCCATTGTTGTATAGGACCTGGGGCTGCTGTCCCTCCATCCCTCTCCTCCCCTTTCCCTCTCCATCCCTCATTCATCTCAGACTCTAACCACACCCCCTTTGAGCCATGCCCATTTAAGACATGCCCACTATTTTGCGTAAACCACACCCATTTTTCACTGCGGCGTGCTACGCACACTGCATTTTAACTTTCCCATTATGACACGCCCACAAACGCATGCCCCACCCCCTGATTATAACAAGACTCCGCCTACAGCCAAAAAAGTGTCCCTAAAATTTTTTTTAGAATGTTGGCAACTATGATGGAGGTGTTAACAGGATAACAATTTTAGGGGGAAACCTGGTGTGTGTGTGTGTGTGTGTGTGTGGGGGGGGTTGGTAGGGTGGAGTTAGGAGTGCTGGATGTATATAAGATGTAGAGGGGTTACAATGTTGGGGGTATCTGAGGCCTTGTCAGGCTGGATGGTGCCTCATGATTTTTAATGGTGGCCGTGTCTATACTTGTTACAACTGTCCTGTGCATCAATATAGCAGATATATTATATGCACAGAACAGCTTTGTTACTTTATATACTGTATGTATTGTTCATGTAGTTAAAGCGGAGTTCCACTTGGTGTCTGTTTACCTGTGCCGTCTCCATTGTAGTGGCACCAGAGCATTACTTTGCCCAGGGGCCCATGATGCTATTAAGACGGCTCCGTTAACAGGACAGGTTTCACTCAGAACAAACCTCTCCATGATTGACCAAAGAAGTTGAATGCACGTGTTCAGCATCATATCCAGAGGTTATCTTTGGGAAATAGACGTATGAGTGCTGCCAGCATTACTGCAGAGGTTGAAGGGGTTGTACAGAGTTGCGATGACGTGTGCCTGTTATATCGGAATAGAGTTAAGCTTTAAAAGTAGTCAACAATTTTTTCCAAAATCTGTCCCCCAACACCCAGTTATTCTCCCATGGGTTGCCATAGAGAAGTATAGAGACGTTAAGGCCAGGCTACCAGCTTTTATGGCAAACATGACATGTCACATATCACTGCTCTCTGCTTATGTGATGTTTTGCAGGAGCAACAAAAGAGAGTTACATGCTTGAATTTTTCTACATCATAAAGACTGTTAAAGCCATGTGAATCCCAAAGAGATGGGTCTATTTAAAAATGTTTTTGTCCAAACGCCATACAACAATCCCCCAAGATTTACAAATTTTATTTGGCTTCAGCTGTAAAAATGTGTCACTCAAGGATGAAAGTTGTGTGAATCCCAGGTGAAAATATTTACAAATAGAGACATAGAGACAAACATATAATAAAAGCTGCTTCCTAGAAGTTTTTTTTTTTAACCACTTAAGGACCGAGCCTCTTTTTTTACACTTGTTGCTTATAAGTTAAAATCAGTTTATTTTTGCTAGAAAATTACTTAGAACCCCCAAACATTATATATATATTTTTTCTAACACCCTTGAGAATAAAATGGTGGTCGTTGCAATACTTTCTGTCACACCATATTTGTGCAGCGGTCTTACAAGAGCACTTTTTTTTTTTAAAAATACACTTTTTTAAAGAATAAGACAACAGTAAAATTAGCCCAATTTTTTTTTATATTGTGAAAGATAATGTTATGCAGAGTAAATTGATACCCAACATGTCACGCTTCAAAATTACGCCTGCTCGTGGAATGGCAACAAACTTTTACCCTTAAAAATCTACATAGGCGTTTAAAAATTTTTACAGGTTACCAGTTTTGAGTTACAGAGGAGGTCTAGGGCTTGAATTATTGCTCTTGCTCTAACGATTGTGGCAATACCTCACATGTGTGGTTGGAAGACCATTTTTCATATGCGGGCGATACTCACGTATGCGTTCGCTTATGCGCACAAGCTTATCGGGATGGGGCGTTTTTTTTTCTTATTTATTTTACTTTGAATTTTTTATTTTGACACAGTTTTTTTAAAAAAAAAAAATTTGGGTCACTTTTATTCCTATTACAAGAAATGTAAACATTCCTTGTAATAGAAAAAAAGCATGACAGGACCTCTTAAATATGAGATCTGGGGTCAAAAAGACCTCAGCAGGGGCGTAACTACCACCATAGCGACCCATGCGGGCGCTATGGGGCCCGCAGCCGAGTGGGGCCCAGTGAGGATAAGAGCACCGCCGGCACAGTCTCCCAGCCAGGAGCTCCACCTTTTGGCCCGGTGTCTTTGATAGACAGAACGCCGATCCAATGCGGGACATGTGACGTCATCAAAGGCGTCGGGCCAAGAGGTGGGGCTATGTGATGATGAGCCCCGGGAAGACAGGAAATTCAAATGAAAGCTATTACAGCGGGCAATCCCACTCTCTGCTGATCCGGGTGGCTTGCCTCTTCCTCTGCATAGGTGGGGCTGTATGGGGCACAGGTCACGCTGTATTGGGCACAGGTCACGCTGTATTGGGCACAGGTCACGCTGTATTGGGCACAGGTCACGCTGTATTGGGCACAGGTCACGCTGCATTGGGCACAGGTCACGCTGTATGTGGCACAGGTCACGCTGCATTGACACTAGAGTAGCTGTGGGGGGGGCTGTTTGCAGGGGGGCCCCATACAACATTTTGCTATGGGGCCCTGCTATTTCTAGTTACGCCCCTGGACCTCAGATCTCATATTTACACTAAAATGGAATAAAAAAATAAATAATAATAATTGAAACAAAGCTCTCCTTTAAGAGCTATAGGCTGAGCTAAGTGACGTTTGACGTTGCTTCCGCTCTCCCATGCCATGGAGCTGAGCAGGGGCCATCTTCCCCACAGTCTGCAGCCAGGCAGCAATGGGAGAGGACGCAATTGTCTCCGCCACTACCGGAGGGTCCAGTAAGCATCAGAGACCACCATAGCATGGCGAGAGAGGGGTGGGCACCTCTCCCGCCGCCGATAAAAGTGATCTTGCAACGAATCCACCGCGGAGACCACTTTTATCTTGAAGAGAAATGCCCGGCGTTCCCGATAATACTGGGGTTATGGCAGCTAGCTGCTGTCATAATCCTGGTATTTAGTGTCAAAGTACCGACCTACGGGTATGTCACTTTGCGTGAAGTGGTTAAGCAAGATATGCAAATACAGTGTGGTGTTTGTACCTCTGGTCTAACTACTCCCAGACAAATGGATGCCATAAATTGCACCCAATTGTTTTTCTTTTTCTTTTTTTTAGACTTATGCCGCGTACACACGATCGGAAATGCCGCCATCAAAACTCCAATGAGAGCTTCTTGTTGGAAAATGTGACCGTGTGTATGCTCCATCCATCTTTTGCTGGCAGAATTCCAGCCAGCAAAAGATTGGGAGCATGTTCTCTATTTTTCGGTCGGGAAAAGTTTCTATCCGAAAATGCTTTCGTCTGTATGCAATTCGGAAGCGCAAAAAATCACGCATGCTCAGGAAACAATTTGACACATGATCGGAAGTATTGAACTTAATTTTCTCGGCTCGTCGTAGTGTTGTACATCACCGAGTTCTTGACAGTCGAAAGTTCAGAGAACTTTTGTGTGACCGTGTGTATGCAAGGCAAGCTTGAGCAGAATTCCGTCTGGAAAAACCATCCAAATTCCGATCGTGTGTACGTGGCATTACGCAATATTGACATTTTAGAAGGAGGAACAGCAGCTAAAAGGTTAATACTTCCACATATGTCTGACTGCCAGTGACATGGACAACACAACAACCCATAAGCATTTTTGTTTAATGATGTTTCGAATGCAGCGTACACACGGGCAGACTTTCCAACTGGACTGGTCCGACGGACTTTCCGACTGACTTTTGACAGACTTCTGACAGACTTTTTTTACGAACGGACTTGCCTACACACGACCGGACTTTTCGGCAGACCTAGTTCCCAACGGAGTTACGGCGGACTTTCCAAATGAACGGACTTGCCCACACACAAACAAGTCCATTCATTTTGAACGTGACTCGGGTACGACGGGACTAGAAAAGGAAGTCAATCTCGCCGATTTTATCGAGATTGACACCTTGCGAGCCCCATTGTGGGGCATACTAGGCCCTTAGGTCTGGTATGGATTTTAAGGGGAAACCCCTACGCCGAAAACATGGCATGGTGGTCCGCCCAAAATCCATACCAGACCCTTATCCGAGCATGCATAAGGGGGCGGGGTCACCGCCTATATAAGTCATTGCGGAGCGCTCACACACCATTACAGCGGGAGAGAGCGTCGTGTCAACATCGGAAGAAGAGAAGAGGGAAGAAGACGACGCAGAAGTCAGGGCCACAGCTAGCAAAAGAGTGGCAGAAGATAGCGGAGGAGCCTGGCAGAAGAACCGGACACCGGGAGAAGAGGTCGAACGTCGGGAGAAGAGGCTGAAGAGTGGGAGAAGAACCGGACACCGGGAGAAGAGGCCGGAGACAGCAGCGAGGTCGGAAGAAGACCCCCGAAGTCGGAAGAAGACCCCCGGAGCTGTCTAATAAATTACTTAAAAAACCTGTGTAGTGTGATTTTTTATTGACACTTTTTTCCCTAGGTGAATGGGTAGGGGTACGATGTACCCCATACTCATTCACATAGGGTGGGGGGCCAGGATCTGGGGACCCCCTTATTAAAGGGGGCTCCCAGATTCCGATAAGCCTCCTGCCCGCAGACCCCGACAACCAACGGCCAGGGTTGTCGGGAAGAGGCCCTTGTCCTCATCAACATGGGGACAAGGTGCTTTGGGGTGGGGGGGCCGCAGGGCGCCCCCCTCCCCCAAAGCACCCACCCCCCCATGTTGAGGGCATGCAGTCTTGTACGGTTCAGGAGGGGGGCGCTCGCTCATCCCCACCCCCCTTTCCTGACCAGCTGGGCTGCGTGCTCGGATAGGGGTCTGGTATGGATTTTAGGGGATGCCGTTTTTTCGGCGTAGGGGGTTCCCCTTAAAATCCACACCAGATCTAAGGGACATTGTCACCTCCCCCTCACGCTCACCGCAATAGGAAAATTATTTTTTTCCTATTGCAGCGAGCGCGAGATATGGTACCCTGCCCTTGCGTCCCATCTGGTCCATCGGACAAGCATACAGATGAACGGGCTTTCCATTAGGAACTGAGTCTGGCAGAGTTACGACGTAAAGATTTGAAGCAGGTTTCAAATCTAAAATCTGTCGGATTTCCGACCGAAATGGTCCGTCGGAAGTCCGATGCAGCCCACACACAGTCGGATTGTCCGCCGGATTTGGTCCGTCGGACCAGTCCGGTTGGAAAGTCCGCCTGTGTGTATGCTGCATTAGAAGAACATTATTTATATATGCTCAAATAAATGAGTATTGAAATTCTTCTTTAAACATGTTATCTGCTTTTTAGGTCAAGTATGGTGCAATACTTAGGCATGGATTCAGTTTTAACTTTGTGTCATAGGTCAAGGTTGCAGTTAATGTTTAAAAAACAGTGTAGTATATTTGTTGTAGAGTTTGCATTTTTATGGTTTACAATGAAGTTGATATGAGTAAATTAAGGTATATTACCATTTGTTTAATCCTTTTGGAAGTTGCAAATGAACTTGAGTTACAGTAAGTGATGAATACAGGAAGCATGTTGAAATATAATTAAATTGTGCATACTGAACATGGTGACTAATGGAGACCATAGCCTTGGCTTTCCGTGATTGCTGGGAACAGTTGGTGTGTGGCAGTACAAGGATCCTTTTTAGAATTCCAGGAATTCCAGGAAAAGCAATTCCAGGAAAAGCAAACACTACAACATACTGTTAGTAAGGAAATTTAGATGAATGGCAGCACTCCCATACGATGCAAAAAGGCTTTATTGTGTCTAAAACATGAAAGACAATCCACACGGGCAGGGGAACAAAGGTAGATGCATTTCACGTGGAATCGTGCTTTGTCAATACCAATATGACATACTGTTGTTCATCAGTGTAAAAGGTACTTGTAACCTACAGTCTGTTGAGGTATATAGAATTAGTTCCTACTCAAATGCAGGGTATAAGACATCACATACTTCATAAATCATTTCTTGAGACTACAGGCTTAAAGCATATCTACAACATAAATCCAAAAGCAAAAATGTAATATATTGCAGCTTATTAGTGCTTGGGGTGGTGGCTGCATTTATTACCTTTTTTCAATCTTAATTTGCTTTATTTTCACCTGTTAATTCTGCAAATAACATACTCCGTGTCCTGAGTGGTTACATCATTCCCAAACTCTATCTATAGAAGGTCATCACCATAGGCTGTTTTCTTGATATAGACTGCAAATATATCCATAATTCTTCCTGTCCATTACATGGGGGCAGGGCAATTGGTAATTTATCCTAAGGATGATATTCTTCAGTGCAGCTAACAGGAGGTGACAAGGACACAACACTTCTGGCAAGATCAACAGGCGTTTTCTGTACTTGCTGAACATATTCAGAGCTTAAAAAAATAATGCAGCTACCAAATGTAAGGGCTGTAGGCTGAAATGTATTTCTTTTTTTCTCTTAGGGTTAGTTAACCTTTAAAGTAGAACTCCACTAAACAATAACAGGATAAAAATAAATAGCCATTTGAAAGATAAAAAAGCAAAATCCAGAGATTTCTCTCGATGTACTTTTTTCTGCCACTAGATGTCCTCATTTAGATGGTCAGCTTCATTTAACCTACTTCATCTGAGCCCAAATCATCCTAAATCCACCATAACCAAAGACTAGGCTGTGAAGGGAAAACAGCACAAACTAATCTCTGTGTCAGCCGGCTTTGTTCTCCTAACAGCATGCTTCTTTTCAACAAAAAAACAAAACAAAATTTGTTTCTTGTATTGATTCTTTCTCTCACACTCCAGCTCTGCTGTACAGGGAATACAAGAAGTTGAAAACAGGTCAAACTCAGGTACAGTAGTTACACTGCTTGCATTTAAAGTGGAAGCAAAGTTGTTTTTTAATCAAATGGCTAACAGGCAGGGTATTTATGACAGAAGAGACCCTATTGGTCTTTTCTGCCATATATGCCTCCTTCTGCCTGTGAGCTGCCATGTTTACTGAGCCACGAATGCGCAGCTCAGCGAACATTTACAACCCCGTTTGCCTTTCATCCGTGCCACGGTGATGTGACTCCCACACGCATGTGTGGGAGTGGCGTCATTGTGGCATCATCACTGCCTGGCCTATCAAGTGGCCGAAGGCACAGGACTCAGAAGGAAGACCGGGCAAAGATGGAAACACCAGGGGGGCCCGCCGGATCTATCCCAGCACTGCGCTGGAGGACACCATATGACAGGTAAGTCTGCCATAATGTACTAATATGCTGTGCATACTAGTACATTATGGCATAACCCACCGAGGGGGGCCTTAAAACAAAAAAAAAATAGACTTTACTTCTGCTTTAAAAAATACATTTAGTGATGTATTAAATATTACACAACTGCATTAATATGTGTCTGCATCATATACCGAGAGTTCAGCTTTAACATTTGTCAATGCCAAAGACATGATACTGTAAGAAAAAAAAACAAAAACAGATTTTATAAGTTTTGGACCACATTGTGTTGTTAGTTGCTTTTAGATACTGATGTTAGAATGTGTTTAAGCTCATAAGAGGCAAACACTAGCAACAGCTTCAGCATGTATACTAGTCACAACAACGGGCTCATTATTGATATGATTAAATTGTTCCACATTTCTAACTGGCTGACATAGTTGTCCTTCTTGTCACAGGGAGATGTTGGAGAACCACCTGATTCTCATATTGATATTAATATTCAGTGTACAAGTGAATCCCTCATCTCAGACCCTACTGCTAGCAATCTATTCCATAGTGCAGATGTTCAGGCTTCATTAGCACCACCAGTGAAAACATTCCCTCACTGGAATAAATCAGAAAATGCTGTAATTGAGGGCACAAATGTGGAGTGGTTTGAAGACCCCCAGTGGGTGCACACAGTCTTTATGTGTTCTTGTTGAGTAGGGGGACACTTCAAAGCAAACCATTTGTTACTGCTGTCACACCTTCTGAAGCAACCTATGGCATTGCTGGTGATGATGATCATTCAGGTCCAGATGAGGACTGTGGCATTGACAATAGAGGTGAAGCAGCATATAGTACTTGAAAAATGGCTGAAAATATGGAGTAGGGGAGCCCACATTGGAAGTAACCTGACCTTTAAGCTGGGAGCTCTAGAATCACTCATGCTTCTTCCTCTATAGCTTTCAATCAATGATCAAATTAAGTTGTCGCTAGTGATATCTAGGTATGGATCATGACAGCCAAGAAGCTAAGATTTTTAAAAGGCAGTAAGCAGTGACAGTCTACATACTACGTTCAGTACAGTTTTATACAATCTCCCTAGTTCTAGTTTGGGGATAACCAAGAAATGGGTAGTTTTTGACCAATTCAAAGTGCTTTAGGACTAACTGGTTTTCTTATGTCATCAGTGACATGTTGGTGACTTTTGAAAATCTTGTTTACTAAGAGGTGAAACTGTTGAATATTAAGAATAAGTATATAGTAAAAATCCCCCAGTGGGAAAAAAGTAGTTACTGAGAACAGAGCAAGGATAGCAGAAGATGGTTCACATCACGATGGAAAAAAAAACTCTTATTCCCAGAAGACCATGATGTCACTGTTGCATAGGTGCTAAAGGCAAAAGCTATAGGTAGTATATTCTTGTTTCTTTGTGTAAGGTCCCCTTTAAGTATTTTGAGTAAACTAGCAGGAATAAACATGCAGTACGTAAAATCAGAACTTCAAATTAGGGCAATATTTATAGCACCCCCTGACCTTCAAAGGCATGGGAGGTACCCCCAGTGGCATGTTAGGCTGACATTCACCCTAGGGCTAAGTCCATGGTTTGTAATAGGGGATTGGGAAACATTGTGGCAGTCACCCCAATGTATTCATAGGTTTTATTGTTCCAACAATTCACAGGGAGGGAGGATTTAAAGATACCCATAGCAACACTGACAGACTCCAGAACAATCTCCAGCTTGTACACTGTAAAAGACCTTCAAGCCAACACCAACAATACTGTACAACAATAAATATATATAAATTACAACGCTAGGTGAAAAATATTTAAATTTAATTAAAGAAAAAAGCAGCGGTTCAAAGTGAGATACACACCAATGCAATAGAAAATAGAGAGAGGAGCCACGCTAATATGTGACATACATATAAATTAATTGACAATACGTAAATAAACCACAGATTCAATATGAACTCAATTATGGGTTATGCATAAAAAGGTCCATCAGACACAAGGGGATATTGGGATGCCGGCACACAATGAAACTCCTTGTATGTACTAGGCAGGACACCGACCAATCAAACCAGGGCGACTAGGTTATCCATTGTTCATAGACATGAGCAAGGCAGGTTTACCCAAAAAGGAAAGAGCTCACCATAGCTTAAATCAAAACACACAGGTTTTATTTAGATTAAAGGTTGCACTTACATAGGAAGTATAAAAAGTTGCATCATGTATAAAAAGCCGGCCGGCTAGCGAACACCTGTCCCCTCGGAGGAGTGGTGTGCTAACGTCATTACGTTGTGATCCTGTTGTGATGTCATCGTGTTGAGATCCCGAGAGGATGGGTGTTCGCTAGCCGGGTGGCTTTTTAGACTTGATGCAACTTTTTATGCTTCCTATAATCTAAATAAAGCCTGTGTGTTTTGCTTTACACTGTGGTGAGTTCTTTCCTTTTTGGGTAAACCTGCCTGTGTGCCAGCATCCCAACATTCCCTGGATAAAGGCCCTGGCTGGGTTGATAACCGCAAGCACGATTAGCTTGCCTTCTGGCAAGCACGCAATTTATGTGGTGGAGGTTCACAAGTCTGTAGCGGTGTTTGGGAGCTGTTTCAACTAGTTTGAATATTCAAGATATGCACACTCACTTGTGTCTGATTGGCCTTTTTATGCATAACCCATAATTGAGTTCATTTTGAATCTGTGGTTTATTTACTTATTGTCAATTAATTTGTATGTATGTCACATATTAGCGTGGCTCCTTTCTCTATTTTCTAATACTGTACAACAAAACAATCTAGCTTAATAACAGAATTCTTTGTGTTTTTTTCAGAGGAGTCACCAGTGCAGACTACAAATTAACTTGGGCTGTTTATTACAGGGGGTCCCCGGGTTACAAACAAGTTAGGGACTGTAGGTTTGTTCTTAAGTTGAATCTGTTTGTAAGTCGGAACAGGTACATTTTTTAAGTGTAGCTCCAGCCAAAAAAACTATTTTTAAGCTTTTTGGATAACATAGGGAAGGGTTAACACCCCTATAACATTTGTTTTGGTGTCTGTGCCCCTGTTAAGAAGATTTCACTTCACTTTCTGTCCCAATGACAATTGGATTTGGAAAATTTTGGGTTGTTGTGGAAACAAGCCTTGGTGATAAAGCATCAGTGGAGGTACCTTTTCCCCATAATAGCTCTTACAGGAGTGAATTTCCCTTCCTAGGGGTAGATTTCCTCTCACTTCCTGTTGTCTCCCTCTGTTTGTAAGTAGGAGTCGTTTGTAAGTTGGATGTTTGTAACTAGGGGACCGCCTGTACTCAGAAAACTAAATTTAGACAGCCTCCACTGCTCATGGCAGGATGGCTGTGCATTAAAACTAGAAGATCAACGTAACATTCAGGCAGCTAACACTTTTCAAAGGAGGTTGTGATGGTTTTGGGGGTTCGCTCAATGGTAGTGCTTCCCAGTGAGTTCAGTCCACTGAAGAAGTCCTTGTTGGCACACTTTTATTAATAAAACAGAAAATTGCTTTCCCACATAGGGGTTTCCACCCTCAGTACAAACATAAAGGACTTCAGCCGTGTGACTCTCTTGCAGTGCTGCTGCTCAGGCCTGTTGCCTTGGTTCTCCAGACCATCAAACACAGAACCTCAGTGCTTCTGTACACACTCTGTACCTTGGCTTTTTTCAGAATTCTGCTGCTCTGTCACAGTCTGCTCCTGCACTTATTAGGGGAGTGAGATGATGGGAAGGTCATCATGTCCTCTCCATTTTTCCCTTCTAATTGGGCACCAAGCAAGGGTCACATGAGAGGCCTACCCTGGGGTGGGTTCTTCTGAGCTATACTGGGCACTTTGTATGGCCATTTTTTTGGGAGCAGTGATTTTTTTTAATGCTTAATGTGAAACAATAAAAATGAAATATTCCTTTAAATATTTTGCCTGGGGTGTGTCTATAGTATGCCTGTAAAGTACCACAGCAAAGTGACATTTCTAAAGGAAAAATTGTCATTTGAAACTGATTGCAGCTGTATTTCTGGCTCTGGGCAATATAGATAAAACTCATTGAAAAAAAGAGCATGGGTCCCGCCCCCCCCCCCCCCCCCAGTCCATTACCAGGCCCTTCAGGTCTGATATGGAAATTAAGGGGATCCCTGCGCCAAATTAAAAAAAAATGGCATAGGGGTCCCCCCCAAAATCCATACCAGACCCTTCAGGTCTGGTATAGATTTTAAGGTGAACCCTGCACCAAAATTTAAAAAAAAGGTGTAGGGGTCCCCCCCAAAATCCATACCAGACCCTTATCCGAGCACGCAACCTGGTAGGCTGCAGGAAAAGGGGGGGCAAGAGAGCGCCTCCCCCTCCTGAACTGTACCAGGCCACATGCCCTCAACATGGGGAGGGTGCTTTGGGATCTGACCCCAAAGCACCTTGTCCCCATGTTGATGGGGACAAGGGTCTCATCCCCACAACTCTTGCCCGGTGGTTGTGGGGGTATGCGGGCGGGGGGCTTATCGGAATCTGGAAGCCCCCTTTAACAAGGGGACCCCCAGATTCCGGCCTCCCCCCATATGAATTGGTAATAGGGTACATTGTACCCCTACTATTTCACAAAAAAGTGTCAAAAATGGTAAAAAAGACAAGAGACTGCTTGGGACAAGTCCTTTATTAAAAAATTAAAAAATAAAAATGTCCAGCGAAGTCCATTCATCTTCTATCACATCGCCAGATGGACCAAAAAAAAGCCTCAACCATTCCGCAAACTGACGCTTCTTCTCTGTGACAGTTCTTATATAGCTAAGGGCGGGGTCACCCGTTTACAATAATTATGACAATAACTTGCATATAAGCCTTTAAAACCACTTCAATACCGCACATAGTCAAATGACATCCTTGACTTTGTGCAGGGTTATCTGAATGATGCCTGCAGCTAGAGGCATCATTCAGATATCATTCTTTCCAGCTAGCGATTCTATGCACCATAAAAATTATCATAGTGGCAGTTCCGCCGCGTGATCATTCTTTTAGGTGGCGGGAGGGGACATCCCCCCTCCCGCCACCATCCGGTGCTTCTCCAGGCTCTCCCGTGCCATCGGGGGCCCGGAGAAAGAATTGGCTGGTGCCGGATGACTACAATATAGATTTCCGGTGACCAGATGGTCACCAGTCATCTCTATGTCCGTTGGATGCCTGGGCGCGACGTTATGACATCACGCCTGGGTTCCCAGATGTGAACAAAGCCACGATCACGGCTGTCAGCATGAGATTGGTGAATTTTTTTTCACGATCTCATGCTTTCCAGCCTGGAGGAGAGATGTGGGGTCTTATTGACCCCACATCTCTCCATAAAGAGGACATGTCACAAGGGATGTTTACATTCCTTGTAACAAGAATAAAAGTGATCAAAAAAATAAAAATGTAAAAAAAAGTGTAAAAATAAAAAAAATTAAGTAAAATAAAAATAATAATAATTTTTTTTTTAAAACGCCCCTGTCTCCGGTAGCTCGCGCTCAGAAGCGAACGCACACACAAGTCCCGCCCACATATGTAAATGCCCTTCAAACCACACATGTGAGGTATCGCCACGTGCGTTAGAGCGTGTGTAACAATTCTAGCACTAGACCTTCTCTGTAACTCTAAACTGGTAACCTGTAAAAATTTTCAAAGCGTCGCCTATGGAGATTTTTATGTACCGAAGTTTGGCGCCATTCCATGAGTGTGCGCAATTTTAAAGCGTGACATGTTAGGTATCTGTTTACTCTGCATAACATCATCTTTCACATTATACAAAAAAATTGGGCTAACTTAACTATTTTGTTATTTTTTAATTCATGAAACCGTTTTTTTCCAAAAAAAAGGCATTTGAAAAATGATTGCGCAAATACCGTGTGAGATAAAAAGTTGCAATGACCGCCATTTTATTCCCCAGGGTGTCTGCTAAAAAAAACATATCTAATGTTTGGGGGTTCTGAGTTTTTTACTAGCAACAAAATGATGATTTTTACATGTAGGAGAGAAATGCCAGAATAGGCCCGGTATTGAAGTGTAAAATGAGCACTTTTGGTTTTTCATGTTAATGTCCCATAGACTTTAATTGTGTTCCGGCGGCTTTCAAATTTTCCGCGAACACTGCATATTGTTCGCTGTTCGAACACTACATATTGTTCGCTGTTCGAACACTGCATATTGTTCCCTATACATCATCATGGTTACTTGTTAATTTAGGAGGGACAAGCAGAGTCCTTGCTCTCTCCACCTCTGTCCAGCATATCACTGCTACTCCAATCCTAGTAATGCTATGGAGCCCCTGTCATGCACCTAGCACTGACTCCATGCGTGCACTTCACTTAATTCTTCCTCTTTCGTACCTGTGTACAGGTTGAGGGCTTCAACAATGCAGATCTGCTCTCATTGCTATGGGAGATGGATCGCTACAGAAGGAGTGCTGACAAAATCTCCATCTCTATCTCAGCCCTATAGTATTTTCTAACAATAATTTGATTGCAACATTATTTTTCTTTCCCTAAGGGCCCCTTGGGTGGCTTATACATGCTGAAATTCCTGCTTAAAGAGGTCGCTGGTAATCAACCATCACCCCTGGGTGTCAGCAATAAAAAACTGATTCTTAAGGTTCCAATATAACACTGGTGGGTTATGCTCTACGCCTTCACCTATGATTATCAATTGCACCAGCGCGGTGGGCTATTCTATTCTGATTTCCTGGCTACTCCAACTCCCTCCCTCCCCCCCCCTCTCTTCTCTCTGCCCTTTTCCCCCCTCCCCCCTCTCCCCCGCTCCTCCTTTTCTCCTCCCCCCTTTATTTCCCTCCCCCTCCTTTTTCCCCCCTCCCCCCTATTTGCCCCCCCTCCTTCTTTTCCCTCCCCCCCTAATTTCCCCTCTCCCCCCACTTCCCCCCCTTTCCCCCCTCCTTCCCTTCCTTTCTCTTTCTCCTCATTTCCTTCCCCTTCCCCCCTTCCTCATTCCCCCCTTCCCATTCCTCTCTCCCCCCCCTCCCCCCCCTCCACCTGCTCTACCCCCCCTCCCTCCCTTCCCCCTCTTTCTCTTTTCTTCTCTTTTCTTTCCCCTTCCTCCCCTTCCTCACTATCCCTTTTTCCTCCCTTCCCCCCCCTTCCTTCCTCCCCCCAATTTTCCTTCACGATTGTCCCCACCCTATTCACAGAGGTGGCCTCACTCCTCTAATTATTGATAATTTATTTCAATACTCATTATCCCCTTTTTTTTATTTATTTTTATCTTTGCATACATCAGTTTACCTTGCCAAAAAAAAAACCTTGCTTGCCCCCAGGGGAACGCCCGGCGAGGGCGTCTCACAAGTGCCGTTCCAGCCCTTAGGGGCAGTGGTTGGTGAGTGCAAATACAAACTTTTGATTAATCACTCCAATGCCATGCTTTTTCATCTCTTTCTATACATTGTATATTATGTATTTGTAATGCTGATTATTTCATTTTGTAGAAATTGTACTAGGACGCCTCCTGAAGAAGCGGCTTGACCGTGAAACTGTCGAGGTTACGTTCATAAGTACTCACAAACCTGCCTTCACTTACCCTTACGGGCACTGTAAACTGTTATTCCAATCAACATCACTGTGGAATATGTTTGTATTATATTGTTGTCAATCCATATCGATGTCCACATATGGATTTTTTTTTAAATGTTCACCTTTTGAATAAAATGAAATTTTATCTATCCTGTACGTGTTTATGAGGTACCGTAATAGTCCATAACCATTTTCCTGGAGGAGGTAGGACTTAATTGGAGAAGTTCTGGTTGTTCCCTCTCCAAACCTTCTTTAACTACTCCTGAAGGATGATGGTACCCACTAATTATATATTACCTTTCTTCTAATTTTGTGGCGTTCACTTTATAACTTCTTTATCTAGCTCAGCCCTCACATGTATATTCTTATGACTGGTTGCCAGAAAAACCTTCATTAACCTTGGTAACCACAAGGGATGGGCGAACGGTTCTGCCAGAGCATAAGTTCGGGCCGAACTTTCGCTGTTCGGTGAACAGCCAAACAAATGGTTCGTTCGACCATTTGTTCGCCCCCCCCCCTGAACTGACCACAATGCATTGCTATGCTGAACAGTACATTGCGGGCCCCAATTGTCTGAAGCAGTTATCGCTTCAGCCAATCGGGACACAGAGCACTGTCAGAGTCATGATTGGACACTGTCATCATGACGTTCTCCAATCATGGCTCATTCCCGCTCCACAGTATAAAAGTATTCTTTCAATGGCAGCCATTTTCAGTGTGATTTTGGCGTGTAGAGAGATAGAACAGGGCTCTGTTCAGTGCTATTAGTTAGTGTGCTATACTGTGCTATTTTGCTTCAGTTGTCAGTGTAGAATATTAGTTTAGTGTCAGTCTAGAGATAGTGTGACTGTAGTGAGGAGGACCATCATTCAGCTTTGCATAGTGTGCAGCTAGAGTAGGGACAGCTCAGATAGTTTCAGTGTAGTGTAGTGAGACTGTGTCAGTAATCTTGACATTAGTGTATAGCTAGAGTAGGGACAGTTCAGATAGCGTCAGTGTAGTGATGGATGAACACCGTCTATTTGATTGCGTTACTACCAGTTTAACGCCATTTACTTCTGTGTGCGTTACTGCCAGTTTAATGTCATATCGTTTTGTGTGCGTTACTGCCAGTTTAACGCTATATACTGTAGTTTTGCGTATGTTACTGCCAGTTTAACGCCATATAGTTCTGTGTGCGTTACTGCCAGTTTAGTGCCATATCGTTTTGTGTGCATTACTGCAGGTTTAACGCCATATAGTTCAGTGTGCATTACTGCCAGTTTAACGTCATATCGTTTTGTGTGCGTTACTGCCAGTTTTATGCCATGTCGTTTTGTGTGCATTACTGCCAGTTTAGCACTATATAGTTCTGTGTGCGTTACTGCCAGTTTAATGCCATATAGTTCTGTGTGCGTTACTGCCAGTTTAACGCCACATCGTTTTGTGTGTTACTGCCAGTTTAACGCCATATAGTTCTGTGCGTCACTGTATGTTTGGTGCATTATATTGCAGTATATTTTAATGTATCCCTGGAGTGTGTCTGTGTAGTGTGAGTACTGAAATTAAAGTGCACCAAACACCTCTTTACATTGATTAAAGTGCATCTACGCACAGATTTCAACTTCTTCTTTACATTTGCTTATAAGAACTGCTCCCTCCCTCCCAATAATGTCTGGGAGGACAACAAGGAGATGCAGATGTTCCTTTGGCAATGTAAGGGGGCCAGCAACAAATGTGTCCACAGGCAAAGGTGGACGTGGTGGTTAGTCCTCAGACAGGGCATCATTTCCTCTGGTGAGTTTGCCCGTGCTATCCAGCCACAGCATGCAGAGGAGGTGGTGGAGTGGCTTACTAAATCTTCCTCATCCTCCTCATCCTCTGTTATGCAAGCAGAGACAAGTGTGCCGTCCCCTGCAGTTGCCAGAGTGGATAAACCTGCCTCCTTGTCCACATCTATTCCTGCCATAGCCCCAACATCAGCCATTGAGGAGTCAGCTGAGTTAATTGACCACAGCGTCAGCCACTTGCTCCTTGATGATGACCAGCCATTACTGGATTCAGATGTTGGTTCTGAGGTTGAGGATGACAGGAACATGAGCCTAGAGAGAGGGAGGAACACAGGTAGACAAATTGGCATTCGTGTTCCCTCAGCCACAGCGTATTGGCAAGTTGTCTCCAGTGGTAATGATGATGATGAAGATGATGAAGATGGAGGAGATGGAGATGATGATGATGGAGATGATGATGTCACTGATATGACTTGGGTGCCAGATAGAGCAGAGGAGGAAACTGAAGGTGAGGCGGCACAACCCCAAGGATGCCGACATCAAGAAAGAGTAGAGAGCAGCCACTCTATTCCATCACATTCTGCAGCTGTTATCTCCCGGCCCAGACAGCTCAGCTGTCTGGGCCTTTTTCAGCACATCTGCAGTAGATCGCACTGTTACTACCTGCAAACTGTGTCTCAGGCACATCAAACGTGACAAAAACACCAACCGTTTAGGTACCACATGCTTAACAAGGCATTTAACGTCCAACCACTCAGCCTGTTGGCAAGAGCACCTAAAAGCCACACAAAAGGGGCACAAACCTATCCCTCCTCCTCCTTTTTACCCACTTCAGTCTGCATCTGCGATACTGAGTCATTACCTTTCAGCAGCCTCCATTGACATCTGCCAGCAGCATACCACTAGCTGTAGACTGTAGCCGGCAAATTTCTCTGCCCCATCTGCTGCAGCGAAAAAAAAAAATACAGTGTCTGCCACCCACATGCCCAGCGTCTGAATGCAAGCTTGTCAAAGCTGTTGGCTCTCCAACTTCTGACTTTTAGCCTGGTGGATTCTGCCCCCTTCCATGAATTCGCACAATGTGCTGTACCACAATGGCAGGTTCCCAGTCGCTATTACTTTTTACGTAAGACCGTTGCATCTCTCTACCATCACATGGAAGGGAATGTTCTGTCATCGTTGGGCAAGGCAGTCAGCCATAAAATCCACCTTACTGCTGACACGTGGTCCAGCACGTATTGGGAAAGGACCCAATAATTAGTGGCATAAAGGAGAAGAATGATTACTTGTTGGTAACCCTCTATCAGGGCTGGCTCAGTCCTTCCTTCTCTGAGCTGGCCACTCAGCTGTAGGCTAATTGCCAGCTCTCTTCTCTCTCCACAGTTAACCAGCTGTTGTGGATCTGCTTGTCAGTCCTGCCTATTTAAAGACGTCCAGCTCACTTCTTTCCTGCCTTTGCCTTGGTCACATCACAAAAAACATCTCCTGCGTTCCTGTTTAAAGACTGGCTTGCTGACATTCCTTCTGGCTCCTTATCCTGATTGCTGCTCCTCCACTTGGATCCCTGACTTCTGGCCTGGTTGATTACCCGATCTGGTTACTGAACTCTGGCTTGAATGACAACCTGATCCAGTTACTGGACGCTATGCTTTGACTACGCTTACTCTATTTACCGTTTTATTTTTATTAGGGTTGTCCCGATACCACTTTTTTAGGACCGAGTACAAGTACCGATACTTTTTTTCAAGTACTCGCCGATACCGATTACCGATACTTTTTTTTTAATGTCACGTGACAGTGTTTTTTTTTTCATTTTTTTTTTTTTTTTTTAACAGTGCTTGCTTTTTTTTGGGGGGGGGGGGGGGGGGGGTGAACGTTGTATGTGTGTGTTATTTTTTTTTTTTTACAATTTTTATTTTTTACAATAATATTTCTTTTATTCTTTATTGTTTTTTTTTTTTTTTTTAATCAGCCCTTTTGGGGGGCTTTGGTGAGATATCAGGGGTCTTAACAGACCTCTGATATCTCCCCCTTGAGACAGAGAAAGAGACAGAGGATAGAGAATCCCCAGTCCCTTTCTCTGCAGCGTCAGCTGCACTGAGAATGAATGGAGAGAAGACCGCAGCTTCTCTCCATTCATAAACTGACACATCGTAATCACAGGAGATTACAATGTTTCAGTTATGTGAATGGACAGAGTCAGCTGACTCTATCCATACACAAAGGAAGGAGGAGGGGGAGGACGGAGGAACTGAGGGGGAGAACGAAGGGGACAGATAAGAGCAGAACGGAGGGGACAGCTGAGAGGGACAGATAAGAGCAGAAGGGGGGGGACAGCTGAGAGGGACAGAGGAACGGAGGGGGCACGGAGGAGGATGCAGTGACAGTCAGCTGTGAGCGATCACCGCTGTCTGTCACTAAAGCTGGTGAAAGCCGCTGGGGGAGAATCTTGTAACTCCCCCACGCGCCGATCACAGCTGACAGTTCAGGTATCGGGGGAAGCATCGGGAGCATTTGCCCGAGTACAAGTACTTGGGCAAATGCTCGGTATCGGTGCCGATACCGATACTAGTATCGGTATCGGGACAACCCTAATTTTTATTAATAAACATGTGTTATTTAACTGTACTTCTGTCTCAGTCTGATTCATGGTTTCTGACAGTAGGCGAAGGCAATGAATTCAGAAGATACAGTCAATCCACTTGTTGGTAATATGTTTTCCAGATTGGATGAGCAAGATCACCGCATGGATCAGTTTGCCAGTGCGCACGGCTCACCTGGAATCCCCCACTGTGGCTGCTCTGGTACAACCTGAGTTGCAGGACGTCCCTGCTGCTGCACCAGTCTCTGTTCTGGTACTCACCTCGAGTATTACCTCTATTAGAGGTATGTCTGGTTCCGCCCTGCTTCCCCAGCGATTTGGAGGTGATCCCGTTCAATGCAGAGGGTTTCTCAACCAAGTTGAGACATACTTTGAGATGCTGCCGCAGGCGTTTCCCATGGACAGAAGCAAAGTAGGCTTTCTGAGAGAGCCTTGGCCTGGGCTAACCCTCTATGGGAGATGCAAAAACCTGTTGTCTTGAGTTACCCTGAGTTTGTGGCCTCCTTTAAAAGGGTATTTGATGTTCCCGCACGCTCCGCTTCTGCTGCCAAGTGCCTCATGTCCATCAAACAAAGTATGAGAACTGTTGCTGACTACGCCATTGAGTTCCGTACTCTGGCAGCAGAGGTTGCTTGGAACAATGAGGCCCTCATGGCTGCTTTTTCTCATGGTCTCTCGGATTCCATCAAGGATGAGATAGCAGCCCGAGATATACCCACTGAGCTGGAGAGCTTGATTTCGTTTGCCATCCTCATTGACTCAGGACTCAGAGAAAGACTTTCTTTTAAGGAGCACTTGCGGAAGCCTCCTGTACGTTTGCCTCCGAGCTTTGCAGTCCCACCCGTGCCTCCCTCACCTCCCATGCCTCCTGGTACCGAGTCAGTGAGGATGAACCCATGCACTTGGGCTTCACGCGTCTCTCTGTAGATGAGAGAGCCTTTAGGAGGAGGGAGAGATTGTGCCTTTATTGTGGCCAGGCAGGTCACTTTTTGAAGTCTTGTCCTACCCGTCCAGGGAACGCCCGAATCTTGAGGTCCTGTCATGGACAGACCTTAGGTTGCGTTGTGTCGTCCCGAGTTATCCAGAAGGATAAGCCGCTGGTTTCGGTCACCCTTTCTTGGGCTATTGATATACAGGCTCTAATCGACTCTGGGGCTGCAGGCCTGTTCATTGATGCTGCCTTTGCACCAAAGCACTCAATTCCACTGCAGCTGTGTGACACTCCACTTGCCATTAAGGCTCTTGATGGGAGACCTCTACTGCCTGCCCATGTGACTCATGAGACAGTTCCATTGTCCATGGCCATAGGGGCTCTTCACCATGAGATCCAACTCCAAGTGATTTTCTCTCCTAAGCTTCTACTGGTTATTGGTTATCCTTGGTTACAGAGGCACAACCCCTCTTTTGATTGGCTCTGTGCTGAGGTTCTCTCCTGGTCACCACAATGCAGTGAGACATGTTTCCGGAAGGTAGCCAAGGTCCTGTGTACCTCTTCACTCTCCTCCCTGCCAGAGGAGTACCGCGATTTTAGCGATGTCTTTGACAAAGGTCAAGCCGGTAGTTTGCCTCCACACCGGCCTTATGATTGCGCAATTGACCTTCAACCTGGTGCCACTCCCCCTTGTGGTCGGGTTTACGATTTGTCGGTCTTGGAGGATAAAGCCATGGAGGAGTATGTTGCAGACGCACTTTCTTGAGGTTTCATCCGCAAATCCTCGTCTCCTGCTGGTGCTGGTTTCTTCTTTGTGAAGAAGAAGAGAGGTGAACTGAGACCTTGCATTGATTATAGGGGTCTCAAATGTTTCACAATTAAGAATGCCTATCCAATCCCGTTGATTACAGAGTTATTTGACCGCCTCAAGGGAGCAATGGTTTTCACCAAGCTTGATCTGAGAGGGGCTTACAATCTCGTGAGGATTAAGGAGGGCGACGAGTGGAAAACTGCGTTTAATACCAGAACAGGTCATTATGAGTACCTCGTAATGCCTATTGCCCTTTGTAACGCCCCGGCAGTTTTCCAGAAATGTATTAACGATGTCCTCCGAGATTTGTTGCAGTTATGTGTAGTGGTTTATCTCAATGATTATCTTCATATTTTCCAAGTCCCTGGACAACCACCACACAGATGTCTGTCGTGTGCTTCAGAAATTAAGAGAGAACAATCTCTATTGTAAACTGGAGAAGTGTGAGTTCCATCGGGAACAGGTTAAATTCGTGTCATTTCCATTGCTGGTTTTATCGATGGACTCAGAGAAACTTTAGGCAGTCCTACAGTGGCCTCGACCCGTGGGGTTACGTCCTCTGCAGCGTTTCCTAAGTTTTGCCAACTATTATTGGAAATTTATTCGTAACTTCTTGCCTCTGGTCAAGCCCCTGACCGATATGACCAGAAAGAACAGTAACCCACAGAGTTGGTCTCCTGAGTCCATTCAGGCCTTTGAAAGTCTCAAGGCTGCCTTTGTTTCTGCTCCTGTGTTGGCACATCCTGATCCTATGTTACCTTTTATTCTTGAGGTTGATGCTTCTGAGACTAGTGTTGGCGCCCTTCTGTCTCAACGTTCCACCTCTGAGAGTGCTATGCATCCTTGTGGCTACTTTTCCAAGAAATTGTCACCTGCGGAGTGCAATTACGAGATTGGTGACAGAGAGCTATAATAAATGAAAAGGGAAAGAGAAAAAATTCCTTCCAAAAGGTTAATACATCTCATATTTGTTCAATATCAATAAATTTGTTGATATCGAACAAATATGACATGTATGAACCTTTTTTACAAATTGTATGTTACATGATGTATTAATGACATATTTATGTCTCATGTAATACAGATGAGATCATAGATGTACACAGTGCCCTGATGAAGCATGTCTGTGAAACATGTTGGCTACTGGTTACTTCTGCATACCTATGTATCTGATTTGATTTCATATCTATGGTCCAAATTATGTATTTTTGGTGATAACTTATTTTTATCTTTGAGTATATTTAATACATTTATACCTTTTTAGATGTTGTCTCTGGTGCTCACCTCTTTACAGACATATATCTCCATAAAAATCCTATTTATTTGGAAGAAGTTTTTTCTCTTTCCCTTTTCATTTATTATAAATCCTAAGGATTGTGAGAACTCTGTTCCTGGAAACTGTCCAATAATTACATTCATATATGGTGACAGAGAGCTGTTGGCGATCATTTTAGCCCTCAAAGAATGGAGACATCTCCTTGAAGGTACCACTGACCATAAGAATCTCACATTCTTGTCTGAGGCTAATCACCTCTCTCCCAGAAGGGCACGATGGGCTCTTTTCTTGTCAAGTTTCAATTACATTGTCTCATTCTTACCCGGTACTAAGAATGTAAGGGCTGACGCCTTGTCACGACAATTTTCCTCCACTTCCAATTTGGAGTCGGTTCCGGTTCCTATGATTTCTCCTGATCGTATCCTGGCTGTGTTTCGCACCAGTCTTACTTCTCCTTTGGGTGACAAAATTCTTGCTGCTCAGGTCGATGCTCCTCCTGAGAAACCTTGTGACCGCTGCTTTGTCCCAGAGTGTCTCCGTACTGCCGTGCTCCAGACTTACCATTCTCCCAAGGCAACTGGCCACCCTGGGAAGAATCAACTCATTTGGGCCATTTCCCAACAATTCTGGTGGCCTAGTCTACGTGCTGATGTAACTGCCTTCGTAGCTGCCTGTTCCGTGTGTGCTCAGAGTAAGACTCCACAACACCTTCCAGTAGGCCTCCTACAACCCATACCCAATGGAGAGAGGCCCTGGACCCACCTGTCTATGGATTTCATTGTGGAGTTGCCCAACTCCCAAGGCAACACGGTTAGCCTTATGGCGGTTGACCGGTTTTCAATGATGTGTCATTGTATTCCACTTAAAAAGTTGCCCACTTCTAAGGAACTGGCTTCCATTTTTGCTCGGGAGATCTTTCGCTTACATGGGCTACCCAAGGTGATTGTCTCGGACAGGGGTAGTCAGTTTGTGTCCCAGTTCTGGCGAGCCTTTTGAGCACAGCTGGCAATTCAGCTTTGATTTCTCCTCTGTGTATCACCCGCAGTCTAATGGGGCCACAGAATGAGCTAATCAGTCATTGGAGAAATTCCTACGTTTCTATATTTCTGAACATCGCAACAACTGGTCAGACCTATTACCATGGGCAGAGTTTGCTCACAACAGTGCCTTGAATTCTACATCTCGATTGTCTCCGTTTATGGCGAATTATGGTTTCCAACCTTCTATGTTGCCTGACTCGTTTGTTCCGCAGAGTATTCCTGTGCTAGAGGAGCATCTCTGTGGTCTTTGTTCCACTTATAGGTACAGACTCCATGCTGACTGCTGACGCCTGCCTGCGCCTTCCTACCAGATTGGGGACAGGGTCTGGCTGTCATCTCGTAACCTCTGACTTCGTGTTTCCTCACTGAAGTTCGCACCTTGGTTTATTGGGCCTTTCCGTATCCTTCACAGAATTAACCCAGTGGCTTACGCGTTGGACCTTCCTCCTAGTATGCACATCTCTAATTTTTTTCATCTCCCCTTATTAAAACCATTGGTCTGCAACCGCTTTACCACCTTTGTGTCACGTCCTCACCCTATACAGGTTGAGAACCATGAGGAGTATGAGGTACAATCCATTGTTGACTCCCGTAGGTTCCGTGGGCGTATACAGTACCTGGTGCATTGGAAGGGGTACGGTCCAGAGGTACGCTCCTGGGTCTCATCCTCAGACGTACATGCCCCTGCCCTCCTCTGTGATTTCCATAGACGTTTTCCCCTCAAGCCCGGACACCCAAAGACCAATTTTTAAGCATTTGTTACTTCTATCCAAAGTCTAAGTGACACCAGAATGTATCCAAAAAATCTCTAATCTTGTTCCCAGTGCACTACATTGTGGCCTCATCATACACACTGGCTCTCCAGCTGTTGCTGAGCAAAATAAAGACAGCTTGCAGGGAAAATGTCATTTTTTTGGCTTTATAAATGTAATTACTGCTGCAGCAGATTCTAGACATGGTACAGATCTGCCACTTTACAGGTAGACTAAGGGGACCCCCCAGGCACTATATTGGAAGGAATTCTTCATGTTTATGCTTTTACTGTAAAAATCAAAAAATCACTGCTCATTTAAAAATTACGTTTTTCACAAGCTTTTTTTTTATTGATAAAAGTCCCCCAGGGCAGGACCTGGACCATTCTAACCATTGTATGCCCATTTACCTGCATCTAAGCCTCCAATGGGCACTTTTGATTTTTGACGTTTGAGTCCCATTGACTTTAATGGGGTTCATTATTCGGGTCCGAACTTTCGTGGTGTTCGAAAGTTCTGGTGCGAACAGAACAGGGGTCCGTTTGGCCCATCCCAAGTAACCACTTGTGCCTTCACACTGTATTAACTCTTGTACTATTATTTTCATACCTCAATGTGTTTAGTGACCCAAGCTGCAGTATAGGTGCATCCAGTAAGCCCGACGAGTTGTGTGTATATAAAATTAGACTCTTCAGGGGCAGGTGCACTAGGGTCTACAACAAAACATGAATAAATCAATATGTACCATGGTTGAAACCATACATGTGAGAAGTATATACATATAGGGAGAGGAATGTAAACTCATCCCTATGGATACTTACAAGCCTGTAGGGTCTGAGTCTGTGCATCCAAACAGGGAGGACTGTCAAAGGTATCATTGCCGGGAGCTGCGGTCGGAATCCGACATTGAAAAGACTGGGCGCATACCAAGAAAGATGAGAAACACATAACCAAATGGAGGTAGGTGTGGGTTCAAATTCTAGAAATAAATTACAGTAGGTGCATTGTGAATTATAGTAGATTATAGCCTGAGTAAAGATGTGGGTTAAAAAACCATCATGAAAGGAAATGGGAAAAAAAAAAAAGAAAAAGTGTGAAAAAGGACAACTAAATACTAAAGGGACATAGGTGTCAAAAAGGTCAGCAGTTTATTACCTGATGTAGTGGTGAAAAATATATTTGTATGTAGTCCATGGAAGTGCAGTGAGAGACAGGACATGCTGCCTGGTGGAAAGGCTGACAGTGAATGGGAACAATCTATGTACACACAGAGATCAGTGGGCTTCTCCCAGTGTCACACAGGTGCAACAATTAGGGAAAGGGAGCATACCTGCCAGAGGGGCGGCCGGCGCCCATCAGGCTAGGCATATTCCTATCCGTGTGTTGACGCTGACGGAAAAACACAAACACCAGCACCGGGACACCAAATGACATCATGCGCATGGTGTGGAGATGTGGCGCCAATGCCAGGAAAGACCAGGCCACCCAGGCCCCCACAACAGCAGATGATGATGGGGAGGGAGGGAAAGGGGGCACTCTCACTGGCATTGCAACTCTGATCCCGGCACATCACTGGTGATCCAGACTCCAGCAATGGTGATAAACAGTACATTTCTATAGCTCCGAACTCTAGGCCCCCAGGCACTAGGGTACAAACCCCCTGTTCCTTTGATATCACATGGAATCAGTGGGTTGGACCCAGCAAAGCCCACCAAAAAGAAAACACAGGAACCTAATTAACCATACCCTTCCCAACCAGGGCAGCCTTTAACCTCTGCCTGTGCCTGCTTACACACTGACTGTGCATGCTCTGGCTGCCACATGCAGCCTCTCTGACTCCAGGGGAAGGATTGGGGTCCTCCTGACCTCTATGCAGGGACCTCCTGTCTCTTAGGAGGAGCCCTGAACTGTTGTCAGGTCCTAGATTATAAAGGTTGTGAACACCAGCACACATAGTCTGCTGGTTGCTAGTATGACCAAGGCATGGGGTTGGAGTCTCCTTCCCTCCCAAAGCACTTTGCAGTCTCTGAGCTCCAGACCTTGATTCAGAAATTACAAAACCCAGAGAAGAAAAACAAAATTTCTCCACGCAGAACTAAAATTCTGGAGTCCCACACTTTGCATTTGTGCAAACCCTGTGTCACTTTCTCCAATGTTTTCACAGTGGCAATACCTCGCACTGCCACAAGGAAAACAATGGCAGTCTATTCACTACTCTAGAAAAATTGATGTATATCGCAATGACATATAAACGTATGTCTAATAGCAGCCAATACAACACTAAGACAAGTGTATACCAAGAAATATGTGAAAAATAAAAAAATTGTGCAGCGCTCAAAAATGTTACAAATTCATAAGTACAACCTAATAAATAATGTGAATTGACCACAAGGTTAAATGAAAACAGTGAAAAGGTAGGTGAAATTCACACTCAAACTAAAGTCTGTGTTCCATTATATAGAGGTTTTTAAACCGTGAATACAACAGTCCACGGATAAACATTGAAAAGGCTTACTGGAATAAGGAGACTCAAATGGGCGTATGCTCAATGAGTCAACAAGGCATGTGATGTAAACACCAATACACAAGACCTCTTAAGCTTAACACTAGGGATGAGACGAACACCCCCCTGTTCGGTTTCGCACCAGAACATGCGAACAGGCAAAAAATTCATTCGAACACGTGAACACCGTTAAAGTCTATGGGACACGAACATGAATAATCAAAAGTGCTAATTTTAAAGGCTTATATGCAAGTTATTGTCATAAAAAGTGTTTGAAAAATGGCCATTTTTTCGGGAGCAGTGATTTTAATAATGCTTAAAGTGAAACAATAAAAGTTTAATATTCCTTTAAATTTTGTACCTGGGGGGTGTCTATAGTATGCCTGTAAAGGGGCGCATGTTTCCCATGTTTAGAACAGTCTGACAGCAAAATGACATTTCAAAGGAAAAAAGTCATTTAAAACTACTCGCGGCTATGAATGAATTGCCGGTCCGACAATACACATAAAAGTTCATTGATAAAAATGGCATGGGAATTCCCCATAGGGAAACCCCGAACCAAAATTTAAAAAAAAAATGACGTGGGGGGTCCCCCTAAATTTCATACCAGGCCCTTCAGGTCTGGTATGGATATTAAGGGGAACCCTGGCCAAAATGTAAAAAAAATGGCGTGAGGTCCCCCCCAAAATCTATACCAGACCATTTAGTACTGGTATGGATTTTAAGGGGAACCCCGCTCCAAAATTTAAAAAAAATGGCGTGGGGTCCCCCCCAAAAATCCATACCAGACCCTTATCCGAGCACGCAACCTGGCAGGCTGCAGGAAAAGAGGGGGGGACAAGAGAGCATCCCCCCTCCTGAACCGTACCAGGCCACATGCCCTCAATATTGGGAGGGTGCTTTGGGGTAGCCCCCCAAAACACCTTGTCCCCATGTTGATGAGGACAAGGGCCTCATCCCCACAACCCTTGCCCGGTGGTTGTGGGGGTCTGCAGGTGGGGGGCTTATCGGAATCTGGAAGCCCCCTTTAACAAGGGGACCCCAGGTCCCGGCCCTCCCCCTGTGTGAAATGGTAAGGGGGTACAAAAGTACCCCTACCATTTCACAAAAAAGTGTCAAAAATGTTAAAAATGACAAGAGACAGTTTTTGACAATTCCTTTATTTAAATGCTTCTTCTTTCTTCTATCTTCTATCTTCCTTTGGTTTCTTCCTCCATCTTCTTCTTCTTCTGGTTCTTCTGGTTCTTCCTCCAGTGTTCTCGTCCGGCATCTTCCTCCACGGCGTCTTCTTCCCTTCTTCTTCTCGGGCCGATCCGCATCCACCATGATGGGAGGCTCCCGCTGTGTGATGCTTCTCGTCTTCTGGCGGTTCTTAAATAACGGAGGACGGGGCCACCCGGTGACCCAGCCCCCCTCTGACACACAGGGACTTGACGGGGACTTCCCTGTGGCATTCCCCGTGAGGGGGGCAGACAGGGAAGTAACCGTGCGTCAGAGGGGGGCGGGGCCACGGGGTGGCCCCGCCCTCCATTATTTAAGAAGCGTCAGAAGAGGAGAAGCGTCACACAGCGGGAGCCTCCCATCATGGTGGATGCGGAGCGGCCCGAGAAGAAGAAGGGAAGAAGATGCTGCGGAGGAAGATGCCGGACGAGAACACCGGAGGAAGAACCAGAAGAATAAGAAGATGGAGGAAGAAACCGAAGGAAGATAGAAGATAGAGGATAGAAGAAAGAAGACAGAAGAAAGAAGAAGCATTTAAATAAAGGAATTGTCAAAAAATGTCTCTTGTCATTTTTAACATTATTGACAGTTTTTTTGTGAAATGGTACCCCCTTACCATTTCACACAGGGGGAGGGCCGGGATCTGGGGGTCCTCTTGTTAAAGGGGGCTTCCAGATTCCGATAAGCCCCCCGCCCGCAGACCCCCACAACCACCGGGCAAGGGTTGTGAGGATGATGCCCTTGTCCCCATCAACATGGGGACAAGTTGTTTTGGGGGGCTACCCCAAAGCACCCTCCCAATGTTGAGGGCATGTGGCCTGGTACGGTTCAGGAGGGGGGTCGCTCTCTCATCCCCCCCTCTTTTCCTGTGGCCTGCCAGGTTGCATGCTCGGATAAGGGTCTGGTATGGATTTTTGAGGGGACCCCACGCCATTTTTTAAAAAATTTTGGTGCGGGGTTCCCCTTAAAATCCATATCAGACCTGAAGGGCCTGGTATAGATTTTGAGGGGGACTCCACACCATTTTTTTTCGAATTTTGGCCGGGGTTCCCCTTATATCCATACCAGACCTGAAGGGCCTGGTATAGAATTTAGGGGGACCCCCACGTCATTTTTTAAATTTTTTTTTAATTTCGGTTTGGGGTTCCCCTGTGGGGAATTCCCATGCTGTTTTTATCAATGAACTTTTATGTGTATTGTCGGACCGGCAATTCATTAATAGCCGCGAGTATGTTAAGGGACAGCCAGAGGATCCGGATGTTGTAAGACAAAAAGGACATGTGACCACGTACCGCTCCTAGCGGTACGTGGTCACATGTCCTTTTTGTCTTACAACATCCGGATCCTCTGGCTGTCCCTCCGTGTGGGCTGGAATGCACGCCGGCTAGGATGAGATACGAAGGGTCTTTTCTGATTTCACAGATACCCTGACATACGAGCAGCCCCAGTGCCGGGTAGACACCTACCAATGTAAGCGGCCATTTGGCTATTTTTATTATTCAATTTATAATAAATGGTTTTACGCTATGGAGACTGTTTTTGTTTCCTATATCTCCATATCTTGAACGAGTGTGACGGGAACAATCCATGCCTAAATTACCATCCACTGTCCAGCCGTCCATGTGAGCAGGCACAATCTTGCACAAGCGCTAGTGACTCCCTTTTTAATTAAAGGAGTCATTGGTATCTGGTAAGCAGATATCCATTACTTCCAGGTGTATTTCTCTTCTTTTTTCTCTTCTGGTGACGCAATTTTCTCTAACAGCAGCAAGATTTTTTGGCACTATTGCAAGATATCACTTCAATCACTTATCTTATGGGGACAATCAATCACTATTATTGTCATCACTATAATGTGTAATACAAATGTGAATTGTCACTGTTAGCGTTTATTTTTTTTCTCTATAATGTGAAGTTTTTTTGGTTGTTTTTTTCTTTTTTCTTTGCACTAATATTGTATAGCCTCTAGCGCCCCCTATCTATTTAAGATGTTCAAGTCGAACATGAGTTCGACGTGAACTCGAAGCTCATCCCTACTGAACACATGGAGAGGTGGTTTGGAATGGTCTAAAGCTTTATAAGTACCACCAATGTGCATGGAATGTTTGGAGGATCACATGTAAACCATCCTGTTTGACCTTACTTTTACCAGAAAGTCCCTTATTTATGAGGATTTGATCTGACAATCTGGCTACATTTGAGGACTGCTTCTCTGTGATATCTCCTGACCAATTGGACCATCTTCCATCCTGAACTGGAGCCTCTATGTATAGGTCTTGTGTATTGGAGTTTACACCACATGCCGTGTTGACTCATTGAGCATATGCCCATTTGAGTCTCCTTATTCCGGTAAGCCTCCTCACTAACCGGTCGTGGTTTTATTGTCTGTGTCTTCACTGCAGCATGGATGGCAAGTGAAATCCCCTTTTTGGCTATATAGTTTCTTTTCAATGTTTATCCATGCTAGAACACGGACTTTAGTTTGAGTGTGAATTTCACATCACTTTTCACTGTTTTCATTTAACCTTGAGGTCAATTCATATTATTTATTAGGTTGTACTTATAAATTTGTAACATTTTTGAAAGCTGCACAATTTTTTTATTTTTCACATATTCACTACTCTAGAGCTAGCCACAGATGGATCGAAATTCGGCTGGTTCAGCAAGGACTGGCCAAATTTCAATCCATCTATGAGCAGGCTGGTTGTACAGAAGTCGATTTGTCTAATTACTTCTGAACAAGCAGCCTGTTGGAAAATCTTTGCTCGATTGGTGCTACCGCTTATAGTCGGCAGTGCTAATGAGGAAGCCTCCCCGCTGTCAGAATATAATAGCTCCATAGGAGGAAATCCACCATCCACTTCAAATGTGTTGATGAGGAATTGATTCTCTTTGAACCCACTGCTTGAACGAAAGAAAATGAATCATGCATGGCCTACCTAAGCACATGTTTCCTTTAAATATTTATGCTATACTAGCTAATTCTAACTCTACTTTACATGAACACATTTGAAAAATAAAGTTGACATTTTAATACAAAGCTATTTACAAGGATCTTTGAAAAAAAGAAATCTGAATGTCAAAAGTATTAGATGCATTAGCAAAAACTAAAAATTACACAAAAGAGGTTTCAGTGAGAGAAAAATGTATTTTTCAGGAGAAAAAGCAGTAGTTGTTCTCTTCTATAGAGTATGTGGACAAGACCCAAGTGCAGCCTTCTAGTGACCTCACATTAAATTCATGTTCAAGTATTACATATTGTAAACAAGAAATAAATAAACTTTAAAACAAGTCACTACTGACCCCTGTCCATGTTCTTTAAGCTGGTCAGCTCTCCCTGTTTCCCCTTCCCAGTGTACCTGCTCTAATTTTACATTAGAGAATTAAAAAATAGGAGTCTGCTGGGTGGGGATGACCACAGGTTTGGTTTGAACTTAAGTTTGAACCAAACCTATCAGGAAGTTGTCACTCCCATTCACTGCCACCCAATCAACTGGTATTCCCAACCACACAGCTGAGCCTGAATGTACACAAATGGGCAGGGATGCTTATTACATCAATTACCCAATAGGGATACATCATATTAGGTCAATGCCATTGACCTTAGATGACCATGTGTCCAAATTAGGTAAATTATGTCATGAGCATCACCACCCCTTTGTTTAGCTGTTGGGTGGGGAATGTCCTGACTGTAGTTAATTGGGGGAAGTGGGTAGGAGTGACAGCCCCTTTTTGGGTTCAGTCTTACTGCTAACTCCTTGCTGGGGAGGAGGGGAGAGGCAGAGTAAACGGTACTGCTGAGACACAACTATCAATTTGTAGCAGAGTGAGCTACTGAGAAAATTACTTGAACAACTTTAGCACTTCTGCTGTGAATTTTGAGAATTAATTTCTTCACGGTATCTGCAGATACAGAGATAAATTAGGGCTTTTTAAATCTAATTTACTTGTTAATCAAATGTAATATTTGAATGGCTCAAGCCTGGCTATAGTTGCATTTAAAACAACGCCCACTGGTCACAGCTTCACCACAGCATACTTTGGGGTGTATTTATTAAAAGAAAAATACAGAGCTATTCTTCCTATGAAACTGCATGCACGTTTATTTTGTGTAAATGCTGACACAATCAAATGTTACTAAGTGTAAGGAGACCCTTGCTCGCTCGGTTCCACTCTCCCGACACTCCTCTGCGGCTATAGAATCAGATTGCAGATCGCACGTCTGATGGTTCAGTCATCCGATGCTCCGGTATTAGAACTACAGCTATGTACCGTTCTAATCCAGTTGTGTAGCTCAGAACAAACACCAGGCAGGCTGTATGTAAGTTCAACCAGGAATCTCTTTTATTGAAAGGAATACAGGCTCTTTAATACTTTAATAGAGGAGGTGTATACCTCCTGCTCATATTACTCTGAACATACACCTGTGACCAGAAACCTAATTAACATGGGCTAATTAACTAATCCCTTTAGACAGCCTAGATGACTCAGACATGGCCTTTAGGCCAGACTGGCCGTCTTGTAGCTCAGAAAACCCTATCAACATTATCACAAATCAACACCGAACTCTTGTTCACACAATAGCAGAGTTAATTAACACAAACAACAATGGGGATCTAAAGACTCTTAGATCCCATACTAGACTTATTTACAATACACATTTTAGCAGGTAACAGACAGACAGGTGGCTGGAATTGACATCAGCATCACCTAACAGTATTTGTCCCAGCATTATGAATCAGCCAGTATTTCTTATATAGCAATTCCAGGGTCCCCAGAGTATGTGTGTCCTGGGGGGACCAGGACCCGAATCCACAGTAATACCACCTCAAGGGTCCCCAGGCACACAGTTCACAAAGAGTGCTGTTCCCCGAAATGCCAGGGCCCACGATCCAAAGGCAAGAGGCTAGCATTCAGTCACCTCCAAAAGTCTCTCTCCTGGCTAGGTCTGTCACACTAAGCTATTTTCTCTCCAGGTCAGTTGTTCTTCATTTATAAGAATAGCATGACTCTTATTACTATGACCCCCACCTAGTGGCCATAATACAGTATTTTCCTGATTCACACTATTTTTATTAGTGAACACAGGGCTGGTTGTCTGTGTTCTACCACAAGCCTAAAATACCCAGTCCTCCTCTGAATACACTAATTTCTTGAAATGAACCTCAAAAATGTGAGTTTTGTAGTAATTATTTGGTAGTTCCTGAGCTATGTGTTCAAGATGTAAATTTTCACGTGCAGGGAAATGAAAGTTGATCCCTGGTTGGTTGATATATTCCTTTTTTTGTTTCTTCCCTAAATCTATAAGTTTGGATATAAAGCAGAAGAAAAGCCTAACTACATCTATTTTAAAATGACCCCCACCCTCCTATCTATTGTGCCTAACATGTATAAAAAAGATCTATGTACTTATCTATATTTTATTCTCTCCAGTCCAGTCACATGATCCTGCAGCTCTGTGTAAAACCCCATACACATGGGCCGAAAGTTTTTATTGAACCGACTGACATTCGGCCAATGTATAAGGCAGCCAGACTGACAGAAGCCGGCTCCCGATCAGCGCTCTCAGCCAATGTCAGAACACAAAACAACAGGGGAGATAGCTGTACTAACATTGGATCGTTACTACAGTGGCTTCAACCGGTGCTGTCAGTTTTTTTTTTTTTTTTAAATAGGTAAGTATATAGATCTTGTTTTTTTTTATATAGTTTGGCAGGATAGGTAGAAGGAGAGGGGGAGGGAACAATTTTAAGAATAGATATAGTTAGGCTTTTCCTCACCTTTAGACCCCTTTCACACTGGCGGTTTTCAGGTGTTTTAGCGCTAATAATAACGCCTGTAAAGTGCCTGAAAACTGCCTCTCATGCCTCCCCAGTGTGAAAGCCTGAGTGCTTACACACTGGGGCGGTGCGCTTGCGGGGCGGGAAAAAAAGTCCTGCAAGCAGCATCTTTGGGGCAGTGTAGGTGTATACATCGCTCCTACACCGCCCCTGCCTATTGGAATGAATGGGCAGCGCTTCTGAAGCTCCTAAAAATGCTTTGGAAGTACTGCAACATGGGAAATTTTAACCTTTTCTTCGACCGCTAGCGGGGGTTAAAAGTGCACTTTACCGCTAATGGTAAACAGTGTAAAAGGGGTCTTAATGAGTCAAAGGGTTGATTTAGCAAATCTAAAACAAATGTAGGGTTGTTGCCCCTAGCAACTAATGAAAGTCCATGGTTCATTGTCTTAAAGCAGTTATGTTGAAGTTTGACACCTCAGATGTTTTGGAACTACATTTCCCATGATGCTCAACTACACTGCAGAGTGCATGAGCATCATGGGAAATGTAGTTCCAAAACATCTGGGGTGTCAAGGTTCACCATCACTGTCTTAGAGGATGCAAATTAAAGCTGTCTTAAGCACCCCTCGGTCACTTGTACCTACAGGTACAATATACCTGTAGGTTATATTCAAACTTACCCTTAGGTACAATGAATATCTCCTAAACGTGCACCGTTTAGGAGATATTCACGATTTCTGCAGCCAGTGACATAACTAGCGCATGTGCACCAAGCTCTGAATTGAGGGCATACTGAATGTGCCATCAATCCAGAGCACTGTGCTGCGACTGTGGCTCCTGTGCACATGTGTGGAAGTGACGTCATCACAGCTCGGCCATTCAAATGGCAGACCAGTTAAAGATGGAAGCCCTGTCAGCAGTGACAGCGCACCACTGGAGGGATCCCCTTTACAGGTAAGTCTGTCATAATGAGCTAGTGTGCACTGCATATTAGCACATTAACGTGCAGGAGGACAATTTTTTTTTTTTGTAAAGACTTTACTACTGCTTTAAAATCTCATGATAATCAATGAGCACAGTGGATGTGCTGCTTTTTATATGTTTTCATGTGTTTATTTTTTGTACTTGTTTATGTGTTTGAATTTCAGCAAACACAAGGACAAATCAAAAAAGCATGTCACGCATAATTCTGCTTAATTTAATTATCACCACCCTCCCAACCCAAGAGAATTCATGATAACAGCTGTCTCTGACCAACGAGATATACGTACAAAGTTCATTTCTTCAGTAAACTAAGTCACATGTTCCCCTGAGCACGCCTTCTCTTTAATACTCCCCTTGTGTTACTCACCAGCTTTGCTTTTCTCATTAACTGCTTGGCAGCTTCAAGTTGAACTTGTTTCAGATTTTAATACGATCTAGTGCTGAATTTGCCGACATTAAAATAATAGCATAAAAATCTTTTGATAGTTTCATTCTCAAAGCCGTTGCAAAAGACAAGAGCAGAATTGTGGCAACATGGCTTGCATGCTGAGCAAGGACCCACTGGATATTGAGGTATTGAAAATGGTTTTCATGTTTTTCTTGTCTAACAGATGTTTGTGCATATATAATAGATTCTGATATTGGAGACCATGCTTCTACAGCTCTTGCTAAGTGCATATTACAGTAACTTGGATCCCTGCTGCTTAGTGGTTTGTGTGTTAAATTGGCAGGTGTGAAACTTGATTTTTCAATCCATGTAAACAGTTCAGGAGGCTGTGTATCAAAGTCTCTCTGCAGCAAAGGGGATGCATAAAGAAATTTAGATTTAAAAATCAAGGGACGTGGGTCACTGTGGTACAGCTCTGCTGCAATCTGTGTTGGGCCATGCTTTTTGTGTTATGTTATACAAGCCTATCTAATCAATGCAGATAACCATGTCATTTATTTTTAAAACCGTTCTCTCCCTTTGAGGCTGGGTTCACACTGCTGCGGTGCGGGAACGCAGCAAATTTACTGCGGGTTCCCGCATCGCACCAACTCGCACGGCAGTTCACACTGCCATATGCGAACTGCTGGGGAGTGTCATACAATGTTAATGACACCCCCAGTTCAGCCCGCATATCGCAATGCGAACTGACAATTCGGACATTTTCGGATCGCATAGGTGTGAACACCCATGCGATCCGATTTTGGTCCGAACAAAAAAAGGGTCCTGTGCGAGTTTGGACCGAATGCGGTGCGATATCAGCCATACTATCTGTATGGCTGATATCGCACAGCACAGACATCGCATGTGATGTGAACAGCAGTGCGCTGCGAATCACATGCGATGTCTGCCACCGCAGCAGGTTGAACCCAGCCTGAGTGTTGGATGTTGAAGTTGGAGCAACGGTTAGAAATGGTGCAAAATTTAGAGCTGCATTGCTATTGCAATGTTTTAAAAGTTTAAGCTTTCATAAAGGTAATGCGTTAAAATATAAACATAGTGGTTACCATTTCTGACCTGTTTATTAAAGGTGCAGGTTCTAAGGCAATTATCCATGCTACTTTATATAGTGGTCTTGAACAAGTATGAAAGCTAGAATTCCTTACTTGTGAAGTGACACAAGAATTAATGCCTGTGTTGATGAGCTCTTGTTCACTTCAAGCAGGTTTATGCAATTCCAGACAAGTCTGATATAGTAAGTGAAACACAGGTCAGAAGGCAGTCCACTCCAGATCAAATGCACCTTTTTAGTAATCTCAGCAGGGCCTTAAACGGATGCCATTAACACAAACCTAAAGCCTGTCAACACAGGCCTTAAAGTATAACTAAAGGCAAAACTTCTTTTTCCTTCCCTTTTTTTTTTATTTGTCTGTGCTCCAGTCAGGGACCACCATGTTTACCATTATCAAAAACGAAAGAAAATCACAAATATTGGGCTGTCCCCAGAAATGGTATAGAGGAGAAATCTTCCAAATGGACATTAGTTCTGGTGACAACTAGAGATTCCCTCACTTTGGAGGAATTTCCTGTTCTGGCTATGGAACAGGAAGTGAAGGGAAATCTCTCCAATGGGTCACAAATGGGGAAAAAAAAAAAAAAACCTTATGGTGTTATTACTCTACCTTTTGCTATCCCAAAAACAAAGTTTTGCCCTATTACACTAGTAATATTAAGAAAAAAATAAATATAAATATATATATACACACACACATTCTTCACGGGGATACATATAATTTTAATGGTAATTTATGCTTTCAAATACCTTAATTGTGTTTAAACCTTCTCCTCATTCTAAACACACTGCGCTTTGTGAATGGGCCACAGTCTTCTGGGACCTGTGAAGTGTCCCAGAAGGCTGCGGGGGAAGGAGGGGGCAAACTTCCAGCTCCGTTCATCGTATCAAACTAAGCCGGAAGTGATGGGGAGCTCCACTGTAAGTGGTTACTTACCTTTTCCTGGCACAGAAATGTCCTTTGGTGTTTGCCCACCTTTCATGTACCTATGATGCCTGCACAGCGAGTCCCTAAAGGCTTAAATGGAGTCTTCGTTCAGATTTAGCATACTTTATTTATACCAATGAGAAATTATTTGTGCCCGTATCTCTAGTGTTGCAGTATGGTCTTATTCAAGTCTAGAGGACTCCCTTTATAGGTTTAACCAGTATGAGTAACATTTTGGACTAGCAGAAGTAAAACACTGGAGTGGATAGCTATTGTCAACCAGAGAAGCTAGATAACCATGCACCAGTGTGGCGTATATCCAGGTTAATGTAAAATTCCAGGTTTATTTTACTTTAACGAGTTAATTGGGGCCTAGCTGTACTTTCATTACAAAACAATGTTGTCACTGTGTGTGCAGCTGTTTCAGCAGCAGTATGGGTGACTTCACTTCTGTTTCTGGAAATAAAGCCTATGCAAAAACACAAAAATCAGCACAAGGTAAATAACTTGCAGTCAGTTGAATGTGTCCCTTAGTCTGATGCCTCTGCTGTTAGCTGAAATCCTTCTCCATGCCCCCCATCATACAGTGGGGGTCAATAGAACTGTGGGAGCTGTCACAGGGCCTCAACAAGTGTGCCAAACTATGCCTGCCCATTCTGTTCAGCTCCATTATTCATAGAAGCCGTACTACAGCTTCTATGAATGGAAAACAATCTATGAATGGAGGACAGGCAGATGATTGAAATGTCTGCTCCCTCTGTTCATTCAATACATAGCAACTGTAGTACCTTCATCATAGTGTCCCCTATCATTTTTATGACCGTTTATATGCACGCAAACAGACAGGCCAAAATAAGAAAAAAAACTATACATGCCATCTGCTTTGAAAGTGGCTGGACGCTTAGTGCAGGTTCACACTGGAATCACACAGAAATGTGCTCTTTGTTCCTGTGCAATGCAATTTTTAGCCCATTCATTTGAATGAGCTAAAATCGCACTGGATCACGCCAAAAGTAGTGCATGCACTACTTTAAAAACGCACTGCAACCAAATCGCATGATACTACTGTACCATGAAATCCAGTGTAGGAAAGCTCACTGATCTGTGTTTCGGTTGTCATTAGGAATACTTTGACACCCGCAGCACATCGCGCACCCAGTGTGTTTTGAACACAGTGCAGGAAAGGCAGATTTTCTGCACCACGCTCTGGTGTGAATGAGCCCTTACTGAAAGAGAGCTAATGTTCAGTGGGGCAGTAATACAGGTTTCAGATAAATCACTACAGCTGTAACCAGAAAGAACAGATGTAAAAGCAAGAGATGATCCCTGCATAGGTGAGCCTGCAGACCTAATACTTCTGCAGACTACATTGAGAGAACCGCTTTAGCCAGAAGTGAAGATAGCAGAGTTTTTATGAATGAGGTCTGCAAACAGTAGTTGCAGTCTTCATTAAATCTATCACTATACCAATATTGTTTTCTCATAATGCAGAAATTTTTGTGCGCATAGCACAGTCAAAGTTACTGAAACCTTTAAGTAGATGTAGAAAACTGATGTAGCTAGTGCAAGTGAAGCGTGTAAATGAGAGATTAATTTGATATAGCTAAATATAAAGGAATATATTTTGTATGCCTGCTGCTCAGGGCCTGTCCTACCATGGGTCCCGGTGGGTCCTTGGGTCTGCTAACTCTATATGTCCCAACTCCCGCTGCCGAAAATACAGTGTGTGTGCAGCCGCTGTTGTAGCATCGCTGGGGGACGGGACACCATCCCGAGCGCGGCGGTGGGTCCTGGAAGCAGGGTTCTTCAGACATAACATGCCAGCGCCACGCTAGCCCTGCGTGAGACTCCTCAATCTCACTGCTGCTGCGGCTGCCTCTTGACCTGTCACAAGCGCACCACCCGGAAAGTGACAGTCTGAGCAAGCAACTTTCCAGGTGGCTACACACTGAGTCCTCCACTGCCCAGGTGCAGGAGGGGAGGGGAGGGGGGTCTGTACTGATGAAGGGGGGTTTATCCTGAGGGGGGTCTGTACTGAAGGAGGTGGGATTTATCCTGAGGGGGTCTGTACTGATGGAGGGGCGGATTTATCCTGAGGGGGTCTGTACTGATGGAGGGGGATTTATCCTGAGGGGTATGTACTGATGGGGGAATTTATCCTGAGGGGGGTCTTTTCCTATTGGAGGCGGGATTTATCCTGAGTGGGGTTTGTACTGATGGAGGGGCGGATTTATCCTGAGGGGGGTCTGTACTGATGGAGGGGGGATTTATCCTGAGGGGGTATGTACTGATGGGGGGATTTATCCTGAAGGGGGTCTGTACTGATGAAGGGGGGTTTATCCTGAGGCGGGTCTGTACTGATAGAGGGGGGATTTATTCCGTGGGGGGGTCTGTACTGATGGAGGGGGGGAATTTATCCTGGTGGGATCTGTACTCATAGAGGGGGGATCTATCCTGAGGGGGGTCTGTACTGATTGGGGGGGATTTATCCTAAGGGGGGTCTGTATTGATTTGGGGGTATCCTGAGGGGTGGTCTGTACTGATGGAGGGGGATCTATCCTGAGGGGGGTCTGTACTGATTGGGGATTTATCCTGAGTGGGGTCTGTACTGATGGAGGGGGGATTTATCCTGAGTGGGGTCTGTAATCATGGAGGGGGGATTTATCCTGAGGGGGGGTCTGTACTAATGGGGGTTTATCCTGAGGGGGTTCTTTACAAATGGAGGGGGGATTTATCCTGAGGGGGTCTGTACTGATGGGGGTTATCTTAAGGGGGTCTGTACTAATGGAGGAGGGGGTGGTTTGTCCTGAGGGGGGTCTGTACTAATGGAGGAGGGGGACTTATCCTGAGGGGGGTCTGTACTAATGGGGGTTTATCCTGAGGGGGGTCTTTACAAATGGAGGGGGGATTTATCCTGAGGGGGTCTGTACTGATGGGAGTTATCTTAAGGGGGGTCTGTACTAATGGAGGAGGGGGTGGTTTGTCCTGAGGGGGGTTTGTACTAATGGAGGAGGGGGGATTTATCCTGAGGGGGGTCTGTACTAATGGGGTTTATCCTGAGGGGGTCTTTACAAATGGAAGGGGGGATTTATCCTGGGGGGGTTATCCTGAGGGGGGTCTGTACTAATGGAGGAGGGGGTGGTTTGTCCTGAGGGGGGTCTGTACTAATGGAGGAGGGGGATTTATCCTGGTGGGAGGTCTGTACTAATGGGGGTTTATCCTGAGGGGGGTCTTTACAAATGGAGGGGGGATTTATCCTGAGGGGGTCTGTACTGATGGGGGGTTATCCTGAGGGGGGTCTGTACTAATGGAGGAGGGGGTGGTTTGTCCTGAGGGGGGTCTGTACTAATGGAGGAGGGGGTGGTTTGTCCTGAGGGGGGTCTGTACTAATGGAGGAGGGGGTGGTTTGTCCTGAGGGGGGTCTGTACAAATGGAGGAGGGGTGGTTTGTCCTGAGGGGGGGTCTGTACTAATGGGGGAGGGGTGGTTTGTCCTGAGGGGTGTCTGTACTAATGGGGGTTTATCCAGAGGGGGGGTTTACAAATGGAGGGGGGATTTATCCTGAGGGGGTCTGTACTGATGGGGGGGGGGGGTTATCCTGAGGGGGGTCTGTACTAATGGAGGAGGAGTGGTTTGTCCTGAAGGAGTGCTGAATAGAGCTGGATGTAGAGCAGGCTTTGGCGGATCGGTCAGATCGCTGGAGGGACCCTGCTGGAGTGAGGAGTAGGACAAATACTCCTTAAAGGGGTTGTACAGTCAGAAGGATTTTATCTCAATGCATTCTATCCATTAAGATAAAAAGCCTTCTGTATGCAGCAGCCCCTCTCTGCCCCCCTAATACTTACCTGAGCCACATCTCTGTCCAGCGATGTCCACGAGTTACTCGGCCATTTGAGACTCTCCCTTCTGATTGGCTGAGACACAGCAGTGGTGCCAATGGCTCCCGCTGCTGTCAAAGTCAGCCAATCAAGAGAGAGGGGGCAGGGCCAGGTCGCAGCTCTGTGTCTGAATGGACAAACTGCTTGCTGTGGGGGCATTCAACAGGAAGGAGGGGCCAGGAGCACAGAAGAGGGACCCAAACAGAGGAGGATCCGGGCTGCTCTGTGCAAAACTACTGCACAGAACAGGTAAGTATAACATATATATATATATATATATATATATATCAAATAAAATGAGACGTTACAATCACTTTAATTCTTTGCCCTAGTCAAACTCAGTTTCATCAAGGGGCCACATAAGCAGTATGATTGCCCTCAAAGGGCCAGGTGTATCTGGGGTATGCCGTATGCAGAGTTCAGGAGTGCGCTATGTGCAGAGTGCAGGGTTCAGGAGTGCGTAATGTGCAGGGTTTAGAGGTGCGCTATGCAAAGCTTCCCCCGCCTCTTTCTCCTACCTGGCCTTGCTCTAGTACCTCCCTGTGTAGGCGACTCTGCCTCGCCTTGTAAAGAGATCGTTCTCTCTCTCAGATTCCGAAGATCTGTCCCTGCCATGCCCTGCCATGATTGCATGCAGGGATCTGTTAGTTCCGGGAGCTGTTGTATTTACAAGTGACAGCAGGAGCAGGGGGCAGAGCTAGAGCTGGAGTTCCACCATGTTCCGGCTGAAAAACTTGACCAGGCCTGAAGGGCCAGATTAAGCCTGCAGGCCTTTTGTTTTACATGTGTGCCCTAGACTAAATTAGTATTTACAGTGGAAAATGCTTGATTAAAGATCCTCAATATTCAAAGCTACCAGATATATGTACCCATTTACAAATGCTGTATCTTCTACATTCCTAACCAAATCCCCTGTATTCCTTAATTAAGCAGCTTTATCACTGGGGATTTAAAATAATATTTAATAATGGGATGAGATAATTTAAGATATAATGAGATAATGGGCCTGCCCGGTGGGTCCATTCCTCTGAATCACCCATTTCAATAATGTATTGCTAACTTTAAAATTTCAGTTTGCTGTCAGACCAGTAAAAGCTGAAATTGTTTCTATGAGCTTTGCTGGTTGCTATTGGTTTTTGGCAATTTGAATATCACAATTGCGTTTTGCTCTGTTTTACAGAAAATCAAAGCGAAAACCAAACTGTTAAAATGAAATTGCAAAACAGGTAGAGAACGTAAAAAATGCGGAGTAGGAAGTGATTACAGAATAAAATATGAGTGAAATAATCATACCCTACTCTTACATACTGTATATTTTTTCATATTTATTGCTAAGTCAACCTGCTATTGCCCATACTTATTAATCTTGAAAAGCACAGTGCGGTTTTGCATGAAGCTGATAATTAGCTGGTTTATGACATAAGGGTGTAACCTTACAAGCAGGTCCCATACTGTGAAAATTAAATAGATTTATTTTCTGCAGCGTTTCAGATATTTAAATGCAAAGTTAGGAAATGCATTATTTATTTTTTTATATTTACATAAAGCTATGTAAATGTATCAGCATACAGTATATCCATGTCTGTTTGAACATCCATGTTTGATTAAGGTTTAAAGCATATACATTTACAGGCATAATACCAAATTCTAAATGTTATTTACATGCATGATTTGGTAAATACTGATCTCAAAATTCTGGACTTATTCAGTCAGCTGCAATCTTTTCAATTTCTTCGCTACTGATATCAAGTCTCGGCAGATATATTATATGATCTTGTAGCAAACGTTTAACAAATGCAAGTGACACAGTTCAGCACCCTTAGCTGTGGTTTATTTTCACATCTGATTCACCAAACTTTTCTTTTTGTTTCTCCATTTTCGCGGGGAAAAAATAGCAAATAACAAAAACCATAATAAAGTAAAGACACTTGCTACTCAAGCCAAATTGTATTGAATGTTTTGAATGTTATTAAATGTTTAAAAAAAGACCTTTACCTTTTCCTGCAGTGCTGTAATTTTCTGTAAAATTCAATGTGATATAGTAACCTGAAGGCCTTTTGTACATAGTTGGTGTACAGAACTTACCCAGAAATGTCATTTTCTGCTTGTGAGCTAATCACACAAGTCAGATTTTAGGAACCACCTGCAACAAAAATGTAATTTTTGGTGAGATACTCTCAAAGGGTTAATCACTTCTAAAGGGATGCTGATGCCTTTCCTCATAAGAACACTGCACAGTGCATCAGCTGATTTAATAATGAAAAAGTCACTCCCATTAAAATTTACCATCATATTGACTTTGTCAGACAACTTTTTTTCACGTCAGAAACAGGTAGGAATCTGAAACAAGTTTGGTAAAATCCATGTAATCTATATTAATCACCCAGAGAGGATTTTTTTTTTTCTCAAAACGAAAAAACTATGCAGCTTTGTAAAATGTTCATTTGTTTTATTGTCATACCTGAAGGCTATTTGGGTACTTTCAGAAGCCTGGCTGGAAAACTCTGTTGGCAACCCCCACATTCTGACTTGCTGCCAGGATGTGAAATTCTGGTCACAGGCAAAGTATGGTTGTAGGAGTTGGCAACGGTGGCAGGCTAGGTACAAGTAATGATGGCGTCCAGTGGAAAGATTGGGGACATCTATGGTTATTTTGTCTCCTAGTGCCATGTGGGCATTGTATCTGCCGCCACATTCGCTGCGCATGTGCAGTGACATCATTACGAGTGTGCCGTGATGTTTCTTGTGTGGTGACGTTTATTTACGTCGGACTCAATGATTTCATGACATTTCATTACATTATGCCTTTTTTTTTGCAGTTTTGGTGCCAACGGTGGCCATTTTAAGCACATTTACAAACATTTCTCAGATAGATGGGTGACAATTGCCTCTGAAGCAGCTGTCATGACTGGAAAAAACAGTCAGGCTTCCAGCTTCGCTCCCATAATGCCAACTTCTGGGATATCTCCTCCCCCTATTTCCTCCATCCATTTAAGGGACTATGGCTTCTCTGGATATGGACTTATAGACCACAACTTTCTGTAAGAACAGCTTGGACTTTTCAAGACCCAAATGGATGGCTAAGTACTATTTAATCTACTTGAGTGTTATATGGCTTGGAAACTTTTCCTGATCAAAACGAATGGCTCCCACAATGGGCAATTATGACGTACACACCACACAGTTGAAGGAGCTTTCCTGTGTTGATATAGTTGCCAACAAAGAGAGGGCATAGGGTGCTACTCTACAAGCTATGGGAATGCTATATATGATGACAGGGGCACCTCTCCCTGGGAGTTTTCCAGTAATGCTTGATACATGTGCCATAACTCACTCTGGCTCCACACTGCACATAAGGGGGTTGGTCTCATAACACATTTCATTAAAGGACACCCTCACTGACTTTAAATACTATTTATCCACATGCAATGGCCCATCAATACCCTTTATATGTGGGTTGGTCTCACTCTACAGTATATCAGAGGATCCTTTAATGAACTTTGAATGACATTCAGCCATATGTTAGTCCTGTAATATATCCTACCAAAGGATTCTTTCAGGAATTCTGAAGAACATCCAGTTACTTCAATATGAAGGAGAAGTTTTAATTTTGTTATCTCGTTCATGTAGATTGTGTCCCCTACTGGGGTATATGGGTATATATACCTTGAACATTTGGTATTGCCTAATTATTTTTCCTTTTTATTCCCCTCTTTTTTATTGGGGGGGGGGGGGGGGGGGTACATAATTTCCTGCAGCTGTCATGGTTGGGTTTTTAATAATTGGCCAATTATGATTTTATTTTATTTAGTGTCTTTTTGTATGTTCTAGGTTATAAGTGTTATTTTTATTTAATTGTTACATGTGTCAGGCTATCTTGCTGGGTCTCCTACATATACGCATCAATTTAGGGATACATTCTACTTTTGCATATTGAGGTTGAGCTCAGTCTGTTTTTTATTTTATTTTTTTTTCTTCTTTCAAGTGATGGGAACTGTCAATGGTGGCAGACCAGTAGAGGTTGCAGGAGCTATTAACGGAGGCAATCCAGCAGAGGTGGCAGAGCCTGGTAATTGTGGCAGGCTAGTAGAACTGGCAGGCTAGGAGAGGTTGTGATTGCTGGAAATGGTGGCAGGAACTTGCAATGGTTACAGGTCAGCAGAGGTTGCAGGAGCTGGTAATAGTGGCAGGCCAGCAGAGGTTAAAGGAGCTGGTAAGGGTGGCAAGCCAGGAGATGTGACATGAGCTTGTAATTGTGGCAGCTACAGGCCAGGAGAGGTGATAGGAGCTGGTAATGGTGGCAGTCCAGGAGAATTGGCAGTAACTCGTAATGGTGGCAGTTCAGCAGAGGTGGCAGGAGCAGGTAACAGTGACAATCCAACAGGGACGGCAGGAGCTAGTAATGGTGGAAAGTGTCCTTTTTTGGGGACTATATAACAATGGAAATCTTAGCTGGTAGCATCAATAGCAGGCTTTTCAACTGCATTGCATAATATATATATTACACTGTGATTCTGTACTTGCCAAATATGCTGCAGAAATCTCCCTACACTAAGTCTGTCTGCAGCTATTTTAACTGTGGGCAGCTGAAGCTGCTATCCGTTCACTTCCTGGATTTACAGACACACACACTTCCAGCCCTGCAGCTCTCATTAGCCCTCTTATGACTCATCCCCCTTTCTTCCTGATAAAAGATTTAATAGATGGAAAGTTGAAAAAAATGACTGAAGGTCCGCTTTAAATATGGTTTAAGCATTGCCTCTGACTTATGCTGTGATTATTTCAAATGTGTCTGGTGGATGTCAGGGATGGCTCTCTGGACAAGAAAATGGTGACTGAGTACCTGCCATTGTGGTGCAGCACAGGCCGTAAACTCACTGAAGGGGGCTGACTACACCAGCTGTAAAGCCAGTAATTTTGTCCAGCTGGCATTTAGATGTTGGTCATTGGCGTGATTGGTTGATATTTTTTTCCTACAGACCAGCAATTTGAAAGAAAATACACCTGCATGTTCAAGGATGCTTCAGGAGATGCAGGAGTAGTGTTAGATTTAGGGCAAGGTTCCATATGAACAGCACGGTGGCTAAGTGATTAGCACATCTTCCTAGCAGCATTAGGGTCTTTGGTTTGAATCCCAACCATGGCACTTCTTGCTTGGAATTTGCATGTTCTCCCTGTGCCTGTGTCGGTTTCCTCTGGTTTCCACCCATACTCCAAAGATATGCTGGTAGTCTCCTGTTCAAATTGGCCCTGGTATGTGTATGAATGAATGTTATACTGTGTACACATGACCGGACTTTTCGACAGCAAAGGTCCGACGGAATGAATCTGTCGGACAATTCGATCATCTGTGGGCTTCATCGGACCTTTTCTGTCGAAAAATCTGATGGACTTTAGAAATAGAACATGTTTCAAATCTTTCCGATGGACTCGAGTCCTATAAAAAAATCAGTTTGTCTGTATGCTAATCCGACGGACCAAAAACGACACAAGGGCAGCTATTGGCTACTGGCTATGAACTTCCTCATTCTAGTCTGGATGTACGTCATCACGTTCGAATCAGTCGAACTTTGGTGTGATCGTGTGTGGGCAAGTCCATTTCGTTGGAACTCCATCGAAAAGTCCTTCAGTGTTCAGTCCGTTGAAAAGTCCGCTCGTGCCTACGTGGCATTAGGGACCTTAGATTGTAAGCAGCTTGAGGGCAGTGACTAATGTGAATGTATAATACATATTAAGCACTGTGTAAATTGATGGCACTATATAAGTACCTGTAATAATGTTAATAAAGGTTCCAGACTGTGCATGGCCCTACTCTGCACAGCCTCATGCTAACCCTTTTTCTTGCTTGATGTGCCATAAGGTAGACCTTTCAAAATTTTTGTCAGATTTCAGTCTGTATCACTTGAGGTTGCAGTGGATGCAGATGGAGATGTTGCTATCTGGGTCACCTGATTCCATATAACGACGACTATTCTGACAAATGCTACACCCTCTGACACACCAAGGCTAAAGAAGGAGATTTTATTTTGGAAAATACTCCCCACAGAATACTAAACAATGGTGATAGCAAAAATAAATAACATTTAGCAATTTGGTATAGCATCACAAACAATGAGAGGACCTCTTTAAGTGTCTTTGCACCTAAACGCAAAATCTAGGAACTTCATAACTAAAGGGGAGGTACCGAAAACTCTGGCATCCAGAACTGGTGGCATGACGGTAATTCGGGACCTGGTAATGGCTATTTCTCACAGAACCAATGAGGCACCTTTCATCCACCTTGCTGGGTCTCTCCAAAAGCTTTTACCTCAATGATATGGCAGCCTGACCTCTCTGAGGTGAAAACTCATGACAGACAGCTCATCAACTCAGCAGCCCAGTCTCTGGTCACCTCTCACATACCTTGTAAGAATGCCCTGAGCATGGTATTCTCTCTCATGTGTATTCTCATGCAGCTCTTCATCCTCCTGGGACTTGTAGTCCCATCCAGTCCTTGGCTTGATAGAGGGCTGTTTTCTGGGCAGTACACCCCCCATAGTTCCAGCCAGCTCCCAGAAGCCCTTTCCTTTCCCAAGCTGGACAGCAGCCAGTCTGTCTTCTGCTGTATTAGGTGGTGGGCAAGCCAGCTTTAAGTGCAGCCCTGCCATTATTCTCTCTCTCCCTCTCCCTCTCCCTCTCCCTCTCCTTGTGGCTGGGAAGTGTGACAAACTGTGTGTGGGCAGGTGCAGCTCAGTACTGACAACTAGGTCCATGCTGCAGGACACAGCAGCCCCATGGACCGAGGCTACATGGTATAACTGCACCTATCTCTCCCTAAAAAAAAAAAAAAAAAAAAAAAAAAAACTTTGTCTGCTGTCTTTCTCTACTTGAGCTTTGCTGAAGAATATATTCCATCCTAGCTATCATGTGTAAACTACTAGTTGCTCTGCCCCCCATGTTATTGAGATGAAGGGATACAGAAATATTTGTAGTTTGTATCAAGAGAACAGTCTATGGTGACAACCATTTCTCCCTCCAAAGATAAAATGTAACATAGCCCACCCTAGAACAGGAAGTGTGTTATTTACAGGATTACCAGGTGAAAATGAAGCAAAAGTAGTTTTAAAAAAGAATTCAGTTGCCACACCAAGGACTTGTTAGCTGCAATATATTAGATTTTTGGGGTTTAGATATGTTAAAGCAGAGGTTACAACCTTAGTAATATACCCACTCTGCTCTCATGATGTTAATGCTCACACTGGTTGCTTCTGCCAGATAAGATCCATTCCTTAGTTTTAATCCATACATAATTACTGTTTGTAGCTTACAAACATTTCTTTTGTTCATTTTTGCTTGTTTTCCGTTGTACACTTAATTTCCCATGCTTGCCACAAACCTATGGCAGCCAAAGGTGGAAACAAAGTTGAGAGAGGAAATCTTGCTATCTAGATCATTGTGGATCATGCAGTTGACCCATGAGCATTTTGTCAATGCAATTAACATACATAATGAATTGTGAAAATTAGAATATGAAGTGTTTTTTAAGGACATACTCCGACCCTGGCATTTCTGCCCTTAGCATGAAAAAAAAAAATAAAAAATGGAACTCAATGTGAATATAGCCACTCATTTACATAGAAATCACTGTATCTGCATACTTAATAGACTTTTTCCATCCCGGTGGGATTTTCAATTTAATTATAGAGTACTGTGTACTACATTCCTAATCCTATATTGGTATTCAGATTTTACTATTTAATTTTTCATTGATATTTTTCAGCAAATAAGATTTAGGAGTTTGCTGAGCTTTGAAAGGTGGAGCAAATGCATTCAAAGTTGAGATCTACTATTTGGAGATAACTAAAACATGCTTGCTTATTTATTTATTTCACTTACTTATATAGTGCCATCAATTTACACAGTGTTTTACATATACATTGTACATTCACATCAGTCCCTACCCTCAAGGAGCTTACAATCTAAGGTCCCTAACTCACATTCATACATACTAGGGACAATTTAGACAGGATCCAATTAACCTACCAGCAGGTCTTTGGAGTCACTATTCTTATCTGAATGAACACATAATGTATATCTCTCACATTGTGCTAAAGAACATTTTGAGGAAACAAGATCTACAGTACACGCAAAGGGCTAAGTCACAGGTACACCATGCAATTGTGAATTCTGTTTTTTCCTTCTTGCTGGAAAAGCTTTGATGTAGTTGAAAATGACATTAAAAAATGAAAATGACATTAGGCATGCTCCTAAACATCATATGCAGGCGTGCTTTTTTTCTGTTTTTCTGGCCACAATACACAGCCACCCCACTTATATTAAAATGCTGTATCTTGCTTCACACATTTATAACTACTTTTTGCAGAAACAAAAATCTTAATGGTGATGTCAGTTACTGGCTGGAAGATCCTTCAGTGAAGCAGTGAGATGAAGGGTGCTTTGTATAACATAAGAGTACCCTGCAGAATCAGTGGGATGACACTGAAACTAAACTGATCAGTTCTGGCTCTGGTTTTGATGATCGACAAGAGGGCATTGAGGAGACCAGACACACATAGAAGGCATGGATGTCCAGTCTCCTTAGCAGCACTCCCACTCCTTTTAGGAAGCCTTGTGTTATCACTTGCAGCACAACATATTAAACCCTGGGAAATGAAATGAAGTTTTCCTATAGGTGAGCTCTCTAAAGCTTTATATTGTAGCAAAAAAAAAAATTCCACAAAGCACTCCTTCTTTTTTTAATTAAAAATGTTCATGCTACTGCCATCTACACATTTATTTTTTTCTCAGACCTTTTGTGCTGGCAGATTTAATTCTCAATATATCATAAATGAGTAGGTCCAAGATAGATAAAACTATATTCCATAATGCAATGAGAAACATGGTTTTATTGTATTGTGTGTAAATTAGGATTTTTAAATAATCCAGAGCTGTTTTAACAAGACTCAATATAAAAACTAGTACAGCATGAGGGAAACCAATCCTCCTTCTCTATGGTATTGATCATAAATCTCAGGCTTTTCCAGACTACAATGCAACTTCAATGAGTGGAAAGTAATCTGGACCTACCTATCATTTTCTACACATTAAAATCCTACAGTTGTTCCAAATTAAGGCTGAACTCCAGGCAGACATCTAATGACACAAATTAAAAATGCACATATGGGAGTTGTTTTACATCCTAAAACATTTGCATTTTTGTCTGTCCAGTTCTGAGATTAACACAGTACTGCTAGAAGGCCTCATGATTTAACTTCTCTTTGCATAGCACTTGACTTTTTAACCCCTCCCCCCCCCCCTGCTTCATGAGCAGGCCATTTTTTGCGATACGGCACTGCGTTACTTTAACTGATAATTGCATGGTCATGCAACACCATACCCAAATAAAATGTATATCATTTTTTTTTCCCCACTTATAGAGCTTTCTTTTAGTGGTATTTGATCACCACTGGGTTTTTTTATTTTTTGTGCTATAAACAAAAAAAAAAGGCCGCCAATTTTGAAAAAAAAAAAAAATCTTTTTTTTTACTTTCTGCTATAAAACATATCCAATACAAAAATTAAAAACATCAAAATTTCTTCATAAATTTGGGCCAATACATATTCTGTTATATAGTTTTGATAAAAAAAATCCCAATAAGCATATATTGAGTGGTTTGCGCAAAAGTTAAAGCCTCTACAAACTATGAGATGTATACTGGAATTTGTATTTATTTATTTTAATACTAGTAATGGCAGCGATCAGGCACTTAGGTCTTCGATATTGCGGCAGACAATCTGACACTTTTGACACTTTGTGGGAACCAATGGCACTAATACAGTTATCAGTGCTGAATATTTGCACTGTAACTGTACTAATGACACTGGCTGGGGAAAGGGGTTAAGCATCTAGGGCAATCAAAGTGTTAACTGTGTGCTTAGCTAGTGTTTTACTGTACTGTGTTAAAAAATGTGTGCTATTTTACTCAGAGAAAAGATGGATTTTGTTCCCTGCAAAAATGCATCACTTCTCTGAATAATAATAGCACACATTTTTTTTTCCCTTCCCTCCCTGTCAGATCAGAGATCTTCCTTGTTTACATAGGCAGATCTCAATTTTGTGTCTCTGCCTGAGGGTCAGCGGGTGGCAACGGACATCCAGTACCCGGCACCCGTAGATTGGCTTCTGCTGTGAGTAATCTCAGCAGAAGTGTGTGCAAGCCCCCTAGGCAGGGGGATAGAATCGTGAGAGAGTGTGTGTGTGTGTGTGTGTGTGTGTGTGTGTGTATATATATATATATATATATATATATATAGATATAGATATAGATATAGATATAGATATAGATATAGATATAGATATAGATATAGATATAGATATAGATATAGATATAGATATAGATATAGATATATATAGATATATATATATATATATATATATATATATATATATATATAGATATATATCTATCTATTATGTATGTGTGTGATTCTGCACAGGAGAGCCGCCCTGTAGCAGTAAATGTGCTATGAGGCGGTCCTTAAGTGGTTAAGCAGCACAGCTAGATCATCTTCTGGTCATCTACTTTCGCTTTGTATCTGCCCATAAAGTAACCAGCCTTTCTTAATATAAAGAGAACAGTTTGTGCGACATCGATGTAACCTGTCAAGGAAAGTTCCCCAGCTATACAGCTTCGTTCGGCTATTTCCGCCGGCTCGTACTGCGCAAGCGCTGCACCTGTGCAGTACAGGGGGTCCTTACTTGCCGAGGGCAACTTTTTTGGCAGAACTCCGGCCACTCTTGGAGTTCCTGGATGTGTGGTGGGGGGCGTTATGGGAGGGGAGGGTCTGCACTGGCACTGATGGAGGGGTGGTCTGCACTGAGGGGGGCCTGCACTGATGGAGGGGGGCCTGCACTGATGGAGGGGGGGTCTGCACTGATGGAGGGGGGGTCTGCACTGATGGAGGGGGGTCTGCACTGATGGAGGGGGTCTGCACTGAGGGGGTCTATACTGACTCTGCTGGGGACCCCTGATGCAAGGACGGACTCTGCTGGTGGCACCTGATGCAAGGATGGACTTGTGGCAGGTGACACGCTCAGGGATCCCACTGATTCGGCATTATGGTGAGTTGAATGATTTAATTTTATATTACAATGTAATAATAGAAATAATGTGCTTCAATCATCCTGACACCATAACAATCATGGTGCCAGGATGATTGAATCCTTAACACCAGGTGTTTGGAGTATCTTTATCTGCTGATTGTTAAACTTTCTAGAATACACAAATTTCTATTGTTGTGTAGGATCTGGGGCTGCTGTCCCATCATTCCTCTCTCCCCCTTTCCCTCTCCATCCTTCATTCATCTCAGACTTTGAGCCACGCCCATTTAAGCCACGCCCACTATTTTGTGTAAACCACGCCCATTTTTCGCCGCAATTTTATTTTTATTCCCAAGCCACGCCTACAAACTAATTCCCCACCCCCTAATTATTGTATGGCTCCGCCTACAGCCAAAAAAGTGTCCCACATTTTTTTTTTTGCAATGTTGGCAACTATGTATGTCCCATATACAATGTTTTGAGTATCTTCTTTAATAAATGTATCTTTTTTCATATTACATGGCTGGATACTTTCTGGACATACATTTTTATATATGCAGAAAAACTGATTGGCTTCAAGTGTAGATTCTACCTTTGTGCTGCTGTACAGGAGGCTGGGATCAATCGTAATAATAGATTTACATACACTAGTAGTGTTTCATATTTCTGACCGCGTACACAAATTTGTGAATATTGGATAGATCTAGAACCAAGATAAATCTGCACATATATGGAGAAGACTTTAATGATGTCTTCACACCTATGAACTTTTGGTAATATGCATTAATACTATACACTTTAACATGTTTACTACTAAATATAGTAATATGCTCTATGCTCTGCATTGCCATTTATTGTAAACGACAACTCAATGCACATTTATAGCATATACAAATGCACCCACCCCTCAGCCCGCCATAATGCTCTGATATGAATTTACTGGGTACTGTGGTGCTCTGCATTGTCCTAAGGAAATGCATATAAGTCATTTTGTGACAAGTAGATGGTCTAACTTGACATAATGTACATTGAACACATGAAAACAACATGCATAGTTCTGAATAGAGCTTAAATTTGTAATGCATTTTTAAGATTGTCAGGAAAGGTTCCACCTGCTGGTGGCACTGTCAGACATTTGGCTTGCAGTACTGATGTCCTCCAGTGGGTGACTCCTGGCAGTCTGGAACTGTCAGGAAAGTTTTCACCTGCTGGTGGCACTATCTGATCCTTGGGCCGCAGTACTGGCGTCCATCAGCCGGTGGTTCCCGGCAGTGTGGAGCTGAGATTATCTCCTGCGATCAAGCGTCGCCTGCAGGAGATGTGTATTAATACCTGGCAAACACACACACCCACTTGCCTTGGTATCTTCCTTGCACCCTGACCTAAACCTGTTATCTCGGAACTTGACCTTGTCTCTGTGCCTGATACCTGTATCCTGTGCCTTGTACCTGAACCTGTCCCTCCTGTGTCCCTGTTTTACCTTTACCTTGCCCTGCAGCCTGATCCGTCCATCCTCTCCCTGTCCGCATCTGCTGATCTCCCGTTGATGACCTTGGCCTGGCTACGTTTATGATCCTGGTATTCCCCATTTATTGTATATACCTGTCTGACTGTTGTTACTTGTGGGTCCCTGTCTGGTAGTTGGTTTGTTGTGCACTGTGTTATATTGGAGGTGTTTTGTATTTTATATTTTTCACTTATCTTAATGAATTTACAATACAATTCATGACAAAGATATTTGTTGATGGGCATCTCTCTTTGGGTTTCCCTATAAGGTGTAGGTGAAGTAACAACTCTGTGCTTGTCTTGTTTTATTTTAACCTGTTGTGCTCAAGCGTTAGGATTACATTTTCCTCTGTGTGCATCTAAATTTTAGAACTGAAAATAGAATAGGCAGAGCTGGATGGGAGGAAGATTTAGGGGAGCTGAACTCTGGGAGGAAATTCTTCAGAGCCACTGGGCCTTTAGAGCTCCATCTTTCTTGTATGCCATGAATTGCATAGACTCCCCAGAGTGTGTTAAGTATAGGTAGGCGGGGTCGTCTTTAATTTTGATTGGGCCCTGGGCAAACATTTTCATGGGGCCCCCCCTCCATTCTGAGACATAAAAAAATAGCAGGTAGACTCAAAATCGGTTTACTGCAGCAGATCACGCAGCGATTGCAATTGTTTGCCAGAGGTTACAGCCTATCATTACTGCTCAATGGCTGGTTTCTAGAGCTTACAACACATAATTTCTGCTTGCCGATTGGTTGCTAGAGGTTAATGTACATTATTAGCGCTCACTAATTGGTTGCTAGGGGTTACAGCACATCATTAGCATTTACTGATTGGTTGCTAGAGATTAAATCAGATCACTACTGTTTGCTGATTGGTTGCTAGAGGTTCATGCACATCATTACCTCTCACTGAGCAGTGGAGCAATCCCAAATAATTGAGCAAGTATAGGGGCACATTAATACACATACTACAGGAGAGGTTCAGAGACTGTGAACATACTGCAGGAGATTACCAGAGGCTGCGGACATACTGCAGGAGACAATCAGAGGCTGCGGACATACTGCAGGAGACAATCAGAGGCTGCGGACATACTGCAGGAGACAATCAGAGGCTGCGGACATACTGCAGGAGACAATCAGAGGCTGCGGACATACTGCAGGAGACAATCAGAGGCTGCGGACATACTGCAGGAGACAATCAGAGGCTGCGGACATACTGCAGGAGACAATCAGAGGCTGCGGACATACTGCAGGAGACAGAGACTGCGGACATTATACAGGGGATGGTCAGAGACTGCGGACATTATACAGGGGATGGTCAGAGACTGCAGACATTATACAGGGGATGGTCAGAGACTGCAGACATTATACAGGGGATGGTCAGAGAACTTTCAGCAATGCACAGCTTTACAGTTAAATAACACAGCTCAGGGTTTAAACAGTCAGGCATTTTATGGTTGTAAGGACATACCTGGCCAGCCAAACCTATTACATACATTCAGGACTGTGGGCGGGGCTTCCACTCTCTGCTCTCACTAAAGCAGCTGGGAGCTCCACTGATGCTTTGTTGGGGGGCCTACATCACCCGTGAATGGTCGCCCCGATGACAGCTTTGCAGAGTGCACAGAGGACATGGGAGGATGTATTCCGCGCTAGCCAGCTGAGAGGGGCGGGGCCGGGAGCTCCACTGACGCTCTGACCCCGCCCACGTGCAGCCTGTGTCCTGGGAATAGAGCGCCTGTAGTGAGAGCCAGTGATCCGGGTGGTAAAGAGAAGAAAGAGGATGGAACACCTTATATTCATCCAAAGTAGGTTTGAGGGTATAGTCAGGGTTAATTTTACCGGCCTATAATTGCCTACCTGAATAATAGTACCCTTTTATACCACTAATCCATTGTTGATCGGAGTGACAATAGATGATCGACAATCAAAAATGGTTGTTCTAGGGACCAAATGAACATATGTAAAAAGAAGAGGAGGAGGAAAGAACCTCCAAAAGACAGTCCACTCAAGAGCATACGGGTATCAACCTAAATATCTTTATTGATTATCCCAGTTGAAACAATATTCCTATCCAAAAACCATTAATTAAAAATAGGACAAGAGTCCTACACAGCACTGGTGGCCACCGATGTTTTCCACATACATAAATCACTCATGCATCCATACACACGTTAACTTATAGAAAGGACCCAGGTCTGATCTATATTTCATCCACTTCCCAAATAAAGTTTATGAATAGATTTGTTATTGCCACTTCGGTCCTTACTGAATAAAGTGCAGGTGCTGGTGATTAAGAAGATATCCATCCGGATATTAATAATGAGGAAAAAACAAACTTCAATACATAGCAGATTGATGAATAAAGTGTCCCCGTATTACCGGCTATATAGCAGCAGTTGGAGGGCAAGAAAATATATTCGGTAAGGAAACAAACGGCAGATAGCAATATATAGTGTGCCTCCGTGTATGTTGGAGCACTACATAGCTCACCGTTTGACGTCTTCAACCAAAGAGTTCCAGGGCCCATAGAGGACAATAGTAGCCGCGTTGACTTGGTGTGGGGGAGCAGACATGCGGTGTGCTCGCCCGTACTGACAGGAGCTGTTGTTTCCGGGTCTTTCCGTGGGAAAGTACGGTGTGTCAGAGGGTTCAAAAAGTGTTCCGCGCTTGGTCTGTGAGTTTACCAGGGGAAGCGCTTAGTCCCAGTGTTCACCGCAGGGCTCAACCCGATGTCTTGGAAATTTCTCAGATCGCTTCTGTATATGCAAAGTTGATTCCTCATTTATGTGTGGAGATCCATGTCCCACCAGTGCATAGGTTAGACATTGGAGCTCCCGGCCCCACCCCCGGATCTCTGTATTCAGCAGCCAGTATAGAGGGGGCGGGGCCGGAAGCTCCACTGACACTCCCACTCCGATCACTGGCTCTCACTACAGAAGCTCTTTTCCCGAGTACACAGGCTGCACGTGGGTGGGGTCAGAGCGTCAGTGAAGCTCCCGGCCCCGCCCCCTCTCAGCTGGCAAGCGAGGAATACATCCTATGTATAAAAAACTTGTAAAACCATGCGCTTACTCGGAAAAATAGTATATGTAAGCAGCTATCACAACAAATAGAAATTTTGCTATAAATCATATAAAAATCAAGTGTAGCGCTAATGAATGAAAAAAATTTTTAAATGTTATGATATCACGTGAAATAATAAAAGTATAATGGTCTATTATATCTATTTAAAGTTCGTGTATGTAAGGTCCATCGTATTAAAACACCCTTGAGGTCACCATATGTGATGGCAGGATACAAAAATATGAGAAACGTCCGAAACTAAATAGATAAACAGGTGCAAAGAAACATAAATATTGCAACGATGATGAACTCCAAACTGTGTGATCGTGAACTCTCTCAAATACAACCCAATCGGTGCTGATAGGACCACCCCCCGAATGACTGGAGGCTTACCGGAAAGTTGGGACCCACAGAGCGTACGCTATATGGGTCAAACAGGCTTGAGTTGCTCTCTAGCAAAGGATGTAGAATGTCCAGGGCTGGTAGATGGTGAGATCATAGCCGTGCTATCCCAAAACCGTCTTCTCCGTATGGAAGCTCAGACATCAACGAACATAGCCCACATGTAATGAAGAAGTGGCCAATAGTGTAAATCATGTAAAAATTTTAAAGAAAAAGACTTGCATCTCAAGGTAAAAAAGCGCTTTGTAAATTAAAAATGGCGGCAGTGGAGTTCTTCCGACGCGTTTCGTCTCACAGGACTTCGTCTGGGGTACTTACCCACTGCAGCCAGACTCCTTTATATATGGACAAGGACCCCTGTAATGAGAATCCAGCTCCCAGGCTTGTTGTGAATTGGCACTTCCGGGGTCATCCAAGATGGCCGACCCGCATGCGTTCCAAGCCTCTTTTTCATATGATCCAACCCTCATAGGTCTCAGGATTTGATAAGCAAAGAGGAGGGGGCTGTAACGTCTCTTCATGAAGTCAAACACATCCCCTATTAGCATAATCACACCCCCTGATATATTAGTGCCCTAAGTGTAGAGGAAGAAGCCGTGACCCCACGTCACGGTGTCTAAAAACCTCGTACATGTACACCGCAACGGAGTCCGTAATCGCGCATGCGTGCGACGTGGCCCAGCGCGGTGACGTCATCAAATAGTGACGCATGCGTACAACGCCTCAAGTCTCCCTTCAAAACCGTCAGAGTATGTCGCACGGAAAGGGGAGACGGACCGGAACTGAAACTAAGGCAACCGGAAAGGCAAACCAAGTGTACGCAATGGATGCAAGTTGGTTGTTGGCTTGAAAACAGACTGGAAACCCAATATTAAATAAGAAACAAGTCAGTTGGGGTCAGAAAGTTGGAAAGTAAAATGAAATCATAATAATAAGAGGGGTAAATGGATTTAAAGGGAGATGGATTCTCAGCAGGAGAGAAAGGGATGGATGGTTGATAATTCGATCACCTAGTCCCCTCCTTGTCACCATATATCCCATATCATATTGTACCTCAAAAAAACAACAGTGCACTACTAGTGGATGCACAAATATAATCAGAATAAAAATGTGAATCATTATAAAAAATCATTAAAAAATAAACAATAAAGAAGGAGACTTACTTATGCACATAAAATAGGTATCAGGCAATAAAAAACCCTAAGGTTAGTAAGATTCATCAAAGAAGATTGATGTTTCTTGTCTCATAATGTACCCATCAAGATTCATCTATAAAGGCATTGATATCAACTTCAACGTTCATGCCTTGAGGGAAAAAAGTCTGTAGTTCATACGCCCAAAACATTTCCAGGCGGGAGACCCCTCTGGTCTTAGCACCACCCCTCCACGGCGGGACATATTTGTCTATAATGACAAATTGTGATCCAGCGGGGTTACTATTATGATATTGCTTATAATGTCTGGGTACTGTATGTTTGGGGTCCCTGCTCTTAATTAAGGCAATATGTTCCCCTACCCTTGTTGTGAACGTTCTGGTGGTACGGCCTATATATTGTTTACGGCAAGGGCACGTAATAAGATACACTATGTATTTAGTGCTGCACGTACAGAAGGGTTTCACCTTATATTTCTTCCCCGTGACTGTTGATGTGAATTCAGTGACTTTACGTCCCTCTAGATTATTGTGCAAACATACCACACATTTTCGACATGGATAAAAACCTGTCATATTGTGAAAAAAGGAAGGCCGGGATGGTGGATTAATAACATTGGGGGCTATCCGACCCTGTAGGGATGGTGCTACCCTGAATATAATCTTAGCCTCTTCTGGCAATGACCTGCCTAGAATATTATCATGTCGCAAGACATGCCAGTGTTTTCTTATGATATTTTTAATTTGTTTGTGCTGGGTTGAGAAAGAAGTGACCATAGCCCATTTAAACTTATCATCTGGTTCTTTTCTGGGCTTTATCTCAAGCAACGTTTTCCTTTCTATATTGATAGCTCTCTGGATTTCAAAATCTAAATTAGCATTATCATACCCTTTATCAATGAATTTTTGTTTGAGGACGCCTGCTTGTGTAATGAATAGTTCCGTGTCCGTGCAGTTCCTACGGAGCCTAAGAAATTGGCTGCGAGGAACTGCATTTAGCCAGGATCTATGGTGACAGCTAGTGGTAGGGATAAAGCCATTGCGGTCGGTGGGCTTAAAATAAGTATTAAATCTGAATTCTCTATCAACTATTTCTATCTCCAGGTCAAGAAAGTGTATCTTGGTTAAACTGGCCTCGTAAGAAAGGAATACATCCTCCCGTGTCCTCTGTGCGCTCTGCAAAGCTGTCATCGGGGCCCCAATTCACCGCTAGCGTGGGCCCCCCAACAAAGATTGGGCCCAGGGCAAGTGCCCCGTTTGCCCTGCGTTAAAGACGGCCCTGAGTATAGGGCTTCCCCAGGCAACCTGATCCACCTCCTCTAGCAGTGTTCAAAACTAGTAAGTTCCTGGGATGCAGTAATAATTAAACTTAATGAAGTATACAATAATTAATAATTTTAAAATTGACTACTATGCAAAGTGTATATCCCAAATGTTTATTATATAAGTATACCAATAGCACCCTCATGGTTGGTTAGTTACTATGATACAGAGTGACATTACAAATGACACAATAGAATTTGTCTAATGGCTGTCGTTTGGGGACAACTCCAGCCTAGGGTGCAATAGTTCCTACTCAACTAGTTTCATGCTGCAAAAGCTCTTCCTCAGGAGTTTAACCATGCATTAAAATAGATGGAAAATACATCATTATTAATCAATTTTTTTTTTTTATATATTTTTTCAAAAAACAATACACACAAAAACATGCACCCCTATATCTGCCTTGTGGTCCATATAGATGTTACGCCTTTACATCTACCTACCTGTGTTGTTCATAGCTATGCACCAATTTATGTAAGTGAATTGGGATAATAATTTTAACTGATTGTATATTGTTTTTTGAAAAAATGTATTAATAAATTGATAGCATTGTATTTTCCATCTATTTAGATACACTATATTGAATGTTAGTGATTAATCTCTGCTATGTGCCACATCCCTATGATTCAAATGCAAAGAGCAAAGTTTCCCTAATATTGGGACTTTTTAGGCACCTCAGTCACATAGTATGTAGAGAATAAGGTTCATAAAAACAATTTTTTTAATACATTGCTAGAAAAAAGAAACAGGAAAACAGTGTATACATGGTATGAACAGCTATTAATATACCAACTGTGAGATAATGATGATACAATATGGATACCTCCACCCAACGCGTTTCAGAGAATGTATATCTCATTCATCAGGGTGTGAGTGGTATCATTAATCTAAAATATAAATACATAGATCAACAACATATATTATAAATGTATGGCTCAGACAATATCATAGTTCTGTCTCAGACTTATAATCAATCAACCAGTGTTATAGATAGACATTCCATGTTTCAATTCAAAAACAATAGCTTGAAGATTCTGCTCTTCTGCCCAACCTTCAGAGTAATGTATGTCATTGTGCTTTAAAAAAGTGGTACTGGGGGACTCCCACCCAAAGGATGGCAACAGGTGACACTGAGGCCTTGAAGACTCAATCTTACAGGAAAAAGTATTTCATAGCTGGATCAAAGAAACCATCAGGCATATGCAGGATATACGTTAAGAAGATAAATAAGAGGAGGCCTGCAACCAGAAAAACACTCCTGGGCAAAGACAGCAAAATGTGAGGGTGAACATGGATAACCCCAATTCTATGGTAGCATAGCTGTATTCTGGAAGGCAAAACACACAGATACATGCATTAACCCTTTTAATGTGACTCCTGGGTCACCTTTTCCTATAAACTTATACCAACAGAGCCTCTCTCTGTCACAAAATATATATATTCCCCATTTAGTCATGCTGTCCATGATTGAATGGGGTATAAATATAGACCTTGTACTGTTTATCCCGAACATGTGGGTTTAGGGAGAGAGGGTAGAAAGACCTGAATGATTATCCAAGCCTGTGACCCTCAACCAGAAAAAGCTTTCAAAGCCTTACAGAAAATGTTATAAAAAAGGCCACTACATTATGAGAACTGAAACAATCTGGTGCATATAGTGATACTATTTTGCAGCCGACTTTTTAGGCATACATAGGAAATGTATGCCTAAAAAGTCGGCTGCAAAATAGTGTCTCCATAGCAAATCTTACCAGACTTTCGAAATGGGAGAGGAGTATAGTGTCTTCCTGTCAGGATGCACGGCAGGAATGATGAGACATTTCCCCCAGTGTTGCTTTATATCTCTCCCCATAAAGCTGCCCACCTAACAAGGTGGCAGCTGTGTGTAATGGAGAAGATTAGAAGGGATGGTCTGCAGCTTCCCCACCACACAGGCGCGAATGGCATCACTGCACTTGTGTGATTCCACACGCACGTGCCCCGCCAACACGGAAGACTCCCAGAGGATACCAATAGGCGTTTACAAGGGGAACAAAGATGGGTTCAGAGGGAGGTGGCTATTGGGTCCTCAGACTCACCTGGGATAAACATTACAATGTCTATATTTATACCCCATGCAGTCATGGACAGCATGGCTATGTGGGGGATCGTCCTATGTATTTCTTAGGAGATCTGGCTTGGACATGACACTCTGGTTACAAAACAATTTCCTGCACCTTACCATACATAGCTTAAACTGCTGATATCCCTAATGCCCTGTACACACAGCCGGTTATCCCGTGGGAATAAACTCTGAAGGTTTTTCCGACGGAGTTCCGACGGAATTCCGCTCAAGCTGTCTTGCATACACATGGTCACACCAAATTCTGACTGTTTAGAATGCGGTGACGTACAACACATACGACGGGACTAGAAAACGTAAGTTTAATAGCCAGTAGCCAATAGGTACCGTCTCGTACTTGCTTCAGAGCATGCGCCGTTTTTGTAATATTTTTATAAATATGCCGGCATCCATCTCTTACCTGAGTCTGTGGTCGCAGACACTTACCTGTTGTGGTGCCAATTTCCACCACATCTTCTTCCTCCTCCTGTTCTTCTTGGGCTGGGGGTATTTCCCCTTCTTCCCGAGGTGGGGGGTCTGTGGTCTCCTCGGATGAGGGGTGTCCTCCGAGTCTTTTCTCCCCTATGTCAAACAAATATGGTATAATTAGCACACAGATATTTGATGGCCGAAATATAAAGATGAAACATTGCTTGGAAGTGGGGTACAATTGTCTATTTTGGCAGAGTTCCAAGATGTAGCATTTTTATTGTCCGTTGTCAAACTTCAAGACTTTACCTGTCTTGTACAAGCTTCACAGATGGAGACACCCCTATAGTATACACTGGAGCACCTGTGTGGGCCCCCTAATAAAAAGGGTGTTCTGGTGTCCCACACTAGTGCTCCAGCGTCCAGATGTGAAAACAGCTGCTGAGTGTCCTCTCCTTACACAGAATCTAGTTTGCATTTCATTCTAGTCACAAACCCATCTACACAACCAAATATTTTTCATACAAGTAGGCCCTAAAAAAGTGGGCAAATGCATATGGCCTAAACAATGGTGTTTTATAGGCAGAAAGAAAAATGTTTGATACAAACGAATAATGGGCACATGAACATGAAAGTTGCCATTTTAAACTGTACAACACTTAAGAAAAGCACATGGAGCAGCACGGACGTAATAAAGACAAAAAGAATAGGAACACAGCACAACTACTTACTTTTTTGCAGCACTCTCCAGATCTTTCTGTACTGCTTGGGCTCTCTTAATTTCAGGTCCGACCACTGCTTCCTGAGCTGATCTTTTGATCGCCTTCCCCCTGAAATTCCGGTGCAGACTTTTGACCACTTTCGCCATGATCTTGGCCTTTCTGATATTGGGGTTGGGGTAAGGTCCATACTTTCCATCATAGTCGGCCTTCTTCAGGATGTCGACCATCTCCAACATCTCCCCAAAGGACATATTTGAGGCCTTAAATCGTCTCCTTCTGGATCGGGACATTTCCAGATCCGGTCTTTCCTCCTCCTCCTCCTCGTTGCTATAATTAGCATGCACCTGCTCTGACTCCGCCATGTGCTCTTCCCCCACTGCGCAGAACGAAAAGGGGTGGGGAATAGACTAGAAAGAACGTCGGGCAGGCGTAGTTACACGCATGAGCAGTGTGTATAAAGCGTGCGTAGTACGTACGATCTGTGAGCGGAGGAAGGAGTATCGGAGGCGCCGATCGTGATAACGAAGGTAAGAGCCAAACTTGGGCCTATACTGCTTCTAGATTGAGGCCTATATTGTAACTCGATAAGGAGAGTTTTGCCTGACATTAGGGTTTGTCTTGTGTTGTGTCTTGCAGTGAAAATGGATATCTTGAACGATACCGACTTTATGGCAATCTTCATTGACATGTTCAGGGAGCTGCCTTGTCTGTGGCAGATAAACCACCCACATTATAAGAACCAAACAAAGAGGAAGGCAGCACTGGATCAATTGCTGGAAATTGTGAAGCAGGTGATCCCCACGGCAGACACCACCTATTTGAAGATCCTAATTGGTGGCCTGAGGAGCACTTATCTAAGGGAGCACAAGAAGGTCCAGGATTCGCAGAGATCTGGAGCAGCAGATGACATCTATGTCCCCAGGATGTGGTACTATGACAGGCTGCATTTTCTGGCAGGTCAGACTGAACCCAGGTCATCACTCTCCAGTCTTCCTTCCACACTTCCTTCCCCCCCAGCTGAGGCTTCTGACGCCCAACCTGGGCCTTCCAGGCAGCAACATGTGGAGGAGCCCAGCTTGAGCCAGGTACAGCATTCCTCTAAATAGTTCAGGTTGTCCAATCAATGATGTTAACTAGATGTTAGTTTGGAGTACTAATTTATGTTTGGGATTGATGATGCAGAAACTAAAACCATGTCCCTTTTTCATACACAGGGAAGTCTCAGCCAGGAGGTGGCCGGGCCGAGCAGGCTGCCTGATATGCAGGTCCCTCCCCTACACCCGCAAAGAGAAAGTGGCAGGAAGAGGAGTACCCTAGAGGAGGCTGCCATAGGTCTCTTTTGGAAGGATACAGAGGCCCTGACAGCCCCCCACACTGTGGAGGAGGACTTTGCTGGCATAATTGCCTGTAAAATGCAGCGGATGGAGGAGGGCCAACAACTCATGTGTGAGTCAATAATGTTGAAAGCTCTCAATAAGGGGTTGAGGGGCCAAATAACATCTGCTACCCACATTTGTGACCTCACACATGGTCCTCCTCCTCCTCCAGGTCCTTCTACTTCTCCTCCTCCTCCTCCTCCTCCTCCAGGTCCTACTAGTCCTCCTCCTCCTGCCACATCTCCAACAGCAGAGCCACAGCCAGGAAGAAAGCATGGAAAGAAGACCAGAAAGTGATGACCCTGGGTCCAGTCTGGTTTGGCAAAAGATGCAGCCTCTTGTGGTACCACAGCCTGGGGACACAGATGTCATCTGCTGCTTTCTGGATCTCTGGGACTTCTGGACCAGACTGCACTCCCTTACATATGGACTCCTCAGGCCACCAATTTTGATGTTAAAGAATTGATGTCTGCCCTGGGGGTCCAAGGCTTCGCTAATTTCTGCTGTTTCTCCAGTGTTGCCTCCCTCTTTGTTTGGTTCTAAGCCCTTAATAAAGGATTTTTGGTTTAAATTATACTCTCCTATGTGTGTTTTCCTTCAAAAAGGACAGTTTGTTTGTGAGGAGGCAGGTACATTTCTAAAGTACAACGTGAAATTAACAAGGGACACCAACGCCAAACAATCTCCTTGAGATTAAATAATATAAGATATCAATGGTGTTGTGGTAACTTGACACATAAAACATACACAAAAATATTCTGGAGTAATAAAATAAAACAAAGATCAGCCTTGGAAAAAATACAAACCTAAAAAAAAAAAATGCCTTTAAAAAAAAAAACAAAAAAAAAAATATTTTTGTCAGATGTGACAAATCAAAATATATTGAGGGAATCCCGATAAATAATAAGGAAAGAAGTTTGTGAGAAGTCTGTGTGAATATGAGCATCAAAACTCCTTCATTCTTCTCACATTATAAAGAAGAAGAGAGTGCGCTGTATTAAACCATTTTTAACATTGCACCGTGATGAAAGTGTTGTATCCATTGCGAACGCTAAGTTTACCAGACCGAGCTGTTCCGTCTCGGAATTTCTTCTGAGCATGCGTGGCACTTTGTGCGTCGGAACAGGCCACACACGGTCGGAATTGACGCGATGGGATTTTGTTGTCAGAAAATTTTATAGCCTGCTCTCAAACTTTGTGTGTCGGAAAATCCGATGGAAAATGTCCGATGGAGCCCACACACGGTCGGAATTTCGAACAACACGCTCCGATCTGACATTTTCCATCGGAAAATCTGACCGTGTGTACGGGGCATAAGTGTTACAAGGTCTCAGGTGTGAATGGGGAGCAGATGTGTTTAAATTTGGTGTTATCGCTCTCTCTCTCATACTGGTCACTGGAAGTTCAACATGGCACCTCATGGCAAAGAACTCTCTGAGGATCTGAAAAAAAGAACTGTTGCTCTACATAAAGATGACCTAGGCTATAAGAAGATTGCCAAAACCCTGAAACTGAGCTGCAGCACGGTGGCCAAGACCATACAGCGGTTTAACAGGACAGGATCCACTTAGAGCAGGCCTCGCGATGGTCATTCAAAGAAGCTGAGTGCACATGCTCAGCATCATATCCAGAAGTTGTCTTTGGGAAATAGACATATGAGTGCTGCCAGAATTGCTGCAGAGGTTGAAGGAGTGGGGGGTCAGCCTGTCAGTACTCAGACCATACGTCGCACACAGCATCAAATTGGTCTGCATGCCTGTCATCCCAGATGGAAGTCTCTTCTAAAGATGATGCATAAGAGAGCCTGCAAACAGTTTGAAGACAAGAAGGCTAAGGACATGGATTACTGGAACCATGTCCTATGGTGTGATGGGAACAAGATAAACTTATTCGGTTCAGATGTTGTTGTAATGGAAATTTGTAAGTTCTGTATATAATTGTATTGTATTTTGTATGTATCGCACACTGCCCTCACTGTGCACACAGCACTAATAATGTTTTCAGTACATGTTTACATTTTTCCCATTTGTACACAACACATGCATATCATTCTCTCACTTTCTTTTAACTCTTTAATATTTCCCTGCATAAATTCTGCATTCCTTATTTTGTTCAGATATCTTTTATATCTAGCTTCTATGATCAGATGGGCAGCCAGAGTGCTCACCCCATCTTCCCTCTCTGACAACATATAAAGTATTCTGTTTTACCTCTCATTTCTCTGTTTCTGACTCTAATAGTTGTAGTGCCTGACCCCAAATTCATCCCACAACTTAACATGAAAATGTCCCTTTCTGTCTAGTGTTAATGTCACCCTTGATCCATCCTGCTCACATAGATAGCTGTTTCTCTAGCTGTTTACTCTGCATGATTCTTAGTCCCTATGGCCTTTGGTAACCCAGTTAACCATTGTGGATCCATGTCCACTCTAACCATTAATCTAGGGGCTCAGTATAGGCGGAACCGCACCTTCCGTTCATATATAGCGCTCCTCTTGCGCTGGGCATTTTTGAGGGTCTCTCTTACCCTTCATTCCCTTACTTAATTCAATGCCCATAATGACTGGCCAGTCTTCTCTACATGTGCCTATACCCTCTTGCCTCTAAACTACTTTATCTAGCAGATGTACTACATATACCTGTGAACAGCACTATTCTTCCCTTTCTTATCTATAACACTCCAATGGACAATAGACAGTGACAACATAACCTATAACCACCAATCAATACAGTTTGATTAAAGGGGAGTAAAATAGGTACCCTTTGTCCCGAAAATGCCTTACCGATCAAGGAAGTCTGATAACTCAAATGTAAGCAAAAGGCTTACCTCAGCCGGCTGATTATCAGAAATTCCCAGATCGTCTCAAGCTCCTCGTTTCGGATACTCAGGGTCACCTGGAATCCCCTCCTGGCTGGCTCGCCATGCTGACTTGGTTAAATTGATGATAGGCAACTCCTATCCTCATATTGATTAGTGGTTCCAAATTAATAATAACTACTGCAGTAGGGAACAGACACAAAAGATACGCTCAGCATCTTTCCAAATGACTGTTCTGCTTTATTATGACACAATTGAAGGTTTTTATACACATGATTACGTAGGTATCACATTAATATTACAATTGTACGTTTATGGTAACGGGGCGTTACATAGGCAGGCTAATTCTAATCAGGACTCAAAAGAATGTAAACATGTACTGAAAACATTATTAGTGCTGTGTGCACAGTGAGGGCAGTGTGCGATACATACAAATTTCCATTACATTGCCAAGCATGTGTGGCAGCAACCAGGTGAGGAGTACAAAGACAAGTGTGTCTTACAGTCAAGCATGGTGGTGGGAGTGTCATGGTCTGGAGCTGCATGAGTGCTGCGGGCACTGGGGAACTACAGTTCATCGAGGGAACCATTAATGCCAACATATACTGTGACGTACTGAAGCAGAGCATGATCCCCACCCTTCAGAGACTGGGCCGCAGGGCAATATTCCAACAGAACGACCCCAAACACACCTCCCAGATGACCAGTGCCTTGCTAAAAGAAGCCAAAGGTAAAGGTGATGGACTGGCCAAGCATGTCTCCAGACCTAAACCCTATTGAGCATCTGTGGGGCATCCTCAAATTGAAGGTGGAGCGCAAGGTCTCTAATATCTAATATCCACCATCTCCATGATGTCGTCATGAAGGAGTGGAAGAGGACTCCAGTGGCAACCTGTGAAGCTTTGGTGAACTCCATGCCCAAGAGGGTTAAGGCAGTGCTGAAAAATAATGGTGGCCACACAAAATATTGACACTTTGGGCCCAATTTGGACATTTTCCCTTGGGGGGGAATCCTTTTTGTTGCCAGCGGTTTAGACATTAATGCTGTGTGTTGAGTTATTTTGAGGGGACAGCAAATTTACATTGTTCTATAAGCTGTACACGCACTACTTTACATTGTAGCAAAGTGTCATTTCTTCACTGTCGTCACATGAAAAGATATAATAAAATATTTACAAAAATGTGAGGGGTGTACTCACTTTTGTGAGATACTGTATATTTACAGCTATGCTACCATAGAATTGAGGTTATCATCGTTCACCCTCACATTTTGGCTGTAATTGCCCAGGAATGTTTTTCTGGGTGCAGGTAGGCCGCCTCCTTATTTATCTTTCTTTAAAGTACAATGACATACATTACTCTGAAGGATGGGCAGAAGAACAGAACCTTCAAGCTTTGTTTTTAATTTAAATATGGAATGTCTATCTATACCACCGGTTAATTGAATGTAAGTCTGACACAGAACTATGATATTGTCTGAGCCATACAGAGTGTGTTTTGTGGGCGGTTTTAACCCCCTTTCGGCCGCTAGCGGGGGTTAAAACCGCCCTGCTAGCGGCTGAATAGCGCCACTAAAACGTCGAGGCACTAAAAATAGCTGCGCTTTACTGCTGATGCCCGGGCGCTTTTCAGTGTGAAAGAGCTCTAACAATGCAGCAGGACAGTTGGGAGAAGGTTGTCACTCATAACAAGAGCCCTGAACAAGAACCTTCATGGCAGGATCCATAGTTATATTTGAAATGAAGGCTGCAGATTTGTAAAAAAAAAAAAAATTACATTAACATGTTAAAGCTAGTGTGTGCTTTAACTTGCAGATGTCAAAGTGCTGTGAGTGGGGGGCTTACATGAGCTTTTCCATGCTCTGAATGCAATCAAAAAATCCTGGTGGCATCATCAATGTGCCAGTACTTATGTTAGGAAATTAATTCTCAAAAACAAATGTACTTTTTGTCCTCAACACGTGTAATCACTATGTGAACCATTGTCTTTGTGCTTAGTTGATGCAACATTAATCAAATTTAACATATATTGTTGGTGCTTTAATATGATATATATGCTTAGTTTGGTTTTGTAGTCTTAGGGACAAAAAAAGAAAAATTTGGCCCACAATGAAAAATGAACGCATACAAAACCTCATATATTGTGAGTGAATTTTACAATGCTTCAAACTGTAAATTCCATTGTTATCTAGGCAAGAGCAAGCAATTGCAATTTTTGACTCTACCCACTTGTAAACCCCTGCTGTGTTTTTTCAATAAGCTTGCAGTCCAGAAGGAATCCACAGATGAATCAAAGCTTTGTTTAAAGTATACTTCTAACAAATTGTTCTAGTTTTAAAGATGCATTTGTTAAAAGTGACTTGTTTAATACATTTTTGTTCTAAGTTACAGCTGCTTCTCAGGTTGTGAAATTCTTGATTTATATAAGCCAACTTGATTTCTTACCTCTGGTACTACCAGCTATTTGAGGAGATCCTCCAATTACCAATGGTATTGTCTGCTGGAAAGATGTCCCATTATGAAACTCTGTGTACAGAACAATTGTGTATGGCCTGCTGGAGCATACTGCCAGTTCTCACAGGATCTAAAAAAATAAATACAATTACTTTACCTTAACTTCAACTAATTTTTAGGAACTTTCAAAAACTCTCAAGGAAGTGTTAAATGTGAATTCCAGGCAAGCAGCTAAATACACAATTGAAATCATTTTTTGGTGCTATTTTACCTGCCAAAGGATTTGTTGTACTATGCGGCAAGTATTTTGATCCAGACACCTCTACTAAACAACTTATCCACTACTACATCCCTATATACACTTGCCCTCCTGGAGATTTACCCCCCTTCATGATTAGGCCATTTTTTTGTGATACGGCACTGTTATTTTAACTGACAATGCAGAATCGTGCAGCACTGTACCCAAATAAAATGTATGTCCTTTTTTTCCCACAAATAGAGCTTTTTTTGGTGGTATTTCACCACTGCATCTTTTTATTTTTTGCGTTTATAAAGAAAAAAAAAAGACAAAAACAATATTTTTTACTTTCTGCTATAAAGCATATCCAATAAAACAAATGTAAAAAAATCAAATGCCTTCATAAATTTAGGGCAATATGTATTCTGCTACATATTTTTGGTAAAAAAATCCCAATAAGCGTACTATATATTGACTGGTTTGCGCAAATTTTAAAGTGTCTACAAACTGTAGGATGTATACTGTTTTTTTTTTTTTTTTTTTTTTTTTCTTCTTTTTTTTAACTGTACTAATGGCGGTGATCCACAACATATAGCAGGACTGTAATATTGTGGCAGACAATCAGACACTGACACTTTTGACACTTTGTGGGAACCGGTGACATTAATACAGTAATGGTGTCAGTGACATAAAAATATGCACTGTCACTGTACTAATGACACTGGCTGGAAGGGGTTAGACATCTAGGGTGATCAAAGGGTTAAATGTGTACCTAACCAGTGTTTGTGTGCTGTTTTTACTTAGGAATGTGATGGATTTTCTTTCCCTGCTTTGCATTGTTTACATATGTAGAGCTCCGTCCAGCCTCTCTTCTTGATGATCAGCAGGTGCTGGTGGACACTCATTGCCCGACACCCGCTGATCGGCTTTTGCTGTGACAAATCCCAGCAGAATCTGCATGCTGACGGCACACCATGCCTGCTGATTGGACAGTGATATTGCAGCCCAATGGCATCACTCTACTCAATCCTCCTATTAGCTTGTTTACTTTAGCTTCATGTGCAGGTAGCAAAACCTGACTGGCCTCTAGTTTTGGCCTTACTTCTTCCAGTATGAGTTTTGCTATACTGTATTTATTGGTGTATTTGAATATACCTTCATGGATTTAATGTAGACCATCATCCTCCCTACCCATGTTCCATCCTTTCACTCCTACCCATATCTTCTCTCAGAATCAGACTTTTTTTTAAATTTATTTATTTACTTTTTGTAATGCCATTTTTTGGGAAACGCCCAGGATTCTTGTCTAGATAAGAATGATGTCCTCAGTTGCCTGCAGCCTCCTGGGACACCCATGTCAGACAACCCAGAAGGCCTAGGGAACTTAACAATGCATGCATCATGGTACAGCATCAGTTGGTCACCTGTCTCTCCATGGCACTTGCAGCTGGCCCTCTGAAGGCGCAGCACATGCACGTCATCAGGGGACAAGCTGCAAGAACCCAGACGAGTAAGCTGACTTCTAATGACATAAGAAAAAAGATGGTAGCACAGCAACTGAGCAGTGAACCACTACAAAAAAACTGCTGGATTTGTTGGGGGTGTATGTATGTTTTTTGTGGATAGCCAAAGAAAAAATATAAGTGAGGAAGGAAATTGCTTATTGGAGCTTGAATTTTGTCATCATTTACGAAACTCTCCATACCAATAAAAGCTGCTATAGATCTAAAATGCTTTAACTACCCTTGATTTCACACTGGCATTGAAAGCAAGCGTTTGGGGGGCATTTTTAACGGTCCTCAAATGCCTATGCTAATGATACTATGGACAGCAAACAGTGCTGTTAACATTATCAAAACATGAATTGTTAGGATGGTGTTGCTTAACTTTAAAATTGAAGCCTCATGTCGAGTCTGGAGGAGCTTGAAGCCTTTCAACGCCTACTATTCAAGTTTATGTAAATGCTCTGCAAACACATTGGCAGGTGTTTGCGGTGCGGTACGTTAAAATGAGTTAAAAAAATTCATGCAGGAAGAATATAATGTCCCACAATGCTCTGTAAAGAAAAGCCCGAAGGCATGCATGTCGGTGGTAACAGTGGGGGGAAGGAATGGTTAAAATGGAGCCGAGGGGGAGGGACAGGAAGGGTGGGGTCGTATTTAAGAAGGTTAACCTGGGAGGGGTTAACAGAAATCTGGAGGAAAGTTGGTGGACAGCAGCATGGCAGAGGTGGAGCGCATAATGGCACAACTGCGGGCGGAGGCTGCGGTGAGGGGCACGGCATGGCTGCAGGAGGCGATCGGGTCAGCCATGGAGCGAGCAGGACCACAGCAAAACAAAGGAGAGAGGAGCGGCGTCAGAGCGCGGAGGTCCCGTCCGCCCGAGCGTTTCTCTCCTGAACGGGCGGCGAATAGAAGGGTGGGTAGGAGCGGTGACGGAGAGCAGGGATGCCCTCCGGCAAAGAGGAAGCCAGGCAGAGTGAGCGGAGGAGATGTCACGTCCCCGGCGGCACATTGCGGGGAGAGATCGCATGGCGGGCCTGGTAGAAGAGGACGAGCGGGGAGCGCGAGCCCCGCCCCCCGGATGACGGCGGAGGGCTCTAATGCTACAACGCGAGATGCTGCTGTCCCTGGGCTGTCTAATCCGGCAGGGGACAAAATGAATAAAAGAAAAGACAGAGGCAGAGGAGGGCAGACAGGGGGAAGAGCGGAGGCCTACAAGGCTGCGGTATCCTGCACCGGCCCTGCAAAGGCTGTCCAAAAGGCAGCAAGCGGATACGAGGCAAGGCAGCGAGAAAGGATGGAGATGACTGCGGCAGCCCAGGTTCCCAGGCCTGGTGGGCTTTCGGAGGTAGAAGGAGAAGAGAGGGATCCGGGAGAGCAGGAAGAGGTGTCGGAATCGGAAGAGGAGGTGGCCCCCCCTTCCAGGAGCACTGACGAGGATGAGAGCAGACAGTCGGCTGATGGGGCTACACCTGTGCAGCCCGGTAAGTCACCACAAATGGGGTTAGAAGGGAGAAGCAGGGTAGGACATGACACAACTAGGCCTGAGGGCAGCACAAGGGGGGTGGTCCCAACGGCAGGGGGCGCAGGCTTATTGGGATTCTTGGAGGGGATTAAAGATTTAGTGCAAAGGTTTGAGGCTGGAGAGCGTATGGCAGGAGGCCCGGCAGCTGCGTGGGTCCCGCCAGTGGGGGGCAGCGGTAATGCGACAGGAGTGGGGACGCCCGCAGCAACAGTTGCGGTAACCGCCCTGGAGTCCACGGTGAGTGACGTTGCGCAGGGGAAGGATAAAGCTGCGGAGACAGCTGAGAGGCAGGATATAACCAGGCTGGCAGATGCAGCGCGCTGCGAGGTGTATGTGTGTTACGAGGGGCCTTTGGGAGCGCACTTAAAACAGGAGGTAAGGGAAAAATTATGGAAAGGTGAGTATGTGGAAATATTTTCACTATTACCTTTGGAAAAATTTAACTTGGATAGAGTTAAGCCAGACAGTTCCAAGAAGGAGGATGAAGAAAAGAGGAGGTATCGGCTGATACCGAGGACGTTTGCCAACTGGTTGCAAGCGTTTGCAATTATGGCTAGCGTAATTGGGGAGAAGCACCCGGAGCACTGTTTGGCATTGTTTTGCTATCAGGATGCCATAGGGGAGGCCTACAGAGTGTATGGCGGCACGGGCTGGCTGAGATACGACGAGCAGTTCAGGCAGTGGAGAGCGATACGTCCAGAGCTGCGTTGGGACCACAAGGACATTAGCTTGTGGATGCGTTTGATGATGACGATGCGGGCTCCGAACCAGTTTTTTCAGGGGGGAGCCGGTGGACCATCAGCCCTGGGACACTCGGCTGGAAACAAAAAGGGGGTTTGTTGGCAATACAATTCCGGAGCCTGTAAATTTGGTGCGGCATGTAAGTATAAGCACGAGTGCTCAGGCTGCGGGGGGAACGCATCCAGCATCTAGATGCTATAAGCAAGGAAAAGGCAGAACCGGTGACGTTGGGAACAAAAGGGAGGACTCCGGTGAAAGTGGAAAGGATGCGACCGTTTCTCGGTAAGTATCCGGACAGACAAGCTGCGAGGTTGTTGGATGAGGGTTTCACGGGGGGCTTTAGGATCCCATGCAGGATGACGGTAGTTCCCCAAGTGCCAAATAATTTACGTTCCGCATTGCAACATCCGGAAGTGGTTTCTGAGAAGCTGGCAAAGGAGGTTGCAATGGGGAGAATGGGAGGTCCTTTTCGGAGGGCACCAATAGCCGATTTGGTGGTATCACCGCTAGGTGTGGTGCCCAAGAAGGAAACCAACAAATTCAGGCTCATTCACCACCTATCTTTCCCGAAAGGGGGATCGGTGAATGATGCCATTGACCAGGAGGCATGCTCGGTGACTTATACGTCATTTGATGCCGCTGTGGGTTGGGTGCGCCGTTATGGCAAAGGAGCGTTGATGGCCAAGGCCGATGTCGAATCGGCTTTTCGGTTATTGCCGGTACATCCGGATAGTTTTAGGTTGCTGGGGTGCCATTGGAAAGGGGAGTTTTATGTGGACAAATGCTTGCCGATGGGTTGTTCAATATCGTGTGCGATATTTGAACAATTCAGCTCTTTCTTGGAATGGGTAGTGAGGGACGTGTCGGGTGTAAATTCAATAATTCACTACCTGGATGATTTTTTATGCATAGGGCTGGCATCATCTAGAATCTGTACGGTGTTATTGGCGACACTGCAACATATCGCTGACAGATTCGGCATTCCATTGGCTAATGATAAGACGGAGGGACCTTGCACGGTCATCAGGTTCCTAGGCATTGTACTGGATTCTGAGGCAATGGAATGTAGGTTGCCGGAAGACAAATTGGAAGACTTAAAGACAGAGATTGCTGGGTTAATTGGTTTAAAGAAAGTGCGACTGAGAGCACTGCAATCGGTTCTCGGTAAGCTAAATTTTGCCTGCCGCATACTGCCAATGGGGAGAGTGTTCAGCCGCCGACTGGCGGCTAGCACGAGTGGGGTAAAATCGCCAAGACATTTTGTGCGATTGGTAAAATCGCACAGAGAGGATTTAAGGGTATGGCATACCTTCTTGGAATCCTTCAACGGAAGGGCGATGTGGATGTCAGGACCGGTCAGTAATTTTGATCTGGAATTATTCACTGATGCGGCAGGGTCCACGGGTTTTGGGGCGTTTTTTCAGGGCCGGTGGAGTGCAGGTCCTTGGCCTCAGTCATGGATAGAGGAGGGTTTTATCAAAAATTTGGTTTTATTGGAATTGTTTCCAGTAGTACTGGCAGTGGAGCTATGGGGCCCATCTTTCAGGGATCTGAAGGTGCATTTCCACGGGGACAATTTGGGGGTGGTGCAAGTTATAAATAGGGTGACAGCATCGTCTCCGCCAGTAATCAAATTGTTGCAGCATTTAGTGTTAAGATGTTTGCAATTGAACGTGTACATTCATGCCGTACACTTGCCGGGGGTGGAGAATGTGGTAGCTGATGCGTTATCTCGCTTCCAGTGGGACAGGTTCCGAGAGTTGGCGCCGGAAGCGGAGCAACAAGGGGTACCTTGTCCAGATTGGCTGTGGGAGATACCGTTGGCGTCATCGCGGAATGGATCCAGCAGTCGGTAAGTGGGGCCACTTGGGTGGCGTACTCAAAAATATGGAAAGAGTGGATGGGATTTGTTCAGGCCATCGGTGAGGAGCCGTCAGGTACACATTTGCGTTTGTTATTGCTATATTACGTGGCAAGGAAAATGGAGGAGGGGGCATCAGTGGCGGTGTTAAATATTCAGTTAGCGGGGTTAGCTTTCCTATTTAAGCTACAGGGTCAGCTGGATGTCACGAAGGATTTTTGGGTGCGTCAAGCGCTTAAGGGGTATAGGAAAAAGAGAATCACGAAGGATTCTAGAAGACCAGTGACGTTTGAGATTCTGGGGAGGATTGTAACAAAGTTGGGGGAGGTATGCTCTTCAGAGTATGAAGTAGCATTGTTTAAGGCAGCATTTGTAATGGCTTTTTTTGGAGCGTTCAGGATAAGCGAGCTGGTTAGTCCGGCAAAAAAAAGTTCAAGGTGGTTTGGGATGGCAGGAAGTTCAGGTGGAGCGTGGAGGTTTGACGTTGGTTGTAAAGAGGTCAAAAACTGATCAAATAGGAAAAGGCAGGGTAGTGAGGGTTTACCCGATTCAGGGATCTTGCCTGTGCCCGGTAGGCACGGTAGTGCAGTACTTACAAATCCGTCCATATGTACAGGGTCCTTTCTTAATTCACTTGGACGGTAGTTTTTTGTCTAAGTTTCAGTTCATAACAGTTTTTAGACGATGCCTGAGGGGGGTGGGATTACAGGACAAGGAATTTTCATCCCACTCGTTTAGGATTGGAGCGGCTACTGAAGCAGCCAAAATTGGGCTAGATGTGGAGGCGGTGAAACGAATTGGAAGGTGGGAATCGCAGAGGTTCCGGTCTTACGTTAGGCCTCATTTGATGGTAGAATTGGAAGGAAGCTAGGGGTATAGGACTGTAATTAAGTTTAGTAATGGAAGGTTTATTGTAGGATAGTGTTTTTAGTATAGTTTTCTTGTCTTCTTCTAATTACAGGTACGGCGCCAGGAATGGTCTGGATTATGGGCCATTCTTATGTGTGTTGGGGGGCAAGAAGAGGGGATGCTCGTAGGGATGGCAGGCAGTTAGGTTTTGATAAAAGGGAGGTTTATATTAAGTGGTTGGGGATACCTGGGATGCTGTGGAGTAGATTGTTTCCTGAGGTACAGAAACATGCCCTGCGGGAAGGACCACCTGATGTGTTAATTTTACACGTTGGAGGTAATGATCTCAGCATCAGATCCATGGTGGACATCACGCGCGATATTAAAGGAGACGTGTGGCGCTTGATGGAATTATTCCCCAAGACTATATTCATATGGTCGGATATGGTGGCTGGGACATCTTGGAGAATGGCCAGGTCAGTGGAAGGTGTAAATCGGGCCAGAAAAAAGATTAATAGGGAGGTGAGCAAATTTATGGTACGCAATGGTTGTTTAGCAATTAGACATCCCGAACTGGAATTCGAAACGTGGAGGTATCTGAGAGCTGACGGGGTACATCTTAATGATGTGGGGATAGATTTGTGGTCGTTAGGTTTGCAGGATGGAATACAGCGAGCCATGAGGGTGTGGAGGGGCATCCAAGAGTAAGGTATTACTCGTTGGATGCGGTGGTGGGCGTTGGTCTGTGAAAAGGAAGGAAGATGGGAAAAGTAAGTGGGGGATCTAACGGTGTTATAGATCCGGAGGTCTTTTGGTTCCCGGTTAACGGAGGTTAACCGGGAAGTGATAATGGGGCACTGCGGGAATTGTTAGTCTCTGAGCCAGCTTGTCGGCTTGAGGCATAGTTGAGATAGTTTGATAAGTACCGCAGTGCTACGTGGGTGATGAACATCAGAATGATTTTAAGTGATAGCGCAGACCAACGCTCTTTAGTTTAAAAAGTTTTCAGGGAATAACAGATATTTATTGTCGATAAAGATATATATATTGTTTTAATAAAGTAGGCTGCTACGGCCTTTTATACTCCAAGTTCGGTGTGGTCTGGTTTATTGGGAGTAGAAAGTTAAGAAGGGTATTAATATAAGTGTACAACATATGTTATCCAACAGTCATGATAGAGGAGAGCATAGAGTGTCCTGCAGTCACTTCCCTCTATGCACGTCCTGTTTTGTGCTGCTTGAAGATGGCTGACATCAACTTCTGAGGTGCACAAATAATGATACTGAGCATGAAAGTGCCTTTTGGAAGGTCTCTGAGGGACAATTGGATGTACCCAGTAGTGCCTGAATGCCCTTCTCTTCCTCTGCTCAGCCAATTTCTCATACATCAGCATCATCTGCAGGCGGCCAAACGTGAGATAAACCATAGTAAAATAATCCATGTTTTTACCTTCCCTGCTAATGGAGTATGCACAGTAAACATTCACCATGACAAACCAACCCTCAAATTGTTTATTTCCTGTAACGTCACTATAAGAATAAACCTCAGAGTGGGATTATATGGGCGAATGAAAAAAGATACTGTATTTATAATACATACAGTGGGGACGGAAGGTATTCAGACCCCCTTAAATTTTTCACTCTGTTATACTGCAGCCATTTGCTAAAATCATTTAAGTTCATTTTTTTTCCTCATTAATGTACACACAGCACCCCATATTGACAGAAAAACACAGAATTGTTAACATTTTTGCAGATTTATTAAAAAAGAAAAACTGAAATATCACATGGTCCTAAGTATTCAGACCCTTTGCTCAGTATTTAGTAGAAGCACCCTTTTGAACTAATACAGCCATGAGACTTTTTGGGAAAGATGCAACAAGTTTTTCACACCTGGATTTGGGGATCCTCCGCCATTCCTCCTTGCAGATCCTCTCCAGTTCTGTGAGGTTGGATGGTAAACGTTGGTGGACAGCCATTTTTAGGTCTCTCCAGAGATGCTCAATTGGGTTTAAGTCAGGGCTCTGGCTGGGTCATTCAAGAACAGTCACGGAGTTGTTGTTAAGCCACTCCTTTGTTATTTTAGCTGTGTGCTTAGGGTCATTGTCTTGTTGGAAGATAAACCTTCGGCCCAGTCTGAGGTCCTGAGCACTCTGGAGAAGGTTTTTGTCCAGGATATCCCTGTACTTGGCCGCATTCATCTTTCCCTTGATTGCAACCAGTCGTCCTGTCCCCGCAGCTGAAAAACACCCCCACAGCATAATGCTGCCACCACCATGCTCCACTGTTGGGACTGTATTGGACAGGTGATGAGCAGTGCCTGGCTTTCTCCACACATACTGCTTAGAATTAAGGCCAAAAAGTTCTATCTTGGTCTCATCAGACAACAGAATCTTATTTCTCACCATCTTGGAGTCCTTCAGGTGTTTTTTAGCAAACTCCACGCAGGCTTTCATGTGTCTTGCACTGAGGAGAGGCTTCCGTCGGGCCACTCTGCCATAAAGCCCCGACTGGTGGAGGGCTGCAGTGATGGTTGACTTTCTACAACTTTCTCCCATCTCCCGACTGCATCTATGGAGCTCAGCCACAGTGACCTTTGGGTTCTTCTTTTACCTCTCTCACCAAGGCTCTTCTCCCCCGATAGCTCAGTTTAGCCGGACGGCCAGCTCTAGGAAGGGTTCTGTTTGTCCCAAACGTCTTCCATTTAAGGATTATGGAGGCCACTGTGCTCATAGGAACCTTAAGTGCAGCATAAATGTTTTTGTAACCTTGGCAAGATCTGTTCCTTGCCACAATTCTGTCTCTGAGCTTTTCAGGAAGTTCCTTTTGACCTCATGATTCTCATTTGCTCTGACATGCACTGTGAGCTGTAAGGTCTTATATAGACAGGTGTATGGCTTTCTTAATCAAGTCCAATCAGTATAATCAAACACAGCTGGACTCAAATGAAGGTGTAGAACCATCTTAAGGATGATCAGAAGAAATGGACAGCACAGTTAAATAATATGAGTGTCACAGCAAAGGGTCTGAATACTTAGGACCATGTGATATTTCAGTTTTTCTTTTTTAATAAATCTGCAAAAATGTCAACAATTCTGTGTTTTTCTTTCAATTATGGGGTGCTGTGTGTACATTTAATGATGGAAAAAATGAACTTAAATGATTTTAGCAAATGGCTGCAATATAACAGAGTGAAAAATTTAAGGGGGTCTGAATACTTTCCGTCCCCACTGTATATATTTATTACAAATAAATTTGAACAAAATTCCAAATGGAAAACATCACAACAATGATGATATCACATTACATAAAGAAATTGGTGTAAATGTGAAGTGGTAGTCCCCATTTACTTGCAGTTCCTTCATCAGTGAATTACGATGAGATAAAGTAGGTGAGGATATCCAACGCATTTCAAACTATGCTGATACAAGCAAATCTTCTTCAGGGAATAATACCCCTTCTGAAAAAATCTATTTCAATTGAGGAACAACTAAGTATTGTATACGACCATGTATGTGATTACATCTGAAAATATACATACAGGCATAAACAATTATACATATTCATATATTCACTTACAATGTTAGATTTTTCTAGCAAGAGCACTACTTCTGGTGACAAGAGAACCATGTATCAATGTATCGATACTCCTCACCAAACTGCAGGAACCCATCAGCAACCAGCTTCACATTACCCCCAAAGGGAGGTGAAAAAAATGCACTATAGAAGGGAAAGGAAACAAGACTAAAAATTATGAAAAATCCCTTGGAAGATAATTAGTGTCTATTCCATGGAATACTGGGTCAACCTATTCATCATTTTTTTTTTTTTTTTTTGTCTTGTTTCCTTTATGCAATGTGATATCATCATTGTTGTGATATTTAGTATTTTCCATTTGAAATTGTATTCAAATCTATTTGTAATAAATTTATATGTTTTATAAATACAATATCTTTTTTCAATCGCCCATATAATCCCACTCTTTGAGGTTTTTTCTTATATTCTAATAAAGGGATTATGGCGATTACATGTATGGCGTTTATGGAGCGGTTTCAACGCCTATACTAAAGCGAATTAATGTGAGTCTAATGCCCATACTAAAGCACATTAATGCTATAGGAGCGTTAGAAATTTAGTAAAGTGTTCATTGAAAGCAGGCGTTTGAGGGGCTTTTTTAACGTTTCTCAAATGCCTATGCAGTTAATAATATGGACAGTACACCGTGCTATTCACATTATCAAAACATGAAGTGTTATCTTTGCTTCACTTGATGCTTCAACTTCATTTCATTTTCAACTTGACGCTTCATTTCATGTCGAGTTTGAAAGAAGTCGAAGCATTTCAAGGCTACAGTAAAGCACTGCAAATGTGCTGGCATGCGTTTGCGGTTTCGGCGCGCAAGTACATTACAGTTAACAAGCTAACTGTGGTGCGGTTTTAAGGTACCAAAAACACGTCAACTGTGCCGCAAACGCGCATAGGGCATTTGGGGGAAAGTTTTTAGCGCTCATTAAATGCTTATCAAACACGCCCAATAATGCACATTACCGCATTCGATAAGCATCAGTAGTGTGAACAAGCTCCTAAGCAGGTGATTGGTCAGTGCTTTCATAAACATGATTTATACATGATTAACAGGCTAAAACATTTTTGGATTGTGGAAAGAAACTAAAACAACTGAAAAAAAAATGTGCAAACCCATAAATATTTAAAATACTTGCAGTTAGGCCCCTTTCACACCAGCAGACTGATCAGGTCCGCCTGTCAGTTTTTCAAGCGGACTCGATCGGACTGTCCATTGTCCTCCTATGGGGCGGTGGATGTCAGCGGACATATGTCCACTGACACCCGCCGGGCATCCGATCCGCTGAAAACAGATATATAGTGATATGTTCGCCATCCGTCCAGCAGAATGGATTGGGTGACAATTGGATGGAAAAGGACACGCAGTCCGTTTCCATCCAACCGCCCTATAGAGGAGATAGGGCTGTGTCCGTGTCCGCTCTGCATAGCGGAGTGGAGCAGACACGGACCTGTCATCCGCCTGCTCAGCGGGTATAGCGGAGAGATTCCACTTGAATGGATCCACACCATGTGAAAGGGGCCTTAGTGTTTCTTTTGAACTCAGGGACCCAGCACACAAGGGCTATGCCTTAGAGTATTGGGTTTTTTTTTGTTTTTTTTGTTTTTTGTTTTTTTGTTTTTTATTCCTAAATATTTATAGATTACATTTAGAACAGTAAAATGGTAAATAAAATATAAAATTTAACAAAGCGCTATCTTACAAAACATTTACCTTCACGCGTAAACCTCTAAATTAGAGACTTGTGTATAGTAACTAGGGATGAGCTTCGAGTTCGAGTCGAACTCATGTTCGACTCGAACATCGCCTGTTCAGTTGTTCGTCGAATTGCAAACGTTATGGGCAGTTCGCGCCAAATTCGAGTGGCGCGTCATGGCCCATAATTCACTGTGGCATTGCTGGCTGATGATTGGCCAAGCATGCACTATGACCTGCATGCTTGGCCAATCACAGCACCGTCTGTACAGAGAGCCGTAATTGGCCAACATGCGGAAGACTCGGTAGAGTGGATGACTAAGCCGTCCTCATCCTCCTCATCCTCTCTCACCAGGGTACTTTGTCTGGCAAAGCAGCTGCCAACGCAGTTTCTTCCCTCGGCTCAATGGAATCAGTCACTCCTTCCCTATCCCCACCATGTCCTCCTGAGGTTTCCCCCGAACTGTTTGACCACAGGGTTGGGTACATGCTCCAGGAGGATTCCCAGGATTTTGAAGGCTCCGATGATGGTACCCAGCTAGAGGAAGGCAGTAATGTGAGCCCAGAGAGAGGGGGTGCCCAAGAAGGACAGCAATCTGGCAGTCATGTTCCCCAGCTGCAGCATACTGCCAGCTTTGCTCCATTGATGAGGAGGGAGGGGATGATGAGGTCACGGACTCCACACTGGATGCCTGATAGGAGAGAGGAGGAGGCACATCCCCAACGAGGCAGGATGCCCTCCAGAGGCCAGCTTAAGGGCAGCACATCGACTGCATCACACCGCAGAGCTCCGCATGTGCAGGGCGCTGCTGTCTCTGTGCGTTATTCCAAAAGTTCTTTGGTGTGGGCCTTTTTTGAGATCAGTGCATATGTCTCAAGCGTATCTCACATGGCCAAAACATCACCCACTTAGGCACCACATGCTTGACCAGACATATGTCGACCTGCCATGCAGTTTGTTGGCAAGTGTACCTAAAAGACCCACACCAAAGAACAATGTGGACCTCTCCTTGCTCCTCATCAGATGGGATCTCCAACCCCACTATACCTTCAGTCCTCTCAGAAACCTACACTGAGAGGAATGAAGGTGTAGAATTAGGTGTGTCGCAGCCAAGTACTTGCAGGCAATCTGCTATCGGTACACCGATGTCAGATTGTACCAGGCAAATTTCCCTGCCCCAGCTGCTGTACCGCCAAAAGAAGTTTGCTCCCAGCCATCCACATGCCCAGCGGTTGAATGCTAGCTTGGCTAAATTGCTAGCAATTCAACTGCTGCCTTTTCAGTTGGTAGACACTGCCCCCTTCCAGAGTTTGTGGAATGTGCGGTTCCTCAGTGGCAGGTTCCCAAACGCCACTTTTTCTCACGGAAGGCGATTCGGGCTCTCTACCGGCATGTGGAAGGCAATGTCTTGGCCTCACTGGACAGGGCAGTCAGCGGTAAGGTATTACCGCTGACTTCTGGTCCAGCAGGCATGGACAGGGATGTTACCTATCTTTCACGGCGCATTGGGTGACTCTCTGCTGGCAGCTGGGAAGGATGCAGGACAAGGTGCAGTAGTGTTGGAGGTTGTTCCACCACCATGCCTCCAAAACGCTACTACTGGCGACTCTGACACACCTCTCTCCTCCACCCCTCCTCTTTTTCTTCTTCTTCCATGGCCTCTTCCTGTGCTTTGTCCTTGGAACCAGCGGTGATCCATAGGCATTCAAGGGGCTATGCAAGTACGCAGGCAAAAAGATGCCATGCGGTGCTTGAGCTGATGTGCTTGGGGGACAGGAGCCACACTGGGGCAGAGATTCTGTCAGCTCTGCAGGGGCAGGCTCGGAAGTCATTGACGCCGCGCCATCTTAAGCCAGGAATGGTGGTTTGCTACAATAGCACCAACCTTCTCTCTGCCCTCTGACAGGGACAACTGACCCATGTGCCCTGTTTAGCTCACGTCCTTAACTTGGTGGTGCAGTGGTTCTTGGGCAGGTACTTGGGCTTACAGGATGTCCTGAGGCAGGCCAGGAAAGTCTGTGTGCATTTCCGACGGTCATATAATGCCAGTGCTCAGCTGGCTGACCTCCAAAAGGAATTTAACCTGCCCAAGAACCGCCTAATCTGTGACATGCCCACCAGGTGGAACTCGACGTTGGCCATGTGCAGCAGAGGGCCATCAATGCGTACCTGTGCGAGTATGGCACCAGGAGAGGGTCAGGGGAGCTTGTTTTTTTTCCCCAGGCCAGTGGGCTATGATGAATGATGCATGCACTGTCCTGTCACCATTTGAGGAGACCACAAGGATGGTGAGCAGTGACAGTGCATGCATCAGTGACACTGTCCCTCTTGTCCACCTGTTGGAGCACACGCTGCGTGGAACAATGGACAGGGCACTTGAGGCAGAACAGAGGGAGGAAGAGGAGGACTTCCTTACCTCTCAAGGCCCCCTTTATCCAGACAGTGCTCCTGCGTGCCCACCGGTCACACAGGAAGAGGACGAGGAGGAGGATTGTGAAACCATGGAGGTGGAGCCTGGCACTCAGCATCAGCAGCAGTCTTAACGGGATCATTTACAGTCCGAATAAACCCATGGACTTGTACGTGGCTGGGAGGAGGTGGCTGCGGATCATGTCATCCTTAGTGACCCAGAGGACTCCGGACCGAAGGCCTCAGCAAACCTACACTGTATGGCCTCCCTGATCCTGCAAAGCCTGCGGAAGGATCCTTGTATTCGTGGTATCAAGGGGAGGGATCATTACTGGCTGTCAACCCTCCTTGATCCACGTTACAAGGGTAAGGTTGCGGACCTTATCTTGCCGTGGCAGAGGGAGCAGAGGATGAAATATCTTCGGGAGGCCTTGCAGAAAGGTTTGTGCAACGCGTTTCCAAAGCCTGGGAGGTTACAATTTCCTGGTCCTCCTGGACAATGTGTTGCTGAGGCTTCGGTCAGGCACAGAAGGAGAGGTGAAGAAGGTGGCCATCTGACAGATGCATTTAGACAATTTTTTTAGTCCACAGCCCCAAGGTATGATCGGTTCCAGCAACCATCGCTAGCGTCTGATTCACATGGTGCAGGAATACCTAGGGGCAAGATGTGACTTGGACACCTTTCCCACCGAAAATCCTCTGGGTTACTGGGTCTTGAGGATGGATCACTGGCCAGAGCTTGCACAGTATGCAATTGAGCTACTGGCATGTCCTGCATCCAGCGTTCTTTCGGCACGCACATTCAGGTTACAAAGCCTCCAGCGGCACTATCACAGGGTGCGCCTGTCCACCGAATCGGTCGATCGGCTGACCTTCATAAAAATGAATCAGTCTTGGATCACCAGCTACCTAGCACCTGATGCTGATGTAACCGAATATTTTTTTAATGTGAGATCCCTTCAAGACTGCCTATGCTGATGCTGAGTGACTATCTTGTTATGCTGAGTGACAATCCTCGTCCACCTCAATTTTCATGCTGATAGCTTGTAAGAACATTTTGGTTCTGGGCACAGCTACCAGTGGCTAAGGCCCAATTTTTCTGCCCCTGTTTAACAGGGGTGTGCAATTACAATTTTTGATGCAATACTTTGCAGCACGGCTCATTCCTGCGCTCCAACTAGAGCAGTGGTTCTCAACTCCAGTCCTCAGGACCCACCAACAGGCCAGGTTTGCAAGATAGCTGAAATACATCACAGGTGATATCACTTGTTGCTCAGTGATTGCAGTATTCTAGTCTGCAACTCCCCAAGGTAATACTTAAAATCTGGCCTGTTGGTGGGTCCCGAGGACTGGAGTTGAGAACCACTGAACTAGAGTATCTGTGAGGGGTTGCAATGTTGTGGTACCAGCACCAGTGCCCAAGGCCCAAATTTTCAGCCCCTGTTTAACAACAGCAAGAGCGCACCAAGAGTAACTGTGAGGGCTTACAGTGTTGTGGCAACACCAACACCTAAGGCCACAATTTCTGCAGAGTATATACAGTGGGGACGGAAAGTATTCAGACCCCCTTAAATTTTTCACTTTTTGTTATATTGCAGCCATTTGCTAAAGTCATTTAAAGCGGGGTTCCACCCAAATTTTGAATAATATCTGTATGTATTCTCTTCCTTGCCTAGATGCTGACATGCTGTTTAAAAAAATTTAAATCGCCGTAATTACCTTTTATTTTTCTATTCTTCTTTGCACTTCCTGGTTCTCCTTCAGTGGGAGTAGGTGTGTTTCTAGCCTCTCCCAGACTCCTGGGAGCTAGTCTCAGGCTTCCCAGGATGCCACTGAGCATGTGCGGGAACGAGCGGTGAATGCTGGGAGCACAGCATTCACCACATCCAGGAAATAAATGCTTGTGGGCTTCAAATGCCCACAATGAAGATGGAAACCGCCTGCAGTGAATAATATAAGTTATTCTTTCTGACGAAATCTGACACAGGCTGACATATATTATACACAATATGTGAGTATGTAATGCTGAGAAGAAAAGTTTGTGAATGAACTCAAAAAAAAAAAAAGATAGGTGGACCCCCGCTTTAAGTTAATTTTTTTCCTCATTAATGTACACACAGCACCGCATATTGACAGAAAAACACAGAATTGTTGACATTTTTGCAGATTTATTAAAAAAGAAAAACTGAAATATCACATGGTCCTAAGTATTCAGACCCTTTGCTGTGACACTCATATATTTAACTCGGGTGCTGTCCATTTCTTCTGAACATCCTTGAGATGGTTCTACGCCTTCATTTAAGTCCAGCTGTGTTTGATTATACTGATTGGACTTGATTAGTAAAGCTACACACCTGCCTATATAAGACCTTACAGCTCACAGTGCATGTCAGAGCAAATGAGAATCATGAGGTCAAAGGAACTGCCTGAAGAGCTCAGAGACAGAATTGTGGCAAGGCACAGATCTGGCCAAGGTTACAAAAAAATTTCTGCTGCACTTAAGGTTCTTAAGAGCACAGTGGCCTCCATAATCCTTAAATGAAAGATGTTTGGTACGACCAGAACCCTTCCTAGAGCTGGCCGTCCGGCTAAACTGAGCTATTGGGGGAGAAGAGCCTTGGTGAGAGAGGTAAAGAAGAACCCAAAGATCACTGTGGCTGAGCTCCAGAGATGCAGTCGGGAGATGGGAGAAAGTTGTAGAAAGTCAATCATCACTGCAGCCCTCCACCAGTCGGGGCTTTATGGCAGATTGGCCCGACAGGAGCCTCTCCTTAGTGCAAGACACATGTAAGCCTGCATGGAGTTTGCTAAAAAACACCTGAAGGACTCCAAGATGGTGAGAAATAAGATTCTCTGGTCTGAAGAGACCAAGATAGAAATTTTTGGCCTTGATTCTAAGCGGTATGTGTGGAGAAAGCCAGGCACTGCTCATCCCCTGTCCAATACAGTCCCAACAGTGAAGCATGGTGGTGGCAGCATCATGCTGTGGGGGTCTTTTTCAGTTGCAGGGACAGGACGACTGGTTGCAATGAAGGGAAAGATGAATGCGGTCAAGTACAGGGATATCCTGGACAAAAACCTTCTCCAGAGTGCTCAGAACCTCAGACTGGGCCGAAGGTTTACCTTCCAACAAGACAATGACCCTAAGCACACAGCTAAAATAACAAAGGAGTGGCTTAATAACAACTCCGTGACTGTTCTTGAATGGCCCAGCCAGAGCCCTGACTTAAACCCAATTGAGCATCTCTGGAGAGACCTAAAAATGGCTGTCCACCAACGTTTACCATCCAACCTGACAGAACTGGAGAGGATCTGCAAGGAGGAATGGCAGAGGATCCCCAAATCCAGGTGTGAAAAACTTGTTGCATCTTTCCCAAAAAGACTCATGTCTGTGTTAGATCAAAAGGGTGCTTCTACTAAATACTGAGCAAAGGGTCTGAATACTTAAGAACATGTGATATTTCAGTTTTTCTTTTTTAATAACTCTGCAAAAATGTCAACAATTCTGTGTTTTTCTGTCAATATGGGGTGCTGTGTGTACATTAATGAGGAAAAAAATTAACCTTAATGATTTTAGCAAATGGCTGCAAGATAACAGAATGAAAAATGTAAGGGGGTCTAAATACTTTCCATCCCCACTGTAGGGAAGGCCCCTACTTTCAAACATCCAACTTACAAACAACCCCTACTTGCAAACGGAAGGAGACAACAGGAAGTGAGATGAAATCTACCCCTAGGAAGGGAAAGTCTCTCCTGTAAGAGTTATTATGGGAAAAACGTGTCTCCTCTCCACTGATGCTTTATCACCAATCCTTGTTTCACTGAAAACCCCAAATTTTCAAAAAAACATTTGTCATTGGGACAGAAAGTGACATGAAATCTTCTGAAGAGGTGCACAGACAGCAAAACAAATGTTACAGGGGTGATAACCCTTACCTATGTTTTCCAAAAAGCTTAAAAATAGATTTTTTTTGGCTGGAACTACACTTTAAAAATGTACCAGTTCAAAATTACAAACAGATTCTACTTAACAACAAACCTACAGTCCCTGTCTTGTTTGCACCGCTTGTATACTGCTGTCCAGAGTATATAGGGCCTGGGGGACCCACACCTTTCCTTTTTTTAATTCGGGTGTGGGGTTCCCCTTAATATCCATACAAGACCCAAAGGGCCTGGTAATGGACTGGGGGGGGGGTACCCATGCCATTTGTCTCACCAATTTTCATCCATATTGCCGGGACCCGGCATTACATTAAAGCCACAAACAGTTTTAAATGACTTTTATTCCTTTACAAATGTCATTTTGTGCAGGGACTGTTCCAAGCACGGGAAACACGCGCCACTTTACAGGCATACTATAGACACCCCCCAGGTATGATATTTAAAGGAATATTTAACTTTTTTTTTTCACTTTAAGCATCATTAAAATCACTGCTCCCTAAAAAACGGACGTTTTTAAAACTTTTTTTTTTTGCATTGATACATGTCCCCTGGGGCAGGACCCGGGTCCCCAAACCCTTTTTAGGATAATAACTTGCATATTAGCCTTTAAAATTGGCACTTTTGATTTCGAACGTTCGAGTCCCATAGACTTTAATGGGGTTCTAAAGTTCTCCCAAACTTTCGGTCCGTTTGCAGGTTCTGGTGCGAACTGAACCGGGGGGTGTTGGGCTCATCCCTAATAGTCACTCATTTAGATTTCCCCTTTAATCATATCTAGCTTTGGATTGGGCAGTTTGATTTTTGTTGGATTGTTGTTGTTGGGCAACCTTCTTTTTTTTCTTCATTGCTTCATTAGACAACAGTGTACAAAACAAGTAAACAGCATAGAAAAGCATCCCTCTATTTGGAAATTATTACAGACTCACAAGGTATTACTAAACCGTAGGATCAAGTTTGACCTTTACCAAATATTCCCAGATTGTGAACTCTATATAACAATTTTACAAGCTGTCTCTATTGGCTTTGTATTCATGTGTGTGATTGGAACATTCAATGACATTTCAAAGAAACTGTTGTCTTTGAAATGCTGAAGTCAAATACAATATCACATGCATTCCCATGCTTCTAAATGTTATAACTGATATCTGTCACATTACACCACATGGTGGCCACATAGCTCTTAATTACAACAGACACAAAGAGCTGGCTTTGTATTGTAACTTCAAGCAAACGGGAGTCTCGTCTCAGATCAGCTGGAATTGAACGCTGCATTTCCTATATTAATTACATACAGCAAATTTTTATTATACAAAATATAAACTCTTGTACATTAGATTGCTTTAATCTACTTCTATTTTAGATTGAAAACTGTATTGAGCAGGTTCCTTTTTTCTTTTTTACCTGTGTGTGTGTGTATGTATATTATTTATATATATATATATTTTAAAGTTTTTGCTTATAACATACACATGTCCCCAGTTTGTACAGCTTCTATGTAGAAGATATGAGATTGGTTATACTAGACCTGACAGTCCTAAATTGTGCAACCAACCTAAGAGCAATAAAGAGAGCGCACACATTTAAAAAAAATATTAAGTGGAAGAAAAGTCTGTCTAACTATTCTTAAAAATGTTCCCACCCCCTTCTTCCAAACTATTCTGCCTAACCTAGATAAAAAAAACTCCTGTCCGGTCATGGCGATCTCACAACCCCAGCACTCCTGTGTCAATGAGCAGCTGCTGCAGAATAGGAGGGAACACTGACAATGGATCGGTCATGGAGGCCTATAGCCCAGCTGAGCATTCACTGAGACAGAGTTGCAGGATTGCACAACCTAACTGGATCTGATTATAAATGGGGAAGTACACACATCATCTTTCTTATTCTTTTTTTTTATACAGGTTAGACAGGAGAGGTAGAAGAAGAAGAAGCGGGGGGTTTAAATAGTTTGACTTCGACTTTTCTTCACTTTAAAGCAACCCTTTAGCCAGGTTCCAGCCCCTGTAAAAGAAGAAAAGTCTTTTGTTGAAACTTCCCTATCAGATAGCATATTTCATGCTGACTATTGTAGTTCCTCCAGTTAGCCCTATGTCATTACAAGGCACAGTGGTGGCATACTGGAAAAGGTGCATCCTAGCTACTGTGTAATGCCTGGTGAGCCTCAAGAACATGGCACTCAGCCTAGGAAGTCTCTGCAACCTTCCATGTACAATCCGTGCAATAAAGGGAAAAAGGCTGGTGCCTTGGAAGTTGGCTAAAACATAGTTTTATTAATGCAGGTGAACATTGAACAACAGTCAAAAAAGCCAACGCATTTGGGCCATCAGGCCTTGATCAATTATGATGGCAGCTATGATTAAGGCCTGATGGCTGATATGTGTTGGCTTTTTTCACTGTTGCATTCTCTGACGTACCATAAAGTATCAAATCGCAGCAGTGCTGGGAGCTCTTTAAGAGACCAAGTTTCAACACATTGCCTGCTATCGAGGTAAGTATAAATCTTTTTATTTTATATAATGCTGCTCTTGAAAGTTTTGTCACTCTGCAACAAGGTCACTTCAAAGTAGACTCGACGTCAGATATATTTTTTTAAAGTTAATTGCATGGTAAGTGTAATGCCCTGTACACACGGTCAGATTTTCCGATGGAAAATGTCCGATCGGAGCTTGTTGTCGGACATTCCGACCCTGTGTGGGCTCCATCGGACATTTTCCATCGGATTTTCCGACACACATAGTTTGAGAGCAGGCTATAAAATTTTCCAACAACAAAATCCGATTGCGTCAATTCTGACCGTGTGTGGCCAGTTTCGACGCACAAAGTGCCACGCATGCTCAGAAGAAATTCCGAGACGGAACAGCTCGGTCTGGTAAAATTAGCGTTCGCAATGGATACAGCACTTTCGTCACGGTGCAATGTAAAAAATGGTTTAATACAGTGCACTCTCTTCTTCTTTATAATGTGAGAAGAATGAAGTAGTTGTGCTGCTCATATTCACACAGACTTCTCTCAAACTTCTTTCTTTATTATTTATCTGGATTCCCTCAATATATTTTGATTTGTCACATCTGACAAAATTTTTTTTGGGTTGTTGTTTTTTTTTTTTTTTTTTCTGGGGGGTTTGTATTTTTTTCAAGGCTGATCTTTGTTATATATTTTTTGGTTAGTTTTACTCCCTAATATTTTTGTGTGTCAAGTTACCACAACACCATTGATATCTTATATTATTTAATCTCAAGAAGGTTGCTTGGTGTTGGTGTCCCTTGTTAATTTCACATTGTATTTTTGAAATGTACCTGCCTCCTCACAAACAAACTGTCCTTTTTTTAAGGAAAACACACATAGGCAAGTAAAATTGAAACAAAAAATCCTTTATTAAGGGCTCAGAACCAAACAAAGAGGGAGGCAACACTGGAGAAACAGCAGAAATTGGCAAAGCCTTGGATCCCCAGGGCAGACATCAATTATTTAACATCAAAATTGGTGGCCTGAGGAGTCCTTATCTAAGGGAGTGCAGTCTGTTCCAGAAGTCCCAGAGATCATGAAAGCAGCAGATGTGTCCCCAGGCTGTGGTATTACAAGAGGCTGCATCTTTTGCCAGACCAGACTGAACCCAGGGTCATCACTTTCTGGTCTTCTTTCCACGCTTCCTTCCCGGCTGTGGCTCTGGTGTTGGAGATGTGGCAGGAGGAGGAGTAGGACCTGGAGGAGGAGGAGATGGAGGAGTAGTAGGACCTGGAGGAGGAGGAGGACTATGTGTGAGGTCACAAATGTGGGTAGCAGATGTTATTTGGCCCCTCAACCCCTTATTGAGAGCTTCCAAAATTAAGGACTCACACAGGAGTCGTTGGCCCTCCTCCATCTGCAGCATTTTGCAGGCAGTTATGCAAGCAAAGTCCTCCTCCGCAGTGTGGGGGGTTCTCAGGCCTCTGTAGCCTTCCAAAAGAGGCCTATGGCAGCCTCCTCCAGGTTACTCCTCTTCCTGCCACTTTGTCTTTGAAGGTGTAGGGGAGGGACCTGGGTATCAGGCAGCCTGCTGGCCACCTCCTGGCTGAGACTTCCCTGTGTATGAAAAAGGGACATGGTTTTAGTTTTTGCATCATCAATCACAATCATAAATTAGTACTCCAAACTAACATCTAGTTAACATCATTGATTGGACAAGCAGAAATATTTAGAGGAATGCTCTACCTGGCTCAAGCTGGGCTCCTCCACATGTTGCTGCCTGGAAGGCCCAGGTTGGGCGTCAGAAGCCTCAGCTGGGGGGGGAAGGAAGCCTGGAAGGAAGACTGGAGAGTGATGACCTGGGTTCAGTCTGACCTGCCAGAAAATGCAGCCTGTCATAGTACCACAGCCTGGGGACATAAATGTCATCTGCAGCTCCGGATCTCTGGGAATCCTGGACCTTCTTGTGCTCCCTTAGATAAGTGCTCCTCAGGCCACCAATTAGGATCTTCAAATAGGTGATGTCTGCCATGGGGATCACTGTCTTCACAAATTCCAGCAATTGATCCAGTGCTGCCTTCCTCTTTGTTTGGTTCTTATATTCAGGGTGGTTTATCTCCCATAGACAAGGCAGCTCCCTGAACATATGAATATAGATTGCCATAAAGTCGTTATCTTTCAAGATATCCATTTTCACTGCAAGACACAACACAAGACAAATCCTAATGTCAGGCAAAACTCTCCTAATCTTGTTACAATATACCTCAATCTAGAGGCATTATAGGCCCAAGTTTAGATCTTACCTTCGTTACCACGATCGGCGCCTCTGATACTCCTTCCTCCGCTCACAGATCGTACGTACTACGCACGCGTGTTACGCTTTATACACACTACGCATGCATGTAACTCCGCCCGCCCCTGACGTTTTTTCTAGTCTATTCCATGCCCCTTTTCGTTCGGCGCAGTGGGGGAAGAGCACATGGTGGAGACACAGCAGGTGCGTGCTAATTATAGCAACGAGGAGGAGGGGGAGGAAAGCCTGGAGCCGTAAACGTCTGGATCCAGAAGGAGAAGATTTAAGGCCTCTAATATGTCCTTTGGGGAGATGTTGGAGATGGTCGACATCCTGAAGAGGGCCGACTATGATGGAAAGTATGGACCTTACCCCAACCCCAATGTCCGAAAGGCCAAGATAATGGCGAAAGTGGTCAAAAGTCTGCACCGGAATTTCGGGGTACTTTGATCGAAAGATCAGCTCAGGAAGCGGTGGTCGGACCTGAAATTAAGAGCGCATGATCAGTACTGAAAGATCCGGAGAGTTCTGCAAAAAAGTAAGTAGTTGTGCTGTGTTCCTATTCTTTTTGTGTTTATTACGTTCATGCTGCTCCATGTGCTTTTCTTAACTGTTGTACAGTTTAAAATGGCAACTTTCATGTTCATGGGCACATTATTCGTTCGTATCAAACATTTTTCTTTCGGCCTATAAAACACCATTGTTTTGGCCATATGCATTTGACCACATTTTTTAGGGCCTACTTGTACGAAAATAATTTGGTTGTGTAGATGGGTTTGTTACTAGAATGAAATGCAAACTCGATTCTGTGTAAGGAGAGGACACTCAGCAGCAGTTTTTACATCTGGACACTGGAGCTCTAGTGTGGGACACAAGAACAACATTTTTATTAGGGGGTCCCACACAGGTGCTCCAGTGTATACTATAGGGGTGTCTCCATCTGTGAAGCTTGGACAAAACAGGTAAAGTATTGAGGCTTGACAAAGGACACTCACAATTCTACATCTTGGATCTCTCCCAAAACAGACAATTGTACCCCACTTCCAAGCAATGTTTCATATTTATATTTCGGCCATCAAATATCTGTGTGCTAAGTAAACCATTTTTTTTTACATAGGGGAGAAAAGACTCAGAGGACACCCCTCATCTGAGGAGACCAGAGACCCCCCACCTCTGGAAGAAGGGGAAATCCCCCAAAGACAAGAAGAGCAGGAGGAGGAAGACGTGGTGGAACTAGTCACCACAACAGGTGAGTGTCTGCGACCACAGGCTCAGGTAAGAGATGGATGCCGACATATTTATAATACATGTTTTTTTTTTTTGGTTTCTATCTTTTTAGGTGATCGTGATGTTGTGGATCCAGGGCATTTCACCTCGGAAAGTGCACAGATCCTGATTGGGGAGATCATGGGGTGTAATGTTGCATTGGAAAATATCAAGAAAAACATCAATGATGTTATTCAAAAAAAATAAGAACATCATTGATGTTCTCCAAATCCCTTTATTTTATGGTGTGCTACAATTTTTTAATTTTTTGTCGAATTGTAGAAAAGCCAAATTTTGAAGAAGCACACAGTGTGTCAACATGTGCTATCTGCCATCACGGGAGATCAACGGATGCGTTTTGGGGGTGCAACCCCTTCCTCAATAAAGTAGCTGAGAGGAAGGGGTTGCTCCCCCAAAACACATCCCTTGATCCCCCATGATGGCAGGTAGCACATGTTGACATTCGTAAATTGGTGTGCATCTTCAAAATTTGGTTTTTCCTGGGGTGACTTCACCCCATCTGAACGCAATATCAAACACAGTTCCTAAATACTCATGTCTGATATTGCCTTCAAGTTCTACCAAATGTGAACTTTGTAAGTTCAAGATTTGTGTCTTTTTTGTTGGTTTGAAACATGCCTGTTTTATCTTAAATGGACATTTCTACTTTTTCTAATGCCACCCCAAAAATTGCTATACAACAAACATGTTGGTTTGTTTTAAAAACCTTGTCAAAATGCACATGTGATTGTGCAGGTATTAAAAAGATTGTTAATCAAGAATGTGTGGATAATTGTCTCAACGCTCCAACACTTTTGTGGTGCTCTAATTGCTGCTTTCTGTGACAATGGGGGTTATTTCCTAAGGGCAAATCCACTTTGCACTACAAGTGCAGTTTCAACTGCACTTGTAGTGCAAAGTGTCTTTTGCCTTTAGTAAATAACACCCAACAGTGCTTTGTAAGGTTACACAATCACGCCATTTTCAGGACTCCACACATTTCTGTCAGGGTCAGCTAAAACAAACACAAGCAGTAAATGTCACCAAAGATTTGCTTAAGGTTTTTTTTTTATTTGATAAAGGTTTCACACATTGTCTGGCATGTTGATAGCCCCCCTACCCGCAAAGAATTCAAGGTATCTTAGCCAGACATCACGGGCACTCAGGAAGGGCAAGCCAGGACGGCCACTTTCAAGCGCCATCAGGGTTGGTTCATTTTGAATTCTGGCTTCAGGCCCAACTGAGCCAGCATAGTTGGCAGAATGTTGCCGTAAAAAGTTGTGTAGAACACAGCACGCCAGGATAATGTGATTCAGTTTATACTCCGCCATATGTATGGGTGTAAGAAATAGGCGGAACAGGCTGGCCATGATTCCAAACGTGTTTTCCACCACTCTTCTGGCTCTGGCCAGCCGGTAATTAAAAAAAACCCTCTGTTCCGGGGTGAGGATCCTCATCGGGAATGGCCGCATAAGATGGTCCCCCAGCGCAAAGGCTTCATCCGCAATGAAGACGAATGGGAGTCCTTCCACATTGTCTTCTGGAGGTGGCAAGTCCAAGCTGCCATTCTGGAGACGCCTGTAGAGGTCGGTCTGGGCGATGACTCCACCATCGGACATCCGGCCATTCTTCCCCACGTCCACATACGGGAACTCATAAGTAGCCGATACCACCGCCAACATCACAATACTATTAAACCCCTTATAATTATAATAGTACGACCCCGAGTTGGGTGGTGGGATGATGTGGACGTGTTTCCCATCAATTGCCCCTCAGCAGTTAGGAAAGTCCCACCGCTGGGCAAAGTGGGAGGCCACAGTCTGCCATTCCTGTGGCGTGGAAGGAAACTGTTGAGGAAAAATTAGGCTTTTTGCACATAAACATGGAAAGCAGATTAGACACAAACATTCTTGGCCAACATCAAGATAACATTGATTTATGGGAATTTTTAAAGACCAAAGTATAAGGTACACCTATCATATTCCCCCTCCCCCCCTCTCATGGGCCATTTCTAACATTATAGGGGGGGGGGAGCTCTTGGACAGGTAACCCTCTCCACTTCATTGAGAGATGAATGCCTAAATAATGTGTATTACTTGGAACAGCCCCTCCTTAGTTACACTATTGGCAGCCCACTGGACAGGTAAGAAGTGTCATAATACAAAGATATAAATACACACTGCACACATTTGAGCACATTTGGACATTCTGCTATTACCTATCAAGATAATAATAGGATACAAAAACTTGAAACAGTACCATTTGAAAGCATACAGGCAGGCCCTTGCACTACATGCTTTGGGGAATTCATCCATAAATCTGAGCACAAAAGAGATGGGTATAGTGTGTATGGGTTTGGCAAAGTCAGCAGATAGATGATTGAGGATAGATAGAGAACTGGTATCAGCTGACTTAGCAGTTGGGGGAGGGAGGGTTCCAAATGATTTGGGGACCCCCAAAAAAAGCCTCTGGCACTCTGCCTGAATTTAAAGCACAAATCACATTTAAAAACATTTTAGGGGGTGTTTGGGGTAAAGCACTACTATGGAGATGATAAAATACATTGTTAAGTGACTACATGAGGTGAATATAGGGGCAGGAGACCATGCTGGGGAGGTAAGTGAAGGCAAATAAGTATGAAGGACCAAAAAAAAAAAATTACATAAAAATCCAGCATGCATGAGAACAAAGGGGACATTCACAGCATATTACAATCATGGTAATTAGGGAATGAGGAAAGAAATACAATATATTAGCAAACATTATATACAATAAAATGTGATATTAAAGGATAAAAATCTTACCTTAATATACTCCTTCTGCAGGACCTGGATGATGGCAGAACAGGTCTCTGGGATAATGATCCCCAGAGCCTGGGGGGAGATGCCTGTCGAGAAGTTCAAGACCGCAGGGTGGCGACGAGCCTCTGCTCCGGAGTGATGGCTTGCCTCATGCAGGTATCCTGCCTACTGATGTAGGGGGTCAGCAAAGCCAACAAACGGTGAAATACGGGGTCCGTCATCCGGAGAAAGTTCCTGAAATCATCAGGATTATTCTCACGGATCTCACGGAGCAAAGGCATATGACAGAACTGGTCACGCTGAAGCAACCAATTCTTGGTCGGCTGCTCAGAACGAAGTAACAGAATGCACTGAAGAACAGCAAGGCTTGTGAAGAGCGACCTGAAAAACAGTAACGAACGAACAAGAACACACTGACAAGTCAATGGTACTCGCTGCACACACTGAAGAGCAGATACAAACCCACAAGCACAAACTGAACAGCAGAAAACGATCTGAAAACCACGAGTCTGAAAAAGCGCGAATCGTCTCTCACCAAACTTTTACTAACACGAGATTAGCAAAAGGAGCCCAAAGGGTGCCGCGCTTGGTTCTGAACTAGCCTTTTCTAGTCTCGTCGTACGTGGTTTACGTCACCACGTTCTTGGCGATCGGAAATTCCGACAACTTTCTGCGACCGTGTGTACGCAAAACAAGTTTGAGCCAACATCCGTCGGAAAAAATCCTAGGATTTTGTTGTCGGAATGTCCGATCAATGTCCGTGTGCACGGGGCATAACAGTTCCAGGTATTTATAACCCTTCATAGAGATCACATTGCTCACCCTGATGATACCATCATGTACATTTTTCTTCAGAAGGACAAATTTGTTGAAGCATTATCAAAGGTTAACTTCTACTTCTTATGTTGAGATCTTGGCTTGAAGATGAAACTGTGATGTCAGTGGCAGCCGGTGTTTTTTTTTTTTTTTTTTTGGGGGGTGGCAAACAACCCCCCAGTCCGGCAGCGGCATTCCACCCCGCTCTAGGTAGATCGGCACTTACCCCATAGGTTGCGGGCAGGCAGCGGCTCCTGTGTCCTCTTCTCCTCTTCTGCATCATGGAGGCTTCCACTTCCTGATTGTCCAGGAGGAGGATCAGTGTGGCAATAGTGAATATTCATTTGCTATTGTCATACAACTGGGTGGGCTTGAAGCGCAGTGCTCTGCACCCCGAACCCACCCTTTTTTTGAAGCCTATTAGAGCCTCTGGCTCTAATCCCATGCTTAAAATAAACAGAACACCCTCCTCCCCATTGTAATCCATGATCTGGCACCCTGTATGTAGACGAGGGGGCCATACGCATGGATGGGGGGGGGGGCAGCTCCCGTACACCCCTAATGGACGGCCTGCCGCTGAGTGATGTAAATCCTGATATCAGTGAAATTCTTTGCAGTTTTCACAAATGTCTGATACAAATCAGCTTCTTCTGAAGTCTCTTTTCTTATTTGATAAAAATGACAATATAGCAGTCTGTTAATTGAGGGGAAGAAACTAAGAAATTGCTTCCTCCTGCCTGCAGCATACTGATGACATGAGCTTAACCTAGTGGTAAGAAGTAACTGGACTGGAGATCAGGGACAATTGAAACACTGCTATCTTTTTTCTTATGTGTCTCTAATAATGCTGGCATGTTATTTCTACTTAACTGTCTGTAGACCTGTCCACATTACAGTGCTTTATTATCTCCCTTGTCTTACCCAAAATTATGGCCCGTTTAACTTTAGTGCCCTCTTACTATTCTGTTTCTGACTTAGGAATTTTGCCCTTTAACCAGCCAAGCTTTATTACCTCTTGATTGCTAATTGAAATCCACCGACACCTACCCCTATCAGTATAAATATAAGCTTCTCTTGGGGGAAGCGTTTGCAGGGGGTACACATTTGCAACTGGGCACTCTTAAAGTGGCGATTTCTAAAAGTGGAATGCACTTCTGACTCTGCACTTCAACTAATGCACAAAGCGAAGGGAAACAAGATAAACACTTTGAAAAACACCACACCGACATCAGTTGACCTTGTTTACTCCTTTAGCTCTTTCTCCTTGTAACATGCATTCTCTACCACTCCTTTTGACAACTCTGTCCTCTATCCTAACTTTATCTCTCCTTCACCCCTCTTCTCCCCCCCCCCCCCACAGCATATATATATCACCCTCACTTCTGTCCTGTCCTTATTACTGCACCCACCAACTCCTGCTAATTCTAAATCCACACACACTAAAAATCTCCAAGACCCTGGGGCTTGTCCCTTCATATAAATCCCACTCCCATATTACCTCCCTCACCCTCTTGCTTCTCCTAACCTCTGGAGATATATCCCCAGACCCTGGGCCTCCATCATTTAACTGTACCTCATGCACCCATCATCCTGCACCCTCTGGCAGCAGCCGCAATCAACACAATTTAGTTCCCATTTCTATTTTTCCCAAGACCAGACTCCCTTTCTCTTGTGCCCTTTGGAACTCCTGCTCTGTCTGCAACAAACTCACCTCTCTCCATGACCTCTTTATCGCCAACTCATTTAACCTACTTGCCATTACCGAAACCTGGCTCCATGAATCCGACACTGCGTCTTCTGCTGCCCTATCCCATGGTGGTCTTCTCTGGACTCACTCCCCCAGATTCAGAGGACGTAGCCCCACATAGCACCTTTCAGGTACTTCACCCACCTCCCTATCTGTCACTCTCCTCTTTCGAAGCACACTGTATTCGTCTTTTCACTCCAATTTCGCTAAGGATAGCTGTGATCTACAGGCCCCCTGGACCAGTATCAACCTTTCTTGATGACTTCTCTGCCTGGCTACCCTACTTTCTTTCTTCTGAAATCCCCACAATCATTCTCGGGGACTTCAACATCCCTATTAATACTAACACTCCTGCCACTTCAAAACTTCTCAGCCTAAGATCCTCCTTTGACCTGAAGCAGTGGATACATGCTCCTACTCACTCAGAAGGCAATATCCTTGACCTCGTTTTCTCTCACCTTTTGCACTCCATACAACCTCTCTAACTATCCATTGCCTCTCTCTGATCACCACCTTATTAGTTTCACTCTCTCCCTTTCCTTCACCTCCTCTCCCTCCAACCACCTTAAAGTTACTTGCAGAAACCTATGTCATCTCAACCCTTCTCTTCTCTACTCTGCTATTGACAACCTCTACAACAAAATCTCACCCCTATCCTACACCAACCTAGCTACTTCTGTCTACAATGCTTCACTTCTAGCCTCACTGGACTCACTGGCCCCCCTCACTAGACACAGTATCAAGCCCAGACCCCTTCAATCTTGGCAAACAGATGGTACTAGAAGTCTGAGAAAACATAGTCGTGCTCTTGAGCGCCTGTGGCGTAAGACTAAGTCTCAGAGAGATTTCAACCAATATAAATCTGCCCTCCAAAAATACAATTCCAGCCTCCTCTCTGCCAAGCAGACCTATTTTACCTCTCTCATTAGCAACTTATCATCCCGTCCCCATCAACTCTTCTCCACCTTCAACTCTCTACTTCGTCCTCCACCGCCTCCACCCACCAACTCACTCACTGCCCAGGAGATCGCCAATCACTTCAAACAGAAGATTGATAGAATTCTACTGTTCCGACACCCTCCATGCTTTACACTTCATGCCCACAGGCACATCATTATTTCCCTCTTTCAACCCCACCAATACAGACAAAGTTGCTAAACTACTTGCTAATGTCCACCTTACCACCTGCCCTCTGGATCCTGTTCCCTCACAAATGCCACGTTCACCCTCTGGCCCTATGCTACACTCTCTAACCCACATCTTCAATTTCTCCCTCTCTTCTGGCATCTTCCCCAACTCTCTAAAACATGCACTTGTCAGACCCATACTTAAAAAGCCCTTACTGGACCCATCCAATCTTAACAACCTACGCCCCATCTCCTTGCTCCCCTTCTTACCCAAACTCCTCGAATGTCTGGTCTACAACCGACTGAGCGTCCACCTCACTGATAATAACCTTCTTGATCCCCTTCAGTCTGGATTTCGTCCTCAACACTCCACAGAAACTGCTCTCCTAAAACTAACAAACAATCTATTAGCGACCAAAACCAATCGACACTATTCTGTACTCCCACGCCTGGACCTCTCTGCTGCCTTTGATATGGTTGACCACCCCCTCCTCCTCAAAAAACTACATGCCTTTGGTCTCCGTGACTGTACACTTTGCTGGTTCTCTTCCTACTTATCCAACCGTTCCTTTAGCGTTTCTTATAACTCTACTTCCTCCTCTCCTCTTCTTTTCTCTGTTGGGGTCCCCCAGGGTTCTGTTCTTGGTCCTCTTCTATTTTCAATCTACACCGCCTCCCTGGGTCAACTGATAGCCTCCCATGGCTTCCAATACCACCTCTATGCTGACGACACCCAAATCTATTTCTCTACCCCTCAGCTCACTCCCTCTATCTCCTCACGTATCACTAATTTACTATCAGATATATCAGTCTGGATGTCACACCACTTCCTCAAACTCAATCTATCCAAAACCGAACATACAATTTTTCCTCCCCCAAATGCCCCTTCCCCTGATCTCTCTGTCAAAATCGATGGCACAACTATAAGCCCATCCCCACATGCCAAGGTACTAGGTGTAGTCCTAGACTCTGAACTCTCCTTCAAGCAACACATCCAATCACTGTCCAAATCCTGCCGCCTCAACCTCCGCAACATCTCCAAAATACGCCCCTTTCTAACCAATGACTCAACAAAGCTCTTAATTCACTCGCTTGTCATCTCTCGCCTTGACTACTGCAACTCCCTTCTCATTGGCTTGCCTCTACATAGTCTATCACCTCTTCAATCTAACATGAATGCCGCTGCCAGACTCATCCACCTTACCAGTTGCTCTGTGTCTGCCACTCCTCTCTGTCAATCCCTCCACTGGCTTCCGCTCGGCCAAAAAATTAAATTCAAAATTCTAACAACTACGTACAAAGCCATCAACAATTTCGCCCCCAGCTACATCACTAGCTTAGTCTCTAAATACCAACCTACTTGTTCTCTTCGTTCCTCTCAAGACCTCCTGCTCTCTAGCTCCCTCGTCACCTCCTCCCATGCTCGCCTCCAGGACTTTTCCAAAGCCTCTCCAATCCTATGGAATGCCCTACCCCAATCTGTCCGCTTATCTCCTACTTTATTAGCATTTAGACGATCCCTGAAAACCCTTCTCTTCAGAGAAGCCTATCCTACCCACACCTAACAACTGTATTTTCATTTTTTCCATCAGCTCATCCCCCACAGTTATTACCTTTTTGTTTCCACTTGACCCTCCCTTCTAGATTGTAAGCTCTAACGAGCAGGGCCCTCTGATCCCTCCTGTATGGATTTGTATTCTAAGTGTACTGTCTGCCCTTATGTTGTAAAGCGCTGCGCAAACTGTTGGCGCTATATAAATCCTGTATAATAATAATAATAATAATAATAATAATAATAAAAAGGTAATAATTAATTTTCAGTTTTGAAAGCGATGTGATTGTTGCTTGCCGTAGCGAAGTAATGTTTCGATAAATGTGTAAATGGAGTGATAACGACAAAATCTGAAATAGTGGTTACAGTAACTTACTTCAGAAAAGTTCCTGCAAAAAGATTTTCATTGGAAATCATTTGAAATGAACAGATCCCTAAGTAATGTCCCTTGTGTTTATTTATTTTGAGGTGTGTATGTGTGTGTGTGTGTGTATATATATATATATATATATATATATATATATATATATATATATATATATATATATATATATATATATATATATATATATATATTTATATAATTTTTTTTGTAAACTTCGGCTTCATGTACACGGGACGTTTTTACAACCTCTCCTGAATGATTTAACTTGATAGATAGTAACCCACATTTAAAACGTCCATTTTGCAGTGTTTATATTCCGCGTTTAGAAGCGTTTTTAATTTTTTTTTTTTTTAAATAGCCAAAAATGAAAAATGCCTGTAAACGAAAAGTGGCTAAATGTGAGTTCCCGCGTTTAGTCGCGTTTAGAAGCGTTTGGCGTTTGAAATGCCTCTGAACTCAGCTTCTTCTTTTTTTACGTTCCAAAAAAGCCTCTAAACTGCCTAGAAATTACTGTAAATAACCCTGTGTACATGTACTGATAAGATAACATAGAGGAGAGTTCAGGAGCAGGTAAAAAAAATGCCCAACTGCTCCTAAACGTCCGGATGGACTTTTCGGCATCAAAGGTCCGACTGTCTTTCCGACGGACTTCCGACGGACTTTCAAATGAACGGACTTGCCTATACACGATCACGCCAAAGTTCGACAGATTCGTACGTGATGACGTACGACTGGACTAAAATAAAGAAGTTGGTAGCCAATAGCTGCCTTAGCGTTGGTTTTTGTCCATCGGACTAGCCTACAGACGAGCGGATTTGTCGAATGGACTCGAGTCCGTCGGAAAGATTTGAAACATGTTCTAAATCTAAAGTCCGTCTGATTTTCGACCGAAAAAGTCAGCTGCAGGTCCGATGAAGCCCACAGACGGTCGGATTGTCTGACGGATTCATCCTGTTGGACCAGTCCAGTCGAAAAGTCTGCCCGTGTGTACACATCATAAGGCTTACTTCAGTTGCAAAGTATTTACCCTGTGACATCTAATTCGCTGCTAATGCTTCATGTCCCTGCCTTGCAGGGATGGCTGTCAGTGGTGACAATGCTTCCAAATTCCGATAAGCCCCCCGCCCGCAGACCCCGACAACCACTGGTTAGGGTTATCGGGAAGAGGCCCTTGTCCCCATCAACATGGGGGCAAGGTGCTTTGGGGTGGGTGGCGCAGAGCCCTCCCTGCCCTAAAGCACCAACCCCCATGTTGAGGGCATGCAGCCTGGTATGGCTCGTGGGGGGGAGGGGGTGGCGCTTGCTTGTCCCCTCCCTTTTCTGACCTGCTGGGCAGCATGCTCGGATAAGGGTCTGGTATGGATTTTGGGGAGGACCCCACGCCATTTTTTTTTTATTTTTGACATGGGGGGGCCCTCCAAATCCATACTAGACCTAAAGGGCCTGGTATGGACCTGGGGGGAACCCCACACCATATTTTTTTTTTTTTTTTTTGCCAGCAAATTTATTTATTTATTTTCTTACATTCAGTGGGGTAACCCGCTGACAGCTGATGACTCATCGGTTGTTAAGGACGAGGTGGATGGCTTCCAGGCCCCCTGCTTAGCAACCAGCTATATACAGTGGTAAAATAAGAACTGCAAAATGGAAAACACATCAAAAATCGCATCAAAAATGCACCACTTGCGGTTCTGTGCAGCTCCATTGAAGTCTATTACATGCAAAAAGCAAACTGCAGTGGGAAAAAAAAGTCCCCGACCCTTTCCAAAAAAAGATAAAAGAAAAAAACTGCGCTTAGAAAAAGAAGAAAGAATAAGCTGCGGTCATAAGTGTAGCCCACCAAATTAAATCAAAAAGGAAAAAACCGCGCTATGAGTGATATACAAAAAAGTCCAGTTGTGAAGTCCCATATAACATGAAATGAATAGTCCCAATTACAGTCCAGGCAAGGAGGATAAGTAGGTGATATAAAACTTCTTCCAGAGGAAACAGTAATGATGGACACAGTAAGCAGAACACTCCAATATATATTGCGCTTACCAGAAGTAAGACATAAAAGGGCGAGTGGCTTAAACCCAGCCTGGGCCTTTAGATGTACACTCCAGGTGAAGCAGGAAGGGCGCCTTCGTCCCGTGTATCCACAGATATAATTCAAAAAAAAGGTATAACAAAAATATAGCGTAATATTGTTTTTTAAAAAGCACGCCAAACCAGAAAAAGGAGTGACACTCTATTAGCCTTAAATCACGTGTGATCATATAAAATCCTATGCTGAATAGCTAGGACAATATGGTGAGTATCATGCAATCATGCAGAAATAGGTGGAATCAAAAAATTTAAAATATGAATGTAAATTTTATAAAAAATGCAACGACTTCCAAATTCTGCTTACCAGATATAGTTGGACAGTCGACGTGTGTAAAACACCCCAAGGATATGTGAAAGGTTGTGGAGAAAAACTCCCACCAGGTGCTAAGAAAGCTAATAATACGAGCTGCTTACCAGAAGGCAGACCCTTGTATGAAGATATAGTGAAAACAGGAACCAAACACCAAAGAACAGATATTTAAACGGACCTTCGGGATTGTCCCCTTACCAGACAAATAAAGCAAAAAGGCAGATGTATTACGATCCCAGCCAGGCTCCCGACCGGAATGGTGTACCTCGTCTTGCCCTCTCTCTAGTAGCGGCCCCTATGGGCCTAGTAGGACTCAAATCACCCAGAGATGATGACTCTCCATGGAACGATCGGCCTTCTAAATACCAATAGACCCCTTTGATCTCCGGGCTCAGCAGAGAAAGCATAGAAATATAGAAGAAGAGTGGCTCCAATGTGTAGAATTTCAAAGATATTATTTAACATCCAGCACATGTAGTAACTTGCATGAAGGAAAACACAAAACAGCTTAAGACACGAGTACTTCCGGTCTCGACCGTGACCGGAAGCGGCGACACCTGGCCTTTTTTGTATATCACTCATAGCACGGTTTTTTCCTTTCCAAAAAAAGCAACGCCACAAAACACACAGATGCGAACTAGTACCATAGGAAATTACGTTAAATGGACTGTAGTGCATTTCTGCAAACTGCAAAATGCACTAAATGCATAGGTGTGAATGTAGGGTAAAAACAAGGGGTGTAGTCATTTGAAACATATGTGTACGCCTCAGTGATGTCAAAGGAAAAGTTCCAAAAGCCGCACATCATGAAGCAGACCCATGTGCATGAAGTGAGATGAATGGCAGCTTCAGTTTGAACTCCAGCCAGGCCACGCCCCCAACATGTTTTGCTCTGTCCCTTGGAGCTTAAACATGGGGTGACCTCTTTATCTACTTGAGCGGCAGCTAAAGTTTGTCTTTTTGGGTCACTGTAAGCCTCTGGCCACATCAAGGCACCCCAGTGTACTGCAATCCTAACTCTATAATTTTGAAAGTCTCCCAAGTTGGAGCACATATATAGCATATATATTAGTGGATAGATTAAAGGCAGGTTTGCCTGGAGGGAGCCCGCTCCTCCTTAAAGGTACAGGGACACACGGGACACCCAGTAAGGGCACAATGGCAGCTGAAGGTTTCTAGTATGCCCCTGCAACAATTCACCAACTGTACAAACAAATAGCAATCACTCCAACTTATAACTAGCCTTTGCAGCAAGGAGCACATGTAAGGGCAACTACCCCAACCTATAACTAGTGTGTTGACCTTCCATGTGCTCCGTGCTGCAAAGGCTAGTTATAAGTTAGGGTGGTTGCCATTTGTTTGTGCAAATAGAAAAGGTAACAAAACTGCAGTGATAATGCTGCAGAGAATGAAGAATGTCCCCCTATTAAAGTGGGAAATCAAATGTTCTGCTGGCAGAATCCCCACATAACAAAATCATGGAAACAAATTGCTGTGTTAATTGTATTTGGGAAACTATATCATATGTGTGATTAAGACATAGTTCTACCTAGGGCAGCAGTTATGTTTGCCTTTAATATTAGTCATAGAAGGTTTTTAAGCCTTCTGCATTATGACCCATTTAACAAATATTTGAGTATCACCTGCTTGCGTAGCAAAGAATTAAAGGCAAGGATTGCTGGACAACTAATGTATGTCATGTGAGAAAGGCAAGAATTATGCAGTCATTGGTACAAAAGCTAGATAGTATAATTGCTAAACCTGGGATAAGTCAATTTAAAGCGTATCTAAATGCAAAAACAAAAATTTTTTACATTGCAACTTGCAGGTCCTTTTATGTTGGGGCCGCATTTGTTTTCCTTTTTTCACCTGGTAATCCTGTGTATAACACACTACATACTTAATGTGTACACTACTTCATGTCTCTACAAATTGTTTCATTGTATCTATGGAGAGAGCCAAGGTTGTATACCTTGTACATCTCCATTACACGCTAGATTGATTGGACTGTTAGTTTACAAAATAAATGTGCTTTCTTTTAAAGTGGTGAAGTATAAAGTCAGCACTCAGCAGAGAAAAAAACAAAAAGACAACAGATAGCACAAAAAGGTCACGAAACCCAACCTTCAAAAAAAAAAACAAAAAAACCCAAACCTCGGGAATGCAAGAATGCACTACAGTGTGAAATGCATTGGATGGAGCTAAGAGTGCTGATGTTAAACCACTGCATGGTTCTTGCATGTGGCGGCCATCTTTGCAAGTTTTTGTTTTTTGCTTTTAAACTGATGTTTGCTGAACCGTTTTTTTTTAAAAAATACTACACTGTGAGTACTTCTGGCTCCTGTGATGAGCACTTCTTTCATATAGCTCCACTGGCCCTGGAAGTGATAGGTTTACTGATGTCATTACCAGAGAGCCATTAGCCCTAAAGGGAACTGCTTCTGATAAGAAGCTGTGACCTGTTCCTTTGGGAAATACAATAATGCCTGTGTGCTGGCTATAAATAAGCAGCCACATCCTCTGGTGGGTGCAGTGTGTTGGTGGTTCACATGGTGGAGAAGTGTATTATTGGACCAGAATGTATCTAGATATACAGTACATTTAAAGGATACACAAACACATGTTTTTCACTATATTTTATCACCTTTTATTTTTATTTTTTTTTTTACATATAGAACAATTATGTAATATATAGAAGAGGTGAACTGCATATTTGCTGTTCCATGTTTAAAGGGACACTTGTTATTGTTCTTATTTGGGTTATATTTAACATGGTGTTTGAGCGCAGCATAGTTTTTACTTTCATTGAATTAAAATGCGTAGTTGCTTTTTGTTGTTTTTCACGTTATTTAAATGGACACATGTCATTAGTACACTTTTTCATTTTTCTGCTGATTCATACTTACTCTGGACTTTTTCCCACTTCCTTTTATCACCTTTATTTATTCTACATATGGAATTATTGTGTGATATATGGATGAATTGAACCACATATTTGCAGTTCCATGATATTTAAAGGGACACTTGTCCCTTTGTCCCTTTTGAAAGCTACACTTTCTTATTTGGTTGGTTTATATTTAATCAGTGTTTGAATGCTGTATTTGTTTTTACTTTTACTAAATTGAACTGCATATTTGCTCTACACTTTTTCATTTTTCATCTGATTCATACTCTGGGTTTGAGTGCTGCACTGCTTTTACATTTACTGTAAAGGTAAAAGGCTTTTTACCTTAATGCATTCTCTGCATTAAGGTAAAAAAAAAAAAAACTTTTATTGATAACACACCCCCCAGTTCCCCCTAAATACTCACCTGAACCCAATCTGGATCCCACCTGTGCACATCTACAGCAGCTCTTCTCCCCTCTCCCCACTCTCACAGGCTTGTCTGAGAGAAGTGGGAGTCATTGGCTCCTGCTGCCATCAGTCAAAACCTGTGAGCAGAGAGCGGGGGTTGGGTCTAAATAGATGCAAACAGCCTGTGTGAGCTCATATGAGTGCCCCATAGGAAGCCTCTTGGTTTTGCACAGAGCAGTTAAGTATATCATGTTTACTATTTTTAAAAAATAAAAACCAAAGCTTTACAATCGTTTTAAAGGCTAAATTTACCTTTTTAGGAAAAAAAAAAATGCACATATTTTTTCAGGAAAAGAATGTGCATTTATTATTCTTTTTCTGATGAGCCTGCAGAGCATTGCACCCACAATCAGTAGATTACAGGTGCAATGTAAGGCTCCTGCAGACACAGCCTCCAGTTTTCCTGCCTGTACTTCTATATGGACAGACAGTTACAAAGCTGGAGGACACAAGGGCACTCATCAGCATCCTCAAACTTCATTGAGAACTACAAGCCACCTGACATGGTGGTAGAGGGAACTTGTATTTCATTCATTCAAAGATTGCTCCGTGCTCTTCAGGCCAATGCGCCCACTCACATCCACCGGGGCAGCCTATTCCCTTTTCTGCAGCTGTAGACTGGGGTCCCAAGAGAGCGAGCCCCTCCCTGGATCATTCTATTTATCTCCTCACCCAGAATTCCCCCCCTCTCCGGCCAGCTGGAACCTGTAGTTTGCTGCAGGTCCATTTAATTCCTGACCCTCCAGACTATATATCCCATGATCCTCTGCATTCAGTAGTGGTCTCTCACTGGGAATTAGAGGGAACAAAATAAAATGATTACAGTGCTCACAAAAGTGCACACATTTATATCCAATATAAATACTCTATGTATTGAGTAATGTGAGAAACAATCAATCAGAAATCATTAAATATTGCAAAATGTTCCAAATAAAAGTGTTTTTGTGCTCCAATCCTCAAAGTGCTGTAGTGCTCCAAATTTTCACTCCATGGTGTGGCACACACCCCTCCTGTGTCCCCACTCACCAGATATAATGGACCCCTAGCTTTTCAGTTTAAGGGTCATAAAAGCTGAAAAACTGGCCAGGAATGGCGACTCACAGAAGGTCCAATGAAGATCTCCCCCAGCAAGGTCCAACCGACATAATTACCAGTTTTGATGGAACGCACGCTGGATGCAGCATTTCCTGGATTGAATCCTTGCATTGCATATGCCTGTTTTTACATTATTGCCCTGTAAGTACAAACCTGTATTGTGCAATAAACATCAGTTTTACTGTACTTCACTATCAGTTCCTTCTTTTTATTTTAGTGAATTTCTCAACCTGTGACTATTACACTGGGGGAGATCTTTATTGGACCTTCTGTGAGTCACCATTCCCAGACAGTTTTTCAGCTTGTGTAACACTTAGACTGAAAAGCTAGGGGTCCATCAAATCTTGTGAGTGGGGACACAGGAGGAGTGTCTGCCACACCATGGACTGAACGTTTGGAGCACTACAGCACTTTCTGAGGATTGGAGCACCAAAGCATTTTTATTTGGGACGTTTTGCAACATTTAAGGATTTCGGATTGATTGTTTTTCACGTTAGAGTATTTATATTGGATATAAATCAATGCACTTTTGTGAGCGCTGCAATTATTTTATTAATTCAAGTGAAGAGCACTTTGTGTACAGCGGCTGCAATTTTTCTCGTTCAATGTTTTTATTGAAAATTTTCAATGAAAATGTAACACTAACATAACATACAATATAATACTCCTCAATGACTAAGGCAGCCAACAGAAGTAAATACATTGAGTGAACAACATATCACTTACAAGGATGATAGAACCAAGGTATAACAAAATTCCTGGGGTGTTGTCGTAACAATAAAGTGTTAATTCCCGCAAGGAGAATGGACAACCTGAGAAGAATTTCAATCTGGGAACTCCCCCCAGGAAGGCCCCTGAGATCATCACTCCACCCCAATGGGAACACACTGTGGAGTGCGAGAGCTTCAGGGTTCCTCCCAGAGGAGGTGCCCCCCTATCTCTCGCCAGCTCCTCCGGGATCCTCCGAAGATGCCCAGGCGCAGCAACCCCCCGGATGGAGCTGACAGTCACATTGTCCAGGATAGATACCTGAGAGTAACTGGCCGCCACCCAGGCTGGGACACCAAATGAATAGTGTAGAACAAGCTGTGAGAGCAAATGTGTATGTTTTAGCCTTGTAAAACCGTTATCTGCTGTTGGCGAGCATAAGGAAGATGAGGATAGAGAATCAATAGAAAAAGGAGAGAAGAAAGATGAGGAGGAGAGAGGAAGCTAGATGAGGACAGAGAGAGGGAGTTGGGTGGGGTATATGGAGAAGGGTGGTAGTCTCGCTGAACTCTCCACTACGTTAGCAGGTGACCCGGGTAAAGTGAGATACCGACATACCTAGCCCAAGGTTCCCAAATCCCTTCAAAGCGTGGGACCGTGTCGCGCAGTTTAGCCACTATTTGTTCCTGTGACATTATCCCAGAAATCTTCAGTTTGGTGGCCAAAATGGAGACCGAAGGGGTTTTCCAGGCTTTCGCTAGAGTGACTTTGGCTCCCAAACACATAAAGAAGATAAGTTGTTGTGTATTTTTAGGAGTGTTGTGTATTTTGCAATTCGGTAGAATGTATGTGGGGTCTTGTGGTACTTCTGTCCCAGAGACTCTCCTTAGAATATGAAGGAATTTATTCCAGTAACTCCATATGCGGGGGCATGTCCGCCAGATATGATGCATCATGCCAATATGACCGCAACCTCTGTAACAAAGGGGAGAGGAGTCTGGGAATATCCTGGAGAGCCTGGCTGGGACATAGTACTATTTAGTAAAGACTTTAATGTTAGCCTCTATCAAGGCCATATTTAAGATACCTTTAGATGATCTGCTGAAGGCTTGGAACCACTTAGCAGGATCCCACTGAATGTCCAGGTCCAATTCCCAAGATCGAGCGTATGCCGGGGTGTCCATCCTATCTGCCAGGGAAGCGTAAATAATGGATATCCCACCTTTTTGGGGGGCTGACAAAGAACACCATAGCTCATACATCGTGGCCTTAGGAGTGGTCACCATGTCAGTACAAAGTGAGTGGAGGAAGTGTCGTATTTGCGAAAGTCGGAACGTTTCCAAGGTAGGCATTTCCAGTGTACTCAAACAGTGGCCCAATGAAATAGGGCCATTAGGTGTAAAGAAATGGCCTATCCGGAAAAGGCCTTTATTTAGCCACCAATGAAATGCATGAATGTTCATCCCAGGGGGGAAGTCAGGATTGTGAAACAGGTGCGAGAGAGGCCTTAAGGGGGAAAATAAAGTTGGCGTGTTTATGCAATTGGTTGCAGAGGGCAAGGGAGTGAGACAAGGTGGGTGCTAAGATAGCTGGTCTATGTTTGGGGGGTCTCCATGTTAAGAAGTCGAGTGTGAAATGCGGTACTGCTTGTCTCTCAATGGAGATTCAATTGGGCCTGCAGATCTTAGTATAGATGGCTGAGAACTGTTAGCTGTGCTGCTTGGTAGTATAGCCAAAAATTTGGTAGACCCAGGCCCCCTTGATACTTAAGCCTAAACAAAATTTCTTTAGCAAAGCGACGGCCTATGTCCCCCCCAGACAAATCTAATCACCCCAGATTGAAATTTGGACAGGATAGATTTTTTAATAGGGAGTGAACGGAACAGGTATAAAAGACGTGGCAGGAGATTCATTTTGACTGCGTTGAGTCTACCCAACCATGACAGGCCTTCCCTCGACCATTTCTGTAGGTCTAGCTCTAGAGAGCGGAACATGGGGGGTAGTTAGCGGCATATAAGTCTCCAATGTTTTTCGTCAGCTTGATACCCAAATAGGGGATTGAGTTACCAGCCCACGTGAAGGGAAAGTGTTGTTGGAGTTGATCTATGAGAGGCCCTGGGACCGAAACATTGAGGGCCATGGATTTAGTCACGTTCACCTGAAGACCAGAGACGACTCCGAAGTCTCTCAGAAGTCTGAAGACATTTGGTGTAGATATGAGAGGGGCTGTGAGGAACAAGAGCATGTCGTCAGCAAATAAGGCACATTTGTGAATGTCAGGACCACATTTCACTCCCTTGATGTTCTCGTTTGATCTAATGGCTATAGCCAGTGTCTCGATCGCAATAGCGAAAATCAAGGGTGAAAGGGGACAACCCTGTCTAGTTCCCCTACGAATATTGAAGGGTTCTGAGTAATGGCCCATTAATTGCACCTGAGCTGAGGGTGAGGAATATAATGTGTGAATAATTGTGCGAAAACCGTCGCCAAACCCACAGCGTTCTAGAATGTCAAAAAGGTAGGGCCACGACACGGAATCAAAGGCCTTCTGCAGATCCAGCGACAACAAGAAGCCCTTTTGAGCAGGGCCGCCGTCCCACTTGGACTGCAGAAGGGAAATCAAATCAATAGCTCTGCGAACCTGGTCCGGGCCCTGTCTCCCCGGGATGAAGCCCACTTGGTCCCTATGGATATAATTAGCAATAAAGTTAGACATCCTGTTTGCTAGTATTTTAGTCATTATTTTGAGATCGTTATTGATTAACGAGATGGGGCGGTAGCTGCTCACTTCACTTGGGTCTTTGCCCTGTTTAGGTATGACCGAGATAAAAGCCGAGTTTAAATCACTAGGGAGAGGGGCTCCATCCCGGAGGGAGTTGAAGAACCGGGCCAAAGGAGGAGCCAGACGAGGGCCAAACTTCTTATAGTAACATACCGAAAAACCGTCCGGACCCGGGGCAGAGTTAGTTTTCAAGGATTTAATGATATCTAAGATTTCCTCAGAGGAGAAGGGGGCGTCTAGCAGATCACGGTGTGTTTGCTGTAGGTGAGGTAGGTTAATGTCTCGGAGGAACAGCTCTCTGGCCTTGCAATGTGTGTGAGGTACTTTCTCATAAAGATGTGAGTAAAAATCATGGAATGATTTCATAATGATGGTTGGATTTTGCGTCAAATTGCCCAACGAGGCACGAATTTTGGGAAATACCGAGGTACGGATCCTCGGGCTAAGCTTGGCAGCCAACTTAGCTCCTATCTTATCCGATTGGTAATAAAAACGCGCGCCGGACCACCGTAAGTGTTTCTCCGTGGAAATAGTAAGAGAGAGGTTGGGTTTCACTCGAGCCGAGTCAAGTTTGGCCAGGTTATCCGGCGTAGGGTGGTGTTTGTGGGCTTTACTCAGCAAGCGGAAGTCTGCTGTGAGTCGCAAAACTTCTGCCCTGCTTTCCTTCTTAAGTTGAGAGGAGAGTTGTAGGAGCCTGCCCCTCATCACCGCCTTGTGTGCTGCCCAAAGACAACCCGGCGAAACTGACCCTGTGTCGTTCTCACTAAAGTAGTCGGAAAGAGCTTTGTCTAGGATCGAGCAATGGGTTGGGTTGCTCAGGAGAGTTTCATTGAGGCGCCATTGAAAGGGACCCTTCACTCCCGACCCACCCCTTAACGACAGAGACATAATCGAGTGGTCGGATAGTGGCGTGTCATATTTTGGAGGTGGTTACTCTCGGGATTACGTGTGGTGGGACAAATATGTGGTCAATCCTAGAGAAGGTGTGGTGAGGAACCGAGTAGTGCGTGTAGTCCCTAGTTTGGGGGTTCATTTCCCTCCAGATATCAATCAGGCCAAAAGATTGTACTATCTGCGCAACCCGAAGGCTACGTTTAGGGGGCCGTTTGGATTTGGGCTGCAGGGGGTTTGATTTGTCTGAGGAGAAGTCAAATGGGGTATTGGAGTCTCCCCCCAATATTACTGTGCCAACGAAATGCGGCTTTAGTACCTTCAGTGTGGTGTCAAAAAAGAGGTCCTGATGTGTGTTAGGAGTATAGTATGAGACAAACGTGTAGGCCTCGCCATTGATCGTACCTGTCACTAGAATGTAACGGCCCTCTGGATCCTTGATGGTATTCGCGTGCATGAAGTGAGTTCTGTTAGAGAAGCAGACCGCCACTCCCCTCGTTTTGTTGTCAGCATTAGCTAGGTGGAAGTTCATGAAGTTTTGTGAAGGAAATTGGGCTGATAGGAAGCGGGGAAATGAGTCTCCTGGAGCAATACTACATCAGCCTTCAGTGTGTGAAGCTGTTGCAGTATTTTGCGTCTCTTCACGGGGGAATTAAGGCCCTGTACATTGTGGGAGAATGTCTTAAGTGTCCAGGTCAGCGGCATGGAATCAGTCATGGGGAAGCAATGAGTGTGACACTAAGTATTTGTAAGTCTCACCTGATGTCGTAATTGTCCCTGGCAGATAGGAGACAACCCCAGTGGCAAGGCGGATGCGATCTGTGTTACGGCAAACGGGAGATCCAGCGAGAATCTGTAGCTGAAGAGGAGGAGGGGGGGTGGGGGAGAGGAAAGGAGAAAGGAAAGTAGAGAGGAGCAAAGAGGAAGAGAGGCAGAGAGGAGTGAAAAAACAAATCATTAGATATTGCATCTGAAAGTCATTACCCAAATCCCCACGGACCAGCGAGGGACCCATCCCTGCCTGGGCCGCTACCCGGAACAAAAATGAAAAAAAATCTGCGACCCAAGGGTCGAGAAAATCTGGGTCCGATAGATGAGTGAACTAGAGTTCAGCTATCGGAGCCAGAGGGAGGCGCACTACGACCACTCCGGTCAATGCCACCTCTTATTGAAACTGTGGCAGTATATAAACAATGCAGTGTAAGCCTTGCTATCACACAGTAGTAATGATCAAAAAGCTTTGAGTAGTTGGGGAAAGGAAAAGAAAAGAAAAAAAAAAAAAATTAAAATTGGAACAGTAAAACCTTTTCCCCGGAAAACCTGGACCCGTAGGGATCTGAAAGGAAGTTCTGGGGAGAACTCAGATGAGGAAAGTCACCAAAAGTACTGGTATCAGGTCAGTCATCGACACGGACCTAAGGGAGGCCCAAAAACAGAGTCTGAAGATACTGCAGGCCTGATCATGGAGGAAAGGATTCTTTTGATCGCTTGGGAAGCTGTTTCTGCCACACTGGCGACACTGGGCTGGTGGGGGATGTTCTCTTGACAGACATTGCTCCTCGAGAGGCAGAAGACTGGAACTTCCTGAGTGATCAGACCCAGCTGAAGGAGAAGTCGTTCCCCGTCTTGGAATGTTGAAAAACTGTATGGTTTGTTGTGGTATGAGAAGTTCAATCTCAGCGGGAAGGCCCATCTGTAGGTGATCTCTTTGCCCGCCAGGATTTGTAGTAGCGGTTTCAGGGCCCTTCGTTTTTGAACGGTATATGGGGAAATATCCGCGAAGACTTGGACCTGGTGACCTTGGAACATCAGTTACTCCGCCGACCTGGAGAGTTTCATCACTTCTTCCTTAACTGCATAGAAATGCGGTTTCACGATGATGTCTCGTGCCAGACCATCAGATCGAGGTGGCTGTAGCGCCCTATGGGCTCTGTCAAGCTCCAAGCGATGGGCTGGATTGTTAGGGATTAAACTTTTAATGAAGTCCTGGACTGCCATGTGGGTGTCTTTGACGGTTTCGGGGAGCCCCCTGAGACGGAAGTTGTAAGGTCTCGACCTGTTCTCGAGGTCATCTATTTTGGAGGTAGCGGATTCCAGTTGGTCCTGGAGATCCTGGATTCTGGAAGTATTTTGGTTAATTCTCAGGATAGTCTGATCAGATTTTTGCTTGATCACTTCAATTCTAGCGCCAATCTGCTGCATATCCGCGTGTATGGAAGCAGTGATCTGTGCAGCTGTGTGGGATAGGCCTTTTGAGAGCATCTGGGAGAAAGCAGCCATCATGGAGGGGAAATCAGTAGGGAAGGGAGGGAGATCCCTGGCCTGTATATCCCAAGGGTCTGGGCTGTGAGGCAGATCCTGCTGAGGGGTGAGAGCTGCCCCTCCAAATGTCCTCCTTAACAGAGAGTCAGTGGATGCTGGTGAGGGGAACCCCGGGAGAGTACTCACTGTGGCATCAGATGCTTGTGAGGACGGAAGGGCCCCTTGATCCTGGTCTGCAGTTGACTCTGACAGACAGGGCAGGCCTCGTGAGGAGACGGTCGCCATTTTGGGATGGCCGGGCCGCTCTAAAGAATCGTTTAGCGCGATAATGAGGTTCCGCGGGGAGGGAGTGAAGGACATCCAAGTGTGGCTGGAGGTGTGCCCAAGCAGCAGGGACAAGAGCCGGGCCGAAACGAGGGCTTACACTGCCGCTGCGGCTGGCGTTAGGTCGGAGTGGCGAGGAGCTCCCGGTCTAAACGGCCATCTTGGAAGCTGCCGCGCATGCGCCCCCCGTGGCTGCAGTTTTTCATCACACACACACACACACACACACACACACACACACACATATATATATATATATATATATATATATATATATATATATATATATATATATATATATATATATATATATATATATATATATATATATTTTAACATAAGCAATATAGCCAGCACTTGGCTACATCAGGATGTTTGACAACCTGAACCATGTGGCCTCCACTGACAGCAGTACAGTGGCTAAACTACAGATGCAAACTAATACCCTCCTGATTCATCCAGAAATCCAGTGAGCTAATAAATTCCTGTGCTCTCTGCCTGTATTATCAGTTAGCATTGATTCCAGATCTCTGTGTGAACTACAGAACTCAGCTTATGTTATAAAGATTCGGGGGTTCTGTAGTCCCAAAACATGTTGTAGACAATATTCTTTCTCTGAACTGTTACTGGCAGGTGCACTAGGTGAAAACAAAAGAAAAAATCCTAAAAAAAAAAAAAAAAATTCAGTCACCACTTTTAAAGATTGTTAAGCTGCAATGTATTACATTTTCTTCTTGAGTTTAGATACACTTCTCTGTGTGCCTATTTTTTCCTGCCATGGGGTGGCAGTCTGGCTCCCTTCATAGCTCCAGTGGTGTCTATAATACTCAAAAACAGAGCTTACTTTCTGTATTTGTATGTATATTCTGTAAGCTCAATACACTGCTGCACAAAGCCATTTCTCTTTTTTTCTTTAAGCTATGGGATAATTATCAGTATCCTTACTAAATGGTGTAAATTATATTTTAATTGTAAGTCTGCCTGAGCATTAGTAATTGTACACACTTTGTCCAATATGCTCTTAATTTGACTAAAGTCTTAATCAAGTCACCTGGGAGATGTCTTCTAAGTATAATGAATGCTTCTCATTTCGCATGATACTTTTCTCTTTGTATTTATTTTACTTTATTAGCAATGGAAGCTGACAAGAAGCAATTTGTATTTTGGTAATTTAAATGGGGATCAATGTGCTTGACTTGATCCATTGAGTTATTTTTAACATTTTGCTTCTTTTCTAGACTTTTTAACGTAATTAAGTATATATGTGTGTTTTTTAATATTGCATAAATAGATTGAACTCTTCTGTTGCCACACAGTGGAGTCAAGCAATTTTTCATGCACTGATAAAGAGCCAGGTTCCAGTGACTGCCGCCAATTATTTTTCCAGGTTAGAGGTATGGAAAGGCAACATAGGTCCCTGCCTAGGAAAGAGGTTTTAGGAGACCAGCACATGAATTATAATTTTCTTCTAATTTTATGCAAGTTACTAAGAACAGGACAACCAGAACTGGGATAAGCGCTGTTAAAGTGGCCCAGCTTTGAATAACTTAATTCCAGTCCTTTTTTCATAAAGCCTATAACCCAACAACGCGTTTTTATTTTTCATGTATTTCAGTATTACCTGGATACTATGCTATATGTACATAATAGGTAAAGAAATAAAGAGGCTTTCCTTGTGGAAATGTGATCAGTGGTTTAGAAATGAGGGTTGTATCTCACAGATGTGACCAGGCCCTGCTCCAGGAAGGAGTGGAATGGGAGAAGATGGATTGGATGAGTCTACACTGGTTTGGTTTGATTCCACAACAACTCGTTTTGCTTAACTGTAAGGGGTACTTTTCCAAACCTCTCCTAGTCAAGTGACCTTATGAAAAGAATGCATTCAGAAGCATCACAGTACTGGCCATGCAAATATATTCAGTGCTACACTATATGATGCAGCATATCTGTTCTATGTATTGTGCATTATTTGTAAGTTTACAACAGGGCAGTATGTTGGTTGTGCGGGAGTCATAGCATTGAGTTAAGTGGGTCCAGTATTTGCACTGGAGGCCTAACCTTCATAGTTATGCTTAAGAATGTCATATTGAACATGTGCTTTCTACTGAAGGTTGAATTTAAAACTGGGCACAGTAGACACATGCCTATCAGTTTTGCCTGTGTAATTTATAGGTTATGTATTTTTTCCTAGCACCGCAAAAAAGTTATCTTATAGTACACATTATCACAATATACTAAGAGAACCAGTATACTTAGAACCAGGAAACCAAGCATATATTTTCTGTAAAAGATGATGTGTACAGAAGGTCTAACCCTCGATGTAAAGTTTTTTTTTTTTTTTAAATTGAATATTTGATTCCAGTCAATGCTTCTAGCATGTCACATACTTAATTACATTTTCAGACTCCAAGTTAGATTTCAAACTTTTGCTTCTGGTATTTACACTTTTAGCTGGGATGTCTCATTACAACATTTTAATGTACTGTTGTAGAATCGAAATGATGTAGTATGAAGTAAAATAGATAAGGGAATATTTCTTATGTGTCTAGAGACCCATTAAGATATAAATGATGTACTTGCTCATGGAGAGAGATTTTGAAAGGCATAAAACATACAGCGTGTGCATTTTTTCCTGGTCATAGTGGATGTTTTGCTCATTTAGCACTCTGCTGTTGGCACTTATCTTGCTTTAGGGAAATCATGTACTGTAAGTAGGTCTTGATATTGAGTCATATTCCACATTACATATTTACAGTTGTAACTTGCCCATGCTCAAGGGAGACCAGATACATTACCTTAAAATGTTTTCAGGATTCCCTGGGCATTTAAGGGGTTAAATATTTTACTTTTTTAATGCTTAATAGATATTTGTACTCAGCATGGATTTCTCCTTCCAGGATTTGATTTCCCTATAGCCAGATAAATGTTGAAAGGGAGGTGCGAAACCTGGAAAACATCTAGTATGATCAAGCCTATAGTATTTACATTACAATATTTCTCACTTGGTCTTTTATAGAACAAACAGGTTTTAAACTTGCACAGTTAGATAGTTGAAGGGTAACTTCACTTTCATGGGAAAAAATGTCACGAATAAAAAATATAGCATATACAATTGCTACACAAATCATATTGTAATATAACGCTATTAAAAATTACCTTTCCTTTTCAATCTGCAGCACTGCAATTCTCTGTAAAATTCAATGCAATATAGCAACCTGGAGGCTTTCTGTACACAGATGGTGTACAGCATGCCCTCCAGAAGTGTAATTTCCTGCTTGTGTGACTGGCTCATTGATTCTCCCATTCTTGATTTGGACATTCTTGGATCATCTGCAAACAAAAATTACATTTATGGTAAGATACTCGCAAAGGGTTAATCCCATCTAATGTGATTCAGACCCTGCCAGTGTAACAGATGATCAATATAGAAAAAGTAACTCCCACTCACATTCACTTTGAATGAATGATTTATATAGCGCTGTAGTTGCGAACTGAATCACCTCAAGGCGCTGGATCCGTCCTGTGTTGTCAAGCTTCTTAGAAGAGGAAGGTCTTGAGTTTCTTTCTGAAGGCCTGATGGTTTTCTTCCATGCGAATGTGAGTAGGTAGAGCGTTCCATAGCCGTGGTCCTTGGCCTGCGAATCTTCGTTCTGCCTTTGTTTTGTACATGGACACGCCAAGAACTATTTCTTCAGAATAACAAAAGGTAGGAATCTGCAACAAAGTTTGCAGATTCCTAAGTTCAAAGATCACCCAGAGGGGAATGTTTTTTTTTTCTTATTTCTCAACAAATGTGGAGTTAATCTTTAACCACATCCCACCCGGCCACTGCATATGTACGGCCAGGTGGGCGCTCTCTCCTTCTGAGTGGACATTCAGAAATGTCCCTCAGAAGAAGGGGGATCGCGCGTGCGTGGGCCCGCGAGTGTGGGCTCGCCCAGCGGCGCAATCCCGATGCGCTCGTGTCACCCGGACACGACGCATCTCAGATTAGCAGGAGGGCTCTGTGATTGGCCCTCCTGATCACATGAGGGCCGTGTCCAATCACAGCCAATATGTGATGTAAACAGAGAGCCGGTTGCTAGGCGATCAGCTCTCTCTCCTCACACATTAGTTGTTGGTGAGGAGAGGAGAGCGGATCGTGGCAGGTGATCAGTGTGTATGAGCTGTTTTTTTACAGCTTTTTACACACTGATCACCAGCATAGTAACACACAGAGTAAAACACATGTCCCCACATAGTAAAAACACCTGTCCCCCACATATGTCCCAGTAAAATCACATGTCCCAATGATTATCTGCATACATATGTCTGTGATCACCTGCACACATCTGTACATGATCATTTGCGTACATCTGTCCGTGATCACACAAACCAATTATTATACACTTAACAGCATTTTTTTTTTTACCAAAGACATGTAGCAGAATACATGCTGGCTTAAATTTATGACAAAACTCGCTTTTATTGGATTTCTTTTAAAATAGAATAAAGAAAATATTTTTTTTTTTTCCAAATTCCTGCTCTTTTTTCGGATAAAGGTCTATCTGCATGACTGTTAATGCTTTAGAATTTTACTCTGTATAATTTGAAATGGGTTTGTACTGAAATTGTTTGAGCTTATTCTGATCATCAGTCTATTATTCTCTACTGTTTCCATCATTGCTCCATTTACCTGTCTTGAACCTGCTTTTACCCCTGACCTGGTCATCCATGTGACAACTCTGCTACTCTCTGTTGTTTAAACTGGCCATCTGTCTGTGGACTTGCATTTCTCTAGCATCTATTCTGACTGCTATTGGCTGTTGCCCCTGGCAACACAAAGGGTCTACCCAACTGTGGCAGGCAATTTCCATCAGACCCTCCTCAGGAAAAAAAAAATGTAACTGTTCAAAACATTGTTTCTTAAAGAGTTACATTTTTTTTATGATTCTGAAAAGGTTTCCTTACCAAGGTGCAGGTTTCTATAAGTCCACCCGAGAAACTTCTTGACAAATCATAAAGTACTTGTAGAACCACCTTGATGGCGTGCTTACCAGAACTCCTTTTTTACTCAGTCATAAATGATTGCCCCAAGTGTTTTCAAAAAGATTCATGAACTAAGAGCATGAAAGTAACACCAACTTCTTGACAAAGCAATAATCTTATATTGACTAACAAACCATTAGTGTAACCTTCTGTTCAATAACTTAGGCAAGCAATAGACATACAGGTCCCTCATTGAGTGCAACAGCTGGAGAGACATCCTCTGATCCTCTTTTGTGGCTGCTACAATCCTGTTTAGTTCATGAGTAGATACAACACATGCTAGCCAAAGCTTTTTTTTCCTCAAATTCTACTTTATAAATATGATTGTGTATAATCCATGTACTATATATTGTAGATATATACAAGGCTTCCTGCTAGCTATATGCAGACACTTTCTAGGATACACTATTTTAGGGCCTACAAAGGAGGGAAAAGTTTACTACTTTGAATTTTTTTAAACATTTTTAGCAATAGAAAACTTTTTTATTTTACCCTTTCCGCTGTCTCACATGCAGTATTGCACCCTACTTCTGGGGCTACTCGCTGGGTGCTGATCATAGAGGCTGGATACAGAAAAGTTCTAATGCTCCAGTGCTCAGACTGTTATACATCCAATGGTGTCTCAACCCAAAATGCTTCGTCCGATGCTGCCTTCCTCATACTGGGATATCTCCAAAATAACTGTAGAAACACATAGGAGGGCGCAAATGCCTAGTGCACTGCCATCACCGTTTATAAGATTCAATAGACAAAAACATACTCCCAACCATGAAAATGAGCAAGCAAATCGAACACAACTCCAGCCATATGCAGTGCCATCTGACCATGTATGCTATGGTTGGAAGGCAAACACATTTTAGGGGACATGCCCCCTTTCGCTGAGCTAAACCAACCTGGTACAATACCACAATTTAAACCTTTAAATTGAGGTATTGCACCAGGTTGGTTTAACTCTGAGGAAGGGGGCATTTCCCCTGAAATGCACTAGCCTTCCAATCGTAGCATACAATTGGATCTAATATACATTGTTGGTGGTAGGCGTTTGCACCCTCCTGTGTACTGTTCTCATAGAGGCTGTGTGCCTAGGGCGTGCCCACCGATGGTCAGAATCACTGCTAGACTTTTTCTGAAAAAAGTTTCAAGTCTTATTGGTATACAGACACTTGCTTAATGGCTCAATACCACAGTCACAGATACTTCATGCCAATGGTTTGAGAAGATTTGTGCTGGGAGAAGATTTTTTTGCAACTTATGCTGCAAGAATTTCATTTTCTGGGGGTTAAGAAGCTTGACTTGCAGAGGCGATTTGGGATGAGGAAAGTGTGCAGATTAGCACTGGATCTAATTTAGTGGGATGAATTTTGTACTTTTCTGATCCCTGCACTCTGTGTATTATAAAGGACTTATCCCTGCACTATGTGTGCTTTTACATGCTCCTGACTACACTTTGTGCATTGCACATTACTGACCCTTGCACTCTTTTGATCCTTTAACCTTGCATACGGTGCATTATACCCACATGACCCCTGCACTCTATGCAGTGGCGTAACTAGAACCATCAGGGCCCCAATGCAAGAAATCATAAAGGGCCTCCCTGACCCCCGGATGTGGCCCTTCCATCTGAGCCCGGTAGCGGGCCCAGTCGCAAGTGCAATGTTTGTGTGATAGTTCTGCCACAGGTGTCAGTAGTTTGTTTTTTTTTCCTCCCATTTTTGTTTTATTTATATTCTCTTTTTTTTTTTTTGTTTACAATTTTTTGTTAATTTTTAAAAATATTTTTTTACAATTTTTATGGAGCCCCGTTGAGGGGCTTTGGTGAAATATCAGGTGGAATAAAAAGACCCCCTGGTGTCTCACCTTTGAGACAGAGAAAGGAGATTGAGGACACAGCCTCAGCTTGACAGAATGAAAGGACAGGAATAGCTGTGTACAGAGCTTCTCCTTCATCCACAAACAGAAGCATAATAAACACAGTTTACTATGTTTCAGTTATGAATAGAAAGAGTCAGTGATCGGTACGGAACACTGACTCTCCATTGAGAAAAGGCTTCATCCTGACAGATCCCCCGCAGCAGCCGATGGGAGAGAGGAGAACCCTGCAGAGCTGTGGGGACGAGGGGGGGGGGGCGCAGGAAAAGGCACTGGGGAGCTGGAGAGCACACAGGGGGGCAACAGAAAGAAAGAAGCTGGATAGGAGGAGTGGCAGTGGGGCAGCTGCATATAAATGAACCAATCTCTCAATTTTCCCCTGCTTCTCCTCTCCCTCCCGCAGGCATTTAGTGGCTGCAGGAGGAAAATGGAGAGATCGGTTCCTCTATGCCAGTTTTTCTCAATCTTTATTCAGTCAGGGCACCCTTGAAGTATACCCCTAGGGGAACGGGCTGCACTGCAACCACTCCACAACTGTGTGCATTGCATGCAGTTGCAGCATAGTGATAATTAATTTAGGGGGTTAAAACAGGCGGTGAGGAGGCAACATATTGCCTCTTTACCAGCTGTCAAATACCTCTGAAAAGTGATCTGAGCATGGATCACTTTTCAGAGGAACTGCATTTTCTTGCTGGTACGTTGAACAAGTGATTAAAAAAAAGATTAGTTATGATTGTACACATATAGTGGGGCAGGGTTAAAAGTAATGTGCATACATACACGCATGTAAAAACACATACACGCACATATACACACATGCCTACATGCGCGTGTGCACACACACATATAAAAACACACACATGTATAAACACACACGTGCATAAACACACGTGCATATGCGCATACACATGTGCACACACATGCACACACACATACATGCAAGAACATGAGCACATACACTCATACATGAGCACACGCACACATACATGCACCCATACATGCACAAACATGCGCACACATACATGTGCACACACACATATAGTACATAGCCTTTTAACCACTTAAGCCCCGGAAGGATTGGCCCCCTGCCTGACCAGGCTATTTTATTGCAATACGACACTGCATCACTTCAACGGACAATTGCGCGGTCGTGCAATGTTGTACCTAAACAAAATGTATGTCCTTCTTTTTTCCCCACAAATAGAGCTTTCTTTTGGTGGCATTTGATCACCTCTGTGGTTTTTATTTTTTTGTGCTATTAACAAAAAAAGTGACAATTTTGAAAAGAACACAATATTTCATACTTTTTGCTATAATGAATATCCCCAATTTAAAAAAAACAAAAAAAAAAAACACATTTCTTTATCAGTTTAGACCGATATGTATTCTTCTACATATTTTTGGTAAAAAAAAAATCGCAATAAGCATATATTGATTGGATTGCACAAAAGTTATAGCGTCTACAAAATAGGGGATAGATTTATGGCATTTTTATTTTATTTTTTTTACTAGTAATGGTGGTGATCTGCTATTTTTATCGGGACTGCAACATTGCGGCGGACACATTGGACACTTTTGATACTTTTTTGGGACCAGTGACATTTATACAGCGATCAGATCTAAATATAGCCACTGATTACTGTATAAATGTCACTGGCAGGGAAGGGTTTAACACTAGGGGGCGATCAAGGGGTTAACTGTGTTCCCTATGTGTGTTTCTAACTGTGGGGGGAATGTGGCAGACTAGAGGAGGAGAGGGATCATTGTTCCTGCTTAGTAGGAACACACGATCTGTCTCCTCTCCCCTGACAGAACCAGGATTTGTGTGTTTACACACACAGATCCCAGTACTCGCTCTGTCACAAGCGATCGCAGGTGCATGGCGGTCATCGCGCCCGCCGGGCATGCACATCAGCTCCAGGGACATGCTGCCGGCAAGTCTTAAAGAGCCGATGTACAGCTATGGCGGCTTGCCCAGGGGAGCCCAACCTGCCGCAGTATAACTGCAGCGGCTGGTCGGTAAGTGGTTAAAAAATGACAGTACTGTACCTCCCCTTTCTGCCGGTTACTGCCCTGTAGGGAGAGGCAGAGAGCACAGCACACACTGTGCTTTCACTTTAGGTGTAATCAGTATGAGCAGCTCCCTGCAGTGATAATTTACAGTTTGGCTGAGAATCGGGGAGTTTGCTTTCAGCCGCCCTTGCTGCTCTTCCTATCCAGGCAGCACGGGGCACGGTCGCAATGGCGACTGCTGTGACCGCTCTGTCTGCCCCTGACGGTATGCACTTTACCCCCTGACCCCTGCATTTTAAGGTTGAATATATTTTTATTAAACAAAAAAACAAAACAATCAGTAACATTAATTTATGTAGGTGCAAATAACAATGCTCAATAAGCACTTACTGTAACAGTGTGAAAACCGTCAGTGGTTTTATCCTTGCTGCATGGATTTATTATAACAATAAAGAAATCATTTTCATTGGAGTGCGGCCATCCGGACCTTTTTGTTCAAATCTAAGGTGGTGCCAGGACTTTAGTGATTGTCAGATTTTAGTCAGTAGAAGGCTGAAATTTAGGGGGTAGATAACGTGGAAGTTCCGAAGGATCTCTGTCCCTAGATATTTGATAGATTTAGTCTGCCAATAAAAGGGATAAAAGGCGGAGGAGGTCACGACGTGCATTGGAGAGTTCCGCTAGGGTCTTCTGACCCCTGCATTTTAAGGAGTTATGTAATCCTGGGCACTTCAATATGTGGGTTACATTCTCTTGACCCCTGCATTCTGTGCAACATGTACTCCTTATCTCCGCACTCTATGCATTATAGATGCTATATTATATGCATTATATATACTATATTGTACATTACATACTCCTAGCCAAAAGGTTCACGTTTTACAGTACCTGGCTATTTTAATGAGGTTCTTATTTAAAGTAGGCTCACATAATTGTTAGCCCTTTATTTTCAGTGTGCACAAAAGAAATTGTAATGGAAACATATATTTTTTAATGATTATGCTGACATTTATACATGTTTGAGATTCACACTTGTGGCATGGTAATTAAAGCACAATGTATGAGTACAAGTACTGCGGCATATAGCGAGTAGACTGAGATTGTATTTAACCGTTTTGCTGAAAGCATCTTCTACAGTTAATACAATTAGGCCACTGTTCGCTAAGGTACACTATGTAAACTGCATTATCACTCACCCAAAGGTGCACATACAATGATGAGGCATTCAATTGTATTTTGGCCATAATATGTAAGCTCCCCACCTGAGCCCAGGGACTTCCAGTCTGACTTGTTCTATAATAACACTTTACAGAATACAAAAACATATTATTTTTTGGGGTTACCTGCTGATGGCCCTGGTGACACTTTGATTGTGAATAGGTAGGTGCATAGTGAATGTAAAGTACCCTCTTAGCATCACATTTATAATTTATTAAGCAATAGTTACTGGCTGCATGGGGAGCATTAGGTTACACTGCAGCTTATGTTACTGGGGTGATGGGGAACAAGTCTAGTGAGAGCAACGTGAGGAGCATTTTGTTGGATGCAGTGCCTGGAGTCCATTAAAAACAAAATCCGTCCATGAATACCATATCTTGTTTATTAGGTTTCTAATAACACACATTTCATATACTGTAATTCAGGATATATCATATGAGGAGATTCATTCTGATATCTTTAGACCTCACCAGGTGTGGTCCGATGTGAACAAATTAGTAATAATCAGTTAGTCCTTATTCCCCAACAGACTTAAAAAAAATCCTTATAATAATTGCTTAATTTGTAGTTAATAATTTTTGTTACTGACTTAACCTGTTATAATACAAATATTTTCACATTTTGATCTAAAGTACACCTTCTACTCTAACATTGCCTAAAATATGTTTCCTCACAAAGATTAGTGGCAACTAAATCTGTAACGTTGCTAATTTGCCGATTTCTAAAGTATGAAGAACAGCATTCCAGGGTTTATTTAATCATGTATAATTGTATCATTCTCTGCTTATTAGACAAATATTTCTGGATGTTTTCAGGAGAATAAAAAAAACAAAAGTCATCTGGTTTTCAAATTTACTTGCTCATTACTATTAGTGATTTCTTCGAACAAACAGTTAATGTAGTTCTGATTAGTTAACAATTTAAAATTAGCTAGTTACACATTCATGGCTTACTAAAAGATAGTAGCTCCTGACCTCCAGTTGACCAGGAGTTCATCATTATCTATAAGAATCCTAGGGCTCCCAGGAGTACACATGAATTATAACATTTTATATGATTATACATAGCTACTGAATTACTCTAAGGCTATTACTGAGTTCGTTGTTTCCTGTTAATCCATACTGATCAATTATAAAAAAGTGTTTTTCTACTAAAAGAAATATTGATTTGTTTTGATGTTTTTTAATATCTATAGCTGCTGAGTGATGGTTAGTTTAATGCTATGAATTGACAAAGAAATATATTTCAGCATATTAAAGCAGATGCAAATCCTCACTGAATGGCATTTGGTTTTTGGTAAAGGACCATGTATTATAAACATTGTGAAATGTTTTAAAAAAAATACCAGTTTTATGATCCTCAGAAGGGAATGATTAAAGTATTATTAAACCCCAAAAGGGTAATATATTGCAACTTACAATTCCTTAAATGGTGTGTCTTCATTCATCTTGATTTATCTTTCATATTTGAAATTGTATTTGCCCAAAGTATTATGATTTAAAGAATTAGGAAAACTCTTCTCCTCTTTGGTGTTGTCTACTGTAGACCCTGTGCTCCACCCTGGAAGTTAAATGACACTGGGTATCTTTGAATCCACTACCTCTGAGCATCATGAGCACACCCTCTGGGGGCACATCATTAAACTATCCTGGGCTCACAAATGGTGGAGAGGACAGTACTTTTTACATAAGTGTTGTTCTCTGCATTATTTAGGGCCATGGACCCCTGGTAATTTCATGTGATGGAATTAAAGTGGGTGAGAAAAATTTAGTGTGCTAGGAATTTTTAAAAAGCAGAAGACTAGGGGGAGGGGATCTTTTAAACTGAGCTTTAGTACATGTATATTAGATTTTTTTGTCCTCTGGGGAACAGGGTACTGTTGTACAGTCAGGTCCATAAATATTGGGACATCAAAACAATTCTAATCTTTTTGGCTCTATACACCACCACCACAATGGATTTGAAATGAAACCAACAAGATGTGCTTTAACTGCAGACTTCCAGCTTTAATTTGAGGGTATTTACATCCAAATCAGGTGAATGGTGTAGGAATTACAACAGTTTGTATATGTGCCTCCCACTTTTTAAAGGACCAAAAGTAATGGGACAATTGGCTGCTTAGCTGTTCCATGGCCAGATGTGTGTTATTCCCTCATTATCCCATTTACAAGGAGCAGATAAAAGGTCCAGAGTTCATTTCAAGTGTGCTATTTGCATTTGGAATCTGTTGCTGTTAACTCTCAATAAGAGATCCAAAGAGCTGTCACTACCAGTGAAGCAAGCCATCATTAGACGGAAAAAACAAAACAAACCAATCAGAGAGATAGCAAAAACATTAGGTGTGGCCAAATCAACTGTTTGGAACATCCTTAAAAAGAAAGAATGCATCGGTGAGCTCAGAACCACCAAAAGATCTGGAAGACCACAGAAAACAACTGTGGTGGATGACCCAAGAATTCTTTCCCTGGTGAAGAAAACACCCTTCACAACAGTTGGCCAGATCAAGAACACTTTCCAGGAGGTAGGTGCATGTGTGTCAAAGTTAACAATCAAGAGAAGACTTCACCAGAGTGAATACAGAGGGTTCACCACAAGATGTAAACCATTGCTGAGTCTCAAAAACAGGAAGACCAGATTAGAGTTTGCCAAACAACATCTAAAAAAGCCTTCACAGTTCTGGAACAACATCCTATGGACAGATGACCAAGATCAACTTGACCCAGAGTGATGGTAAGAGAAGAGTATGGAGAAGGAAAGGAACTGCTCATGATCCAAAGCATACCACCTCATCAGTGAAGCATTGTGGTGGTAGTGTCATGGTGTGGGCATGTATGGCTGCCAATGGAACTGGTTCTCTTGTATTTATTGATGATGTGACTGCTGACAAAAGCAGCAGGATGAATTCTGAAGTGTTTCGGGCAATATTATCTGCTCATATTCAGCAAAATGCTTCAGAACTCGTTGGACGGTGCTTCACAGTGCAGATGGACAATGACCCGAAGCATACAGCGAAAGCAACCAAAGAGATTTTTAAGGGAAAGAAGTGGAATGTTATGCAATGGCCAAGTCAATCACCTGACCCGAATCCGATTGAGCATGCATTTAACTTGCTGAGGACAAAACTGAAGGGAAAATGCCCCAAGAACAAGCAGGAACTGAAGACAGTTGCAGTAGAGTCCTGGCAGAGCATCACTGGGGATGAAACCCAGCGTCTGGTGATGTCTATGCATTCCAGACTTCAGGCTGTAAATGACTGCAAAGGATTTGCAACCAAGTATTAAAAAGTGAAAGTTTAATGGATGATTGTTAATCTGTCCCATTACTTTTGGTCCCTTAAAAAGTGGGAGGCACATATACAAACTATTGTAATTCCTACACCGTTCACCTGATTTGGATGTAAATACCCTCAAATTGAAGCTGAAACTCTGCAGTTAAAGCACATCTTGTTTGTTTCATTTTAAATCTATTGTGGTGTATAGAGCCAAAAAGATTAGAATTGTGTCTCTGTCCCAATATTTCTGGACCTGACTGTATATTGTTTGCTGTAATGCTACAAACAATAAATTGGCACAGTAAATTTATATAAATTAGTGAGACAAAAGCACTGGAAGAAATTCAATTGCAAATGACATCATGAATAGTGACAACCTTCAATTTATCCAGGGAAAATGTCCAAGGCAACGTCTAACACATGCAGGTAATTTTCATTTTCACAGATTTATCAGTTTGTCGTTTGGTAGGAAATGTGAAATTGCATCTTTTGCTATGCCTGTTCACCTCATTCTGCAGAACATGCATATTCTCTGCTCTGTATTTAACCACTTCCAGACTGGCTCATGCTGCTATATGTCAGCACTTTGAAGAGCAATATCTTTGTTATGGCAGCAGCTAGCTGCCATAACCCCGGTATCCTCTTCTTCAGTGAGCGGTCTGGTTTCCAATTATAGTGGTCTCTGCAGTGGATTTGCCGTGAGATCACTTTTATCTGCGGCGGGAGAGGGCCCCCCTCCCGCCACTCTCTGGTGGCCTCCGCCACTTACCGGAGTGAGGAGAAGATGGCCCCCACCCATCTCCATACCATTGCAGGGCAGAAACGGCATCAAAAAGTCACTTCCGCCCATAGCTCTTAAAGCAACATTTTTTTTTTTTTAATTACATATTTTTTTTCTTTATTGCATTTAAGTGTAAATATGAGATCTGAGGTCTTTTCTACCCCAGATCTCATATTTAAGATGTCCTGTAATGCTTACAAGGGATGTCTACATTCCTTGTAATAGGAATAAAAGTGACACCATTTTTTTTATTTTTTTTTTTTAAGAACAGTGTAAAAATAAAAAATACAAGGTAAAATTAAATAATAAAAAAAAAATAAAAATGTTAAACGCGCCCCATCCCGCTGAGCTAGCTTGCAGAACACATACATGAGCGGTGCTCACATATGAAAACGGTGTTCAAACCACACATGTGAGGTATTGCCACGATCGGTAGAGCGAGAGCAATAATTCCAGTGATAGACCTTTTCTATAACTCACAGCATGCAACCTATAGAATTTTTTAAATGTCGACTATGGAGATTTTTAAGGGTAAAAGTTTGTCGCCATTCAATGAGCGGGTGCAATTTTGAAGCGTGACATGTTGGGTATAAATTTACTCAGTGTAACATTATCTTTCGCAATATAACAAAAATTGGGCTAACTTTTCTGTTGTCTTATTTTTTAATTTAAAAAAGTGTATTTTTTTCCAAAAGTGCGCTTGCACAAATACGGTGTCACAGAAAGTATTGCAATGACCGTCATTTTATTCTCTAGGGTGTTAGAAAAAAAATGTATAATGTTTGGGGGTTCTAAGTAATTTTCTAGCAAAAAAAAAATGTTTTTAACTTGTAAACAACAAATCTCAGAAAGAGGCTCGGTCCTTAAGTGGTTTTAAACTGCTTTGGCTGTATGTTCGCTTCCACACTCAACAGATTCCTTCTTTGTTGGTTTTATCTGAAGTCACCTTGAAGTTTAGCCTTTGACATGGCCTTGAGATGTTTGTTAATGCTGTTTGAAAGCTGAATGTCTATACAAGGTAACATCAATAAATGAGAAAAAAAATGTAAAGAATGTTAAGGCGAAAAAAAGAAAAGCTTTGTGACTGATTTGACAAGTGCTAAATACAATTTCACTGGGTTTTCTAGAACATGCAGAGAAAGCTTTCTCACATTTTTTTTTTTTTTTGTCTAAATGTCTACACTTCAGTAAAATAATTGAAAAATGTTTCAGATTAACAGTTTATGTGAATGGAAAACAGAGAAGAAAAATAGATATATGTTGTACAAAAAAAACCTATAACCTATTTTATAGGTGATAGCATTTTACATTTACAAGAACAATCAACATCTGAACTAACTAAAGCTGGCCATAGGTGGATCGAAATTCGGCCAAATTTTGATCCATCTATGGCTAGTCCTGTTCATGAGAAGTCGATCTCTCGATTAACTTCTCATGAATAGTCTTGCTGGAAAATTTTCATTTGATCGGCCGTTCATCTGCAATGCTGATCTTTGTATTCTGATGACGGGGGAGTCCCACTGTCAGAATACATTGACACACTAGGGAAGACTCCCACATTAAATATTACCTGTGTGGATAGGCATTGCCCAGACAATCACAGCACACAGCTATAAAAATGTTACGGTTTCAATGCACCTCCCAGGACCTAATTGCATGGAGAGAAATCACACATCACACGATAAAGCCTTGAAGAGCATTGAGAATATAGGGATTAATTTACTAAAGGAGTTAAGAGCCTTTACTCAATAAATTGTAGTTGTGTTCACGTTGAATACTCAATCAGGTACACATTAAAATGGCTGTAAATATCTTCAATGAAAAATAAACAGAACATGTGCCTCTATAGTGTGTACTAGTGTCAATCCAAAGCACAGAATGTGATTTCTTTCTCATCTCCTCCTTTTTCACTCTATCTGCATTAGTCACTTTTGACAGGTAGGGATAAGCCGAACACCCTTCACTTCGGTTCGCAGCAGAACATGCGAACAGGCAAAAAATTAATTAGAGCACGCAAACACCGTTAAAGTCTATGGGACACGAACGTGAAAAATCAAAAGTGCTAATTTTAAGGGTTAATATGCAAGCTATTTTTTTTAATAAAAAGTGTTTGGGGACCCGGGTCCTGCCCCAGGGGACATGTATCGATGCAAAAAAAAAGTTTTTAAAACGGCCGTTTTTTCGGGAGCAGTGATTTTAATAATGCTTAAAGTGAAGTGTCTATAGTATGCCTGTAAAGTGGCGCATTTTGCCCATGTTTATAACTGTCCCTGCACAAAATGACATTTCTAAAGGAAAAAGGAAAAAAAGTCATTTAAAACTACTCGCTGCTATAATGAATTGTCTATGGGAGAAATCAAAAGTGCTAATTTTAAAGGCTTATATGCTTGGTATTGTCATAAAAAGTGTTTGGGGACCTGGGTCCTGCCCCAGGGGACATGTATCAATGCAAAAAAAGTTTTAAGAACCAACTTTTTTTCAGGAGCAGTAATTTTAATAATGCTTAAAGTGAAATAATATAAGTGAAATATTCCTTTAAATTTCATACCGGGGGGGGTGTTTATAGTATGCCTGTAAAGTGGCGCATTTTTCCCATGTTTAGAACAGTACCACAGCAAAATGACATTTCTAAAGGAAAAATTGTCATTCAAAACCGATTGTGGCTGTAATGAATTGTCGGGTCTCTGCAATACAGATAAATGTCATTGAAAAAAACGGCATGGGGGTCCCCCCAAAAATCCATACCAGGCCCTTTGGGTCTGGAATATATATTAAGGGGAACCCTGAAACAAAATTTTAAAAAAAAGTTGCGTGGGGGTCCCCCCAAATTCCATACCAGGCCCTTCAGGTCTGGTATTGATATTAAGGGAAACCCTAGGACAATTTTTTTTTTTTTTTTTTAAATGGCGTAGGGGTCCCCCTTAAAATCCATACCAAACCCTTCAGGTCTGGTGTGGATTTTAAGGGAAACCCCGCGCCAAGATGACAAAAAAAATGGTGTGGGGTCCCCCCAAAAATCCATACCAGACCCTTATCCGAGCATGCAACATGGCAGGTAGCAGGAAAAGGGGGGGAGCGAGAGAGTGCCTCCCCTCCTGAACCATACCAGGCCACATGCCCTCAGCATGGGGAGGGTGCTTTGGGATAGCCCCCAAAGCACCATGTCCCTATGTTTATGTCGGTGGTTGTGGGGGTCTGCGGGCGGGGAGCTTATCGGAACCTGGAAGCCCCCTTTAACAAGAGGACCCCCAGATCCCGCCCCCCCTGTTTGAAATGGTAACCCATACCATTTTACAAAAAAAGTGTCAAAATGATAAAAAAAACCCCAAGAGACATCTTGTGACAAGTCCCTTATTAAAAAATAAAAAAATAAAAATGTCCCACAAAGTCCATTCATCTTCTTCTCTCGCTCTGCCAACGGACTGAAAAAAATAAATAAAAAATATTCGCCTCCATGGGAGGCAACCGCCTTATGACGCTTCAGCATGATGACAGTTCTTTTATAACTGAGGTCGGGGCCACACGGTGATGTACACGGGTAACCCCGCCCCTCTCTAATGCACGGGGACTTCCTAATGGCTTCCCCGTGGCGTCAAAGGGGGGGCCACCCGTTTATGTACCCAGGTGGCCCCGCCCCCCTCTGACACCACTGGGAGGCCATTGGGAAGTCCCCATGCATCAGAGGGGAGCAGGGTCACCCGGTTACGTCACCGTGTGGTCCTGCCCTCAGTTATAAAAGAACTGTCATCGCGCTGAAGCGTCATACGGTGGGTGCCTCCCGTGGAGGCGGATCTTTTTTATCTTTTTTTCAGTCCGTCAGCGGAGCGAGAGAAGAAGATGAATGGACTTCGTGGGACATTTTTATTTTTTTATTTTTTAATAAAGGACTTGTCCCAAGATGTGTCTTGTGGTTTTTTTAACATCCTGACACTTTTTTTGTGAAATGGTATGGGTACAATGTACCCGTTACCATTTCAAACAGGGGGGCCGGGATCTGGGGGTCCCCTTGTTAAAGGGGTCTTCCAGATTCTGATAAGCCCCCCCGCCCGCAGACCCCCACAACAACCGGGCAAGGGTTGTGGGGATGAGGCCCTTGTCCCCATCAACATAGGGACAAGGTGCTTTGGGGGCTGAATCGTACCAGGCATGTGGCCTGGTACGATTCAGGAGGGGGGACGCTCTCCCATTCCCCCCTCTTTTCCTGCAGCCTGCCAGGATGCATGCTCAGATAAGGGTATGGTATGGATTTTTGGGGGGACTCCTACGCCATTTTTTAAAAAAAGATTTGGAGCAGGGTTCCCCTTAATATCCATACCAGACCTGAAGGGCCTGGTATGGATTTTTGGGGGGACCCCATGTCTTTTTTTCAATGACTTTTATCTGTATTGCCGAGACCCAACAATTCATTACAGCCGCGATCAGTTTTCAATGACAATTTTTCCTTTAGAAATGTCATTTTGTGCAGGGACTGTTCTAAACACAGGAAAAATGTGCCACTTTACAGGCATACAATAGTCACCCCCCAGGTACGAAATTTAAAGGAATATTTCACTTTTATTGTTTCACTTTAAGCATTATTAAAATCACTGCTCCCAGAAAAACGGTAATTTTTAAAACTTTTTTTGCATTGATACGTGTCCCCTGGGGCATGACCCAGGCCCCCAAACACTTTTTATGACAATACCATGCATATAAGCCTTTAAAATTTGCACTTTTGATTTCTCCCATAGACTTTTAAAAGGTGTTCCGCGGCTTTCGAATTTGCCGCGAACACCCCAAATTGTTCGCTATTTGGCGAACAAGCAAACACCCGATGTTTGAGTCGAACTTACATTTGACTCGAACATCGGGCTCATCCCTACTGGCAGGTTATCCCGACACCACAGAATCTAGGGAGATGGCCCCATCCCTCCAGCACACAGAAGGTGAATGACAGCCTTAGCTGTGCATGCTTCCTTATGAGACTGTTTGTGTGGGGGTGTCCTTTCTCTCCACCCAGGTCTCAGATTACACTCAGCTCCCTGTTATATACTGTGCAGTGTGTGTGTGATGTCAGATCCCCCTTGATCTGTGTGTTTTGGAAGGCTGTAGAGAAGAGGGGGCTGCAGATACTGGTACAAATTATGAAGGAGGATGTTTTTTTTTTTTTTTTTTTTTTTTTTTTTTTTTTTTTTCTTTGTGTATAACCTGAGGCTTGTCACTTCAGTGGGTATAGGTAAGGGTTTACAACCACTTTAAGTACATAAAAAAGAATTTGCTTTTCACATGACTGGATAATTGATGTGAAGCTTCTAATGAAAATTCTCAACTCCTCTATTCCTCTCTGTCTCTGTTGGCTAGGGGTCAGATAATGTCTCTGAGAGTATTGCAGTGTCACATCACAGTCTAATTAGGGATAGCAGATTCACCAACTTTCTAGGAGGATGTGTAAAGCAGCTACTGTATGTTCCAGGGAGACTGTCATGTGATTTTTAAATAAATAGTTTCAATTCCTAACTTGTGTTGGAGATTATCAAGGAAGAATATCCATGGCAAAGTCTAATGTCTGCATGAAAGTTTACCTTTCACAGATAAATCAGTTTGTACCCTAACATGTAGCTGTTTTTCAATTTCTGTAGGACCATTGCAGTCCAATATGGTAAAAAATAATAATAACCGCATTTATGTGCATAAATAGTTAAGAGCGTGTATTAAAAAGCTGTGACAGTACAATGAGCAATTTATCACAGTAAAGAGAAACTTAAAGCGGGGTTCCACCCAAATTTTGAACATTATCTCTATGCATTCTCTTCCTTGCCTAGATGCTGACATGCTGTGTAAAAAAATTTAAATCGCCGTAATTACCTTTTTTTTTTTTTTTTTTTTTTTCTAATCTTCTTAGCACTTCCTGGTTTTCCTCCCATGGGAGTAGGCGTGTTTCTAGCCTCTCCCAGACCTCCCACAGTCCCCTGGGAGCTAATCTCAGGCTTCCCAGCATGCATTGTGCAACAGCATCATCACAACATCTCGGTGAATGCTGGGAGCACAGCATTCACCGCATCCAGGAAATACATGCTTGTGGGCTTCAAATGCCCACAATGAAGATGGAATCCACCTTCAGTGAATTTTATAAGTTATTCTTTACAACGAAATCGGACACAGGCGGACTTATTACACAGAACATGTGAGTGGATAATCATGAGAAGAAAAGATTGTGAATGAACTCCAAAAAAAAAAAAAAACGATAGATAGGTGGACCCCCGCTTTAACATATATCTAGAATACAAAATATAAAGTGCAGCGCTAAAATTATGCAGTTCAAGATGAGACAATGCATGTGTAGCATGTGATAACTATATAGAGCAAATGTGCAATACGAGCTGTAACTAATGTGTAATAGTAATACAGACAAAGGGAAAAGAAAATTCATAAATGACTAACACAATGCATAAAAAGCATGCATTATACTATAAAGTGCAATATCATATAAAGTGCAAAATGTGATATCAAATAACAGTGCAAATGTTAAAAGTCCATATATGGCTGAAATTCAATGGAAGGGATCTCATGTGAGATATGGAGCGTTGATCAAATGCTTGACAGCGTGATACCCATCACCACAGTAGGATTAACCGCTTGCCGACCAGCACACGACGATGTACGTTGGCACAATGGCACGGCTGCGCAAATGCGCGTGCAAGGAAACAGACTCCAGATAGTGTGATATTGGGGGTTATTTACTAAAGACATATCCACTTTGCACTAGAAGTGCAAAGTGCACTTGAAATTGCACTGAAAGTGCACTTGGAAGTGCAGTCACTGTAGATCCGAGGGGGACATGCAAGGAAAATAAAAAAACAGCATTTTAGCTTGCACATGATTGGATAATAAAATCAGCAGAGCTTCCCCTCATTTCAGATCTACCCCTCAGATTTACAGTGCCTGCACAGTGCAAAATGGATTTGCCTTTCGTAAATAACCCCCTTTGTTTCCTTGCATCTTTACATATCCTGGTACTGAGGCTATCTGATCGTTGCTCAATGTTTATAGAGGTTCTGGTGGGAGACACTCGGACACCTCCCCAGTGGATTCTTGATCCAACAAAGCGCTTTGTGGCCCCCCCTAAAGGGTGGTTCCAGGCTTTCTGGTAAGCCTTTAATCTTACTGTGGTGATGGGCATCACGCTGTCAAGCATTTGATCAACGCTCCGTATCTCACATGAGATCCCTTCCATTGAATTTCAGCCATATATGAACTTTTTACATTTGCACTGTTATTTGAGATCACATTTGGCACTTTATATGATATTGCATTTTATGGTAGAATGCATGCTTTTTATGCATTGTGTTAGTCATACATGAATTTTCTTTTCCTTTTGTTTGTCTTACTATTGCACATTAGTTACAGCTGGTACTGCACATTTGCACTATATAGTTATCACATGATACACATGCATTGTGTAATCTTGAACTGCATAATTTTAGCGCTGCACTTTATATTTTGTATTCTAGTTTAGTGCCCAATATCTGGGTTATAGTGTTTAGCTGCTGTTTATTCTAATTTTTTTTTTATTCACTAAGCGCGTATATAATTCAATACATAGTCATGATTTTTTAAATATATCTGTTGTGCTAATCATATCAATCCCCCCAAAACAAAAAAAAAATAAAAAATCAACAGATATAGTATTTAAAAAGTTATTTCCATCAATATGTGTATTAAGATGAAGTAAAACATCAAACAATCAAGTCCACATGAAGGAAAACCAATCCACTTTTTTATATATATATATAATGTATGTGTGTGTGTATGTGTGTGTGTGTGTATGTATGTGTATGTATGTGTGTATATATATATATATATATATATATATATATATATATATATGTATATGTATGTGTGTGTATGTGTATATGTATATGTGTGTGTGTGTGTGTGTGTGTGTGTATGTATATATATATATATATATATAATGTGTATGTATGTATGTGTGTATATATAATATATATTTATATGATATAAAAAGTCTACACACCCCTGTAAAAATGTCAGGTTTCTGTAATGTAAATAATTGAGACAAAGATAAATAATTTCAGAACTTTTTCCACCTTTTTAATGTGTCCTATAAATTGTGCAACTCAATTGAAAAACAAACTGAAATCCTTTTTTTTTTGGGGGGGGGGGGCAAAAATAAAAAACTAAAATAATGTGGATGTAGCTGTGTTCAGAATAAAGCAATCCCATTCAAACTCATGTTAAATAGGAGTCAGTACACACCTGCCATCATCAAAATAAAGTTCAGCTGTTCTAGTAGGTCTTAACTGACGTTTTCTTCATCGCATCCTAGAGCAAAAGCCATAGTTCACAGAGAGCTTCCAAAGCATCAGAGGGATCTTGTTAAAAGGTATCAGTCAGGAGAAGGGTACAAAAGAATTTCCAAGGTATAAGATATACCATGGAACGCAGGGAAGTGGAGAAAATATGGCATAACAGTGACATTACAATAAACTGGACGTCCCTCCAAAATTGATGAAAAGACTAGAAGGTCAGAGAGGCTGCCAAAAGGCGTACAGCAACATTAAAGGATCTGCACTAATATCTGGCAAGTACTGGCTGTGTGGTATATGTTTCTAGATTGTAAGCTCTAACGAGCAGGGCCCTCTGATCCCTCCTGTATTGATTTGTATTATAAGTGTACTGTCTGCCCTCATGTTGTAAAATGATGCGCAAACTGTTGGCACTATATAAATCCTGTATAATAATAATATGTGACAACAATCTCCCGTATTCTTCATATGTCTGGGCTATTGTGTAGAGTGGCAAGTTGGAAGCCTTTTCTTATGAAGAAAAACATCCAAGCCTAGCTAAATTTTGCAAAAGCAAAAGTTGAAGTTTCCCAAAAGCATGTGGGAAAATGTGTTATGCCCCGTACACACGGTCGGATTTTCCGATGGAAAATGTCCGATCGGAGCGTGTTGTCGGAAATTCCGACAGTGTGTGGGCTCCATCGGACATTTTCCATCGGATTTTCCGACACACAAAGTTTGAGAGCAGGATATAAAATTTTCCGACAACAAAATCCGTTGTTGGAAATTCCGATCGTGTGTACACAAATCCGACGGACAAAGTGCCACGCATGCTCAGAATAAATAAAGATATGGAAGCTATTGGCCACTGCCCCGTTTTTATAGTCCCGACGTACGTGTTTTACGTCACCGCGTTTAGAACGATCGGATTTTCCGACAACTTTGTGTGACCGTGTGTATGCAAGACAAGTTTGAGCCAACGTCTGTCGGAAAAAATCCTAGGATTTTGTTGTTGGAATGTCCGAACAAAGTCCGACCGTGTGTACGGGGCATAAGACTGATGAAACCAGGGTTGAACTTTTTGGCCATAATTCCAAAAGATACGTTTGGCGCAAAAACAACAATGCACCTCACCAAAAGAACACCATACCCACAGTGAAGCATGGTGGTGGCAGCATCATGCTTCGGGACTGTTTTTCTTCAGCTCGAACAGGGGTCTTAGTAAAGGTAGAGGGAGTTATGAACAGTTTCAAATAACAGATAATATTGGCACAAAACCGTCAGTCTTCTGCTAGAAAGCTGAACATGAAGAGGAACTTCATCTTTCAGCATAACGACCCAAAGCATGCATCCAAATCAACAAATCAAGGAATGGCTTCACCGGAAGAAGATTAAAGTTTTGGAATGGACCAGCCAGAGCCCAGACCTGAATCCCATTGAAAATCTGTGCCCAGGTGATGCCCTCACAATCTGACAGATTTGGAGTGTTTTTGCAAAGAAGAGTGGGCAAATATTGTCAAGTCAAGATGTGCCATGCTGATAGACTCAGACTCATACCCAAAAAGACTGAGTGCTGTAATAAAATCAAAATGTGCTTTAACAAAGTATTAGTTTAAGGGTGTGCACACTTATGCAGCCATATTTTAGTTTATTTTTACTTCCCTCCACCTAAAAGATTTAAGTTTGTTGTTCAATTGAGTTGTACAGTTTATAGGTCACATTAAGGTTGGGTTCCCCAAATCCAATTCGCAATAGCAGGAGAGTTTGACTGGCTGTCTATGGAGTCGGTTCACATATCTCCGCTGCGACTTCGATGCAAATTTGCACAGGAGCCCTGTGCATCTTTGGGTCTGTTTCAGGTCCGAATTCAGCCAAAAATTTGGGCTAAAATCTGACATGAAATGGGGAACCAGGACGCACCAGACCCCTGCTGTGAGCCTCATGCGGCAATGGTGTAAAATGATGTTCTGAAATGATTTATCTTTGTCATTTTTTTACATCACAGAAACCTGACATTTTAACAGGGGTGTGTAGACTTTTTATAGCCACTGCATAAGAGTGGATTGGTTTTCCTTCATGTGAACTTGATTGTTTGGACATTTTTGATGTTTTACTTCATCTTAATACACATATTGATGGAAAGAACTTTTTAATACTATATGATTTGATTATTTTGTTTTGGATGGATTGATATGATTAGCGTGACGATTATATTTTAAGTCCAATATTGTATTCTCGTGGGAATATGGCGATCTTTGTGGAAATGTAGCAATTTCTCTGAAAATATAGCAGTCTCACATTTTAGTCTCTAGTATAACAGTCTCTTTAATAGCAATATTTGGTCACAGGGAAATATCTGTGGTTGAACAAATGTTTCACTTTGCAATCTTTGTAGTAAAGTCTTGCCTCTTGTAACACAGGAATCTGTGTCTATGCCCTATCCACATCTTTGCCTTATATAGTATTAACCTGTTGCTAGCCAACAATCATCATTTGAGACTAAAAAGCCTTAACAATCATAAAGTGCAGGGATTTTTCATTTTTATTGTTTCACTTCAACATGGGCGGTGGGTGCTTTGTTGATGGGGACAAGGGGCTCTTCCCAACAACCATGGCTGGGTGGTGGTTGTGGGGGTCTGTGGGCTTATTGGAATCTGGAAACCCGCATTAACAAGGGGGCCCCCAGATCCCGGTCTCCCCCTATGTGAATGAGTATGGGGTACATTGCACCCCTACTCATTCACCAAAAAAAGGACAAACGGTAGATGATTTTTGACAAGTTCTTTAGTAAAAAAATTAAAACAAAATAATGACCCCCGATGTAGATCCATCGTCAATAACTATGCCCGCTGCACCACCAGCCTTGAAAATAAAGCTCTGTCCACAACAAAGGCTGACCGCTTAATGCCTACTCGCCTGTTGATGTTACCTGGTCACCCCGCCTTTTGAGACCTCATCGACTCAGCATGCCCCGATCAGTGACAGAATGATGTCATCAGGTAACTCCACCCCTTAGCTATTTAAAGAGGTGTTCCAGCCTGGGGATAAAAATTAAAAGTCAGCAGCTACAAATACTGCAGCTGCTGACTTTTAATATATGGACACTTACCTGTCCAGGGAGCCCACAACTTTGGCACCCCAGCCGATCTTTGGATCGGCTGTCAGGTGCTGCCGTCGCCATCTGCACTAAGGGACACTGGCAGTGAAGCCTTTCGGCTTCACAGACTGTTCCCTACTGCGCATGCGCAAAGCGTGCTACACTTTCTAATTGGCCAGCGGTGGAGGAAGGAGGAGGGGGACAAGCTTCCAAGAGATGCCACTGCAGCACCGTCTCACGGAAGTGGGGTTAGGGACCTGTCAATAGCAGGTACTCGTTCCCCCCTCCCCCCTGAAAGGTGCCGAATGTGGCACCAGAGGGAGGGGAGGAAGCAAATAAGTGGAAGTTCCACTTTTGGGTGGAACTCCACTTTAAAAAATGTCAGACGAAGTTGCAGGCAGTCTGCGGGGAGCACACAAGCTAACAAATACCTCCGGCACAATGAGGTCCTCTGTAGTGGAATGCAGAAAGGACAATGGTACTAGCTCCGGATACGAGGCGGATGCAACCCTCCTCAGACTGAGTGATCCAATAGATACTACAAAAAACAAAAGGACAGGAAGGCGCACACACCTAGTGCATTGCAGAAAAGGCTTGTAATTCAATGAAAAGCAAATAAAAATGGATACTCACAAAATTGCAACAGACCACACAATATCATGCAATGCGGACAACAAATGTCATAAGCATCAAAGGTTTGTAGAGCCGATGCATTTCAGGGGAGCACCCCCTTCCTCAAATCTTGGCTTAAAGCTCAGCCCCCTGCCCGCAGACCCCACAACTTCAGCCCAGGGATGTGGGGAAGAGGCACCCCCCCATGTTGAGGGCATGTGGCCTGTTATGGTTCGGGGGGGCACACGCTCACCCCCCCTTTCCTGGCCTGCTGGGCTGAATGATCAAATAAGGGTCTGGCAGGATTTGGGGGACCCCACGCTGTTTTTGTTTTTGTTTTTTTTTTCCCAGAATTTTCTATTGCAGGCATTGTTTTATTTACATTTCAGCTGTCTGTGGGGAAGCCCGCTATGTTGCCATAGTTGACAGCAGATGAGTCATCGGTTGTTAAGGATGCAGTGGCTGGTTTCCCAACCCACTGCTTAACAACCAGCTTTCTTCACACAGAATTCAAATTGGTCGACCACTTTTTGACCAATCTGAATTCTAATTGTTCTAAAAATTTGGAATTCATTAGAAAACAAATAAATAAAACAAATTTTAAAGACTTTCAAGAATGAAATTCGTTACTATTAGTTACTATTTCATTTGGACATTCAGATACGAACGAATCTCAGAATAACCAAAAATTTGTCCGAATTTATATTCGGACCCAAAGGAATTGCACATGTGTAGTTCCTGTCTGTTTTTTTTTGTGAGCTTCGCCATTTGACCTTGCATGATGCTTTTTCCTGACCTGTATTGGCCTTCTAATCCTGAATATCTGGATAACTGGATATCTGTTGCCTCAAGTTGTGACTCTTTGTTCTTGTGTGCCTGACTAGGTCATGGTTTTGCATCATGATTGATATGCCATCTGATACCATACTGTATCTGTTGCAAGTCAGGCAATCCTGGGATCTGCCCTGCAGTAAAATACAACTTCACCCTCAGAAGCTCTGTTGAAGTTTAGGGTTTTCTAGAGCCAGTACCTAAGTAAAAGGATTCTGCCATTTGCTAGTAATACAGACTATCCTTTCTTGTCTGCCATTATCCTGAACCTACATTAAGATGCTTGCTTATCTATGCAGATGCAGGTCCTGTACTCTAGACAAACTTTTGCCTGCATAGATCCTGTACCTTCACCTTTTTATTTGCAGCTTTTCTTCAGTGATCCCTATAGTCCCTGCTATTTTTTAAACATAATAAAACCCAAGGGCAAAATGTAAGATATTGATGCTTACCAGATATTCGATATGGTAACATCATTTGTTTTTTCTTTTTGACTTTTTTTACATTTCTTTGCACCTGAGTGATATGTTGCTAACATATCTCCAGTCCTAGGGTGACAGAATCATTCCAGTTACTCTATCTATAAAGGAGCAGCATTGTAACTCTAGGACAGGAAATTACAAGCTATATTGTTGCACTACAGGTTTTCACCCTCTTGGGAATGACGTCATGCACATCTACAGGAGTCAGCAGTGGGAGTCAGTCATATGCATGCACAATTGGTGTGCTGGGAATGCATGCTGAGATGCACATGCACAGCTCAGTGTGCATTCAATACAGGACTGCGAGCAGGGAGGTACATTTTTGTTATTGCAGAAGAGACCTAGCATCTATCTTCTCCAATAATGATCTGCCTGCTTGCAGTTTTTTTTAGTAGTCAAGGCTATTTCCACTTTACACACTGCAATACCGGACACTTTCACCCCCTTCCTGCCCAGGCAAATGTTTAGTTTTTAGCACTGTTACACTTTGAATGACAATTGCGTGGTTGTGCAAAACTGTACACATATGAATTTTTTTTTTTTCACACAAACAGTGTTCTTTTGTTGGTATTTAATCACCACTGTTTTTTTTTTTTTTTTGCTAAGTAAAACAAAAAAAAAGTATATTTTGAGAAAACAAGTGTGTTTTTCTTTGCTTCTGTAATAATAATCTTCACAAATTTAGATCAAAATGTATACTGCTACATTACTTTGGTGAAAATAACCCAAATCAGTGTATATTATTTAGTATGTAGGAAAGTTCTAGGGTCCACAAACTATGGTATATACGGTATATCTGAAAATTGATCAATCCTGATATACTGACTCATTTTCTGAGACCCAAAAATTCCAGGACAGTATTAATATTCCAAAATGACCCTTTTGTGGAAAGTAGACAGTCCAAGGTATATAGTAAGAGGCATGGTGAGTTTTTTGAAGTTGTCATTCTTTGTCACTCTTTTTTGGGAAATTAAGACATTTAAAAATAGTTTTCTATTTTATTTTTACATACTGTCACCAGTGCAGTACAGCATCATCCTATAACTGGTGTGCCAGTAATAGGGGACACTGCCTGGTGACAGTATGTAAAAAAAAAAAAAAAAAAAAAAAAAAAAAATCATAGTATATTTTTTAATTTGTTAATTTTTTCTTTCTTATTACATTTTTTAAATTTTATTCAGATTTTTTTTATTTTATTTTTTTGGTGACCACAGCAATACAGTGTTACCATACTAACCGTGTACTACTCTAGGGAGGCGATAAGGATTTTTTCTTTTACACACTGATTGCTTACAACAGTGAATTTCACTGTTATAAGCATCCATATTTTCTGAATTAAATTAATTCATTTAGGCCCCGTTCACACCTATGCGAATCAGATGCGGCTTACGCTGCATCCAATCCGCAGGACATTTTAAAATGCATCCATTTGAATGCATCTGGTTCACATATGTGCGTTGCATTTGCACTGCGCATTGCTCAAAAAATGTGTTTGTTTTCTGGGCATTGTGGTGCGAATTACAAGCACATTATCTTCTATAGGGATGCATCTGATTCGCAGATGCATTCTCTTCTGAACACAAATTCTCTCCTTCTCCTCACTACACCTCCCCCCTCTCCCTGCTCACTGATCTGCAGCTACAATGGAGAGGAACCTCTGAACAGCTGTTTTTTCTCTTTGCAGAGTAAACTGAGCTGGAATTCGCACCACATATGTGTGAACCCAGCCTGAGTGTTTACTATTGTGATTAATTGTGATTGGCCACAGCTAATCAAATAGTACTGATGAGCTGCAATTGTCCTGTCTGTACCATGTAATCACTGTGACCAATCACAGCGAGCAACACAAATGTACACAAAGAATGGCATAAATGGAATCCATTGTGTACAATTGCTTCAATGAAACCTTGTATAACCTGGAACCTTGGATAGGAAGTGAGTTCCCTCTTCTCTTCTCCATAACATGGGGTAAGGAGTTATTTAATCATCGGGAAGTATTCCTTAAGCAGTACATTAATACATTTTATCATTTGGCTTGAATTTCTCCTGAAAAATAGCTGTGCACTTCCCAATGTGAGGGTGCTCACTGTTCTCTTTGCTGGAGGCTCTGATATATGGGAGCAAAGCAATGCATCTATCAATATTGCCTCCTTCACACAAGAGAAGTAGTGCACATTAAGGCAAGATTAGTTAGTACTGTAATAGATACAGATAATCTGAAGGTATACCACAGGTGACACTAGTGAAAAGTAATTTGCCCTTGTTTGCCTTGTTTGGGCACAGCTTCCCGAGTTAGGTTACTTTTTGTTAAACTCTTAATTTTTTAAATAAAATCTCTGATTTATTATAGTGATATGTAGGAGGGTGCATTAAGGCTGTTTCAAACTAAAAAAGCCATTTTCCATGGTAGTCAACAATGAAAGTATTGTAGTTCGCAGTGGAGGCTTTTTATAGAAAGGGAAAAACAGGAATTTACAGCAATAATCATGAAACAAAGCTGTAGGAAATATTCTAAATTTCCCAACAACAAACAATTTTCATGCTTTTAAAACCAAGGTGTATCACACAAGAAGGACCTAATTTATTTTCTGTGGGTTAATAGCAGCTGGATAAGACATTCAACCCAGTTGCAATGAAAGGGGCAGCAACTTTCTCACTTCAGTGAGCAACTACCAGTATGGTGCATGAAATTTATTACAGGCTTGATTTTTTTATTCATTTAATTTGAAAAACAAATGCCTTTTAACTTACAGCATATTTTATTAGACAAAAAATGATTTAAAGACCATCCTCAAAAAAAGGCCACATGGCCTTTTCTGGAAGTAAGCAAATCATATTACATTGAGACCCCTTTCACACTGAGGCGGTTTTCAGGCATTTTAGCGCTAGAAACAGCCTCTAAATAACGCCTGAAAACTGCCTCTTATTCATTTCAGTGTGTCTTTTCACACTGGGGCAGTGTGCTCCTGGGACGTTAGGAAAAGTCCTACAAGCAGCATCTTTGGGGCAGTTTGAAAGCACTGTATACATCGCTCCCAAAATTACCTACCTATTGAAATGAATGAGCAGCGCTTCTAAAGTGCCTGAAAAGCGATTTGGAAGTGCCGCAACACAGGTGCCTTTTAACACCTTCGGCTGCTAGCAGGGGTTAAAAGCACCCCACTAGCGTCCGAAAATCACTGCTTAAACAATGCTAAAGTGCCGCTAAAATGAGCGGCACTTTAACGCTAACGCAGCCGCGGCTCAGTGTGAAAGGGGTCTAAAGCCTGTCACAAGCTTGGCTGTTCATACTGAGCATATGATGAAACAATACCAAAACAAAGATTACTTTTAGAAAAAACAACTTGTCAAAACAATAACCTATTCCTGAACAATATAGGCAGATGGGGTACTATACAAAACTTTGGGGTTAATTTACTAAAGGCAAATAGACTGTGCGCTTTGAAAAGTGCAGTTGCACTCTGCAAGTGCCGTTGCTCCAGAGCTTAGTAAATGAGCAGAAGTTCTGCTGACTTACATCATCCATTTATGTGCAAGCAAAAATGCTGTTTTTTTTATTTTCCTTGCATGTGATTGGGTACTCTTTATAAAGTGAAGCTTTACCTTATTTACTAAGCTCTGGAGCAACTGCACTTGCAGAGGGCATTAGTAAATCAACCCACTCAGCTTTTAAAAGGTGAGCTTGACATTACCTCTTCAGCCTTCCTATTGCTTTCCAGCTCCTTCCTGCATGTGGTCACAGTGAGACCAATATGGAGAATCGGGAAACAGGAGGGCCTTAGGCCAAGCTTGACTTTTTCAAGAAAAACTGACATTATCAGAAAACTTTTGGACTCCCTTACACAAAGATATTGATAAATAAAAGCTAGTCCACATACAGACAATAACAATAGGGCAAAGCCTTAGGGCTTGTTTACACATCAGGAAAGGACTGCCGCTCCTCTGAAAAGCAATTAATGCTTGGATTTCTTTTCAGAGGTGTTTGGCAGGTGGTAAGGAGGTGATATGTTGCCCCTAAATGTGGCACTTCTGTGCTGGTTGTTTACTTGAATGGGTCATGTCGGCAGGAGGGAGGTTTAATTCCTGCCACAGCCAAAAACAAGCATGTGTACACCCCTGGATGTTGCCTTTGCAACTTAAAGGGGAGTGGTTATGAGACAGTTAAAATGTGGCTCAGCTGTATGTTTTACCTCCCCTTAACCACAGTGTAAAGTAGTCCTTATGGATCAAATATTTTAGGAGAGACTGCATGAACTTTAACCGGTTCAATACAGGGCATTTTCACCCCCTTCCTTCCCAGGCCAATTTTTAGTTTTCAGCGCTGTCGCACTTTAAACGACAATTGCACGGTCGTGCGACGTTGTACCCAAAAAAATTGATGACCTTTTTTCCCCACAAATAGAGCTTTCTTTTGGTGGTATTTGATCACCTCTGCGGTTTTTATTTTTTGCGCTATAAACAAAAGAAGAGCGACAATTTTGAAAAAAACACTATTTTTTACTTTTTGCTATAATAAATATCCCAGTTTTTTTTTTTTTTTTTTAAAAACTAATTTTTTCCTCAGTTTCAGCTGATACGTATTCTTCTACATATTTTTGGTAAAAAAAATCGCAATAAGCGTATATTGATTGGTTTGTGCAAAAGTTATAGCGTCTACAAAATACGGGATAGATTTATGGCATTTAAAAAAAAAAAAAAATGTATTTATTTTTTTTACTAGTAATAGCGGTGATCGCAATTTGTTTTCGTGACTGTGACATTATGGCGGACACATCGGACACTTTTGGCACATTTTTGGGACCATTCACATTTATACAGCGATCAATGCTATAAAATTGCATTGATTACTGTGTAAATGTGATAGGCAGTGAAGGGGTTAACCACTAGGGGGACACAAGGGGTTAAATATGTTTCCTAGGGAATGATTCTAACTGTAGGGGGCGGGGACGTACAAGGGGAGGAGACCGATCAGTGTTCCGCTGTACTGGGAACACAGATCGGTCTCCTCTCAACTGACAGGACGTGGATCTGTGTGTTTACACACACAGATCCACGGTCCGGCCCGGTTAACGGGCAATCGCGGGTGCCCCGGCGGACATAGCAGCCACCGGGCACACGCACTGGGTCCTGAGCAATGCGGCGGGTGCGCGTGTGCGCCCCCTAGGTGGCCGGGAAGCCCAGGCCGACATATGACGTCCACCCAGGATGGGAGATCCCATCTGTAGACGTCATTTGACAATAGCCGGGTAGGGAAGTGGTTAAGGAAAGGGAGAGCATAAAATCTAAACCTTTAAATATACTAAGTGAGTAAGCAAGATTCAGGATGGCAGAATTTGCAAAATGAAGCTGAGATCAATAATGCAAAGACATGATCTTAATCCAGCATGATTAAAGTTCAATTATTGTACCCTAGTCCATAGGGATTACTCATGTAGGGCAATTTAAGTCATCCTTGTAAGGCCAGTTCCTTTTGTGTGTCGCAACAGTTTCCCAATTTCCCTTTGGGATTAACAAAGTATTCTGCATTTTGGTTGCTGGGTCTATAGGCTCCAGCCATTAGCTACCCCTACTCCTCAATTTCTCCCCTGGCATGCACCTACCTATGGGTAGACCCTGACCCCAGAGGAGGCTTATGTCATTGCTTATAGTTATTCTCTCGTTGATACTCTCATCTTACTCCTGGTTTGTTATTTGTCTTGATATTTTTGTGGCACTGCTAAAATGTTTGGTGTTGTCGTTTATTCTTATGTATGAAAATTCAAATGTAAACCTGCATGAGATAAACATAGCTCTATACTCAGACAAAAAGGAGGAGCTCTGGTCATTGTGAAAAAAGATAGCAGCTACAAATACTGTAGCTGCTGAATTTTAAGATATTTACCAGTCCAGAGATCCAGTGCTGGACATACTGTAGGTCCATAAAAGATAGCAATATAACATACAGCAATACAAAACATATAGTACCCTGAACTTTAAGATACAACCCACAAATGCTGCCTGTGTTTAGTAAGCTAGCTGGGGGAATCTCAAAGTACATCCCAACATGTTTCTTTTCGTGTTTCAGGTGATTTGGGGTACAGAGACTTATATTTACATATGATAAAATATACATGGAAAAATTGCCTTTAGATGGGGCTGGAGTAGGGCATCTCCGGCTCACAGAAAGGTTGAGGCATATAATCCCCCTGTGCATCCATAGAGGCAAGAGCCATAGTACCAAGAGGTAACCAAAGAAGCAGGAGGGGGTGGAAAAATTAGGTCTAGAAATCTGGAAATGGCAAAATATACCATTACAAATTAAAAAGGAAATATTGGGCATGCAATGCAGAAAGGACATCAGAGGTAAAGGGAATGGGAACTAGTATAGAATGATGAACTCAAATTTTGATCAGAGTAAGTCAGACAAAGGAGATAAAACCTAACCTGTAAACTGCAAGGGATGTACATACATCCTAACCAGATTCGAGCTGTGTCCCAAATGGAAGGGACTGCATGTAAGGCTGGGATCTGTATATATGCCCAGGGCATCCTAAGTAATTCAGGTGAGACCCCCTCCTGCTATCGCGGTTGATGGCCTGGAAAATGTCCCGCCCATTCAACCCCAAACGGTGAGTGTGCATGGGCCTGGGCAGGCCCTCCGGCTCAATGAGGCATGGCCCCTCCCCTTCATCTGGTGAGATGGCGTCACGTGGCACCGTGCCAAAAATCCCTGAGTATCCTTTGTGCATATGTATGCATAGTTTTGTATCTTTCCAGGTGAACTTCCAGGGCCGGATTAACATCTCAGGAGCCTGTAAGCAGAGAATTCTGAAGTGCTCCCCCAACCCCCCCCCCCCCAAAAAAAAAATAGACAGACTACTTTTTTTTCCCTTTGATAAATTAAAAAACTCAATAAAGCGAATTGTAGGGCAAATAAATGCAATAAACTACCACATTTTTTGGAAAAATATAAAAGATGAGGTTGCACCAAGGAAATAGATACCCAACATGTCAAACCTTAAATTTGTGTGCACCCATGAAATGGCAATATACTTGAGTACCCAATATTTTCTATAGGCTACGCTTCAAAAGTCCCTTATAGGTTATTAGTTTAATGTTACGGAGGGGGTCTTGTGCTAGAATTATTGCTCTTACTCTGGCATGCGTGGCGATATCTAGCATGTATCGTAAATAATGTTTTCATGTGTAAGCACCCTCGGCACATGTGTGTACGTGCCGAGGGTGAGTGCATATGTAAGTGCATATTTGTGGGGTTGGGGGGTTGCAAACATTTTTTTAGAGGGGCTTTTATGTGCTTGGGTGTAACTTTATTTTTTTGCAAACAAAAGAACAAGAAGGACAAGAAATCCACTATGTGATGCTTTTTAGGTGACAGGTTGGGTCAAAGACCCTGCATGTCTCCTCTGGGCTCCACAGAATGTATTGCAAAGCACAACACATTGCAATGGGAGTAGGTCTTGTGCTAGAATTATTGCTCTTACTCTGGCATGCGTGGCGATATGTAGCATGTATCATAATTAATGTTTTCATGTGTAAGCATCCTCGGCACACGTGTGTACGTGCCGAGGGTGAGTGCATATGTAAGTGCATATTTGCGGGGTTGGGGGGTCGCAAACATTTTTTTAGAGGGGCTTTTATGTTCTTGGGTGTAACTTTTTATTTTTTTGCAAACAAAAGAACAAGAAGGACAAGAAATCCACTATGTGATGCTTTTAGGTGATAGGTTGGGTCAAAGACCTTGCATGTCTTCTTTGGGCTCCACTGAATGCATTGCAAAGCACAACACATTGCAATACAACGCTTCCAGGCTATACTAGCTCACGAAAATGACAGGCTGACCCGGAAGTGCTTTCTGGGTCACGGCAACAACTGGAAGAAAGTGGACATGTGTCAAATGTCCCCTCCCCTCCACCCTTTGGCCCCCGCCATGTCGGCCCATGAGAAGGGGCTCCGGTACAGGGAGTGTGTGGAAGCAATCAAGTGGCAGCGCAGCCGCCCAAATGCTTCCACCTGACAGGCCGGATTGTGTGTGAAAGCCCTGGCGTCAGGTCTGTATGACGTACGTACACAGTGTGTATGTATATGTATGTATATATATATATATATATATATATATATATATATATATATATATATATATATATATATATATATATATATATATATATATATATATATATATATATAAATATATAAATTTTTCACTCTTTGTTATATTGCAGCCATTTGCTAAAAGCACTTAAGTTCATTTTTTCCTCATTAATGTACACACAGCACCCCATGTTGACAGAAAAACACAGAATTGTTGACATTTTTGCAGATTTATTAAAAAAGAAAAACTGAAATATCACATGGTCCTAAGTATTCAGACCCTTTGCTGTGACACTCATATATTTAACTCAGGTGCTTTCTTCTGATCATCCTTGAGATGGTTCTACACCTTCATTTAAGTCCAGCTGTGTTTGATTATACTGATTGGACTTGATTAAGAAAGCCACCCACCCTTCTATATAAGACCTTACAGTTCACAGTGCATGTCAGAGCAAATGAGAATCATGAGGTCAAAGGAACTGCCTGAAGAGCTCAGAGACAGAATTGTGGCAAGGCACAGATCTGGCCAAGGTTACAAAAAAATTTCTACTGCACTTAAGGTTCCTAAGAGCACAGTGGCCTCCATGATCCTTAAATGAAGACGTTTGGAATGACCAGAACCCTTCCTAGAGTTGGCCACCTGGCCATGCTGAGCTGTCAGGGGAGAAGAGGCTTGGTGAGAGAGGTAAAGAAGAACCCAAAGGTCACTGTGGCTGAGCTCCAGGGATGCAGTCGGTGGATGGGAGAAAGTTGTAGAAAGTCAATCATCACTGCAGCCCTCCACCAGTTGGGGCTTTATGGCAGAGTGGCCCGACGGAAGCCTCTCCTCAGTGCAAGACACATGAAAGCCTGCATGGAGTTTTCTAAAAAAAGACACCTGAAGGACTCTAAGATGGTGAGAAATAAGATTCTTTGGTCTGATGAGACCAAGATAGAACTTTTTGGCCTTAATTCTAAGTGGTATGTGTGGAGAAAACCAGGCACTACTCATCACCTGTCCAATACAGTCCCAACAGTGAAGCATGGTGGTGGCAGCATCATGCTGTGGGGGTGTTTTTCAGCTGCAGGGACAGGATGACTGGTTGCAATCGAGGGAAAGATGAATGCGGCCAAGTACAGGGATATCCTGGACGAAACCTTCTCCAGAGTGCTCAGGACCTCAGCCTTGGCCGAAGGTTTACCTTCCAACAAGACAATGACCCTAAGCACACAGCTAAAATAATGGAGTGGCTTCACAACAACTCAGTGACTGTTCTTGAATGGCCCAGCCAGAGCCCTGACTTAAACCCAATTGAGCATCTCTGAAGAGACCTAAAAATGGCTGTCCACCAACGTTTACCATCCAACCTGACAGAACTGGAGAGGATCTGCAAGGAGGAATGGCAGAGGATCCCCAAATCCAGGTGTGAAAAACTTGTTGCATCTTTCCCAAAAAGTCTCATGGCTGTATTAGATCAAAAGGGTGCTTCTACTAAATACTGAGCATAGGGTCTGAATACTTAGGACCATGTGATATTTCAGTTTTTCTTTTTTTAATAAATCTGCAAAAATGTCAACAATTCTGTGTTTTTTTTGTCAATATGGGGTGCTGTGTGTACATTTAATGAGGAAATGAGCAAATGGCTGCAATATAACAGAGTGAATAATTTAAGGGGGTCTGAATACTTTCATATATATATATATATATATATATATATATATATATATATATATATATATATATATATATATATATAATTATACAGTATAACTCATACAGACGGGCATCCCTCTAGGAAGGGTGCCTATTGGGAAATCCTACCCTGAATGGGAGAGGTATCTGCCAGAAATGGGTAGCCTGACCCAGAAAGAAAAAGAAAACTAAAGGTCACACTAAATGAACCACTATACACTAAGGTTACTTTCACACTGAGGCGTGCGGGCGCTGGCGGTACAGCGGCGCTAAATATAGCGCTGCTTTACCGTTGTTTTAGCGGCGTTAGTGGGGTGGTTTTAACCTCCTGCTAGCGGCCGAAAAAGGGTTAAAACTGCTCGCAAAGTGCAGCGGCGCTTTGCGGGCAGGTTTGCAGCGCTGCCCCATTGTTTTCAATGGGAAGGGGCACTTTAGAAGTGGTAAATACACCGCTCCTACAGCGCTCCAAAGATACAGCTTGCAGGACTTTTTTGACCACCCTGCAAGCGCACTGCTCCAGTGTGAAAGCCCTCGGTGCTTTCATATTGGAGTGCATTGAGCAGCTCTTTCGGGGCGCTTTGCAGGCGCTATTTTTAGCACTTTAGCGCCTGCAAAGCGCCTCAGTGTGAAAGGAGCCTAATGTATTTTTCTGCAGTCACTTTTCTATGTCTAGATCTTCTAGATCATTTTCATATTCAGTTTCCACTAAAGGTAGCTCCTGTCTCTGCAATTTAGTACCCTATGTTCAGTTTGAATTGTACAAGCTTACTTTAGCTAGAATTGTAATGGTTTTAATAAAATTTAATTACATTTTTTTGTTAACCTGTTTGTAAACCAATGTTTTATATTGCAATTTTAATTGTTTGCATAAAAATTTTATTTGCATACAATCATTATTATACAGATAAATGTTTATCACAAGGCATGTCAATGATCTTTATCTTGCAAGTAATACTGTGGTTTTGATTTTTCAAAGCTTTTTTAAATTGTACAATAAAAACAGTCCAAGAGTAAGGGAGAATGCTCTAAATTCTCAATACACATTGCTTTTAAAAGCAGACTGGGTGCTAGGGATGGCCCCAATGTTCAACTTTGTTCACAAATGAACCGAACATATGGGGCATTCGCGGCAAATTTGAGCGCCGCGGAGCGCCCCATAATGCACTGTGAGATTGCAATGCATTGACGGCTGCTGATTGGACAAAGCATGCACCCGACCTGCATGCTTTGGCAAATCATAGCACAATCTGCTGTGAAAGGCACAGTGCCTTTAGCCAATTATGGCTCAGTCCATGCCCCACACTATATAAGGCTGCTTACATGATGGACGTATGTAGTTTGAGGTGGAGATTGAAAGAATTAGAGCTAGATTAGGTAGGTTAGTTAGTGGCATGCAGGCAGTTTAGTGTGCGTATGTATGTATGTATGTGTGTGTATATATATATATATATATATATATATATATATATATATATATATATATATATATATATATATATATATATATATATATATATATATATATATATATATATATATATATATATATATGTATGTGTATATATATATATATATATATGTATGTGTATATATATATATAGTGTGTGTGTGTATATGTATGTGTATATATATTATATATACAGTATATATTTACAGTGTAGACTATATATACAGTGCGGGCAGTGTATTTGAGATATATATATATATATATATATATATATATATATATATATATATTATATTGTATTGTGTGTGTGTGTGTGTGTGTGTGTGTGTGTATATATGCATACACATATATACAGTGCATTCAGTGTAGACTATATTTAAAGTGCAGGCAGTCTAGTGTGTGTGTGGCCAGTATACAGTATATTACAGTGCAGCCAGTGTACAGTATATAGTACAGTGCAGGTGGTGTACAGTATATACTACAGTGCAGGTGATGTAAAATATATAAAACAGTGCAGCTGGTGTACAGTGCAGCCAGTGTACAGTATATACTACAGTGCAGGTGATGTAAAATATATAAAACAGTGCAGCTGGTGTACAGTGCAGCCAGTGTACAGTACATAATTAAGTGCAGCCAGTGTACACAGTATATAATACAGTGCAGCCAGTGTACACAGTATATAATACAGTGCAGCCGGTGTACAGTACATAATACAGTGCAGCAGGTGTACAAAGTATATAATACAGTATGTACAGTTTCTAATACACTTCTGGTAGTGTACACAGTATATAATACAGTGCAGTCAGTGTACAGTATATAATACAGTGCAGACGGTGTACAGTATATAATACAGAGTAGTGTGGTCTGAAAAAAAATCCCCATCATGTCCAGAAGGCCACCAAGGAGAGGCAGACACTCACAGGTCACTAAAATAGGGCAAGCAGCCTCTGTGTCTACAGTAAAAAGTGGTGGTCGTGGATATGGTGCATCCTCTGCAGGCGGGGCACGCTTGTCCTTTTTTTTTTCTGCTGCTGGCTGCGTTATTGAGCCACAACATGCAGAAGAGTCAGTGGAGTGGATAACTAAGCCATCCTCCTCATCCTATGTCACCCAGGCTCATACTAGTTTGCCTTCCAACGCAGCTGCCAAAGTGGACTATTCCACTGGCTCCTTGTCCACAGTTACTCTTTCCATAGTCCCACCATTATGCACTGAGAAATCACCAGAGCATAGCGTTGGTTACATGCTGCTGAAGGATGCACAGCAATTTGAAGGCTCCGATGTTTGTTGGTTCCCAGGTTAAGGAAGGGAGTAACGAGAGCCTTGAGAGAGGGGTGCTACAGAAGGACAAGAAACTATCAGTCGTTCCCCCAGCTGCAGCATACTGCCAAGTTTGCTCCAGTGATGAGGAGGGATGGGATGATGAAGTCACTGACTGTACTTGGGTGTCTGAGAGAAGAGAGGAGGAAAGTGAGGAGGAGGAGGAGGAGGAGGAGGAAGCACAACTCAGAGGTAGGATGCCATCCAGGGGCCAGCTTAGGGGCAGCCACCTTATTGCATCACACCACAGAGCTCCACAGGTGCAGGGTGCTGCTGACTCCCCACTGACTTCCAAAATTTCATTGGTGTTGGCTTTTTTTGACACGTGCAGTAGATCGCACTGTTGCTGTTTGCAATCTATGTCTGAAGCGGATCTAGCATGGCCATGGACGGATCTTGGGCACCACATGCTTGACAAGACATATGACAACCTTCTATGCATTCTGTTGACAACAGCACCTGAAAGATCCACATAATAAAAAAAAAAACTGACTTCTCCTTGCTCCTCATCTGTGATCTCAACCCTTACTATACCTCCAGTCATCTCAAAAACCTGCACTGAGAGGAATGCAGGCATAGCAATAGGTGCCACAAGTACTTGCAGTCAATCTGCTAGCAGTACACCACCCGTTGATATCAGCAGGCAAATTTTGCTACCCCAGTTGCTGAACCGTAAAAAAAAATACTGTCCCAGCCATCCACATGCTCAGCATCTAAATGCTAGTTTGGCCAAATTGCTAGCACTGCGACTGCTGCCTTTTCAGCTGGTAGATTCTGCCCCCTTTCGTGAATTAGTGGAATGTGCTGTACCACAGTGGCAGGTTCCAAAACAAATTTTTTTGACGTATGGCAATTTCAGCTCTCTACCGTCATGTGGAAGGCAATGTTTTGACCTCATTGGGCAAGGCGATCAGCAGCAAGGTTCATATTACCGCTGACTCATGGTCCAGCAGGCATGGTCAGGGATGTTACCTTCTGTTTTATCTTTCTGCTCCACCCCCTTCTCTTCTTCTGTGGCCTCTTCTGCAGAATTGTCCTCTGAACCAGCAGTGCTGCCTAAGCATTCAAGGGGCTACGCAAGCAGTCAGGCTAAAAGAGATGCCATGCAGTGTTTGGTGTGCCTAGGGGACAGGAGCCACCCTGGGAAAGAGATTCTTTAAGCACTTGACACGTTCCATGCTTGGCACATGTCCTGAATTTCGTGGTGCAGCATTTCTTGACCAGGTACCCAGGCTTATAAGATCTCCTGAGGCAGGCCAAAAAAGTCTGTGGTCATTTCCGGCCGTCATACAATGTCAGTGCTCGGCTGGCTGACATTTAAAGGGAATGCAACCTGCCCACCAACCGCCTCATTTGTGACATGCCTACCAGGTGGAACTCACCATTGGCAATGCTGTAGCGGTTTCACACACAGCAGAGGGCCATAAATGAGTACCTGTGTGAATATGGCACCAGGACAGTGTCAGGGGAGCTTGGCTTCTTTTCGTCCCGCCAGTGGCTACTGACAAAGGATGCATGCACTGTCCTTTCACCATTTGAGCAGGCCACAAGGATGGTGAGCAGCAACAATGCATGCATCAGTGACACTGTCCCTCTAGTTTTCCTGCTGGAGCACACAATTCATTGAATCATGTATAGGGCACTTGAGGCATTACAGCGGGAGGAAGAGGAGAACTTCCATTCCTCTCAAGGCCCCCTTTATGCAGATAGCATTCCTGCGGGGCCACCAAACATGCAGGAAGAAGAGGAGGAGGAGGAGGATTGTGTCAGCATAGATGTAGAGGATAACGCGCAGCAGTCTTCGAGATATGATTTTCAGTCCCCATAAACCTAAGGAGTTGTACGTGACTGGAAGGAGGTGGTTCCTGACAGTTTTATCCTTAGTGACCCAGAGGAATCAGAATCTAATGCCTCTGCAAACTTACGCTGCATGGCCTCCCTGATTCTCTAAATCCAGCGAAAGGACCCTAGGATCCGTGGTATCAAGGAGAGGGTTCTTTACTGGCTGGCAAACCTTCTTGATCCACGTTAGAAGGGTAAAGTTGCAGAGCTCATTCTGTTTTCACAGAGGGAGCAGAGGATGCAATATTTTTCTGAGGCTTTGTTCGGTCAGAGGAAGAGCGGTGGAGGAGGTGGCCGGCTGACCGGTGCCTTTAAATAAATCAAGCGTTACTGGATCTACTGATTACCAACAATACAGACCTGATCCCTGATGTGGAAATACGAGGCAATTTAGGAACCAGCAATCACAGGTCAATTGGCTTCAGTATAAATCACACAAATAGGAAACATAAGGGGAATGCAAAGACACTGAATTTCAAAAGAGCCAACTTCCCTAAACTACGAACCTTGCTAGAAGGCATAAATTGGGATATAATCTTAGGAACAAAGAACACAGAGGAGAGATGGGTTTACTTTAAGAGCATATTTAATAAGGGCATGAGCCAATGCATCCCATTGGGTAATAAATTTAAAAGAACGAACAAAAGTCCTGGATGGCTTAATTCCAATGTAAAAATGCATATAAAAGCAAAGGAGAAGGCCTTCAAAAAATACAAGGTTGAGGGATCATCATCAGTATTCAGACTTTATAAAGAATGCAACAGGAAATGTAAGGGTATAATTAGCGCGGCTAAGATGGAACATAAAAGACACATGGCGGAGGAGAGCAAATAAAACCCCAAGAAATTCTTTAGGTATGTAAAAAGTAAAAAAGGGAGGACAGAACATATTGGCCTCATAAAGAATGAGGAAGGACATCTGGTTACAAAGGATGGGGAGATGGTGAAAGTATTGAAGTTATTCTTCTCTTCAGTCTTCACAAGGGAATCAGGGGCATGTCAGTAACCAAAATGGCAGTGTTTCTCCTCATGACACATCACAGGAAGAACCTCTGTGGTTAAGAGGACAGAATTCAAATTAGAATTGGGAAATTTAACAATAATAAATCACCGGGAACAGATGGCTTGCGCCCAAGGGTACTTAAGGAACTCAGTCAAGTAATTACCAGACCATTGTTCCTAATTTTTACTGACAGTCTACTGACCGGAATGGTATCAGCTGAATGGAGAAAAGCCAATGTAGCACTAATATTAAAAAAGGGACCAAAATACAATCCATGGGAATTATAGACCTGTTAGCCTAACATCACTAGTATGCAAGCTCTTGGAGGGGATGATAATGGACTATATACAAGATTTTAGTAATGAGAATGGTATCGTTAGCGGTAATCAGCATGGGTTCATGAAGAATCATTCTTGCCAAACCAATCTATTAACATTCTATGAGGAGATGAGTTACCATCTAGATAAAGGAAGGCCCGTAGGTGTATCTGGATTTTGCAAAAGCATTTGACACAGTTCCCCATAAACGTTTACTGTACAAAATGAGGTCCGTTGGCATGGACCATAGGGTGAGTACATGGATTGAAAACTGGCTACAAGGGTGAGTTCAGAGGGTGATAATAAACAAGGAGTACTCGGAATGGTCAGGGGTGGGTAGTGGGGTCCCCCAGGGTTCTGTGCTGGGACCAATCCTATTTAATTTTTTCATAAACGACCTGGAGGATGGGGCAAACAGATCAATCTCTGTATTTGCGGAGAACACTAAACTAAGCAGGGCAATAACTTCTCCACCGGATGTGGAAACCTTGCAAAAAGATCTGAACAAATTAATGGGGTGGGCAACTACATGAAAAATGGGGGTTAATGTAGAAAAAATTAAAATAATTGCATTTAGGTGGCAAAAATATGAATGCAATCTATACACTGGGGGAGAACCTCTGGGGGAATCTAGGATGGAAAAGGACCTGGGAGTCCTAGTAGATGATAGACTCAGCAATGGCATGCAATGCCAAGCTGCTGCTAACAAAGCAAACAGAATATTGGCATGCCATAGAAAGGGGATTAACTCCAGAGATAAAACGATAATTCCCCCGCTCTACAAGATTCTGGTCTGGCCGCACCTAGAATGTGCTGTCCAGTTCTGGGCACCAGTCCTCAGGAAGGATGTACTGGAAATGGAGCGCATACAAAGAAGGGCAACAAAGCTAATAAAGGGTCTGGAGCATATTAGTTATGAGGAAAGGTTGTGAGCACTGAACTTATTCTCTCTGGATAAGGGACGCTTTTGAGGGATTATGATTTCAATTTACAAATAACGTACTGGTGACCCCACAATGGGGGTAAAACCTTTTTGCCAAAGGGAGTTTAACAAGACATGTGGCCACTCATTAAATTTAGAAGAAAAGAGGTTTAACCTTAAACTACGTAGAGGCTTCTTTACTGTAAGAGCGGCAAGGATGTGGAATTCCCTTCCACAGGTGGTGGTCTCAGTGGGGAGCATCGATTGTTTCAAAAAACTACTCGATAAGCACCTGAACGACCCCAATATACAGGGGTATACAATGTAATACTGACATTTAATCGCACACATGGAGTGGACTTGTGTCTTTTTTTTTTAACCTCACCTACTATGTAACTATGTAACAATTTTTTAGTCCTCAGCGCCCAGGGCTGATAGGTTCAAGCAACCATAGTCCGCATCTGCATTAAAAGGTGCAGGAATATCTAGGGGCAAGAGCAGACTTGGAGACCTTTCCAACTGAGCATCCACTGCATTACTAGGTCTTGAGGATGGACCACTGGCCAATATGCAATCGAGCTACTGGCCTCTCCTACATCCAGCATGCTTTCTGAACGCACATTTGGTGCTGCTGAAGGGTTTGTAATGGATCAAAGAGTATGTCTGTTCACAGACTCCGTTGATAGGCTCACATTTATAAAAATGAATCAGTCCTGGATCAGGGAGTTACAGTGTTCTGGCACCAACACCCAAGGCCCAATTTTTCGGCAGAGTATTGTATTATCTATGAGAGGTTGCAGTGTTGTGGCACCACCACCACTGCCTAAGGCCCAATTTTTCTGTCCCTGTTTAACAGGGGCATGTAATTACAATTGTTGATATAATATTTCACAGCAGCGCCTGTTCCTGCACTCAACAAAAGTATCTGTGAGGCTTTACAGTGTTGTGCCACCACCCCCACTGCCTAAGGCCCAATTTTTCTGCCCCTGTTTAACAGGGGCATGTAATTACAATTCTTGATATAATATTTCACAGCAGGGCCTGTTTCAACAAGAGTAACTGTGAGGGCTTACAGTGTTCTGGTACCATCGACACCCAAGGCCCAATTTTTCGGCAGAGTATTTAGTGCAGTCCGTATAGTGTATATACAGTTGTGTTCATAAGTTTACATACCCTGGCAGAATTTGATTTCTTGGCCATTTTTCAGATATTATGAATGATAACACAAAATGTTTTCTTTCACTCATGGTTATTGTTTGGCTGAAGCCATTTATTATTAATCAACTGTGTTTACTCTTAAATCATCACAACAGAAACTACCCAAATGACCCTGATTTTTAATACCGTGTATTGCCCCTTTAACATCAATGACAGCTTGGAGTCTTTTGTGGTATTTGTGGATGAGGCTCTTTATCTTCAGATGGTAAAACTGCCCATTCCTCTTGGCAAAAAGCCTCCAGTTTCTGGAAATTCTTGGGCTGGCTTGCATGAACTGCACATTTAAAGATCTCCCCAGAGTGGCTCAATGATATTGAGGTCAGGAGACTGAGATGGCCACTCCAGAACCTTCACTTTATTCTGCTGTAGGCAATGACAGGTCGATTTGGCCTTGTGTTTTGGATCATTGTCATGTTGGAATGTCCAAATACGTCCCATGCTTAGCTTCCTGGCTGATGAATGCAAATGTTCCTCCAATATTTTTTGATACCATACTGCATTCATCTTGCTATCAATTTTGAACAAATTTGCTGTGCTTTTTGTAGCTCACACATCCCCAAAACATCAGAGATCCACCTCAGTGTTTCACAGTAGGAATTATGTACCTTTCATCATAGGCCTTGTTGACTCCTCTCCAAAATGTAATGTTTATGGTTGTGGCCAAAAAGCTCATCACTCCAAATTTATAATAGAAATATTCCTGTGCTACCCAATTGGAAAAAGAAAAAGGACAAAAGGATAAAGGCTGGAGTGCACGTATGCGACTGGACAGCTGCACGCACCGAAAAAAGGGCCAAGCATAAACTCAAAAATAAACAGAAATGAAAGAGGGGGGGGGGGTGCTGCACTAACCAGAAAAAATGCTGTAAATCTCCGTTTGTGGTCAATTACTGTATGCCAAGTACCCATAACACATAAAATCGCATAGTAAATCGCATAATAAATGAAACTTGAATAAATCACATAGGTTTGTGTTGACACTAGGAACCTTGTGAAATCGTGATGATAAACATCATATGTTAGTGAAAAAAATATGTGAAAACATCTACATGTGAATAACTCTAGAATATATTAAATACATATAGAAAATAAAAAATAGACTCAGAAACGTATTATTATAGATTGTGCAAAACATAAGATATAAAGTGCCAGTTCTTAAGGTGACCTCAATATCTCTATTCAGGCAAATTAATCCAAAAGAATATATAAGTAATATAAATAAATAATACAAATAAGTGGCATAGTAAAAATGTCCCAACAATAGTGATTTTAAAGGACTGTGCTAATCTGCAATTAAAATGGTAAATACCATGCCAATAAGTGCAGCAAACTTAAAGTGCAAGTGTAAAAGTCATTTAAGGTGCACAAAAAAGTTCTTGGTGTTTAAATAAAACACAGTGGGGTGTCTGGGATGCAATTCACTCTGTGTCCTCTTCGTGCATAATACACTAATGTAAGTAGTGGCCCCTTACCTAGCGGTGCTAGGTCAACTGCAAAAATTGTAGCTAAACCGCCAGGTCCTGAGCCTCAATCGCGTCCCTACAGCCACGTTAGCCGGCGTTGAAAAAATCCTAATGGCAGCTGGTTACAAGTGGCTATGGTCCTAGCTGGGGTCCTGGACCAGCGCGAGTCCTAGCTCAGCCTCCACATCTAAGGTGTATATATAAATGGATATGCAGGACAAAGGTACTTGATAGTGAAGTATGTTTCAAACAGATGGCGCTTTATTAAAATCCTAAGTAAATGTACTCACATAAAACAATGTGTAGATAACACCTTTCTCCTACGAGCAGCGAGCTCGTTCTGCCTCCAACAATGTGAAAAAGCCTGTTCCGTCCCTACGCGTGACGTCACCGATCACATGACTTCTTCAGGGTATGAACAAAATAGGCTTATTGTGGTCTTAAATAGTCTCTCCCATAGCGATTAATGGGCGGCCATTTTCTCGTAGCCGCGCCGGCCATTACTAGGTGTCTTTGTGCGTGGCCATTTTTTGGGTTAGTAAAGACTAGATTATCATACCAAAGCAGATAGATACCGAATTAGCTGTGTATTTCCGTGGCTGTGTATTACGTTACTAATGGATACAGCCTAATTATATAAAAGGGGACCTATTTAGCCTGGTAAAACATGTATAAAAATATATTAATAAAAAGTTGGATCTCACTGTATCAGAAGCTAAAAAATGTCAATTAGTTGGAGGCTGCCACTATGATGCATTAACAAATGAAAAAAATACTTTAATTTGTTAAATTTATTAATGAAAATAAAAATAAAAATATATAAAAAAATTAATAAAAAATTCATTAATTAATAAAAAAATTGAATAAACATTAAAAAATTAAAAAATCTATTGGATAAACATTCCATTGTTTGTAGATATGAGAAATGAGTGGTAAAATATGGATCACTGAAATACCCAATAGAATTAAAAAATAACCGCAGAAGGATGATGGAATGGGCTTTTTCATTTCATATATAAGTATGCTGTTATATAATATCTCATGTAGATACATACAGTCCGGACTAAAGTGCAACTCTCAGGGGAGGTGAGGAGAGGGGGGGGAGTAGAAGGGGGGAGAGGTGGGGGAGATGGAGGGGAGGGGAAGGGAAGGGGGGGAGAGGGGGTAAGGGGTAAGGGTATATATGTGACAATATAACACAACATTTACTGATATTAAAAAATAGCCAAGAGCAAAAGGAGAAAAAGAGAGAGGGCCAAGACATATTCCTAGAAGTACAGTAAAGGTCAATAGAGAGATGGTTGTGTACACTACTATTTAAAAATCGCTTAAAAAACAGTTCAAGTCAAATTCGATATTCAAGCCTCTGGGTGCAAAAGTATCTAAGGTGAATATCCACTTGGATTCAAGCTGGCTGAGGGTCCTAACCTTGTGTCCCCCCGCCAGTGCCTGACATACGGTTTAATTCCCCACAATTTTAATTGTGTGGGGTCTTTATTGTGACACAGCAAGAAGTGTTTAGATACACTGTGTTTGTCATACCCATTCAGAATATTCTTCACGTGTTCCTTAATCCTTACCCGAAGGGGTCTTTCTGTGCGGTCTATGTACTGTAGCCCGCAACTACATTCTAGGGTGTATACCGCTCCTTCCGTGTTAGAAACAGATAAATTCTTTTATTTCGTATGTCTCTCCTGTACTGGTCGACGTGAAATGGAACTTCTTCTCATTGGGACGCCTGGTTCTCAAACATGCAAAGCACCTCTTGCAAGGGAAGAAACCATTCCGAGTAAAGAAGGAAATTGCTTTCTTTGGTGGATCGATTATGTTTCTCACAATTTAGTCTCTAAGCGTGGGTGCTTTCTTGTAGACAAATCTGGGATTGGGGGATAACTTTTCCTGTAATTCCTTGTCTGCTAGAAGTATGTGCCAGTGTCTCTTAATAATCTTCTCAATTCTCTTGTGTTGGGCATTAAAGTCCAAAATTATCGGTGCTACCGTTAATGTTGTTTCTTTTCTGCTTTTGTCTCTGATTAGTTCTTTTTGGTCCATATCTTTAACTTCGAATATCTTGTCTCTTATGAATTGTTGGTCGTAGCCTTTGTTGGCAAATCTCTGTGCAATCAGTTCTGCCTGCTCTAGATAGATATTTAGATGTGGACAATTCCGTCTTACCCTCATGAGTTGACCTTTGGGGACATTAAACAGCCAATTTCTGTGGTGGCAGCTTTCTATAGGGAGATAGCTGTTCCTGTCCACCATTTTAAAGTGCGTGCGTGACCATAGTATACCATCTTCCTGTATAATGTCTAAATCTAAAAATGTCACCTTTTCATTACTGGCCTCCCAGGATAATTTAATATTTCTGTCATTAATGTTAAGGTTTTCCAAAAAACTGGTGAGTTTACCCAGTTCACCTTTCCAGAGTATAAAGACAACATCAATATATCTCTTGTAAATGGCTAATTCGGTGGGTCTATTGCTAAAAACATTCTGTTCCTCCCACTAAGCCATGAAGAGGCCTGCCACGCTTGGGGCAAATTTAGCTCCCATCGCTACTCCTGTTTGTTGATGATAATAATTCTTGTCGTACCAGAAATAGTTATTCTTGAGACAGGAGTCTAAGCATTTGACTATGAACTTCCTTTGAACGCATGGTAGCTTGGTGTATGACCTAAGACCCCATTTTACGGCTTCGCATGCTTGGTGGTGAAGTATCACTGTGTATAGGGATGAAACATCCGCGGTAGCCAAAATCCATGGACCTTCTTCTTTCGGGATGTCTTCTAGTATTTGTAGCATCTGCTTGGTGTCTCTGAGATATGCCTCTGTGTTCTGGACCGCTGGCTGTAGGAAAAAAATCTATGTATTGTCCGATTCTTGATGTCAGTGAATCTATTCCGTTTACTATCGGTCTTGGTGGTGGGTCTGTTTTATCTTTATGTATTTTCGGAAATGAATATATGATCGGGGTTCTACAGGAATCAGGTATCAGGAATCTGGCTTCTTTTTTGTTCAGTATGTTTTTCTTTACGCCTAAACATACCACCTTCTCTAGTGCTTTTCTGCACTTAAACATCGGGTTGCTTAATAGTCTGCTGTAAGTCATCCCGTCTCTCAGCATCTTAGTCATATTGCTGTGGTATTGTTCTTTCGATAAAATCACAATTCCCCCTCCCTTATCTGCTGGTCGTATAACCAAGTCTTTCCTTCTTGTTAATTTCTTAATACCGCTCTTTATATGGCTTGGTTCTTCTTTTTTCTTAATTTTTAAATCTTTAATATCATCTAAAACTACTTTTTTAAAAACTTCAGTGTACTTGTTGTTCTTTATTGAAGGATTAAAAACAGATTTGTTTCGTAGTGTACTGTGAACAATCTCCTCATCACAAGACTCTATATGTCTAGGCCTTGATGGATTTCCTGCGATATACTTGGCAATATTGTTTCCTCACAAATTTCTGGATCCCTAAATAGGTTTGGAATTTGTCCAAATTCTTGGAGGGTGCGTACTTTAATCCTTTATCTAGGACCCCTATTTCTTCATGTGTCAATGTTTGGCCACTCAGATTAAAAATACCCTCTCCTTTTACTCTGTTTTTCTTTTGCTCTCTCTTTCCAGATCACTTTCCTCTCTTCTTTCTTGGCTTCTTCTGTGGCTTCTGTTTTCGTCTATATATGTCTCAGGGGAGGGTTCTCCCGGCCTCTGTCTAAAAAAGGCCTACTGTGGTCAGAAGTTTCATGTTGTGAGGGGTATTGCCTATATTGGCTATTTTTCTCCTCCCCACGATCGGTCAGTGGAGCATAATAGTTGTATGTGGGTATCGGGCACCGTTCATGGTATCGGTGGTCTCTCTGTTGTGGTCCTCTTCTTTCCTCATATCCATAATCTTGACCAGAACTTCTTCCTCTCGGTCCCTGGTGGTCATATATTGGTCTTCTGTTGTCTCTGTAATCATAAGGCCTCCTTTGTTCCCTATAGTCCTGTGTGTATCCTCCTATAGTCCCTCTGGTCATACGGGGGTTTATACCAGTTGTTCCTATTTTGTGGCTTCCTATTATTTCTTCCATAGAACGGTCTCCTTCCCCCATTTTGCGGTGTCCTATCATTTTGCTGGGGTCTTCTATTCCCTCGCTGGGGGGTGTATGGATATTCATTCTTGTATCTATCATCTTGGTATTGTTGTCTAGGTGTTGTTCCTCCATTTCCATCCCTTTGATCGTAATAACCCCTCCTCTGCGGGCTTTGTGTGGGTGGTTCATTTATCTGCTGTGAGTACATCCTCACTATTTTTTCTGGTGTTGAAAAAGTAGAGCTCACTTCTGTTTTTCCTAATTGACTTTGCCATTTAAAGGCTTGGTCGTTCTTGAAGTCATTGATGTCCCTGATATATTTTTTACTATTCCTTTGTTGTACCTCTCTGTCCTTCTTGGTTAGATCCCTATTTAGCTGCGTGGTAAGTGTTTTAAACTCCGTTGTTTCTTTAAAAGCTTGCAATTCTTCTCTAATTTCAGCAATATTCTGGTTTATTATTTCGGTCTTCCTCCGTTTTCTTTCTAATAAGAACCTCAATAAATCTAGGCCCTTATCGTTGAAGAATTTGAACCATTCATCGTTCGATTCCTGGTCCACTAGGCCATCATTTGGGGGGACATCCCATCTTAGCCTCCTTGGGACAATACTTTCCTTTAGATAGGTCTCAAAGGTGTTAATGTCCCACCACAGGCTTACTTTTTTCTCCATGTTATGTCCCAATTTTCTCATAAGACTTTCCAGGTCACCTGTTTTGTTTTTACTTGTATTAGTAGTGCTGAACACTTCTTCTAGATTTATTTTTCTTTTTTCCAAAAAGGAAAATACTTCCATGGTTGCTGCAGAAATGTATGAATGTGTAAAGTAAATGTATAATAGAAATATTCCTGCGCTACCCAATTGGAAAAAGAAAAAGGACAAAAGGATAAAGGCTGGAGCGCACGTATGCGACTGGACTGCTGCACGCACCGAAAAAAGGGCCAAGCATACTGGGAGGCCAGTAATGAAAAGGTGACATTTTTAGATTTAGACATTATATAGGAAGATGGTATACTATGGTCACACACGCACTTTAAAACGGTGGACAGGAACAGCTATCTCCCTATAGAAAGCTGCCACCACAGAAATTGGCTGTTTAATGTCCCCAAAGGTCAACTCATGAGGGTAAGACGGAATTTATACCCATCTAAATATCTATCTAGAGCAGGCAGAACTGGTTGCACAGAGATTTGCCAACAAAGGCTATGACCAACAATTCATAAGAGACAAGATATTCGAAGTTAAAGATATGGACCGAAAAGAACTAATCAGAGACAAAACCAGAAAAGAAACGACATTAACGGTAGCACCGATAATTTTGGATTTCAATGCCCAACACAAGAGAATTGAGGAGATTATTAAGAGACACTGGCACATACTTCTAGCAGACAAGGAATTACAGGAAAAGTTACCCCCCAATCCCAGATTTGTCTACAAGAAAGCACCCACGCTTAGAGACTAAATTGTGAGAAACATAATCGATCCACCAAAGAAAGCAATTTCCTTCTTTACGGAATGGTTTCTTCCCTTGCAAGAGGTGCTTTGCATGTTTGAGAACCAGGCGTCCCAATGAGAAGAAGTTCCATTTCACGTCGACCAGTACAGGAGAGACATACGAAATAAAAGAATTTATCTGTTGTAACACGGAAGGAGCGGTATACACCCTAGAATGTAGTTGCGGCCTACAGTACATAGGCCGCACAAAAAGACTCCTTCGGGTAAGGATTAAGGAACACGTGAAGAATATTCTGAATGGGTATGACAAACACAGTGTATCTAAACACTTCTTGCTGTGTCACAATAAAGACCCCACACAATTAAAATTTTGGGGAATTGAACCATATGTCAGGCACTGGCGGGGGGGACACAAGGGACCCTCAGCCAGCTCGAATCCAAGTGGATATTCACCTTAGATACTTTTGCACCCAGAGGCTTGAATATCGAATTTGACTTGAACTGTTTTTTAAGCGATTTTTAAATAGTAGTGTACACAACCATCTCTTTATTGACCTTTACTGTACTTCTAGGAATATGTCTTGGCCCTCTCTCTTTTTCTCTTTTTGCCCTTGGCTATTTTTTAATATCAGTAAAGGTTGTGTTATATTGTCACATATATACCCTTACCCCTTACCCCCTCTCCCCCCCTTCCCTTCCCCTCCCCTCCCCCTTCCCTCCCCCTTCCCTTTCCCCTTATACTCCCCCCACTTTTTCACCCCCCCCCTCTCCTCGCCTCCCCTGAGAGTTGCAATTTAGTCCAGATTGTATGTATCTACATGAGATATTATATAACAGCATACTTATATATGAAATGAAAACGCCCATTCCATCATCCTTCCGCGGTTATTTTTTAATTCTATTGGGTATTTCAGTGATCCATATTTTACCACTAATTTCTCATATCTACAAACAATGGAATGTTTATCCAATAGATTTTTTAATTTTTTAATGTTTATTCAATTTTTTTATTAATTAATGAATTTTTTATAAATTTTTTATATATTTTTATTTTCATTAATATATTTAACGAATTAAAGTATTTTTTTTTTCATTTGTTAATGCATTATAGTGGCAGCCTCCAACTAATTGACATTTTTTAGCTTCTGATACAGCGAGATCCAACTTTTTATTAATATATTTTTATACATGTTTTACCAGGCTAAATAGGTCCCCTTTTATATAATTAGGCTGTATCCATGAGTAACGTAATACACAGCCATGGAAATACACAGCTAATTCGGTATCTATCTGCTTTGGTATGATCTAGTCTTTACTAACCCAAAAAATGGCCGCGCACATAAGACACCTAGTAATGGCCGGCGCGGCTACGAGAAAATAGCCGCCCATTAATCTCTATGGGAGAGACTATTTAAGACCACAATAAGCCTATTTTGTTCATCCCCTGAAGAAGTCACGTGATCGGTGACGTCACGCGTAGGGACGGAATAGGCTTTTTCACATTGTTGGAGGCAGAACGAGCTCGCTGCTTGTAGGAGAAAGGTGTTATCTACACATTGTTTTATGTGAGTACATTTACTTAGGATTTTAATAAAGCGACATCTGTTTGAAACATACTTCACTATCAAGTACCTTTTGTTCTGCATATCCATTTATATATACACCTGAGATGTGGAGGCTGAGCTAGGACTCGCACTGGTCCAGGACCCCAGCTAGGACCATAGCCACTTGTAACCAGCTGCCATTAGGATTTTTCAACGCCGGCAAGCGTGGATATAGGGATGCGATTGAGGCTCAGGACCTCGCGGTTTAGATACAATTTTTGCGGTTGACCTAGCACCGCTAGGTAAGGGGCCACTACTTACATTAGTGTATTATGCACGAAGAGGACACAGAGTGAATTGCATCCCAGACACCCCACTGTGTTTTATTTAAACACCAAGAACTTTTTTGTGCACCTTAAATGACTTTTACACTTGCACTTTAAGTTTGCTGCACTTATTGGCATGGTATTTACCATTTTAATTGCAGATTAGCACAGTCCTTTAAAATCACTATTGTTGGGACATTTTTACTATGCCACTTATTTGTATTATTTATTTATATTACTTATATATTCTTTTGGATTAATTTGCCTGAATAGAGATATTGAGGTCACCTTAAGCACTGGCACTTTATATCTTATGTTTTGCACAATCTATAATAATACGTTTCTGAGTCTATTTTTTTATTTTCTATATGTATTTAATGTATTCTAGAGTTATTCACATGTAGATGTTTTAACATATTTTTTTCACTAACATATGATGTTTATTATCACAATTTCACAAGGTTCCTAGTGTCAACACAAACCTATGTGATTTATTCAAGTTTCATTTATTATGCGATTTACTGTGCGATTTTATGTGTTATGGGTACTTAGCATACAGTAATTGACCACAAACAGATTTACAGCATTTTTTCTGGTTAGCGCAGCACCCCCCCCCCCCCCTTCATCACTCCAAATTACTTTGTACCAGAAGGTTTGAGGCTTGTCTCTGTGCTGTTTGACGTATTGTAAGCAGGATGCTTTGTGGCATCTGCGTAGTAATGGCTTTATGCTGGCGACTTGATCATGCAGCCCATCTTTCTTCAAGTGCCTCCTTATTGTGCATCTTGAAACAGCCACACCACATGTTTTCGGATAGTCCTGCATTTCACCTGAAGTTTTTTTTTGGTTTTTCTTTGCATCCTGAACAAACAGATCACAGGTGAGGATGGTTACCTTTTAATAGCCATTCAAATCCCTTTGTGTCACCTTGTGTGCATGTTATCAGGCCAAGGGTATGTAAACTTTTGATCAGGGTCATTTGGGTAGTTTCTCTTGTCATTATGATTTAAAAAGAGTAAACACCGTTGATTGATAATAAATGGCTTCAGCCAAACACTAACCATGAGTGAGAGAAGTTTTCGTGTTATTCATATTCTCTGAAAAATGGCCAAGAAATCATAAATTCTGCCAGGGTATGTAAACTTATGAGCACAACAGTATATTGCCGTTCAGAATATATATGCAGTCAGTGTAATATATATAATACAGTTCAGGGTATATAGTGCAGTGCAGAGTAGTATATATTATACAGTGCAGAGTATATAATACAGAGTACTGAAGTGGTTAAGGGGAACCCTATGACAGAATTAGGAAAAAAAAACAGCATGGGGTCCCCCCCAATCCATACCAGGCCCTTTGGGTCTGGCATAGATTTTAAGGGGAACTCCACAGCAAAATAAAAAAAATTGGCTTTGGGTCCCCCCCCAAATCCTTACCAGACCCTTATCTGAGCATGCAGCCTGGAGGACAGGATGGGGGGACGAGCGTGCGCCCCCCCCCTCCTGAACTGTACCAGGCCACATGCCCTCAAAATGTGGAGGGTGCTTTGATGTGTTTATAGGGACAAGGGCCTCGTCCCGATGACCCTGGCCATTGGTTGTCGAGGTCTGCGGGTCTTGGCTGTGACAGATGTTATATAGGCAAGGGCGGGGCCACTCGGTGATGTAATCGTGTGGCCTCACCCCTTTCTGACATGTGACATCAGAGGGGGGCGGGGTCATCCAGTTACATCAGTGGGTGGCCCCACCCTTGCCTATATAACAGCTATCACAGCCAAAAGACAGCAGTCACCGGAAGGCCTCCCATGGAGGTATGGAGGTGGATTTTTTTTTTCGGGTCCATTGATGATGGATTTACACTTTTTTTTTTTTTAAATAAAAGATTTGTCAAAAACTGTCTATTGTGGTTTTTATTTTTTTACACTTTTTTTGGTGAATGGGTAGGGGTACAATGCCCATACCCATTCACATAGGGCCCCAAAGCACCCTCCCCATGTTGAGGGGATATGGCCTGGTATGGTTCAGGAGGGGGGGCACTCACTCGTCCCCCCCCCCCATCCTTTCCTCCATGCTGCATATTCAGATAAGAGTCTGGTATGGATTTTGGGGGACCCCATGCCAATTTTTAAAAAATTGGCGTGGAGTTCCCCTTAATATCTATACCAGACCCGAAGGGCCTGGTATGGACTAGGGGGGAACCCACACCAATTTTTTTTCTTGATTTTTTTTTTTTATCTATATTGCCCAGAGCACATTACAGCCAATGTCATTTTTTTTTTTCCTTTCGAAATTTCATTTTGCTGTGGCACTGTAATACACATCGCACAGATCCATCACTTTAGAGGCAGACTAAGGGAACCCCCAGGCACAAAATAAAAAAAGGAATATTTCAGTTTTATTGCTTCACTTTAAGTATTATTAAAATCATTGCTCCTGAAAAAATGGTTGTTTTAAAACCTTTTGCGTTAATACATGTTCCCTAGGGCAGTACCCGGGTCCCCATACACTTTTGTTACCCATTTATTATATTTAACCACCTCAATACAGTGCACTTCCACCCCCTTCCTGCCCAGACCAATTTTCAGCTTTCAGGGCTCTCACAGTTTGAATGAAAATTACTCCATGCAACGCCCATATGAAACTTGCGTCCTTTTTTTTCACACAAATAGAGCTTTCTTTTGTTGGTATTTAATCACTAGTGGGTTTTTTTATTTTTTGTTCTATAAATAAAAAAAGACCGTAAATTTTGTGAAAAAAATGCCTTTTTCTTTGTTTCTGTCATAAATTTTTGCTAATTAGTAATTTTTCTTCATAAATGTTGGCCAAAATTTATACCGCTACATATCTTTTGGTAAAAAATAACCCAAATGAGTGTATATTATTTGGTCTTTGTGAAAGTTATAGAGCAGTGGTTCTCAACTCCAGTCCTCAGGACCCACCAACAGGCCAGGTTTGCAAGATAGCTGAAATACATCACAGGTGATATCACTTGATGCTCAGTGATTGCAGTATTCTAGTCTGCAACTCCCCAAGGTAATACTTAAAATCTGGCCTGTTGGTGGGTCCCGGGGACTGGAGTTGAGAACCACTGTTATAGAGTCTACAAACTATGGTGCCAATTACTGAAAACTGATCACATCTGATCAGGCCTTCAGTACATCAGGTGTATCTCATTTCTTGAGACACTAACAAGTCAGGAAAGTACAAATACCCCCAAATGACCCCTTTTTAGAAAGTAGACATTCCAAGGTATTAAGTAAGTAGCATGGTGAGTTTTTTTAAGTTGTAATTTTTTCCACAATTTTTTGCAAAATGAAGATTTATTATTATTATTTTTTTTACAAAATTATCATATTAGGTTATTTCTCACACAGAGCATATACATACAACAAATTTCACCACAAAATACATTCTGCTACTCTTCTCGAGTATGGCAATACCACATGTGTGAGACTTTTACACAGCCTGGCCAAATACAGAGGCCCAACTTTGAAGTAGTACCTTCAGGCGTTCTATGAGCATAAATGACACATCTCATTTCATTCCTTCCCATCACATTTTTTGAAGGTCCTTGAGCACCAGAACAATGGAATTACCCACAAAATGACCCCATTTTGGAAAGCAAACACCCCAACGTAGGCATGGGCTGCAAATAGGTACTCGGGTACTCTGATGGGCTGCAGATAGGTACTCTGATGGGCTGGAGACAGGTACTCGGGTAACATGATGAGCTGCAGAGAGGTACTTGGTTACTCTGATGGGCTGGTCACAGGTACTCGGTTACTCTGATGGGCTGGTCACAGGTACTCGGTTACTCTGATGGGCTGGTGACAGCTACTCGGTTACTCTGATGGGCTGGTGACAGCTACTCGGGTACTCTGATGGGCTGGTGACAGGTACTCGGGTACTCTGATGGGCTGGTGACAGGTACTCGGGTACTCTGATGGGCTACAGATAGGTACTTGGGTACTCTGATGGCCTGGTGACAGGTACTCGGGTACTCTGATGGCCTGGTGACAGGTACTCGGGTACTCTGATGGCCTGGTGACAGGTACTCGGGTACTCTGATGGCCTGGTGACAGGTACTCGGGTACTCTGATGGCCTGGTGACAGGTACTCGGGTACTCTGATGGCCTGGTGACAGGTACTCAGGTACTCTGATGGGCTACAGATAGGTACTCGTGTACTCTGATGGGCTGCAGATAGGTACTCTGATGGGCTGGAGACAGGTACTCGGGTAACATGATGAGCTGCAGAGAGGTACTCGGTTACTCTGATGGGCTGGTCACAGGTACTCGGTTACTCTGATGGGCTGGTGACAGCTACTCGGGTACTTTGATGGCCTGGTGACAGGTACTCAGGTACTCTGATGGGCTACAGATAGGTACTTGGGTACTCTGATGGGCTGGTGACTGGTATTCAGTTACTCTGAAGGGCGGTGACAGGTACTCGGTACTCATATGGACTGTGACAGGTACTCGGATGCTCATATGGACTGTGACAGGTACTCGGGTACTCTGATGGACTGACAGGTACTCGGGTACTCTGATGGCCTGTGACAGGTACTCATATGAACTGACTGGTACTCAGATGAACTGTTACATGTACTTTGGAGGGTGGTGACACTTTATTGGGGGGCAATTAATGTGATTGGTGTACACTGTAAGCGGTAACGAGATGTTACCGCAATCTCCTTCTCACACACGATCGGTTACCATCTCGTTACCACGGTTTGTTGACATTTAGTGATCGGCTGTGAAAGGATCACAGCTGATCATGTGGTAAACAGCCGCAGGCCAATGGCTGTTTACCAGCGTCAGTGATGAGCAGTGTTCCCGGGAACACACCGCCACCGACATGCGACGAGATCACGCGCATGCGCCATGCAAAGTGGGGCGGTACCACCTGTGATTGCCCGTGACTTCATCATGGCCAATCACGTGGTAAACAGCCATGCCCAATGACTTTTCACCCCCCTCGGTGGCGAGTGGTGTCTCCGTGACATGCCGTCACCGAAAGGAACAAGGATGCGCGCACACGATCGCGCGCATTCCCCGTTTAAAGGGATGTCATATGATGCCCTCCCAGAATGAGAGCCGCGCCGCCTGGCCATCATGTGACAGCCGGGAGGTAGCGGGCGGTTAAGATTTAATATCTCAAATCTATGCTGTGGATTAAATGAGTTCTTTGACCAAAAGTGAAAGCTTTAACACAATAACAACATTTATTGGTGAGTAGTTGAAAGTCGGCCTAGACTAATACACATCAAGCTATCTAATTGTACAGGAAAAGGTTAAAAAACATCATGTATTACATGAAGGAACACAGAATATATTCCTTTAAAACGTTCATCTACAAACAGTAGGACATAAAAGACTGAAGACCAACATATTTAGATACAAGTACAAGGGAGATTTCCCATATTTACCAATCTCATAGAGGTTCCTTTCACGTGACTGCTCTGCCATAGTGTGTGTTTTCCTCCAATCTAGTCTGTCTATATCATCCTCATTGGTTGGCATGGCTCTGATTAGTGGGCTTCCCTTTTTCTGGTTAAGGACTGGCTACATCTCCAATTCCTAGACTTTGCATAAGTCAGCCCCCTTTAATGCAAATCCTTGTAACTATCCTGAGCAGGAGATTAACTTGACCTTTTCCTGGGAAGTTAAGTATTGATTGCAGGTTGGCCTCCCATCATTGCATATCCATACATGGGATGAATATGTGTAGAACAATGAGGTTTGGGTCCCATTGTTTAGATAGACCAGACAATTCAGTGCCTAGGCTTGTGTAACAGACACTTCTGTGAAGCTATGTTGCACGCCCTTCATAGATACAAGCTAAATTAAATATATTCATAATTACAATATTTTACAGCTATTAATGGAGATTTCACATAAACTTATAAGGGAACACTTTGCATAGCAATAACTTGCATACAAGCCTTTAAAATGAGCACTTTTGATTTTTCATGTTCGTGTCCCATAGCCTTTAAACACTTTACCACCACACCATAACTGAATGACGGCTACAGTGCGGATCAATAACTCTGGGAGGGCGTACATTGATGTCCTCCCAGAATCGCGCTCCCACGCGCCCCCTGGAGTGTGCACCTGGGAATATCCGCGACCGCAGGGTCTGGAGGATCAGCGACCGTTTACCACGTGATCGCTCACGTGATGGAGCAATCACTTGTAAACAAACCTGTTCCTCTCTCCCCTCTGTACCGATCGGTACAGCATGAGCAGAGAGGGGTGCCGCAGCACTGTGGGCTGGATCTGTAGTACCCACAGCACTGATCTGTGCCCATTGCAGCCACATCCAGCCATCCATCCATCCATCCATCCATGCTCAGCCATCCATCCCTAATGAGCAATACTCATCCATCCATACTCAGCAATCCATGCTCAGCCATCCATCCCTAATCAGCAATACTCATCCATGCACAGCCATCCATCCATACTCAGCCATACTCATCCATCCATCCTTGCTCAGCCATCCCATCCACCCGCATCCATACTCAGCCATACCCAGCAATACCCAGCCGTACCCAGCCATACTCCGCCATACTCATTCATGCTCAGTCATCCCATCTATATTCAGCCATCCTCATCCACGGCTCATCCATCCCCATTTGTGTTAATCCATGCCACATCAGTTCTCATCCATGCCACTACAGTGCCTCACAAAAGTGTAATATGTAGTCAAATTAGATTTGAAATGTATGCCCCTAGAACACCTGATGATGCTCCCTGCATGTTGGGCCTCTGTATGTGGCCAGGCTGTGGAAAAGTCTTCCACATGTGGTATCGCCATACTCAGGAGGAGTAGAAGAATCTATTTTGGGGTGTCATTTTTGGTATGTACATGCTATGTGTTAAAAATATTGTATAAATGGACAACTTTGTGTAAAAAAAAAAAAAAAAAAGTGTTTTCATTTTCTTTACACATTTTCCAAACACTTGTTGAAAAAAATGACATGTTCAAAAGACTCATTATGCCTCATAGATTATACATTGGGTTGTTTTCTTTCCAAAATGGGGTCATTTTTGGAGTGTTTCCATTGTCCTGGTGCTCCAGGGCCTTCAAAAGTGTGAGAGGTAGTCAAGAAATTATATGCATAATTTATGTTCCAAGAACGCCTGGTGGTGCTCTCTGAGGCTCGATTCACACCTATGCATGTTGCTTTTGAGCGTTTTTGGAGGTTTTTTTTTCATGCTTGCCACGTTTTTGAGCCGCGTTTTTGCCGCGTTTTTGCCGCGATTTGCGTTTTGCGTTTTTTTTTTTTTTTTTTCATTTTTTTTTACAGTCTTAAAAAAAAATTACAAAAAAAAAAAAACGGCAAAAACGCACCAAAAACGCATCAAAAACGCTGCAAAAACGGTGCACTTGCGTTTTTGATGCTTGTCCATTGAAAACCATTACATGCAAAACGCTGCTTTTTGCATGAAAAAAAGTCCCCGACCCTTTCCAAAAACGCAGAGATACAAAAAAGCATTGATGTGAACATGTTCCATAGGAACCCATGTTAAAAAATTCCCGTACATTTCTGCAAAATGCAAAATGCATCAAAAAACGCGCTAGTGTGAATGGGGCCTGAATGGTGGGCCTCTGTATGTGGCCACGCTGTTTAAAAGTCTCACACATGTGGTATCGCCATACTCAGGAGGAGGAGTAGATTGTGTTTTGGGGTGTAATTTGTGCTATACATATGCTGTGTGTGAGAAATAACCTGATAATATAACAATTTTGTAAAAAAAAGAAAAAAAAATCTTGATTTTTGCAACTTCTTCAAAAAACTCACTATGCCTCTTACTAAATACCTTGGAATGTCTACTTTCTAAAAAGGGGTCATTTGGGGGTATTTGTACTTTCCTGGCTTGTTAGGGTCTCAAGAAATGTACAGTCAGTACACAGGTGTGATCAGTTTTCAGAGATTGGCACCATAGCTTGTGGACTCTATAACTTTCACAAAGACCAAATAATATACACTGATTTGGCTTATTTTTACCAAAGATATGTAGCAGTATAAATTTTGGCCAAAAATTATGAAGAAAAATTACTAATTTGCAAAATTTTATAACAGAAACGAAGAAAATGCATTTTTTTACAGAATTTTCAGTCTTTTTTCTTTTACAGCGCAAAAAATAAAAAACCCAGCGGTGATTAAATACCACCAAAAGAAAGCTCTATTTGTGTGAAAAAAGGACATAAAGTCATATAGGTACAGTGTTGCATGACTGAGTAATTGTGGTCAAGTGGTTAATAGGGTTCGCATGTTCGCACAAATTTTTTGCCTGTTCACATGTTCTAGTGCAAACCAAACCAAGGGGGTGTTCGGCCCATCCCTACTGGGTGCATGCACGGCACCTGACTATGGAAGAAGCCCAATCCCTGGGCCAGAGGTGGCCCTAGGCTTTGAGAAGCCATTGGTGTGATCCAGCGAGCTGTGATATAACCGCAATTATTTTAAGAAATGGCATTAAATAGAAAAAAAAATCTTAGAACTTACCTATTTTACTATATATGAAATTTGTGCTGTTTTTTTCTGCACAGATGTTCAGTTCTGGGTTTAACTTGAGATAAGCAGTGTACAGGGGACAGTAGGGCAGGGCACATTATGGGGCACACAGAACATGGGGCACATCATAGGGCACACAGCAGAACATGGGGCATAAAGAAGAACATGGGGCACATCATGGAGCACACAGCAGAACCTTGAGCACATTATAGGGCACACAGCAGAAGTTTGGGCACATTATAGGGCACACGGCAGAACCTTGGGCACATCGTGGGGCACACGGCAGAACCTTGGGCACATCGTGGGGCACACAGCAGAACCCTGGGCACATCATAGGGTACACAGCAGAACTCTGGGCACATCATGGGGCATACAGAACATGGAGCACATCATGGGGCCCACGGCAGAACATGGAACACATCATGGGGCACAGAGCAGAACCTTGGGTACATCATAGGGCACACAACAGAACCTTGGGCACATCATGGGGCACTCAGCAGAACATAGGGAACATCATGGGGCTCACAGCAGGGCATAGGATACACAGCAGAGCATGAAATAGGGGTTATTGACCGACTTATTAACTGCAAATTGTGCCACATCCTATGATTAAGAATTCAAACAAAAGAAAATTCCCCTAGTGGACTTTAGAGGCACATATGAAAAAACGTAAAAAAATAATAATGTATAGACAATAATTTATTCATTTTGAAAACATCATAAAAACATCAATAGCATTATACAAAATAATAGAGGAATGCGATTCATGCGTTTGTACATATATGAAATATTGATACCAATGTGCTTGCACCCGACGCGTTTCGGAGTTGTTTTGCCTCCTTCAGGGGTGGATGTAAATTTTATCAAAAATTTCTAGATTGAAAATAGTGTATTCAACAGAGAAATAATGAGTATATATACATATCAAGTCATAAGGACATAAGTACAAGTTATATATTTTTTTGTTACGTTTACACTTACATTGGCATTATGTAGTCTAGCTTCGCATTCCAAAGTAGTTTAAAACCAAAGGCCCTGACACTGTCTTCCCATCCAACGTGTTTTCCAATTGTGATATATAGGGGTTGATTAACATACCCAGAGTAATATTGCTTCATGCGTAGCAGATGAGAATGGCTAGGTATAAATATATATAGATGATTTGATTCCTCACAATTGGAGGAAGGGCCCATATATGTAGGGCATAAGAAAATTTTGGATCTGGAGTTCCACTGAGGCCGAATGCGGATCCTGTAAAATGTGAGAGTATAAAGGTATGTGGTAGCCATCATTGGTTAAAAATTCTTATGAGTCTATTTGGTTATGAAGACAAGTCTTTTAGTAGTGAAGGTATAACATACCTGATGAGACTACTGCAGAAGGTTCAAAAGGAAATGAGAGGAGTGGCTGATGTAGGCTGAATATATCTCAGATGGCTACAAGAGGGAAGGGAAATATGGGAGTATCATTAAATAATGTGTGATTTATCCAATTGGGATTCTTAACAATTTGGAGTGTGAATATATATATATATATATATATATATACATTAAGATTTTATATATTCCAAATGCCACTAGATTATCCTTGGTTGCATATTGGTGATAAAATTAATTAAATATTGTTTAGATCAGTGAAAGAAGGGGGGGTGGGGGGAAAACAGGGGGGGGAGGAGGAAGGGAAGGGGGGGGGGAAGGGGAAGAGGGAAGGGGGGAAGAAAAAAAAAAGAGGGGAGGGGGGAAAAAACAGGGGGGAGGGGGGAAGGGGAGAGGGAGGAAAAGACAGGGGGAGAGAAGGGGGGGTGGGAGAAGAAGGAAAGGGGGAAAAAAGAAGGGGGAAAAAAGAGAAATCCCAATTGTAGCTAAGGAATGGTGTCTTCTGGTTACAGCAGTATGATTGTAAGTAATAAATATAGAGATTTAAATGAGGGCATACATTTAAAATTTAGAATTTGTCTCACTTACTTTATATTATTATACAGCATCTCACACAGACAGCGTCCTGTACACAGCAACGGACGCTTGTTGTGAGCAGTGCTCGAGTATATAAGGCCCTCCCCACCAATCAGCTGTTGGTATGATAACCAACAGCTGATTCAGGATGGTAGAGGAGGGACGTGTGTGCGAGCATCCGCGGTGAGACGTAGCCGCGCCCGCCACACCCGCCGAGATGTCTGGCTTCCCCGGCGGACTGCGCATGCCCGCCGGGGTCGCAAGATGGAGGGCAGTGTAAGCAACACTGTATCCTCACACAACGCCGCCGTGAGCCAGGATCGCTCAGGCGGCTTTGTGTGCCGGGCAAACTCTAGAACACGGATTGAAAATGGTAAACACAAGCATAAATGGCCGTGCATAAATAAAGATATTATGAGTGTAACACAATTTACGGAAAACATCGCTGGTTGGCAGTATTTTACAGGTTGGGATTATATATACAGTGAAAAACAAATTGTAAATATTAAACAAAGTGAATACATTGACCAAAGTGAATACATATAAATGTTACATTGCCCAGTAGATGTTATAAGGGCTGGGGTTACAGATATTGGAGTTAGATAAATACACAGCTTGTATTGCTGGAGCCTAGAGTGTATATATTAGGCAATTATGTATACGGTAGGACTATTATGGTTTGTCATAGTTTTCAAGATGTGTCACTAGTATTATACATGCAGTAAAAAGACAGGTTACCTGTTGATATTATACGTGCAATGAAGATACAGATTGTAAATACTGACCAAACTAGGTACATATAGGGGTTACGCTACTAGATGGATAATCTATGAGCTGAGATAATGAGTATTTAGTAGGATTCTATTTCTAGGACCTAGACTGCATAGAGGCAAAATACATTAGGTGCATGTGTATATACTCTACATTCAGACTATATATTATTCTGTATGTCATTGGAATCTAAGGGAGCTAGATAGGTTGGAGTGACATGCAGGGGAGGGAGCAGTGATACCGAGGAAAAAGATGTTTGTATTGTCCAAGGGCAGGTTGGTGGCCCAAGTATCTAAATGTAGTCATCTTGTTCATTGCTCCTTACCACCTGACCAGAAACCTTCAAGAAAAGGCTTGAACCAGATGGTTTTGTTTAACCCTGGGGGTTGGGTAGCTTTTAGGTTGTATATCCAGCGGGATTCCAGCTGTAACAATGTTTTGTTCCAGTCACCTCCCCTAGACCCCGGGTGTACCCGGTCTAGAATAAGGAATTTGATCCTTGGAAATTTGCCCTCATGTACTGTTGTAGTATGTCTCCCAAGTGGGAGGTCAGGGTCACAAGTTTTCATGCTCAATATGTGTCTGTATGCTCTCTTCCAGAATTCTGTTTTAGTTTTTCCTATATAGAAACATGTACAATCGCATAGGAGTAAATAGATCACTCCATGTGTTTTACAATTAGCAAAGTGTTTAGGATGGAAAGGCTGGCCGTTCGGAAGGTTCGGGTTTCTGTCTGTAAGCATATAATTGCAGTAGTTGCAATTTCCACATTTAAAAGTACCCTTATACTTGCAGTGTGTTTTACCTACTTCCCCCTTGAATTCACTCGTAGTGACTTTATCTCTCAGAGAGGTGGTTCGTTTAAAAGTAAAGAGGGGTCTCTGTGGGACAAATGGCCCCAATGTCAGATCACATTGTAGCATATGCCAGTATCTTGTCACAATATTCCTGACCTGTCTATGTTGGTTATTGTATCTGGTAATGATCCTAATGGTGTCAGCATCCCTTTTATCAGTTTTATTTACTTTTTTAGAATGCAATAGCTCATTTCTTGGCTGCATAAGGGCTTTTTTGAAAGAGCGTTTTGAGTGACGCATGGGAGTAGCCCCGCAGTAATAGTCTGTCACGTAGCTTGTTAGCTTCTATTCTAAAGGTATCATCATTGGAACAGTTGCGTTTCACTCTAAGGTACTGGCTATATGGAATTGAATCGAGGAGGGGCTTGGGGTGGAAGCTAGTGGCATGTAAAATTGCGTTACTCGCAGTGGGTTTCCTATATAGTTTGCTCGTAATAGTCCCTCCCTCACCTCTGCAGACCTCCTCAATCAAAACTTGGATAAATTTGAGATCCATAAGGATCTCCAACTTTTTGTACGAAAGCTGATCCTAAAAAAACTCTATCATAGACAGGAAGGACCAAACTATCTCACCCCACAAGAACACCAAGCATTGAAACAACTAACAACTGGTATCCCTTCTCGATGAAAATGATCCAACTGATCTCATAGATGAGATCAACCTCTCCCAAATTCTAGAGTCAATCGAAACACCCAATGAACCCTCCAGGGGAAACAAATCCACATTAAAAAAGAAATCTGACTTCTGCCCTGCACCCAGTATCCATCCAAACGCAGCGGCTTTTCTTAGATTAGTCGATAAAGAATTAGATAAGATAAAAACCCACACCAAATTTCCCAAAAACCTAACTAGAAGCGAAACAGCAGCACTTAAAACACTGTCAAACAGCGATCGAATTACAATTAAAAATGCTGACAAGGGTGGGAACATTGTGGTGTTCGATAATGAAGACTACATTAAGATGTGCAATAAAATACTAAACAACCCAGAGTGGTATCGTTTGATACCGGCGAGTCTGGTCAAAAAATATAATCAGGACTTCTATACACTGACAGACACGGCGTATTCTAATTCGACAATCACAAAGTCCCTATGGGAGTTCATTAGGAACAATTTCCCCCACACACCGGTCCTTTATTCTTTACCAAAAGTCCATAAAGACATAAAAAAAAACCCCGGTAGACCAATTATCTCCGGTATAGGGGCGATTAGCGAGAATGCCAGCAAACTGATAGACGAAGTTTTGAAACCATTTGTTTATTCCTTACCCTCCTTTGTCAAAGATACAATACATTTCTTGCAAATTATTGACAAACTGGAAATTCCTGAACATGCAGTTTTTGTGACAATTGATGTCGATTCTCTGTATAGCTCCATCCCCCATGAGAAGGGTGTAGCAGCGATCAAACACATCCTCCGCACAGCTAGAGACATAGATCCCACATATGGAGAGTTCATTACCTCACTACTAGAATGCATCCTCAGTCATAATATCTTTACCTTTAATGGCTCCCACTACCTCCAGGTGCAGGGGGTTGAGATGGGGACATGTTGTGCCCCATCGTACGCCAACCTGTACCTGGGGGAGTGGGAGGCCATGTTTTTGGGTGACGAAAGTCTATCGATGTATATGGACCACATACTCGGATGGTACCGATACATCGATGACCTCTTTATTATATGGGATGGATCGATCGATCTCCTTCAACAGTGTCTGCTGAGGATGAATCGGAATGAATTCAACCTGAACTTTACTATGTCTTTTGACAAGCACTGTGTCACATTTTTGGATGTGGAGGTCTGCAGAGGTGAGGGAGGGACTATTACGAGCAAACTATATAGGAAACCCACTGCGAGTAACGCTATTTTACATGCCACTAGCTTCCACCCCAAGCCCCTCCTCGATTCAATTCCATATAGCCAGTACCTTAGAGTGAAACGCAACTGTTCCAATGATGATACCTTTAGAATAGAAGCTAACAAGCTACGTGACAGACTATTACTGCGGGGCTACTCCCATGCGTCACTCAAAACGCTCTTTCAAAAAAGCCCTTATGCAGCCAAGAAATGAGCTATTGCATTCTAAAAAAGTAAATAAAACTGATAAAAGGGATGCTGACACCATTAGGATCATTACCAGATACAATAACCAACATAGACAGGTCAGGAATATTGTGACAAGATACTGGCATATGCTACAATGTGATCTGACATTGGGGCCATTTGTCCCACAGAGACCCCTCTTTACTTTTAAACGAACCACCTCTCTGAGAGATAAAGTCACTACGAGTGAATTCAAGGGGGAAGTAGGTAAAACACACTGCAAGTATAAGGGTACTTTTAAATGTGGAAATTGCAACTACTGCAATTATATGCTTACAGACAGAAACCCGAACCTTCCGAACGGCCAGCCTTTCCATCCTAAACACTTTGCTAATTGTAAAACACATGGAGTGATCTATTTACTCCTATGCGATTGTACATGTTTCTATATAGGAAAAACTAAAACAGAATTCTGGAAGAGAGCATACAGACACATATTGAGCATGAAAACTTGTGACCCTGACCTCCCACTTGGGAGACATACTACAACAGTACATGAGGGCAAATTTCCAAGGATCAAATTCCTTATTCTAGACCGGGTACACCCGGGGTCTAGGGGAGGTGACTGGAACAAAACATTGTTACAGCTGGAATCCAGCTGGATATACAAACTAAAAGCTACCCAACCCCCAGGGTTAAACAAAACCATCTGGTTCAAGCCTTTTCTTGAAGGTTTCTGGTCAGGTGGTAGGGAGCAATGAACAAGATGACTACATTTAGATACTTGGGCCACCAACCTGCCCTTGGACAATACAAACATCTTTTTCCTCGGTATCACTGCTCCCTCCCCTGCATGTCACTCCAACCTATCTAGCTCCCTTAGATTCCAATGACATACAGAATAATATATAGTCTGAATGTAGAGTATATACACATGCACCTAATGTATTTTGCCTCTATGCAGTCTAGGTCCTAGAAATAGAATCCTACTAAATACTCATTATCTCAGCTCATAGATTATCCATCTAGTAGCGTAACCCCTATATGTACCTAGTTTGGTCAGTATTTACAATCTGTATCTTCATTGCACGTATAATATCAACAGGTAACCTGTCTTTTTACTGCATGTATAATACTAGTGACACATCTTGAAAACTATGACAAACCATAATAGTCCTACCGTATACATAATTGCCTAATATATACACTCTAGGCTCCAGTAATACAAGCTGTGTATTTATCTAACTCCAATATCTGTAACCCCAGCCCTTATAACATCTACTGGGCAATGTAACATTTATATGTATTCACTTTGGTCAATGTATTCACTTTGTTTAATATTTACAATTTGTTTTTCACTGTATATATAATCCCAACCTGTAAAATACTGCCAACCAGCGATGTTTTCCGTAAATTGTGTTACACTCATAATATCTTTATTTATGCACGGCCATTTATGCTTGTGTTTACCATTTTCAATCCGTGTTCTGGAGTTTGCCCGGCACACAAAGCCGCCTGAGCGATCCTGGCTCACGGCGGCGTTGTGTGAGGATACAGTGTTGCTTACACTGCCCTCCATCTTGCGACCCCGGCGGGCATGCGCAGTCCGCCGGGGAAGCCAGACATCTCGGCGGGTGTGGCGGGCGCGGCTACGTCTCACCGCGGATGCTCGCACACACGTCCCTCCTCTACCATCCTGAATCAGCTGTTGGTTATCATACCAACAGCTGATTGGTGGGGAGGGCCTTATATACTCGAGCACTGCTCACAACAAGCGTCCGTTGCTGTGTACAGGACGCTGTCTGTGTGAGCTGCTGTATAATAATATAAAGTAAGTGAGACAAATTTTAAATTTATGCCCTCATTTAAATCTCTATATTTATTACTTACAATCATACTGCTGTAACCATAAGACACCATTCCTTAGCTACAATTGGGATTTCTCTTTTTTCCCCCTTCTTTTTTCCCCCTTTCCTTCTTCTCCCACCCCCCCTTCTCTCCCCCCCTCTTTTCCTCCCTCGCCCCTTCCCCCCTCCCCCCTGTTTTTTCCCCCCTCCCCTCCTTTTTTTTTTTTTTTTTTCTTCCCCCCTTCCCCCCCCCTTTCCTCTTCCCCCCCTTCCCCTCCTCCTCCCTTTCTCCCCCCCCCCTTCCCCTCCTCCTCCCTTTCCCCCCCCCCCCTGTTCCCCCCTCCCCCACCCCCCCTTCTTTCACTGATCTAAACAATATTTAATTAATTTTATCACCAATATGCAACCAAGGATAATCTATTGGCATTTGGAATATATAAAATCTTAATGTGTGTGTGTGTGTGTATATATATATGTATATATGTATATGTATGTATATGTATGTGTATATGTGTATGTGTAGAACAGCTCCGACAGATATCGAAAGTCCGCGCATGCGCAGTACGTGCGTGCGTGTTTACCCTACCGCCGTTTCGTCAGAAATGACATCATCAGGTGCCCCGATGATGTCATTTCTGACGAAACGGCCGTAGGGTAAACACACACGCACGTACTGCGCATGCGCAGACTTTCGATATCTGTCGGAGCTGTTTTTAAACTCCTTGCAAGGAACTTATCTATATGGATGCCTGTATGGCAAATTTTAATAAAGGAGAGTCAAACCTTTTTACACTATTGGAGTGATAAGTGAACTCTTTCCATTGATGACCGTCTGCTGTTACTTATTCCACGCTTCTGGATGGGTCTTGTCCACAGAAGGGACAACATCCAAAGTGGAGGTTTCTCATGCCTTTTATTAAGGGCTGTCTGGTAAGCCTTTAATCTTTCTATGGTGACGGGTTTACTGCGGTGGAAGTCACAGATTTACCCAAACAGGGACTCACATATTTATGGACACTGTATGAATATTTAGCACGATTTTAGTGTGATAAAGTTTTGTAGCCGTGTACTCAATCCAACACCCCAGTTTTCTATTATATTGGAGCATGTATGGACAATACGTACTAATTTGATTTCAATTTAATTTTTCACCAGTGAATTATTGTGCACTGTGTTTTTTCTTTTTATTGTTTGTCTATATCCAGCGCTGCACTTCTCTTTATATATACCTAATGGTCCTACATTAAAGTTCTGTCTGAGGCCAGCATTTGATTATAGGGGGAGGGGGCTGGGGAGGGGGATATAAAATGGGTAAAAGGGTTATAGAGGGAAGGGGAGGGGATGTATCTGTAGAGATGTATTCTGCTCGTGCAGTATATAGCAGGTTCAAGCCCTCGGGTCAAGCTACAGGGATTCAGAAAGGAGGTTATGGTATTGTGCGGATTCCTTAAAATGTAACCAGCATGCCCACGATGTATGAAATTTGGAAGGGGTGTCTCTCGACTGGTGAATTAGATCCTCCATCTCAGCTATCTTACCCACTCTATGTAACCATTCGGATATGCTAGGAGGAGAAGTAGACTTCCAGTGAGTGGGTATGCAAAGTTTTGCCGCCTTGATCAGGTGTAAGGTAAGGGATTTTTTGTATGCCCCTTGTGGGATGGAAGTGTGGTGGAGTAAATATTGGGCTGGGGTAAAGCTTGGGGTATAGGTCATGATTTGTGAAGTAAGACGGTGTATCTCTGTCCAGTAGGGTTGGATTAGGGGGCATTCCCACCATATGTGTAACAGTGATCGGCGTGCACTGTTGCACCACCAGCATAGTGGAGAGGTGCCAGGGTGGAATCTGCGGATTATATCGGGAGTTCTGTACCACCGTGAGAGAATTTTGTATCCATTTTCCTGAGTGGAAATGTTTAGGGATCCTTTATGTATGCGAGTAAGGATGCGGTCCCAGTCTTCTTGAGTTAGTTCAGTATCTAGTTCTTTTTCCCATTTTTGGCTGGCAGTGTCGTTTTTAGTAGAGATTTTAGCAAACAGTAAGGCATACATAACCGATATGACATGTCTTTGTGGTTCAGAGCTGGTGCACAGAGCTTCTAAAGGCGTTAGATATCTTTCCCATCGGGGAAGCGGGTGGAATTGAACAAGAAATGCCTGATCTGGAGGAAGTTAAAGAAGGAAATATCTGTGTCCAGGAGTTTGGATGGGAGGGTTTGGAAAGAGATCATCTTCCGTTTGTCGAAGAGGGCTCCTGCTCTGATTGAGTGCTTTATGGGCCTGTAGATCTTGCTCAGGTGTGTTATTCCCGGAGGGAAGTCTGGGTTTCGGTCTAATGGGGTCAGAGGGCCGAGTGAGGAAGCAATGTCCATCTTATTGCAGACAGTACGGAATATCTGTAAAGTTGGGCCGATTAGGGGATGTGACAAGATCTCCCTCGGGGTCCCGTGAGGGCTTATCCATTGGAAATGATGGATTGGAAATGGGGAGAACACCTCCTCAAGGCCAATCCATGCCTTAAGTCTGCTGTGCAGATGCAAGTCTGCTGGCCAGATGGCATGCTCAATGGTACTTTCTTATGTCCGGGATACCGATACCACCCTTCAGTTTGAGCGTCACTAGTTTCTCCCATCTTATAGGCAGATGTTTGTCAGCCCATATAAATTTCAAGTACAATTTTTTTTTTTATAGGTGGTGAAAAAAGAGGGGGGAAGTTTGATCGGTACAGTCTGTAGTAGATATAAGAGTCTGGGGAGTATGTTCATTTTCAAGATAGCTGCCCTCCCAAACCATGAAAAAGAGCCCCTATTTCAGTCTTTGAGGTCTTTTTGTATAGTCTTAATAATGGGTAAGTTTCTGGAGTAGAGATCATCTAGTTTAACTGGTAACTGGATTCCCAGGTAGGTGATGGCGTGTGTTTCCCACCCGAAAGGGAAGTTGGCCTGGCATTGCATCATTAAAGAGTCGGTTAAAGAAACATTAAGGGCCTTAGATTTAACAAAATTAATTTGGAGGTTAGAGAGGGATTTGAAGAGAGAGAAGTCCTTTAGGAGATTGGGAAGCGTGGTTATGGGGTCAGTGAGAAATAGAAGGATGTCATCAGCGTATGCGGCCAATTTATAATGTTTATCCTTAATTGTAACTCCTTTGACAGTTGGGTTAGTCCTAAGCCTGCAAAGCATGGGTTCCAGCGTGAGGATGAATATAATGGGGGATAAGGGGCATCCCTGCCGAGCTCCGTTTGACAGGGAGAAGGCGTCCGACAGGTGACCGTTGACCCTGATTCTTGCCGTTGGGGACGAGTAAAGGGCAAGAATATATTGAAGCATACGGTCTCGAAACCCCATTTTGCGTAATGCTTCCGTCATGTAGTCCCAGGCCACTCTGTCGAACGCCTTCTCCACGTCGAGGGAAAGGGAAAAAGTCTGGGGTGTTAGAAGATGACAGCCAGTGATGGATGCTGATGGCCTTCAGGGTGTTATCTCGTGCCTCGCAGCCGGGGATAAAGCCTGCTTGATCCAAAGAAACTAACATGGGGAGTAAAGGAAGTATGCCAATATTTTTGTGTATAGCTTCACGTCGACGTTTGAGTGAAATGGGTCTATAGTTTGAAACCAGTGTTGAATCTCTGCCCTGCTTGGGTATCACCGTAATGTGTGCCTCTAGGATGTCCAGATTGGTAGTGGGGGAGGTGGGCACTACGTTAAAAGTGTTCAGGAAATCTGGAATTAGCGTGTCTTTGAATGTTTTGTAATAGCTAATGGAGAAGCCGTCTGGGCCTGGGCTTTTGCCTCTTCCCATGTCAGTGGTTTGTCTAGATTTGTGGCCTCATCTTCTGGGATGGGTTGTGGGCCATATTGGGTTAAGAAGTCTTCTATCATTTTCTTCCTGTCCTGGGTGGGGTCTGTCGTCGAAGGGGAGGGCAAGTTATAGAGTTCGAATAAATTGTTGGAATTGGTTTGCTATGCCAGCAGAAGTCGCTATTTTGCGGCCTGTAGGATCTAATATCGAGTGGATGGTTGAGGTAGCTTTTTTGTTTTGAAGGGCCCTGGCGAGTAATTTACCCAATTTTGTTCCCGGATTCATAGTAAATTAGTTGTGAGAGGGCGTACTTGCATCTGGTTAACTTACCTAGTTCCTCAAGAAGGTCTTCTTTGGCTGTCAATAGATCTTTAAAAGTTTTATCTGCTAGTGATTGTTTATGCTTCTTTTCCAGAGAATTAATTCAGCAATACGTGCTTGCCTAGCTTTCCGCCTTTTTGCGGTGATGGATATTAGTTCACCTCGGATGACGCATTTGTGTGCGGCCCAAAGGGACAGTGGGTGGGTATCGCAGGAGGCATTCTCGAAAATATTGCTGTAGGCATGTGTTTATTCTCTGTATGTGTTCCGGCTCATTGAGGAGGGAGTTGTCCAATTGCCAGATCAACGACCTTGTGGGAATTGCAGGGAAAGTGATGGAGATGGGATGGTGATCCGACAGGATCATAGGGTCTATGGTGGCAGTTAGTAAGGAGTCTAGGTCCGTTTGAGTCAGGAAGAAATAATCTATTCTCGTATATTTGTGGTGTGGTGAAGAGTAAAAGGTGAAATCTTTAGTGTTGGGGTATAATGTGCTCCATGCATCATGCAAGGTTAACCAGAGGAGGAGTCAAGAGATGGGGAGAGGGCCAGATTGAAGTCACCCCCTATGACCAGCATGCCTCTGTGAAATGATGTGAGATGTTGGAGGGTATTGTGAAAAAGGGGACTTGCTGCTTTTGGGGGCATAAAGGTTGGCCAGTGTGATAGGTTTGTTGTGTAGTTTGCCCCTGAGAAAGATGTAGCGCGCATTGGTGTCGAGCACCGTGTCTTGAACTTGAAGGGGACAGTTTTGGAAATTAAAATGGACACTCCCTTGGATTTGGAGTCATCGTTAGTCGCGTGATACACCGTAGGATAGAAAGAGTTGTGAAGTTTGGGGATGCTGTCCGAGCTGAAGTGCGTTTCCTGGAGAAACACCAGCAAACAGCCCTTTTTAAGAGCAGAAGTAACTGTGACCTTTTCTCAGGGGTGTTGAGTCCTCTTATCTTTAGTGGATTTAGCTTGACCTGAGGGGGAGGACCCCCGGCGCCGGGGGAAGTCATATGGTAGTGTGGGTTGCACTGTCTGTATGAACAGAAGGTGCTGAGGTAGCATGGGGGCCTGGGGGGGTGGGGAGATTTGGGATAGGAGTGTAGAATAGAGGAGGAGGTAGGAGGATGGCACTCCTAGTCTAAAAACCAAGAAGGTGGGGGACCAGCCCGATTTCTAGAAAGATGTTTGTGAGGTACAGAGTGAAGGTGGAGAGTGCCGACCCGAGGGAGACCCACTCCAATCTACACTACTGTATGGGGGTTGAGAGAGACCAGTCGGAAAGAACGAAGTGTGTAACAGTGTGACCTGCCACTATTACCTCCATCGTCAGGTATATGGGTATACGTTTGGGAAGCATGCAGAGTGAAAAAGTATACTGCTGCCAGTGATCAGGGTCTGCAAATCATGGGAGCAGGGCAATTGGTCAGAGCTCCATTATTAGTCAGACAGAATGTACGTCACTGGGGAGATATCAGGTTTTGAATCAGTCTACAGTCTAAGCAGGACAATTCAGTGAAGGAGAAGCTCTGGAGGGGGATGGGGATACCTGCATGTTAAGTCTCAATAAAACAAAAGCTGAAAATTTCCGACTGTTGAAACACTGTGAGAACATATAAATAGGGATACACGGTAAACAGCATAGCTAGCCTAAATATGTTCAACCTTCGTGAAGGCACGAGTAACGTGTGTTCATGCTCATTAAGTACGAAGGCTAAGTGGGGGATAGGTGTAACCATTGGTGTCCTGGGGGAACAATATAGCTTCCAGGTTTTTGGTGAATAATCAGGGTCATCTGTCCTCTTCCTAGGAGCAGTAGGGGAGTTCATTAAATTATCCATTTTATATAAAATTTAGTTAGTATCAAGGGTAAGGGCCCGAGATGCCCTCCTAGAGTGAGGATCGTGAATCTGCTCCTATTACAGTGTGCTACACCGAAAACCTTGTGACCTGCGATGGATGATTATAGTATTTAGGGGGATGGTCCATGAAAAGAATCTGCAAGGCATATCTGAGCGGGCCTGCTGGAGTCCTGGAGGTAGGTAGTGTCGACTCTCTGTGAATCAAACAGATTAGCAGGGAAAGGAGCGGGACTACATGGGCCCGTTGTGAAAGCCTGTGTAGTGCATATAAGTGTTAGAGGGTACCCCACAGTGCATAAGGTCCCATGGTTGCAGTTATGGGGTGAGGTGGTTATAGGGGAATCCAGCAGGTCCGCTACATCTCCTGTTATGCCTGCATTACCCGAACATATAGAATCAGCACCATTAAGGTGGGCGGCCTAATATTGCACCCTACTCCTCTGTACTTACAATCACGCAGTTTTGTGTAAGATGTATGCATAGGTTTAATTAGAGTCCCGACTGTACACAACCTGTAAACCTGAAAACGGAAAGTGTCTAACCTGGACACATTCTCTGCTAATGCATCTGTGGGTAAATGTGACCTTCATCCATGGAGAAGGTCTGGTGCTGACATGAAGGGCACCTTGTTTCCAGGAGGTGGTAGGACATCTGCATAGTTGCCAGTTGTGTGCTCTGCCTACTCCTGTAGTAGACTGCAGAGAAAGCCGTCAATACTCCCTTGGGACAGTGGCAGTTCACATTAAATGCAGCCGCACCCATGAAACATTGCTCATTCGGCCCAAGGCAAAGGACAAGGAGCGTCAATTTTAGTAAGAAACTATGTAGGCTCAAAACTGAGCAACAGAGGAAAAAGTGATAAATACCTAATAAACAAAAGAAAACAAAAAAAAGAAACCGTGTCGGAGACTTATCTGTGGAAACGGTAATCCTCTATTCGGGTCCCCGGAGAGTGTTCACGATTCGGCCCAAAGTCACGTCTGGCCCTTCGCGATCGCAGGGAGTCGGTCAGGCTGTAGCCATTGTGGGAGCTTCTGGCGGATGCGTGAGACCTGGAACACGAAGTGGATCTGCGCCGGTGGTATCGAGTGTCTTGAGCTTCCATCGGTTGCTCTCGTCGTGGATGTCAGCGCCCCCATGTGAGAGTTGGATCCTGTTCCTTGCTTTATGGAGTATGTCTTCCTTCAGCTTGTAGTCCACCAGGCAGCACACTACATCTCTGGGGGGGTCAGTGTCTCTCCCCTTGGGTCTAAGCGCGCCATGGATGCGCTCCATTTCCACTATTGTCTGCGCTGGTCTGTCTAGTAAGTTATTAAACAGGCCAGTAACGGTGGCTGTCAGCTGTTCAGCTTCCACTGTTTCCGGTAGACCCCTGACCCGCAGATTATGGTGCCTACCTCTGTTGTCGAGGTCCTCCACATGACGCTGGAGGTCTCTCAATTGTAGGATGTGGGCATCTACCTTCTGGGTCACTCGGCAGAGGACCGTTCCATGCTGGGCTGAGACCTTTTCCACATCTTGCACCCTGTCAGCAAGGGCATGAATGTCTAGGCGCAGGTCTACTATGGCCGCTGTCAGAGTGTCCTTAATATCTGCCGCCACCGTTCTCAGATCAAAGAGGCTGGGGTAATGCTGTTGGTGGGCGGCATGATCCCCTGACTCATATGTGGGGCCGACAGGTGGAACGCTGAGCTGAGCGCCGCCATGTTAATTCTCTGGGTCCTGAACAACTCGGGGAGGCTTTGAGTCAGACCGCTCGGTTGTCTCCGTGGAGGGCTGGAGGCGGAAGAGTTCCGTGATGCTGTCCCCATAGTTCGGCGTGTGACAGAGTGGTATGAGGCTTCCATAGGAGCGGGGAGGATGGATAGAGGCGGGAGTTCTTCTCTTAGGCGTCCATCTTCCTGCAAGGTCAAGCCACGCCCCCCCCTATTTTTGAATAGTTAGTCCTGGTAGAAAAAGAAATTTGAAACTGTGTATGGGCTATTATCAGATGGTTAAAGTAGGCCCAAAGCCAAACACTAAAATCAAACTAAACTCTGCTTCATTTACCTCCACTCTAGTGCTGCAATGTCTGTGAGCTCTTTTGCTGCTGCTGCTGGCATCTTTGCCCAGTTTTCTTTTGATTTTGTTTTGTTATTGGCTAACTTGAATGACTGGCTCAGGATAACATAACTCCTGCACACGACGTGGGACCCAATTCATCCTGATACTAAGGAATGCCAAGATTGATCTTAAGAAACTTTCTAGCACAGAGTTAGGCTGCTTTTACAACATACAGAGTCTCTTCTGCAATAAACGTTTTTCTGCCAGCAAATATCTTTTTCTTTAGTGATATTACACTACAATAAAATTACAGAAGAGGTTTCATTCTTCTTAAATCTGCAAATGTCATTAAAAAAAATACAAGTTGAACCTTGCTCTGGATGCAGATAATAAATAATAAAAATATAAAAAATAAAACATGAGCAGTATGCCCCTGGTATTCAGTTTTAAATTCTGCCCTGTTCATCAGCTTCATGTAGTCTTTACGATTTGAACATACCTGAAGCAAGAATGCAGCAATAAAGTCATACTTCACATTCAACAAACTTGTTTAAGGTCATTGACTCAGAAAGTACTAAAGACAAAGAATCAGTAAAATCAGTATGATAGACACAACTGTTATTTTCAGAAGGAGTGGTGAGCCAAGGCAACATGTAAATTTCTTGACCAGATTTCACTGAATTCCTACACAAAAAGCGTGTTCTCCCAGCCTGTATACATATATCTTAAGTTCTGGGGCAGTAATGTTACCTACAGTGGATACATTCATGGTTACTGCCCTGAAACTAGCATGTGGCCTGGAAGTCAGAGGGGCTACTTTTAATCCTGTGTCTTCTAGCAGCATAATTTGTGTTATAGTGGACCCCTTTTTAATGCTTAGATTTTTCTGCTAAATTGTTAAGTATCACAAACAAACAAAAAAAAATACCAGCACACTCACCAGCCAGCCTGCAAAAGAACCAACTTGGCCCTGTCTAATGGGGCGTACACACGGTTGGACTTTTCAACCGGACTGGTCTGATGGACGCCGACGGACCAAATCTGGCAGACAATCCGATCGTGTGTGGGCTTCACCAGACCTTCAGCAGACTTTTCCAGTCACAAATCTGACGGACTTTAGATTTGGAACAGGCTTCAAGTCGGACCCAGAAATCTGCTCGTCTGTATGCTAGTCCGATGGACAAAAACCAACGCTAGGGCAGCTATTGGCTACTGGCTATCAACTTCCTTATTTTAGTCCGGTGTACGTCATCACGTACGAATCCGTCGGACTTTGGTGTGATCGTGTGTAGACAAGTCCGTTCGTTAGAAAGTCCATCGAAAGTCCGCTGGAAAGTTTGTCGGACCAGTCCGGTCGAAAAGTCCACTCGTGTGTACTCGGCATAACAGTTTATGTTAAAAACAGAGGGTTTTGTTTTCACACATTTGCAAATATATGCGTATGTCACAGTGCCCATGCCAAGAGACCTCCATATATACTATGGTCCTAACTCTAGAGTCTCCATAGTAGGAACGTATAATTTGTTAATCTATTATACTTAAACCATTTGTGATGCACCTTTTGGATTAATTCATGACAGTCAAGGGGTTCTAATATATTCAAGTGCTTTAGCAACCATACTATTATGTAAGATTAGACTTAAAGTGCATCTTTAGCCAAAATCCTTTTTGTAGTTTTGGATAGTCTGGGGAATAATTGTAACATTTGTGACATATTTATTAATGCAGTACGTGATGGGAAAATAGGGGAAAATTCTTCTTATTGAGTCACCTCTTATGATGAAAACCAAGAAGGGTTTTCCTTTACTATGAGGATATCTCCTCTCAATTTGAGTTGTGTATTCAGTACTGTAAAAAATAATGAATAATAAAACAAAGACATTTTAAAACAAACATTAAAGGGGCTGTAAATGCACTAAATTTTCTACTTTATTTAAAAAAATATATAAAAAACTTAAAATTTTAAGGAGTTCACCGAAGCTTAGTGATAATATTCATGACGTGCAACTGGACATGCAAAATTAAAATTTGAATGCATGTTTAGCAGGTGCAAGGCAGAACCAGAAGAGAATATTAAGCTAGTTTTAAACATGAAATTTAGAGTCAGACTAGTTCTTACATAATCAATGATTACGTCAACAAGCAGCAAATTTTGTATGCTTTTTTCGTCATTCATCTAATGTTTTTGGCTCAGAGGGATTTTTTTTTAATCAATAAGTTAGTGAATTGGTGGTAGGGTGGTGGGATGTAGGGATTGGAAGGGAAAGAACTCTGCCTGGAGTTGGGCTTCAAAAGAGTTAAAATTCCAGCTATGGGCATTGCATGATGAGTAGATCAATAGTTTGTAAATAAAATGGAGTTATAACTGTGTCCAATTTCAGAGCAATTTGCAATTAATGACCTTGTCACCTACTGCTGCCTTAAGCTTTCTGTAACAGCACAATCTAGTGCAATGTGCATGGGGGTACTGTATGAGGTTAATGCTTTGTTTTACTACAATAGCATCTAAGAAAATATTAACCACTTGTTTACTGGGCACCTAAACCCCCCTCCTGCCCAGACCAATTTTCAGCTTTTACGCTGTCACTCTTTGAACAACAATTGCGCGGTCATACAACACCGTACCCAAATGAAATTTTTATAATTTTTCCCCACAAATAGAGCTTTCTTTTGGTGGTATTTGCTCACCTCTGGGTTTTTCATTTTTTGTTAAAAAAATTTTAAAAGAACAATTTTTTTTTTTTTTAAAGAAATACAAAACCGTTTTTTATATTTTGATAATAAATTTTGCAAACAGGTAATTTTTCTCCTGCATTGATGTACACTGATGGGTGGTACTGAAGGGCATTGATGGGTGGTACTGAAGGGCATTGATAGGTGGCACTGATGGGTGGCACTGATGAGTGGCAGTGATGGGCACTGATCGGTGACACTGATAGGCAGCACAGCTAGGTGACACTGATGAGGCACTGATTGGCACCACTGGTAGGCATTGATAGGTGGCACTTGTGGGCACTGATTCGTGGCACTGATTGCTGGCATTGGCAGGCGGTACTGGTGGGCACAGAGGCTCTTCCTCTTCGGGACCGAGTTCCCTTCAAACAGAAGCCGGCGATCAGTTTTTTTCCTTCTCACGCTTTTTTCTTCTCACGCTGTCAGCGTGAGAAGAAAAAAAAATGATTACCAATCCTCTGTTTACATCACGTGATCAGCCGTCATTGGCTGACAGCTGATCATGTGGTAAGGGGCAAGGATCGGCCCCTTACTCAGGACTGTGATAACCTGAGTCTCGTTAACTCAGGTGATCACAGCGCATGCTGCGTGCCCACTTTTGGGGGGGGCGTGACCAGCTCTGAAAAGGGAGGATGTCAATAGACGGCCTCCCGGAAAAGCAGATCCATGCTGTAGCCGTCATTCAGCTCATAGCGTCATAGTGTGGATCTGAAGAGGTTAATGTGCATGGTCTCATGCTGTATCATTAAAGAAACCCATGCATTTTCCTTGTGGTGCACAGCAATAGGTTTACCATAATATCACCCTTCTCCTCCTTCACAGCAGCAAATGCTCCCATTCTTTTGCTTCCTCACTGACCGTTCAGCTGTCAGGAGTGAGGAAAGAAAACTGATACTTTAGTTGGATTATGCACAGAGCCGTTTTTTCTGCTCCTTGAAAGCGCACTGAGTTAACCACCCAAAACCAGCACTTTCATATGATAGCAAGGGGGTGAGTCATATGCTACTCTATACAAAGTATTTTACTCCCAGTGTCAGGATATTTTGTGGGCTCTATCTGACTTGCTGCAGTTCACACAGAAATGCTTACAGTGTGCAGTGAAATTAGACAGGTATTTTCAATACAGGAGGGGAGCCTGTATAACTGTGCAAGAATGAAGATCAGGCTGGAATAAAGTCATTAGCTATGTAAAATCCTTCATATAAACTAATATCTGGTGATGTAAGATGGTACTTTAACATTATCTACCAAAGTTAGAAATTCCAATGATTTTTGTTGTATACAGTACTTAACCTTTTTTGATGTTCACTGAAAGTGTTTCAGTAGTGACGAACTGAGAAAAGGTTGTCATTACAATCGAAGATGGAGTTTTTCACTCCGCAGCTTTATAACAATCAGAGATTTAATGGGACTTCTTCATCAACTACTCATGTAATAAGTGCATGTAGGATGTAGCAATGCATTAATTTGACATTGTGATTGTAACCTTTTTTTTAACTTTATTAAACTATTTTTATTGTTTTTTACTTTTTGTATTTAAGGCATTTTTAATATAGGACCACATTTCTATTATTTGGATCTGGCAGATTGGTGACTGTAAAATGTGCTAAAAAATTCTCATGGTGCTTCCATCTGCTGGTAATATCCTGTTTTGTTTTTTTCCCATTTTCTTTTGTGTTTTATGCAGAGTAAAAGTCACAAAGCATTGCAGCCTTGTACTCCTTAACCGCTTAAGGACCACACCACGTACATACAATGGGGATGGAAAGTATTCAGACCCCCTTAAATTTTTCTTTGTTATATTGCAGCCATTTGCTAAAATCATTTAAGTTCTTTTTTTTTTTCCTCATTAATGTACACACAGCACCCCATATTGACAGAAAAACACAGAATTGTTGACATTCTTGCAGATTTATTAAAAAAGAAAAACTGAAATATCACATGGTCCTAAGTATTCAGTCCCTTTGCTCCTCAGTATCTAAATACTGAAGCACCCTTTTGATCTAATACAGCCATGAATCTTTTTGGGAAAGATGCAACAAGTTTTTCACACCTGGATTTGGGGATCCTCTGCCATTCCTCCTTGCAGATCCTCTCCAGTTCTGTCAGGTTGGATGGTAAACGTTGGTGGACAGCCATTTTTAGGTCTCTCCAGAGATGCTCAATTGGGTTTAAGTCAGGGCTCTGGCTGGGCCATTCAAGAACAGTCACGGAGTTGTTGCGAAGCCACTCCTTCATTATTTTAGCTGTGTGCTAAGGGTCATTGTCTTGTTGGAAGGTAAATCTTCAGCCTAGTCTGAGGTCCTGAGCACTCTGAAGAAGGTTTTCTTCCAGGATATCCCTGTACTTGGCCGCATTCATCTTTCCCTCGATTGCAACCTGTCGTCCTGTCCCTGCAATTTTCTGTCAATATGGGGTGCTGTGTGTACATTAATGAGGAAAAACAATGAACTTAAATGATTTTAGCAAATAGCTGCAATATAACAAAGAGTGAAAAATTTAAGGGGGTCTGAATACTTAACATCCCCACTGTATACTGCGGCAGGGCAGCCCTTAAGTGGCAAATCACGTACCTGTATGTGATTTCTTCTTCTGGGTTTGAGCTGCTGTGATTGGACACAGCGGAAGCCATTCAGCAGGTTCGGCAGACCCTATGTCTGTTGGAAACCCTGTGATCGTTCCGAGAGGAAGGAAGACAGAGGAAGGAAGATGGAGATCTTGTGTTTCTGCTAAGCAGGAACACAGATCTCTGTCTTCCTACAGTTAAAACATCCCCCACACAGTAAGAAAGCACTCCCAGGTAACAAATGTAACCCTTTGATTGCCCCGTGTCAGGGAAACAGGCGCATCCCCATGCACAGTTCCACAAGGTCAGCTAACCAGCACAGGCAAGGTCACGCTAACGTGCATGAGTGCACGCGGAGGTACAATACCGTTACTAGACGAACGCCTGGCGCCACGATCGGGCGGATGCGCGTGCGTGACAATGCCGCAATCGTGCGTATGCGCGAACGGAATGGTGCGCGCACGACGTGATACAGGCGCCTTGTTTATTTAAAATGTTCCACTGACAGTGCCACATCACTGGATTATCATCAGCTCTTCCTGTGTTCCTGTGATTGAGTTTCCTGTTCTCTTGACCTCCTGTGTACTGACACGGCTTGTTTATCTACTCCTCTGAACCTCCTGACTCTATGTACCGGCTTGCTTTGGACGACTCCTGCCTGCTCCCTGTATCTGACCCCAGCCTGATTAACGGACTCCGCATTCCTCTGTCTCCTGTACCTGGATTTGTTGATTCGGTTTTTGGACTGTCTTACTGTGTTTGACCCCCTGGTCTGACTTCTGATTTCCTACTGGACTTCCATTGGTCCCCCTTTCTGGACCTTAAGCACATTGCCTCCAGTGACTTTGTTCTATCAAGTTCCAAACACCAGCTTCTACTTCCAGGCAACCCGTGCTTCTGTGAGCTCTGCATCCCTGTGTCATCTTCAGGGTTATGCTGCACTCGGCCGCAAGGGGAGCCCTCTCAGCATCTCAGCCTCCTACCAAGACCCTGACACCCTGATGTTAATCGCTTTCCTGCCAGTGTCATTAGTACAGTGACAGCTCTTTTTTTTTAGCACTGATCACTGTATTTGTGTCACTGATCCCCAAAAAGTGTCACTAAGGCTTGATTCACACTAATGCATTTTTTTATGCATTTTGCAGAAATGCAGGGAATTTTTTTAACATGAGTTCCTATGGAACACGTTCACATGAATGCATTTTTGTGGCTCTGTGTTTTTGGAAAGGGTCGGGGACTTTTTTCCTGCAAAATGCAGCGTTTTGCATGGACCCACATCCAAAATTGCAAGTACCGTGTTTTTACCGCAACTTTAATGTGATTTTGCAGCAATTTGTGTTTTTTTTTTTTTGCTGTACATTCACTGTATATAGCTGGTTGCTAAGGTGGGGGCCGCCACGTCCTTAACAGCCAATGAGTCATCAGGTGTCATCGGCCTTCCCTGACAGCTGAATGTAAAAAAAAAAAGAATTGCCGGCAAAAAAAAATTGTGAAAAAAAAACAGTGTGGTGTCCCCCCCAGGTTCATACTAGGCCCTTGGGTCTAGTATGGATTTGGAGGGGACCCCCCCACACCAAAATGTTAAAAAAAATGGTGTGGGGTCCCCCTCAAAATCCATACCAGACCCTTATCCAAGCAAGCAGCCCGGCAGGTCAGAAAAATGAGGGGACGAGTGAGCACCCCCCTCCTGAACCATACCAGGCCCTCAATATGGCAGGACTTTTTGGATTGCATCATTACATATGATGAAACCTGGGCACATAATTTCACTCCGGAATCAAAATGAACATCAAAGCAGTGAGCATACACGTCTGAGGAAAAGCGGCCTGTTTTTTGTTTTATTTTTTAACTCTTTGTTTATAACAAAAATTCCACACATACATAAGCCTTAATATACAACAAATCAGTTTTCCTTCCATAGTGTTATTGACCACCATTTTGATTAATGATATTTTGGACACATGATCAGGGAAAAATGCCTTATATTTCATTGAGGTGAAATGAATTCATCCGCTCCAAGATTTATGGAAACAGGCTTTCTGTTTTTTCACTGATGTCGTAAGCTCCTCCATATGAGATATTTCATTCACTGCTCTAATCCAGTGTATCACCATTGGTGGGGAGTAGGACTTCCAATGTGTCGGTATACAGGCCCTCGCAGCGTTAAGGTGGGGTCTTACCACTGATTGCTGATATCTACCCCTTGAGAGAGGGCTGAGATATAACAGACATGCTGCTGGGTCCTGATCAATGGAGAGACCAGAGATCTCTTTAATCAAAGCACACACCTCTTGCCAATAGAGGCAAATTTTGGAACATGTCCAGAAAATATGGACAAGTGTTTCCCTTTCTTCTTTGCATCACCAATAAATAGGGTCAGCATTAGAGAACATTGGGTGCAGCTTCTCTGGAGGTCTGTACCATCTAGTCAAAAGCTTGTACACTGCATCTTGCAGTTTTGCAGAGATCGAGGAATTATGTATGAAATAATAGATAACGTTTTGATCAGCTGAAAATCATATATTCAAATCTTTCCCATGCAGACCTAAAAAAAGGGAACATGTGAGGACAGTGGTAATAATACAGCGCATGCCTAGGATAGTCCCCGCCATACTGGCTGGCACTCTACACACAATCACTCAAAACTAGTGGATGAATCTAAACATTCTGAACCCAGTGGTAGTGAAATAAGATGCCGTAGTTGTATTGCCTGCAATGGCGGTAAAGATGGTGTAAGCATGGATTGTATATCCCTTATGGATTTCCAACCATTTGAGTCTCAAAAATCCCACAGTCAGAACTTGCCTAGCTCTAAGAACTGATGAAATTTGGGATCAGTCAACCCTGGTGGAAAGTCTGGGTTTCCTATTACTGGCATCAAAAACGATGATGTTAAAGGACTTATACCCCTATATTTTTATATTTTAATAATGGGACCACTTTAAACGTAGTACCTATAATAGGAGGCTCCTTCACTTGAGCCGGACACAAAGTGTTAATCCATTGGACGGCCTTGAGTGGAATAGAGGTTATATGTTGCTCCAGGGATGCCCAGATATATTCAAGTTGTAATAGAGATACTCCTATAAATAATTATAAATAATAGAACCGACGTTATAAACATCAATGTACCTTAGGGCCAATACTGAATGCATTGTAGAGTATGTTGTATCCCTCCCCTCAGACACCCCAAATGGGAACAATTTGTGTCCTGGGGGCAAGACCACATTCATTTTTGTTGATTTGTAAATGTATTACAACATATTATTAAACCTTAGTAGTTTGTATGACGAAGTTGAAATTCCAATTTTTTTTGTGAACAAACATTACAGCTCAGTCAGCATGACTAAAATCTTAAGGTGTATTACATGACCTTACAACATTGTTATATATACATCAATGCTGTAGACTAGGGATGAACTTCGAGTTTGAGTCGAACTAATTTTGGACTCGAACATCGGCTGTTCGCCAGTTCGCCGAACAGCGAACAATTTGGGGTGTTCGCGGCAAATTCGAAAGCCGCGGAACACCCTTTAAAAGTCTATGGGAGAAATCAAAAGTGCTAATTTTAAAGGCTTATATGCATGGTATTGTCATAAAAAGTGTTTGGGGACCTGCCCCAGGGGACATGGATCAATGCAAAAAAAAGTTTTAAAAACGGCCGTTTTTTCGGGAGCATTGATTTTAATAATGCTTAAAGTGAAACAATAAAAGTGTAATATTCCTTTAAATTTTGTACCTGGGGGGTGTCTATAGTATGCCTGTAAAGGGATGCATGTTTCCCGTGTTTAGAACAGTCTGACAGCAAAATGAGATTTCAAAGGAAAAAAAGTCACTTAAAACTACTCGCGGCTATTAATGCATTGTCGGTCCGACAATACACATAAAAGTTCATTGATAAAAATGGCATGGGAATTCCCCACAGAGGAACCCCCAAACCAAAATAAAAAAAGACGTGGGGGGTCCCCCTAAATTCCATACCAGGCCCTTCAGGTCTGGTATGGATATTAAGGGGAACCTCGCACTAAAATTTAAAAAAAAATGGCGTGGGGTCCCCCTCAAAATCTATACCAGACCCTTATCCAAGCATGCAACCTGGCAAGCTGCAGGAAAAGAGGGGGGATGAGAGAGCAGCCCCCCCTTCCTGAACTGTACCAGGCCACATGGCCTCAACATTGGGAGGGTGCTTTGGGGTAGCCCCCCAAAACACCTTGTCCCCATGTTGATGGGGACAAGGGCCTCATCCCCACAACCCTTGCCCGGTGGTTGTGGGGGTCTGCGGGCAGGGGGCTTATCGGAATCTGGAAGCCCCCTTTAACAAGGGGACCCCCAGATCCTGCCCTCCCCCTGTGTGAAATGGAAAGGGGGTACAAACGTACCCCTACCATTTCACAAAAAAAACTTTTAAAAATGACAAGAGACAGTTTTTGACACTTCCTTTATTTAAATGCTTCTTCTTTCTTCTATCTTCTTTCTTCTTTCTTCTATCTTCCTTCGGTTTCTTCCTCCATCTTCTTCTTCTTCTGGTTCTTCCACCCGGTGACCCTGCCCCCTCTAACGCACAGGGACTTGACAGGGACTTCCCTGTGGCATTCCCCGTGACGTCAGAAGGGGGCGGGATTACGTAACGGTTGACCCCGCCCCCCTCTGATGTCACAGGGAGTGCCACAGGGAAGTCCCCGTCAAGTCCCCGTGCGTCGGGGGGGCGGGTTCACCAGGTGGCCCCACCTCCCATTATTTAAGAACCGTCAGAAGAGGAGAAGCGTCACACAGTGGGAGCCTACCATCATACCATCGTGTATGCGGAGCGGCCCGAGGAGAAGAAGGGAAGAAGACGCCATGGAGGAAGATCCCGGAAGAGAACACCGGAGGAAGAACCAGAAGAACCAGAAGAAAAAGATGGAGGAAGAAACCGAAGGAACATAGAAGGTAGAAGAAAGAAGAAGCATTTAAATAAAGGAATTGTCAAAAACTGTCTCTTGTCATTTTTAACATTTTTGACAGTTTTTTTGTGAAATGGTAGGGGTATTTTTGTACCCCCTTACCATTTCACACAGGGGGAGGGCCAGGATCTGAGGGTCCCCTTGTTAAAGGGGGCTTCCAGATTCCGATAAGCCCCCCGCCCGCACAACCACCGGGCAAGGGTTGTGGGGATGATGGGGACAAGGTGTTTTGGGGGGCTACCCCAAAGCACCCTCCCAAAGGTTGAGGGCATGTGGCCTGGTACGGTTCAGGAGGGGAGCCGCTCTCTTGTCCCCGCCCTCTTTTCCTGTGGCCTGCCAAGTTGCGTGCTCGGATAAGGGTCTGGTATGGATTTTTGGGGGGACCCCACGCCATTTTTTTTTTTTTTTTAAATTTTGGCCGGGGTTCCCCTTAATATCCATTCCTGACCTGAAGGGCCTGGTATGGAATTTAGGGGGACCCCCCAAGTCATTTGTTTTTTAAATTTTGGTTCGGGGTTCCCCTGTGGGGAATTCCCATGCCGTTTTTATCAATGAACTTTTATGTGTATTGTCGGACCGGCAATTCATTAATAGCCGCGAGTAGTTTTAAATGACTTTTTTTCCTTTGAAATGTCATTTTGCTGTCAGACTGTTCTAAACACGGGAAACATGCGCCCCTTTACAGGCATACTATAGACACCCCCCAGGTATGAAATTTAAAGGAATATTACACTTTTATTGTTTCACTTTAAGCATTATTAAAATCACTGCTCCCGAAAAAACGTCTGTTTTTAAAACTTTTTTTTTGGATTGATCCATGTCCCCTGGGGCAGGACTCAAGTCCTCAAACACTTTTTATGACAATAACTTGCATATAAGCCTTTAAAATGAGCACTTTTGATTATTCATGTTCGCGTTCCATAGACTTTAACGGTGTTCGCGTGTTCAAGCAAATTTTTTGCCTGTTCGCAAGTTCTGGTGCGAACCGAACAGGGGGGTGTTCGGCTCATCCCTACTCTAGACCTTTGCCCAGGGTCGCCAATCATTTTGTGCCTTGGCAAGTTGACCTCTACTAGAGGCTATCATTAATTCATAGCTATAGTGTAGATTTACCAATTCCAGAGTGTTTAGGTTGGATGGGATCTGGTTAGTTTTCCATAATCTCGTTAAGCTTAGTCTGGCTGTGTTATCACATACCTGAAGGATTTGGGAATGGATTCCACCGTTAAATTTAGTAGGGCTAACACAAAGGAGGGAGGGTTAGAACCATGCGTAATATCTTCCTGAATTCAGAAGATAGTGCCCCAGTAAGAAAGTATATGAGAAGAGGACCAGAGAATGTGAACTAAATCCCCTTTTGGTTGTATTGCATCTCCAGCAGGAGTCAGGCCTATTGGTACTGAAGGAGGCTAGTTTTGTAGGTGTTAGGTGCCAACGCAGAGAAATTTTTTTGGGTAAGCTGAGCATTGTGTTGATTTGTAAATCGTTTGTAATGCTTGTTGCCATTGAACTTCAGAGTAGCAATTTCCCAGGCCTGATTCTCAGTGGAGATGTGGCGTGGATTTGGTGAAAATACATTTTTGATGGATGAGGTTAAGAAGAAATTCCTTTCACTTTAGTAGCAAGATTGGTTAGGAATTCCCAGGCCTTTGGGGATAGAGTGTATAAAGGTGTTGGTAACGAGTTTAAGCAGTGTCTTACTCAAATGTAGGTAAAGAGTTCTGATGGGAAAGGTTATATTGTCTCTGTAGTTGACAGAAGGTCTTTGTTTTTGACTTATGTAATAAATCTTGTATGGATTCAATGCCCCTTGTGGACCAGTGACATAATGTAAGGTCTTTGGATACATGATGTAGTACCTCAATTGGGATTGGAGGCAATGAGAGCGATGTTACCTATATTTGTCAGTTTTTTCCACTCGTGGGCTGAGGCCTTCATTGTAGGAAAGAGTGCTGTGGGGATTATGGTTCCTAGAGGGATGCTCCTTAACCATCTTTGTAGATTTGGATGCAAAAGTGATGTGTCTTCTATTTGACCCCAGAGAGTGCGTGGGAATGTTTGGAACCAGTCTTGTAGTTGGGCTAATATAGATGCTAAATAGTAATCTTCAAATTCGATGGAGCCTGCCCCTCCCACTACTTTACTTTGTTTTGTGCATTTCGAGTGTGCACACCTGGGTTTTTTGCCCTTCCAAATACACTTGTTGAACATGGTTTGAAGGAATCTGAAAAATGTAGAGGGGATAGGTATGGGGATAGTTCCGAATAGATATAGTAGTTGAGGTAGGTGCATCATTTTTAAATGCTGCAAGTCTACCAGACCGTGTCCATTCCGGTTTTGTGAGATATTGGGTGTCTGTCTTCAGTTTGGTGAGGAATGCTTTAAAGTTGGCTGAAAAAAGACTTTTCACTGACTGTTAGCTGAACGCCTAGATAAGGGATGCCATTGTCTATCCAGGTAAAGGAATATTGAATCCGTAGTAGGTTTCTAGTTGTGGCATCAAGGCCTAGGTCAAGAATGTGTGATTTTGTTGTGTTTACCCTATAATAAGAGGCATTACTGAACATTCAAGAATTTTTTGTATCTCTGCCAGGGAAGAAGCCGGATTCGTGAGCATTAGAATTACCATGTCTGCAAATAGCTTTTTTTGTGGGATGTTTGGCCAATTACTGAGCCTGAAATGAAAGGGTTTGTTCTGATGAGCTCCGCTAGGTGTTCCATAAGTAGTAGACTTGTGCACAACTGAAAATTTTGTTTAGTTTTTGGTTCGTAAAATACATAATTCCGTACTGTTATATTCGTTATCCACATGTTCGTTAACCACATGTTTGTAAGACCATCTGAAAATAGGACCAGTGGATTCTGTTGAAGCCTTTTCTGGATCCAAAGAACAAAGCAGAGAAGGTGTCCTGCTGGTTTCAGCATGGTATATCACGTTGATCAGTCTTATAGTAGTGTCTGATGCTTGTCGTCCTTTAGTGAATCCTGACTGGTTCCAATGGATAAAAGTGGGCATAATATTAAGTGAGTGGCAATTGTTTTGGCATACATTTTTAGGTCTAGATTCAGTTAGGAAATTTAGCTCACATTCTGGGGTGATGTTGGCTCCTTACATGGCTTCGGGAGTGTTGCAATCAAGGCTGGCAGTGATTCAGGGTGAACTTAGAAGAGGAGGCAATGTTATTAAATAGGGTTGTTAGGTTTGGCGTTAATTGCCAGGAGAATTGTTTATAATATTCCCCTGAAAGTCCATCAGGGCCAGGTGCTTTACCTGCGGGGAGTGTTTCATTGTCATTTGGATTTCCTGTTCAGTGAAGGGGTTATTTGGATAGGCCAATTGTTCCTCTTCTAATTCCGGGAGCTTGATCTTGTTTAGGAACGTGTTTATATCAGCCTTTCTGGGCTGGAATGTGGAGGGGTGTAAGGGTTGGGCTCAGCCCTTCCTTCTCTGAGCTGGCCGCTCAGCTGTCAGTTAGTTGCCAGTTCCTTTCTCTCTACAGTGACTTAGCTGTTGATGATCTGCTCGTCAGTCCTGGCTACTTAAAGCCGTCCAGCTCACTTCATCTCTGTCTTCACCTTTGGTCACATCTCAGACACTTTCTCCAATCATTTATTTTTAAGCCTTACACATTTAAAGCTGACTAAAACAAGGTTTTAAAATACCTTCTCTTAGCTTTTTTTAAATTTATTTTCTTTGTTTCTTCTTATTGGCCATGTTGTCTTTACTAGTGATCGCTGAATCTTTTGTGGTCGTCATTTCCACCCTTACTTTGTTTTCCTGTCTAAATTTTCCTCTGTGCCATTCTCAATGACAGTAAATGACCCAGCTAGCAGAAGATAGTGAAATGGCACACATAGCGTGCCGTTAAAGAAGCTATGGACTGGACAAGCGCCACTGACGTCACTACAGATTGCAGGACGGGTTATGAGGAAACAGAAAGAGTACCGTATATACTCGAGTATAAGTCGTTCCGAGTATAAGTCGAGACCCTAATTTACCACAAAAAAATGGGAAAAACGTATTGACCCGAGTATAAGACGAGGGTGAGAAATGCACAGCTACTGTAAGTGGAAAAAGAGGGTCAACAATGCCCATCTGCAGCTGTATACCTCCCTGTGTCCTGTGCATATGTGTCATGTGTCCTGTGCATATGTGTCATGTGTATATGTACCTGTGTCATGTACCTGTGTATATGTGCATGTACCTGTGTCCTGTGTATCTGTCATGTGTATATGTACCTGTGTGCATGTGTCTGTGTATCTGTGTGTCTGTGTGTGTGCATCCTACCTGTGTCCTGTGCATCCTCCATGCGCCGCTCTGCACCGATCACCGTGTAGTATTCGGCGGCCATTCACTGTTCAAAAGCCGCGCCGCCTCCTCGTCCAAAAAACTCAATTTCCCAGCAGTCAGCGGTCAGCCAATCACGGACATTCTCTCATCCTCATACCACGGACGAGGATGAGAATGTCCGTGATAGGCTGTACACAGACTGCCTATCACAGACAAGGAGGCACGGCTTTTGAACTGTGAGAGCCGCTGCCGAGTAGATTGTATCACACGCTGGCCGCCGTCTGCCTGCTTGACACGCTGATCATGTAGGCAGACGGTGGTGACTCATGTATAAGTCGAAGGGGGCACCTTCAGCCCCAAAAAAGGGGCTGAAAAATTCAACTTATACACGAGTATATACGGTAAGTGAAATTTCACAGGCAGCGATTAGCTGCCTGTGATATACAGATTACAGTGATCTAAAGTGAAAGTGGAGGGTTTACAACCACTTTAATGCATTGGCATTGAGCAATAGGAAGTTAAGTGGCATATTTAGTAGAGCCAGGTGTTAAATAGGTTTTCAAACACTTAGTTGAGAGAATCAGGCAGTATATAGATCTTAATGTTCAATGTGGTGCAGAGTAGGGCCCCTGTTTTCGCTGGATACCTTGTGTTATCATTTGCATATCTTGGAACTAAAAACAACAAATTGGAACGTTTAGAGTGCTGTTTTTAGGTGAGTATATCACCAATTAGAACTTTAGGTGGAGTGGAAAAAAGAAGCTGAACTCAGCTAAACTGATGTGGGGGGAAATATCAGTCAAATACTAAGTAGGACTGTGGATTTGCTAAATTGTAGCTGAGGAGAGATTCGTTATTGTGATGTCGGCCCATCTAGAAGCTGTACCAGTACTGTTACCCAGTGAACTTTCTCCCTTGGTTACGATGTGTAGTCAATGACCTGTGCTGGCTTATGGGTAGATTTGGCATCTGTAGGGGTTTCTAGTATGATACCCCAGGTGTGCAAGATTTGCATGCTGTTCTTGAAATTGTTGAGCATGTGTGATGCGCCATTTCTTGTGCTGAGCAATGTTGCTGGGTGGTGTCGCTTGAATTGGATTTTGTGGTTGTGGAGACCTTTTGGTGATCAGGTTGAGCTGTCTCCTTAATTGTAGGGTCAATTTTGAAAGGTCTGGAAAGAATTGTATCCCCTCATAAGGTGGGGGAAGTGGTGAGTTGGTTCTGGCATACGAGAGGCGTTTCTCTTTGTTATGGAAGAAATGCACCCTAATCAATATGTCCCTAGGGACTGATGCTGTCAAGTGGGGTGGTTTTGAAATTCTGGGGATTCTATTGATATTGCGGTCCCTAGGGGAGGCATCTGTAAGGATTGTGTGCATGAGCTCTTTAGCGTATCTGGGAAGATCTGCCGGCTGGATGGATTCAGGAACCCCTCGCAGTTTAATATTATTATGGCGAGATCCATCTTCCAGGTCTGCCAGTTTGGCCTGAACCCAGGCTTGTTCTTCTTTTATGTCCTCACATGTGTCTATTAGGTAATTTACAGTCATTGTGCATTCCTCAATGCTGTTTTCAATGTAGGATACTCGGTTATCTAGATTGTGTATATCTGTGGATATCTTGGTGAACAATTAGGAGAGGTAAGTCATTAAAAATGTTTGTAGTGACAGCAGCATATCCTTTAGTGTTGTCCAACACCGGCTGGCCTGTGATAGGGAATGATGCTATGGATGTATGTAGAGCCTGGTTGCACAACAGGGGATTAAAAGCCTGGGCCTCGATTTGCGTTTGTGGTGGTGGCAAAGCATCCATCCACATGCGGGCCTTAGCTGGGCTGCCTGTGAAGAGATTTTCCTCTGAGGCATGTTTAGGGGATGTAGGGAGAGCTTGTGGGTCTGGTTCGCCCTGGATCTCGTCAGGGAGTTCCGTGCAGACCTTGCGTGCTGTGGCCAGGCCGGCGTCATCTTGGCTGTGACTGACCTTCACCGCGGGCTTCAAGAAGAATGTAGTCAGCTTTTTCAGCCTGTATTCATTCATCTGCTTGCGGGACAAGTCTGGCTGGGTTGACCGTGATGTCAGGGATGAGGATGGCTGCTGATTGCCATCGGAATGGGGCCTATGTAGATCAGGTTCTCTCCCCTTGCTGACAAGCTGTGGGACTAAGTGTCCATCTTTGGCACCGGTAACCCACACCCCCTAGTACATTTATTTTTAAAATACAGTTTTTACCGAACCATGTGTTAGAGGGTTGTTGTGAGCACCAAAAATCACTTTCAATATTGGAAAGCAATTGTGGGAAATTATGTTGTAATCGATGGGCTAGGGATTGTGTAATATATATCCCTAGATACTTAAGTTTCTCTGCCACCCATCTAAATGGGAAGCTAGATTTCAATATAGACACTCTAGTTTCAGGGACTGTAAGATTCATTACTTCAGATTTTGAATAATTAATTTTATAATTTGACATTTGTGCCTACAGGTTGAATTCTCTCATTAAATTGGGTAAAGTTACTTCTGGACTGGTGACAAAAAATAGCAGATTGTCTGCATATTCAGAGACTTGTGACTTTTCCTACCTGTACTCCTGTTATGACTGGGTTGGTTTTAATATGTAGTAACAGTGGCTCCAAGGTAAGTATAAAAATAAGTGGTGGAAAGGGGCAGCCCATTTGCCAGGCCTGTTTTGATCACTAAGGGCATCTTGTTTCTCTAGGACAATGCACAAGCTCATACTGCTTACCACACTACTTGCAGATTACAGCTACTTGGCTGGGAGGTATTGCCACATCCCCCTTACAGCCCTGACCTCACTCCAAGCTCTGTTTGTACCCCTAAAAGAGTTCCTCGGAGGTCAGCATTTCAGCCCTGATGACAAAGTGAAGCAGGATGTCTTAAGATGGTTCAGGCGTACTGACAAATCTTTTTATGCCAAAGCTTTCTAGGCATTAGTTAGACACTTGGATAAATGTATAAATTTAGCAGGGGAGTATGTTGAAGAATAAATGCTGTTTCCACTCCTTGAACTTTGTTCTTTTATTATATAAACTCAAAAGTCAAGATTTTACTTGAACATCCCATCGTACATGAACTTTACATAAGTGACTAACAAATTAAACCCCAGCTCCACACTTTCTTTTTGGGATAACATTTTTAACTAAAGAATAGTTAAATAGTTAATAGTTAAGCACCCCTATCAGTGTTTTTACTTTTTATTTTGTTGTCTCAACCCTCTAACTGCCACATTCGCTGGACAGCTTGGCCTATTAAAGGAAGTTGAAAAACAACTTACTGGCACAATCAATAAAACTATGTTAAAAGGGGTTAGATAAACAAAAGCTGTGTCACAAAAGTGTTATGGCCCGTACACACGGTCTGATTTTCCGATGGATTTTCCTACACACGAAGTTTGAGAGCAGGCTATAAAATTTTCCGACAACAAAATCCGATTGCGTCAATTCCGACCGTGTGTGGCCTGTTCAGACGCACAAAGTGCCACGCATGCTCAGAAGAAATTCCGAGACGGAACAGCTCAGTCTGGTAAACTTAGCGTTCGCAATGGATACAACACTTTCGTCACGGTGCAATGTTAAAAATGGTTTAATACAGCGCACTCTCTTCTTCTTTATAATGTGAGAAGAATGAAGTAGTTTTGCTGCTCATATTCACACAGACTTCTCACAAACTTCTTTCTTTATTCTTTATCGGGATTCCCTCAATATATTTTAATTTGTCACATCTGACAAAAATATTTTTTTTTTTTTTTTTTTTAGGTTTGTATTTTTTCCAAGGCTAATCTTTGTTATTTTAGTTTTAGTTTTACTCCAGAATATTTTTGTGTGTGTTTTTATGTGTCAAGTTACCACAACACCATTGATATCTGATATTATTTAATCTCAAGGAGATTGTTTGGTGTTGGTGTCCCTTGTTAATTTCACATTGTACTTTAGAAATGTACCTGCCTCCTCACAAACAAACTGTCCTTTTTGAAGGAAAACACACATAGGAGAGTATAATTGAAACCAAAAATCCTTTATTAAGGGCTTAGAACCAAACAAAGAGGGAGGCAACACTGGAGAAACGGCAGAAATTAGCGAAGCCTTGGACCCCCAGGGCAGACATCAATTCTTAACATCAAAATTGGTGGCCTGAGGAGTCCATATGTAAGGGAGTGCAGTCTGGTCCAGAAGTCCCAGAAATCCGGAAAGCAGCAGATGACATCTGTGTCCCCAGGCTGTGGTACCACAAGAGGCTGCATCTTTTGCCAGACCAGACTGGGCCCAGGGTCATCACTTTCTGGTCTTCTTTCCATGCTTCCTTCCCGGCTGTGGCTCTGCTGTTGGAGATGTGGCAGGAGGAGGACTAGTAGGACCTGGAGGAGGAGGAGGACTAGTAGGACCTGGAGGGGGAGGAGAAGTAGAAGGACCTGGAGGAGGAGGAGGACCATGTGTGAGGTCACAAATGTGGGTAGCAGATGTTATTTGGCCCCTCAACCCCTTATTGAGAGCTTCCAACATTAATGACTCACACATGAGTTGTTGGCCCTCCTCCATCTGCTGCATTTTACAGGCAATTATGCCAGCAAAGTCCTCCTTCACAGTGTGGGGGGCTGTCAGGGCCTCTGTAGCCTTCCAAAAGAGGCCTATGGCAGCCTCCTCTAGGGTACTCCTCTTCCTGCCACTTTCTCTTTGTGGGTGTAGGGGAGGGACCTGCATATCAGGCAGCCTGCTCGGCCCGGCCACCTCCTGGCTGAGACTTCCCTGTGTATGAAAAAGGGACATGGTTTTAGTTTCTGCATCATCAATCCCAAACATAAATTAGTACTCCAGACTAACATCTAGTTAACATCATTGATTGGACAACCTGAACTATTTAGAGGAATGCTATACCTGGCTCAAGCTGGGCTCCTCCACATGTTGCTGCCTGGAAGGCCCAGGTTGGGCATCAGAAGCCTCAGCTGGGGGGAAGGAAGCGTGGAAGGAAGACTGGAGAGTGATGACCTGGGTTCAGTCTGGCCTGCCAGAAAATGCAGCCTGTCATAGTACCACATCCTGGGGACATAGATGTCATCTGCTGCTCTGGATCTCTGCGAATCCAGGACCTTCTTGTGCTCCCTTAGATAAGTGCTCCTTAGGCCACCAATTAGGATCTTCAAATAGGTGGTGTCTGCTGTGGGGATCACCTGCTTCACAATTTCCAGCAATTGATCCAGTGCTGCCTTCCTCTTTGTTTGGTTCTTATAATGTGGGTGGTTTATCTGCCACAGACAAGGCAGCTCCCTGAACATGTCAATGAAGATTGCCATAAAGTCGGTATCGTTCAAGATATCCATTTTCACTGCAAGACACAACACAAGACAAACCCTAATGTCAGGCAAAACTCTCCTAATCTTGTTACAATATAGGCCTCAATCTAGAAGCAGTATAGGCCCAAGTTTGGCTCTTACCTTCGTTATCACGATCGGCACCTCCGATACTCCTTCCTCCGCTCACAGATCGTACGTACTACGCACGCGTGTTACGCTTTATACACACTGCATGCATGTAACTCCGCCGCCCCTGACGTTCTTTCTAGTCTATTCTCCGCCCCTTTTCGTTCGGCGCAGTGGGTGAAGAGCACATGGCGGAGTCAGAGCAGGTGCATGCTAATTATAGCAACGAGGAGGAGGAAAGCCCGGATCCGAAAACGTCCCGATCCAGAAGGAGACCATTTAAGGCCTCAAATATGTCCTTTGGGGAGATGTTGGAGATGGTCGACATCCTGAAGAAGGCCGACTATGATGGAAAGTATAGACCTTACCCCAACCCCAATATCAGAAAGGCCAAGATCATGGCGAAAGTGGTCAAAAGTCTGCACCGGAATTACGGGGTACGACGATCGAAAGATCAGCTCAGGAAGCGGTGGTCAGACCTAAAATTAAGAGAACATGAGCAGTACAGAAAGATCCGGAGAGTGCTGCAAAAAAGTAAGTAGTTGTGCTGTGTTCCTATTCTTTTTGTCTTTATTACGTTCGTGCTGCTCCATGTGCTTTTCTTAAGTGTTGTACAGTTTAAAATGGCAACTTTCATGTTCATGGGCCCATTATTCGTTCGTATCAAACATTTTTCTTTCGGCCTATAAAACACCATTGTTTAGGCCATATGCATTTGCCCACATTTTTTAGGGCCTACTTGTATGAAAAATATTTGGTTGTGTAGATGGGTTTGTTACTAGACTGAAATGCAAACTAGATTCTGTGTAAGGAGAGGACACTCAGCAGCTGTTTTCACATCTGGACGCTGGAGCACTAGTGTGGGACACCAGAACACCCTTTTTATTAGGGGGCCCACACAGGTGCTCCAGTGTATACTATAGGGGGGTCTCCATCTGTGAAGCTTGTACAAGACAGGTAAAGTCTTGAAGCTTGACAACGGACAATAAAAATGCTACATCTTGGAACTCTGCCAAAATAGACAATTGTACCCCACTTCCAAGCAATGTTTCATCTTTATATTTCGGCCATCAAATATCTATGTGCTAATTATACCATTTTTGTTTTATATAGGGGAGAAAAGACTCGGAGGACACCCCTCATCCGAGGAGACCACAGACCCCCCACCTCGGGAAGAAGGGGAAATACCCCCAACCCAAGAAGAGCAGGAGGAGGAAGAAGACGTGGTGGAAACTGACACCACAACAGGTGAGTGTCTGCGACCACAGACTCAGGTAAGAGATGGATGCCGGCATATTTATAATACCTATTTTTTTTTTTTTTGGTTTTCTCTCTTTTTAGGTGATCGTGATGTTGTGGACCCAGGGCATTTCACCTCTGAAAGTGCACAGATCCTGATTGGGGAGATTATGGGGTGTAATTTAGCTTTGGAAAACATCAAGAAAAACATCAATGATGTTATTAAAAAAAATAATAACATCATTGATGTTTTGGGGAGAGTTTAAAACCCATCCAAATCCCTTTGTTTTTTGTACGCTACAATGTTAAAAATGTTTTAAGGATTTTTAGAAAAGCCAAATTTTGAGGATGCACACAGTGTGCCAACATGTGCTATCTGCCATCACGGGAGATCAATGGATGCGTTTTGTGGGTGCAACCCCTTCCTCAATAATAAACTAGCTGAGAAGAAGGGGTTGCTCCCCCAAAACACGTCCCATGATCCCCCGTGATGGCAGCTAGCACATGTTGACATTCGTAAATTGGTGTGCATCTTCAAAATTTGGCTTTTCCTGGGGTGACTTCACCCCATCTGAACGCAATATCAAACACAGTTCCTAAATACTCATGTCTGATATTGCCTTCAAGTTTTACCATATGTGAACTTTGTAAGTTCAAGATTTGTGTCTTTCTTGTTGGTTTTACACATGCCTGTTTTATCTTAAATGGACATTTCTATTTTTGATAATGCCACCCCAAAAATTGTTATACAACAAACATGTTGATTTGTTTTAAAAACCTTTTCTAAATGCACATGTGATTGTGCAGGTATTAAAAAGATTGTTAATCAAGAATGTGTGGATTATTGTCTCAACGCTACAACACTTTTGTGGTAATGTAATTGCTGCTTTCTGTGACAATGGGTGTTATTTCCTAAGGGCAAATCCACTTTGCACTACAAGTGCAGTTTCAGTGCATTTTCAAGTGCACTTGTAGTGCAAAGTGGATTTGCCTTTAGTAAATAACAACCAACAGTGCTTTGTATAAGGTTACACAATCACGCCATTTTCACAACTCACCACATTTCAGTCAGGGTCAGCTAAAACAAACACAAGCAGTAAATGTCACCAAAGATTTGCTTATTTTTTTTTTATTTGATCAAGGTTTCACAAATTGTCTGGAATATTGATGGCCTGGCCCCCCTACCCCCAAAGAACTCAAGGTATCTTAGCCGGACATCACGGGCACTCAGGGAGGGCAAGCCAGGATGGCCACTTTCAAGCGCCGTCAGGGTTGTTTCATTTATAATTCCGGCCTCAGGCCCAACTGAGCCAGCATAGTTGGCAGAATGTTGGCGTAAAAAGTTATGTAGAACACAGCACGCCAGGATTATATGATTCAGTTTGTACTCCGCCATATGGATGGGTGTAAGAAATAGGCGGAACCGGCTGGCCATGATTCCAAATGTGTTCTCCACCACTCTTCTGGCTCTGGCCAGCCGGTAATTAAAAACCCTCTGTCCCGGGGTGAGGTTCCTCATCGGGAATGGCCTCATAAGATGGTCCCCCAGCACAAATGCTTCATCCACAACGAAGACGAATGGGAGTCCTTCCACATTCTCTTCTGGAGGTGGCAAGTCCAAGCTGCCATTCTGGAGATGCCTGTAAAACTCCGTCTGAGCGATGACTCCACCATCGGACATCCGACCATTCTTCCCCACATCCACATACAGGAACTCGTAATTAGCCGACACCACCGCCAATATCACAATACTATTGAACCCCTTGTAATTATAATAGTATGACCCGAGTTGGGTGGTGGGACGATGTCGACGTGTTTCCCATCAATTGCCCCTCTGCAGTTAGGAAAGTTCCACCGCTGGGCAAAGTGGGAGGCCACAGTCTGCCATTCCTGTGGCGTGGAAGGAAACTGTTGAGGAAAACAAAAATAAATTAGTATTTTTGCACAAACATGGAAAGCAGATTAGACACAAACATTCTTGGCCAACATCCAGATAACATTTATTAAGGGGAATTTTACAACACCAAAGTATAAGGTACAACTATCATATTCCCCCTCCCCCCTCTCATGGGCCATTTCTAACATTATAGGGGGGGGGATCTTGGACAGGTAACCCTCTCCACTTCATTGAGAGATGAATGCCTAAATAATGGGTATTACTTGGAACAGCCCCTCCTTAGTTACACTATTGGCAGACCACTGGACAGGTAAGAAGTGTCATAATACAAAGATTTAAATACACACTGTACACATTTGAGCACATTTGGACATTCTGCTATTACCTATCAAGATAATAATAGGATACAAAAACGTTAAACAGTACCATTTGAAAGTATTCAGGCAGGCCCTTGCACTACATGCTTTGGGGAATTCATCCATACATCTGACTGCAAAATAGGTGGGTATAGTGTGTATGGGTTTGGCAAAGTCAGGAGATAGATGATTGAGGATAGATAGAGAATTGGGATCAGCTGACTTAGCAGTTGTGGGGAGGGAGGGTTAAAAATGATTTGGGGACACCACAAAAAAAAGCCTCTGGCACTCTGCCTGAATTTAATGCACAAATCGGATTTCTAAACATTTTAGGGGGTATTTAGGGTAAAGCACTACTATGGAGCTGATAAAATACATTAAGTGACTACATTATGTGAATATAGGGCAGGAGACCATGCTGGGGAGGTAAGTGAAGGCAAATATGAATTTTTTGTCTTTGATAACGCCCTGGGGGAGGGGCGAAATGCGTCGACGCAATATCCTGTTTACGTTCATTCGGCCTGTACCAGTGACATCACTTCCTGGCGGTGGAACGCACGCCATGAGCGGCGAACCGACCGAAATATCTGAATGCCTGCTTTCCTTATCGGTCCTGTGAGTAGCGCATTTATGCGCAGGTGACCTTTTGTTTTTAAAAAGGTTTTATGCTATATACTTCTCTTCTCTCCTTCGGTGGAACGTGTGCTTCTATGGCTTTATGAGCAATCCTTTTACATCACTACACCATTGGCCCTGGGTGTTGGAAAAGATGAAAAGTTGGAAGCCCGTTTATTATTTTATTGTATATCCCATGAAGAAGCATATATATTGTAGATGACATTCTATGGTCTCTTTGTGCTATCTGGAACGTGCTGAGTGGTTTTGCTCCATGCTATCCTATTTTTTGCACAATTGTTATGCTATATTTATACATTCATATTTTTGTTTATACCATTGTATGCTAATTTGCTAATTCTGAGGTTTGATAGATGCATATGTTCAAGTAGTGCATCGTCCCATGATCCTGCCACCTATACACTAATTGATATTGTTTCTGTGGAGGGTCTTGGAGCTCTGGTGTTGCAGCTTAGTGCACGCACACTGAGTGTTGGCTCGGATGCACGAGCTGCAGGTCCAGTTCTCTGACACATCCATATCTATATTCACGTGTCACTTTATTAACACCTGTGGTGTCTTCTGTGTTTTGTGTGGTTTTTGTTTATATATATATTTTTACACATTTAGTTGCTAGCGCAGTACACTTGGTTTATATATCTTCAAAGTACAGTACTTTTACTCTGCTGCTGCAACAAAGTTCCATTTTCTTTTCTTTTTTGGTTTCACAAAAGAATCTGTTTGATACCATATATTTGCAAGCGCTGTATTGTATGATTTTAAATATGAATTTAGGAGAAAAAAAAAATAAATAAAATTCCAGCATGCATGAGGACAAAGGGGACATTCACAGCATATTACAATCATGGTAATTAGGGAATGAGGGAAGAAATACAATATATTATCAAACATTAAATACAATAAAATGTGATATTAAAGGATAAAAATCTTACCTTAATATACTTCTTCTGCAGGACCTGGATGATGGCAGAACAGGTCTCTGGGATAATGATACCCAGAGCCTGGGGGGGAGATGCTTGTCGAGAACTTCAAGTCCTGCAGGATTCTCCCCGTCACCAAGTACCGCAGGGTAGCGACTAGCCTCTGCTCCAGAGTGATGGCTTGCCTCATGCAGGTATCCTGCCTGCTGATATAGGGGGTCAGCGAAGCCAGAAAATGGTGAAATATGGGGTCCATCATCCTGAGAAAGTTCCTGAAATCATCAGGATTATTCTCACGGATCTCACGGAGCAAAGGCATATGAGAGAACTGGTCACGCTGAAGCAACCAATTCTTGGTCCATGAACTCCTCCCCACCTTGTTCATGGACTGGACTTGTGTCAAGGTCAGGACCCCAACACCAAGCCCCCGCACAGCACGAACTCTACGAGGAGTACGTGTACGCAACATGGCTAGAAAACGGTCAGCTGCTCAGAACGAAGTAACAGAACGCACTGAGGGACAGCAAGGCCTGTGAAGAGCGACCTGAAAAACAGCAACGAACGAACAAGAACACAATGACTAATCCAAGTCACGCGTAGCTTGCTGAAGTCACGCACTGAAAAGCAGATACAAACCCACAAGCACAAACTGAACCGCAGAAAACGATCTGAAAGCCATGAGTCTGAAAAAGCGCGAATCGTCTCTCATCAAACTTTTACTAACACGAGATTAGCAAAAGGAGCCCAAAGGGTGCTGCGCTTGGTTCTGAAATGGCCTTTTCTAGTCTCGTCGTACGTGGTTGACGTCACCACGTCCTTGGTGATCGGAAATTCCGACAACTTTGTGCGACCGTGTGTACGCAAAACAAGTTTGAGCCAACATCCGTCGGAAAAAATCCTAGGATTTTGTTGTCGGAATGTCTGATCAATGTCCTACCGTGTGTACGGGGCATTACTGCTTTTGACAGACTGTATCATATGTGCCATTTTTCTATCTTGTTCGTAGTTCCATTTTAATTTTAACACTTGCTCCAATAATTAATGGCTGACATACAGCAACCATCAAAGTCCCTAAATTGTGATAAATCAATTAAAATTTTGACCGTAGTCACCATTTTCTGGGGCGGCATTAGCATTATTTTATGTTATTATTTATACATGCTACTTTAAGACAAACTACCTTTTGAAGATTCTATATAAATAGATCTTTGAACATTTATTATCTGATATTCGAAGAATTCTGTTGAAATATTGTTTTGAGCTTGAAATGTTATTGACTTTCTTCTCATTAACTTGTAGATAAAAGTCTTCAAAAATCAGGACCTTACCTCTCACTCTTCTGTTCCCAAAGTGCACTAGGAAGATTGAGAACCCACGCACAAATAGTTTGGCATTGTGCATTTTGTATGGTTCACTTAGTATTTATCAAAAAAGTTTCAGTTCTTGAAAAGACCGCTAGCTGAGAAAGGTGTGGATCATTTTATTTATCTTGCACTGCATTTTTTGCTAAAATACAGGGTTGTAACCTGCAATGCCCAGAGCAGCAATCAGTGGAATTGTTACAAAATGAAGCAAACTGCTACCTGAAATTGTATAACATGTGACCTTTGTGTCTACCATGGAAGCAACATAAAACAATTGAATGTGTGCTTCTAAATGTTTCAGAGACTAAAATACAGAACGGTGTAAAATAATGCAATTCTGAGTGTCAGAAATCACTGTAACGTATCTAGTGTATCAAATACACAAGTACAAATACTTTTCATTCCACCAAAGATCCATTAAATTAAATAATACTGACTTTTTTGAAGATGATTAAATATCTATATGTACAAATGCAATCATTATATTGTAACTGTAATGTCTGCCCTCACATTGTGAGGCGCTATATACTGTAAATCCTGTATAATAATTGTATGTACATTTTTGAGAGGCAATTTTCTGCTATTGACTAATATGAATTGCATTTTTTTTGCAAAACAAGATTCTGGTTGTATTGTACAAATCGCCTTTTTTCACTTGCACGCGAGGCAAAATGTACAGAAAGAAATATTAAAGTGAAAAAGGTGCATTTTAGTTAGCACTTTGCTGTAGTTTGTGTTTTTCTTGGCATGTTTTACTGGGAACAAAAACAAACAAAACTTTTTTTTTCATATCTCTTTGGAGCAGAAGCTGAAAAACAAAAAAAATCTTTTTAGGCAGCTTAGGAGTTCCTTCCACTGGCACTATAAGCTTTTGCTGCAAGATTTACCTTTTTAAAGGATAAGTTCATCTTTGGAACATTTTACATGTTCCACTCATATTTAGCATAGAACGTACCATGTTCCAGCTCATGCCTCCTCTCCTTCTACCCCCCCTCCCTGTGACAGTGGGTGGGAGATTTTCTCCCCACACCCACTTTCACAATCTAAAAACAGGTCGGCCATGTGCGACTCCACCCACACAGAGTTCCATCAGCCACCACAACCAACAGCTAATCGCTTTCAATGAGCTGCAAGGTTGCTAGTGAGGAACTTTTCAGGAACTGCCTGCTTGTGTCAGAGGTACCGGCAGATGTGTACTGAGAGTCTGCAGGATCCAGGCATTGCACCCACCTTACAGGCTGCAGAGTAAAAATTATAAATACACATTTTTTTACCTAGAAAAAGATGTGCATTTATTATTTTTTTAATAAAAGGTGAACTTAGTTTTTAGTCCAGTACTGCTCCTTGCAGCACATCTTTTTTGCCAGAAGATGTTTGTAATGGACCTGCCCTCTAGTCTGTGACTGGACAGTGAAATGAGAAGCAGTACAGTGATGAGGTCATCTGTTAACTCTGCTTTCTCTTCCTGTCAGCATGCTTCTTGTCATCCCATTTAACTGTTTTTGGTCCTTGTGCCTCTTCTTCTCACACTTGTGCCCTGCAGTGCAGAGACTAAAAGAGGTTTATACCAAGTCACATGCAGGTACTTACACATATTTTACTGCACATTATTAGCTTCTCGCATTGTACTTTAGAAGCTGCAGCAAGTCGGATAGAACCCACCTCATTTCCTGGCTGGAGGATTTTAAGCATCATCTGGCCCTCTGCTCCCCAACCTTATTGTCCCCGACTCACTCTTTTAATCCATGGGATATTCGTTCTTTCAATCATGGAGGCTTAGCATCACATGTGGGCATTACCTAGGGCAGTCATGAAAATGCAAACACATAAACTGTATATTGGAAGTAGCACTCAGCTAGTTTTGTGAGTGAAGAGTACCTGAAATGCTGGAACAATCCAGGCCCAGTTAGGCTATGACTGTGGTTTTTCAATATAAAAGATGATGCCTTCAGATGAGGTACTGGCAGAGAAATTTAAATGGGGTTGTTTTAATTAATTGAGGCTGTTCATTTACTTTGAAAAATATTGGTCACATTTAACTGGACCTATTCTGTATCAATAGGATTTTTGTATGCTTATCTCAACAGCTGTTTCAGTTATAATGATTACCATGAACATACCCCAGGATTTATAGCCACACAGATAATGCATTCATTCAGTATGATGTTCTGATTCCAACATAAAGTTTGGTAGGTGTGAGAGTTCGTAAAATCACTCATTACTGATTTACAAAGTCCAATCAAATGGTGCCATGAATTCTTCATGGCACCATGGGATTGAATTTTGCCATTTTAACAGGGTGCTTTCACATCTCCCACCATGTTCTGGGACAATCATTTGCAGTTGTACTCAAAAGTTTGCATACCCTGGCAGAAACTGTTAAATTTTGGCATTAATATTGAAAATATGATTGATCATGCCAAAAAACTTTCTTTTATTTAGGGATAGCAATCACATGAGCCATTTATTATCACATCGTTTTTTGGATCCTTTTTAAATCATGATAGCAGAAATCGCCCAAATGGCCCTGATAAAAAGTTTACATACCTTGGAATGTTTGGTCTTGGTACAGACACAGTAGGTGGCACACACAAGTTAAAATGGCAATTAAAGATTAATTTCCAACATTTGTGGCTTTTTAACCACTTGCCTACTGGGCACTTAAACCTCCCTCCTGCCCAGACCAATTTTCAGCTTTCAGTGCTAACGCATTTTGAATGAGAATTGCGTGGTCACACTGTACCCAAATGAAATTTTTATCATTTTTTTCACACAAATTTCTTTCAGCTTTCTTTTGGTGGTATTTAATCACAGCTGGGGTTTTTATTTTTTGCTAAACAAAAAAAGATGGAAAATTTTGAAAAATAAAATCATGTTTCATAATTTGTTATAAAATTTTGCAAACAGGTAATTTTTCTCCTTCATTGATATGCGCTGATGAGGCAGCACTGGTGGGCACTGAGAGGCTGCACTGTTAGGTTGCACTGGTGGGCACTGGTAGGCACAGTTAAGGCGGTACTGGTGGGCACAGATAAGGTGGCACTGATGGGGACAGATAAGGTGGTACTGATGGGCACAGATAAGGTGGCATTGATGGCCACTGATTAAGATGGCACTGATGGGCCCTGATGGGTGACACTGATGGGCACTGAAGGGCACTGATAGGTGTTATTGATTGGTACCACTGATAGATGCACTGATTGGTGACACTAATAGGTGACACTGATGAGCACTGGTAGGTGACACTGATGAGCAGCACTGTTGATGAGGCACTGATTGGTGACACTGATAGTTAGCACTGTGGGCACTGATAGGTGGTACTGTGGGCACTGGTAGGTGGCGCTGGTAGGTACTGGTAGTCGGCACTGTTCACTGCTAGGTGGCACTGGCAGGTGGCACAGGTGGGCACAGATGAGCTGGCGGGCAGCTCTCCTTGATCGGGAACAATGTCCCTCTGAGAGCTGCCGTTGATCGGCTTTTTTTTTTCTCCTCACCCTTGTCAGTGCGAGGAGAAAAAAATAGCAGATTATCAGCTCTGTTTACATCACATGATCAGCTGTCATTGGCTGACAGCTGATCACGTGGTAAGGGGTCCGATCTGTGATCAGCCAAGTCTCATAGGCTCGCTGTTCACAGAGTGCACCAAGAGCACCCTGCAGGCCGCTCGGGCACGGGAGGACATCTATTGAGGTACTCCCAGCACAGTAGGTCCATGCTGTAGCCGTCATTCAGCTATAGCATGGATCTGAAGAAGTTACATCACAATTTGTGTCTGTGTATAAATAGTCAATGAGTTTGTTAACTCTCACATGGATGCACTAAGCAGGCTAGACACTGAGCCATGAGGAGGTAGAAAAGAACAGTCAAAAGACCCGCGTAACAAAGTAATCAAACTTTACAAAGATGGAAAAGGATATAAAAAGATATCCAAAGCCTTGAATATGCCAGTCAGTACTGTTCAATCACTTAATAAGAAGTGGAAAATTTGGGGATCTCTTGATAGCAATCCAAGGTCAAGTAGATCAAGAAAGACTTCAGCCACACCTGCCACAGGAACTGTTCAGGATGCAAATAAAAACACACAGGTAACCTCAGGAGAAATACAGGCTGCTCTGAAAAAAAGATAGTGTGGTTATTTTTAGGAGCACAATACAATGATACTTAAACAAAAAAGAGCTGCGTGCTCAAGTTGCCACAAAGAAGCCTTTACTGTACAAGTTCCACAAAAAAAAATGGTTACAATATGCCCAACAACACCTTGTCATTGGTTTTTTTGTGGCATTGGCGCAGTAAAGGCTTCTTTCTGGCAGCTCAACCATGCAGCTCTTTTTTGTTCAAGTATCATTGAATTTTGCTCCTTAAAAACAACCGCACCATCTTTTTGGAGAGCAGCCTGTACTTCTCCTGCGGTTACTTGTGGGTTTTTCTTTGTATCCTGAGCAATTCTTCCACCAGTTGCGGCTGCAATCTTTCTTGGTCTACCTGACCTTGGCTTGGTATCAAAAGAGCCCCTAATTTTCCACTTCTTAATAAGTGATTAAACAGTACTGACTGGCATATTCAAGGCTTTGGATATCTTTTTATATCCTTTTCCATCTTTGTAAAGTTTCATTACCTTGTTATGCAGGTCTTTTCTACCTCCTCATGGCTCAGTGTCTAGCCTGCTTAGATCATTCATGTGAGAGCTAACAAACTCATTGACTATTTATACACAAACACTAATTGTGGTTTAAAAAAACACAAATGTGGGAAATTAACCTTTTAATTGCCATTTTAACCCGTGTGTGCCACCTTCTTTGTCTGTACTAATGCCAAACATTCCAGGGTATGTACATTTTTTTATCAGGGCCATTTGGGTGATTTCTGTTATTATGATTTAAAAGGATCCAAAAAACTATGTGATAATAAATGGCTTCATGTGATTGCTATCCTTAAATAAAAGTCAGTTGTTTTTTGGCATGATGTTTTCAACATTAATGCCAAAATTTCACAATTTCTGCCAGGGTGTGCAAACTTTGGAGCACAACTATACCTGGAGAAATTGCATGACATCATTGCAAGTGGATTAAAGTGTATATATAGGCAAGTCTTTTCTTTCAGTTTTATAGAGTAGAAAAAGGTTAAAATCCCTACCAGTTTAGTTTTTGTTATCTGTGACCTGATGGTGAGATTTCCTTCTCAGACAATTGTCATTGGAACAGGTGTCCCCATTGTTGTAAAAATCCTGTTTTTTTGTTGTTGTTTTTTTTAGGGGGGGGGGTAGCCTTGGGTATTCAAAATGAACACAGTTTCACCATCACTATCTTTCAGTTTGTGAACATATACTTTCCAAAATGAACATTCACTTTAATATGAGAACAACCTATATTCCTTTAATAAATCAACTGGTGTGTGAATGTGTACACACCCATCTGTGGTGTGAACAGACAGAGGAGGCTAGCACTGGGAATTTGAGCACAGCTCTAAATTTGGGTTGCGCAAAAATATGAGGCTTGATCAGAAATCAACAGGTCAAGAGGGCAGTCAAAGGTTGACAACAAGCCCACAACTGCAAGTCTATGCAGCAGTAAAGCCACCTGATTATATCCACAAGAAGGCAAAATTCCACCTAATCGTATATGGGTCCCTGGTGAGCCCAGAACCATTGCAGGATGGAGATCAGGAGAAGATCTGTAAACTCTCATTTGCTTATTATTTCTGCTTAGAATGAACCCAGATATGCTTAGTTCTAAGCACTTCAGGGTTTGGAACTTCAAAGTCCTGGTGGGCATGGGCCATGAAAGAAGAAGTTTAGAGACTGTGTCCCCATGTGCACTGGACACAGAGAAGACATTAGGGGTCTATTAAAGCCCCAATGTCTCCATAAACAGTACCCCCCTCCATGCTTAAACACTTATCTGACTCCACCCACCACTCCAGCGCTGACTTGTCTGCAGCTCTGCTCCTCCATTTCCTGGCGAAGCAGACAGCACCAGCAGGGGACCCCTAAGGCGAAGGTAAAGGATCACATTATTGCACAGAGCAGGTAAGTATAGCATCTTTTTTTATTTTAAAAACAAAGATATTTTGATATCAGTTTAATTTACACTTTTGGATTTGATGGAACAGCTTTTTAAATTGCCAGTCTCTTTAAAGAGTAACTCCACTTTTGTTATGAAAATAAAGGCTTCCCCTAGATGATATTTGTTGCAAAGTCCTACCTTTTGTTTTTATGAAGAAATCCCTGTGTGTTTGTCTGTGTCCATAATTATCAACCATCTGCTGCACCTGCAGGGCTTTAATGAGGAAAATTTCAGGGTCTGCATCCCTTTAGACATGATTTCCTATTGGGAGTATCTTACCAAAAATGACATTTTTGTTGCAGGGGATGCCTGATATCTGACTTGTATCTTAGTGCAATCATCTGGGAAAATCAATAAGCCAATCACACAAGCAGGAAATGGGGGTGTCATATTCAGTGTATAGAATACTTTCAGGTAGCCATATTGCTGTACACTTTACAGAAAATTACAGAGCTGCAGATTGAAAAGGAAAGGTACTTTTTTAATAACATTCAATTATACTATGACTTGAGTCACAACTGTATATGCTATATTATTATTATTTTTTTATTTGCAATTTTATTCTCAAGTGGGTGGAGTTACTCTTTAACCGCTTAAGGACTGCCCCATGTACATATACTGCAGTGGAGCGATCCTTTACCGTGAAATCACATACCTGTACGTGATTTTTTTCTTCAGGGTCTGGGGCAAGCATGCGTGCCGCTGGCCGACCCACTTCCGCTGTGATTGAACACAGCGGGAGCCAATCAGCGTGTCTGGCGATCATACCCGAAGCAGACAGAATGGTGGTCTGCCTATGTAAACAAGGCAGATCACTTATCTGTGACAGGAGAAGACAGATCTTTGTTTCTGCTAAGCAGGAACACGGATTTCTGTCTTCTCACAGTTAAAACACATACTCCATAGTTAGAAAGCAATCCCTAGGGACACATTTAACCCTTTGATTGCCTCTGATGTTAACCCCTTCCCCGCCAGTGTCATTAGTACAATGGCAGTGCATATTTTTTAGCACTGATCCCTGTATTAGTGTCACTGGTCCTCAAAAAAGTGTCAAAAGTGTCACTTTGGTAGGCCTGTGGACTCCCCAGCATCACCCGGCCTAAAGTTCTGCGATCTGCGGATCGAGCAGCTGCCCACCCTCCTCCAATTGTGACAGTATCCCTGAAGGGGGAAGAGGAATTGTGTACAAACGGAGGCCTGCCTGAGGTCCCCTGACAGTCAGCCCCCTGCACTAACATCCCACAGCCACCCTAATATCTTTGCTGTCAGTCTAATCCTCCCCACCTGGGTATAGTACTCCATAGGGGCCATCCACATAGCCTGTGTAGAAACACCTGGCCCCAAGAAGCAAGCTTACTTCTACACCAATCACAGTTACTTACTTGCTGGCCTTGCAGCTTACCCTCTACTGCACCTTCAGCAGTCTCTTAAAGGAGCATACCCCCCAAGACTCTAGCTAACCTAACTGCACCCTTAAAGTGCAAAATAGGGGGGCGCAGGTTGACATGTCTTAGACCCGCTCCGGTACCCGCTCCTTTTCTAAGGGATCCTTTACCGCTTCAAAAGCTTCCACAGCCACAGGATCATTACCAGCTGCCTCCAGACACCTCCGGGCACTACATAGGCAAAGTAGGATTTCAGAAGAACATATACCAAGGTTTTATCCCGCCATCGACAACTCGGTCTGCACAAAACATAGAGCGATTCCTATATAGGCCGCAATCCCCGGCCTCGAGTGCGCCCACAGAACCAACAGACCTCCTGGCCTCTGCACCAGGTATTTTTCACATGGGCAATGCATCCCAGCAGACAAACCCTGCCGAAACAGTCTTGGTGGCAGTCTTGGACTTGAAACTACAAACACTTTTACAGGATTTAACATGCAATATAGCTAAAGGGGTTGGGAAGAGAGAGAAGGAGCTCAGGGGGGAGATTGATCAGCTTGGAGAGCGCACTGCCACTTTGGAAACTAAATTTGATGAGACTGTGCAATATATGCATGCACTGGAGGAAGAAAATGCATTTCTTAAACACACAGTTTCCCAAATACAATTCCAACAAGAAGATTTGGAGAATAGAGAACGTCGTTCAAATGTGAGGATCCGTGGAGTCCCTGAAACGTCAATGATAAAGAACTACGGGTATATCTACTTAATCTTTTTGTCACGCTGGCTCCGCACATACCCGATATTGATTGGGGCCTAGATTGGGCCCATAGATCTTTTGCTCCAAAACCCCCCCAGATCCAGTCCGAGGGATATAATAATCCATTTCCACTATTAAGACAGTAAGTAAGCTCTAACAGCAGCTACACGTAACAAAAATTGCATTGACTTTAAGGGCTCCAAAATCCAGATCTTCAGTGATCTCTCCCCCATCACCCTGGCAAAAAGATGCAATCTTCATCCAGTCATGGCTCACCTCCAACTCTATCAAGTCCCCTACAGATGGGGGTTTCCCATTTCAGCTCTCAGCATCCAAAGATGGCACACAATACTCCATCAGAGATCTTCATGAATGTGAAGCCTTCACCCGCAATTTGGGACTGCCACCTGTTCCAGAAGATCTCCAACTCCCTCTGCCTTCTCTGGCCTTCAAGCCCCTTCAGGCTCCCGCAGCAATCTGGACCCCAGTACGTCGGAGACAACAAAAGGCTTTCAATACACCGCAACGTTCCAACCAGCCTAGACCTCCCACCTGAAGCCCCATGGCTCTCCTGATCTGTACCTCCCGTTTTTTGGATCCCAGATACCCAGGATCTCGGCTGACTTCTTCAGGTATTTGTGGGGAGTGTTCTCCCCTATATCCCTTCCCTTTTCTGATATGCTCAGTAAGCCCCATTTTTATTTATTTTTTGATTATTTTTTCACACATGTTTTTCCACTTTGGAAGGCTTCTGTTCTCCTTTTAGCACCCATTGTAGTTACAGTCAGTGGTGTTATGTTCTGATCATTAACTGTTAATTGTCCGAGGCCAGTTATTTCCTAAAGGAGCGGGCCATAGTCCGCTGTTCTAGCTGACCGCCATGTTCCTCTACATGTCCAAGGCATCCCGCCTTGGTCCCCTGAAGGAATTTCTTCCTTCAGGCTTTTGAAACACTTGTTTTAATTTCTTTGTTTTCTTTTTTCTTCTTTTGAGCTCAGCTCTTGCTAAACCTTTTAATTTTTTACCAGGTTCTTTTTTTAACCTGTTTTTGTTCCTTTATTTTGCTCCAGGTTATAAATTCACCACACATTGTCTTGTTGCTCAGAAATGCTGATGTGTATATGTTTCTTCTAGACCTCCTTGGGTTGGACTATCTTGTACCCATGAGTTATGTTAAAATGTCATATGCTTATTACTCTATGATTGTAAGATGCTTTAAAGATATTTTCTTGTAATGTTAAGGGCTTGAATTCCTTACACAAACGCTGGCTAGCTTTGAAGGAATTCAAATTCTCCGGAGCTGATGTGGTTATGGTTCAAGAGACACATTTCCGCCCAGGGGGCTCTTTTAAATTTGCTTCTTGACTATTTCCCACAGTTTATATGGCCTCAGATCCATCTGGGAAGGCTGGAATGGCCATACTGATTAAGCATTCCTGCCGTATACGGATCCTAGCTTCGATTCTGGACCCCCGGGGTCGGTATGTCCTCCTGAACTGTGCCCACCTGAATACCTCCTTCACTCTAGCTAATATTTATGCACCCAATACAGAACAGATTGGTTTTCTCACCAGAGTTCTTGATTGGCTGCGTTCTTTCTCTCAGCCTTTCACAATAGTAGGCAGGGATTTCAACATGTGTATGTCTCCTAGTAGTCATAGATGTGCTTTATTCCAACAAACCCCACCCACCCAAATCCTTAAATTGTCCACTTCCTTTCACAAACTAATTCGCTCCCACAATCTTTTTGATGCGTGGAGAGTGAAACATCCTACCATCTTCAATACATCTTTTACTCCCCTCCACATAAGCTATATTCTCGATTGGACTTGCTACCCAACATAATTTCTTCAGAGATAGATCCTATTACGTGGTCTGATCATGCCGCCATTACTCTGAGTATGGTGCTCCATGCTGCATCACCCAAAACTTGTCACTGGAGACTCAACGAGTCTCTTTTGCGGCATGCTGAAACCAAGGACAGGCTTCTCAAAAAATTAGAGGAGTTTTTTTCATTTAAATGTAGGCTCAGTCTCTGATACATCTACTGTATGGGAAGCCCATAAGGCAGTTTTTAGGGGTGAGTGCACCTCAGCCGGTTCACGTCTGAAACGTGACTTCATTAGGCTGAGGTTGGAGCTTGTGACCCAGCTACAGACGGCGGAGGCACAGCTACTCCGCTTTCCTACGGTGGGTCGCTTGCGTACAGTGATTGCTACCCGCAATCGCATTAGGTCTGTGGATACGAATAAAATCACGAAATCAATGTTATGGTCTAAGCAAAAGTTTTTATGAGTATGCAGAGAAACCACACAGGATGCTGGTCCATAGGCTTAAGCCCCAGCCTTTTTTATCCATCCCGGATCATATAGTACAATCAGATGGTACACCTACACATTGTCCTCAGACCATGTCCGAAGTTTTTGGGGAGTATTATAATAAACTCTACAATTGCCTGAGCACAAGACATTTTTACCGACCCTAACCCCGCATCTGCTATCCTTGTTCTCCTCGTTACTCCAGGGCAAATCACTGCACTCTGTTTTTACACGCTTTTGTAACCGTTATCCCTAAACCGGGTAAAGAACCATCCCTTCCCGATAACTACCGTCCCATCGCCCTATTAAACTCAGACTATAAAATTTTCACCAAGATCTTAGCGAACAGACTCTCCCTGCTTCTGCCAGCACTAATTCATAGAGATCAGGTGGGATTCGTAACCACGAGGCACACAGGTGACAACAAGCGTCGCACAATTGACCTTATAGACCTACTCACTAAAACCCAAAATCCTGCTTTGTTACTTAGTTTAGACGCCCAAAAAGCATTCGATCACCTTAGTTGACCATTTATGTTTGCAATACTAACTCGTTATGGTTTCTCGGGCCCCTTTTATCCAAGCTCTTCGGGCCTTATAGTCAAAGCCCACATCACAAGTGCAACTCTCCTCCCACCTATCTCGTCCATTTCCCCTTAGCAGTGGTATGAGACAGGGATGCCCTTTATCGCCACTGCTCTTTATTCTTAGTTTGGAACCCTTTGCTGCAGTTATACAGGAATGTCCGGATATCAAAGGCGTTCATCTTAGACACACAGAATATAAACTATCCTTATTTGCAGACAATGTTTTTCTAACTCTCACCCACCCACACACCTCCCTGCCACACCTCCATAACATATTAACCACATTTAGTGGCCTGTCAGGTTTTAAAATGAATGCTGCTAAAATGGAAGCATTACCCATAAACATTTCCCCTTCCTTTCTATCTTCCCTTCAAAGCAAGTATAATTATCATTGGTGTTCTCAGTCACTTAAATACCTGGGGGTTCAACTCACTGCTTCTTATGACACTCTATATCGGACCAACCCCCCCCCCCCGTTCTCAGAAATGAACCGACTGCTGACTCATTGGACCATCCTTCCCCTATCCCTGTTGGGGTGAATGAATGTTCTTAAAATGTCCATCCTTCTTAAATGATTATATTTGAAACATTGCCGGTGGCAGTCCCACTGATGCAGCTGAAATCCCTTCAAAGGAGGAGCCTCCGCTTTATCTGGAATAATGCCTCCCACAGGATGGCAGGGATGGTGGTCCTGGCCCTTTAAGAGCAGGGGGGGACTGGGAGGCCCAGACTTCATCAAATACTATTATGCCTGGCACCTGAGAGTTCTTGCCTCCTGGACCTTCCGGAAGGCCCCAAATAGGTGGGATAGAAATGAGTGTCACGTGTTCATCCCTGCTATATGCTCTGGTCTTCTACTGCCCTTCACATGCCCCAACTATGGAAAATCTGTTTAGCTCCAATGCTGTGCATGCTGGACATTTGGAAAAGATGTTCCGAGCGTTACTCCTTGTCCTCACCATGCCCACCACTCTTGAATATCCTATTCAACCTAGACATCCCAGATAGTCTTTCGTTTGAACGTATGCTACCTTGGACCCAGGCAGGACTTTTCCAACTACAACATTTTGTTAACCCAGTGACATGACATTTATTGACCTTTCTTGACTTGCAAACACAGCATCATATTCCCAACAGCTTTTACACTCATACTTACAGATTAGACATTTTTTTCTCCACCAGATCCCCTTCTTTAACTTTGGAGAAGCCAACGGACTTTGAGGCCCTGTGCGATAAAGGTCCATATGAGCTCCAAATGATCTCCACCATCTATAAAATATTGCATGAGGCTGTCCCTATGATGATAAATGACCACCATTACATGAGGAAATGGTCTCAGATCTTGCAGCATGACATCTCCTTGTTGAATTGGGGAACATCTGGGAACACACTTCCAGGATATCTCGATGTGTGACCCATAAAGAAACTGCATACAAAGTCCTGATGCACTGGTACAGGACCCCAGATATTCTACACGCCCGCAATCAATTAGTCTCAAGACAATGTTGGAGATGTAATAATGCAGTAGGCTCTCACTACCACATTTTTTGGGAATGGCCCTCCGTTCACTTATTTTGGCTCTAAGTCCAGAAATTGTTAGAAACACTGGTTAGCAACTCCGTCCCTCTGACGCCCATGCACTATTTGTTGAATAAAGGTCCATATGAGCTCCAAATGATCTCCACCATCTATAAAATATTGCATGAGGCTGTCCCTATGATGATAAATGACCACCATTACATGAGGAAATGGTCTCAGATCTTGCAGCATGACATCTCCTTGTTGAATTGGGGGAACATCTGGGAACACACTTCCAGGATATCTCGATGTGTGACCCATAAAGAAACTGCATACAAAGTCCTGATGCACTGGTACAGGACCCCAGATATTCTACACGCCCGCAATCAATTAGTCTCAAGACAATGTTGGAGATGTAGTAGGCTCTCACTACCACATTTTTTGGGAATGGCCCTCCGTTCACTTATTTTGGCTCTAAGTCCAGAAATTGTTAGAAACACTGGTTAGCAACTCCGTCCCTCTGACGCCCATGCACTATTTGTTAGGCCTCCCGTTTCCTGGTGTCACTAATGCTCTGCACCGACTGATGTCTTTTATTTTATTGGCTGCCAAACGGTCATACCTAAACTCTGGTTGTCCACCTCACCCCCAACACTCCCACAACTGCTCACTACTGTGGCTGACATACATAGAATGGAGCATTTGACAGCTGTAGTGGAGGGCACGGAGCAGACATTTTCTAAAATATGGTCAGCATGGGAGGATTCTGTATATGGTTATGACGGAAATGAACCCAGTTAGGTGACTTCAGTTACGTACATATTCTTGTATGATTGTATGCTAATTACTTTTCTTTTGGTACAGACCTATATGAGAGAGCAATTTTAAAAGAACCGCGCTAAAAATTAAGTGTTAAGTGGATACTCAAATATCTCAAATGATGTGATATAATCAACATAATATATTAAATTCTGAACTCAAATGTCAACACAATTTAAATGTGATAAATTAAATAATCAAAGAAGTGTGTTAAAAAACTATATGCAAATAAGTATAAAAAGTGACAAAAAAGATAAAGTCCGTGACTTTAAGAGTGACTTCAGATAACGACAGTCCTTATTATAAATAATTCCACCAATAGTGATTGAAAACTATAGTGAGTAGAAACATCTTGTGAAAAGGATCCACCACCTATGCAGATATATGCTTACCAGAGGTAAGCTGTAATGAAGCTTATGCCAAAAATCCACTCAGTGGGGACACCACCATCGGTCTCAGCATAGAGGGAGGAACACCCGGAACTCACCGACAAAAAGGCCAAATAACTCAGCAATGGGAACCTTTTCGGAAATATTTTGAATGATTATTAATTTCTTTATTCAATTATTGATAATCCAGTTCATGCATACTTCCTCCCTATAATATATGAACAAAGGGTTTTTTTCTAGCAGCCACTGCTCCAACTTCACCTTCCTCTCTCGAGGAAGGTTCCCATTGCTGAGTTATTTGGCCTTTTTGTCGGTGAGTTCCGGGTGTTCCTCCCTCTATGCTGAGACCGATGGTGGTGTCCCCACTGAGTGGATTTTTGGCATAAGCTTCATTACAGCTTACCTCTGGTAAGCATATATCTGCATAGGTGGTGGATCCTTTTCACGAGATGTTTCTACTCACTATAGTTTTCAATCACTATTGGTGGAATTATTTATAATAAGGACTGTCGTTATCTGAAGTCACTCTTAAAGTCACGGACTTTATCTTTTTTGTCACTTTTTATACTTATTTGCATTTAGTTTTTTAACACACTTCTTTGATTATTTAATTTATCACATTTAAATTGTGTTGACATTTGAGTTCAGAATTTAATATATTATGTTGATTATATCACATCATTTGAGATATTTGAGTATCCACTTAACACTTAATTTTTAGCGCGGTTCTTTTAAAATTGCTTTATCTATTTGATTCTTTTACCTGAGAATTAGAACTGCAGCTTGGGGGTATAGGGAAGCGCAGTAATTTTTTATTTTTCTTTGACCTATATGAGAGGTTCTACAGTAGGTTTACATTTCCTCTACAACTCCTCCACGGATAGGTTAGGAGGGTGTTTCAATACTCTTTTCTTTTTGAGTCTGACTATCTCTCTCCCACTCAAGTCAACAGTTTAACCACATCACTATTCCTTTATTTGTACAAACTATGTGTGTCTTGTAGATCTTAAAGACAGTGTATACCTGCATTACTTCAAATTGTCAATGTTTTACATGTATTTTCTTTTGTATGACTTGCAAAAACGTATAAATAAACAAAAAAAAAAAAGTGTCACTTTTGTCCCAATGTCGCAGTCCCGCTATAAGTTGCTGTTCGCCAACATTACTAGTGAAGGGGGCATGTCCTGGACATGAAGCTGGGAAGACATGCAGACACTGAGCTCTCCATACCCAGAGCTAATCCACCACCATCTGCCGCTCACCCTTGCCCTGGTGAATCCCCAGATCGTCTCCCTTGGTGCCTGGACCTAACCTACCTTGGTCCAGGGGGCTATTGTGCTTGGGGGGGTAGCTGGGCCCGGATCAGCGACTGATTACACAGCGCGATGGCCCCCGCCATCTTGGGGCTTACAGAACGCCCGGCTTTCTTCTACCTCCTGAGTCCGCAATCTGCAGATAAGACAAGTGCTCCGACTTCGACTATAGACTATCCTGCCTACGGAGGATGTCTGGCAGAATTCCAGCCAGAATAAAGCGAGAGAAACCTCCCATTACCGACCCCTCCTGCTCCGCGGCCGGCCATTCTCCAGAGGCCTCCGGACTCGGCCACAGATCTCCTTCCGGGTCACAGTGAGTAACATCACCCCACGGACGACACCCCCTGAGGTGATCGCCCTCCTGTGAGACTGTACCTGCCTTTGGCTAGGGATTGTGGGCCTTAACAGAGCGGATCTTGCACATTCAGCGGCCGCTCCTTAGGAAAATCCATGGCTTCGGCCTACACCTGGAGGGCGCCGGCCATCTTGGTATTCCAGAGGCTCTTAAGCAAATTTCTCTCCTGACACTCAGCTGGCCATCCTTTCACGGAGCTCTGGGGATCATCTGCCCTAATAATCACCCCCCTGACAAATACTATAGGGGTCCACCGGGCTACTGACCAACGGCCCCACCAAGTTTAACAGAATCCTTTCTCTTGCTATGAAGATTGCTGACTAAGTGATTCCTGGGCCCTTGTCTGCTCTCCGAGACCTCCGCAATGTTATATTAGCTATGTATAGTCCCGGAGGTAAGCTTCCCTGACCATTACATTTCCCGAGCACCTCATGGGTAAAGTTGGCCAGCAGCAGCGTTATTATAAGCCACAGTTTGGGCCACGTGAAGGATTAAATATGGAACGCTTTGTTACTAGACCACATTCCACAACCTTGAATTCCTCCGCGAACCCATTCGCCACGATGGATCCATCTTTAGATACGGAAGATACAGAGAACCCTCAACTAGCTAATACCCAGAGCCAAGTCATCAATCCATCATCCCCACATGAGACTCTCACCCTTGACATCCTGGACGCTAAACTACAGCTTTTGCTTCAACAAATCACGTTTAACGTCTCGGCAGAGGTAAGCAAATTGGCAAACGAACTTAGAGGGGAAATAAACCAAATTGGGGAACGTACTGATACCCTTGAAAACAAATTTGATGAGATGATAAGCTATGTACAGGCTATTGAAGAGAAAAATCACAACCTACGTCTCTGTCTCTCAGTTACAACTACAACAAGAGGACTTAGAGAAAAGAGAGAGGAGACAGAACCTGCGCTTCAGAGGAATTCCAGAGACGGTAGGTGACCCTGACCTACGTGCCTATCCTTTGGGTCTTTTTAACAATCTGGCCCCCACAGTGGTGGACATAGACTGGCACCTGGACAGAGCACACTGGTCTTTGGGCCCAAAGCCTCCGGCTGGAGCCAGGCTCAGGGATGTTATAGAGAAGTTTCACTTTTTTGAAAGCAAAGAGGCGCTGACCTTGGCCACGCGTAATAAATCCCAAATTCTGTACAAGGGTGTGAAATTGCAGATTTTTAGTGAGCTCTATCCCATCACTCTTGCTAAACGCAGGAACTTGCGTCCAATTACCTCCCATCTACAGCCTCACAAGATTCCATACTACTGGGGTTTCCCCTTTCGCCTTGCTGTGTCTAAGGAAGGTACCCAGTACACTCTGCGTGACTTACAAGAAGGTGAGACCTTCCTGAAAAACCTCGGCCTGCCTCCTCTTCTGGAAGAAGATTTGATTCCTCCTTTTGCCCAGGTTTGTCTACCACCAAATACTCCTAGCCGCATCTGGACACCTGTTCGGGGCAAGTCTAAGAAGCACCTATCTACACCTTAACGTCCATGCTCATCCAAACAACCGCCTTGAATCTTCTGTACATCTTTTTTTGGATCCTTTTTTCTCATAACTCCCTGCTTCCCGTTTCTTCATGTTACAGATGAAATTAAGTTTGCTGCTCTGGTTCTTAAAGTTTTGTATCTACCTGTTTCCTGTTCGGAGTAGAATTTTTTTACCATCCCATGAGGTACCTTTAAGGTTTTTACACCTTAGATAACGTCTGCTCCTGTTTTTCAGCTGACTTTTCCTTTTTACTGTAAACAGGTTTCATATTGTCCGTTTTATTTTACATGTTACCAAGCTCATAAGGTGAGCAGCTGGCCCTTCCCTTTTTTCCTACCCAGAGTTTCCCGATGGAAGTCCATCCATGCCCCTACGAGGCCTTGGATTATATCCAGGGCTTCCTGAGATGCAGTAACATCTCAGGCTTTCGAAAATGTAAGTATTTTATTTCCCTTTTCTGTTTTTGTTTGTTGTTTTTTTTTTTCTTTCTTATGTCCATGTTTCTAGCTTTATAGGTTGCAATCACACTGTTTTTGTTTCTTTGCTTCAAAGAGGTTTAATTACAGAGTACATGCGTTAACACGCATATACCGAGAAGTTACTGCTAATGGTAACACTCACAATCAGAATTGTATCTATTCCTATGTTGTTGATATTGTATTGCTCGTCTCCTATTCTATATCTACATGAGCCTATCCGAACAGAATACAATCATGGCCCTGAGGATTATGTCGTATAATGTGAAGGGTTTAGGTTCTATCAGTAAACGCTGGATGACCCTGAAGGATTTCAGAGCCTCAGGCGCAGACGTGATAATGATCCAGGAAACTCATTTCTGGGCAGGAGGTTCATTTAACTTTGCCTCAAAGTTTTTCCCCACTTCCTTCCTTGCCTCTGACTCCACGGGCAAGGCAGGAGTGGCAATTCTGATTAGGAAGTCGTGCCCTGTTAAGGTAAAAAAATCTCATGCAGATCCGCATGGGAGATTCCTTATTTTACTTTTAACTTTGAGAATTTTTATTAGATTTTCATGTTATACAAGATATACAGAGTAGTTGAATACAACATAGTTGTACAAAAAAGAAAGGAATACAGATTTACATGGAGCAAAAAAAAAAATAATAATAATAATAAAAGTAAAGCTGAGTATCCTCAGTTCATTACATCAACAGTTGAGAACACATAGAACATCAGGGTTCCCTATAAAACAGTTTGAGTATTCGGCAATGGAGGGACAAGCCTGTCACCCTATTTGGGAGAATTCTGTGAGCAGGCTTGTCAGTTATTCTCTGAGGAACTGTGTTTGCGACCCGGAAGGCAGTCCTTTTAAGCAGATCATGTAGTATAAACAATACTTTAGTTTCGGAACCAAGTAATACTAACTAACTTTTCCTAGTATGTATTATCTGAAATACAAATTGCTTGTACTAAATCTTAATAACCATAGTAAGTCTTCACGTTTATAGTTCTAGCCGTAAATCCCTTATCCCTGTGACTGCTAAAGTACCTTAGATGCGCTGAATGTTTCAATAATTGAGTGTAGTAGGCATTATCAAACTCAACACTAGAGGTTATCTTGGATGGTTAACCAACTTAAAATACTTAATACTTAAAACTTAATACTTAAAATAAGTATGTATCCTGCCTTCCTTATGTGCTAGCATTTTTCCATAATACTTTGTGATTTTACTCTAGCAATAACTTTATTGATGTTGGGGGGAGAAGTTGCCTTCCACCTTTTTTGCTATAGAGATGCGTGCTGCAAACAGAATGTGTATTATCACTTTCCTATGTAGGGGGGGGGGGGAGATTCTATCCCTAGGCTTAATAAAGCCAGTGCTGGAGAGGGTGTACATATAGTATTGGTAGTTTTTGATAGTAGGGAGAACACATCTTTCCAGAAGGTGTGTAGGGCTTTATAATGCCACATGATATGTAGGAGGTTGCCCTGGTGATAGCATTCTCTCCAACATAGTGGCGATATTGTGGGGTTTATTGTATGTAAACGCATGGGAGTCAAGTACCATCTGTCGAGAATTTTGTGGATTGTCCCAGTGGTCAACACATGCCAAAGAGGTACTATTGTGCTTTATTGCTAGCTGCCATTGTGGTAAAGTGAAAGACATTTGCAGCTCACTTTCCCATTTCTCCATCGCTGGTATTTTAACGTGGGAGGATTGGGAGTTACAAAATTTATAGCATTTGGATATGCCTTTAGTACTGGGATTGTGTTTGTTCAGTAGAAAATTCCAAATGGAAAGTGGGATTTTCGTATTTAGGATTTAATGTTTTTGTTTGTAGTGATTAATTTGCAGGATCATAAGGTCATCTAGGGAAGTTGGGTTCACTATATCTTCCGTAGAGAAGTGGAGGCCTTTTTGTTTCCAGTGGTGTGTGGAAAAATTTTGTATAAGAAATTCATAGGTCATTAGTGGTATGTTGAGTTGAAAGAGTGTTTCATTAGGGAATTGCTTTCTGATCAATAATGACCAGGCTGTGAGTGTTGCTTGTATGGTAGGGTAGGATGGTGTAAATGGTTTGTGATGAATAGTAGATGCCATTAGCAGTGCCATTGGGTTGTGTCCCGGGGTGATGGCACGTTCAATGTGAGACCATAGATTATCCTCCTGGCAAGAGAACCAGTATTTCACCTGGTCCAGTAAAGACGCTTGGTAATAAGCATGGGCGTTGGGTAGTCCTCCACCTCCTAGTTTCCTATGTTTATAAAGAGTGGCTAGGGCTACCCTGGGTTTTTTGTTTAGCCAGATACATTTATTCAGGCTTGAGGCTAAGTCGGTAAAGAATTTTTGAGGGATGGGAATTGGGAGAGTTCTAAAGAGGTAGAGCAATTTGGGGAGTGTTTGCATTTGGTAAGCTGCAATGCTTCCCACCCATGTTAAGTGAATCTTTGATAATTGGATGAATTCCTTCTGTATTTGTGATAGGAGGGGTAGATAATTGGCGGTGTACAGATTAGAGGTAGGATGGGTCAGTTGTATACCCAGATATGTGATAGAGGGTAGATCCCAGGTGCAAGGGAATATCTCTTGAAGTTTGGATATATTTTTTTGTGGAGAGGTTTAACGGAAGAGCGTAGCATTTAGTGGTGTTGATCTTATGGTAAGTCATTCTTCCAAATTGATGTAGGATTTTTTTTAACTGTGTGTAAGGAAGATTCAGGCTTGGATAGTGTTAGTATGACATCGTCGGCAAAAAGCCCAATTTTGTGGGTCTTCTGTCCTACTGTGAGACCGTGGATGTCAGTTGTGTTCCTTATGAGTTCTGCTAGCGGTTCGATAGCTAGAGAAAATACAATTGGGGATAGTGGACATCCTTGACGCGTACCGTTGGTCAGGTTGAAGGGGTCAGATAGCATGCCTGAGGTATATACTTTGGCTGTGGGGTTAGAATATAGGGAAATTATGGCTGTGTGAACAAATCCTTTTAGACCGAATTTAGTGAGTGTTTCAGATAGGTATTTATAGTGCACCCTATCAAATGCCTTTTCTGCATCTAAGCCTACAAATATACTGGGAGTGCGTGTTATTTCAGCGTGTCTTATTAGATTGATCATCCTTCTGGTACTATCTGGGGCTTGTCTGCCTTTAACAAATCCCACCTGTTCTAGGCCTACAAGGGTGGGGGATGATATCCAGTAATCTATTGGCGATTGCTTTGGCATATATTTTGAGATATGAGTTTAATAGGGAAATGGGTCTAAAGTTTTGGGGCTGGGAGGGGTCTTTTCCTGTTTTTGGTATAGTTACAATTATGGCCTGTAACATTTCCTTTGGGAAGCTACCTGATTCTGCTGCTTTATTAAAAACTTCTACTAATCTGGGAATCAGAAGGGGGGAGAATGCTTGATAACACTCTGCTGAGAAACCATCTGATCCGGGGGATTTATTTTTTGGGAGGCGTTTGATCACATCCTCAATTTCAGCTTCAGTGAATGGCCTGTTCAAAGTATGTAGTGTGTTCGCATCTATCGCAAGAAGATTAATTCTCTGGAGAAAATCAGTGATATCTTTATCTGTGGGCTGATAAATGTTCTTATCCTGGTTAAGATTGTATAGAGAGTCGTAGTAGTCTTTGAAGGCATTTGCTATATCTTTGGGGTTGGTATATAATCTATTGTTCTCATGGTGTTGAAGCACTGAGATATTTGCCCCAGTTTGACGTTTTTTAATTTGTGAGGCTAAAAGTTTGCTCGCTTTGTTACTCTGGGAGTAGTATGAGAGTTTAAGCCTTTTAAAGTATAAATCATAATCATGTTATAGTGTTTGTTTTAGTTCTTCTCTGCAGGTGTTTAGTTGGAGGAGTAGGGAGTGATCGGGCGATTGTTTGTGTCTGGTCTCCAGATCCGAGATGCTTTTATGTAGTCGTTCTATATGCCGCATTTTTTTTCTTTTCTCTCTAGCAGCTATTTGTATAAGCACCCCCTAGAGAAGGCCTTGTGTGCGCACCATACTGTGCTAGGGCGAGTCCCCCGGTGTTCATTTAATGTAAAATATTCCTCTAATTTTGTTTGCATTTCCTCCCTAATTTGGGGTAGAGAAAGAAGATAGGTGTTGTTACGCCATAGGGGTGCGAGATTGGCTTTGCGGGTATCCATAATGTCTATCGTAATGGGGGCATGGTCAGTCTAGGTGATATTGTGGATAGGTGCTTTGACCACATTTTGTAAGGTGAACTTATCTGTAAGAAAGAAATCGATTCTGGAGTAACTTTTATGTAGTGGTGAGAAGTACGTATAGTCCCTCTCTGTGGTGTGGAGGCATCGCCATGGGTCATATAGCTCTTCTGATAGGCAGTAATGGCCCAGGGATGGTCTACGCTTCCTCCCCACAGAGGAGTCGTCCATTTTGTCATTCAAGAGTACATTGAAATCTCCACATATCAATAACTTGCCTTTTCGCAAACATTTAGCCTTTTTTAAGGTTTTGTGTATGAGTTTCATTGGTCTTTTCGTGGGAGCATATATATTTCCAATGTATATGTATCGTTACTGATTTCAGCAATCAAGATAATATACCTACCAAAGCAATCAGTGTATTGTTCTAGAAGTTTAAAAGTGACAGAGTCCTTGATGGCTATTAATACCCCATTGTGTTTGCAAGAGTTATTTGCTGTAAAAATGTGTGGGAATCTGATGTGGGTGCATTTTGGCACGCTCAGTTCTGAAAAGTGTGTTTCCTGTACACAGAGAATGTCGCAGTTTTTCTGCAGGGCTGTGTTCCACATCATTCTGTGTTTAAATGGGCTGTTGAGTCCTCTATTATTAAGAGACATTAGTCTAAGAGACATTCATTTCTTGTGTGGTGCTTAGGAGCCATCTAATAGTGCAAGTCGGTATTTGCAGTAAAAGAGTTAGAGCCTCTAGGACAGTGGAAAGGGATTGTCTGCTTGACATACCTGTGAGTGGAAAGCTCCAGTAAGTAAAATGAACTCCAGTAAGAGGAATAAGTAAAAGAACTGAGAGAACTGGAATTGAAAACAATAGAACAGTCAACAATAACTGGGTGAATTCGGGAATATCCCAGAAAACCGAGTGGGGTAAAGTCATGTATTTATCTTCCGGTACATTAGCTTTAGTGAAGCTTGATGTTTAGGGTGATGCCGCAAGTGGGTTCGCCAATAGTTTGGACGGGTAGATTTCTTCACATGTAGTCATCCATTGTATTTCCCTCTGTAGTTGTGGTGTTAGGACCTGCTTTAGAGGTCCCCGGGCCTTTTCCCTCTGAGTTGTTCTCGGTAGGGAGAATTCTCCACTTGCTCAGCAATACCAGGCCTTTTTCTAAAGATGAGATGGTGTAAGATTTGTTGCCCAGAGTAATTAATAGTTTGGCTGGGAAGCCCCATCGATACAATATCTTGTGATTCCGCAGAGATTTAGTAATCGGGATCAGGTTGTTCCTGGCTGACATGGTGGCTTGTGAGAGGTCAGCATATAGGGTTATCCCTGCATATGGGTCCAGGAGGTTGTTTTGTCTAGAGAACCGCATGAGTTGGTCCTTTATATGGAAAAAGTGAATCCTAGCAATAACATCTCCAGGAATTCTCTCTGGGAGGTGTAGGGGCTTTTGCAGCCTGTGGGCTCTATCGATGCTGACATCTGCAGGTGATAGGGATGGCAGAGTTTTCATCATAAGTTGTTGGAGGAATGAGCTTAAGTCAGCTGGTTTCACAGATTCGGGGACCACCCTAAATTTCACGTTGTTTCGTCGTGAACGGTCTTCGAGGTCAGCGACCTTTAACCTGAGGGCTTTAAGCTCATCCTCCACATCCACGTGCGCATCCACTAGCTCATTATGGGCTGCTGAGAAATTGTCCATTTTAGTTTCTACGTAATCTAGCCTGTTACCTAGTGCAGTCATTTCCTTATGTGTGGAGCGTATTACATTAGTGATGTCTTGTTGTATGGCCCTCCTTAATGTGAGAATCATCTCTTTCATGGTAACATCTGTCAGGGGCAGACCTGATGTGGGGAGAGCATCCAGCTTCTGGCTGTACTCATTAGTGTGTTCCATGTCACTTTCCTCATTGATCTGTACAGCATCAGTATCATCTGGGGAGTTTAGCTTTCTCTTTTGTTTAATGGGGCTATTTGAAGCTGGGTGCGGAGGGTTCAGTGCGGTGTTAATGTCAGATGACTCACCGGCTTCAGAACATGCCACTCTGCTGCGAGGAGATGTTGCGCCGGTGCCATCTTGTGACAGGCTAGCTGGGACCGTCGTATAGAAGTCGGTCAGCTTCCGAGGTGCCTCTCTCTCCTTTCATTTAGCCATCAGTGTGGCTCGGTTCCCTGCTGTTTCTGCCGTTCATGTGGCCATTGTTAGCTCACTATTAGCCGCTGTTAGTAGCTTCTGAGCACTTGGTGTGACGGAGCTCTCTCCTCACTGCTCCATCAGCTCCGGACGCCGGCTCCGCCCAGAGATTCCTTATTTTAAACTGTGAATATATGTTGGCTTCCTTTACTCTTGTCAATCTCTTTGCCCCTAATACAGGCCAGATTGACTTCCTAGATAAACTTTTTGATACCCCTCAATACTGCACACAACCCTTTATGATCATTCGGGGGGGATTTCAATCTGGTTATGTCACCCTCTAGAGATAGACAGACCCTCTTCAGTACTGTACCATCCAAAAGAATCTCGTCCCAAGCTAATGCTTACCGTAAATGTATTAGGGCCCGCCGACTATGTGACTCATGGAGGTTTAAGGATCCCTCTGCTAAACGTTTCACGTTCTACTCCCCAGCTCATAAAATGTACTCACGCCTCGACCACTTCTTCATCTCAGCCCCCCTCCTCCCTTACGTGGTTGAGTCTGATATATCCCCCATTACGTGGTCGGATCATGCACCCATCATCCTGGATCTTATGCTTTCTCAGGCCTACACCAAATCCTGTCATTGGTGTCTTAATGATCATCTCTTACAGTCCGAGGTATCCCAATCTATTTTAGCAAAGAGTTTGGTAGACTATTTTCAGCTCAACACTGGGTTGGTGTTGGGGGTTTCTACACTGTGGGAGGCACACAAGGCTGTATTTCGTGGTGCATCCATAGCTGAAAGTTCTAGATTGAGGAGAGATAGAGATGGGTTTATACAGTCCCTGACGTCCGCTCTGATAGTTGCAGAGCGGAAGCTGTTGTGTGCTCCCACGGTGGTGAAACTACATAAAGTCACCTCCCTCAGAGAACAAATTAAATCAACACAGCTTGACAAGACAGCCAGATCCTTACTCTGGATGAAACTTTTATGAATTATAATAAAATTTTATGAATATTCTAATAAACCTCATAGAATGTTAGTCAATAAACTATGCCCGCGTCCATTTAGTTCGTTCCCTGACTTTCTCCAACAGGCAGATGGTTCTAGAGCTCATTGCCCTCATGAGATGTCCAAAATATTTGGCGACTTTTACAGTAAACTCTATAATTGTCTGACCCCGGAGAATCACTTCAATTTCACCCAGGAAAAATTTGAGTCTGTAGCAGATCTAGATAGCTTGAATACGGTCATAACAGCTGATGAACTCCTGTCCATAATTAAGACTCTCCCACTGCATAAATCACCTGGCCCTGACAGCTTATCATACTCCTACTACAAAATCTTCTTTGATATCCTATCCCCACACATGTTAACTCTATATTACTCTCTACTTAAAGACACATCCCCACATTCACACTTTTCTCACTCTTACATCTCAGTTATTCCTAAGCCTGGTAAGAACCCCTCTACTAAGGATAACTATAGACCCATAGCTCTTCTAAATTCGGACTATAAAATATTTACCAAAATACTTGCATCCAGATTATCCAGGCTTATTCCCAAACTGATACATAGAGACCAAGTGGGTTTTGTCCCTGGTAGACATGCGGGAGACAACACCCGACGTACGATAGATCTGATAGATCTCCTGGACCGTTCGTCTCGCTCGGCACTGATTCTAAGTTTAGACGCACAGAAGGCCTTTGACAGGCTGAGTTGGCCTTATATGTTTGCCACCTTAAAAATATTAAAAATATATGGCTTTGATGGTCCTTTTTTAAAAGCTTTAGAGGCTGTTTATTCAACTGTCACGGCCCAAGTGCGGATGTCGTCCTTCCTATCGCCCGGCTTTCCCATGACAAATGGAACTCGGCAGGGATGCCCCCTATCGCCATTACTTTTTATCTTATGTTTAGAACCCCTAGTCGAGTCCATCCGCACTCATCCGGACATTCGGGGGGTAGTGATGAGACAAGGGGAATATAAATTGTCTCTTTTTGCAGACGACATCCTGCTTACCATTACCAATCCGTTGATCTCTCTCCCCTCGCTACATAAACTATTAGCTTCCTTTAGTGCCATCTCTGATTATAAAGTTAATACTTCCAAAACTGAAGCCCTCCCCATACACATAACACCATCTCAGCTTAAAGACTCATACTCCTATAAATGGTGCACTTCCTCTCTCAAATATTTGGGTGTTCTTCTTACCCTCTCCTATTCATCCCTCTATTCTGCTAACTTTCCACCTCTGATTCTAGATATCAACAAATCCCTGTCGACCTGGACAAAGTATCCTCTGTCCCTGCTAGGTAGGATCAACGTCCTCAAAATGTCTATTTTACCCAGATTGCTTTACCACTTTGAAACACTACTGGTTGCCCTGCCTTCCCCTCAACTAAAAGCACTTCAGAGGAGCTTCCTAAAATTTATATGAGATGGTAGGGCTCATCGCATTGCAAGCTTGGTGTTTTTTTCCCTAAGATCCAGGTAGGGTTTGGGAGCCCCGGACGTTGCTAAATATTACTTCGCTACGCACTTAAGGGCCATTACCTTTTGGTCCTCTCTGCACGCACCGAATCAGTGGACTGCCATTGAGAAAGGAGTACACCCGGTTCACCCATGCTCCTTGGTGTGGGATACCCCTCCCTCCCTGGAACCCATTTATAAACACCAGTGCACTGCTCCAATGACCTTTACCCTAGACATCTGGCGTAAATGTTTAAAGGACTATTCTCTCACCTCACCTTGCTGTCCTCTAGTGAATGTGCTCTTCAATTCATTCATACCAGACAGTATGTCCCTAGGTAGGGTCTTCTCATGGTTACACGCACCTTTTTCAGCTACGGAATTTGGTCCATCCTATCACGTGGAGATTATATACCTTCAATACTTTATGTGAGAAATTTGATCTACCCTCCCACCTTTTACATTTTTATTCACAGGTTAGACACTTTTTTCACTCTAAAGCCTCAACCTTAACCCTTGATAACCCAACTGCCTTTGAATATCTATGTTCTCAGGGCCCTTACCAACGACATTTAATATCCTGTTTCTACCACATCCTCCATGAGTCGACTCCTCTAGAGGAGACCACGCACCACTATATGAAAAGGTGGTCCCATCTATTGGCTCGACCTATCACTGTACAGTTGTGGGACAAGATTTAGTCCTCTGTTTTCAACTCCTCCAAATGTGTCACTCAAAGGGAGACATCCATCAAGATTCTTATGTTTTGGTATAAGACTCCTGATGTAATTCACAAATACGACCCCTCAGTCTCGCCGCACACCTGCAAGCTTTAGTCTGCACTTGAAGTAAAAATAAGCTGGGAATTTTTTTAAACCACTAATTATTGCAGTTAGGTTAATCATTAAATACTTCTTTTTTTTTTTTTTTTTTCAACAGGTATAATGACATTACTTTGTCTTAATATGAGTTTACAGTATTCCCATTTAAAGCAGAATTCAGACTGGGAGAAAGAAAGGCAATGATCTGAGACAGTCAGATTCTATTACATGCACATGTACTTGCTGACAAGAAAAGAGATCATATTGAGCAAATTGTTGACCGTATTCATTTTTTTGCTGCTCCTTCACTATCCAGTCACAGGCTTGGGCCAAGGAGATGGCGAAGCTATATTGATTAACTGCAGTGAAGAAAAGTCAGGTCACCAACTTGTCAGGGCTGTTTAAATCTCAGGACTGATTGAACAGAATCCCTTGGCAGGTTAAGCTTTAAATATCCTCCTCCACATGCACCTGACACATATTCTCAATTTATCTTGCATCTGTATTGCATAGGAATAGTTTCCATATCCATGTCATTTGCATATCTCCATAAGAGTTGCATGATGATGCAGAAATGCAAAACACAAATACTGACATTTATTTTTTCCAGGCAGCGTCCATAGCAGGTGGACAAGGTAAATATTTCTCATTCGGTATTGTAAACTGTTTTGTAAATGTCTCTTGTATTCATCATTATGGTACCTCTACCACAAGTAGATTAAAATCTTATGTCTTCCTAAGAGCCATATAAGTGAAGGAAATCTCATGAGAATTACATTTTTTCTTTTGTTGGTTTAAAATTACAGACCATTGCCTTCCTGCTGCTTTTCGTACCGTATTTTCGGCGTACAGTATTTCCATTTTATGGAGACACATTTTTCAAGTGATTGTTGAAGCCCATTAAACTACTAGAATTGCTCAACGCTTTTAGAAACGAAAACTCATGGGGTTTTACTTCCCATCTTTTTTTGCCTTCAGCACTGAAGAGAAAACAAAGGCTCATGTTTTATGCTTTTTGGTGAATGTTGCAGTTTGATAGTTCTCACTTCTTTGCAGTTGACTTTAACCCTTTGACAGTTGTACAGAGCCTCTGGGAGCAAAAGGGTCTTTCTTTAGAAAATACAGAGCTTTCCTTTTCTGGCATTGAACAGGTTTACGTCTGCTCTTAACTGAACATTGGCTGAATGAAACATTATATTGTGTTTAATAATAGAATAATAAGGAGAAGCTAGTACAATTCCATTCCCAGTTCAAAGAATTGATGTTACTGCTTGGAATGCTGGAATCTGTACACAGCAGTAATAAAATATTTGTTTTCTTTTTCCTTTTTCTGTCTTCGAGCCATTTCAAAACCCATTCTCATTAAGATAAAGGCAGAGATGTAGATTGGAGAAACCAAGCTCACATAATACCAATTTGTTAAACCCTGCTGTGAAATAGATTATTTATTATAATGCTTTCAAACTATTAAGATTGTTCTATCATCTAATAATTTAAATATGAAGTACCTAATCAAACCCCTAATTTGGCCTTTCATACCCTGTGGGCAAGCCAATAAAACACATGGATGATATGCTTTATAAAAATATACTCTTTTTTTTTTTTTTCTTTTTTAATCATGCTAAAAATACAGGATCATTTCGCTAACTATACATTATGTTTAACAGCTACAATTGTGTCCAGTTTGGCAATACAAACCAGCAGAAGGCAACCAGATTTTAGTCTCTTGACAACTTCAAAGGTCCATGTTGCATGATGTCTCTTTTTTCCTAAGACCATTAACATGTATTTATACTCAAGACAGCAAGCATGTTAAGATTATAGAACATCATCCTCTCTCCTTGTTCCTTTATTATTCCGGGGATGGTCGGTAGTTCACAGAGGTAACCAAGGTAGAAACCTTGAGAAAACACTGTAAAGTGCACAGAACACGGGACAGCACTGGATTTTTGGTAGGATCAATGAGCATTTTTTTTTTGTACTTATCAAACTATTATAATTAAATTGTATATTTATCAAACTAAAAGGTAGCAAATAAGAGAAATTCAGTGTTAGGGTTTGCATTCACAGCAATTTTAATGTTTAAAAATATGCCATAAGAGCAATGAGTGAAAACTGAATTAATAACATTGCAGAAGAAGTCAAGTATAGTGGGACTAAAAACTGGCAATATGTACACAGTCAATGTGTAGTTATATGCTAAATGTATACCAAAATGTACACCAATAAATAATTGACCCGTTGTGAAAAATAAGATGATGCTGAACTACACCCTATGATAATGTGCTTGCTTTTCATGATTCTTATTTATATTTTTATTCTCATCAACGTTGTAGAAACTGTTTATTGTAGAGTGGGAAAAAATATGTTTTGAACCACATTACATACCCTGAGAGTCCCAAGCAAATCCTTGGCTGCCAAGTGAATCTCATAGACCTTTACAGCTGAACTCCAGACAAAACAGTTAGATCCACAGTTGATATACACTTTTGATAATTGTTATCATTGTCTTAACCTTTGCAGCTCTGTTTATTCAGTCCTGTGAGACGGTCACTCACGTGTACAGTGTATGTTTGTCCAGGAAATCAGACAATATTGAAGTTGAGCATTACATTCTGAGCAATGACCATATCACCATGAGACTGAACAATGAAGGAACAGCATTACACTAATAAGGACATCCCTTCGCTTCTTCCCTCCTGTTAGCTTATGCATACTTTGACTGATAGCAACAGATCACTGTTTTTCTCTATGCAGTGATCTTCCATCTCCCACTCTGAGTGGTATTGTTTAGGGGGTTAGAGAGAATTCAGGTACTTATGATAGTCCTATATTAAAATAAATTGAATGATTTTTATTGACTATATAAGTGAACATTTGAATAGTTTATATATCTAAAAATATCAGCTTGAATGCTTGGACTGTGCACTTGTGTTTGACAACCGTGCATAGTTTTCTGAAAACAATTTATTGCTATTTGACTTGTAACTGACAAGCTGGTATTGCAAAATTCAACAGTAAGCGCATTAAAAAAAATCAAGTGTTAAAAGTGTTCAAACTGGAAGAAATATTATTTTTCCGCTTCATGCATCTTGTTAATTTCCAAAAACCTTCACTTGTGTGAAGACTGAGTGAGATTGTGGGCTTGGGTTTATAGGGCTACAAGAGTTTGTTTATGGATAAAGATGTCCATATATTTCATGTTTGTACTTGGATTTAAGTTCACATTAGGAAAACCATCAGGAAAAAAGATTATCCTCTATGGAACCCTGGTATCTAAATATTTGCCCTTTAGTCTGCAGGGTAAAAAAGGAGCAAGGTGTCACTTTTATACTGGCACTGTAGACTGATCTGATTCCCTAATTAGAAATGGTATCCTTCTTTCTGATGTGCTCAAAGTTCCAAAGTTGGGACCTGCTTATGATGATATGGCACCACAATACCAGATTTAATAAGTTGCAGGTACTTAACTTATCTTAATGTTGCATCCAGACAGCCCTTTAAGTGGGCTTTAATGCCTGGGAGATGGGATGGCTTCAGTATCATGTGACCGCTCCCACAGCAGTCACATGATTGGGAGCCAGTCTCACTGACTCACAATCGTCACTTTTTTTTTTTTTAATAAACCTTTTATTTGGAAGGTCAGAATATATTCAATATACAATAGTATGTGCGCGTGTGTATGTATGTGTATATATTTATGTGTGTGTGTGTGTGTGTGTATATTTACAGTGGAGACGGAAAGTATTCAGACCCCCTTAAATTTTTCACTCTTTGTTATATTGCAGCCATTTGCTAAAAGTTCATTTTTTTTTCCTCATTAGTGTACACACAGCACCCCATATTGACAGAAAAACACAGAATTGTTGACATTTTTGCAGATTTATTAAAAAAGAAAAACTGAAATATCACATGGTCCTAAGTATTCAGACCTTTTGCTCAGTATTTAGTAGAAGCACCCTTTTGATCTAATACAGCCATGAGTCTTTTTGGGAAAGATGCAACAAGTTTTTCACAAATGGATTTGGGGATCCTCTGCCATTCCTCCTTGCAGATCCTCTCCAGTTCTGTCAGGTTGGATGGTAAACGCTGGTGGACAGCCATTTTTAGGCCTCTCCAGAAATGCTCAATTGGGTTTAAGTCAGGGCTCTGGCTGGGCCATTCAAGAACAGTCACGGAGTTGTTGTGAAGCCATTCCTTATTTTAGCTGTGAGCTTAGGGTCATTGTCTTGTTGAAAGGTAAACCTTTGGCCCAGTCTGAGGTCCTGAGCACTCTGGAGAAGGTTTTCATCCAGGATATCCCTGTACTTGGCCGCATTCATCTTTCACTTGATTGCAAGCAGTCGTCCTGTTCCTGCAGCTGAAAAACTTCCCCACAGCATGATGCTGCCACCAACATGCTTCACTGTTGGGACTGTATTGGAGAGGTGATGAGCAGTGCCTGGTTTTCTCCACACATACCGCTTAGAATTAAGGTCAAAAAGTTCTATCTTGGTCTCATCAGAACAAAGAATCTTATTTCTCACCATCTTGGAGTCCTTCAGGTGTTTTTTTAGCAAACTCCATGCAGGCTTCCATGTGTCTTGCACTGAGAAGAGGCTTCCGTCGGGCCACTCTGCCATAAAACCCCGACTGGTGGAGGGCTGCAGTGATGGTTGACTTTCTACAACTTTCTCCCATCTCCCAACTGCATCTCTGGAGCTCAGCCGCCGTGATCTTTGGGTTCTTCTTTACCTCTCTCACCAAGGCTCTTCTCCCCCGAAAGCTCAGTTATGCCGGAGGCCACTGTGCTCTTAGGAACCTTAAGTGCAGCAGAATTTTTTTGTAACCTTGGCCAGATCTGTGCCTTGCCACAATTCTGTCTCTGAGCTCTTCAGGCAGTTAATTTGACCTCATGATTCTCATTTTGCTCTGACATGCACTGTGAGCTGTAAGGTCTTATATAGACAGGTGTGTGGCTTCCCTAATCAAGTCCAATCAGTATAATCAAACACAGCTGGACTCAAATGAAGGTGTAGAACCATCTCAAGGATGATCAGAAGAAATGGACAGCACCTGAGTTGAATATGAGTGTCACAGCGAAGGGTCTGAATACTTAGGACCATGTGATATTTCAGTTTTTCTTTTTTCATAAATCTGCAAAAATGTCAACAATTCTGTGTTTTTCTGTCAATATGGGGTGCTGTGTGTACATTAATGAGGAAAAAAAAAAAGAACTTAAATGATTTTAACAAATGGCTGCAATATAACAGAGTGAAAAATTTAAGGGGGTCTGAATACTTTCCGTCCCCACTGTGTGTAATACATATATATATATATATTAAAATGAAACATATGCAAAGTATGTTAATACATATGAAAACTGGTTACAATTATCATATTTGCAGCTGTCTTGAAAAGTAAAAAAAAAAGCGAAGGAAAGAATGAGCCATGGTATAGCACTCAGATTGACATAATGAAGTGTAGCAACACCAGGCAGAAGAAAGATCAATAAAGGCATGGTAAAGAAAACCTTGTATGCCTTACAAAAAGGGAATATCCCAGTAATCCACATTCTTATTATAGATATGCATGGTATCATACAAAGTGTGGTAAATATGTTCAGAAAGTTTGATCATTTCTATTCTGGCTAAAATCTGTGACCAGTGTGCAGAAGAAGAATGCCAGTTGTATGATATTACCCATTGAATGGAGACAAAAAAAAGTGTGCAACGCAAGGGGTGGGGATGTCAGGTACTGGGTTGAAAAAGAGGCACGTTTGCATAGTCAAAGAAATAGGGCATCCTGCTATTAGAGATGATTTTGTGGTCGCCCGTTGGCATAGTGGCACAATTATAATCTTTGACCATATTCTATCAGTAACTCTAAGCACACAACCTCCTGTCACCATAAAGACATATGTACAGCAGCTGAGCATTAAAGGGGTTGTAAAGTCAGAAGGTTTTTTTTTATTTTAATGCATTCTATGCATTAAGATAAAAAGCATTATGTGGGCAGCAGTTCCCTTCCCCCCTAATACTTACCTGAGCCCCCTCTAGCTACAGCAATGTTGTAGGAATGTCTCGGCCATCTGGGACTCCTCTCCTCACTGGCTGAGACAGCAGCGCAGCGCCATTGGCTCCCATTGCTGTCAATCAAAGTCAGTCAGCCAATGAGAATAGAAAGGGGGCGGGGCTGGGCCGAAGCTCCATGTCTGAATGGGCAGGGAGCTGTGACTTGGCTCTGGTGCCCCCATAGCAAGCTGCTTGCTGTGGGGGCACCCAACAGGAGGGAGGAGCCAAGGGGAGCTGAAGAGGGACCAGAGAAAAGGCTGATCCAGGCTGCTCTGTGCAAATCCACTGCAATAAAGCAGGTAAGTATAACATGTTTGTTATTTAAACAAACAAAAAAAAAGACTTTACAATCACTTTAAAGCCTACTGTTTTTGCCACTGCATGTATGCAGTGGTTAGAAAGAGGTTAAAGAAGAAAACACAAACAGAAAATGGGTTTAACTGTTTCATGGGAATCCATTTTAGGATTCTGCCTAGTGGTGTGGATTGCTGTAGAGAAGAAGAGCACCATTTCTAGCTGGCTACAGTTGATAAAGAATGTCTGCATTTGAAAACAGTCCTTAAAAAAATATTCTCTATAGTGCACTTTACTACAATATAGAATACAACTGAAGTTCACAAAATAAATCAAACGTTTAATAAACACAGTGGCTTGTCTTGATAGGTATGTGTTGGACAAAGGAAAAATTAGCATCTGCTGGTAGTCATTCATCTGTGAAGGTACATGCTGTAATCACTTGAGGATTAAGCATCACCCCTTTCATTATATTTTCAGTGACCTACAGCAGAGCTTATTAATTCTATTAATTGTGCCTTCATTACATTTATTTTGACCTGTCACAAAGCAGCATATGAACAAAACTTGCCTCGGAAAATCTAAACTCCCTTAACAATAAAAATGCCATTCCATGTACTTTCAGGTAATTTGTGATTGTAACATGTAACTTAATTACTGCTACTAATTTACCTAGGGCTTACACCAGTTTATCATGATTTAGCCGTAAGCCACAGGGTAAAAATCCTTTATCAAAGCAATTTTTTAGAAAGCAATTGTAATGAAAAAGCATCATAATGATAATATACAAAACTGACACACAAAATGCCCAACATCTTTATTTTTAAGATATCTTGTATCCTTTATAAAATGTAATATAACAAAAATATAACAAGTAGCCATTTAGTGTCGGGGACTAGATTAGTGGAAAATCCACAAAATGGTTGGTCATGGTCATAAAGATGGAAATTTATCAAGGGATTAGCGGGTTATCTTATACTTTACTATGTCATCCTAATATATGAATCCTGTGTGATTTTGCTTGTATGAAATAAAGCATGAATCATTAAAGGTTTAGTTCACCGTTGCTAGCTTTTTCCAAACACATCCCCAAGCATTACATTATCCTCAGTACATATCAAGGTAATGCCCCGTACACATGATGGGACTTTTTGACAACAAAACCGTGGATTTTTGTTCGAAGGATGTTGGCTCCAACTTGTCTTGCATACACACGGTCACACAAATGTTGGCCAACAATTACGAACATGGGAACGTGGTGACGTACGACAAGCCAAGAATAGAAGTTCAATAGCCAGTGCGGCTGCTTCTGCTTGATTCTGAGCATGTGTGAACTTTTGTGCATCAGAATTGTGTACGAACGGAAATTCAGACAACAAAGTTTTGTTGGTGGAAAATTTGAGAACCTGCTAGCCAACATTTGTTGGTGGAATGCCCGACGACAAATGTTCGATGGAGCATACACACGGTCGGACTTTCAGCCAACAAGCTCACATCCAACATTTGATGTCGGAAAATCAGTTTGTGTGTACGGGGCATTCGAGTAAACTGCAGTGCATGACTTTTACCTATAGGTAAGCCTATACTAAGGCTTACCTATAGGTACAGTGTAGTAAATATCTCCTAAACGTGCATCGTTTAGGAGATATTTACTTTTGATGCAGCAGTCGATGTCACTAGCGCATGTGCTCTGAAGGAACAGCATAACGTGCTGTTCCTTCAGAGTCCTGTGCCGCGAAGAACAGCTCTCGTGCATGCGTGGGAGTGATCTCATAGCAGCTCTGGCCACTCACACAGCTGTAGTCAGTGAACCTGGAAGGAAGACCGTGAGAAGATGGAAGTGCCTTCAGTGGTGACACCACGCCAGTGGATGGCTTCGTTCTAAGGTAAGTTTCACATAATGTGCTAGTATGCGATGCATAGCACATTATGGCTTTACCTTGCAGGATTAAAAAAAATAAAACAAAACCGTGGTTTTACAGCTTTAATATATTTTGTAAAAGAATGCTTCCTATTTTATCTGCTCTTTTCATCATATTCCACTCTTCATCCTGCAGATAGCAGGACATACCAAGTGTTGGGTGAGTGGCCCCAGAAAATGAGCACTGAGCTTTGTTCCCTACCCATGCATGCACAGACTGCTCTCTTCCACTCACAGAATGCTGAGCTGCAAGAAAGATTTTGGACTGCAGTTTTGTGTGTGTTACAACCTGCTCAAGGGCATCTTTAGTACGACTTTTGAGCGTGACAGGGACGATATAAATCATCTGTAAAAATGTGACTTTAAAAGTACATCTCCTGTTTTAGGCAACCTTATTGTGCATCAAAGCGAATAATTATGCCCCTATTTGTGGTGCTGATACCATTTCGCTGAGATTTTGATGTAACGCAAAAGGAATATCTTTCAACCTCTCAGGGAACATTACGTTTAACCACCCTCATCCAACTTTCCTTTTATTTGGATGTTTTATGTCAAATTTAACAAGCTCTACCTATTGGAATACAGATCACTGAATGGAATATAATTGTTGGAAAGTGTTAAAGTAGATGAAAACCCTAGCTGAATGACATTTAGGCCAGCTTCACTCCTGTCCTGTGCTGTGCGTTAACGCACATGCGTTTCATCCCAATAAAGCAGCCCGAGAAATTATATCTGACCCTTTATTTGGAAATGCAACACATAAGCACTTGGCAGCATGCTGCAATGCAGAGGCACTGCTTTGGTGTGCTGTGTGCATGTGCATGGTAAGCTAATGTGTGCTTTAGTAACTCTGCATGCTACCACAAAGCCATTATGCCAACCTAATTAGATCCAAGGAGAAAGGATAGAAGACTCAACATAGCGTAAAACTGTATATAAAATGTTTTTTAAAAAAAAGGTAAAACGCTCACATTTCAGTAAACATCAAAAGGCATGGATTGAATGATGCATGGAAAATCAAGTTGTAGTGGCATAGACAGGACAGTAGACCCAACGCATTTCATCTCAGACATCATCATGGATCTATGTCCTAATGGAGTACTGATGAGAAGATTCTGAGTTTTGTCTCTGAAGGCCCCTATATGTCTACACACCATATTATACTGGCTCCAGTGGCTGTTGATAAATCCTCCTAACATTATAAGATTCATTGAAGAAGATTCCAGCAAACCATCTATACCTAGGTGTTGAGTCACCACTGCCTGTTTAACCCATTTTGTATAAGCTGAATAGGGTCCATATGTTCCAGTAAGCCTCCTTCTATCACATTTGGTGGCAGAAGTCTATCACAGCGGTGATTCATTTTGTTTTGGGTTACTAATAATCACTATTTGGCATTACAAAGTTTATGGACTCACTTATATGAACTGTATAAGCGTTCTGTTATTGTGTTAATTTTTTAATGATTTACTATCATTCTAATCATTTTTACCTATATGTTTAGCGCTGCACTGTTTATATCCATTTTTTTGCACAAGTTGTCCCTTGTAGTGCTGGCTGCTTTGTTATATAATTGTATTTATTTGAACACCAAGTACGGTTTAATATTACACTAATTGTCATAAACTTTTGCAGTTTAAACTACTTTTTCATCCCATTTTTTCATCCACTGCAAATCTGTGCTTCTAATCTCCTGCAGTCACAACCTTCAATATGACAATGACTACATGGCAATTCCCAAGAAGGGTTTCCTGATGGTGAAACCATTGGCCATGCCTGTGTATTGTGTATTAAAGTGACCACTTTTGGATGCCATTAAAAGCTTATGATGTCAACCTATTGCAGCAAGCATTTGTAGAAGAAAGTGACAAGGTTACTAGGTTTTATTTGATTGAAAGCTACTGATCTAACAATAATTAGAAAATGTAACATGTCATAGTGTGATATTTTAGTGATTGGGTCAATATACACATTTTGAATGCCATTTAAACTTGATAATGCAGACAATGAATGAAGTAATATTAAAAACAAAATTAAATATGAACATCAGCATTATTTACAGTATGATGAAATTGATTCAAAGTCTGTGTCTTGGTTAGCAACTATAATGTAAATTAAACTTTCCCACCTTATATCTATATGGCCTGGCGTAGCAATGACTGGTAGGATTTCTGTTTAAAGCCAGCATATAACTCGCAAAGCTTCCCAACAGCGCATTTTTATACAAACATACTACTTCACAGCATGATTCTATTTACTAATGTGCTAAAGGAGCTATGCTGGTAAAGCAAAAGGTATACATTGCACAATATGGGGAGCATATATATCAGAACACACATAGGCTCTTTGAACTGGTATCTGTCATTGAGGAGGATAAACAATAAAGTATATCTGAAGCCGAAAGTTTTATTTTCATTTTTAATAGAATGGAAAATGGTTACAACTACTGTCCATTTTTTTTTTCTGTCTCCACTTGGGGAAATTCATCTTCATTTATTGGCCTGTAGGCAAAACAAAAAGTCAGCATAAATCTCCTGAAAGTGATAAATATTCCCTCTTAGTTGTCACCAGTACAAGTGTCCCCATTGGAAGAGTTTACCTATATTAGTGTTTTGGTGACTATGGTCATTCAATAGGGATGGGCCAAACAGACTCCTGTTCAGTTCGCACCAGAACTTCCGAACGCTGTGAAAGTTAGGACCCGAATAACGAACCCCGTTAAAGTCAATGGGACCCAAACGTCAAAAGTCACACATGCCCATTTTGAAGGCTTATATGCAAGTAATTGGGCATACAATCGTTATAGGGGTCTGGGTCCTGCCCTGGGGGACATGTATCAATAAAAAAAAGTTTGTAAAAAACGTCATTTTTAAATGAGCAGTGATATTTTTTTTTTTATTAAAGTGAAAGCATAAAAATAAAAAAATCCTTTCAATATAGTGCCTGGGGGTCCCCTTAGTCTACATGTAAAGTGCCAGATCTGTACCATGTCTTGAATCGGCTGCCGCAATAATTGCATTTATAAAGCAAAAAAATTAAATTTTCCCTGCAAGCTGCCTTTATTTTGCTCAGCAACAGCTGGGGAGCCAGTGTGAATGACGAGGCCACAATTTAGTGCACTATACCGTACTGGCACAGGTACTCATTGACGGCCCTCTACTGCATGTATAGCCACTGCAGCATTGCCAAAGTCCAGTTCCACCTGGTGGGCATGTCACAAATCAGGCGGGTTTACGGGCAGGTGGAATTCCCACTAAATTTCAGCCAACTGAGCACTGGCTGTGTATGACCGCCTGAAATGGCTTCAGACTCTTCCGGCCTGTTTTAGTACATCTTGCAACCCTGGGTACATACTTAGTAAATGCTACACTACCAAATTGAGGACATGTGCCATGCATGGCACATGTGTTAACTTTCCCTGTCTAAGGGCTGACAGGTGGTTTGAGCCATTATTGGACACCACCATTCCTGGCTACAGCTGGCATGGTGTGAACCACCTCTGGGCCTGTCCCTGCGGAGCTGCAAGAATCTCTGCTCTGGTGTCCCCTAAACACACCAGCTGAAGCACTGCATGGCACCTTTTAGCCTGACTCATGGAATAGCCCTTTGAACGCTTAGGAGGTACCTGATGTTCATAGGCGAATTCTGCAAAGGAGGGCATGGAGGTGGCGGAGGAGGAGAGGTTAGAGCTCACAGGTCTGGCATTATCACCACCAGCTGTATGGAGATGTGGGGGCACAACAAGCTGCAGCACCGAGCCCTGTCCTGGATCCTTTCGAGTTGCATGAAGCATTACACAGTGTGCTGTCAATAAAATATATTGTCCCTGCCCATGCTTGCTGGACCACGTGTCAGCAGTAAGGTGGATTTTACAGCTGACTGCCTTGCCTAACAATGCAAGAATATTTCCTTCCATGTGATGGCAGAGAGATGGAATGGCCTTACTTGAAAAATAGTAGCGACTAGGAACCTGCCATTGCGGTACAGCACATTGTGCAAATTCACAGAGGTGGGCAGAATCCACTAGGCTGAAAGGCAGAAGTTGGAGAGCCAACAGCTTTGATGAGCTTACATTTAGACGCTGAGAATGTGGGTGGCAGGGACTGTATTTTTTTTTCCGCTGCAGCAGATGGGGCAGAGAAATTTGCCATCAGTGGAGGCTGCTGATAGGTAATGACTCTGTATAGCAGGGGCAGACTGAAGTGGGTAAGGAGGAGGAGGAGGTGCACATTTTTGCCCCTTTTGTGTGCTCTTGCCAACGGGCTGAGTGGTTGGATGTTAAATACCTTGTTAGGCATGTGGTACCAAAATGGTGGGTGTTTTTGCCACATTTGATGTGCTTGAGACACAGTTTGCAAATAGCAACAGTGCGATCTTCTGCAGATGTGCTGGAAAAAGGCCCAGACAGCTGAGCTTTGGGGAGTGGGCCGGGAGATAACAGCTGCAGAATGTGATGGAATAGGGTGGCTGCTCTCTACTCTTTCTTGATGTCGGCCTCCTTGGGGTTGTGCCGCCTCACCTTCAGTTTCCTCCTCTGCTCTATCTGGCACCCAAGTCGCATCAGTGACCTCATCATCATAATCATCATCATCATCTCCATCCCCTCCTTCTTCATCATTACCACCGGAGACAACTTGGCAATACGCTGCATCTTGGGGAACATGAATTCCACTTTGTCTACCAGTGTTCCTCCCTAGGCTCATGTTCCTGTCATCCTCAACCTCAGAACCAACATCTGAATCCAGTAATGGCTGGGCATCATCAAGGAGCAAGTGGCTGATGCTGTGGTCAAATAACTCAGCTGACAGCTCAATGGCTGATGTTGGGGCTATGGCAGGAATAAATGTGGACAATGAGGAAGGTTTATCCACTCTGGCAAATGCAAGGGACTGCACACTTGTCTCAGCTTGCGTGACAGAAGATGAGGAGGATGAGGAAGGTTTAGTAAGCCAGTCCACCACCTCCTCTGCATGCTGTGGCCTGATAGCATGGGCAAACTCACTAAACAGGGGAAATGATGCCCTGCCTGAGGAGTGACCACAACGTCCACCTTTGCCTGTGGACACATTTGTTGCTGGCCCCCTTACAGTGCCAAAGGAACGTCTGCCTCTCCTTTTTGTCCTCCTAGACATTATTGTAATGTTGGGGGTGGCGGTGCTTATAAGCAAATGTAAAGAAGTTGAAATCTGTACGTAGATGCACTTTAATAACTGTAAAGAGGTGTTTAGTGCACTTTAATTTGAGTACTCACGCTACACAGACATACGCCACGGATACACTATAGTATACTGCAATATAATGCGCCAAACGTACAGTAACACACAAAACTGTATTGCGTTAACTGGCAGTAACGCACACAGAACTATATGCCGTTAAACTGGCAGTAACACACACATAAGTAAATGATGTTAAACTGGCAGTAACGCACAAAACTATATGGCGTTAAACTGGCAGTAATGCACGCAAAACTATATGGCATTAAACTGGCAGTAATGCACACAGAAGTAAATGGTGTTAAACTGGCAGTAACGCACGAAACTATATGGCATTAACCTGGCAGTAACGCACACAGAAGTAAATGGCGTTATACTTGCAATATTGCACACAAAACAATATGGCGTTTAAACTGGCAGTAACACATGCAAAACTATATGTCGTTAAACTGGCAGTAACGCACACAGAAGTAAATGGCGTTAAACTTGCAGTAACGCACGTAAAATGATATGGCGTTAAACTGGCAGTAACGCACACAGAAATAGTGTTAAACTGGCAGTAACGCAATCAAATAGACGTGTTCAACTACACTGACGCTATCTGAACTGTCCATACTCTAGCTATACACTAATGTCAAGATTACTGACACAGTCTCACTACACTACACTGAAACTATATGAGCTGTCCCTACTTCACACTAATGTATGTATGAATGACATGGTCTCACTACACTACAGTGAAACTATCTGAGTTGTCCCTACTCTAGCTGCACACTAAGCAAAGCTGAATGATGGTCCTCCTCACTACACTCATGCTATCCCTAGACTGACACTAAACTAATATTCTACACTGACAATTGAAGCAAAATAGCACAGTATAGCACACAAACTAACTGATGGCACTGAACAGAGCCCTGTTCTGTCTCTCTCCATGATGAAATCACATTGAAAATTGCTGCTATTGAAAAAATACTTTCATACTGTGGGGTGGGAATGAGTCTTGGTTGGATAAAGTCATGATGACAGTGTCCAATCATGACTCTGACAGTGCTCTTTGCCCTGATTGCCTGAAGCTTTCACTGCTTTAGCCAATCAGGGCTTGCAATGCACTGTTCAGCACCGCAATGCATTGTGGTCGGTTTGTGGGGCCGAACAAACGGTCGAACTACCCGTTTGTTCGGCTGTTCGTCGAACGTCCAAACAGCTAAAGTTTGACCCAAACTTATGCTCGGGCTGAACCGTTCTCCCATCCCTATACAGAGGGTGACTCTCCTCTCCCAAGAAAGGACACAGACCGTAATAAAACCTGATGGCCGTTCCAACTCCTCACAACTAAAAAAAAAATACGTTTTGGCCTTGGATACACTTTATTATATAATTACATGAATACTTGTCCAGGAAATAAGGAACCAGGTGAGACAGTTGCTTAAAACATAAAACCAATTAGTCCATTGACTGAAGCAGAGGGCAGAAGGTGGTACCTTTCTGATGAGGTTTGTCTTCTGGTCTTTCTGTGATCCCACCAAAATTTAAAATGTGAAGTTTAGGAGAGGAGAGTCTTTAGGGTGCACTTGAAGAAAGCTCTAAGTCTTGCTGTCCTGTTTTTCTGTTGTTCTATATGAGGAATACAACTCTTTCCTGGAGTCATAAGAGTTTTAGCAGCCAGCAGGATGGGAATGCTAGAAGGGATATCATAACACTCTACTAGCCTTGAAAAATACATAGTTCATAGATGGATAGATATTAATGTATATTTTTTAGGACCTGTCCGTTAACCAGTTGAGAACACTGGGTGTACTATACACGTCCAAAAAAACTTCACCAAAGTACACAGGGCTTGTATAGTATGTCATGTCTTGCCCCTCTGTCATGCCCCTTGCACTTTCCAGAAACCCCAAACTGTTGAAATGGCAGTCAGGTTTTGATGGTTTCTTTTTGTTTGCATGCTAGTCATATCGGAAATGAAGAGGTTTCTAAAAACTGTTTATTGTAACTGCTTTTAAAGTGTTAGCTGGTGTTGAGCTTAATTTGTTAATCAAGTCCATCTAAAGCTGCTAGGCTAACACTGCCTTCCTCCAGACAACTGATGCTGCTGTCCAACAGTGTCTGCTTTACTACTTCATCCAGAATGCAGAGACCTTAAGACTAGGGGTGTGTTAATGGCCAGATCACCAAGTAAAATAAAGGGAAAAAAAGCACAAAAAAAAGAACATTAAAACGGAGCGGCACCGAAAAAAATTTTTTTAAAAGTCAGCAGCTACAAATACTGCAGCTGCTGACTTTTAAAACATGGACACTTACCTGTCCAGGGCGCCCGCGATGTCGGCACCCGAGGCCGAAGCGTCTCTCCGTCCTCGGGTGCTGCCGCCTCCATCTTCGGTAAGGGAATCAGGAAGTGAAGCCGTGCGGCTTCACTTCCCGGTTCCCTACTGCGCATGCGCGAGTCGCGCAGCGCAATACGAATGGTCCCTGCTGCCTCTGGGACCCGTGTGTTTCCCAGCAGGCAGCGGGGGGGGAACAGGATGTGGCGTAAATACCCACAGATTCTGCGGCTATCTACGCCGGAAGTGGGTACAGATACCTGTAATATACAGGTATTTGTACCCCCCTCCCCCCTGAAAGGTGCCAACTGTGTCACCGGAGGGGGGGAGGAATCTAATGAGTGGAAGTTCCACTTTTGGGTGGAACTCCACTTTAATGCAACCAGCACATCTACGGAGAGATACAGTAGCTACAATATATTACATTTTTGTTTCTGAGTTTATTATTACCTCTTTAAGTGATGACAAAAGTATCGCCAAATCAATAAGCAGAAATGTAAAAATTGAGAACTGAAGTGGTTAATTTTTTTTTAGTTGAGCAGGGAATATAGGACTAGAGATCTATATGCAAAATGTTATAATTGTTTTAATAAAAGATAGATTTGTTGCAATTATGCTTAATTATGTATTTTTTTGCTTTTGTAAATGCAAAATTAACATTTCTTTTCAGAGAAATCCGACACCCTGCTAGCTTTTGCTTGCTATATCAATATTGTAAATAAACATCCATAATTTATAAAACTTAAGGCGGCCCAGAAAATTGGGTTAGTAAGTTTATGTACATGTTACATTACTGTATCAAAACAAGTGAAGTGATCATCTATCACAAACATAAAATACATGTGTTATGATGAAAAATTGAAAACCTGACTTTTTGTTGCTCGTCACACAATGTTTTCCAGCTTTTACGATACTGTTATTTTATTAAAATAGCTGTATAACTCTCTTAAAAAAAAATAATAATCTCTTGAGTATATGACTCTAAAATATGGGCATTCTAAAATTCACACTGTAATATGTTTTATAGATAGTTGTGTCATGGGTAGATTAGATATTTTAGAGGAAGGTTTCCTCTTTAACTATTTTTGTTCATGTATAATCTTCAATGTATAATCTTTATCACCCTTACCCCATAAGAGTCTAATCACTTACACTGATCCTCCTATATTTTTTACAATATATAACAGCACTAAAAGCAATGAGGTCAGCTAGTTAAAAAAAAAAAAAAAAAAACAATTATGATAACATGTTGTAGATTCCTGCAATTTTCACATTGCTTTTTACATTGTCTAGTGTGACATGTTGCCTGACCTTTAAAGTATCTTTTTAAATGTTTACAATCGTTTTTATTGGGAAGATCATGAACATGAGTACAGAAAAAGTAAATGTGTACATCATATACAAAAAAAAAAAAAAAGTTCAGTGAAGAGGTGTAACAATAATCTAAATTCGTATACAGTGGTGTTATAATATAGTATTAGGGAAAATGATCAAGAAATTCTTACACTGAATATTAAGAAGGTACGAGAAGGGGGTAGAACCCTGTCTTCCAATGACAAATAATATGCAACAAAAAAAATAAAATAAACTATAGGTTGAACAGATGATAAATAGTTGAAGACAAGGTATCTATACAGAATGAGGAGTAAAATACCTGGGCGTTAATTCAAGGTGTATCCCAAAATCTCCATTTCTTTTCAAAAATATGCATAGTGTCAGCCCTGGAAGATTTTACCCCCTTCCTGACCAGAGCACTTTTTGCGATTCGGCACTGCGTTGATTTAACTGACAATTGCGCGGTCATGCGGCGTTGTACCCAAACAAAATTGACACCCTTTTTTCCCACAAATAGAGCTTTCTTTTGGTGGTATTTGATCATCTCTGTAGTTTTTATTTTTTGCGCTATACACAAAAAAAAGAGCAACAATTTTGAAAAAAACACTATTTTGTACTTTTTGCTACAATAAATATCCCCATTTTTTTTTTTTTTAAATCAAATTTTTTCTCAGTTTAGGCCGATGTGTATTCTTCTACATATTTTTGGTAATAAAAATCGCAATAAGCGTATATTGATTGGTTTGCGCAAAAGTTATAGCATCTACAAAATAGGGGATAGATTTATAGTATTTTTTTTTTTTTTTTACTAGCAATGGCGGCAATCTGCGATTTTTATCGGGACTGTGACATTATGGGATCATCTCTATGTCTTGGAGAGTGTGATGGACACATTCTGATAGTTTCCATTCTGGATAGTGCCTGGGTCCAAATACGATTAGGTGATTTCCCGTTAAATGCAATCATCCATAGTATTGAACTGAATAGGGAGTGTAATAACCTGTTGCAGGATATAGGAATGTTTGGTATAGAGATGAACAAGAGGCATATTTTTGGTGTAAGAGTAATTGTTCTGCCTGTAGCATGTGTTGCTTTATTGGTAGCTGCTTGCCAAATTGGTTGAAGAAACTCCAAAAAGTATGTAGAAAGGAGGCTTGGTCTGTGCATCCCCTGAAACAATTAGGAGAGGATGTAGAATAAAAGGAGTGTATTTTGGTAGGGGTCATATACCATCTGGAGAATAGATTTGTTGGGGCCTCCCTGTGGGAAGAGGAGCTGGAATGCTCCATTATTAGAGGACTGGGTCTCCATAATTGACAACCTGCGTAAATGCAATCGCTAAATGTTTATTTTTTTTTATGGAGCTCCACAAATAGTGGAATGTGAAATCACCGCACAAAAAAAAAAAGTGCACAGAGGGGACAGAAATGGGCAAAACTCTGAAGAAGGGCCTCTATTAGGGATGGGCGAACGGTTTGGCCCGAGCATAAGTTTAAGCCAAACTTTGGTTGTTTGGACATTCGGTGAACACTGAACAATATGCAGTGTTCAGGCAAATTCGAAAGCCACAGAACACCGATAAAGTCTATGGGACACTAACATGAAAAACCAAAAGTGTTCATTTTAAAGGCTTATATGCAAGTTATTGTCATAAAAAGTGTTTGGGGACCCGGGTCCTGCCCCAGGACCCAGTGGCAAAAAAAAGTTTTAAAAACTGAAGTTTTTTCGGGAGCAGCGATTTTAATAATGTTTAAAGTGAAACAATAAAAACAAAATATTCCTTTAAATATTGTGCCTGGGGGTGCCCTTAGTATGCCTGTAAAGTGGTGCAGTTTTCCCGTGTTTAGAACAGTACCGCAGCAAAATGACAGTACCACAGCAAAGTTACATTTCTAAAGGAAAAAAGTAATTTAAAACTGATTGTGGCTGTAATGAATTGTCGGGTCTCTGCAATATAGATGAAACTCATTGAAAAAAAGGCATGGGTTCCCCCCCCAGTCCATTACTAGGCCCTTTGGGTCTGGTATGAATATTAAGGGGAACCCTGAACCAAAAATTAAAATAAATGGTGTAGGGGTCCCCCTAAAATCCATACCAGACCTTTATCCGAGCATGCAACCTGGCAGGCTGCAGGAAAAGAGGGGGGATGAGAGCGGGCCCCCCCCTGAACTGTACCAGGCCACATGCCCTCAACATGGGGAGGGTGCTTTTGAGTAGCCCCCCAAAGCACCTTGTCCCCATGTTATATAGCTGAGGGCGGAGCCACTCAGTGACATAAATGGGCGACCCCGCCTTCCTCTAACATCACAAGGCGTCAGAGGGGGGCGGGGTCACCCATTTACGTTACCGAGTGGTCCCGCCCTCAGCTATATAACAGCTGTCACCGAGAAGAAGCGTCACTCGGCGGGAGCCTCCCATGGAGGCGGAAGTGTTGCAGCTTTCTTTTTCTTTTTTTCGGCTCATTGGGCAGCGTGATAGAAGATGAATGGACATCGCTGGACATTTTTATTTTTTTATCTTTTAATAAAGGACTTGTCCCTAAGTGTCTCTTGTCTTTTTTACTATTTTTTACATTTTTTTGTGAAATGGTAGGGGTACAATGTACCCGTTACCAATTCCCATAGGACGTAGGCCCGGATCTGGGAGTTCCCTTGTTAAAGGGGGCTTCCAGATTCCGATAAGCCCCCCGCCCGCATACTCCCAAAACCACTGGGCAAGGGTTGTAGGGATGAGGCCCTTGTCCCGATCAATATGAGGAGAAGGTGCTTTGGGGGCTACTCCAAAGCACCCTCCCCATGTTGAGGGTATGTTCCCTGGTATGGTTCAGGAGGGGGTGCGCTCTCTCGTCTCCCCTCTTTTCCTGCCAGGTTCCATGCTCAGATAAGGGTCTGGTATGGATTTTGGGGGGACCCCTCCGCCATTTTTTTTTTAATTTGGCACAGGGTTCCCCTTAATTTGCATACCAGACATGAAGGGCCTGATATGGATTTTGGGGGACCCCCACACAATTTTTTTTTTTTAATTTTTAGTTTGGGATTCTCCTTAATATTCATACCAGACCCAGAGGGCCTGGTAATGCATAGGGGGGGGGGGGGGACCCATGCCGTTTTGTTCAATGAGTTTTATCTACAGTATATTGCCGAGACCCGACCATTCATTACAGCCGCGATCAGTTTTAAATTATTTTTTTCCTTTAGAAATGTCATTTTGCTGTGGTACTGTTCTAAACACGGGAAAACTGTGCCACTTTACAGGCATACTAAGGACACCCCCAGAAATGATATTTAAAGGAATATTTAATTTTTATTGTTTCACTTTAAGCATTCTTAAAATCACTGCTCCTGAAAAAACTTCAGTTTTTTTAAACTTTCTTTTTCATTGATATGTGTCCCCTGGGGCAGGACCCGGGCCCCCAAACACTTTTTATGACAATAACTTACATATAAGCCTTTAAAATAAGCACTTTTGATTTTTCATGTTCTTGTCCCATAGACTTTAACGGTGTTCATTTGTTCGTCCAATTTTTTTGCCTGTTCGGATGTTCTGGTGCGAACCAAACTGGGGGGGTGTTTGGCTCATCCTTAGCCTCTATCCCTGAATCCCCTGGGACACAAGGCTCTTGACAGGGGCAAAGTACTCTATGGTCTATCTAGGCTTAAGCTAGGTGAATGCTGCTCCTTTGGGACCAGATGAACCCAGATCCTAAAGCTCCTCCTGACATTGGGGCAGGCCCTGATAACCTGCAACTACCATCTCTTCATAAAAAAAAAACTGCATGTGCGGTGCAAGTAGCCACAATAAATAAGTGAAAAAATAAATAAAAGGTGTCACATGCAAATACATAAGAAGGGCTTTACATCTAGTGTAAAAATTTACCATTGGACTAGCCAGAAGGCCACCCAAAAGGCAATTATTGACATAACCTAGTGTCAGTGAAAACACAGTGTGGTTCCATGCTCAGTCATTTTCTGGCACCCCTGGGATGCCACCCCCAGGGGGCACATTACCAGGAGTGCCTTGCACTTCCCAGGCCTTGGCTAGACAAATGCAGCCCATTCCTACCAAAAAGTAGTCGAACCAGTTGGAGTAGTCACAAAATCAAATTTTTTTAACCATCAGTACACATACTCAGATGCACACCATTCAGTGTTTGGACAAGTAAAATAATTATATAGCCACACAATCACAAACCTCACAAGGGAAATTTTGATAAGCCACTCATGCAGTCAATGTGGAACTCCTAGTTATTATTTTATTGAATAAACTTGGGAGGGGTTAGAATATTAAACAGGTTTTTATTGTTTGCTTTACTGCTTGTAATTTGTGCCCTTGTTTCCTTTCCCAATGTTCAAACAAGAAATGATAGAAAATCTTCCTGATAGGGGCACAGATAATCTAAACCTAACCCCGCCCCCTCCCCCCAGTTTTACTGAAAAGTACTTCTATTGCTTCCTGTGCTTCCTTTGAAGAGGATTTCCTCTTCCTCTCCTGTTGACAGTGTAGTGCTACCCCTCAGAGGAGCTGCAGAATTGTCTTGTGATTTCTCTTAACACCTGAAGATGACACACCTTGCTCACCCATCACTTGTAGACTCATCTTGAGGTATTTAAAGAATGTATTAGGCCAAGACTAGCCTAAAATGACAGAGAATTAGAAGTGTACCCATAAAATCAATCAATTTAAGACAATAACCTTACTCTGAGAGACATGGTTAAACATCTGCAGTATTCTGGCTAACAGTAATAAACAGACCTGAACTTCATTTATTCAGCAAAGGTATATAAAGACAGTCCTAATTTTTTAGAACTCTCCCAGTTCTATCCCACTGGCCAGTGATTGATGAAAAAAGTTTGCTAGCAAAGTTGGAGCCCTTGAAGAAAGCACAACAGTTCCCAGCATACAACAGATTAACTTATACAATGTTAGTCTATTACCAGACCTACGGTGCCCTCTTCTGGGTCTGTAGACACGTGTTCTGATTCAGTTCTGATTCAGGTCAAGGCCCCCAACAGGAATAGGAGTAGCCGTGACTTCTCTTTTTCATCCTGCTGAGACAGTCCCTCTTTTCCTTCCTTACAAGCAGTGGGAGTTCTCTCTAATACAGTCTGATCCCCACCAGGTATCCAAATCATATCTTACATTCTCCCAGGGAGAAGGTTTATGGTCTCTAAGGCAAGGTAATGTGCGATGAGCAGTCTCTTTGCTTTTCTCAGGTTTCACCTGCTTATGGTCAGCTATGGCAGGGTTCCGTTCAATCAGAAGCCCAGTCTATTCCCACAACCCTGCTTGTCTCTCTTCCCCCTTATGACTCAATCTTTCTCTCTTGCCTCAACCAGTCACAGTCCTCCAGATTTGATCCAAACCCAGCCAAGATGGCTGTCCCCTGCACTGGTGACAATCCATAAATGAGCATTGCCAAGTGGTCTCCCCAAAGACTGAGGCTGCACTTCTTCATTAATGAATATTCAGCATTACCATGCTCACACTGCAGATGGATAATACAGCAACAGCAAAGGAAGAAGTTCCCCAGCAGTTATCAGCTACAGTCCAACTGCATTGGAAGTGAAGGGAAATATGTAGACAGAGACAGCAGTGAAAACCTTATTGAGGATTAAACCCTTTCCCATACTTCTAAAACCTGTTTTGTTGCTCTCTGCGCCCCCATTGTAGAGTTGTTGTCCGTCCTTCCTCTCAGGTTGACATTGGAAGTGTAGGGAACTATTCCCCAAAGAGGACACATACATCTAACAGTGGTTTTATAGTAAAACTAAACTCTGGTTTTAAAAAATATATATTCAAATATGTATTCACTCAAAAAAATATGCTCTCAGCCTCCTCCAAATCCATGAATTTCTTTTTTTGTGCTGCTGTGATCAGGCTTTTTGTTAGAGCATGGCTATGTTGGTTCTCCATGGTCCCACTGTATGTAGAAATGTAGCCACCCTCAGTTGCTTACCCACAAGACGCACTAGGGGATATGGGATTTGTAGTGTGCATAGAGCAGTAAGGAAAGGTTTGTGAGCTCATTGATGTTACAAGGATACAAAAAAACACAGTAAGAAATATTTTAATTAAAAATACATTACAGGGTGAGTAAGTAGTGGGTGTGTATGAATTATTTTTGGAAAATAAGTATATTGTTTAGTGTCAATCTGTTATCTGTCAAAGGTGCAAGAAAAATCACAATGAGGCAAACGGTTATGCAGATACATCCTTTTTTAATGCTGTGATTTATTTCTAAAAACAGTGATTTTAGAAATGTTTCTGCTAGTGTCAAAACAAATATCTAGGGATGTGCTGTTCATTTACCCTGTTGTTGGCAATCATTTTTCCTACCTGAAAATTGCAGTGATACCATTTTTTTTTTACTACAGCTAATCAAACCAATCATTTTATATAAGAGGTCCAACACACTTAATGGCTGAAGTGCTCTGTTCTTATAAGTGATACTTTAATTATGAACATATTAAATATGCTATGCTTTTTAAAATATATCTCCAAAGAGTATAATACTTTTCAATATAATAGACCCAAGGAAACACTTCTGAAAGTACACCTGTCCCGGTACATAAATATTGTGGCATTGGTGGCCTCCTTTCTGCAATATTAGTTGCATATTCTCTGGCTTTAGTACATTTGAGTCACCAGCAGAAGAGCAAAAATTGTATAGTATCTCTAAGCAAATGGAAGTTCGGAGATCGGTTTGGTCAGGCTGGCTGCAGACATTTGCATATATTACATTCTAGTATTTAAAAAGTATAGCCAAACTTTTTTTTTGGCCATACTTCTTTTATGAGTAATGCAGGAGTACACTTACTGGTGTCCCCAGCCTTGAGTGCACAAGAGGACCCTCCAGAGCCCACAGATCCATTCATGGCCACAAAGGGGACACCCCCCAGGGACCTCCTCCACCCCACCAGCAGAGCCCACCTTGGCAGGTGATGGTATAAGTCCTGGATTTAAAGCTGCATGCCCTATTGCAAGATTTAGCTCATAATATTACCAGAGAGATAGGGAAAATCGGACATGAACTTAGGGTTGATATAAATCATTTAGATGAACTCACAAACATCCTGGATACCAAATTTGATGAACTGGTGCAATATGTTCATATTTTGGAAGAAGACAATGCTGCACCTAAATATAGTGTCTCTAAACTCCAAATGCAAAAGGGAGATCTGGAAAATAGGGAGCACATCACAATCTGTGGATTTGTGGGGTCCCTGAAACTAAGAGAAATTCTTCCCTATCTCCTGGGCCTTTTTACCACTTTGGCCCTTCACATTTCAGATATAGATTGGCGTCTAGACAGAGCTCACCAATCCCTAGCTCCTAAACCACCGGCAGGTGCCAATCCCAGGGACATTATTGTTCGTTTCCATTATTACAAAAGTAAGGAAGCCCTGACTGTGGCCACCCGCAAAAAAACTTGGTTTGATTTTAAAGGAGATAAGATTCAGTATCATTAGCAGTAATCAGCATGGATTCATGAAGAATCATTCTTGCCAAACCAATCTATTTACCTTCTGTGAGGAGGTGAGTTGCCATCTAGATAAAGGAAGGCCCATAAACGTGGTGTATCTGGATTTTGCAAAAGCATTTGACACAGTTCCCCATAAATGTTTACTGTACAAAATTAGATCCATTGGTATGGACCATAGGGTGAGTACATGATTTGAAAACTGGCTACAAGGGCAAGTTCAGAGGGGGGTGATAAATGGGGAGTACTCGGAATGGTCAGAGGTGGATAGTGGGGTCCCCCAGGGTTCTGTGCTGGGACCAATCCTACTTATTTTGTTCATAAATGACCTGGAGGATGGGGTAAACAGTTCAATCTCTGTATTTGCGGACAATACTAAGCAGAGCAGGGAACTTCTCCGCAGGATGTGGAAACCTTTCAAAAAAGATCTGAACAAATTAATGGGGTGGGCAACTACATGGCAAATGAGGTTTAATGTAGAAAAATGTAAAATAATGCATTTGGGTGGCAAAAATATGAATGCAATCTATACACTGGGGGGGCTTCTGGGGGGAATCTAGGATGAAAAAGGACCTGGGGGTCCTAGTAGATGATAGGCTCAGCAATGGCATGCAATGCCAAGCTGCTGCCAAAAAAGCAAACAGAATATTTTCATGCATTAAAAAAGAAATCAACTCCAGAGATAAAATGATAATTCTCAGGCTCTACAAGACTCTGATCCAGCCGCACCTAGAGTATGCTGTCCAGTTCTGGGCACCAGTCCTCAGGAAAGATGTACTGGATTTGGAGCAAGTACAAAGAAGGGCAACTAAGCTACTAAAGAGTCTGGAGGGTATTAGTTATGAGGAAAGGTTGCGAGCACTGAACTTATTCTCTCTGGAGAAGAGACGCTAGAGAGGGGATATGATTTCAATTACTAAATACTGTACTGGTGACCCCACAATAGGGATAAAACTTTTTTGTGGAAGGGAGTTTAACAAGACACGTGGCCACTCATTAAAATTAGAAGAAAAGCGGTTTAACCTTAAACTACGTAGAGGGTTCTTTACTGTAAGAACGGGCCTCACTTATTAAAAATGACCTGTAGACAATCGGGCCACTTCATACAAAATAAAGTGCTTATGGAATAGGTGAAACCATGTATATTCCCTTAATGGCTAAAAGAATTCCCTTGACGGGTAAAACAATTGTAGCTGATTATGGCTGAAGCTGCTACCACATCTGCCGATGGCAAGATAATTAGGCATAAAAAAACAACATTTATCAAGGCAGCGCTACATAGTCGAACACAATCACATTGTTTAAGGTGTGCTTTCATAGTGCATATAAGTTAAAGTCCAAATATATGCTGCAAACATAAAATGTATTCACTCCACTTTAAGTGTATTGTTAAAGTCCAGCAAACGGTGTTCAATTCACACACTGGATATAGCACTGTCACCTCCATATGTGAAAAAATCGGGGGTCCCCCTATGTATCAAACTCTTGCAGCCAGGAGTACAGGTCAAAAACTTGTTGGTTCATTCCAAATGAAAAAAGAAACGGAGGCGTGGCTTAGCCGCTGAAGAAGATGGCAGCTTAACTCCTGAGCTCCCGCTGACTAAGCCGTTTTTCGGTCTCCTACGGAGGTATTATTCTTTCTTTCTTACCCAATATAATATGGAAATATGGTCCAGGAGTTCCTCCACCCCGAGGTCACAGTCTCCTCGTGATTTGAGCAGAGGTTTGTCACAAACGATCCCAGCAATGTTCCTGTCACAAGCAACATCTATGGCGTTCTCACAGAACACGCAGTCAAATTCCAGTCAGACGCAGGCAGGATTATCCCTCTCACAGACTCCTCACACAGACATTGTGTTAACGCCACATCAGCACCCCAGCCTTACTAATCTTCATTCAGTGGCAGCAGATATTAAAGAAACTCTAACAGCGGCTATTACTGACCTCCGCATTGACATTTAGTCAATCACAGGAAGAATCCAAGAAGTGGAAAAAATACAGGCAATACATTCCACTACAATCTGCAAAGCCCACCAATCTATTGATAAGCACTCCCTTCAACTCAGGGAACTTAATAGACATATTGAAGATCTGGACAATCGTGGCAGACGCCACAATCCTGAGGCTGAGAGGTCTCCCAGAAACAGTTGATGCTGGCCATCTTATTGACACTGTTTTGGGCATTTTTAATAATCTCTTGGATAAACCCAGTGCATCCCCAATAGGGATGGGGAGCATACACCGTGTCCTCAGACCTAGAGGAAAAGACTCAGACCCTCCCAGGGATGTTATATGCCACATAATTGATTATCAGCTTAAAGAAGATATACTGAGAAGGCGCGTACCAAAAAACAAATTTCTTATAATGGTACAGAACTACGTTTATTTCAGGATCTCTCTCATATTACACTTCAGAGACGCAGAGAACTTAAACCCATTCTAGAAGTCTTCCGTACAAAAGGAATCACTTATAGGTGGAAATTTCCCTTTTGCCTGTCAGCTTCATCAATGGGACTCACAGCTCTCCTAAGAGTGCCGGAAGACCTGCGCCATTTCTGTGAAACATTGGATATCCCCATAATGGAAGTACCGGAATGGTATGCTGAATTTCGTCCAAAGGCTGTTAAATGTCCAACGCCCAGAAGCGAACCAATGAAAACCCAGGAAGTTTGTTTCAGAAGACAAAGATCATCATCAGAAACACGTCCTGATCGCTCCACTTCAACTGCCGGCAGAGGTTCTAGTCCCATGAGAGCACCTCAAACCCGTAGAGCTCACCGTGGTCGTTGAATGTTAATAGCATTGCTCAAAACACTTTAACCTTTATTTTCCCTTTTTTTTTTCTTTGTTTCAAGGACATATTAGTCCCTTATTCTTACTTTAAACGTTTAACCTTAGAAGGCTTTCAAGGTTTCATAATTGTAGGATTTGGTTTTCTATTTACATTTATTTATACCATATATTTAAATAGATTTAACATCATTTAAACATACTTATCCACTGCTCTTTGGAAGCGTTATGGTATTATCTATAGTTTCTAAAATTATTTATTATATAGCTAGATATTCTATATTCATTTAAGGTTCTGATAATACTTTGTTCTTGACGCCCTGTCTATCTTTTGCTTATATGTTAGCATATTACTCAATTAGTAGTTTATATTTTACTATATGCTGGAGAAGATTTTTGAAAATGATCCATTGATGCTTTGACGCTCTGCATGTTATTCAATTACCGTATATAAATGTCATCTACATTGACTGTTTATTTGTTAATTTACACAAACAAGTAACACATTTATCATCTGGATAAAAGATGTGTTCTACACACGACATGCAGTGCTCATGCCCAGTGCTCGTATTCCTCCTTTTCATGATGACAAACGAGTCTTCCTTTATTTATTATAATAAAAACTCACTTATACGTTGAGAGGTTTACTCCTGTGGATCATCTTCCAAAATCATTTCAACAAACAAGTTTACAGTTGATCTATTTAATTCATTTAGATTAATACCTGTTATTCATATTATTATATCACACCTTATCCAGATATTGTATTTTTTTGCTGTTTCTTACTCATCCCATTCTCCACTTCTCACTAATATCTTTTTCAGTTATTATATTTGCCTACCTGGAGATGTGATATTATACGGTTTATCCCATACTAAACTACGGGTTATTTTTTCCTCATGAATCTTTATGGTTCTGCATTTGTTCCTTTAATTTCAATATGGTTGTAATCAATCTATTCCCCTTTTTCTAATTTTTTTTTTAATATTATGGATAAGGATTATTATACTCTATTAAATATTAAATTTACCGGACATCTTATGAATCTTATGACAAACTACTCTTAGTAATAATTGGTATAGTACTCGACAATGTTTCTCACTATACTCATATTATTCACATCCCGCTAATTATCTCATACAATTTTTTTTTTTTTTCTTTTTGGGGAACTTTTCTCAATCTCCATCCTTGAAACAAATTTTTACACTCCTATTGACACTTTATTAGGCAAAATATTACCAGTCTTATACTCTCTACCTTTGACTCTGTCTAGCGGGTAGCACCTCATTGATTGAGAAACCCCATCTTTGACGCGATTGATCTTGTCCACACACAGACGTACCAGATATTATTGTGTATTGACTCCCTGTCCCTTTTTGTCTCACCCCGTATTCTTTTGTTTTTATTTTTGTTAACCACTTCCGGACTGCCGCACACGGCGATGTACGTCCAAACTTTGAAGAGGTATATCTTTGTTATGGCAGCAGCTAGCTGCCATAACCCCGGTATCCCCATTTTCGTGCGGTGGTCCTCTTTCTGATAAAAGTGGTCCCTGCGGTGGATTCGCCTCAAGATCACTTTTATCGGTGGTGGGAGAGGGGGCCCCCCTCCCGCCGCGATCCGATGCTCTTCGCTGCTTACTGGAGCCGTCGGTAGCGGCGGAGGCGATCGCATCCATCTCCCTCCTGTGCCTGGAGACGAGTGAGGCTAAGAAGGCACCCACTCGTCTCCATGACACTGCTGGGCAGAAGCGACGCCAAAACGTCACTTCCTCCCACGCCTCTTAAAGGCATATTTTTTCAATGTCATTTTTTAAAATGACTTTTTTTTTTTATTGCATTTTAGTGTAAATATGAGATCTGAGGTCTTTTTGACCCCAGAGCTCATATTTAAGAGGTCCTGTTATGCTTTTTTCTATTACAAGGGATGTTTACATTCCTTGTAATAGGAATAAAAGTGACACATTTTGTGTAAAAATAAATAAAACAATGTAAAATAAAACATTTTTTTTTTTTTTTTAAACCCCCCTGTCCCGACGAGCTCGCGTGCAGAAGCGAACGCATACGTGAGTAGCACCCGCATATGAAAACGGTGGTCAAACCACACATGTGAGGTATCGCTGTGACCGGTAGAGCGAGAGCAATAATTCTAGCCCTAGACCTCCTCTGTAACGCAAAACATGCAACCTGTAAGATTTTTTTAAACGTCGCCTATGGAGATTTTTGAGGATAAAAGTTTGACGCCATTCCACGAGCGGGCGCAATTTTGAAGCGTGACATGTTGGGTATCAATTTACTTGGCGTAACATTATATTTCATAATGTAAAAAAAATTGGGCTAACTTTACTGTTGTCTTATTTTTTTATTCAAAAAAGTGATTTTTTTCCAAAAAAAGTGCGCTTATAAGACCGCTGTGCAAATACGGTGCAATAAAAAGTATTGCAATGACCGCCATTTTATTCTCTAGGGTGTTAGAAAAAAAACATATATAATATTTGGGGGTTCTAAGTAATTTTCTAGCAAAAAAACCTGTTTTAAACATGTAAACACCTAAAATCCAAAAGAGGCTGGTCCTTAAGTGGTTAAACCTCCTTCTTTATACCTTTTATATAGCTACCTTTTTTTTCTATTCCCTATCCTTCCCCTCCATCGACTCCTGAATACTCTAACACAAAAATTACCTGGTTTTTGACATAAAATTATTACACAAAATGGACCTATCATGTCCTAAGACAATCTTAGCCACTATAAAAATCATCTCCTTAAATATCAGAGGTCTTAACATCCCCGAAAAACATTTACAACTACTTTCCTCAATGCATACAAACAGGGCAGATATAATCTTTTTACAAGAAACGCACTTCAAAACAGATTCCATAACAAAACATTCTAACACCCGACTTCCATACATGCCACCAACTCGACCTCAAAATCTAAAGGAGTATCAATCTTATTTTCGAAACAATGCCCATTTCAGATATCAGACACGTGTATGGATCTGGATGGTCTTTACCTCTTTTTGAAAGGTTCTCTTCATGGAAAACCAATAACTTTTGCAAATATATATGTACCTAACTCTAAACAAGATCAGTTCTTTAGATCGACATTACGAATACTCTCCAATTTTCAATAAGGTATCCTGATTTTAGGTGGTGATTTCAACGTTCTCCTTAATCCCCTTCAAGATGCTTCAACGGTACCTCTTCTATACAATACAAAGCATTACACTCTATTAAAATTCAACTTCAGAACTTATCACTACATGATACCTGGCGTACACTTTACCCCACAATGAAAGATTATACATTCTATTCTGCCCCACATGAACATTTTTCCAGACTTGATTACCTTTTTTATTTTACAAAGAGACCTGACTTTTCTCAAGTCCGCTACCATAGATCCCATGTTTTTGTCAGATCATCATCCTATCTCTATTTCCCTTACATTTCCTGACATCACACCACGCTCCTCAATATGGCGCTTAGATCCTTCCCTTCTTACGAATAATAATATAGTACCCGTAATTAACAAGCGATTAAGCCAATACTTCATTGAAAATGCTTCACCAGACATATCAGCAATGACATTCTGGGAAGCACACAAATGCACAATTAGAGGATACTTAATCGCTATCTCCATAAAACGTAAAAGAGAAAGGCAGTCCTACATTACTAAACTGACAACTCGTATCCAAACTTTGGAAAGGGTACATAAATCTACACAAGCAATATCATCCTTACATGAACTTGTTCAAGCTAGGAAAGAACTACTAGAAGAAATGGACAAAAAATTAAACGGAATTATGTTTTATCTCAAACTTTTTTATGAGTATGGGAATAAAGCAGGGAAATTATTAGCCAATGCTCTTCGTTCAAAGAAAGCACGTACAATTATCCATTCTATAAACGACTCAACAGGACGCAAATTGGTTACTAATGATGATATTGCTAACAGATTTGTGGCCTATTACACCCATCTTTATAATTTAGCACCTTTCAATACTCAATCTGGGAAAAGGGCCCGCATTCAACTGATCAATGAATTCTTGTCAAAACACACCCCTAAACGACTTTCTGATCAGGAAGCAAATGAATTTGCTCATCCTATATCTCCTGAAGAGGTTGATATTGCTCTAAAACAATTGAAACCCAGTAAAAGTCCTGGTCCTGATGGCTTAACATCTGGCTATTATAAATCCTTTCAGGAAATACTTCACCCACATTTTGTAATGGCTTTTAACTCATTAACACCAGATAACCCTCCGCCCGAGATTTCCTTACAGCTCATATAACGGTTATTCCAAAACCCAACAAAGATTTTTCCTTGGTTACTAATTTTCGACCAATCTCTTTACTAAATGTGGACCTTAAACTTTTTTTTTTTTCTTTTCAATATTTTTATTACATTTTAATAGACCTCACTACATAGAAACGCAATACAATCAAATACAATCAAGTGTAGGTAAGGCGGAACAGATTGTTGTTCAATACTCAAATCATAAATAGCGGCACATTATGCAATAAAACACTAGCAATAGCTACATTATGAGTGAGAACACCTTGCCTTAGGGAGAGTTATACCTGGGACTGTTACAGAAACAAGAGATTCAGATCATTCGGTCAGACCTTACCAATGCATTATGTTGACCTTTGCGTTCAGCTGACCCTTTTTGTAAACTTTTGTAATTTGGGAGGTTGATTGCTCACACTGGGCAGTCTCTCCACCCCAATGGGATCATACTGTGGAGAACACTGACCGGGGCAACCCCTCCTGAGAAATCACCTGGTCGGTCTGAAGGGGAAACGTGTCCATTCAGGTCTGCTCAGAGTGATATGATAAAGGTGTCAAATTGAGTACCATGGTCCTGGATCCTATTTTGATTCTGGCTACCTAATAACATAACCAAGTTTAATGCATGACAAAAATAATAAAGCGTAATTGGACTTTTGCGGCCGAGAGTCGCTTATAGCAAACCATGCCATAGGCATGTTTCATCTCTAATTGAAAGGAGATAGGGACTGGAAACGAAGAGGGACAGAGGAATGAGAAAGAGTATCTTAGGATGAATTAGAAACTGTGAGAAGTAAATAGAAGAAGAGCAGAGAAGAAAAAAGAAAAGGTAGGAAGGTCACCCAAACGAAAATGAAGGATTCAGGGTCATCTACCCCCCTGGAGTAGACGATATGCCCATGTATGTCGCCCAAGGTTGCCAAATTAATTCGAATTTGTGAGTTTTGTCCAGTAACTTGCTGACTATCTTCTCTTGGGCCATGATCCATGAGACTTTACGTTTCATTCCAGCTAGCGGTACTGTGTGACTTTTCCAATTCCTGGCGATGGTGATTTTGGCTCCCAAGAGCATATAAAAGATCAAAGATTGTGTATGTTTGGGGATTTTCTTTACCTGGACGTTGAGAAGTGCTATTTCCGGAACCTGTAGAACTGCCCTTTCTGTGATCTTGTGCAATAAGTGAAAAAAGCTCTTCCAGAAGTTCCAGGTCCGTGGGCATGTCCACCAAATATGGAGTAAAGATCCCAGTTGGCCGCATCCCCTAAAGCACAGAGGTGATGAGTCTGGGAAAATTTTGGCTAGGGTAGCCGGTACTCAGTACCACCGAGTCATGATTTTAATGCTAGCCTCTATTAGAGAAGTGTTCATAATCCCTTTGAAAGATCTGTGGAAACCCTGATACCATTTGTTCAAGTCCCACTCATTCACCAGGTCCTGTTCCCAAAGACGGGCATAAAGCGGTTTGTTTAGGGAACTGGCTAGGGAATTGTAGATAATGGAGATGCCCCCCTCTGATCCTTTGTTGGAGCACCACATCTCGTATGCTGTTAGTGAAGGGTGACCCAATACCTCCGACCATTTGGAGCACAGAAAGTGAGTAATTTGGTATAGTCTGTATCTTTCGGTTCCAGGCATTTCCAATTTACTCACACAATATCCGACAGAAAGGGGTCCTGAGGAATTCAGGAAGTGTCCAACTTTGTATAGGCTTTTGTCTATCCACCATTTGAAAGCAAGTATGTTTTGGCCGGTAGGAAATTCTGGGTTGTGGAATAAGTGGGCAAGTGGACGAATGGGGGAAGTTAACGCAGAGTGTTTTTTCAGTCTATCCCAAAGGAACAGTGAGTGAAATAGGGTCGGGGCTAGTATCGCTGGTTTGGGGCGAGTGTGAGTCCAAAGTAAATAGTCAATCGTGTGACATGGTGTTGCAAGTCTTTCATCAATAGCCAGTCAGGTTTAGGACCTCTAGAGTAGGCTACTGAGATCTGAGCTATTTGCTCCGATTGGTAATACTACCAAATATTAGGTAGAGCTAGCCCCCCCGGGTTTTGAGTCTAAAAAGTGTTTCTTTGGAGCATCGTCTGCCTTTGGAACCCCATATGAATTTCAGGATAGAGGATTGGAACTGAGTTAGTTGTGCTTTTGTAATCAGGATTGGAAGGGATCTGAAGAGATACAGGAGGCGGGGAAGGAGGGTCATTTTAATGGAATTAACCCTGCCCAGCCAGGATAGATCATGCTTAGCCCAAGCGGACATATCCGCTTCAAGTTTTTTTAACAAAGGGGGGTAGTTGTTGGCAAATAATAGGTCAAATCTAGGGGTAAGGTTAATACCTAAATAAGGGATCGATTTCAAGCACCATGAGAAAGGGAAATACGTTTGCAGACGTTTAAGGAGGTCTGGCAAGATGGATACATTCAGAGCAGCAGATTTGGAGACATTGACATGGAGACCTGAGGCTACCCTAAACTGCTCAAGTAGCTTAATAATGTTGGGAGTGGAAATGAGGGGGATGTATCAAAAAGAAGTAGGTCGTCTGCAAAAAGAGCGCATTTATGCTCTTGTGGACCGCAGGAGACTCCTTTAATGTCAGGGTGTTTGCGGATTGCGATTGCTAGGGATTCAATGGCAATTGCAAAGATCAGGGGTGATAATGGGCACCCCTGTCTGGTGCCTTTCTCTATCCTAAGCGTGTCGGAGTACCTCCCTTGCATTAGTATTTGGGCACTAAGGTTTGAGTAAAGGGAGTGTAGAGTGCTAGGAAGTTGGGGCCCATCCCCCATCTTTCCAGGACCCTAAATATATATGGCCAAGTAACCGTGTCAAATGCTTTCTGAAGATCAATGGAAAGCAGTAAACCCTCCTGAGGGGTTCCCCCATCCCACTGTGAGCCTAGTAGGGAAATTTATATCTATAGCTCGTCTAACCTGGTCTGGACCCTGTCTCCCCGGGATAAACCCCGCTTGATCTTTGTGAACATATAGTGATATGAATGATGATAAGCAATTTGCTAGTATTTTCGTTAACAATTTAAGATCGTTGTTAACCACTTGACGATCGCCTCACACCGATTTATGTCGGCAAGGTGGCACGGACAGGCAAAATCACGTACATATACGTGATTTGCCTTCCGCGGGTAGGGGTTCGATCGGACCCCCCCCCCGGTGCCTGAGGCGGTCGTCTTTTGTCCCACGGCGATCGGAGATGAGGGGGAGGCCATCCGTTCGTGGCCCCCCCCCTCGCGATCGCCGCCGGCCAATCACATCATTCCTTTGCTGCTGTATGCTAAACAGCAGCAAAGGAAATGATGTCATCTCTCCTCGGCTCGGTAATTTCCGTTCCGGCCCGAGGAGAGAAGACAGGTATGTGAGTGCACAACACTACACACACACAGTAGAACATGCCAGGCACACAAAACACCCCGATCCCCCCGCCCCGATCGCCCCCCGATCCCCCCCAATCACCCCCCCCCCTGTCACAAACTGACACCAGCAGTTTTTTTTTTTTTTTCTGATTACTGCATTGGTGTCAGTTTGTGACAGTTACAGTGTTGGGACAGTTAGTATTACCCCCCTGTAGGTCTAGGATACCCCCCTAACCCCCCCTAATAAAGTTTTAACCCCTTGATCACCCCCTGTCACCAGTGTCGCTAAGCGATCATTTTTCTGATCGCTGTATTAGTGTCGCTGGTGACGCTAGTTAGGGACCTAAATATTTAGGTTCGCCGTCAGCGTTTTATAGCGACAGGGACCCCCATATACTACCGAATAAATGTTTTAACCCCTTGATGGCCCCCTAGTTAACCCTTTCACCACTGATCACCGTATAACTGTTACGGGTGACGCTGGTTAGTTTGTTTATTTTTTATAGTGTCAGGGCACCCGCCGTTTATTACCGAATAAAGGTTTAGCCCCCTGATCGCCCGGCGGTGATATGCGTCGCCCCAGGCAGCGTCAGATTAGCGCCAGTACCGCTAATACCCACGCACGCAGCATACCCCTCCCTTAGTGGTATAGTATCTGATCGGATCAATATCTGATCCGATCAGATCTATACTAGCGTCCCCAGCAGTTTAGGGTTCCCAAAAACGCAGTGTTAGCTGGATCAGCCCAGATACCTGCTAGCACCTGCGTTTTGCCCCTCCGCCTGGCCCAGCCCAAGTGCAGTATCGATCGATCACTGTCACTTACAAAACACTAAACGCATAACTGCAGCGTTCGCAGAGTCAGGCCTGATCCCTGCGATCGCTAACAGTTTTTTTGGTAGCATTTTGGTGAACTGGCAAGCACCAGCCCCAGGCAGCGTCAGGTTAGCGCCAGTAGCGCTAACACCCACGCACGCACCGTACAGCTCCCTTAGTGGTATAGTATCTGATCGGATCAATATCTGATCCGATCAGATCTATACTAGCGTCCCCAGCAGTTTAGGGTTCCCAAAAACGCAGTGTTAGCGGGATCAGCCCAGATACCTGCTAGCACCTGCGTTTTGCCCCTCCGCCCGGCTCAGCCCAGCCCACCCAAGTGCAGTATCGATCGATCACTGACACTTACAAAACACTAAATGCATAACTGCAGCGTTCGCAGAGTCAGGCCTGATCCCTGCGATCGCTAACAGTTTTTTTGGTAGCATTTTGGTGAACTGGCAAGCACCAGCCCCAGGCAGCGTCAGGTTAGCGCCAGTAGCGCTAACACCCACGCACGCACCGTACAGCTCCCTTAGTGGTATAGTATCTGATCGGATCAATATCTGATCCAATCAGATCTATACTAGCGTCCCCAGCAGTTTAGGGTTCCCAAAAACGCAGTGTTAGCGGGATCAGCCCAGATACCTGCTAGCACCTGCGTTTTGCCCCTCCGCCCGGCCCAGCCCAGCCCACCCAAGTGCAGTATCGATCGATCACTGACACTTACAAAACACTAAATGCATAACTGCAGCGTTCGCAGAGTCAGGCCTGATCCCTGCGATCGCTAACAGTTTTTTTGGTGGTATTTTGGTGAACTGGCAAGCACCAGCCCCAAGCAGCGTCAGATTAGCGCCAGTACCGCTAACACCCACGCACGCACCGTACACCTCCCTTAGTAGTATAGTATCTGAACGGATCAATATCTGATCCGATCAGATCTATACTGGCGTCCCCAGCAGTTTAGGGTTCCCAAAAACGCAGTGTTAGCGGGATCAGCCCAGATACCTGCTAGCACCTGCATTTTGCCCCTCCGCCGGCCCAGCCCACCCACTTAACGCATAACTGCAGCATTCGCAGAGTCAGGCCTGATCCCTGCGATCGCTAACAGTTTTTTTGGTAGCTTTTTATTGAACTGGCAAGCGCCAGTGGCCTAGTACACCCCGGTCGTAGTCAAACCAGCACTGCAGTAACACTTGGTGACGTGGCGAGTCCCATAAGTGCAGTTCAAGCTGGTGAGGTGGCAAGCACAAGTAGTGTCCCGCTGCCACCAAGAAGACAAACACAGGCCCGTCGTGCCCATAGTGCCCTTCCTGCTGCATTCGCCAATCCTAATTGGGAACCCACCGCTTCTGCAGCGCCCATACTTCCCCCATTCACATCCCCAACCAAATGCAGTTGGCTGCATGAGAGGCATTTTCTTTATGTCCTCCCGAGTACCCCTACCCAGCGAACCCCCCCAAAAAAGATGTTGTGTCTGCAGCAAGCGCGGATATAGGCGTGACACCCTCTATTATTGTCCCTCCTGTCCTGACAATCCTGGTCTTTGCATTGGTGAATGTTTTGAACGCTACCATTCATTAGTTGAGTATTAGCGTAGGGTACAGCATTGCACAGACTAGGCACACTTTCACAGGGTCTCCCAAGATGCCATCGCATTTTGAGAGACCCGAACCTGGAACCGGTTACCGTTATAAAAGTTAGTTACAAAAAAAGTGTAAAAAAAAAAAAAAATATATAAAATAAAAAAAAATAGTTGTCGTTTTATTGTTCTCTCTCTCTCTATTCTCTCTCTCTTGTTCTGCTCTTTTTTACTGTATTCTATTCTGCAATGTTTTATTGTTATTATGTTTTATCATGTTTGCTTTTCAGGTATGCAATTTTTTATACTTTACCGTTTACTGTGCTTTATTGTTAACCATTTTTTTGTCTTCAGGTACGCCATTCACGACTTTGAATGGTTATACCAGAATGATGCCTGCAGGTTTAGGTATCATCTTGGTATCATTCTTTTCAGCCAGCGGTCAGCTTTCATGTAAAAGCAATCCTAGTGGCTAATTAGCCTCTAGACTGCTTTTACAAGCCGTGGGAGGGAATGCCCCCCCCCACCGTCTTCCGTGTTTTTCTCTGGCTCTCCTGTCTCAACAGGGAACCTGAGAATGCAGCCGGTGATTCAGCCAGCTGACCATAGAGCTGATCAGAGACCAGAGTGGCTCCAAACATCTCTATGGCCTAAGAAACCGGAAGCTACGAGCATTTTATGACTTAGATTTCGCCGGATGTAAATAGCGCCATTGGGAAATTGGGGGAGCATTTTATCACACCGATCTTGGTGTCATCAGATGCTTTGAGGGCAGAGGAGAGATCTAGGGTCTAATAGACCCCAATTTTTTCAAAAAAGAGTACCTGTCACTACCTATTGCTATCATAGGGGATATTTACATTCCCCGAGATAACAATAAAAATGATTAAAAAAAAATAAAAAATGAAAGGAACAGTTTAAAAATAAGATAAAAAAGCAAAAAAATAATAAAGAAAAAAGGAAAAAAAAAAAAAAAGCACCCCTGTCGCCCCCTGCTCTTGAGCTAAGGCAAACGCAAGCGGCGGTCTGTCGTCAAACGTAAACAGCAATTGCACCATGCATGTGAGGTATCGCCGCGAAGGTCAGATCGAGGGCAGTAATTTTTGCAGTAGACCTCCTCTGTAAATCTAAAGTGGTAACCTGTAAAGGCTTTTAAAGGCTTTTAAAAATGTATTTATTTTGTTGCCACTGCACGTTTGTGCGCAATTTTAAAGCATGTCATGTTTGGTATCCATGTACTCGGCCTAAGATCATCTTTTTTATTTCATCAAACATTTGGGCAATATAGTGTGTTTTAGTGCATTAAAATTTAAAAAAGTGTGTTTTTTCCCCAAAAAATGCGTTTGAAAAATCACTGCGCAAATACTGTGTGAAAAAAAAAAATGAAACACCCACCATTTTAATCTGTAGGGCATTTGCTTTAAAAAAATATATAATGTTTGGGGGGTTCAAAGTAATTTTTTTGCAAAAAAAAATAACTTTTTCATGTAAACAATGAGTGTCAGAAAGGGCTTTGTCTTCAAGTGGTTAGAAGAGTTGGTGATGTGTGACATAAGCTTCTAAATGTTGTGCATAAAATGCCAGGACAGTTCAAAACCCCCCCAAATGACCCCATTTTGGAAAGTAGACACCCCAAGCTATTTGCTGAGAGGCATGTCGAGTCCATGGAATATTTTATATTGCGACACAAGTTGCGGGAAAGAGACAAATTTTTTTTTTTTTTTTTTTTTTTTTTTTGCACAAAGTTGTCACTAAATGATATATTGCTCAAACATGCCATGGGAATATGTGAAATTACACCCCAAAATACATTCTGCTGCTTCTCCTGAGTACGGGGATACCACATGTGTGAGATTTTTTGGGAGCCTAGCCGCGTCCGGGACCCCGAAAACCAAGCACCGCCTTCAGGCTTTCTAAGGGCGTGAATTTTTGATTTCACTCTTCACTGCCTATCACAGTTTCGGAGGCCATGGAATGCCCAGGTGGCACAAAACCCCCCCAAATGACCCCATTTTGGAAAGTAGACACCCAAAGCTATTTGCTGAGAGGTATAGTGAGTATTTTGCAGACCTCACTTTTTGTCACAAAGTTTTGAAAATTGAAAAAAGAAAAAAAAAAAGTTTTTTCGTGTCTTTCTTCATTTTCAAAAACAAATGAGAGCTGCAAAATACTCACCATGCCTCTCAGCAAATAGCTTGGGGTGTCTACTTTCCAAAATGGGGTCATTTGGGGGGGTTTGTGCCACCTGGGCATTCCATGGCCTCCGAAACTGTGATAGGCAGTGAAGAGTGAAATCAAAAATTCACGCCCTTAGAAATCCTGAAGGCGGTGCTTGGTTTTCGGGGCCCCGTACGCGGCTAGGCTCCCAAAAAGTCCCACACATGTGGTATCCCCATACTCAGGAGAAGCAGCTAAATGTATTTTGGGGTGCAATTCCACATATGCCCATGGCCTGTGTGAGCAATATATCATTTAGTGACAACTTTGTGCAAAAAAAAAAAAAGTGTCACTTTCCCGCAACTTGTGTCAAAATATAAAATATTCCATGGACTCAATATGCCTCTCAGCAAATAGCTTGGGGTGTCTACTTTCCAAAATGGGGTCATTTGGGGGGGTTTTGTGCCACCTGGGCATTCCATGGACTCCAAAACTGTGATAGGCAGTGAAGAGTGAAATCAAAAATTTACACCCTTAGAAATCCTGAAGGCGGTGCTTGGTTTTCGGGGCCCCGTACGCGGCTAAACTCCCAAAAAGTCCCACACATGTGGTATCCCCATACTCAGGAGAAGCAGCTGAATGTATTTTGGGGTGCAATTCCACATAGGTCCATGGCCTGTGTGAGCAATATATCATTTAGTGACAACTTTTTGTAAATATTTTTTTTTTTTTTTTGTCATTATTCAATCACTTGGGACAAAAAAAAAAAATATTCAATGGGTTCAACATGCCTCTCAGCAATTTCCTTGGGGTGTCTACTTTCCAAAATGGGGTCATTTGGGAGGGTTTGTACTGCCCTGCCATTTTAGCACCTCAAGAAATGACATAGGCAGTCATAAACTAAAAGCTGTGTAAATTACAGAAAATGTACCCTAGTTTGTAGATGCTATAACTTTTGCGCAAACCAATAAATATATGCTTATTGACATTTGTTTTACCAAAGACATGTGGCCGAATACATTTTGGCCTAAATGTATGACTAAAATTTAGTTTATTGGATTTTTTTTATAACAAAAAGTAGAAAATATCATTTTTTTTCAAAATTTTCGGTCTTTTTCCGTTTATAGCGCAAAAAATAAAAACTGCAGAGGTGATCAAATACCATCAAAAGAAAGCTCTATTTGTGGGAAGAAAAGGACGCAAATTTTGTTTGGGTACAGCATTGCATGACCGTGCAATTAGCAGTTAAAGCGACACAGTGCCAAATTGGAAAAAGACCTCTGGTCCTTAGGCAGCATAATGGTCCGGGGCTCAAGTGGTTAATTAGGGAGATCGGGCGATAATTGCCACGTACCGAGGGGTATTTACCCGGTTTGGGAATGACCGAGATGTATGCTAGGTTCAAGGATTTATCCAGGGGAGGACCAGATTGTAGGGAGTTAAAAAATTTGGGCAGGTACGGGGAAAGGATGTCTGCAAATTTCTTATAATAGCCTACGAGAAGCCATCTGGGCCAGGGGCAGAGCCTTGTTTGAGATTATTTAAGGTCTCTTTGATCTCTATTGGTGTAATGGGTTGGTCCAGCAGCTCAGTATGATCCGTTGATAATTTAGGCAATGAAACCGAGTCGAGGAACTCCGTGAGGTTGGAGGAAGGGTTTGATTTATCGTCCTTGTAAAGGGCAACAATATATTCATGGAAACATTCCATGGTACATTGCGGGTTCTGTGTAAGTGTGCCAGATGGCATACGGATTTTGGGAAAAGTTAGTTGACGTGGTTTGGGGGAGAGTTTGGAGGCTAATTTGGATCCTATTTTATCTTTTTGTGAGTAGAACCTCGCCCCTGACCAGCGGAGGTGTTTTTCAGCCTCCGTAGTAAGGGCTAGGTTGAGTTTCAATCTGGCGGTTTCTAGTATTTGTAAAGAAGACTGGGTGTGTTCCCGTTTGTTACGTTTACATGATTCCTGGTACTCTTTAGTGAGGCGGTCTATTTCTGCCCGATGTTCTTTTTTTAAACGGGATGAAAGCTGAATAATTTTGCCCCTTATTACTGCTTTGTGGGCTGCCCATATCATAGTAGGGGAGATTGCTTCCGTATCGTTCATGTGAAAGCATTCCTGGAGATCCTTCCCTATCAGAGTGCAGTGGACTGGATTACTTAGAAGCGATTCATTGAGTCGCCATTTAAATTCTTTTTTTAGCGTTATTGGAGTGACATAGGGAGAGACAAACCATAGAATGATCTGATATAGGGGAGTCTTTGATAGTTGACTTTATTGCAAGGGGAATGTGCTTCGTCTGAATGAAAACATGATCTATCCTGGCATAGGTGTGGTGGGGGGCCGAGTAATGTGTGTAATCCTTGGAGTGAGGGTTCAATTCCCTCCAAATGTCTACCAGGCCAAAGTCATAAAGGAGCTTGGCAAATTTTATACTTTGTTTAGAGGGCCTTCTGGAGTGCGGTGGGCCTGATCCAGACTTGTCCAGGGTTAGATCAAATGCCATATTCGAGTCTCCCCCTAGCACAATGATACGTTCCAGCTGAGGAGACAAGGATTGCATCATTGAGATAAAAAAATTTGTCTTTACCCTTGTTTGGGGTGTAGTACGAGACAAACGAATATAACGTTCCATCCAAGGTGCTCTTGACCAGAATGTATCTACCCATGGGGTCCCTAATCGTATGAGACATAGCGTAATTTAAGTGTTTGGGAAAGCAGACAGCAACTCCTTTTTGTTTTATTCTCTGCGTTGGAGAGATAGAATTGGGGAAAGTGTTGATGGATAAATGATGGGTTGTATGACTTGGGGAAGTGGGTCTCTTGGAGCAGGAGGACCTCCGATTTATGGGATTGGTAGAGTTTAAATAGTTTGCTACGTTTTACAGGGGAGTTAAGGCCTTGCACATTGTGAGATATTATATGGAGATGTGGTGGTGATGTGTTAGTTACGGACATGGATCAGAGGGGGGTATCTGCCTGAGGAGAGTGGGACTTACCTTGTGTGTAGCTAGGGCAGACCGTCAACTCGGGTAGTTGCAGATCTGGAGGACCTTTGAGGAAGAAGAGATGAAGAAGTGGAGACTGAAGAGAGCATAGGGGGCCTTTCTAGGCAAAAGCATGAGAGAAGCATCATGTTAATAGGTACCAACAATTGGAAAACAGTATTCCCAGCCCCAGATGGTGTATGAGATCCGATCCCAACACCATCATTGGACCTTAAACTTTATGCCAAAATTTTAGCTAATCGTCTTTTACCCCCTTTACCCAAATGAATTTCAAAGGATCAGGTGGGTTTCATACCTGGTAGGGAAGTGAAAGACAATACCACTAAGGCTATTAATCTACATAGATGGTTAACATCCACCCATCAATGCGTTGTTTTTCTTTCCCTAGACGCGAGGTGTTCAATAGAGTGGCCTTGGACTATATGCTTGAATCCCATAAAATGATTGGCTTGCCAGACCGTATGTTACATTTCATCCTGGCTTTATACTCTTCCCTAATGGCAAGGGTCAGAATTAATGGCCACCTATCGAACTCCTTCCCAATCTCAAATGGTACTCCTCAGGGATGCCCCCCTATCTCCTCTAATTTTTGTTCTCACCCTTGAACCCTTACTTCAACATCTAAGATCTAACCCTGACATCAAGGGTATCACCATTAATCAACACACCTACAAACTTGCAGGCTTTGCCAGTGACATTCTATTATTTCTCTCAGAACCTCACATTACTATTCCAAATATACTGAAATATTTTGATATTTCAGGAATTTAGCCAATCTTCAAATTAATTTTAACAAATCAGAGGCACTGAATGTTTCTCTAGAACTTGATGAGATTTCTTGCTGTCAGTCAGGAGTAAAGAATCAATCCCTTATCTAGGTATCCAATTACCCATTTATTTATCTAAACTCTATTCAATAAACGACATCCCCATTCTTCATCCAAACATCCAAAAAGATTTGAAGTCATAGTCTACAGGTATCTTCTCCTGGTTTGGTAGAGCATCTATAATCAAAATAAATATCCTCCCAAGAATTCTATATATCCTACAAACAGTTCCCATCAAAATACCTCAAGCCTTTTTTACTTTGATTTGTACAGCTTGTTCTACATTTATGTGGGGAAAGGCGAAACCAAGATTGAGCCATGAAAGACTGACCATACCCAAAATGAAAGGGGGTATAGGTTTTCCAGATATCACCAAATATTACTGGGCTTGCCAGTTGGCAAGAATTATTGATTAGAATGTTAATTTCTCTACCAAAGACTGGGTAAGCACTGAACATTCCTTTTCTCCCATACCTCTACACCAACTACCTTGGATTACTCCTACTCACATTACGCAAAATTGTAAACAACATCCTCTAATTGGTAATACTTTACAAAAATAAGTCCTGTCAAAAATTTCAAATTTCCTCTACCCCAGGACCTCTTACACCTATTCGTAACAATCCAGATTTCCCACCGGGTCTTTTTCGGAAACAAAGACCTTGCAAAATCTTGGCCTCATACCAATATGAGAGCTGCCCAATTTTTTCGAAACAAATCCTTTATGGATTTGACTGATATATCTTCAATGAACCCAGACCACCCCTTTCCATTTTGCTTTTACTTCCAAATTAGGCATTTCCTGAATAATCCTCTGACTTGAGAAGCTCATTCTAGACAATATACTTCTTTTGAATTGATATGTACAAGAACAGAACCACAGAGACATATTATTTCTGAATTTTACTCCCTTCTCTTCTCATGCCACAGTCCTAAATCCAATATTGCGAGTCAGTGTTGGGAAAGAGATCTTTCTATTGACCTAAAGGAGAAGGATTGGAGTAGAGATTACTCACATTCATTCCCCCTCAATACCACCTAATTGTTGGAGATGCGGAGATGCAGATGGTGATGTACTACATATAATGTGGTCTTGCCCTCGTATTCAACCCTTCTGGAAGGAAATTCATTGTTTACTCGCATCTCCGCAATTCCAATAGACTTCAGCCCAGCACAAATGCTTTTACACCATTCTCACATCCCAAAATACCGGTACCATAAGTCATCGGCTTTGCATTTAATCAATGCAGCTAAAATGTGTATTCCAGCTCTTTGGAAAAATGTTACTTCCCCCACTATTGTAGATTGGTTTTGTCGCATAAATAGAGTGGCAGATATGGAACAATTGATTCATCAAGCCAGGGATACATCTCATGTATTCCAGAAAACATGGGCGTGTTGGCGCCTCTTCCAAATATCATCTGGATTCAAAAATTTATCTCCAGGTAATCCTTCAACTTACTTTTAGATCAGGTAGATGGAGGAAGAAGTAATTCCCTCTCCTCATTTTTCTCTCATTACCCTTACTTATCCTTCACTAAAATATAGTTATATTCATAATAAGGTCGTTATTGCAGGACACCCTTAAATGATTCTATCATCCCCTCTCTATCTCCCTTAGATATAGATATTTCTTCTTAAGCTTTGATCTCCCCCCTATTATACCCTTTACTTATAATTTCTGTTTTCTTGATATCTCCTTAATCATAGAACTAATTTTCCCAATTTGCAGTTGAGACACATATAATCTTTAAGGTTAGTAAGGATTCACTAGAGATCCGGAGACCACAATCCTTCAAGTTCTCTACAATATTTACCATATGTGTCCCTTCATTGTTAAGATTACTTCTAAGCCGACCTATCCTAAGCTTTCATATCATTTATTTATAGTTATTTGGTTTGTTCTATTACACACAAAATTACTTTATTTAATTTACCAGATTTAAGGTATTTAATATAATTTACTTGTGTACGATTTTCGCAGCTCATTTAGATTGCGTGAATTGTTATATAAAAGGTATAGGTGAAATTACAAATTTTGCTTTCACTTTTTTTATCTTAACGTTATTATCCATAATCTTATTTCTTATAAGCATACTTTGACTGTTTACACTTATCTTTTGAAAAATTGTATAATCATTGTATTATTATATGACCTTGTAAAACTGTATGCTTTCTGTTCAATATACAATAAAACTCTATTGAAACAGAAAAAAGAAGAAACTCCATAGCATAATCCTGTTTCAAACTAATTTATTATATTAAAACACCCCCTTTCGCAAATGCACTTACAGAGGTTCAAAGAGGCATGTAACCATAAATGATAGAGCCAACGGGGATCATGACGGTATCTCCTACCACCTGTAACACGGCTTTCCAATGTTAGCGATATCCCCGAAAGGAGTGTTCACGTCACTGCTGGTCATTTGTATAGCCCCACACTGACAAGTTTCATCATCAAAGACCTCATCATCCTTTTGCACAACTGTGCAAAGCAGAATCCTCTCTCCTTCTTTCTCCCAATATGGGCCATTTACGTGCTATTGTTTCTCTATGTAATAGTATAAAATCTTTGAACATGAGTAAGATTTTGAAGTCTCAGTTATGGGCCAGACAGAAATTTTATTAATATGACAATAAGCCCCAAAGGGTGTAGGTATTTAGACTCAAACCTTGCCCTCTTCTTTTTACCCCTGACTTTTTGCTTCAGTCGGATGGAATTCTGTCCCTATACCATGTCTAGGGTTTTTGGTGACTCTCTATCATAAACTTTATAAATCCTTGAATTCGGAAATTCGGAAGTTTTATGTCTTTTTTTGCTTCTCTTCATTTACCTAAATTATCTTCATCTAACTTATCTAAGTTAAATATGCCTATTACTGCTGAAGAAATAGAGGAAGTCGTCCGACATTAACCGTCGCTTAAATCCCTGGGACCTGACGGTCTACCCTATTCATACTATAAGTCCTTCCTTTATTTGCTTCTTTAATGAAGGGCGCTGTTGCTCATTCCCAATTTTTACATGCTTTCATCACAATTATTCCAAAACTGTTTAAAGATCCATCTGTTCCTGACAACTACCGGCCCATTGCGTTGTTAAACTCAGACTATAAAATCTTCACGAAAATCTTAGCAAACACGTTGACACAACTACTTCCATCCCTTATCCATAGGGACCAGGTCGGTTTTGTCCCCACTAAACATGCAGGTGATAATACCAGGCATGCCATTGATCTTATAGGCCGTTTAAGCAAAAATAAACACCTGGCCTTGGTTTTAATTTTAGATGCCCAAAAAGCCTTTGACCGACTTCACCATTTGTTTGCTTCTCTTTCCCACTATGGCTTTTCAGGACCCCTTATCCATGCTCTACAAGCTTTATACTCTAGACCTACTTCCTAGGTACAGCCGACTTCTTCCTTTTTGTTGCACTCCTTCCCACTGAGCAATGGCACTAGACAGGAATGTGCTCTATCACCATTACTTTTTATTCTTAGTTTAGAGCCCCTTGCTGCTGTCACCTGCTCTCATCCCGATATTCGGGGGGCTATTTGTGACAACAGGAATACAAGCTTTTCCTTTTTGCTGATGATATGTTAACGCTGACTCATCCCCTTACTTCTCTCCCCTCCTTACATAACACTTTGGCCTCTTTTGGCTCTTTATCAGGCTTTAAGATTAATACTACCAAAACTGTGGCCCCCTTCATTTAATATCCTTCTGCCTCTCCTCACCTCACTTCAGCAGAACTTTCATTATTGTTGGTGTACAGTGGATTGTATATCTCTTCATTATTAGGGAGAATTATTGTCTATACCCTCAAAAATATTGTATCTGTTTGAGACCCTTCCAGTTCCAATCTCATTATTGCAATTGAGAGTTTTCCTCAATTGTATATGGCAAAATGCACCACATTGGGTTGCAAGATCAGCAGTCTTCGCTCTATACTCACTTACGACGTTTGTTTAGCGCCGATGTTATTTACCTTATCAGTATGGAAACACTGTTATGACAGGTTCTCTCTCTCTTCTCCTTGTCCCCCCACTTGAAATGTGCTCTTCAGTCTGGCTATTCCTGATAGTCTATCTTACAGTAATATGCTTCCTTGGACTCAAGCAGGAGTTTTTCAACTCTGTTGCTTAGTGGAACCCACAACTCCTATTTAAAAAAAAAAAATTCCAAAATGATTTTTATTAGGATTTACATTTACAGGGAAAGAAATACATTGTTGTACTGTAGAAAACATGAGTACAATCATGAACGAACAATAGGATACAGTCTATTCAAGCTAAACAAAACTCAGTCGCAAAAGATTGTAAAGTATGAATTGTAAAAAGAAAGATAAAGGTGGAAAGTATAACCCTCAATCACCTGTGAATATTCAGCCAAGGCTTTCAGGAGTCTGTGTATTTTGCAAGGTTGTTGTTTTGTAAGGCAGAGGTGTATTCATATTCTTTAATGAGATTCAGTTGGTTTTTAACATCCGAGATGTTTGGAATTAGGGAGCTTCTCCGTTTGCACATTATAAGTAATCTGGCTGCAAACAGAATATATAGTATTAGGGTTCTGCATTTGTGTGGGAAGGAATCTATTCCAATACTTAGGATGGCTAGGGATGGAGTAAGTTTGGAGATAATACCAGTGGTATCTGAGATCAAGGAGAAAACTTTTCTCCAAAAGGGATATATGTGTGGACATTCCCACAGAATATAGTCATCGTCTAGGTTTTCAAATTTGTGTATTTGTACGGGAGTGAGATACCATCTATGATGGATTTTTTGCAACAATTCCTATGAGGTAATGCATTTGGAAGCCCCTTGATTATGACATATGGCATTGTGCCATTGGGAAGCAGAGAAGGAGGTCTGTAAATTTTGTTTCCATCTCTGGTACGTTGATGTTTAAAAAAAAACATGTCTTTGTTTTGGATTTGGTTTTTCATAAGGGTTATTCCATTAATTTTGGGGGAGTTGGATGTACAGAAAGACCACGCTTTGGTAGGAATTTTAACTGTTTTGGGATTTTTTTTTTGTTTTTTTGTAGGTATGAGGATATGCGTCTGTAAGTATGTGCACCCTGTGGTGGATGAGGTATCTAGATTGTAAAGTTTGGAATGGGAGGACTTGGTTGTTGTGCATTATTTCCTTTAATGGGAGATTTTGTATTTGTGACCAGTGTTTGAGAGATAGATAGGGGAGTATGAATTTAAATACTTCTATTGGAGGGTATATGGATTGGCTGTTACCTGATAGGGATGTGTTTTGAAATAAAAATAGCCATGATGCAACTGTGGCTGAGATCCATGGGTGTTCTATTGCTTGCTAAAGCTTGCCATCTGGTAAGCGTTTAATACACACGGTGGCGGATCCCCTCACATGCTGGTGTTATGTGACTGAATTACTTTTTATCCGTACATCTTTGGTTGAACTTTTTCCTCCCTTCTATCTGGACTGATTATCCATTTACTCACATTTTCACTGTTTGGACTTATTTTTACACCCTTTTTGTTTTTGTTTTTTTGGGGGGTTATATTGTACTTCACATATGTTATTTTTGAATCCTTTAGGGTTGTTTGTTTACATATATATCAATGTATATGTTTGTCCACCGATTTCTAGTGCTGCTCAACATTGGGAGGGTGCTTTGAGGTAGCCCCCCAAAAACCTTGTCCCCATGTTGATGGGGACAAGGGCCTCATCCCCACAACCCTTGCCCGGTGGTTGTGGGGGTCTGCGGGCAGGGGGCTTATTGGAATCTGTAAGCCCCCTTTAACAAGGGGACCCCCAGATACCGGCCCTGCCCCCTGTGTGAAATGGTAAGGGGGTACAAAAGTACCCCTACAATTTAAAAAAAGTGTCAAAAATGTTAAAAATGACGAGACAGTTTTTGACAATTCCTTTATTTAAATGCTTCTTCTTTCTTCTATCTTCTTTCTTCTATCTTCCTTCAGTTTCTTCCTCCATCTTCTTCTTCTGGTTCTTCTGGTTCTTCCTCCGGTGTTCTCGTCTGGCATCTTCCTCCGTGGTGCCGGCATCTTCTTCCCTTCGTCTTCTGGGCCGCTCCGCATCCAGCATGATGGGATGGGAGGCTCCCACTGTGTGACGCTTCTCTTCTGACGGTTCTTAAATACTGGAGGGCGACCCGTGACCCCGCCCCCCTCTGACACACGGGGACTTCCCTGTGGCATTAACCATGACGTCAGAGGGGGGAAAGGGAAGTCACCGTGCGTCAGAGGGGGGCGGGATCACCGGGTGGCCCCACCCTCCATTATTTAAGAACTGTCAGAAGAGGAGAAGCATCACACAGCGGGAGCCTCCCATCCCATCATGCTGGATGCAGAGCGGCCCAGAAGACGAAGGGAAGAAGACGCCGGTGCCACGAAGGAAGATGCCAGACAAGAACACTGGAGGAAGAACCAGAAGAAGATGGAGGAAGAAACCGAAGGAAGATAGAAGAAAGAAGACAGAAGAAAGAAGAAGCATTTAAATAAAGGAATTGTCAAAAACTGTCTCATCATTTTTAACATTTTTGAAGCTTTTTTTGAAATGGTAGGGGTACTTTTGTACCCCCTTACCATTTCACACGGGGGGGAGGGCCGGGATCTGGGGGTCCCCTTGTTAAAGGGGGCTTCCAGATTCCGATAAGCCCCCCACCCGCAGACCCCCACAACCACCGGGCAAGGGTTGTGGGGATAAGGCCCTTGTCCTCATCAACATGGGGACAAGGTTTTTGGGGGGCTACCTCAAAGCATCCTCCCAATGTTGAGGGCATGTGGCCTGGTACAGTTCAGGAGGGGGGGCGCTCTCTCGTCCCTCCCCTTTTCCTGCGACCTGCCAGGTTGCGTGCTCAGGTAAGGGTCTGGTATGGATTTTTGTGGAGACCCCACGCCATTTTTTTTATAAATTTTGGCACGGGGTTCCCCTTAATATCCATACCAGACCTGAAGGGCCTGGTATGGAATTTAGGGGGACCCCCACGTCTCTTTTTTTTTAAATTTTGGTTCGGGGTTCCCCTGTGGGGAATTCCCATGCCGTTTTTATCAATGAACTTTTATGTGTATTGTCGGACCGGCAATTCATTAATAGCCGCGAGTAGTTTTAAATTACTTTTTTTCCTTTGAAATGTCATTTTGCTGTCAGACTGTTCTAAACACAGGAAACATGCGCCCCTTTACAGGCATACTGTAGACACCCCCCAGGTACGAAACTTAAAGGAATATTACACTTTTATTGTTTCACTTTAAGCATTATTAAAATCACTGCTCCTGAAAAAACGTCTGTTTTTAAAACTTTTTTTTACATTGATCCATGTCCCCTGGGGCAGGACCCAGGTCCCCAAACACTTTTTTGACAATAACTTGCATATAAACCTTTAAAATTAGCACTTTTGATTTCTCCCATAGACTTTTAAAGGGTGTTCTGCGGCTTTCGAATTTGCCGCGAACACCCCAAATTGTTCGCTATTCAGCGAACTTGCGAACAGCAGATGTTCGAGTCGAACATGAGTTCGACTCGAACTCGAAGCTCATCCCTACTGGTGAGGTGTCTGGGCTCGTAAAAGAGAGCTTAAGTTGCCTTTGGGTACAAAAGCTTCTATAAATTGCCATTGTTAAAAGTGGGCGCAAACCAATGTCTGATGTGATCTAGTATCACTGCTATGTAGTAGTCTTTTGTGTCTGGGAAGCTCATACCTCCTGCAGTTTTATGTTTGACAATAATGCTATAAGAACATCAAGGTTTCCGACTTTGCCATATATACAAACTGAGCAAACTTTTAATCGTACTGAAAAATGCTTTTGGGACCTGTATGGGTGAAGCTCTATAGAGGTACAGGAAAACCTCTATAGAGTACAGCAGTACCTCTGTCTTCAAACATAAAAATCTGGTTGGTGGCAAATGAGTTGGAGGTTTTGTCTCCTATACATATGGAGATGGGTGCATGATCCGACCACATTATGATGTGGATTTTTGTCTCAATGGCATCTTGTAGAAGTTGTTTGTCCCCCAGACAGTGGGGCTTTGGGAAGAAGGTTAAGTCTCTTTCTATGGAGTGGTGACATTTCCATACGTCGAATAGTCTGTTAGTTTGGATTAATGGGATCAATGTAGAATGTTGATGTTTATCAGAGATTCCTTTAACGTCAATGGAAGGGTCTGGAACTAGATTGAAGTCCCCGCAGGGAAGCATACGGCCATGTTTTCTCTGATATACTTTTTTCAATAGTTTGCGCAGAAAGCGTATTTGGCCTGTATTTGGTGCGTAGACATTGACGATGGTATAGGTTGTGTTGTTAATTTCACACACTAGCATAAGGAACCTCCCCTGTGGATCCGCAGTAAAAGAGATCAATCCAAACGCTACTGTGTCTTTGATTGCTATTAACACTCCTTTTGTTTTGTTTTGGGAGTTAGCGAAGAAATATATGCGGGAAGTTTTTATGGGACATATTTGGAGCTTTAAGTGAGTTTCTTGGAGACCTAATATGTCGCTTTGGAGTTTGCGCTCCTCAGACCAGAGGAAGTATCTCTTCCCCAGATGATTTAAGCCCTTTACATTGAGCAATGTTATTTTGATAGTTATGCTGTAGGTGTCAGTTTCTCAGCGATAAGGGTGGAAATATAGAGTTGGGTATAGTTAGAGCTGTGTTGCCTTATGAGTTTATGTGGAATCTCCAGTAGCAACTGGGAATATTTTAATATATATATATATATATATATATATATATATATATATATATATATATAGTTTTGAATAAGAAATAATAGTATGTGATATTGTTTCTCAGTAGAGGGTTAATTTAGCTAGATGTAAATATGCGACAGGATTTGCCTGAGAAGAGCTAATGCATTTAACAGCTACTTGTAGTATGCAAGAAGGATGTACTGTGGAGACAATCTGCTGTTTACCTAGCTTAATATTCAAAGGGCCAGGAAGAGATACCCTCTGAAGTGTGTATTTGTTACAGGGCCAAATTCATTAGCTCGATAAAGGCCTTTGTATTCCTCTGGGCTAATCAACCATTTGTCCAGTTCAAAGGGATGTTTGATAGGATGAGAATATTTCTTTCATCTGTTCAGGAAAGGAGGTTTTGCCCTGGCTAATGCCATGCATAGTTAAGTGCCCCATTCAAGAGAAGGTGATGACCTTCATCTTAGTTCCTCTTCAAACAAATTATCACTAGCTCGTTACCCCAACAAGAGGAAGTTGCCCAAATTAGGAGATATGCCTGGAGGAAGTAGAGGGCTAGCAGAATACCCAATCAGAGTGGCCCTATTCAATTCAATGAGAGATGGGCCTATAAGAAGTAATCCCAAAAAGAGAGTGGTAGAGAGATGAAGACTGACCTGGGCCCAGGAACATTAATATAGGTAATTATCAGAGCATCTCCCAGCACTTAAAGGTAAACCTGCTTGTCATATGTTTGTTTGTTTACCCTTTGTATTGTGATGAATATTCTATGTATTCTTGTACTTTAACCCAATATTTTTCCCCCCTGGTTTAAGACTATAGATATTTTCTGTGCATTAGGTAGACTTTTACGCTACTTTAATAAATGTTATTATATTAAAGCTTTCACTTCTGGTCATAAGAACTCTTATTTAACCAACCTCATGTCTTATGGTTAATAAATCATAAATATACATTTAGAACGTTAACAGTGGCGACCAACAAAGGCCAGCACAGGACTGAGAGTATTTAATATAATACCAAAATTTGTGTATTAGAGATTAACGTTATGAGGGGGAATTTAAGCTGAGTCAGCTTATCCAATCTATCTAGGGAAAAATATAGGTAAATATTTTTGTGTTTTTATTAGTGGGTAACTCTAAGGAGAGAATATACACGACAGGTTAATATTTTTTTTTTTGTTTCATTAATATCCCAAAATTATACTTGAAAAAAGTACTTTGGATGTACCTTTGCAAACCGGTAAATGTAAGGGGGAGGTACAGTACAGAGTGGGAAATATTTTGTTTTGATTTTTGAATATTTTATGGAAAGAGGACGCTGAAAGTGTAGTCCTTGGTTTTGTGAAAAAAAAAAAATCTATAATTAATTTTTTTTTTTCAAATTTTAAAATTTAAAATAATTTTTTTTTTTAGTTTGTATTTAATTATTTTTTTTTTTTTGGAACTGGTTTAGTTTTATACTTTAGGTCTAAGACACAAAAACATGCTGTTTTCTGTTGTGTGTAGGTTGAAACAGGTTCATAGGTTTGGTTGTTAGTCAAATTGTATGTCCACGAAAAGGAGTAATATAGGTTTATGGACATTGAAACTAACCTACTAAGGAATTTTTTTTGCTTTGTTTTGTTTGTTTTGCGTTTTTTTTTTGCTTTGCTAGTTGTTTTAACTGTGAGAATTTATAAGCAGTAATATTCTCATTGTTGTCAGTTAAAGTACAAAACGGTGGACGTCTTGGTACTGAATCTAATATTGGATAAAGATTATTAATATAGTATAGCATACGCTATTATACAATAGTTTGACAAACTCAAATTGTTGTATCTTGTTTTTATTTTTTTTTTTGTGGTTATTTTGCAGTTTTTTTTATTTAAACTAAATTGCCTTTAACAGAGATTGTGTGTTTACCTTTCTATTGTTGCTATTGTCTATGCTGTGTAGGCTACAGGCTATTGTTAGGGTGTCTCCACTCCACTAAGCTAAAAGATTGTTTTATTGAGAGCTGAAAATATCTTATTTTCTACACTTTACTGTATTTTCTGAATGTTATTCTATTTGAGTTTCTGTTTATTGTTTTTTTCCCTCCTTCTATAGTGACTGTATAGTACAGGGGACCATTTAACTTAATCTAGCTTACAAATTATGCATATTATTGATAATGGAAGCCATGTCCTGTCTAGAAAAGTTTGTAGCAACATATACTCTTAAACATAAGAGCAATGAATTTGCATGTGATGCTAGATTACAAGGTTCGCCTTGGGACTATGTCCAAGAGTTATTTGAAGAACAATTTAAAACAACCAAAAAGGATAAAAAGCTCAAAGGTTTAGCTGTAGCAGGCATGTATTCAGCTTGCATGGCTATGAATGCTAAAATACAGCAATTAGAAGATATAGTCTATGATAAAAAATATTACAATTTCTGAGAGGGAAAAGGAGAATACAGCTTTACATAACCAAGTACAAACCTTAACCACCCTTAACCACTTGAGCCCCGGACCATTATGCTGCCTAAGGACCAGAGGTCTTTTTCCAATTTGGCACTGCGTCGCTTTAACTGCTAATTGCGCGGTCATGCAATGCTGTACCCAAACGAAATTTGCGTCCTTTTCTTCCCACAAATAGAGCTTTCTTTTGATGGTATTTGATCACCTCTGCAGTTTTTATTTTTTGCGCTATAAACGGAAAAAGACCGCAAATTTTGAAAAAAAATGATATTTTCTACTTTTTGTTATAAAAAAAATCCAATAAACTCAATTTTAGTCATACATTTAGGCCAAAATGTATTCGGCCACATGTCTTTGGTAAAAAAAATGTCAATAAGCGTATATTTATTGGTTTGCGCAAAAGTTATAGCGTCTACAAACTAGGGTACATTTTCTGGAATTTACACAGCTTTTAGTTTATGACTGCCTATGTCATTTCTTGAGGTGCTAAAATGGCAGGGCAGTACAAAACCCCCCCAAATGACCCCATTTTGGAAAGTAGACACCCCAAGGAAATTGCTGATAGGCATGTTGAACCCATTGAATATTTATTTTTTTTGTCCCAAGTGATTGAATAATGACAAAAAAAAAAAAAAAAAAAATATTTACAAAAAGTTGTCACTAAATGATATATTGCTCACACAGGCCATGGGCCTATGTGGAATTGCACCCCAAAATATATTCAGCTACTTCTCCTGAGTACGGGGATACCACATGTGTGGGACTTTTTGGGAGCCTAGCCGCGTATGGGACCCCGAAAACCAATCACCGCCTTCAGGATTTCTAAGGGTGTAACTTTTTGATTTCACTCTTCACTGCCTATCACAGTTTCGGAGGCCATGGAATGCCCAGGTGGCACAACCCCCCCCCAAATGACCCCATTTTGGAAAGTAGACACCCCAAGCTATTTGCTGAGAGGCATATTGAGTCCATGGAATATTTTATATTTTGACACAAGTTGCGGGAAAGTGACACTTTTTTTTTTTTTTTTTTTTTTTTTTGCACAAAGTTGTCACTAAATGATATATTGCTCACACAGGCCATGGGCCTATGTGGAATTGCACCCCAAAATACATTTAGCTGCTTCTCCTGAGTATGGGGATACCACATGTGTGAGACTTTTTGGGAGCCTAGCCGCGTACGGGACCCCGAAAACCAATCACCGCCTTCAGCGTTTTTAAGGGCGTGAATTTTTGATTTTACTCTTCACTGCCTAACACCGTTTCGGAGGCCATGGAATGCCCAGGTGGCACAAACCCCCCCCAAATGACCCCATTTTGGAAAGTAGACACCCCAAGCTATTTGCTGAGAGGCATGGTGAGTATTTTGCAGCTCTCATTTGTTTTTGAAAATGAAGAAAGACAAGAAAAAACTTTTTTTTTTTTTCTTTTTTCAAATTTCAAAACTTTGTGACAAAAAGTGAGGTCTGCAAAATACTCACTATACCTCTCAGCAAATAGCTTGGGGTGTCTACTTTCCAAAATGGGGTCATTTGGGGGGGTTTTGTGCCACCTGGGCATTCCATGGCCTCCGAAACTGTGATAGGCAGTGAAGAGTGAAATCAAAAATTCACGCCCTTAGAAAGCCTGAAGGCGGTGCTTGGTTTTCGGGGTCCCGTACACGGCTAGGCTCCCAAAAAGTCTCACACATGTGGTATCCCCGTACTCAGGAGAAGCAGCAGAATGTATTTTGGGGTGTAATTTCACATATTCCCATGGCATGTTTGAGCAATATATCATTTAGTGACAACTTTGTGCAAAAAAAAAAAAAAAAAAAAAAAATTTGTCTCTTTCCCGCAACTTGTGTCGCAATATAAAATATTCCATGGACTCGACATGCCTCTCAGCAAATAGCTTGGGGTGTCTACTTTCCAAAATGGGGTCATTTGGGGGGGTTTTGAACTGTCCTGGCATTTTATGCACAACATTTAGAAGCTTATGTCACACATCACCCACTCTTCTAACCACTTGAAGACAAAGCCCTTTCTGACACTTATTTTTTACATGAAAAAGTTTTTTTTTTTGCAAGAAAATTACTTTGAACCCCCAAACATTATATATTTTTTTAAAGCAAATGCCCTACAGATTAAAATGGTGGGTGTTTCATTTTTTTTTTTCACACAGTATTTGCGCAGCGATTTTTCAAACGCATTTTTTGGGGAAAAAACACACTTTTTTAAATTTTAATGCACTAAAACACACTATATTGCCCAAATGTTTGATGAAATAAAAAAGATGATCTTAGACCGAGTACATGGATACCAAACATGACATGCTTTACAATTGCGCACAAACGTGCAGTGGCAACAAAATAAATACATTTTTAAAAGCCTTTAAAAGCCTTTACAGGTTACCACTTTAGATTTGCAGAGGAGGTCTACTGCTAAAATTACTGCCCTCGATCTGACCTTCGCGGCGATACCTCACATGCATGGTGCAATTGCTGTTTACGTTTGACGACAGACCGCCGCTTGCGTTCGCCTTAGCGCAAGAGCAGGGGGCGACAGGGGTGCTTTTTTTTTTTTTTTTTTTTTTCTTTATTATTTTTTTGCTTTTTTATCTTATTTTTAAACTGTTCCTTTCATTTTTTTTTTTTTTAAATCATTTTTATTGTTATCTCGGGGAATGTAAATATCCCCTATGATAGCAATAGGTAGTGACAGGTACTCTTTTTTGAAAAAATTGGGGTCTATTAGACCCTAGATCTCTCCTCTGCCTTCAAAGCATCTGACCACACCAAGATCGGTGTGATAAAATGCTTCCCCAATTTCCCAATGGCGCTATTTACATCCGGCGAAATCTAAGTCATAAAATGCTCGTAGCTTCCGGTTTCTTAGGCCATAGAGATGTTTGGAGCTACTCTTGTCTCTGATCAGCTCTATGGTCAGCTGGCTGAATCACCGGCTGCATTCTCAGGTTCCCTGTTGAGACAGGAGAGCCAGAGAAAAACACGGAAGACGGTGGGGGGGGGGGCATTCCCTCCCACGGCTTGTAAAGGCAGTCTAGAGGCTAATTAGCCGCTAGGATTGCTTTTACATGAAAGCCGACCGCTGGCTGAAAAGAATGATACCAAGATGATACCTAAACCTGCAGGCATCATTCTGGTATAACCACTCAAAGTTGTGAATGGCGTACCTGAAGACAAAAAAATGGTTAACAATAAAGCACAGTAAACAGTAAAGTATAAATAATTACATACCTGAAAAACAAACATGATAAAACATAATAACAATAACAATAACAATAACAATAAAACACTGCAGAATAGAATACAGTAAAAAAAGAGCAGAACAATAGAGAGAGAGAATAGAGAGAGAGAACAATAAAACGACAACTATTTTTTTTTATTTTATATATATATATATTTTTTTTTTTTAACACTTTTTTTGTAACTAACTTTTATAACGGTAACCGGTTCCAGGTTCGGGTCTCTCAAAATGCGATGGCATCTTGGGAGACCCTGTGAAAGTGTGCCTAGTCTGTGCAATGCTGTACCCTACGCTAATACTCAACTAGTGTATGGTAGCGTTCAAAACATTCACCAATGCAAAGACCAGGATTGTCAGGACAGGAGGGACAATAATAGCGGGTGTCACGCCTATATCCGCGTTTGCTGCAGACACAACATCTTTTTGGGGGGGTTCGTTGGGTAGGGGTACTCGGGAGCACATAAAAATGCCTCTCATGCAGCCGACTGCATTTGGTTGGGGATGTGAATGGGGGAAGTACGGGTACTGCAGAAGCGGTGGGTTCCCAATTAGGATTGGCGAATGCAGCAGGAAGGGCACTATGGGCACGACGGGCCTGTGTTTGTCTTTTTGGTGGCAGCGGGACACTACTTGTGCTTGCCACCTCACCAGCTTGAACTGCACTTATGGGACTCGCCACGTCACCAAGTGTTACTGCAGTGCTGGTTTGACTACGACCGGGGTATACTAGGCCGCTGGTGCTTGCCAGTTCAATAAAAAGCTTCCAAAAAAACTGTTAGCGATCGCAGGGATCAGGTCTGACTCTGCGAACGCTGCAGTTATGCGTTTAGTGTTTTGTAAGTGTCAGTGATCGATCGATACTGCACTTGGGTGGGCTGGACTGGGCCGGGCGGAGGGGCAAAACGCAGGTGCTAGCAGGTATCTGGGCTGATCCCGCTAACACTGCGTTTTTGGGAACCCTAAACTGCTGGGGACGCTAGTATAGATCTGATCGGATCAGATATTGATCCGTTCAGATACTATACCACTAAAGGAGGCGTATGCTGCGTGCGTGGGTGTTAGTGGTACTGGCGCTAACCTGACGCTGCCTGGGGCCGGTGCTTGCTAGTTCACCAAAATGCTACCAAAAAAACTGTTAGCGATCGCAGGGATCAGGCCTGACTCTGCGAACGCTGCAGTTATGCGTTTAGTGCCTTGTAAGTGACAGTGATCGATCGATACTGCACTTGGGTGGGCTGGGCTGGGCCGGGCGGAGGGGCACAACGCAGGTGCTAGCAGGTATCTGGGCTGATCCCGCTAACACTGCGTTTTTGGGAACCCTAAACTGCTGGGGACGCTAGTATAGATCTGATCGGATCAGATATTGATCCGATCAGATACTATACCACTAAGGGAGGTGTACGGTGCGTGCGTGGGTGTTAGCGCTACTGGCGCTAACCTGACGCTGCCTGGTGCTTGCTTGCCAGTTCACCAAAATGCTACCAAAAAAACTGTTAGCGATCGTAGGGATCAGGCCTGACTCTGCGAACCCTGCAGTTATGCGTTTAGTGTTTTGTAAGTGACAGTGATCGATCGATACTGCACTTGGGTGGGCTGGGCGGAGGGGCAAAACGCAGGTGCTAGCGGGTATCTGGGCTGATCCCGCTAACACTGTGTTTTTGGGAACCCTAAACTGCTGGGGACGCTAGTATAGATCTGACCGGATCAGATATTGATCCGATCAGATACTATACCACTAAGGGAGGCGCATGCTGCGTGCGTGGGTGTTAGCGGTACTGGCGCTAATCTGACGCTGCCTGGGGCGACGCATATCACCGCCGGGCGATCAGGGGGCTAAACCTTTATTCGGTAATAAACGGCGGGTGCCCTGACACTATAAAAAATAAACGAACTAACCAGCGTCACCCGTAACGGTTATACGGTGATCAGTGGTGAAAGGGTTAACTAGGGGGCAATCAAGGGGTTAAAACATTTATTAGGTAGTATATGGGGGTCCCTGTCACTATAAAACGCTGACGGCGAACCTAAATATTTACCTCACTAACTAGCGTCACCAGTGACACTAATACAGCGATCAGAAAAATGATCGCTTAGCGACACTGGCGATGGGGGGTGATCAAGGGGTTAAAACTTTATTAGGGGGGGTTAGGGGGGTATCCTAGACCTAAAGGTGGGTAACACTCACTGTCCCAACACTGTAACTGTCACAAACTGACACTATGCAGTAAACAGAAAAAAAAAAAAAAAAACCTGCTGGTGTCAGTTTGTGACAGGGGGGGGGGGTGATTGGGGGGGGATCGGGGGGCGATCGGGGGGGGGATCGGGGTGTTTTGTATGCCTGGCATGTTCTACTGTGTGTGTGTGTGTTGTGCACTCACATTGATGTCTTCTCCCCTCGGCGCTGGAACGGAAACTACCGAGCCGAGGGGAGATGACATCATTTCCTTTGCTGCTGTTTAGCATACAGCAGCAAAGGAGTGTTCCCATTGGCCGGCGGCGATCGCGAGGGGGGGGCCACGAACGGATGGCCTCCCCCTCATCTCGGATCGCCGGGGAACAGAACGGGACCGCTTCGGGCACCGGGGGGGGGTCCGATCGGACCCCCCACCCGCGAGAGGCAAATCACGTACATGTACGTGATTTTGCCTGCCCGTGCCGCCTTGCCGACGTAAATCAGCGTTAGGCGGTCCTTAAGTGGTTAATCAAATGGTTAATGCCTCACAGGAGGAAAATGTTAAAAATTACAAATTGGCTCAAAAAAGTGGTACAGTATAAAAACATGCTAACCAAAGTGGAGACTGAACTGGACCACATAATTAGTGCATATAAAGTGATCCAAAATCAGTTACATGAAACTAAGAAAGGAAAATTTATAGATCACACACAGTGCACACAAACAGAGTCACAGTTGCTACAAACAATTTAAATTCTTAAAGGACAGGTGGCTGTGGCTAGCAGATGTGAACATGCTAATGCTACGGCGCCTACTTGTGCCTATGAAATTGGGGACACAGAGGAATATGGAGAGTACTGGGGAGGTGAAGATATGGGTCCTAATTCTACTTTTCCTGTGGCGATGGGAGAAATCGCGGAGCCACAGGAAAATCGAGAATGCACCATGGTCACAGACCCACCAAACAATGGGGACAGCTATCCACAAATGAGCAAGACAACTTCCCCATCATGGGTAGGATCCAGACCCTCTCTAGGTAATTATCAGAGCATCTCCCAGCACTTAAAGGTATACCTGCTTGTCATATGTTTGTTTACCCTTTGTATTGTGATGAATATACTATGTATTCTTGTACTTTAACCTAATATTTTTTTCTTGTTTAAGACTATAGATATTGTCTGTGTATTAGGTAGGCTTTTAACGCTACTTTAATAAATGTTATTATATTAAAGCTTTCGCTTCTGGTCATAAGAACTCTTATTTAACCAACCTCATGTCTTATGGTTAATAAATCATAAATATACATTTAGAACATTAACAGCTGTTAGCGTGGAGGTGAGCTGGAGGTAATGTCTTCTGTGCTGAGTGGATGTGCAGGTGTTAGTGTATATACTGGAAGACTTACTTTTGTAGAAATATTCTGAAGGATTCTTCACAGATGCAGGAGTTCATCCGAAGATGTAGTAAGTAGCGTGGCTGATGAAGAGAGGATGTTAAAGTTTAGACTGGAAGAAATAGGAGAAAGTCTATATTTAAGCAATTAACAAGGGTACAGTGTTTCCGGGAGGAGGGTAGGTACTAAAAAGAGATAAAGCAGAACACTACTTGAGCAGTCTTTGCCGCGACTAATACTGGGGGAGAAAGGCTGACAAGCTGGGCTCAAGCAGGCAAACTAGGGTTTGCACGCAAGCTATATATTGCTGTGTAGTATCAGGTGGTCATGTCATCCGAAGGGTCAAAATCATCCCAATCACCGGTGTTGTGCATGCCAGAAGTGCGAGTGTGCTGTCTTTGTTCCAGTGGTTACAAGATATGCCATTGTCGCAGTAGGGCCAGGCCTTCATCCAAAGTGCGGACAGAGTGGGATTTGTTATCCTTAGTAATGATCAATTTAACTGGGTGTCCCCATTTGCATTGTAGCTGATGTTTTCGTAGGGGTTTAGTAATAGTTGCAAGATTCTTACATTGCAGCTTAGTATGTTTAGATAGGTCAGCGTAAAAAGCCAAGTTGGTGTATGGCTGGGGGTACTCAGAAGGTTTGCATGTGGCGCGCATCAGGTTTTCCTTAACATGGAAAAAATGTATCCTGACAATAGTGTCTCTTGGGACTGTATCAGGCAAGTGTGGCAGTTTTGGCAGCCGATGTATGCGGTCAATGGTTAATTCTCCTGGGGCAGTGTAGGGTAAAAAAGCGGACATCAATTGTATGAAGTATTCTTTTAGTGTGGATAGTTGGACAGACTCAGGTATGCCTTTAATTTTTATATTATTCCATCTTGAGCGGTCTTCTAAGTCTGCGATTTTGGCTTTCATCCACTCTACATCTTCAGCTCCCTCGCTCTGTGCATCCACTAAATCATTGAAGGAGGTGGTCACTTTTCCCATTTTAACTTCAATGGTTGTGACTATCTCTCCTATGTGTGATATTTCTGAGGTAAAGTGGTGCATCATTCTATTGAAATCAGAGTGGATGGAGGTTTGCAATGTAAGGGGCATATCTCTCAATGTAGTATGTGTACTGGGATATGCAGCTATGGCTGTGTACACAGGGGGTGCTGGAGTAACAGAGCTCACATCATCTTCCTGTGCTGTGTCCTATGACAGCCTCTGCTTGGATTTGGCAGGACTCGTGGAAGGAGTGGAGGCCAGGGAGCTGATCCCGGGTAGGTGAGGAGAAGGCAGAGAGTCTGCAGCAGCATTCAGCTGTGTCTGTGTGGAAGACGGGCCACAGCGGGACGCAGCCACATGTCCACCGGCACAATTTTGTTGATTCTTTCTGTCAGGGAGCGGGTAGAACTCCGTGAGCTTCCATGGGGCGGAACGCTTGTTTCTCCACCTGAACATAATTCTGGGGGTGTAGTGAGACAAGTGACCCATTTGGTTGGTGTGTTGAGGGTGATTATCCATTGCTTTGAGCCCTAGAAAGCCACCATCCCTCAGAGCAGATTAGCAGGCAGTCATCTCGTTCGGCTTCTGGTCACGCCCCCATAACTCCTACATTTTTGTCCTTTACAGAACTTCAATATAAATACTATATATATAGCGAAACACCTTTTTTACTCCTACCTACAAATCAAAACACTTTTCTCCTCCAAAACCCCTATATTATCTTTAGCTAAACCCACCAACTTTGAACTTTTATGTGCTAATGGCCCATATGAACCTCATTTAATGTCCTCTATATATAAACACCTCCACAAGTCCACCCTCCTGAGTGGGTCCAGTCATGCATACATGAGTGAATGGTCTCATATTCTTGATCAATCTATTTCCCTTGGGTAAAATTTGGGAGTCTACCTCTAAACGTTCACGTTGTGTGACGCAGAGAGAGATGGCCTACAATGTTCTTCTGTTTTGGTATAGAACTCCCGATTATTTTACATGCTCATAACTCATAAGTTTTGTGGCAGTGCTGGATATGTCAAGGTACCCATCACCACATTTTTTGGAATGGTCCCATTATTAAACATTTTTGGACTTATGCCTAAGACCCTCTTGCAGAATCTCCTGAATATTGTCATATCTTTAAATACTATACTATTTGTTGGGTCTTCCTTTCCTGGATATCTCCCAAACATGCAAGGAAGCTGATGGTCTTTGTTTTATTAGCAGCTAAATGGGTTATACCATGTTGTTGGCTACCTACCTCCCCCACCACCACCATAGTGAATATATACGCAGGATGGAGCACTTGACTGCATTAGTTGAAGACACAATGCCAACATTTATAAAGATATGGGATACTTGAGACATTACTGAGTATAGTACTAACAGGCACCTTTAGATCCCTAGTTGGTTATCTCTTGTGTCATTATATTCTGAATAATCATTATATGATCTTTTAAATCTCGAGATCCATGGTGTCGTACCCCTTCTTTTTTTATTTCTTTTTTTTTTCCTTTGTATTTTTTCATTTTATTATTACAGCCTTAGGCTTTAAACTGTGTATTGATATATTGTCGGTACATAGGTACATATATTTTCTATAGATCTTGCTCATTTCATGACAAGGTACCATATCGTTATTTACCTTGTTACTTTATGATATTTACCTGTTCTTTCTACTCATGCCTGCCTTTATATTGTTGGCGGATGTTTCCCCCTTTGTCTGTGTAATCCTTCAAACCTTTATATTTTTAAAATTCTGAATGATAATACAACTGAACAAAAAAAATCATGTAATTTTTATTTTTTTTTTTATAAAAATATGTATTTTATAAACAGCTGTGAAAAAATATTGTGTAGCATAAAAAATGCAGCTGTTTCCATTTTTTCTACAGAGTTTCTGCTTTTAGAAAATATATAATGTTTGGGGAGAAACGTGTGTAAAAATCCTAAAAATTGCTCCGAAAGCAAAGTGGTTAAATGTATTGCACCACCTTCTAGGTACATTGTCATTGATTTCAACAGGCCACCTGCACACCTTCACACATCCTTTGTCCTCCCCTGTATCACTGAAGCCACTTGAAGCCACTGCCAGGAGGGAAGGAAATCACACACAGAGTGCAGCACAGCCTCATGAGAGAAGAGAGAGTAGGCACAAAGCACAGCCCCCTCTGAAGCCATGCAGTGGCAGGGGAGAACCCCAAGGGCTGCTCTAGGTGGCAGAGCACCCAGCTACATTTACACAGCACTTTACCAAGTCAAAGTGCACGTATTGCACATTTGTTCTGGCAAAAAACAAATGTTATTAGTCTATTTTCGGTGCTGGTTAAATTCTCTGTTGATTTTAAAATAGAAAATACCGCATTTTATGAGTGTACGTTTACTTTTCGTTTGTGAATTGCCATACAATTTTTTTTTTATAAACAGACATTATTCTCCATATTGTTCTCTTGCCCTAGTATTTCACTCATTATTCAACTGTAAAACTAAAATTTCTTATCACAAAAAAAAACCACTACAGGAAATTTATGGAAAGAATTACACAAGAGAAACTAAACCATTGAAACATGATTGATTGATTTGTATTTGCAAAAGCTCCAGTAGCAGAGTAAAGAAACAGTTGCAAAACAGATTGAGGAAGTTTCCATAAAACAAGCAGGGTTACTAAATTGCGCTCTGTCAAGGCACTATGGACTATAAAATGAGGAGTAATCTGTCAGTGTCAGACATCATGTATATCCAGCGGTTCCACCTGGCATATTGCTGCAGAGTTACTATTGCGCTCTGTGTGAAGTTCTCATCATTAACTCTCAGAGCCCTCTGTCAGCTCTTAACTTGTCCATCAAAAGATTTGGATGGTGTTCACAGACAACTGATTTTCTCTTTATGTGCATTTTAACTTGTGATCTTTTGTGAGAAATACCTACGTATCAATGACTTCACAGAATAACTTCTGATTTTGTTGTTTTGTTATTATCTGTTTCATATAAAACAATTCTGAAGGAATCTTTAATAATAAAAAAGGATGTTTAGATGCAATAACCATTCTTGTGAAATACAAATTGTGAAAATGCTCTATCTTTACCCCTTAAGCACAGTGAAATGAATGACATTTTTTTTAACTTTTTTCAAGCAATCCTGCCAGATATTTTAAATATTTTAAACTAAAAGTCTTGCCTGTGTGCAAACACCATATGGTGCATGCTATTTACATTTAATTTCACAAGTTGACTGGTTCTTTTTATTGTTTGCATAAATATATATATATATGTTTGATCTGTGGAGAATCATGCAAATCAGGAATATATTGAGGGGAGTGAATCCTTCTTGGCTTGCCTTTGGGAATGAGCTTCTGGTTTGGTCTGAACACCGGTTCGGAGTGAACTTTGCTTGTTTGGGTGGTAATTCCAAATTCCAGACTGTCAGCCCATTCAGCACAAGCCAAACACGTATAAAGTAGCAGGTTTTTCGGCCACTACTAATGCAATTTCCTTCTTCCTGTCAAAGTACCTTGTTTCCAAGTTGGGGCAGGGACCTCTTCCCCAAAACCTTGGCTCTGTGGGCAGGAGGCTTATTGGAATTTGAATGCCACATTTAAGAACAAGGGGGCTCAAGATACTGCCTCCCTATATGAAAGAGTAAGGGGTACATAGTACACCTGCTCGATCACAAAAAATAAGTGTAAACACACATGCACAGTTTTTGACAAGTCTTTATTAAAAAAGAAAAAAATCCCAGGATATACAGTATCTCACAAAAGTGAGTACACCCCTCACATTTTTATAAATATTTTATTATATCTTCTCATGTGACAACACTGAAGAAATGACACTTTGCTACAATGTGAAGTAGTGAGTGTACAGCTTGTATAACAGTGTAAATTTGCTGTCCCCTCAAAATAACTCAACACACAGCCATTAATGTGAAAATGTCCAAATTGGGCCCAATTAGCCATGTTCCCTCCCCAGTATCTTGTGACTCGTTAGTGTTACAAGGTCTCAGGTGTGAATGGGGAACAGGTGTGTTAAATTTGGTGTTATTGCTCTCACACTCTCATACTGGTCAATGGAAGTTCAACATGGCACCTCATGGTAAAGAACTCTCTGAGGATCTGAAAAAAAGAATTGGCCTAGGCTATAAGAAGATTGCCAAGACCCTGAAACTGAGCTGCAGCATGGTGGCCAAGACCATAGAGCAGTTTAACAGGACAGGTTTCACTCAAAACAGGTCTCACCATGGTCGACCAAAGAATTTAAGTGAACGTGCTCAGAGTCACATCCAGAGATTGTCTTTGGGAATTAGACTATGATTGCTGCCAGAATTGCTGCAGAGGTTGAAGGGGTGGGAGGTCAGCCTGTCAGTGCTCAGACTATACATTGCATAAAATTGGTCTGCATGGCTGTCATTCCAGAAGGAAGCCTCTTCTAAAGATGATGCACAAGAAAGCCTGCAAACAATTTGCTGAAGACAAGCAGACTAAGGACATGGATTACTGGAACCATGTCTTGTGGTCTGATGAGACCAAGATAAACGTATTTGGTTCAGATGGTGTCAAGCATGTGTGGCAGCAATCAGGTGAGGAGAGTACAAAGACAAGTGTGTCTTGCCTACAGTCAAGCATGGTGGTGGGGGTTCAATGGTCGGAGGCTGCATGAGTGCTGCCAGCACTGGGGAGCTACAGTTCATTGAGGGAACTATGAATTCCAACAAGAACTGTACATACTGAAGCAGAGCATGCTCCCCTCTCTGGAGACCGGGCCACAAGGCAGTATTCCAACATAACGACCCCAAACTCCACTCCAAGACAATCACTGCCTTGCTAAAAAAAGCTGACGGTAAAGGTGATGGACTGGCCAAGCATGTCTCCAGACCTAAACCCTATTGAGCATCTGTGGTGCATCCTTAAATGGAAGGTGGAGGAGTGCAAAGTCTCTAACATCCACCAGCTTTGTGATGTCATCATGGAGGAGTAGAAGAGGACTCCAGTGGCAACCTGTGAAGCTATGGTGAACTCCATGCCCAAGAGGGTCAAGGCAGTGCTGGAAAATGATGGCCACACAAAATATTTACACTTTGGCCCCAATTTGGACATTTTTATTCAGGGATGTACTCACTTTTTTGTTGCCAGCGGTTTAGACATTAATGGCTGTGTGTTGAGTTATTTTGAGGCAAATTTACACTGTTACACAAGCTGTACACTCACTACTTAACATTGTAGCAGTGTTATTTCTACAGTGTTGGGACATGAAAAGATATAATAAAATATTTACTAAAATGTGAGGGGTGTACTCACTTTTGTGAGATACTGTACATCCATCATCAAGCATGTCATCTTTTGATGTAGATCCACATCGATTGCAATGAACGCTGACCACCCTAAAAGAAAAAAAAATGCAGATGTGTATGTTTCTTCTTCTCTCAGCTAAATGACATCTCACAATCCTGGTCATAAAATATATACAAAGGGGCCGATGACATCACTGAGCTGTTCATATTTGGTTAATAACCTAATTTGGGAGATGCCACCCCTTTGTTTACATTTTATTGGTGGAGATCAAAGCGATCGTTCGGCTGAGGGAAGTGATGGGGATGTGACAGTGTGCCAGCAGTTGGCATGTTTTTTGTTTTGTCTTGTGTCCAGCATTGTGATTGATGTGGATCTACATTGCTGGCAGCATGATGATGGATGTACATTGTGGGTCCTTGTCAAAATCTGTGTCTCTTGAATTACACTTTTTGTAAATGGATAGGTATACCCATTACTCACATAGGGAGTGGTGATAATAAAGGGGGGCTTCCCTTTCTCAATATACCCCCTGCCCACAGAACCCATGAGAACAAGGCCAGGGCTGTGGGAAAGAGGCTCTTGTCTTCATCAACATGGGGAAATTGTGCTCCGTGGCTTGGTAACCCCTGCTGATGGCATGTGGTCTCTTATGGTTCAGGATGGTGGGTCATTCCTTTCCTGGCCAACTAGGCTGCATGTTTAAATAAGGGTCTGGTATGGATTTGTGGAGGACACCTCACCTTTTCTCTTTTTGTATTGGATTCTCTCTCGATATTCTTACGTGACCAAAAGGTCTGTTATAAAGTTTGGAGGAGTAGCTTACACTGTGTTTTGTTTTTTTTTTTGTTTTGTTTTTTATGTGCAGGGTCTCTCTCTGTGTGTTTGGGAGTCCCCAACGACATGTAAATCTGATCTTTATCTAATATAAGGGTCTGGTATAGATGAAGGGATTGTCACTGTAACAGCAATGTTTTGAACTGCCATTAATGGATTACATTCATAACAGCTGTGATTGGCCCACAGCTAGCACATGGTACAAGGTGCTGTAATTGGCCCAGGTACCATGCGATAGCTGTGGGCCAATCACAGCATCACTATAGGAATCACAGCTGTTATGAATTAAAATAATTCATAACAGCTTTGTTGACGTTGTGATCATATGATCGCATAACGATCAGATGATCCCCCAGCCACTTAAAGTGACCAGGTACCGAGAGCCACAACTTGTTGTGTCTGGAGGACACAGCTGTGGAGGGAGCTGTGCTCTGCATGCCACTTTTCCAGAGAAGGCAGGATGACGTATATGAATATGATCCTGCCTGCCCTTGCTGCCCTGTCGCAGTAAATGTGGTTGGGCAGCAAGCAGTCAACCGCTTGCCGACCGCCTCACGCAGATATACTGCGGCAGAAGGGCTCGTACAGGCAAAATCATGTACCTGTATGTTGCCCTTTAAGAGGCGGCAAGCTCCATGAGTCGGGTCGCGGATCCCACGGACTCGCTCGCCGTGGGGATACCCGCGATCGCCTCACGGGGAGGAAGAACGGGGAGATGTTGATGTAAACAGCATCTCCCCCTTTCTGCCTAGTGACAGTGTCACTCGATCTCTGCTCCCTGTCATTGGAGCAGAGATCAGTGATGTCACACACACAGCCCATCCCCCTGACAGTTATAAAACACTCCCTAGTACTGATTTAACCTCTCCCCGCCCCCTAGTGGTTAACCCCTTCACTGCCAGTGTCCTTTACACAGGAATCAGTACATTTTTATAGCACTGATTGCTGTATAAATGACAATGGTCCCAAAAATGTATCAAAAATGTCCAATGTGTCCTCCATAATGTCGCAGTCACAATAAAAATCGCTGATCGCCAAAAAAAAAAAAATATTAATAAAAATGCCATAAAACTATCCCCTATTTTGTAAATGCTAAAACTTTTGCGCAAACCAATCAATAATCGCTTATTGCGATTTTTTTTACTAAAAATATGTAGAAGAATACGTATCGGCCTAAATTGTGGGAAAAAATGTTTTTTTTTATATATATTTTTGGGGGTTATTTATTATAGCAAAAAGTAAAAAATAATGCATTTATTTCAAAATTGTCGCTCTATTTTTGTTTATAGCGCAAAAAATAAAAACCGCAGAGGCGATCAAATATCACCAAAAAAAAGCTCTATTTGTGGGAAAAAAAAGGATGTCAATTTTGTTTGGGAGCCATGTCGCACGACCACACAATTGTCAGTTAAAGCGACGCAGTGCCGAATCGCAAAAAGTGCTCTGGTCAGGAAGGGGGTAAATTCTTCCGGGGCTGAAGTGGTTAAACATAAGTTTTTCTTTGTAAATGTCAGTTTTGCTGTAGGATGTTCTATACATTACACAGATGTGCCATTTCAAAGGCAGGTTCATAGTATCCTTCAGTCTTCTTGTTTAGTGGAATTTTATATTTGTATTGCTTCACTTTAAGTATTACTAAAAGTTTTGCTCCAGACTGAATGGGATTTTAAAGATTTTTTTTTTTTTTGCTTTGGTTTGTTTATCAGGGCAGTGCCCAGCCCCCATTTAATTGGTTTGACAATCCCTTGCCTATTAGCCTAGAAAATGGACATTACTGTTTAACTATTGGCTCTCATTGGGTTTAAAGGGGTTTGGATTTAGCATCTGAACCTTAGTAGTGTTGCCCAAAACTGCCTCAATCCGAACCAAGGTATTTTAGGCTTATTACTATTATTTATTTACTATTATTGTTATTTATTAGCCAGAAAACGTATTCAACAGTCTATGTTCCATCCACTTCTCTAAAGACAGGGCCTCTCCGGACATTATAGAGACTCTCATTAGACACAGTGAACATAAGACAGTGAGTGAAGCATAGCTTATTCAGAGCAAAGTGTTGGTTCCACCTGAACTCCCAATAAGGTACTGTATATTCCGTAATCTATGCTCTTTCACTGCCTACTCCCTACTCTGCCAGAACCCTTGCACAATTGCTGTAATAGAGCAGGGCTTCTCAGTATGGATGAGCATGCAACCTTCCCCATTTAATAGTGCTTGGACTTGAGTATCCAGTCACTGTGCTACAACTCTATCACTCCAGTTGGCCATGATGTCTTGCACCCAGATAGGCTCAGGCACCTCCTAACATCTGAGTTTACTCAGTGTGGACTTCCTCAGTGGTGGTGAGACTATGATGATGCATAGATGGATGAGAATACCTCACTTAGAAGTGGGCTATCAGGCAGCACCAGGGGCAGACTGACCATTCAGGCACTCAGGCACTGCCTGGGGGCCCCATGAAGGGCTCCACATGTCATACAGGGACAGTACATTTAGGGCTGTCTGAATAATGTGTCCACCTGAAACCCGGACATATTGTAATGACTTTCACCCAGATAAGCTTAGGCACTATCCAACATCTGAGTTTACTCAGTGTGGACTCTCTCTGACCACTTGGGCTATGCCCAGGGTCAGTAGGGGGCCTTATGAAAGGCTCCACATGTCATACAGGGGCAGTATATTTAGGTCTGTCTGAATAATGTGTCCTTATTCAGACAGAAATAGGGCTCGCAGCGGGGCCTGGCAGAGGGGAATGAGGGGAGCCCAGGATGGGAACAGATGAGGAAGCAGGATGAGCAGGGGATTGCTGGGGATGCAGAGCAGGAGGCAGCGGTGACACCCAAACTAATGCTGGAAGTAGCTCACCTGTGAAGTTGTGGCGCAGTGAGATGGGGTCCCGGGATGTTGTGCCTTGCTACATGCAGCAAGGATCGAGCCGGCAGCAGCAGGAAGGTGAAAGGAGTCAGTGTATTGTCATGTCATCTAATATCACAGACTCTTTCACCATCGCTAATGTAGTGATCAGGGAACCCTGCTGATAGGATCTGGGTACATTACAGGCATCTGAAAGATGTAGAACACTATACAGGTGTAATTTTGGGGGGTCTTCTGCTGAGGTATGGGTGGGATAGGGGAGCCCCCCTCTGTCTCACCCCTCTTTCACCCCCTCTCTTACATCCTCTCTCTAACCCCCCTTTCTCTCTCATCCCCACTCTCTCATTCATACCCCCTCTCTCTCAACCCCTCTCTCATCCCTCTCTCTCTTCCCCCTCTCCCACTCATCCCCCTTCTCATTAACCCCCTGTCTCTCACCCCTCTCACCCCCTCTCTCACACATCCCCCCAGCTCTCTCTCACCCCCTCTCTCTCATCCCCTTCTATCAGCCCCTCTCTCTCTCTCGCTCTCTCTCCCCTCCCCATCTCTCTCTCCCCCATACCTCTCTCTCCCCATCTCTTTCCCCATCTCTTTCCCCATCTCTCTCTCCCATCTCTCTCTCCCCCATCTCTCTCCCCCATATCGCGCGCGCTCTTTCTCTCTCTCTCTCTCTCTCTCTCTCTCTCTCTCTCCCTCCCTCTCCCTCTCCCTCTCCCTCTCCCTCTCCCTCTCCCTATCTCTCTCACCCCCATCTCTCTCACCCCCATCTCTCTCACCCCCATCTCTCTCACCCCCATCTCTCTCTCTCCCATCTCTCTCTCTCCCACCTCTCTCTCTCCCATCTCTCTCTCTCCCATCTCTCTCTCTCCCATCTCTCCCCCTTCTTTCTCTCTCACCACCTTCTCTCTCCATCTTACTCTCCCTCCTCATCTCCATATCTCTCCCCCTTCTTATCTCCCCTTCCTCCATCTTTCGCCTACTTTCCCACCTCTCTCTTTCCCTCCTATTCTTATCTATTCCCTCTCCTGCTCCTTCTCTCTCTCCCTCCACCCCTCTTCCTCTCTTAGTTTCCATTAGGGGTTTCTATCATATTTCAGGTTCTCAGTAATTTTTTTCCATGTTTTGTCAAAAAAAATGTTGTGGGGGGTTGGCAACCCTGTCAGGAAGGAGCTGGGTTGAAGCCTATTGGCCGCACAAGGCAATTAACTGCTCAATCATTGGGCATCTTTACTGTACTATGTAACCAGCAGCCATTACCTACAGTCCCCCAAAAACCACACCCAATGTTTGCCACATTTTCTTTCGCTGCTATTAAGGTCCAAATTATGATTCACCTGCATATTTATGATGCACCTGGTTGCATCATAAATATGGTTGCCACACAGCAGCCATCATTAAACCTGGAAGTGCTCAGTGGCTTCTACAGAAAGAAGTTGGGAACTTCCACGCAGGCTAGGCTGTAGTTGATTTTTAAATACTCCCTCTATGCAGCTGAGCTGCAATATGTAGATAGGGCTTGGTGTGGACTCCCCATGATCCCCTATTGCCCACTGGCCCCATAAGTTGTCATCCCGCCCCTGGGAAGCACTGTTTCTCTACCCTGAATTAGCAGGTGTCTTTTTAACTGCAGTGCAGGTTAAAGACATGGCCATGCTGTCTAATAGGGTTTCCCTGCTCTTTAAACTGAATAACATCTTTTGGCAGATAAGACAGGGCTTAATTTCCATCACTGAAATGTGTAGGTACACAAGCCTTAGTTAAAAATTGTATTAACTACTTGCCGACCAGCCGCCGCAGTTTTACTGTGGTAGAATGTCACAGCTGGTCGAAACCATGTTACCTTACTTTGCTTCACCTTTTAGCCACTAGGGGTGCACGCCACCAAAGCCACGTGTGCCTGCAGCATGTGCCCTGAGCCGATGCGAGTGCCCATGGGTGTGATGACCGCTGGGCACCCACGATCGCTCATGACAGAGCTAGAACTGGGATCTGTGTGTGTAAACAAAGTTCATACAAAGTATGAACACCGATCTCCCTCTTACCCTAGTCAGTCCCACCCCCCCTACAGTTAGAACACACCTAGGAAACACAGTTAACCCCTTGGTCGCCCCCTAGTGTTAACTCCTTCCCTGCCAGTTACATTTATACAGCAATCAGTGCATTTTTATAGCACTGATCACTGTATAATTGTCAATGGTCCCAAAAATGTGTCAAAAGTGTCCAATTTGTCTGCCGCAATATCGCAGTTCAGATAAAAATCACAGATCGGCGCCATTACTAGTAAAAAAAAAATACTAATAAAAATGCCATAAATCTAACTTCTATTTTGTAGACGCTATAACATTTTGCGCAAACCAATCAATATACACTTATTGCGATTTTTTTTTTTTTTTACCAAAAATATGTAGAAGAATACATATCGACCTAAAATGAGGAAAAATTGTGTTGTTTTAAAAAAAAGTGGGATATTTATTATAGCAAAAAGTAAAAGATATTGTGTTTTTTTTTTTTTCAAATTTGTCGCTCTTTTTTTGTTTATAGCGCAAAAAATAAAAACCGCAGAGGTGATCAAACACCACCAAAAGAAAGCTCTATGTGTGGGGGAAAAAAAGGACATCAATTTTGTTTGGGTACAGTGTCACACGACCGCGTAATTGTCAGTTAAAGTGACACAGTACCGTATCGCAAAAAATGGCCTGGTCATTGAGCAGCCAAATCTTCCAGGGCTGAAGTGGTTAAGTGTCTAAGAAGTAAGGATTAGCAACATTTTGGCAAAATGCATGGAGGAAAAGGGAAAATAAATTAGCTTTTTTCATTTTCTATGAGTACAGTGGCCTTTAGATGGCTTCTAAGGGTTTCAGAAGCTCTTTTCATTTATTTATGTTTTAATAAAAAATATATTTATTTTTACAGCAACCTTTTTAGGCATTTTTCTAGGTGCACACTTAGAAAAAATGCAGTGGCAGTTGTCATTGATTTATCTTTGTATGTCAATTAAGCCATGTGATCAGCACTGTCAGCGCTGACATGCTGATCATATGGTTTTATTAGAAAACAAAGCATTAATAAGTGTTTTCAAGCAAATTTCATCTTAACAGTCTGCATGGTGGAATGTTGGGCTAATTTAGACAGCATTTCAGTAATGCCTATTTATAGTCTAGTACATATGACACTCTGGTCTTTGTCTGGTGAAAGATTTAATAATGTCTTTCTTACTTGGTGAAACATTTTTTGCCTCTGATAATAGTGGTGGCATACTATAATCTTAGACTTAAAAATATACACAAAAACATTTTATACTGTATGAAATAACACCAGAGTATGTCTACTTTTTGTTTCTTAAGATCTTCATATGCATAGTTGGTATTTATCTGCAAAATTAACCACTGTGTGTTTCCAACCTATCTCACAAAACGAAAAAGATGAAAAAGAATATGCATTGTGTACCATTTAACTAAATTTTTTTGTTTTTGTTCAGGATCTCATTTTAAAATACTTTTACAGATTTTTCCAGAAATAGCAGTTCCATATGTTAAATGTTGCATCACTGGTAATTTACCGTACATTGATAAAGTTAACCACTTAAGGACAGGGCCTATTTTTTACACTTGGTGTTTACAATTTAAAATCATTTGATTTTTTTTTTTGCTAGAAAATTACTTGGAACCCCCCAAATTACATTTTTTTCAGACACCCTCAAGAAAAAAATGGCAGTATTGTCGTTCCAATACTTTGTCACACCAAATTTGTGCAGTGGTCTTACAAAAGCACATTTTTTGGGGAAAAATATATATTTTTTCGATTAAAAAATAAGAAAACCATAAAATAAGCCCAATTTTTTTCCATATTGTGAAAGATAATGTTACGCCGAGTAAATTGATACCCAACATGTCATGCTTCAAAATTACGCTCACTCGTGGAGTGGCGGCAAACTTTGACACTTAAAGATCTCCATAGGCGAAGTATAAAAAATTATACAGGTTACCAGTTTTGAGTTACAGAGGAGGTCTTTTGCTAGAATTATTGCTCTCGCTCTAACGATGGCAGCGATATCTCACTTGTGTGGTTTGAACACTGTTTACATATGCGGGAGCCACTTACATATGCGTTCCCTTCTGCATGCGATCACGGAGGGATGGGCACTTAAAAAAGTAAAATAAGAATTTTTTTTTTTGTAATTTTTACACTATCCCTTAAAAAAAAAAAAAAAATTTGGATCACAGTTATTCCTATTACAAGGGATGTAAACATCCCTTGTAATAGAAAAAAAGCATGACAGGACCTCTTTAATGGGAAATCTGGGGTCAACAAGACCTCAGATCTCACATTTACACTTAAATGTAATAAAAATAAAAAAAAGTATCTTTTATAAATAAAAAAAAAACATTTCCCCTTTAAGACCATTGGGCTGAAGCGACGTTTGACTTCACTGAAAGCAAACCACTCACTGTTTTTAAAATACTGGGGTTATGGGAGCTATCTGTTGCCATAACAACGGTATTCAACAACAAAGTACGGATATATAAAGATGGTGGGTGGGCCGGAAGAGGTTAAAGATATCTATGGTCAGACAAAAAAACACCAATGAACTTGTACAATTCATGCTGGGTACAGCTTTTTTTTATTTTTTGTGTTCTCTGTAGCAGCAAGGATGAGTGCAGTGGTTTGCCAAAACTGGGGTTTGTTCTGGAATAGGCCCATCTTCTGCAAGCAGACTTTTTCTGCAGATCGCCATTTAATCTGTTGAACCAGTACATTCTCCTATTGACAGTCAAAATGGACCTTTGCTTGTACTCAGGCTGTGCCAGGGTGGATGCCCCCTGAGGTGGGATCTTTTCTGTACTCCCACACCCCCCGCCACCATCATCGGTTGCTAAAATGCTGGCAGCTGTGTCATTGGTTGCTAGATTGCTAGTAGCTAGGTCACACATTGATTATTATGTTGTAGGTAATGGGTTCCTGCACAATAACAACCAATGGAACTGAGTGGGACAAGGGCTAAACATACTTTACACAGCATTGAGGATGGAGTGTCCGTATGGGCACTCCAGCCTCTGTACCACCTGAGGTGGCCATCTTAATTGGCCTCAGTGGCGGCACAGCATTCACAGAGCATTCAAAATTCACTGACCATATTTGTCACCTGTGAATCTACGTGATCCACTTGATATTGAATCTGGCTCATTTACACTTTCCAGAAGTAAAGCTGACTACTCGCAGCAATCTGTTCCAGCTTAATCACTTTTCTACTAATCTACTAATGGTAAAATACAAAGGGGTTGTGTCAAGTAAAGAGATACCAAATATGTAAAGCCGTAAAATTACATGCATCTGTGTAATCACCAAAAATTATGAAGTACAATATTCTCCATAGGTGACACTTTAAAAGATTTTACAGATTATCAGTTTAGAATTAACCATGAATTATGGCCCTAGCATTATTGCTCTCGCTACAGCGTTCACGACAATTTATGCTTACATACACGTGCATGACCCTACACACATTAGCATTTGTGTACAGGAGCAATGGGGAGGGTGTTTAATGTTATTTATTTTTTCTTAAGAGAATAGAATAAAATTACACAAATAGGAGCAAGACTGCAGAATAGTATGACATAGGGATGGTATAATAATAAACATCACAATATAGTATATGGATTGTGTAAGAGGGAAGAAAAGTCTCACATGAGTCCTAATAACAGCAAAGGACCTAGGTGGCTAAGTAGTGGGCTTTGGAAGGTATGGATAAGATACCATATACTACTGGTATAGAGTATTTTCACTAGAGAACATCACTATTGCTATCTTCAAGCCAAGGGGCATAGCATCTCATAAACCAGGGTAGTTGAAGGTGGGCTCTGGCAAATAAGTGCTCTGTTAGGAAATGGACATTTGCATAATGTCCTGGAGCTGTGGTGGGTTTGTAGATTTCCATCTCCTTGCTATAGCCAGTTGGGCTGCTATGAAGACATGTGTGATACATGCTTGTAGTGGTTGAGGCACATTGGTTATTGCCACTCCAAGTAGGGCCAGACATGAGGAAAAAGGGATGTAGGTGTAAATTAGCATATTGGTATAATTCCAGGATGTGTTGAGAGCCGGGCAAGTCCACCAGGTGTGGTATAAGGTAGCACATTGACCACAGTAGCATTTTGTTAATAATTTTATTGTAATTTAATTCTTTTATGTATTTATTTTGCTTAATTTTATTTTTTTTACACTTTTTAAAATTAGATTTTAAAGCTATAACAAGGGTGCTGAAAAGCCCTGATAGTATGGGCAGGTGATAGGTCTTCTTTATGAAGACATCAGAGGTCTCTTAGATCCCTGATGTCTTCCAATCCCTCCACTGCAGCTAATCAAGCACATCGATATGACAACAAGGGTATGCATGTACCCCTTGTCAATAATAAAAAAAAATAATATTAACCTATCAAAACCCAAGGCACCCTGAAGACAGAGACATCTCTTTATGTACATAACAAAATGTATTATAATGAAACTGTTGGTAACTTCATATAAAAGTATCATGTCACACAAGGAGGAAGTAACTCGGGCTGATGCATTTCACTTTTGTCGGCTTCTTAAAGGACTTGAGGGGTGCAATGGTAATGGGTTACTACAAAAGAAGAGAAGATATGCTTATATAATTGTCAGAAACCATGAATCAGACTGAGACAGAAGTACAGTTAAATCACACTTGTTTAATAATAATTAAAAAAGGTAAACAGAGTAAACGTAGTCAAAACATAGCAAGAGTTCAGGAATAGTCAGACAAGCCAAAATGTCAGTGAGCCAGAGATTAGCATAGTAGAACAGCAAGCAGTATCTGGAGCCAGAAGGAATGTCAGCCAAGCAAGTCTTTAACAGGAACACAGGAGATCGTCTCTAGCCACTTGCTTACTGGGCACTTAAACCCCCCTCCTGTCCAGACCAATTTTCAGCTTTCAGCGCTGTCGCACTTTGAATGACAATTGCGCGGTCATACAACACGGTACCCAAATGAAATTTTTATCATTTTTTTTCCACAAATAGAGCTTTCTTTTGATGGTATTTGATCACCTCTACGGTTTTTATTTTTTGTTAAAAAAAAATTGAAAAAGACAGATTTTTTTTTTTTTTAAATTATATTTTTTTTTATATTTTGTTATCAATTTTTGCAAACAGTTAATTTTTCTCCTTCGTTGATGTACGCTGATGAGGCGGCACTGATGGGCACTGATAGGTGGCAGTGATGGGCACTGATGGGTGGCGGTTATGGGCACTGATGGGTGGCAGTGTTGGGCACTGATTGGGCACTGATTGATGGCAGCACTGCTAGGTGGCGCTAATAGGTGGCACTTGTGGGCATTGATAGATGGCACTTGTGGGCATTGATAGGTGGCACTTGTGGGCTTTAATAGGTGGCACATGTGGGCTTTAATAGGTGGCACTTGTGGGCACTGGCAGATGGCACTTGGAGGCACAGATGAGGCATCTGTGCCTCCTTCCTCTTCGGAACCGATGTCCCTTTGACATAAGCCGGTGATCGGCTTTTTTTTCCTCAGCGTGAGGAGAAAACGAAACCGATCACCGAGCTTTTGTTTACATCATGTGACCAGCTGTCATTGGCTGACAGCTGATCACATGGTAAGGAGCCGGGACCGGCCCCTTACGCGGATCTGTGATCATCCGAGTCTCCGTGACTCGGTGATCACAGCGCGCACACCGCATGCCCTGCAGGGTGCGCGCGGTGCGCGTGCATAGGGGAGGACGTCATATGACGTCTTCCCGGAGATTGAGGTCCACGCTGTAGCCGTCATTTGGCTATGGCCCGGACCTCAAGTGGCTAGAGATGTGACCAAGGCAAAGACAGAGATCATCTGGACTGGACGGCTTAAGTAGGCAGGACTGACGAGCAGGATATCAACAACAGGTGAGTCACTGTTTGGGGCCTCTGGTGGTCCTCTCCTTTTGGTGGAATACCTGGGGCCACCAACCTCTAATATCTTGGTTTGCTTGGTGCTTGATCACATAAATTGAGACCCCCTGATCCTCCTGAGTTCTAATCTATCTGTGTAAGTTAATATGTTCAATATATGTAGTGAATAACTAAAATGTTATGATGATAATGAATATGCTCTGTAAACCTATATTATGTAGGCATAGCTTCTCTTCTTTTGTAGTAACCCATTGCCATTGCACCCTTCAAGCCCTTGAATAAGCTGACAAAGGCAAAATGCATCAGTGGAGTTACTTCCTCCTTGTGTGACATGATTCTTTTTATATGAAGTTACCAAAAGTCTCATTATAATATGTTTTGTTACGTACATAAGGAGCGATCTCTGTCTTTGGGATGCCTTGGGTCTTGATATGTTAATATTATGTTTTTATTATTGACAAGGGGTACATGCATACCCTTTTTGTCATAAATTGTAATTGTTTTTGTACAATAAAGATTTTCTTTTTAACATTAATGAACGTGGTTTGATAATTATACTGAGAGGAGGTTCAACACCTTTTAAAGTCCCAGTAGCTTTATATTCTTTTCTATTGTCCTTTTTGGGATGTGGTGTTGATGTGGTCAGCCAAACCATATAGGTTTTTCAATTTTTTTTTTTAAATTGCTATCTTTGTCCCACTGGGGGGATTTCTACTCACTTCCTGTCTCTAATGCCGCGTACACACGACCGGACTTTACGGCAGACTTTGCCCGGTGGACTTTTCGACGGACTCTACGACAAACTTACCGAATTAATGGACTTGCCTACACACGATCAACCAAAGTCCGATGGATTCGCACATGATGATGTACGACCGGACTAAAACAAGGAAGTTCAAGCCAGTAGCCAATAGCTGCCCTAGCGTTGGTTTTTGTCTGTCAGACTAGCATACAGACGTGCTGACTTTTCGACCGGACTCAAATCCGTAGAAAAGATTTGAAACATGTTTCATTTCTAGGTCCGTCGAACTTTTGGGGAAAAAAAGTCCTCTGGAGCCCACACACGATCGAATTGTCCGACGGACTCTGGTCCACAGGACCAAGTATGCCGTAAAGTCCGGTCGTGTGTACGCGGCATTACACACAACAGGATTTGAAGGGAAATCCCTCCAAAGTGATGGAAATCCCTGGTAGTCACCAGGGTCACCAGAACTAGTGACCCCATTGGAAGATTTTCACTCTCTTCCTTTTCTGGTGATCACTCAAAATTTTGGGATTTTCTTTCACTTTTGGAGATAATGGTCACAAAGACAAATAGAGAAGGTGAATCTACTTAATTGGACACAGACAGCAATAAAAACTTGACAGATGTTCTAAATCCTTTCAATTCCATCAAAAACTAAAAATAAAGTTTCACCTTACCTTGTGTGTTAGTGTTTTAAAACTATTATTGTGTATAATTTGAAATGTTCTATGCACATGAAGGAAGTCATTTTTGTTTATTACAAATGCATACTCTGCTTTCTACCAATACTCTGTTTATCTAATTTCAAGCAAACCAGCCAGGTTCTTCTCATCAAAACAAAGAACTTTATAAGTATCTAATGACCTGAAAAAGCTTGAGATCACTGTTTTTCTTGGCAAGAATTGGAGTACGCATGTACTAAAAATAATAATGTGATTTGCTTTTGCTGACGTTTACTTGAGATTCATGTGAAGTTTGAATTTTAATGTTGGCTATGAAGCTTATGAATTTTAATGTTATCTCTACTTTAATACTTTATTTTTTATTTTATTTTTTTAGAACATCTTGGCGTTAAATCCCAGGACTGCTATGCATGCAACTTTACATTCTACAGCAGTAAAGAAGCAAGTCAAGAAGCAATGGAAAAGGAATCCTGACAAGAGTTGTTCTGTAAGTACTTTCTACATTTATTTTAGATATTGTATGATTGATTTTGTTTTGTGAATACATGTAAATGCATGTTTATTTTGAAAGTAGGTTTTCAGAGGTTTGTACATTTGGACTTTTATCTACCAGGTAATGCAAACCTTAAAACTATATTTTACGGTTACTAAATATTTTCTTGGTAAGTAAAACTGCCTTATGTTCCTAGAAGGTAGACAACAAATACATTTGCTATCTGTGCATGAACCTTGATGAACCCATCTCTAAAGTATAAATAGGAATGTTATAAAAGGATAGAAAGAGCATGAGATGGGAAGAGATGTCAGAGTAAGCACTACCTTAAAACAGTAGTAAACAATCAAAAAAAATCCCCCTGCAGGTTTATGCCATATTGTGCTAGTATACACCGCATACTAGCACATTAGGACAGACTTGCCTGCAAACAGAGCCCTCCAGCCAATCACTGTGGTGGCTTCCCTACCACTTCCATCTTCACCTGGTCTTCCGTGTTTGTAATCTCCAGCCATTTGAATGGCCCATTTACGAGATGTTTATTGTACTTACAGGTAAGTCTGATTGTAAGCTTACCTGTAGGTACAAGTTAAGATATTGACTTTACTACTACTTTAAACAGAGAGAGATGTTGTATAATTACTGCTTTGTAGGCGAATTACATCATTTGTAAAGGATTTTTTTTCTTTGCGTGTGGAAAATAATTTACTTTCTCTGAGTAATTGTATTGCACAGAGCTGCCCCAAACCTCCTCTTCTAGGGTCCCCTGCTGGCACTCCAGGCTCCTCTTCTTCTCAGTGCACCATCATAAGAAGTCATTTTCTTTGAGGACACACCTGCAGGCTTGATCCCGAGCCAGGCAGATGAGTGCATCTATTGACACAAATTGCTGCTCAGCCCTGTCCCCCTACTCTCTGCTTACATGATTTGATTGACAGCAGCAGGAGCCAGTGGCTCCCACTGATGCCTTTGTGAGCAGATAGAGAGAGGAGAGAGCTGCTGCAGAGTGGCACAGTGCTGGATTGAGATAGGACTTAGATAAGTATAAGGGGGGGAGGGGAGTTGTGGTGAGGGGGAGTACAATTGCTGGGAAATCTTTTACCTTAATGCACAGAATTCAGCAAGGAAAAAATGTTGAACCTTTAGAGCCACTTTACCAATAAAAACAACTCTATATGAGATATCAAGTAGGGATGAGGTTTAGATTCACCTGCATGGTAGAAGCTGGGAATAAATGATATTGCAGTGCATAGACTTTTTTCCTGATCAGCTGGGTCACAAGAGACAATTGTTTGCAGGGATAGATAACCCATCCCCCATTCAGTAATAGGATGGGGTCATATTGTCAGTGTGGGTTAGTCAGTTTCAGTGAACTGAAAATGAGTCCCATGTGAGGAGAGATACTGTTTCTTTTAGTTTATTTAAAGTATAACTAAAGGCAAAACATTTTTCTTTCGGATTAGATAAAGGAGAGATGGATTAGAACACCTGTCGGTTTTCATTGCTGTCTGTGTCCTCATTGGGGAGATTTACCCTCTTCTATCTGTCCTGTTTATCAGTATCTTTAAAAGTGCAAGTAAAAGTAAAAAACAATCTTCAATTTTGGGTTGTCCCTAGAAAAGTACCGTATTTATCGGCGTATAACACGCGCCGGCGTATAACACGCACCCCAAGTTTAGGAGAGAATTTTAAGGAAAAAAACTTTTAGGAGGGAAGTTTAAGGAAAAGAAACTTACATTAAAATGCCCATCAATGCAGCCTCATCAGTGTTCATCTGCAGCCTTTTCAGTGTCATTGCAGCCTTTTCAGTGTCATTGCAGCCTTTTCAGTGTCAGTGCAGCCTTGTCAGTGCAGCTTTGCCCCAGTGCAGCCTTGTCAATGCAGCCTTGTCCCCAGTGCAGCCTTGTCCCCAGTGCAGCCTTGTCCCCAGTGCAGCCTTGTCCCCAGTGCAGCCTTGTCAATGCAGCCTTGTCCCCAGTGCAGCCTTATTAATGCAGCCTTGTCCCCAGTGCAGCCTTATCAATGCAGCCTTGTCCCCAGTGCAGCCTTGTCCCTGCAGCCTTGTCCCCAGTGCAGCCTAGTGTCCATGCCTCCTGCCGCTGCCGCCGCCGCCGCCGCCATACACATAGAAGTAGTTTTAAATATGGCGCCACGGAGTTCGGAGAGACTCGGCGCCGGCGGAAGTGAACGAACGCCGCCGAGATACACATAGCCGAGGGTTCTCGGCTCTTTCCGGCGCCGCTCACAGTCCCGCCCAGTCCCGCCCTATGATGGACATAACACAGGTCCAATGGCGGGACTGGGCGTGACAGTGAGCGGCGCCGGAAAGAGCCGAATACACCCGACTATGTGTATCTCGGCTCTGTGATTTCGGCGGCGCTTGTTCAGCACCGCCGAGTCCTTCCGAAGTCCGCGGCGCCATATTTGAAACTACTCGCTATGTAAATGTCGGCGTATAACACGCACCCACGACTTTCCCCTGATTTTAAGGGGAAAAAAGTGCGTGTTATACGCCGATAAATACGGTAATATAAGAGAAGTCTTCATATGGGGACTCTAGTTCTGGCAACCTGGGGTCCCCTAGAGATTCCCTTTAATTTAAAGGGATTTTCTCTCACTTAGTTTTGACTATGGGACAGTAAGTGAAGGTAAAGCTCCCCAATGGGACAGAGATGGAAAAAATAAAACTTCCAGGGGTTATAACCTTCCCTTACTCTATTTAAAATGTAAAAAAAAGGTTTGCCTATAGTTTTGCTTTAATTTATTTTTCAGTATTGGTACATGTCCCCATGGCCAAGCTTCCCACGTCTTTTGTTTGACAATAGCTTGCTAACACTATAGGTTATCTAGAGATTGTTTCATCTCAGACAAAAGAATCCTTGGTGGGGACAGAAAAAAGAAAATGCTTTGGTCTTAAATCAGGGTTCACCCAAAGAGGAGCAGGGAGTTAGAAGAGAGATATGCCTGCATGTTATGTACATCTAGCCTTTTATAAAATTATTAATTATGTAATTGTATATTTTTTTCATAACCCAGATATTGCATGATTTTAATTATGCATGAGATGTATACATATTTCCCACATTTTTTTTTTAATTAGTGTTAAAAAAAATCCAAAGAGTAAATCTAACTATACAACCCTTATGCATGGCTATTCAGTGATAGTAATGTGTCACAATTAAGTGACAATTAATTTTATGCATTCTTTGAGTGACATAATTGCACTAAATACAAGAGAGACTCATTATCTTGTAAAATATATATATATATATATATATATATATATATATATATATATATCTCCTCCTATCATGGGTGTCAGGAGAACCCCAATTCTTAGGCCAGAGGTGGGCCACGCATGCAGCAGGGCACTGCGACTGAAGGATAGAGAGCCAAGTGTTCTTAGAGAGCTGAATGACACAGTCAAAGAACTGGTAAGAGGAGCAGCCGTGCTGCCAACACGTAAGCCAGGTGGCTTGGTATTTTCTTTAATTCATGTTATGTGGAAGAATCCCCTACGTGGGCAACTGATGTATAAGTGACCTTTCCTTTTAAATAAAAGTGGGCTACCACTCTCTTAAAATACAGTTTTGGACTGGCGTACTCACTGGAAACGCACCTACCGCTTGAGTCTGAACACCCCAATCTTACTATATATATATATATATATATATATATATATATATATATATATATATATATATATATATATATATATATATATATATATATATAATCTATCACCCCTCACATTTTTGTAAATATTTTATTATATCTTTCCATGTGACAACAGTGTAAATTTACTGTCCCCTCGAAATAACTCAACACACAGCCATTAATGTCTAAACCGCTGGCAACAAAAGTGAGTACACCCCTAAGTGAAAATGGCCAAATTAGGCCCAAAGTGTCAATTATTTGTGTGGCCACCATTATTTTCCAGCACTGCCTTAACCCTCTTGGGCATGGAGTTCACCAGAGCTCTACAGGTTTCCACTGGATTCCTCTTGCACACCTCCATGATGACATCGCAGAGCTGGTGGATGTTGGAGACCTTGCGCTTCTCCATATTTATGAAACGTGATCTCGCGCATTTAAATCTATTCACACATAGTGAAGCATATAATATACAATGACAATATATATCAAATAAATAACATAACAATCAAAATTTTATAGTAAATAATTTTAAAAAATCAGGAGTAAGTGTTCCAAATAGGTGCAATTATGATGTAAGTTTGTGGGATGTATAAAAAAATGTCTCTGTCTTGCCCTTCCAGAATAATAAGGTGACTCAGTGTGTGAATAAACAGATTGGTCAGAATTCGTGCAGATCTTCATATGGAGTAATTTCACATTAACGTTGGGCTCTCAGAACTCTCACCTTAATAATGATGGTAATAAGCATGATGGTATAATATCTGTTAATACGTCACTATATTCTCCCGACCGTTCTCCTCCACTTATCCTGGTTTTATTCCATTCCTCTCCACCAGTAATATGGCTAACTGCCTGATAGAAAATAAACTTGGGAATTGAAGCACTTGAGCAATACTTTTTTGATTATTGGGTTTTTGATTATTTTCCCTTTAAAGTGAACATGTCAATACCCAACTGCAATGAACAGGTGGCCTGGAGCAGACCAAAAAAGAAGAGGTCTTATGAGGCAATTATGTCACAGATATTATACCATCATGCTTATTAGTAAATTCCAAAAGCCAATATAATGGAATAGTAGTGGTAAAAAAAGCACTTGTGGGTTTAACCAATCTTTTATTTTTTGTACAATTCTCCTTTAAGGGGGCGTGACAATGGGTGTGTCCTATGCCTGAATACTTTTGCTGATAGGTGTCCCTCATTCCCATCTCAAAAATTTGGGAGGTGTGCAACATGTCCCCTCCTGAGTCACAGTGACAGTCTCTCTCTAAGCCAAGTGATCCCTCCAGTCCCCTCCAGTCTAAACAGCACTGACGGTCCCAGCCTGCCTTGCTCCCATACCGCAGATGCACACACGAGGCTCTGGCCGCTCTGCTTGGCTCCATTGCACCATGACATCACATGACCTGCTCAGGCACTGCCTCCGCCAGAGCCTCCCGATCGCACTGTAGCAGGCACTCGGATGGTCTCAGCCGGCTCCAGACCAAGCTTAGCGTCACATCCATATTTTTTACTGGCAACCTTTTACTTTTACTGGCATTTACTGGCAGGATAAAATTGCCTTTTTTTACTGGCTGCCAATAAAAATACTGACGGTTGGCAACACTGGATGACAGCCATGCAGACCAATTTGATGCAGTGTGTGGCTGACCCCCCCACCCCTTCAACCTCTGTAGCAATGCTGGCAGCACTCAAATGTCTATTTCCCAAATAAAACCTCTGGATATGATGCTGAGCGTCAACCCTTGGTCGACCATAGCGAAGCCTGTTCTGAGTGGAACCTGACCTGTTAAACCACTGTATGGTCTTGGGCACTGTGCTGCAGCACAGTTTCAAGGTCTTGGCAATCTTCTTTTAGCCTAGGCCATCTTTATGTAGAGCAACAATTCTTTTTTTCAGATCCTCAGAGAGTTCTTTGTCATGTAGTACCATGTTGAACTTCCAGTGACCAGTATGAAAGAGGGAGAGCGATAACACCAAATTTAACACACTTGCTTCCCATTCAAACCTGAGACCTTGTAACACTAACGAGTCACGTGACACCGGGGAGGAAAAATGGCTAATTGGGCCCAATATGGATATTTTCACTTAGGAGTGTACTCACTTATGTTGACAGTTTAGACATTAATGGCTGTGTGTTGAGTTTTTTTGAGGGAACAGCAAATTTACACTGTTATACAAGCTGTACACTCACTACTTTACATTATAGCAAAGTGTAATTTCTTCAGTGTTGTCACATGAAAAGATGTAATGAAATATTTACTAAAATGTGAGGGGTGTACTCTCTTTTGTGAGATACTGTGTGTGTGTGGATAGATAGATAGATAGATATATATATATATCTATATATCGATATCGATATATAGATAGATATATATATATATATATATATATATCAATAAATATTTCATTGTAAGCCTGGGCTCCTGCCATTGGATCCTGGAAGGCTGTGTAAAATTCCAAAATTTTTTGTCTGATGGAAGCTTCAACCATATTGCCTGGTGACCACATGTGTAAGCTGAAGTTATCAGAAAATGACAGAATTTAGCAAACTAAATTCCTTTTTTAAATTAAAAAAGGATTTGATTTGTCCAACAGTTAAACTAAATGAGTAATACCATGTCTGAATGTCAGGACCTGTGTCATTTATGGGTCACTGTTTTTCCCCGAGTCGAAGGGTGCAGTTCCCGTGGCCACCAGAGGGTGTCAGGCTATCCGAGTCATTATGCTGCACCTGATGTGGGCTGCTGGGAGGTATTTTATCCTCCCCATAACTGAGGTTGAGTGTTCTTCCTGTGAGCCATGCCCCTGCCTGTTCCTGATTGTTCCTGTGCCTGATCCTGACCCTTGTTACTAGTCTCTGTACCTGATCCTGAGACCTGCTCCTGTACCCTGCTTCCAGTACCTTGCTCCCTGCTCCCCTTGTTTCCTGTCCAAGTCCTGACCTTGTCCAGCTTGTGTGCGCTCCTTCCACTAGTATATAGTTAGGTAATCATTAGGGTTTCTGTACTTTTATATTTATTTTGTCATTTTATATGGTTTATGGTTTACTGGGATTGAAAGTGTATTATTTGTTTAGGTAAACTTCATCAACTGGAAAAGAATCAATACATTTGACCAGTTCATAGTCAGACCCGCATAACCACCAAAATCATTAATAACCATGAGATAAGTATTAACTGAACATTCTGAGTCCTCTGTATATAAATTAATATTGTTAGCATCCCTGTCTAGTGACTTGGTTAGTGGAAAATCTCAGATACCCACTCCAAAGCTGTGTATCATTTGCTATACAAAGCCCCATTTTTAAAGAATTTAATATTTTTTCTGCATTCAGAACCATCACAATCCTAATCCCCACCTGGTCATTGGAGGTATATAAATTAATGAACGGATATCTTGTCTTAAGTGAGATGTTTTTTGCAGGTATAAAGCCAGTTTGATCTGGGTGTATAATGGTTTACATTAAGTCTAAGGAAAAAGATTTTTGCTAAAATATCCTCTGTTTGCAGTAAAGAAATAGGTTTGTCGGGTCAAGAGTGTCTTTATTTGGCTTGGGGATAAAAATGATAGACACTTCAGACATAGCTAGCTGGAGTGTAAAAGTTGCATCTATTTCTTCATATAAAGTCATGAGGCAAGGGGCAAGTATCTCCATGTAGATGGCTTAGAACTCAATTGGTAAGCCATCTGTGTTGGAGTCTTTATTCAAATTTGGAAATGGCAGTCTGGACCTCAGTAATCATAAGAGGTGCCTGCAGCATGGCCACCAATTTGAAGACCGGTTGTAGCAAAGAAAGCCAGGGGGCAGTCAGGAAAGCAGAGAACCATGTGTATCAAGGGGCTTAAATTCATGGTTAGATAAGTATGCCAACTGCTTACTAGAGCCCTCTCCATGTCCAAAATTATATGCTGCTATTTCTTGGCCTTAGCTAAGTGTATCATATAAGTAACAAGAAGTTGTAATTTAAGCACCTGTGTGTGGTGCAGAGATGGATCCTAAGAAAAAGCATCTTGTCCCCGCACCCACTGTCAAAATTTGAAAACAGCTTAACCCATAGAGACGTGTCATTCATTCACTGTTTCCTGTAAATGAATGAACTACAAGTACCGTCGGTCGCCGTGGCAGAAGACTTATGGTTCTCAATAAATTGCGAGGGCATAATAAATTTATTCTTCTTGCAGTTCAATCGCTGTTTGCCTATGTAGAAGGTACAGGCAGATAGATGACTGAGAGTCTGCAGGATCCTGACATTGCACCTGTGATCTGTGATCTGCTGAACGAGAGTGGATTACTTTACAGGCTGTGTATAAAAAATTATAAATGCAAATTTTACAGTTACACAGTACAGAAACAGAATGACCAAGATGTACAGCAGCTTTTATGTCCACAATGATATTCTAATTTTTGGGTATATTTAGGCTTTGGGGGAAGGAAGATTGTTGGTAACCAATTAAATTGCATGGTGGGATATAAAAGGCTACAATAAAATGGCGGCGGGTAAGCTTCCTGATGACGTGTTGACCACAAAATACATTGAGGCTGTGCGCTCGCCCGCAATAATGTCACTTACAGTACTCATGATTCCCATTTCCAGTGTTTTGGAATGCACACCGCAATTTGGAGGAATGGTGCTTCTTACTCTGCTGGCTGTACATGTTGGTGCTGACTTATTAGCACCTTAAAATGTAAGTGCGTATTTATTATATACTTATTGGATACCTGCTATAATAAATGTTTTGCGCTCTGATATTGTCAGACTTACCCATATCAGACTGACGAATCTGATATAGCAGAGGATGGCCTCCCGTACGTATCTGGTTCCCGTCCCCTGATAGAGCACACAGAAGGCACGGGAGCACAGAATGGTACGAGAGCCTGGCGGGTGGTTAGCAGGGATGAGGCCCAAAGTCCTGATGCAAGCTGGCAGGAGATGATAGGTAGGCTGTAGGTCAGCTACAGGTGCAGAGCAGGAGCAGGCAGATCCGAACACAAGCAAGGTTGGCAACAGGCAGTCAGCACGGTACAAAAGGAGCAGGCAGATACAAAGTCCAGGTCACAAGCAGGTTTGGCAGCAGGCGGTCGGCACGGTACAGAGGGGTCAGGCAGGTTCAAAGTCGGAGGCAGGCCAGGGGTCAGATGCAGGCGGATAGCAGAGCAGAGTCCAGTAAACAAGCCGGGTCACAGAGAGATCAAACAGTACACAGGAAACAGGAAGCACGGGAACAGGAAGCTGATGATCGGACAGCACCGAGCACAGCATCCCAGCAACCTAAATAGGGCAACCGGCGCCAAACACCGCGACCGCGCTGGCACGCTCAGGCGCGCGCGCACCCGCACAGGAGCCAGCGCGACGCAGCGCACTCCAGAGTGCCCAGCAAGTGTCCTGAACCGAGATCCTCTCTGACAGATATACAGTACATTCTGCTTCTCCATAGCTTCTTTGTTACACTAATCTAAGGAGATACCTTATAAACTGAGCTTAAGTTGAGGATCACCCCTTCAGACATATATCGATACCCAAGGGTCAGAGTATTACGAGGCTCATTATATTTAGTTATCTGCTGAGTTTATATTTCTCCCACATGAATGATGATGGAGCATGGATAATCAAGAATACTTGTCACTGCACAACTTCTTGTTTCTTTTTCCACGGTGTTTGGATTTTTCCTGAGGAATTTCTACCCTTCTTTTCACTATATTGATTTTTTTCACCATTACTTGTTATTTAACTACATGCAAAGATTACAAAAGGTCTATCGCTTTATAGACAGCTTTTGCATTGACAAACATGTAAATGCGTGGCATATCTTATGGTGTTGAAATGGGTGCAGAAGCCAACCAAAAAAATGCCATGTCCATTTTACTAGTGCTGTTGCTGCAGCTGCTCACAAATTACACTTTACACTGGCAGCTTAGCTACAATATCTGCAATGATCAGCGGGCGGGAGAAGTAGAATGATTCAGTGCTAGTGTGCTGTGACATCACTGTCATCCTATATTATCTATCCCTCCCACCCAAGCACAACAGAACACTGCCGGAGTGGCAGGCAGAAGGAGTGGAGTGACAATCGCCTCCTCCTGCATAATTCCTGTCCCTACAGCATCACACCGTGTAAGTTTCCATGTGCCTTATCTGACAGAGGTGAGGCACTACCTGAAAGCAAAATTAGGAGAGGGGGGTTGTGTGGACAAGGTCTCTGGACTAAGAGAGGGGTTGTTTAAAGAAGGCCCTGGACTAGGAGAGGGAGGTTGTGTGCAGAAGGGCCTGGGCTAGGAGAGGGGGATTGTGTGGAGAAGGCCCAGGACTAGGAGAGGAGGTGCCTGGATGACTTGGACTAGGACAGGGCATACTTGGAGGCCCTGACTTTATATTTTTTTGCCAATTATGTTTGTCCAAAAATCTTTAGCTTCATAATGGACTTCCATATCTTCTGTTCATTTGTGATCAGTCAATAGATAATAAGGAGAAGATTTGCTAGAACAATATGATTGATTGCATGGTTTGCTTACTAAACTGAAGACTTTGGAAATAATTTCTAGTAGACATGTGCATTCTGTTTCATTCCAAATTGAAATTCGGAAGAATTTTTCATTATTCAGAAATTCGTATGCATCCGAATTACAAAAGTAACGAATTTAAATGAATCCAAAAAAACAAACAAATTCGAAAACAAATTCGAAATAAATTCGAAAAAATAGAAATCGATTTTCTAAAAAACACAATAGAATAGAATATAAAATAATAAAGCAATGGAACAGTAATATGCGATTAGTGGACCTCCAGCTGTTGCAGAACTACAAGTCCCATGAGGCATAGCAAGACTCTGCCTCTGGCTGTCATGCTTGTGGTTGTCAGAAGCATGATGGGACTTGTAGTTTTGCAACAGCTAGAGGTCCGCTATTTGCATATCCCTGCAATAGTGTGTATATATATATATATATATATATATATATATATATATATATATATATATATATATATATATATATATATATATATATATATATATATATATATCTATATCTATATATATATCATTTTTTTATTCTGTTCTATTGTTTTTCTATACTTTTCTTTTCTATTATTTTCTATTCTATAATAGTCTTTTCTATTCAAATTTGAATTCATTCTATACGAAATTCGAATTTCAGAAGCCACCTTCCAAAATTCGAATTTCATAAAGAATGAATTCAAATTCAAATAGAAAAGTTTAGAATAGAATTGCAAAGAATAGCATAGAAAAACAATGGAACAGAATAGAAAAAAATATAAAATATATATATATATATAAAAATAATAATAATAAAAAACATCTTCCGAAATTAGAATTTCATATAGACCGAAATCAAATTTGAATAGAAAAAATTAGAATAGAATAGGAAAGAATAGCATAGAAAAAAATATTTTATATATATATATATATATATTATAATTGTTCTTTGCTATTCTTTTCTATTATTTTATATTTTATTCTAATATTTTCTATTTGAATGTGAATTCATTCTATATGAAATTTGAATTATGGAAAATGGTTATATGGAAAAAGAATGAAATCAAATTCTAGTAGAAAAGACTAGAATAGAAAAAATCAATAGAACAGAATAGAAAAAAAAATACCAGATTTCTTTAGCAGAAACAATCAAAAACCATAATGCCAAATCCCATTAAAACTCTGCAGCTGAAGAAAAGTAAGGAAATCTGCTTAATAAATAATTAATGTTCAACTTGATAGAATATTCAGGTGGACATTGGTGGCTTGTATCCCACACTGGTGCGCCTTGATCCTGCTGTGATTCCATGGTCTGCCTTTACAAAGCTGCAAGAGTCTTAGTTCATCCTTGGGCTAAGCAGTTTAATTTACATAACAATAGGGTTTTTTCTCTCTATTTTAATTTTTTATTTTTTTTTAAATTCAAGGTATTGAAAGCATATGCATGAGTAGAATGCAATTGAGCTACAGAAAAAAAACAAAATGAAACATTGCTGTAAAATCTTGGTATGGCTTTTGAGGGTATGCTCTTGGAAAATATAGAAACTGCATTTTTTCACTGTCCATTTGCAACATGGGAAACGTGTGTTTTTGTGCTGTAAAAAATGTTTCATATATATTGACTAAAATAAAGCAGAAAATAGGTTTGGTTACTTAGCAACAAGGTATTGTGAATTAGAGTGAAGGTTGATTTGAAAAATGTGATGTTCAAGGGCAACTAAGAATGAAAAGAATTCTATCTTTGCTGAGTTTGTCCTATGAATTTAAAGGTTCATATAATTGTGGTTCTCTAATTTTTAACCTTTCAAAAGTAGTTTTTTTTGTAAGTGAAGTTTCTACTGGTACAGCAATGAAAAACAGAGATTCTAACCTTTCTCCACCTTGCCAAGTTACATAAAAACTTTTTTAATGCTGTGTTTTTTCTCACTTACTGTTGTTTCACTGAGGGAAGATAGTAAGTGTAAACTTTCTCAACATTGACAAATACAGCAATATATGAAACAAAGGTCCTCCTAACCCATGGTTATTTGAACTAAATGCTGGGATTTTTGGAACTGATCTCTGAATAATAAAAAAAATATATTAGATTAAATTAATAATCAATAGTGTTATCAATATGGATTGAGACACTAAGATCACTAACCAATCAGCAATCAGATAACAATTTTTTTACAATTTCCAGTATTATCAGTTGCTATGTTGGCATGGTTGTAGCTACATTTTTCCCTCGGTCCATCCCTTAGTCACACTTGTTACTTGAGAGGGGAGTTTTGTTACAATAGAGGGAAGTCAAACATGGAATCAAAATTAGAAAATCAACCTGATGTATCAGATGACCTTGTGAGTAACTTTACCTCGATTTAATGTCTTGATTGTACAAATCCAACAGCCAAAATCTCCAGTTGTAGCTAGCTTATGTATTTGGGATTGTTTTTTATAAGTAAATATGAAAACATAGCTATTGGAAAACCTAAGTACTGTGCTCAACGTGCTCAAAGCATAATACTATGAGACAGCCGCACTCAAAATAAACGGATAACAGCAAAAAGGTGTGGCACTGTCTCTTTAAATGATAAATTCAACAGATATATTTAAAATCCCAGATATTTTGTAACAAACTAACAATCTACTATATCAAACACATAATAATATCCAATCAATATGAATCACAGTGCTCAATTTTAACTAGTGATAGAACAAAGTCCATCCACGTGTAAAAAACACTCTTCAGGTAGGTGAGATCTCAGTGCAAAACAATTTGTCCAGTGCTCCTCCACCTGCACACAGAACTGCCTACTAGAGCCCACATTTACGAAGGTCATACAGCGCTTTAGCACAAATTCCAGATGGATGGCTGGATCATATTATTTTCTCTTTAAAAATACAAATATTGGTCTTCAAAGCTCAGTAAAATTCAGGAGGAAACACAGAACAAAACTCCATAGTGAACTAGCTACTCAGATGCCTAGGAAGACATCACTTGAGTTAATATGTGCATAGGGCAGAGAGTAGCTTGACATCAATACACCCGTCGGAGAAAGTTAAGCATTTTCTGTGTTAAACTGCATGATTTTTTTTTGTTTGCAAGTACTGATATTTCTTACAATAATAAATGGTGTCCATAATACTACAGTATGGAGTTTTATTCTGTGTTTCATTCTGAATATTATTGAGCTTTGGAGACTGATATTGACATCTTGAAAGGAAAAATAGTCTGATTCTGCTATCAATCCAGAATTTGTGCTCAAGCGCTTTATGACTAGACATGGGCCGAACACCCCCTGTTCAGTTAGCAGCAGAACTCCCAAACAGGGAAAATGTTCTAACCCGAACGGCGAACCTCACTGAAGTCTATGGGAGCCGAACAGGAAAAATCAAAAGTGCCCATTTTGAAGGCAAGTAATTGGCCATAAAAGGGGAATGGGAGTCTGGGTACTACCCTGGGGGACATATACAAATGCAAAATAAAAAATAAAAAAAATAGTTTTTTCAGGAAGAGTGATTTTAATTATGCTTAAAGTGCAACAATAAAAATGAAAAAATTCTTTAAATATAGTGCCTGGGGGGGGGTCCCCTTAATCTGTCTGTAAAGTGGCACATCTGTAGCATACATAAAACATGCTGCAGTAAAAATGACATTTCCAAAGAAAAAAAGTGAAATCCCATTTAAAATGACTCGTGGTTACAATTGCTGGCACCTGGCAATTGAAAAAAACAGCGTGGGGTCCCCCCCAGTCCATACCAGGTCCTTTGGTCAGAAAGATCAGGAAAGGGGGAAACTGGGGGTGAGCGAGTGCCCCCCTTCTGAATATATCAGGCCACATGCCCTCAACATGGGGGGTGGGTGCATTAGGGCGGGGAGACTCTGCCCCCCACCCCAAAACACCTTGTCCCCATGTCGATGGGGACAAGGGCCTCAACTCCACAACCGTGGCAGGTGGTTGTGGGGGCCTGCAGGTGGGGGGCTTATCGGAATCTGGAAGCCCCCTTTATCAAAGGGGCCCCAGATCCTGCCCCTTCCCCCTATCTGAATATCAGGTACTCAGTGGTGTAGTGAATAGCACTCTCACCTAGCAGTAAAAAGGATCGCTTGTTCAAATCCCAACCAGGACACTACCTGCCTGGAGTTTGCATGTTCTCCCTGTGCCTGCGTGGGTTTCCTCCGGGTACTCCGGTTTCCTCCCACACTCCAAAGACATGCTGGTAGGTTAATTGGCTTCTCTCCAAAATTGGCCCTATTATATGAATGTGAGTTGGGGACCTTGGATTGTAGGCCCCTTGAGGGTAGGAACCGATGTGAGTGTGCAATGTATGTGTGGAGCGCTGCGTAAATTGACGGCACTATATGGGTACCTTAAATAAATAATATAATAGATGATAGGGACAATTGTAGACACGTACCCACTACCCATTGACCAAAAAAGTGTAAAAAAGTAATAAAAACAAGAGAAACATTTTTGACAAATCCTTTATTAGAAAATAAAAAAATAATGTCCCTCGATGTAATTCCATGGTCAATTACACCGCCCATCGACCTGAAAAAACAAAACACAAACTTGCTCCACCTCCTGGGACAGCCTTCTGCCAAATGCCTCCTCTGCGCTTTGACATTTCTTATATAGGTAAGGGGCGGACCATCTGGCTACATCAACCGGTGGCATCGCCGCCTTATGACATCACAAACTGGTGCATGGTGGGCATGTGACATCAGAAGGGGGCAGGGCCATCGGGTGACGTTGCCAGGCGGTCCTGCCCCTTAACTATATAAGAACTGTCAGAACAGAGGAGGCATTCAGCGGGCGGCCGTCCCAGAAGGCGGAGCGTTTATTTTTATTTTTTGCGGGTCGGCGGGCAGTGTGATTGACAAAGGATTTACATTGAGGGACACTATCATTTATATTTTTTAATAAAGGATTTGTCAAAAACTTCTCTTGTTTTTATTGCTTTTTGTACACTGTTTTTGGTGAATGAGTAGTGGTCTCTTTGTTAAAGGGGGCTTCCAGATTCTGATAAGACCCCCACAACCACCAGCAACAGTTGTGGGGATGAGGGCCTTGTCCCCATCAACATGTTGAGGACATGTGACCTGGTATGGTTCAGGAGGGGGGTGGCTCACTTGTCCCTCCCTTTCCTGACCTGCCAGTCTGCATGCCTGGATAAAGTTCTGGTATGGATTTTGGGGGGATCCCACACCATTTTCTTTTTTTTTTGGTTTGCAGTTACCCATTAAATCCATACCAGGCCCTAGGCCTGTTATGAACTGGGGAGGGGACCCCATGCCATTTTTTTCTTTTATTTTTTAACCGCCAATTTTTTATTATTCAGCTGACAGCGGGGAAACCTATTGACAGCTGATGACTCATCGGTTGTCAAGGACGCCGTAGCCAGCTTCCTGGCCCTGCTCCTTAATAACCAGCTTACACTGTGCCCTGATTGTGCATAGCTTTGTCGGGGCATACACCCGACAAACACGCTGCAAATTCGGGTGTTCAGGGTATAACTGAACAGGCAAATGTTTGACCTGAACCGTCCGCCCATACCTATTAATGACTGTGGGGTGTATTGCTTTGGCAAGCAGTTCTGTGTGCAGGTGGAGGAGCACTGAATGGAATGTTTTGCACTCACATACCCGAAGCATGTTTTTTACACATAGATGGACTTTTTTTTTATCACTGATGTTTATTGAGCACTATGATTAATATAGATTGGATATTACTATGTGTTTGAGACAGTAGATAACTTGTTATACACTATCTGGGATTTTATGTGTATATGTTGAATATATTAAACAAAGCTTGAATATTAAGTGTGGTGCTGCGCTAATCCAAAAATGCTATAAAGGTCATGCTATAGAACTCCCAATCTGAGTGGGTATAGGGCTAGCCTTATGAAAGCATGGGATGCACTAAAATTGAGCTTGCTGATATGCAAATGAAAACAAAGTGCAAAGTGCAGTGGGGTGTGTACACTCTCTGAAGTAATAAATCAGTATACCTTAATCAACTGGTGCATATACACTTAAAAAATTAATTAGTACATCCAGTATAACAATAATAAAATACAAATCATTCAGTGTAAACCAGTATTGTGCTGTGCGTTTTAGAGCATATCAACTTCAAAGATTAGTGCATCCAATATAAAAGTAATAAAAATACAAAACATTCGGTGTAAACCAATATTGTGCTGTGCGTCCAAGCAAACCTTAGGACGTATTGGATAATTTAAAGTGTCCAGTGCAAAACGGAGCCAGTGGTGAGTCTATAAAATTGACTCATATAAATATAGAGCAACACAGAGAAATAAAAAACAGAAAGTGACGTGCAATAAAATCAGTGTCTTCAGTAGCAAATCAGTCCATATAGTGCCAATCAGTGAATAAATGCATACAACAAGATCACTCCATAGACCAATCAATCAGGTAGGTGGAAACCGTGAGGTGTATAGACCAGAAAGGGATAGTGGATCCTCTTCATGCACTAATCCTACACTGATAAGCAGTGGCCCCTTGCCTCATTATACTGAGGTCACAGCATAAGTCAAACCGCTGATATCAGCTCCTCTTTAAATGGGTCCTGGACCCTGGACAAGATCTCCATAAGTCTCAGACCCTCAGGGGGCGAGGCGGCCATAAATAAAGAAGAGGGTATGCCACATAGTGTAGTAGTTTGAACCAAAATCAATTTATTAAAGAAAACGCTACTCACATAGCACATAACAAAGAACGCAAAACTCCAACGAGCAGCGAGCTCGTACGCATCTGTCAGTGGAAAGCGCCTGTCCCGTCCCTACACGTGACGTCACACACCTCGTGACTTCATCAGTATAAAATTATTAAACAAAGCTATTGACATCTTTTGGAGTCATACTGGTAGGTAATAGGACTGGTGATGAATGATAATGATTTTGACAATCTGGTGAAGGAGGTATAGGGACATATTGGGCACTACATTAGGGGTGTGCAATCATATGCTATTAGCTTCTCTATCCTCACTTTATTTTTAAAATTAGCTTGAAGCACTTATGAGATCCTTCTGAGTATATTCAGAAATAGCCAGGAAAGAAGAGAGGAAGGCGATCCGGTAAGGGAGAGCAAAAGAAAAAGAGTAAAAGGAGAGGGTATTTTTAACTTAAGTGGTCAGCCACTCACACACACAAAGAAATTGGGGTTTTGGATAAAGGCTTGAAGTATGCACCAACAAGAATCTGGATAAATTCCAGACCTACATTGGTATCCAGAAATTTGTGAGAAAACTGAATATAAAAAAATATATTGTAGGAAACCTTTTTAGACACAGACCCCCAGATGTTGGTAATGATGGCATTGTACACAGCACACTGAGGAATAAATCTGTTTTTAACCCCCCCTGTTAAAGATAACAAATATATTGAGGTTTTTGAAAGAGTGGTTTTAGATGATATTAAAGATTTGAAGATAAAGAAGAAGGAAGAATCAAGTTACATAAAAAGTGGCATTTGGAAATTCACAAATAGAAAGGATCTGGTCATTCGACCAGCGGACAAGGAAGGCGGGATCATGGTCCTTTCAAAGGACCAATACCATGACAGCATGAAGAGAATGCTTGAAGATGAAATTACTTATATTAAACTACTGAGTAATCCAATGTTCAAGTGTAGGAATGCGCTTGAACAAGTTGTACATCTAGGGTTAAAGAAAAATATATTGAATAAAAAAGAAGCCCGATTTTTAATACTGGACTCCTGTCGTACGCCTATCATATATTCACTACCCAAAATATATAAGGACAAAATAAATCCACCACCGAGGCCAATAGTGAATGGAATAGATTCACTCACTTCCAGAATGGGCCAATATATAGACGTTTTCTTGCAACCAGCTGTGCAAAGCACAAAAACATATCTTAGGGATACCAAACAAATGTTGCAGATTTTAGAAAATGTCCCTAAAGAAGGCCCCTGGATTATGGCCACTGCAGATGTATCATCCCTATACACGATAATACTCCATACCAAGCGTGTGAAGCTGCTAAATGGGGTCTGAGGATATATACCAAACTACTGTGTATACAGAGAAAGTTTTTGATAAAATGTCTTGATTTCTGTTTAACCACTTGTTTACTGGGCACTTAAACCCCCCTCCTATCCAGACCAATTTTCAGCTTTCAGCGCTGACGCATTTTGAATGACAATTGCGTGGTCATACAACACTGTACCCAAATTAATTTTTTATCATTTTTTCCCCACAAATAGAGCTTTCTTTTGGTGGTATTTGATCATGTGTGTGGTTTTTATTTTTTGTTAAAAAAAATGTAAAAAGACCGAATAAAAAAAAAAAAATTTCTTTTATAGTTTGTTATGAAATTTTAAAAAAGGTAATTTTTCTCCTTCATTGATGTACGCTGATGAGGTGGCACTGATGGGCACTGATGGGTGGCAGTGATGGGCACTGATGGGTGGCAATAATGGGCACTGATGGGTGGCAATAATGGGCACTGGTTACACTGATAGGCAGCACTGCTAGGTGGCACTGATTGGCACCACTGGTGGGCATTGATAGGTGGCACTTGTGAGCATTGATAGGTGGCACTTGTAGGCATTGATAGGTGGCACTCATGGGCATTGATAGGTGGCACTGGTGGTGGGCACTGTGGGCACTGTCAGGTAGCAATGGCAGGTGGCATTGGCGGGGGGTACTGGTGGCACATATGAGGCAGAATTGCCTCTCCCTCTTCGGGACCGATGTCCCTTGCTGATCAGCTGTCATTGGCTGACAGCTGATCACATGGTAAGGGGCTGGGACCAGCCTCTTACTTGGAACGGTGATCACCCTAGTCTTAGTGACTCAGTGATCACAGCACGCCCCGTGCGTGCCCTGTAAGGCGCGCGCACAGGGAAGGCAGTCCTATGACGGCCTCCTGGAAATTTAGGTCCGCGTTGTAGCCATCATTCGGCTATAGCATGGATATCAAGCGGTTAAAGAACAATTATTTCTGGTACAACAAAAACTACTATCAACAGACCGAAGTGGCGATGGGGGCCAAATTTGCCCTGAGTGTAGCGTAGTGTAGTGTTTTTTATTTGAGATAGATGTACATTCTTAATCATTATTGCTATTTATAGTATTGCTATTTATTTAAGTCCGCTGTGTCAGCTCCATGTCGAGCCTCTATTTTCTCTGTTGCTCTGCTGACAGTCATTACCATCCTTGTGTCATGGCCGCGCCCGCACTATTGTTTATTATACTCAATGGCCACGCTCCGTCAGCATTTACTATGTTTTAACTGACGGCCTTGCTATATAAGAAGAGACAACCAATATAATGGCCGCGCTCATGGTCTCCAGCGAAATGGCCACCATTTAGCATTATTTTGAGCTACAGGAAAATGGCCGCTCATTGGAATCAATGCTAGGGACTATTTAAAGACATCTATTGTGTCTTGCCTCTATCCCCTGATGAAGTCACATGTCCGTGACATCACACGTAGGGACGGGAGAGGCACTCTATACTGACGTAGGCAAACAAGCTCGCCGCTCATAGAGATAAGTGGATTGTTTTTATTTTACTATGTAAGTGGTGTGAGTACCTTCACTGCTAATTCATTAACTCCAACTACTGTTGAAAATACTACACTATCCGGTTCCCCCTTTTTTACTTCTCCTACTGTACCCGCTGAGAGACAAAAACACACAAGGAACCCAATCTGGAATTTAAGGGAGAGACAGCCATTACCAGTGTTTATATGTGGTTACCTCATTGCTGTAAGTTAAGAGGCCACTTCTCACCAGTGTGTGTTTTTGTGTACAAAGAGAAGACATCGATTTCCCTAGCACCCCATTTCACTATTTGCACACTGAAATGCTCTTTCATAGAAAGAAGATATATTCCCATTGAACTATATTCACAGCCCTATTGCATTGTATACACTGTTGATTTGTCTTGCCTTTTTATAATTTTTGCAGTCTACGCATCTTTGTGTGTGCTGCTCACTCTCTGTATTTTGCACAAGTTTTTTTTTTGCACTTTTGCACAGGAAGATTGCTGTTCCTGATTTTGCACATTTTTTGCTTGCACAGTTCATTCAGATTTTGTGAGATACCGTATATATATATTACACTTATAGTGTTATTATTGATTTACTTTTGCACGTTGCACTTTGTCATTATCACTTACTACTGTGCTATATCACATTGCACGTACGGTTTTATAGAAGTTTTATTACAGTAGTCTTAGATTTCTGTATTTTGGATTATTATACTTATTGACACTATCCATCTATTTTACCTACACTTGTACTACTACCTTTAGCAGCACATTTTTTCACTCTTTTTGGAACAGCGCAGCACCAACCCATATCCTGATTCCATTATCTTATGGGCCTGGTTCAACCCATACTTGGTGCCTGTAGCAGTTCCACCTCTAGCTACTCCTGTTTTACATGGTAGCGCAGGAATAATCATACACTTTAGTATATTCAGAAATACTTCTAAATGCATTCTGACCTCCACTTTAGCTGTGTCTGACCTTTCTCTAGACTACCTTAAGCTGCTTTTCAGAATGAGGACAAATGTAGTTTGGATGGAAACAAATACCCTAAGGGAAATCAAAAAATGATTTCAAACTGACCTTAACTAATTTTTTTTTTCAAAATGGTATTTTTATTGGGTTATAAAAAGAAGAAAAGATACATGTAAACTCGTTACACAATACACATTGAACCAGTAAGGAAAATGCAGTGTTAACAAACATACAAAAAGACAATGTAGAACATATAGGTGTATATAAGCAATGTCCACAGATACAGGACACAGGGGTGTACTGTATTGCTTATCAAAAATTATAAACAACTCATAGGTATATATTAGAGTCCAAAACCAGAGCACAGTCAAGAATATAAGAAGGGTAGAGGCCAAAGTTAGGGTAGAGATACCAAAGTTCCCACACTTTAGTAAATTGGGGAATGGAATCATGTACAGATGCCGTTAGGAACTCCATCCTCCGGATCTCAGCCACTAGTTGCAGAAATCTAGACCATGGAGGAGGTGTGCTGGACAGCCAGCATAATGGAATAAGCCTTTTGGCAGCTAGCAAAATGTAAGAGATTAGCCGGTTTGTTTTTTTGGGTACGCCTGGAATAGGGAGGCCCAGCAGGCAATTTAAGGGATCTAGCGGAAGGGACACATCCACCACCTTCTGTATAAGTTTGTTCAGATCGTACCAAAAGGATTGAATCAGAGAACATTGCCAAAAAATATGAAATAAAGAACCTATGTCAGTTCCGCAATGCCAACAGTGCAGCTAAACTGAGGGGTCATATTTATGAATTACATCAGGAGTCTTATAGCAGAACATAAGAATCTTGATGGATGTCTCCCTTTGAGTGACACATTTGGAGGATTTGAAAACAGAAGACCAAATCTTGTCCCAAAGCTGTACTGTAATAGGTCAAGCCAATAGATGGGACTACCTTTTCATATAGTGGTGCGTGGTCTCCTCTAGAGGAGTCGACTCATGGAGGATGCAATAGATACAGGATATTAAATGTCATTGGTGCGGGTCCTGAGCGCATAAATGTTCAAAGGCGGTTGGGTTATCAAGGGTCAAGGTTGAAGATTGAGAGTGAAAGAAGTGTCTAACCTGTAGATAAAAATGGAAAAGGTATATCAAATTTCTCACATAAAGTATTGAAGGTATGTAATCTACGTGTGATGGGATGAACCAAATTCCGTAACTGAAAAAGAGGTGCATGTAACCATGGGAAGACCCTACCTAGGGACATACTGTCTTGTATGAATGAGTTGAACAGCACATTCGCTAAAGGAGGGCAAGGTGAGGTGAGAGAATAGTCCTTGGAACATTTACGCCAGATGGCTAGGGTAAAGGTCATTGGAGTAGTGCACTGACGCTTATAAATGGGATCCAGGGAGGGAGGGACGCCCCATATCAAGGAGCACAAGTGGACCGGGTATAGCACTCCTTTTTCAATGGCAGTCCACTGATTTGGTGCGTGTAGAGAGGACCATGAAGTAATGACCCTTAAGTGTGTAGCAAAGTAATATTTAGCAATGTCCGGGGCTCCCAGACCCCCCCTGGATCTTAGGGAGAAAACTACCGAGCTCGCAATGCGATGAGCCCTACCTTCCCATATTAATTTTTGAAAACTCCTCTGAAGTGCTTTTGGCTGAGAAGAAGGCAGGGCAACCGGTAGTGTTTCAAAGTGGTAAAGCAATCGAGATAAAATAGACATTTTAAGGACGTTGATCCTACCTAATAGGGACAGAGGATACTTCGTCCAGGTGGACAGGGATTTGTTAATATCTAGAGTCAGAGGGGGAAAGTTAGCAGAATAGAGGGATGAGTAGGAGGGGGTAAGAAGGACACCCAAATATTTGAGAGATGCATTGCACCATATAGGGGTATGAGTCTTTGAGCTGAGACAGTTGAGATGATGTTATGTGTATGGGGAGGGCTTCAGTTTTGGAAGTATTAACTTTATAACCAGATATGGCACTAAAGGAAGCCAATATTTTATGTAGTGAGGGGAGAGAAATTAACGGGTTGGTAATGGTAAGCAGGATGTCATCTGCAAAAAGTGACAATTTATATTCCCCCTGCCACATCACTACCCCCCGAATGTTCGGATGAGAGCAGATGGACTTGGCTAGGGGTTCTAAACATAAAATAAAGAGTAATGGTGATAGGGGGCACCCCTGCCGAGTTCCGTTTGTCATGGGAAAACTGGGCGATAGGAAGGATGACATCAGCACTTAAGCCGTAACAGTCACATAAAGAGCCTCCAAAGCTTTTAAGAAAGGACCACTAAAACCATACTTTTTTAAGGTGGCAAACATATAAGGCCAACTCAGCCTGTCAAAGGCCTTCTGTGCGTCTAAACTTAGAATCAGTGCCGAGCGAGACGACCTGTCAAGGAGATCTATTAGATCTATCGAACGGCGAGTGTTATCCCCCGCATGTCTTCCAGGGACAAAGCCCACTTGGTCACTATGTATCAGTTTGGGGATAAACCTGGATAACTGGGATGCAAGTATTTTGGTAAATATTTTATAGTCCGAATGGGTATGGGTCTATAATTATCTGGAATAGAGGGGTCCTTACCAGGCTTTGGAATAACTGAGATATAGGAGTGAGAAAAGTGTGAATGTGGGGAAGTGCCTTTAATAGAATATCAAAGAAAGTTTTGTAGTTTTGTAGTAAGAGTATGGTAAGCCATCAGGGCTGGGTGATTTATGCAGTGGGAGAGTCTTAATTATGGACAGAACTTCCTTAGTTGTTATGGCCGCAATCAAGCTATCTAGATCTGCTACAGATAATTTCAAAAGTATTATGTTAGAAAAGAAAGACTCAAATTTTTCCTGGGTGAAATTGAAGTGATTCTCCGGGGTCAGACAGTTATAGAGTTCACTGTAAAATGCACCAAATATTTTGGACATCTCAAGAGGGCAGTGTGCTCTAGACCCATCTGCCTGAGATGTTACTGCATCTCAGGGAGCCCTGGATATAATCCAAGGCTTGGTAGGGGCATGTATGGACTTCCATCAGGAGACTCTGGATAGGAAAAAAGGGCCAGCTGCTCACCTTATGAACTTGGTAACATGTAAAATAGAACTGACAATAGGAGACCTGTTCACAATAAAAATGAAATGTCAGCTGAAGAACAGGAGCAGTCGTTGCCTAAGGTGTAAGAACCTCTAAAGAAAGTACCCCATGAGGTGGTAAAAAATTTCTACCCCGAACAGGAAACAGGGTAGATACAAAACTTTATGAAATCAAAGCAGCAAACTTCGTTTCATCTGTAACACGAAGAAACAGGAAGCAAGGAGTAAAAAAAAAAGATCCAAAAAAACTGTACAGAAGATTCAAGCTGGTTCTTTGGAGGAGCGTGGACGTTGAGGTGTAGATAGGTGCTTCTTGGATTTACCCTGAACGGGTGTCCAGATGCGGCTAGGAGTATTTGGTGGTAGACGGACCTGGGCGGCAGGAGGGATCAAATCTTCTTCCGGGAGAGGAGGCAGGCCGAAGTTTTTCAGGAAGGCCTCGCCTTCTTGTAAGTCACGCAGGGTGTACTGGGTACCTTCCTTTGACATGGCAAGGTGTAAGGGGAAACCCCAGTAGTATGGAATCTTATGATGTTGTAGATGGGAGGTGATTGGATGCAGATTCCTTCATTTAGCAAGAGTGATGGGAGAGAGATCGCTAAAAATCTGCAGTTTCACACACTTGTACATAATTTGGGATTTATTACGTGTGGCCAAGGTCAGCGCCTCTTTGCTTTCAAAAAAGTGAAACTTCACTATAACATCCCTGGGCCTAGCGCCAGCCGGAGGTTTTGGGCCCAAAGACCGGTGTGCCCTGTCCAGGCGCCATTCTATGTCCACCACTGTGGGGGCCAGAGTGTTAAAAAGACCCAAGATATATGTACGTAGGTAGGGTTTCTTACCGTTCCCAGAATTCCTCTGAATCGCAGATTTTGTCTCCTCTCTCTGTTCTCTAAGTCCTCTTGTAGTTGTAACTGAGAGACGCAGGTTGTGATTTTCCTCCTCAATAGCCTGTACATAGCTTACCATCTCACCATCTCATCAAATTTATTTTCGAGAGTATCCGTACGTTCCCCAATTTGGTTTATTTCCCCTCTCAGTTTGTTTGCCAATTTGCTTACCTCTGCCGAGACGTTAAACATGATTTGTTGAAGCAAAAGCTGCAGTTTAGTGACCAGTATATCAGGGGTGAGATACTCATGTGGGGATGATGGATTAAGAACTTGACTTTGGGTATTAGCTAGTTGAGGATTCTCTGTATCTTCCTTATCTAGGGATGGATCCATCGTGGCGAATGGGTTCACGGAGGGATTCAAGGTTGTGGCCTAGTAACAAAGCGTTCCATATTTAATCCCTCACTTGGCCCAAACTGTGGCTTATAATAACGCTGCTGCTGGCCAACTTTGCCCTTGAGGTGCTCGAGGAGTGTAATGTTCAGGCAGGCTTACCTCTGGGGCTAAACATAGCTAAGATAACATTTTGCAGGTCTCGGAGAACAGACCAGGGCCCTGGAGTCACTTAGAAAACAACTGACATAATAGGGAGAAGGACTCTGTTAAGCTTGGCGGGGCTGTTGGTCAGCAGCCCTTTGGACCCCTATAGTATTTGTGATGGGGTGATTATTAGGGCAGGTGGTCCCCAAAAGCTTCATGGAAGGATGGCCAGCTGAGTGTCAGGAGAGAAATAAATGTGCCTGGGAGTGCTTGGAGTACCAAGATGGCCACCGTCCTCCAGGTGCAGGCCGAAGCCACGGACTTTCCTGGGGAGCGGTCGCCGGACCAGTGAGATCCACTCCGTTGAGGCCCAAAACCCCCAGCCGAGGACGGGTAGTGTTTCACAGGAGGGTGGACACCTCAGGGGGTGTCGACTGTGGGGGGATGTTACTCACTGTGGCCTGGGAGGAGATCTGAGGCCGAGTCCGGAGGCCTCAACAGAGCGGCCAGCCATGATGCAGAGGAGGTCTGCAAAGGGAAGTTTCTCACACCTCCCTCTAGCTGGAACACTGCCCAAAGTCCTCCAGAGGCGGGTTGTCCCACTGTCAAGGCCGAGGCACGCGTTCTGTCCGCGGATCACGATTGTAGGGTGTAAGAAGCACCGGGCGGACTGTAGGCCCCAAGATGGCGGGGGCCGCCGCGCTGTATAGTCAGCCGCAGATCTGGGATCAGCCAGCCTCAAATGACAATAGTCCCCAGGACCAAGGTAGGAGCAGTCCAAACAAAGGCGATCTGGGGTTTCACCAGGGCAAGATGAACGGTGGATGGTGGCTGGGTATGCAGAGCTCAGTATCTGCACGTCTTCCCAGCTTCACGTCCAGGACACGCCCCCGACCTTAACTAATTTTAAAAGCCAATTGCTTGACTTAAATGAATCAAAATGTAAAATCATGCAATCTTGCAAATATTTGAAAATCATTTATACCAATAGCTATAAACAAGTGAATTGCAATAAAAACCTTTATTATATCATCTATTTAGCCTTATACTAAAATGATACCCTAAAACTAACCTTAAAGCGGAGTTCCACTCACATTTTTCACTCCTCACCATGCAGTACTAATGGTGCATCCTTAAAATGAATTGGCAATTTATTTATTTTTTTCTATTCACTTACCTGATTTATGCCTATATTTAGATTCACTTCTTCCTTTAGCTGCCGCGGTCCCATACGTCATTTCCAGTTTTGCATTGGCTCCTGGGAGATCTTTGTCAGCTTGGCATGGCACTGCTCCCATAACATTTAACAGTGGCGTCTATGGAAAATCTTGGTCAGCTTGGTATGGCAAGCTGACCAAGATTGCACCGCACTGCACATGCACGAGATCGGCAGGTGCATGCTGGGTAGTCAGCATGCACGGAATCCAGGAACAAGGACACTATGGCTTCAGATGCCCGCACTGGAGATGGTCATACTGTGCAGGAACTTCACAAAGTAAGAAAACTATGCTGCCTAAAAGAAAACTGGGCATAGTTTACAGCACACCTTTGTATTCTATGGGTATTTTTATCTTAAAAGTCATATTTCGGCTGAAACTCCACTTTAAAGTGTATGTATAGGCAGTTTTCTTTTGTTTTGGATAGAGTGGGGAAGATTATTGTATGCTTTTCTGTGCCATGTTGTAGAGATTTTCCTTCACCTCATGTCTGGGAAAAGTAACAGGAAATGAGTGGAAATCTCCCCAAAGTTAGGGAAATTGTTATCTTGGACATCTGTCACTAGAACATTTGCTCTCAATGGATTTTGGTGCCTTACCTCTGGTGACAACTAACATTTTCAGATATCCCCTCACTTTTTGTGTTGGTGACAATGTTCAGCATGACACATAGACAAAGTGAATCTTGCCAGCTGGGGATGAGATATATATTTTTTTATCTATTTATTAATATAATGGTACTACTCCAATGTCCAGTATACAGGCTGGGGCGTGGGTCTCTCCGTGATGCTCTTCTGCAGTGGGGACAAGTGATATTACAACTGCTACTATGTTGTCTGTCAAGGTATTTGGTTCACAAAATTTGCAAAACAGATCTGCAAATCTCTTGGCAGATAAGATCATTCACATGCATGTATTTCTACCATGTTTTTTGCTGTGTGGTATTCAACTTTAAAGCTGTTATCAAAACTATTTGAGTGAGTAAGTCTTTAAAATAATTCAATAAAATTTTACATGTTTTGTGAACAATTAGTTTGATTTTGATTACAGGATTAGACATATGAGACAGCTATTTCATTCTCTGAATACATTTTTCTGCTCAAGTGATATGAACAAATGCATTGAGGCTAAATGTAGTGGAACAAATATAAATAGGTAGCGTACTATCCATGATATTGGTAAGGATGAGCTATTCTGTTTGTTCTTCAGATGCACAAAGATAGTTGTCCTTTTAATTACAGCTTAATTTAGAACCATCTGGTGGAACATAAATAAAATGATAAGAAAAATAGGCTTTCTATGGATGATGTTTTTTTGTTGTGGGTGCAGCCCATTGAGAGGCACCTGCTTTGCATTGTGAGATATAGAAAATGGTGTGCCTGAGCTCAGGCTTGCAGCAAAATAATTTCTATGCACACATTAAATACTCCCTTTATTGGGAGAATCTGCTGTGTACAAAGGAGGAACTGTGAAGTTTGCGGTAAATACTGCTCCCTTGTTGTACCTTTTTTATGCAAGTTTGTCAAGGGTTCCTTAAGGTCAAATATAGTTCTATAATTTAAGGTTTTAATCATTGGTGACATGGTTTGTCGAAATGGTACCCAATTGTTAGAGGGGAAAATATTACTTTGTGGACATCTAGAACCAAAGTTAAATAGTAACTCTGTTTGAGAAAAAAATTGTCTCAGGGAGATCAACGTACATAGCAGGAATTTTAACAAATGTTGTTGCTGATTCTTGAATTTTGTTGCTCTAATTAAATATGAGGCTGTTTCATAAGACTGATTGCAGACTGATTCTGAATGTGGGGGAGGGTTCATTATCAGCTGGTGCACTCTGTGTTCTAATGAGAAAAGTTGCAGGGTTTACATCTCTTTAGAAGTATTTAACCCTTGGGGAGTTACTTACTAAAACTCTTTTGCGGGGGGTAACTTCAATGTAACTTTCTGGCACCAGACCACCTGCAACATTGCATTAAACTTCACAGAAAATTACAGTGGTTGCAGATTGAAAAGGAAAGTCATTTTTAATTTCCTAAAATGACAACATGCCTTGTGAAGCAATTTGATATGCTTTAATGATTTTTTTTTTTTTTTTGCTATATTTTTTCATGAGGGTGCATGTCATATTGGAACACTGTGCCCCTGCAGCCTCATGTCCCAATAGACAGCATGGGATGCAAACATAGGATACACACAACCCATGTCTATCCCTGTACAAGTAAAAAATGTCCCTGCATGGGTTATGCAGCTAATCACCCCATGTGAACGAGGCCTAAGTAAACAGGGATTGTCTTTTTACAGGATTGGATAATTAAAGTGAGCCTTCACACAATTTATTGTGTGACCATCCCAACTTCTTTAGTAAATTAGCCTTTATGTGTCACTTTACATTTAAAATAATAGTATTCATTGTAGTTGGACTTGCTTACCCCCAGCCAGATAGTAAAAACACCACTTAATGCATTCCTGTATTAATCTAACTTAATATAAAATAATTTATATGATTTGTATTTTAATTGAATCTAGTATAGTATGCTTGACATTGACCACTATTAATCCATTGCTTAGCAACATGCTGGGACTGGACTGGGAAAGAGGTAGCACACTTATGCAGGCCATACATGGGTCAAATTCCGAATGAACTTTCTTTCGAAGATCAGAAATTTGTTGAATTTTGTAATCTGATGGTGCCAACATTGATTTCGTAATTTGACCAACTAAGACTTCCAATTTACCTCATGTTGCTACAGAAAAGAAAATTCATGTCAGGAATCTTTTTTTCTTTTCAGGTCATGTGCATTTCTTTTTTTATTATATTTCTTGCAAGATTCTCCCATTATTGATTAGAAATTTATTTATTTTTCAAAAAATTTCATACATACCCAATCACTCTTACACACAAGAAAATTGGCCGTTGCTAATGGTGTGAAATTTTAACATAAATTCTAAGATACGATTTTCCAAAGAAAATTATTTTGGAATTGGACCCATGTGTGGCCAGCTTCACCTAATCAGCTGTTCTGCATTAATATGATTAATAGACATGGGCCGAAACATCCTCCAGTTTGGTTTGCAGCACAACTCTCGAACGTTGCAAAAGTTCGGACCCGAAATGCGAAACCAATTGAAGTCTATGGGACCCGAACTTGAAAAATGAAAAATCAAAAGCCCCTATTTTAAAGGCTTGGATGCAAGTTATTGGCTATAAAAATGGTATGAGGGCCCGGGTACTACCCTGGTGGACATGTACCAATGTAAAAAAAAACTTTTAAAAAAGATTGTTTTTAAAGGAGCAGTGATTTTAATGATGCTAAAAGTGAAACCATAAAAATAAAAAAACCCTTTAAATATAGTGCCGGTGGGGGGTTCTCCTTAGTCTGCCTGTAAAGTGGTGCATCTGTAACGTGTATAGAACCTGCTGCAGCAAAACTGACATTTATAAAGAAAAGAAAATGACATTTAAATTGATTTTCTCTGCAAGCTTTCTTTATTTTGCAAACAACGGCTTGGGGAGCCAGTCTGTATGATGAGGCCACAATTTAGTGCATTCAGAACAAGATTAGAAATCTTTTTGAAAAATTCTGGTGTCTCTTTGGCAGACTTGAATGGAAATAACAGTTTTGCACCACAGTGAGCAAACCTTATGTGAAGAAGCCAAATTATAGTACACTCAGGCAAAGATTACCATTTTTTTTATAAAGTCTGGTGTCTCCTTTGCAGACTTTGGATAGAAGTAACATAGATAGAAGTAACAGGTGCAGAAAAATTTGGATGTTGGCTTTGGATGTTGGTGCCCTCACACCGTAACCCTATAGAGGTACTCTTGATTACAGTATCTGGAACTGCCTCCTCCCAGCCACATGCTAATTCCAAGGTTTGTGGGGAGTGAAACCCATCTCTTACAGTTTGACGTATTTCTTCCTCTGCTTCATTACCTCCAAAACTGCCAGAATCCTCCTCCCCCCTCTCCTCTTGTGTGTTCTATGGCGTCACAAGAATGGTGTCTGCATAAAGCGGGCCTTGAGGAAAGGATGTCCTCCTCCTTCCTCCCGCTGCTCTGCCTCTAGTACCCTGACCCTAATACTATACAGAGTATGCTCCAGCAGGAAGACAAAAGGGATTGTGTCACTGATGCATGCATTGTCGCGGCTCACCATTTCTGTTGCCTCCTCAAAGGGTGACAGTACAGTGCATGCTTCCTTTATCAGCAGCCACTGGCATGGGGGGAAAAAAAGCAGAGGTGCCCTGAGCCTTTCCTTGTGCCATACTCACACAGGTACTTGTTGACAGCCATCTGCTGCATGTGTAGCCGCTGCAACATTGCCAATGTTGAGTTCCACCTGGCGGGCATGTCACAAATCAGGCGGTTTATGGGCAGGTGGAACACTGGCTGTGTATAACCACCTGAAATAGCTACAAATTCTTCTGGCATGCCTTAGAAGATCTTGCAACCCTGGGTACCTGTTTAAGAAATGCTGCACCACCAAATTGAGGACATGTGCCAGGCATGGTACATGTGTCAACGTTCCCTGCCGAAGGGTGGACAGAAGGTTAGTGCCAATATTGCACACCACCATCCATGGCTCAAGCTGCCATGGCATGAACCACCTCTGGGCCTGCCCCTGCAGAGCTAAAAATCCCTGCTCTGGTGTGGCTTCTGTCCCCTAGACAGGCCAGTTGAAGCACTGCATGGCATCTTTTAGCCTGACTCATTGAATAGCCCCTTGAATGCTTAGGGGGGTACTGGTGGTACATAGGAAAATTCAACAGAGGAGGGCATGGTGGAGGAGGAGAAGGGCATGGAGCTGACAGATCTCACATCATCACCACCAGCTGAATGGAGATATATCTGCAAAACAAACTCCAGCACTGAGTTCTGTCCTGCATTCTTCCTAGTTGCAAGCAGAGGTACCCAGTGTGCTGTAAATGAAATATATTGTTCCCGACCATGCTGCTGGACCACCTGTCAGCAGTAATGTTCATCTTGCTGTTGACTGTCTTGCCCAATGATGCCAAAACATTGCTTTCCACATGAGGGTACAGAGCTGGAATGACCTCACGTGAAAAGAAATAGTGACTGGAAACCTGCCTGTGATATAGCACATTTTGATTTTTTTTTTTATGCAGCAGCTGGGGCAGAAACATTTACCTGCTATACTCAACAGCTGGTGTTGTGTTGCTGGCAGACTTATTGCAGGGACCTGTGATACCCATTGCTATACCATCATCCCTGTCAGTGGACGCTGCTAAAAGGTCATAGTGGGGGTAGACATGAAAGGTGAGGAGTGAGGAGAAGGATTGTTTCCCCTGTGTGTGGCTTTCAGGTGCTCTTGCCAACGGGTTGAGTAGTGGGAAATAAAATGCAATGTCAAGCATGTGGTACCCAAATGGCTGGTGTTTTTGCCATGCTTGATCTGCTTGCAGCACAGATTGCGAATTGCAACAGTGCGATCAGCTGCACATGTGCTAAAGGCCCAGACAGCTGAGCTGTGGGAAGTTGCTGGGAGATAACAGCTCCACATTCTGATTGAATAAGGCTTCTGCTTTCTGCTCTTCCGTGATAACTGCCTCTGGAGGACATTCTGCCTCCTTGGGGTTGTTTCTCCCCCTCACTTTCCTCCTCTGCTCTATCCAGCACCCAAATCACCATCATCCCCTTTATCCTCATCATCACTAGAGCTAACTTGTCAATATGCTGTGGCTGGGGAACGTGACTGCCAATTTGTTGTTTATCAGTGTTCTCCCCTCTCTGTAGGCTCATATTACTCCCTTCCTCTACCTCAGAACCAACATTTTTTATTTATTATTTTTATTTATTTCAGGTACTTATATAGCGCCGTCAATTTACGCAGCGCTTTACATATACATTGTACATTCACATCAGTCCCTACCCTCAAGGAGCTTACAATCTAAGGTCCCCAACTCACATTCATACATACTAGGGACAATTTAGACAGGATCCAATTAACCTACCAATATGTCTTTGGAGTGTGGGAGGAAATCTGAGTACCCGGAAGAAACCCATGCAGGCATAGGGAGAACATGCAAACTCCAGGCAGGTAGTGTCGTGGTTGGGATTTGAACCAGCGACCCTTCTTACTGCTAGGCGAAAGTGCTATCCACTACACCACTGTGCCGCACACACAGAATCGAGTAAGGCCTGTGCATCATCAAGAAGCATGTGGCTGATGCTGTGTTCAAATAATTCATCTGACTTCTCCATGCATGATGCTCAGGCTATGGCTGGAGTAGCTGTGGACAAGGAGGCAGAATAAGCCACTTTGGCAGCTGCGGTGGAATGTGCACTAGTGTCAGCTTGGGTCATGGAGGATGTTTTAATAAGCCAGTCCACCACCTCCTCTGCATGCTGTGGCTGGATAGCACGAGCAACATCACTAAACAGAGAAAAACATGCCCTGCCTGAGAATAGACCACATCCAAATTTGCCGGTGGACACAGATGCTGTTGGCCCCCTCATAGTGGCATGGGAATGTGTGCCTCTCCTTGTTGGCCTCCTAGGCATGATGGGGGGCTTATTACCCAAATGTTATAAAAACTCGGAAATGTGTGATTGGATACACTTTATTGAAGACCTTCAAACTCATCTCATCATTGAATAATGAGATGAGTTTGAAGGTCTTCCTTCAACCCTAACAAATCTCCATGACTGCACAGTATTAGGTGTTCCTTTAAATGGAGAAACCCCAAGGATGTTTCTATGCAGTGACACTATAATGGTTTTAAAAATAAAAAAATATCAAGATCCATATGTAAATAAATTGAGTTCCCATCTTGACATAAAACCCAGTACACAAAAATGTGTGTAAATGAATGACATTTAGTTTAGTATGAACACTTCCTTTTTTTTATATAATTTTGACACCACTAGATGGCCACAATCATAATTTCTGAGGTAATTAATGATGAGTTGGGCGTATGCCCCTTTAAAAAGACAAAGGAACGGAACAGCTGTATGTCCTGATGAAACATATGGACATGTGTTCGAACCGCTTTGACATAGGCAGTGCTGCCTGGCCCTGCACTCCACCATGCATTCCAGTATCTAGGCAGTGATACACCAGCTGCCCGCACAGATCTACCTGGTTCAATGTGTAGGCTTTAGGTGGCCACTTTTCATCAGGCACGCTTTGCTGCATTCGCTGCCACCAACTGAAAAGTTACTATCACCACGAGATACAGAAGTACACAGACTGGAGAACTAACTGAACAAGACTCCCAAAAATCAAGGCAACATGTGCAGGTACTACAAAGTGGTGAGAGCCTCCGGGTAACACTTTATTGTTATCTAAGTCAAGTACAATGGACTAAGAGGTGTGTGACAGACCGGACTTCCAGTGTTGCAAAGTCACAACGGTCTTCATTGGCTCTAAGGCCTATATGTGTGTTGTCACCCTATGCCTGAGAGTCGGCCATCACATTGTTGTTGCACAAGTACTCTGAGCGGGTCTGTAGTTACCGACACTAAGAATAGGACTGGTAAAAGCCATAAGTCACTACACTCTACAGCTTTTCTGGTACTCCCATGTGCTTATACAGCTGAAGCTATATGGATAGAGAACTTGTAACAGTTATCAATAGTATCACCATGGACATGCCATATTTGTGTGATTAACTATACAGCATTATCTGAGTATCAAAAGGACTGTCAAGGTTCTGTGTAACCTTAGATTTAACTCTGCATTGAGGGCCACTCTTTATCCTTCTCTCACATTGCCTCCATTCTAGTTCAAATTGATCTGAATGACTAGTTGACTGTTAGGACCTCAGTTTGCCTTTTCCGAAGCTCAATATTGGAGGTTCAGGTGATCGCACTTTAAACTTAGTGCTTTCACCGCCATGCACAAGCCCCCCATTTGGTTATGTATGTTCCTGTTATTTGAGCTTTGAAAACTATATCACGGGCCAGTTTAGGCCTTTTTGATCTGTGTGCGTATTAGTGTGCATGCGTGTGGCTCTGTGGTTGGCAACATTTGTGATAACATTGTCATTGGTTTTGTTTTTTCATATTTGTGGGTGTTTTTCTGGGGGGGTACATTCCACTTTTTATTCATTACCTTTCCAGATTGTGAGTAAATTACACCATTTTTCTATTAAAGTTTTTTCTTTATTTGTACACTGTAGTTGGTTCACTTTTTGCAACTCCTTACCAGAGCTACCTATATGGTTCCTCACTGTGTTGTTCCACTTTAAATTAAGTAAAACTATTAAGAAAAAAAAATAAATAAAAAGGAAACACCAGTGTCTCAGTGATAAAAACTGCAGGGGGGCAGGCAGTGTAAAAAAAAAAAAAAAACCACACAGCAAAAAAAAAAAAGGTATACAGCACTGTATACATCATTAAGTGTTACACATTGCTATGTTAAACACTGCACTACACTAACTCACTACACTGACACTCACACTGTACTCACACATTATACTAAAACTACACTAACACTCTACACTCAGAGTCAAATTAAGTGAACACACTAACTCACTAATAGAAAACTGAGCCCTGCTCTATCTACTCCACTCCAACAAACTGCAAAAGATTCCTGTGGGAAGGAACCTTTTACAGTGTGGAGTGGGACTATGAGCACTTTGTCCAATCATGGCTCTGACAGTGCTCTGTGCCCTAATTGGCAAACTATTGCTCCTCACCAGCGGTCAGTTGCATTGCTTCATTCAATTAGGACCCTAGAATGCACTATGAAATCCATAGTGCATTGTGGGGTGTTCGACGGGCGAATATCCCGCAAGCTCCCTGCAAATTTGGGCGTTCACTGAATGGGTGAGCAGGCGATGATCAGTCAAAACCTTTCCTTGGCACGAACCGTTTGCCAAGCTCTAATTAATAAAAGGATTATAAGATACTGACAGGAGGAGCATGCAGAGGATTGCCCTCATCAGTGTGCTGCTGCTCCTTCACTGTCTAGTCAGTCTGGGGAAAAGGAGGAGACTTGGCTATGTTACGTAACTGCAATAGAGAAAGTCAAGTCATCAAGCTAGCTGTGCTGTGAAAATCTTAGGAATGCCAAGGCAGAAATAAGAAAATCCTTTACCAGGTAAGATGCCTCTTGTATATGTATTTTTATTTTACCTTTAGCTGTTTGCCCGGAGTTCAGCTTTAAAGCAGTATTAAACCCAAACCCAAAAATGTATTATATTTCAGCTTATCAATCATTAGATGCGGTGGCTGCATTTGTTTTCTTTTTAAGGCTTTTTTTCCTCTGTTTTTACCTGGTGATCTGGTCAATAACACACCTCCTGAATTAAAGTGCTCCAGCTCTGAATGAAGGAGCAGATGGGCACTTTCGGACAGCAGTATTGTCAGTCAGGGGGAGAAAGTGTTAAATGTAGAGTTTGGCGAACGGTTCGGCCCGAGCATGAATTTGGGCCGAACATTGACTGTTCGCCTGTTCAGTGAACACCTGAATTGTCAGGGCATTTGACTGTTTGTAAGGGCCACTGATCACCCTACAATGCACTGTGCGCGGCCTGAAGCAATGAACAATTTGCCCAATCAGGGCACAGAACTATGTCAGAGCAATGACTGGAGAAAATAATGATGACTGTGCCCAATCATGGCTCATTGCTCAAAGACCCACCCCCCTATAAAAGGATCCTTCCCAGAGCAGCCAATTGCAGTATGATATTGGAGTGGAGAGAGATAGGACAGGCTCTGTTCATTGCTACTAGCAAGTTAGTGTGCTATCATGTGCTATTGAATGTGCTATTCTGATTCTAGATTCTTGTGAGTGTAGAGTCTAATGCCCTGTACACACGGTTGGACATTGATCGGACATTTCGACAACAAAATCCATGGATTTTTTCCAACGGATGTTGGCTCAAACTTGTCTTGCATACACACGGTCACACAAAGTTGACGGATCATTCTGAACGCGGTGACGTAAAACACGTACGTCGGGACTATAAACAGGGCAGTAGCCAATAGCTTTCCTCTCTTAATTTATTCTGAGCATGCGTGGCACTTTGTGCATCGGATTTGTGTACACACGTTCGGAATTTCCGACAACGGATTTTGTTTTCGGAAAATTTCATAGCAAGCTCTCAAACTTTGTGTGTCGGAAATTCCTATGGAAAATGTGTGATGGAGCCTACACACGGTCTGAATTTCCGACAACAAGGTCCTATCACACATTTTTCATTGGAAAATCCTATCGTGTGTACAGGGCATAAGTGTAGTGTGAATATCGTAATAGTGCAGTGTGAGTGTAGTGCGTTCATTAATTTTTTACTTTGGTATCAGTTTAGTGTGAATATAATGCAGTGTGAGTGTAGTGCAACCTTTCATTTTTACTTTTGTGTACGTTTACTGCAGTATATTGTTGTGCGATAGTGAAGTTTTATACTGCAGTATATTGAAGTGCGTCAGTGGGTATATTGTAATGTGTCAAGGAGAGGCAGACCTTCCCATGGCACTGTGAGGGGGCCAGCAGCGTCAGTGTCCACAGGCAAAGGTGGACATGGTCTGTACTCAGGCAGGGCACTATTTCCTCTGTTTAATGATGTTGCCCATGCTATCCAGCCACATCAGGCATAGGAGGGGATGGACTGACATACTAAACCATGCTCATCCTCCTTTGTCACCCAAGCAGAGACTAGTGCACAGTCCACCGCAGCTAACAGAGAGGCTTATTCTGCCTCCTTGTCCACAGCTACTCCTGCCATAGCCCAAACATCATGCATGGAGGAGTCAACTGAGTTATTTGAACACAGCGTCAGTCACTTGCTCCTTGATGATGCACAGGCATTACTTGATTCTGATGTTGGTTCTGAGGTTGAGGAATGTAGGAACATGAGCCTAAAGAGAGGGGAGATCACTGATAAACAACAAATGGCAGTCATGTTTCCCCAGCTGCAGCATATTGCCAAGTTGGCTCCAGTGATGATGGGGATGATGATGATGAGGTCACTGACATGACTTGGGTACCAGATAGAGCAGAGAAGGAAAGAGGGGGTGAGGCACAACCCCAAAGGGGCAGCCATCATAGAAGAGCAGAGAGCAGAGAGCAGCCACCCTATTCCATCACACTGTGGATGTGTTAGCGTCCAGCCCACTTCCCACAGCTCAGCTGTCTGGGCCTTTTTTAAAACATGTGCAGCTGATCGCACTGTGGCAATTTTCAAACTTTGCCTCAAGCAGATCAAGTATGGCAAAAACACGAGCAATTTGGGTGCACATGTTTGACAAGGCATTTAGCCTCCCATCGCTCAGCTCATTGGCTATATCACCTGAAAGCCACACAAAAGGTATGCAGTTCTGCTCCTTCTTGCCTTTCAGGTCCCCCCTATTAAATCTCTTGACCTCTCAGCAGGCTCCACTGACAGGGATGATGGTATAGTGAAGGGTGTCACAGGTTTTTGCAGCACACCACCAGCTGTAGACTATAGTAGGCAAATTTCTCTGTCCCGGCTGTTGCAGCGAAAAAATACAGTCACTGCCACCCACATGCCTAGCGTCTAAATTCAAGCTTGTCAAAGCTGCTGGCTTTACAACTCTTGCCTTTCTGTCTGGTGGATTCTGCTCCTTCAGTGATTTGCAGAATGTGTTGTACCACAATGGCAGGTTCCCAGTCACTATTTCTTTGCATGTAAGGCCATTCCAGCTCTCTACCATCATGTGGAAGGCAATGTTGTAGAATCGTTGGGCAAGCAGTCAGTCGCAAGGTCCACGTTACTGCTGACACATGGTCCAGCAAGCAATGCCAGGGATGCTATATTTCGTTCACAGCACACTGGGTAACTCTGCTTGCAACTTGGAAGGGTGCAGGACAGGGCTCAAAGCTTGAGCTTGAATAGCTGTCAAGTCTCCATACAGCTGGTGGTGATGTGAAATGTGTCAGCTCCACCCCCCCCCACCTTCTCCTCCTCATCCATGCCCTGCTCTGCTGAATTGTCCTGAATTGAACCACCAGTACCATCTAAGCATTCAAGGGGCTATTCAATAAGTCAGGCTAAAAGATGCCATGCAGTGCTTCAGCTGGTCTGTCTAGGGGACAAGAGCCACACTGGAGCAGAGATTCTTTCAGCTCTGCAGGTACAGGCCCAGAGGTGGTTCATGCCATGCCAGCTAGAGCCAGGAATGGTGGTGTGCGATAATGGCACTAATCTTTTGTCCGCCCTTAAACACTGAAAGTTGACACCTGTGGCAGTGGCCTGGCACATGTCCTCAATTTGGTGGCACAGCATTTCTTAAACAGGTACCAAGGATTGGAAGATCTGCTAAAGCAGGCCAAAATAATCTGTAGACATTTCAGGTGGTCATACACAGCCAGTGCTCAGTTGGCTGAAATTCAGCATGAATTCCACCTGCCGGTAAACCGCCAGATTTGTGACATGCCTACCAGGTGCAACTCAACTTTGGCAATGCAGCAGTGGCTACACATACAGCAGAGGGCCATCAATGAGTACCTGTGTCCGTATGGCACAACGACAGGCTCAAGCCGACTCTGCTTTTTTCCCCCATGCCAATGGCTGCTGATAAAGGATGCATGCACTGTACTATCACCATTTGAAGAGGCAACAAGAATGGTGAGCCGTGACAATGCATGCATTAGTGACACAATCGCTGTTGTGTTCCTGCTGGAACAGACTCTACATGGCAATATGGACAGGGCACTCGCGGCAGAGCAGTGGGAGGAATAGGAAGACTTCCTTTCCTCTCAAGGCCTGTTTTATGCAGACACCATTCTTGCAATTCCACAGAACACACAAGAGGAGGAGGAGGATAATAACAGTTTTGGACACGTTAAAGCAGAGGAAGACATATACATCAAACCTTAAGAGATGGTTTTCTGTCCCCTGATCCCTTGGGAGTAGTAGGTGGCTGGGAGGAGGCAGTTCCAGATACTGTAATCCACAGTGACCCTGAGGACTCTGCTTCTCATGCCTCCACAAGAGCTTGCGGTGCATGGGCTCCCTCATTCTTAAAAGCCTGTGAAAGGACCTGAGAATTTTTGGCATCAAGGAGAAGGATCACTATTGGTTGGCAACCCTCCTTGACCACCATTACAAGGAGTAAATCTCAGAACTCATCTCATCCTCACAGAGGATATAATACCTTGAGAACACCTTAAAGAGGAGTTTATGCAATGTGTTTCTAGACTGCTAGGCTACAGTCTCATAGAAAGGCTAGTTTTGAGGCTTCTGTTGGTCAAGAGAGGAGCAGGGGACAAGGGGCTGCCTCAATGATTGCATTTCACATTTTTTTAGTCCTCGGTGCCCAGGGCTGTCAGCTTCCACATCCCATCAACAACATCTGCATCATATGGAGGGACATAATGTAGGAGCAAAAACAGACGTGGAGAACTTATCGGTTGTCGATCCACTGGGTTACTGAGTCATGAGAATAGACCACTGGCCAGAATTTGCCCAGCATGTAACTGAGTGGCTGGGCTGGGCATTTGGTGCTTCTGGAGGTTTTTTGACAGATAAAAGAGGGCGTCTGTCCACAGACTCCATTGACTGACTGATATTTATCAAAATAATAATTTCTGGATTAACAGCCGCTATCAAGCCCCTGATGCCGATGCTGTCGATTAAGTGTTTTTGGAATGTGGAATCTATGCAAGACTGTCTAGGCAGCATAGCTTTGTGGGTGTTGATTTTATAGCGAAGACATTTTTTGGTATAGGTTTCATTATCACAATTAACACCCAAGGGCCAATTTTTCCACACCTGTTTGACAGATGCTTATCACTTCAATTTTTGACATCAGGGCCAATTCTTGCTTTCATCAAGAATACCTCTATAGGGTTACAGTGTGAAGACACCACCAACACCCAAAGCCCAATTTTCCCACACCTGCTTGCCTGGGGCATAACATTTTAATTTTTGACAGGCCATTTCTTGCTTTCATCAAGAGTACCTCTATAGGCTCAGAGTGTGAAGGAACCACAAATAATCATTGGTAAATTTTTCCACACCTGTTACTTCTATCCAAAGTCTGCAAAACAGACATCAGAATTTATCCAAAAAATCTCTAATCTTGTTCTAAGTGCACTAAATTGTGGCCTCATCATACAGACTGCCCCCCCCCCCCCCCCCAGCAAGAAAGCTTACAGGGAAAATGTAATTTTATTGGCTTTATAAATGTCATTTTTTGCTGCAGCAGGTTCTATATATGGTACAGATGTGCCACTTTACTAAGGGGACCCACACAGGTACAATATTTACTATATTTAAAGGAATTTTTTATTTTTATTCACTTTAAGCATCAGTAAATCACTGCTCATTTAAATTTTTTTTTTTTTATAATCTTTTTTCTTTCACTAATACATGTCCCCCATGCAGTACCCATACCCCATACCCTTTATATGCCCAATAACTTGCATCTAAACCCTCAAAATGGGCACTTTTGATTTTTCCAGTTTGGGTCCCGTAGACGTCAATTGGGTTCCTTATTCGGCTTTGAACTTTTCGCAATGTTCGGGAGTTCTGGCACAAACCGAACAGGGGGTCATTTGGCTCATCTCTAGTTAAATGTACTAACAGATTTAAATACACTTATTATTTTTCTAGCCAAACTCCATCTCACTTTTTCTGAGCAGTTACCACAACATTTTTTATTCCTTTTGGGATAAAGGTTTTACAAAAATAAATATATTAAAGTTGACCTATGCAAGCACCAGTGTCAGTGGTAAGTGGTTTATTTTAACACTCTAAATGCTACATCTTCAAGAGAGCTTTTGAAAAACAACAGACTTCCTAGTCAGATCACCAGGTGAAAACAAGGTAAAAGCCTAAAAAAAGACAAATAATGCAGTCACCACATCTACATCTAGGAATTGGTAAGCTGAAATGGGATAAATGTTTGCTTTTGAGTTTAAAATGACTTTAAATGCGATCAGTGTGTACACCTGAACATGTTTTAATATTAGTTTCCAGTAATCCTTTTGCAGTATTTAGACTGGGAAATGAACTGGCAGCCCTATGAATGAATCAGGCTGTATTGCACTGCATGTGTTGATAAAACATTGAGGTAGGAGGAGAGAGCAAAGTAACAATGACTTATCACTCTTGTGTAGCGCTGGTAGATTTTCAATCTACTGCTCATAGGTAAATTTAGTGGGTTATCTGTTCATACATAGTCAGATTTGCCTCTGTTCCAGCTTGACTGAGTTACGTGTAGTTTCACACTGTGCCTGTGGGTGTCATTGTCACCATGGGTCGGTGTTGGAAAGGCAACACGTTGAAGCGTATGAGTGCTCCTCTGTCCCGGAGATAACTCGGTGGAGGTGGTCCTCCGAGTTGCATTCTGGGAGAGGGTATTTATGGGACTGACGCCATGTTGTAGGGTTTTTTCGTTCCAGCTGTTGGCCCTCCTGGCCAACAGGTATGTGCTAGGAGTACTACCTCGTGGTCCTCCGACCGGGAGGCCCATGTTGCTGCAGCGTGTGGGTGGGCCCAGAAGCCTGTCTGGGGCCTACCACAGCGCCAAGGGAATGGTCCTGGGCTGTCTGTCCTATGGGAAGAAGCTGGACAACTGAGAAGATCCAAGGGGAGGACCCGTCGTGGAAGGATCATGCAGAGTGCTGGTCTGGAGGGGGGCCTGGTGACTCAGTTGGAGGACGTATCCTAAAGTAATCCTACCGCATAGTACTGCCGGGTCGGCTTAAAGGTTCTAGTGCTGTGTTGGCTATTCATCGTAAACCATTACATCCTGTGGCAGAGGATCGTACAGGTTTCTATTCCAATCAAGTCTGTGGCAGAGACTTTTGTTCGTGCTACGTACTGGCTGCTAGGTTAGTGAGAGAAACCTATCCAGGCGGGCAAAGATTCAGCTCTAAAAAGAGAGTACATTCATCTACAAGATTCCAATTCCTAATACTACACTAAGAAAAGGTAATTGAACTTCCCTGCAACTCTTCTTCTACCTCTTTCCTGCTATTTCTTCAATTTACGTTTATTAAAGCATTGGAAAAGATACTTAAGTGTCTGGTGCCTACATTGTCTGGTATTAAACTCAACGGGACTCTAGACCCGGTTCTGGTGAAATTGAGGTAACAAAGGTGATGGTAACAGCCCGCTTTAAACCAGCAGCTCCACCGAGAGTAAGTACTACATGTGGGGGCGTTGTCCGGGATTGTTAGCCGTCAACCTCCCGCAACCCTGAGAAGTATTTCACTGGGAGTTTACGTTTGGAATAAGTTTCTGGACTTTGTCATTTTTTGGGGGGAGAAGAAGGGGACTTTATTTCTGACTGTGTAGGCTGCGGGTGAGAAGTGAAAGCCCGGGAGCTACGTGATCAGAGGAACAAGTGGGAGGAGCCTAACCTACTTGTTACTGCGTGGGACGCATGTGTGTGTGTGTTTGGCGCCAGAGGAGAAGAGAGGCCTCATGATCATGCTGAGAAGATCAGAGTGCAGCCATGTCTTCTTTTCCGTTGGTAACGCCAACTATGGGACCTAAGATGTTCCCTATGAGTACCGCTGCGGGTGCTATGCTGACCGGAACCCTGCTGACAGATAACGGCATTCATTTGAAGCCACAGGGGAAGTTTGTGCTATACACAGTTGGAGATATTGAAGGGCTGAGCATGCTTTGCCACAAGTGTGAAGGACTGGCCATACATCTCCGTCCATTTGTCCGATGTTTGCAGTGCGGAGAATATTTGTTCACAGTGGAGCAACCTACCATGTCGCCCCATGCTTATCGTGTGGATTGGGCTACAGGAATTGCCACAGTGGAAGCTGCTGCCATTGCTGCTGGAGAGCAACAGGCCGTGATTTTGCTTGCTACCATGAGTGTTTCAGAGGAAGATGCCGCTGTTACTGCTTCTTCAGCGGATATCATCTTTATGTCTACATCTGCTACATTTATCCCCATTGCACCTGTCCAGAGGAAGGTGCGATATGTGAAGGCTTCCTGCGGCTGTGGTCGAGGCCTACCCCAGAAACTACCCGAACCGGAGCCGGAGAAATATATGGATCCAGAGAAGTCCACGTCAGGAACGGGTGAGAGATCAAAGGGGAACATACCTGGGACTCTTTGTAAATATTTGCCAGCAGAAGAGTTGAGAGACTTGGAGATAGATTCCATGTCAGATCTCTCCGGTGATGATGATTTGTTTGAAACAATGTCACAGGAACTATTGTGGGCCCAGGGTGAAGATGTTGCTTCTGCCATAACTTTCTCAGAGTGGACAGCCCTGGATTCTGGGAAGACATCACCTTGTGTGGAGCCGCACAGTACTACCAAAGAGACATTGTCTGAAGTTGCTAGTTTACTTCCGACACCCGTCGGGTCTATGGTGAGTAAATCACCAAACTCTTGTGTGCCCCCTGGTTTTGGAAAAAATAGATCTTTGCCTAAACTTGCACGTTTACAGAGAGAGCTCACCAAACGTGTTGCCACAGAATATGGTCTGGAATTTCCCTATGTTACTCAGGGAATTATGCAGGAAATTGAGGCCAACCGGGAACTGTGGTACAGTGAAGCTGTTTGGGACTATTTGTCTGTGCCAAAACCTTTCCGGAAAACTGGATATTCTGTTGCCATGGATGAACACTTCAGTGGATGTTTCCTACACTGGAACTATGGTCGGCACATCTATGCTGACAAAGTGGTCATTTGCAGACCTGGAAAAGATGATGTTGTGTACTTTATCACTACAGTGGATAAACTGGTAAAGAAACTGACATTGCCAGAACCTCGGTTTTATTCGTGATTATGAACAAGAACTTTGGGGTATATAGTTAGAGAGTGTTCAAGAAGTGATATTCATCCCAGCGTTTTCGAATCCAAAAAACTCTTTTCTAGCTGGATTTTCTTTATTGAAAGTATGTGATTCACTTAAAGATAGGGATGGACTTTTCAAGTTACTTTGGTTCATTTTCATTAAAAAGAAAAATACACGCGAAGAGAGTGTCATTCTTCTTTTGGAATGAGGCTTTGCTCCTAAACTGTTTGGTGAGGGTACTGTACATATTTAGTGTGTGTCTAACTTTGTTTTTTTTCAGGAACAATTGGATCTCCTATCAAGCTGTTAGGCTTTTCAGCTAGATAGATAGTGGGACTTGTAACAGCTCTAAATGTGATTTTTTTTTCGGATGTAAAGGTGTTGTTCTATAAATGTTAAAACTGTAATATTTCTATACTGTCTTTTCTTCCCCTTCATCCAAGTTTTTAAGTTCAAATACCTACTCTCAGGCTTGGGAGTTATTTTGACAGACATTGAGGACAACGTCTATTGTAGTGGGGGGAGTATGTAGCGCTGGTAGATTTTCAATCTACTGCTTATAGGTAAATTTAGTGGGTTATCTGTTCATACATAGTCAGATTTGCCTCTGTTCCTGCTTGGCTGAGTTGCATGTAATTTCACACTGTGCCTGTGGGTGTCGTTGTCACCATGGGTCGGTGTTGGAAAGGCAACATGTTGAAGTGTATGAGTGCTCCTCTGTCCCGGAGATAACTCGGTGGAGGTGGTCCTCCGAGTTGCATTCTGGGAGAGGCTATTTTTGGGACTGACGCCATGTTTTAGGGTTTTTTTCGTTCCACCTGCTGGCCCTCCTGGCCGACAGGTAGGTGCTAGGAGTACTACCTCGTGGTCCTCCGACCGGGAGGCCCACGTTGCTGCAGCGTATGGGTGGGCCCAGAAGCCTGTCTGGGGCCTACCACAGCGGCAAGGGAATGGTCCTGGTCTGTCTGTCCTATGGGAAGAAGCTGGACAACTGAGAGGTTCCCAGGGGAGGACCCATCATGGAAGGATCATGCAGAGTGCTGGTCTGTAGAGGGGCCTGGTGACTCAGTTGGAGGACGTATCCTAAAGTAATCCTACCACATAGTACTGCCGGGTCGGCTTAAAGGTTCTAGTGCTGTGTTGGCTATTCATCGTAAACCATTACATCCTGTGGCAGAGGATCGTACGGGTTTCTATTCCAATCAAGTCTGTGGCAAAGACTTTTGTTCATGCTGCGTACTGGCTGCTAGGTTAGTGAGAGAAACCTATCCAGGTGGGCAAAGATTCAGCTCTAAAAAGAGAGTACATTCATCTACAAGATTCCAATTCCTAATACTACACTAAGAAAAGGTATTTGAACTTCCCTGCAACTCTTCTTCTACCTCTTTCCTGCTACTTCTTCAATTTACGTTTATTAAAGCATTGGAAAAGATACCTAATTGTCCGGTGCCTACATTGTCTGGTATTAAACTCAACGGGACCCTAGACACGGTTCTGGTGAAATTGAGGTAACGAAGGTGACGGTAACAGCCCGCTTTAAACCAGCAGCTCCACCGAGAGTAAGTGCTACACTTGTATTGCTCTTTCACAGACTGGTCTGCAGCCCACAAGTGTGTTCTTAACTGCAGGTGTGCTTAGGATTAGGGACTGTTTTTTTTGGTAGGGGTGCTTTGTGTCACAGACCTTGCTACAAAGAATTGCAAATCCTTTCACATAACTACACTGGGAAATAAAAAAAGCATATAAATATTATCTTCTTATAGTGTTTTGTAGATTTGTATGTCCATGATGTACAGTATCTCACAAAAGAGAGTACACCCCTCACATTTTTGTAAATATTTTATTTATATCTTTTCATGTCACAACACTGAAGAAATTACACTTTGCTACAATGTAAAGTAATGATTGTACAGCTTGTATAACACTGTAAATTTGTTGTCCCCTCAAAATGACTCAACACACAGCCATTAATGTCTAAACAGCTGGCAACAAAAGTGAGTACATCCCTAAGTGAAAATGTCCAAATTGGGCCCAAAATGTCAATATTTTGTGTGGCCACCATTATTTTTTAGCACTGCCTTAACCCTCTTGTGCATGGAGTTCATCAGAGCTTTACAGGTTGCCGCTGGAGTCCTCTTCCACTTCTCCATGACGACATCACAGAGCTGGTGGATGTTGGAGACCTGGCGCTCCTACACCTTCTATTTGAGGATGCCCCACAGATGTTCAATAGGGTTTAAGTTTGGAGACATGCTTGGCCAGTCCATCACCTTTACCCTCAGATTCTTTAGCAAGGCAGTGGTCATCTTGGAGGTGTGTTTGGGGTCATTATCATGTTGGAATACTGCCCTGAGGCCCTGTCTCTGAAGGGAGGGGATTATGCTCTGCTTCAGTATGTCACAGTACATGTTGGCATTGATGGTTCCCTCAATGAACTGTAGCTCCCAAGGGCCGGCAGCACTCATGCAGCCCCAGACCATGACACTCCCACCACCATGCTTGACTGTAGGCAAGGCACACTAGTCTTTGTACTCTTCACCTGGTTGCCGCCACACACGCTTGACACCATCTGAACCAAATAGGATTATCTTGGTCTCATCAGACCACAGGACGTGGTTCCAGTAATCCATGTCCTTAGTCTTCCTGTCTTCAGCAAGCTGTTTGTGGACTTTCTTCTGCATCATTTCTAGAAGAGGTTTACTTCTGGGATGACAGCCATGCAGACCACAAACCATATGGTCTGAGCACTGAGAGGCTGACCCCTTACCCCTTCAACCTCTGCAGCAATGCTGGCAGCACTCGTCTATTTCCCAAAGACAACCTCTGGAAATGACGCTGAGCACGTGGACTCAACTTCTTTGGTCAAGAGCAATAACTCCAAATTTAACACGCCTGCCCCCCATTCACACCTGAGACCTTGTAACACTAACAAGTCACATGACACCAGGGAGGGAAAATGGCTAATTGGGCCCAATTTGGACATTTTCACTTAGGGGTGTACTCACTTTTGTTGCCAGTGGTTTAGACATTAATGGCTGTGCGTTGAGTTATTTTGAGGGGACAGCAAATTTACACTTTTATACAAGCTGTACACTCACTACTTTACATTGTAGCAAAGTATAATTTCTTCAGTGTTGCCACATGAAAAGATATAATAAAATATTTACAAAAATGTGAGGGGTGTACTCACTTTTGTGAGATACTGTATATTTTTTAAATCATATTTTAAATGTTCACTAACAATATACTTTTTTAATATAAAACTGGATTTCTTCTGAAGTGGACATAACTTAAATTGAGTTGCAGTGCCTGCTTTGTTTAAGTGAATTTACTTGCTGGCCCTAGGTCTATCGAGCAAATGATTTAGTATACAGTTAAACCAACTTACCATTTATTAAACAAGCCTTGAAGCTACTGAAAACACCTTTAACAATTGCACTCATAATTGTGGTTTAATTATCAAGAAGGGAACTTGAAGTCCATCAAGTACACAAAGAAAAAAAATATCTCCCAAGCATAAAAGACCGCTCTGTGTATTTGTTCTTACACCACAGCAGTATGCATTTTCTAGGGAAAGACATGAAGAAACATTTAGACAAAGTGGTAAATGTAACAAGATACTAATTGGGACTTTGCGTGAGGACAGTGGGGCCGTCCAATACCCCTCCTCCATCCCGGCTCTATGCGTAAGTAAAGGAGAACAGATGCGGGACTTTGAATGAGGCACAAGGGGGCAAGAATGTAAATTGGAAAAAAAATGCGATTTATTCTTAAGATAATACAAAAATTGCAAAATTACATATCATTACATACATATTAAGGCACAAGGCTCTATATATGCTGGCACATAGCTCAATAATAATGATTAAAAACATTTAAACATTGTATAAGATTCGACAAGAATTATTAATGCAAAAAATGACATACAGTAGGTAGGAACGTTCATACGTTTGTGATGAATCATTATGTATACAAAACGGTGGATCTGAGCTCTACGTCGTTTCGGGGCCTTATAGCCCCTCATCAGGAGCGTAACCGTTGTATCATCTATGTGTTAAAGAAATAGCAATCATGAGTATAAATAAAAAATAAAAAATAAATGGGTAATGGTGGAACAGGTCAAGATGTTATTTTCTCACCGGAAACATGGACTCGCAACACGTATGCACGGAGGCGTCACGGCCCCACATGCCACGCCAGCCCGTGTGCCGGGGTCCGAAGCTGAGGGGGTGTATCTCAGCGGCGCCAACCCCACAGGTGACCCTCCAGGTTAGGTCGGTGTGGGGGATGAGGATGGATGGGTGAAGTGTGTGACCCCATGAGGGGGGGGGGGAAGGATGATGCACTGCCCAACCTGTAAGAGACAAGTATGGGGGGTAGTGTGTAACTATTGAAAGTGTGACAAGAAAACAAACATATAAACGTGAAAACTCAAAAAGAACAGCAAAAAGGTGAATATGTGGGTGAATTGGAAGAAACAGAAAAGAGGGGAATACGAGGAGGAAGGGGGAGAGAGAATGGGAGGATAAGAGAAAAGAATGGTGGGGTAGGGGGAAGGAAGGGAGGAGTGGGAAGGGCCATGGGTGGAGGTATGTGGACAAAGAGGAATGGATCTGGGAATGGGGAGGGAAGAGTGGGAGATGTATGGAGGGAGAGATGAAAAAGGAGAATAAGAGGGTAAAAGGATAGGGAAAGAGAGAGTGTGGCTAACCACTGAGGAGAAGCTGAAAGAGGTCAGGGGGAAGACCAGAAAGTGAAGAGGTGAGTGGGTAAGAAGTGAGAAGTGGACATACCTGGTGTAAGGAGAAGGGCGGATTAGACAAAGTCAACACATTTCCAGAAAATGCCTTAAATAATACAGTTGCTTTCTAGGAAGTAAAATATATACTGTATTTATTGGCGTATAACACTCACTTTTTCACCCTAAAAATTGGGTGCAAATAGCATGTGCGTGTTATATGCCAATACTTCAATTTTAGATGCCTCGGAGGGGACAGGGAGGGGGGCGGGATGAGCGCTGTCAGATTACATACAGTGAGAATCTCCTGTTTACTTGACGGCCTCTGTAATAGGAAGTCCCGTCTCCTGGGCTGCCATTGGACCACTGTTCTGTCTATCATAGGAGATTCTCACTGTATATAATCTTTCGGTGCTCGTCCTGCCTCCCTGTCCCCTCTAGGCTGCAAATGGGTATCGATCAGGCTGCACTGATGGCAATGGTGAGGCTGCTGCATTGATGGCAATGGTGAGGCTGCTGCATTGATGTGGACTGATGAGGTCGCATCGATGGCACTTGTGAGACTGCAGATGGGCATTGATGGGGCTGCATTGGTGGCAATGGTGAGACTGCAGATGGGCACCGACCCTTATTTTGCTTCAAAGTTCCTTATTTAAAATTTAAATTTTTTTCCCTGTAACTTCCCTCTTAAAATTAATGTGCGTGTTATACACCTGTGTGTGTGTGTGTGTGTGTGTGTGTGTGTGTGTGTGTATGTATGTATATATATATATATATACTGTGCATTCATAATGTATTCTGGCCCCCTTCACTTTTTTGTTATGTTATGTTTTTTGCTATGTTGCAGCCTGATACTACAGTTAAAGATTTTTTTTTTCTCATTAATTTACATTCAGTACTCCAGGATGACAAGGTGAAAACAGAATCTTAGAAATTCTGTGAATTTATATATATATATATATATATAAAATCTCACAAAAGTGAGTACACCCCTCCATATTTTTGTAAATATTTTATTATATCTTTTCATGGGACAACACTGAAGAAATGACACTTTGCTACAATGTAAATTAGTGAGTGTACAGTTTGTATAACAGTGTAAATTTGCTGTCCCCTCAAAATAACGCAACACACAGCTATTATTGTCTAAACCACTGGCAACAAAAGTGAATGCACCCCTAAGTGAAAATGTTCAAATTGGGCCCAATTGGCCATTTTCCCTCCCCGGTGCCATGTGACTTGTTAGTGTTACAAGGTCTCAGGTGTGAATAGGGGGCAAGTGTTTTAAATTTGGTGTTATCGCTCTCACTCTCTCATACAGATCACTGGAAGTTCAATGTGGCATCTCATGGCAAAGAACTCTCTGAGATCTGAAAAAAAGAATTGTTGCTCTACATAAAGATGGCTTAGGCTATAAGAAGATTGCCAAAACCATGAAACTGAGCTGCAGCACAGTGGCCAAGACCATACAGCGGTTTAAAAGGATAGGTTCCACACAGAACAGGCTTTGCCATGGTTGACCAAAGCAGCTGACTGCACATACTCAACGTCACATCCAGAGGTTGTCTTTGGGAAATAGACATATGAGTGCTGCCAGCATTGCTGCAGAGGCTGAAGGTGTGGGAGGTCAGCCTGTCAGTGCTCAGACCATACGCCGAAAACTGCATCAAATTGGTCTGCATGGCTGTTGTCGCACAAGGAAGCCTCTTTTAAAGATGATGCACAAGAAAACCCGCAAACAATTTGCTGAAGACAAGCAGACTAAAGACATGGATTACTGGAACCATGTCCTGTGGTCTGATGAGACCAAGATAAACGTATTTGGTTCAGATGGTATCAAGCGTGTGTGGCAGCAACCAGGTGGGGAGTACAAAGACAAATGTGTCTTGCCTACAGTCAAGCATGGTGGTGGGAGTGTCATGGTCTGGGGCTGCATGAGTGCTGCTGGCACTGGGGAGCTACAATTCATTGAGGGAACCATGAATGCCAACATGTACTGTGACATACTGAAGCAGAGCATGATCCCCTTTCCAAACACACCTCCAAGACAACCTCTGTCTTGCTAAAGAAGCGGAGGGTAAAGGTGATGGACTGGCCAAGCATATCTCCAGACCTAAACTCTATTGAGCATCTGTGGGGCATCCTCAAATGGAAGGTGAAGGATCGCAAGGTCTCTAACATCCACCAGCTCCATGGTGTTGGCATGGAGGAGTGGAAGAGGACTCCAGTGGCAACCTGTCAAGCTCTGGTGAACTCCATGCCCAAAAGGGTTAAGGCACTGCTGGAAAATAATGGTGGCCACACAAAAAATTGACACTTTGGGCCCAATTTGGACATTTTCACTTAGGGGTGTACTCACTTTTGTTGCCAGCGGTTTAGACTTTAATGGCTGTGTGTTCAGTTATTTCGAGGGGACAGTAAATTTACACTGTTATACAAACTGACTCACTACTTTACATTGTGCACTGTACAAGTGTGATTCAGTGTGTGTGTGTGTGTGTATGTGTATATATATATATATATATATATATATATATATATATATATATATATATATATATATATATATATATATATATATATATATATATATATATACACACAGTATCTATATACATATACAAACAGGGCTTTTTTTTCTCTGAGAATAGGTGCATGAACCTCGACCTTCCCGGTCAAATCCTTGCCTCCAACCTTGCCTTCCTCTGGGTTTGAGAAGTAAAGCGGCGCCAAATAATGTTATTAAGTTAAAGTGATTGCAAAGGCTTGTTTTTTTTTCCATAAAAATATAAAACATGTTATACTCACCTGCTCTGTTGCAGTGGATTTGCACAGAACAGCCCGGATCCTCCTCTTCTCAGGTCCCTCTTCTGCTCACCTGGCCTCTCCATTCAGACACAGAGCCCTGACCCGCCCCTGCCCCCTCTCTTCCCTGATTGGGTAGCTGACTTTGATTGACAGCAGTGGGAGCCAATGGCACCACTGCTGTGTCTCAACCAATCAGGAAGGAGAATCTCAGACGGCCGAGGATTCGGGGATATCGCTGGACAGAGAGGGACCTCAGGTAAATGTTATAGGGACTGAGGGAGGCTGCTGCACACAGAAGGCTTTTTATCTTAATGCTCAGAATGCATTAAGATAAAAAAAAACCTTCTGGCTTTACAACCCCTTTAAGGCTAAGAACTGCAAATTGCACAAGGCACATGGTACAGGAATGTGTAACACACAAAGTACAGGACTCAGGAATGCATAACACAAACAGCTCAGGAGTATAGATTATGCAGTGGTGAGACGTACTTATCACACAAGGTGCATAAAAAAATCAGCAAAAGGGACAGTACTTACATTCAATGTGAAATCTCACTTGTACTCAGGAATATGCAACATACAGCCCATTGTACAGAGTGCAGGGGGTCAGGAACATGTAACACAGAACTTTGCACCCCCATCTTTCACCTTTGCAGCTCTCAGTTTACACAGCCTGCCTTCTGTCCTCTGCAGCTTTCACCTCTGCACAAATCTCACCCCTTTCCAGTTATCCTCTCTGCACAAATCCCCTTTCCAGTTCTCCTCTCCACCTTTCTTAGTTCTCCTCTCTGCACAAATCCCCCTCTTTCCCAGTTCTCATCTCTGCACAAATCTCCCCCCTTTCCCAGTTCTCATCTCTGCACAAATCTATCTCCTTTCCCAGTTCTCCCTGCACTCATCTCCCCGCTTTCCCAGTTCTCCTTAATGCACCAATCCCCCCGCTCTTCACTCTGCATGATTCCTCCTCCCCGCTCTCCTCTCTGCGCAACCCCCCTCCTCAGCTCTTCTCTCTGCATGAATCCTCCGCCCACTTTCCCAACTCTCCTTTCTGCACAAATCCACCCCAGCTCTCCTCTCTGCATGCACAAATCCCCACCAACTCTCCTCTCTGTAAAAATCCCTTCCAGATCTTGTCTCTGCACCCCCCAGCTTTCCTCCGGTTCCTAATGGTTAGTATGGGGCCCGGGGCTCTTGGTGAGACCCAGTACAAAGGGAGAAACACATATATGCGGCCCCAGGGAAAAAAGCCCAGTTCCGTGAGGCCACATACATGTGTTATGTCATCGTGAAGGGGTTAAAATCACTTTTACTTTAAAACGATGTTTAAAAGAAAATGTTTTGCATTGATAGTATCAGAAAAACAAATTGTAAAAAAAAAAAAAGAAAACACAGAAAAAAAAATCAAAATCCATACTAGACCCTTATCCAAGCATGCAGCCTGGCAGGCCAGGAAAGGGGGGAAGAGCGAGCACCCCCCATCCTGAACCATAGCAGTCCACATTCCCTCAACATGGGGGTGCTTTAGGGCAAAGCACCCAAAGCACCTTGTCCCCATGTTGATAGGGCAAAGATCCTCTCCCTGACAACCCTGGGAAATGGTTATGGGGGTCTGCGGGCAAGGACTTATCAGATGCCGCCCCTCTATGTGAATGAGTAGGGATACATTGTACCCCTACTCATTGACCAAAAAGTGTGTCAATAGTAAAGACATGAGACAGTTTTTGACAATTGCTGGCAATTCTGACAGCTTATGACTTATTCGTTGTTAAGGACGAGGTGGCTGGCTTCCCAGGCACGCTCCTTAACAACCTATTGACTGTGCATTTGGCAGGCAAACGTCCTGCCTAGCATGCAGAAAATTCAGGTGTTCAATTAACACCTGAACGGGCAATGTTTGGGCCGAACTTATGCTTGGCCCAAACCGTTAGCCCATCCTTAACTGCAACCAGTTTATATTAGGAAATGCCAAAACCTAGGTGGCAGGTAAACTCCATCCAAAATTTGGACTGACAGGAGCTGTCTGTTAATCACTATACTGTATGTGTGGTGGATGAGCTTCAAATATACTCCTGAAATACTTTTTAAAGGCCAAAGTGTATTTTAGGGTTTCTTGTCCATTTTTACAACAAAGCATGAAGATCTTCGCATAGGTTTTTGAGCATTGTACAGCAACACAATTTCTCTGCCTCTTGGCTGTTCATTTCACTTCTGACTGCTCCAGAACAGACTTCCCTGGTAGACCAGTTGTGCTGGCCTCTGGCTCATGCCCTCAGTTCGACAAAGGCCTGGAATGCACTACCAGTGTGTCTTCTCTATTAGCTGCCTCAGTAGCAATGGCTTAACCAGCCCACTGCCCAATGACTGAAGTATCTATACTTTTTAGAAACATCCCGCATGTCTCTAAATAAAATTACAACTTGTGATAAATGGTCTGGTCTGCTCTGGAATCTATTTCTTTGCTAACAATAGCTCTCCTAGTTTCTTCTTTACAAATGTTCACTCTGAAAGTCAGTGATTCTGTCATAATGTATACAAGTATACAGAAGATAAAATATAACCCAAAAGGTTATGATGAGTAGGAACAAATGGAACAATAAGCTCTGAACCAGTTTTCAGTATACAATAAAGACCTATGAATCTTTTACAGTATACTCAAGATCCACAGACTCCTGGTTCCATTCTCATCTTCTGGGGATTCAGTCCTGGAACTTAATTTTCTTTTTTGCGTTAGTAGTGTGCTCCTACTAAGGTTGATTGAGTAAACCCTCATGTAGTACAAGTGCAATTGTTTTCTTATCATGTTTTATTCTATCCATTCACATACCCATGTACATGTGGTTTTAAGTGTAAAGTGTGCTATCAAAACTAAATGTATAAGTTCATAAACTTGTATGCAAATACCAAATGTGTATAAACAATTGATAAAAAAAATGAAAAAAAAAAAACAGTGAAACAAACTCTGAAAAACAAGAGTCCTGAAATTAAATATAATTATGAGTGTAAAAACCCTCTAATAGGTTAGTTCAAAATTATGATTATGTTAAGAACAACCGTAATAACAAAAAAAGGGTGTATATAAAAATTAGTCCATCTGTGAATCAACTGCTAGATCCAACGAAAATGTTCATCCAAAACAATACAAGAGTAAAGGTTCCGTGCAAACATATCCAAAAATACTTCATCACCATGCTAAGGAACAAATAGATGACAGCTTACCAGATCCAAAGATCCTAAAAGGATTTCTATGCGCATGTCTCTACAATGGGAAATCAGCTGTTAATGATCACTTGCTGGAATTCAGGCTGAACACCGACTCCCCCTGCTGCTGAAGAAATTCCAACAGGAACTTTGTGTGTGTGTGTCCACCAGGGTAATTCAGTTAGTTATGATCAGTCGCTGGTATTCACATTAGACATCCGACAGTGCTCAAAAATAAGCATGTTGGAGAGGTAGAAAAAAGCTTTAAACAGATAAAAGTTTAATAAAAAGTTTTACTTACAAAAAATTAGATGAAATAACACAAATGTCTGAGCATGACCACCTGCAGTACGGTCTGTGCTCTAAAACACCACACTACTAGCTCCTTGTCCGATGCGTTTCCTGTGAATAGGTGTCAACTGGGATTGGAGGCTTCAGCCTTAATACCACATTTTACCACATCCCACCAATCCTTTGATTTTTTTCAGTGCTGCAGGCTTTCACTATATTGGCCAAGCGCACCCTTTTTTAATTGTACATACTCATGTACATGCTTAAATGCTATTTATTTATTACTTTTTTTGAGGGGGGGAGTGAACTTTTCTTATTTAGTTCCTTTTCGTCAGTTAAGTATTTTACTAAAAGTTATAGTTTTCATTTTGGTCTGTTAAGTATACAATGTAAAAGTGCTTTGTTTAAAATTTTAAATAGGTAAAAAAAAATCCAATTGAGCTTGACTGATAACTTTCTGTGCTGACTGTTAATCAATGATATTGTTCTCATCTCTCTCTCTGAGGACTACAGAAGCATGATCTTCTCTGTTATGAAGTATAGTGGAGGTTTGGGGTGCAATAGTTCTATTTTGTTTCCATTGTCCTGATACAGAAGGGTGAGTGTTGTCATCCTAGAACTGGAAAGTGTTACTGGCAGAATCATCAGTTTAACATGTATAGAGGAAAAAAAAAGACAACTAATGATGCAGCCAACAAATGTAAGTACTGATAAGCTGCAATGTTTGTTTTTGGGTTTGGATATGTTTAAATTTTTGCCTCAAATAGTACAGTCGACTGAACATTGTTAGTATGGTTGTTCTATTTAGTAGTATGTAATGGTTGATCAAATATTTTAGTTCTGGCCAAATCTTATTTCCAGTCTAAAAAAAATTATAAGTTGGCAGCTACAAATACTGTAGCTTCTGATTTTTAAGAAAAGGACACTTACCTGTCTAGGAGACCAGCACTGTGTTTACCCAAATTGATTCTTCACCAGTCTTTGGATCCCTAGCACCAACATGTTTACTGTGGGCAGTCAGCTGTGATTCCTTGCGGCTTCACAGCTGATTGCCCACTGCTCATGCATGAGCCAAATTGCACTTTTTGACTGGTCTCCCAGGCTTCTGGGACCTGTGACATGTCCCAGAAGGTTGCAGGTGGGAGAAGGTGTTCCCTAGGATGATTCAACCATAAGTGAGAGCGGGTACCTTTCAAAACCAGGTACTCGCTCCCCTGCAAAAAAAGTGAAAAACAGAAGAGGAGGGGGGCATAAAGCAGAACTTCCCCCTTTAGGATGAAGTTGCTCTTTAACACATTGAAGTAATGTAGCTTTCTGCCACCATAGATATTCTCATGAATTCCATATTGTCCTCTTTTCAGTGTTGTAGCTTTAGGTGTACATGTGATGGAAACATGAACTCTTCAGTAAATGCAGCTTTAGTATTTTGCAACACAAGGAAACAAACTGCACAAAGAACGTTCATTTTCCAGTACAGACAACTTTTCTTTAATTTTAAAAGTCAAATGTTCTCTCTAAGGAAAGATACACTTGTTTGTAGAAGATCATTAAAATGCTAAGTTGTTTACAAAATATTTTGGCGTCATGTATGATACTCGCTGAAAATTTTATCATCCTCTGTTGTTCTATAAAAGCGCAATGCCTTTAGATCTATGCTCTTGTTGGTGCAGGGCAATTAATTTTAGATATATTATCAAGGATAGACTCTTTACTATGCTGCCTTGATTTAAACTTTCATACCATATAATGTAGCTTGTTTTTTTTTTTTTGCTCCTGCATTCATTAATTATTTGACTATTCACATCCATGCTGGTAAAAACCTTAAAGAAGCTTATGGAAAAGATGCAAGGTCATTACTCAAGGGGAACCCCCTACGCCGAAAAACCGGCATGGGGGTCCCCCCAAAATCCATACCAGACCCCGATCCGAGCACGCAGCCCGGCCGGTCAGGAAAGGGGGTGGGGACGAACGAGCGCCCCCCCCCCTCCTGAACCGTACCAGGCCGCATGCCCTCAACATGGGGGGGTGCTTTGGGGGAGGGGGCGCCTTGCTGTGCCCCCCCACCACAAAGCACCTTGTCCCCATGTTGATGAGGACAAGGGCCTCTTCCCGACAACCCTGGCCGTTGGTTGTCGGGGTCTGCGGGCGGGGGGCTTATCGGAATCTGGGAGCCCCCTATAATAAGAGGGCCCCCAGATCCCGGCCCCCCCACCCTATGTGAATGAGTATGGGGTACATGGTACCCCTACCCATTCACCTAAGTAAAAAGTGTCAATAATAAAACACAACACAGGTTTTTAAAATAATTTATTAAACAGCTCCAGGGGGGTCTTCTTCCGTCTTCGGGGGTCCCTCTGGTTCATCTTCTCCCGGCGTCCGGTTGGTTCTTCTCCGCTCTCCGGCCTCTTCTCCCGGTGTCCCAGGTCTTCGGCCGGCCCCTCCGCTGTCTTCAGGTAGCTCTATTGCCAGCGGAGGTCCGGACTTCTTGGCTTCTTGGCTTCTTGTGTTCTCTTCTCTTCCCCCAGATGTTGACACGACGCTCTCTCCGGCTGGACTGGTCTCTGAGGGCTGCGTTGTGACTTATATAGGCGGAGACCCCGCCCCCATATGATGTCACAGTCCCTGGGCATGCTGGGACTGTGACATTTTAGGGGGCGTGGTCGACCACGCCCCCTAAAACGTCACAGTCCCAGCATGCCCAGGGACTGTGACATCATATGGGGGCGGGGTCTCCGCCTATATAAGTCACAACGCAGCCCTCAGAGACCAGTCCAGCTGGAGAGAGCGTCGTGTCAACGTCTGGGGGAAGAGAAGAGAAGAGAACACAAGAAGCCAAGAAGCCAAGAAGTCCGGACCTCCGCTGGCAATAGAGCTACCTGAAGACAGCGGAGGGGCCGGCCGAAGACCTGGGCCACCGGGAAAAGAGGCCGGAGAGCGGAGAAGAACCAACCGGACGCCGGGAGAAGATGAACCAGAGGGACCCCCGAAGACAGAAGAAGACCCCCCCGGAGCTGTTTAATAAATTATTTTAAAAACCTGTGTTGTGTTTTATTATTGACACTTTTTACCTAGGTGAATGGGTAGGGGTACCATGTACCCCATACTCATTCACATAGGGTGGGGGGGCCGGGATCTGGGGGCCCTCTTATTATAGGGGGCTCCCGGATTCCGATAAGCCCCCCGCCCGCAGACCCCGACAACCAACGGCCAGGGTTGTCGGGAAGAGGCCCTTGTCCTCATCAACATGGGGACAAGGTGCTTTGTGGGGGGGCACCGCAAGGCGCCCCCTCCCCCAAAGCACCCCCCATGTTGAGGGCATGCGGCCTGGTACGGTTCAGGAGGGGGGGGGCGCTCGTTCGTCCCCACCCCCTTTCCTGACCGGCCGGGCTGCGTGCTCGGATCGGGGTCTGGTATGGATTTTGGGGGGACCCCCACGCCAGTTTTTCGGCGTAGGGGGTTCTCCTTAAAGTTCCATACCAGACCTAAGGGCCTGGGATGCCCCCCGCGCTCGCCGCAATGGGAAAATTAGTTTTTCCTATTGCAGCGAGCGCGAGATGCAGTAACCTGCTCCTCCGTCGTATCTGGTCCTTCGGACTAGCATACAGACGAACGGGCTTTCCGTCAGGAACTGAGTCCGGCGGAGGTACGACGTAAAGATTTGAAGCAGGCTTCAAATCTAAAGTACGTCGGATTTCCGCCCGAAACGGTCCGTCGGAAGTCCGATGGAGACCACACACGGTCGGATTGTCCGCCGGACTTGGTCCGGCGGCGTCCGTCGGACTTTTGCAGGTGAAAAATCCGACCGTGTGTACGCGGCATTACAGGTTTTCTTCAAAGATTGTTCTGTATTTGGCTCAATCCATCTTCCCATCATTTCTGACCAGCTTCCCTGTCCCTGATGAAGAAAAGCATCCTCACAACATGGTGCTGCCACCAACATGTTTCATGTGGGGATGGCGTGTTCAGGGTAATATGTGTTAGTTTTCCACCACACATAGCGTTTAGTTTTAGGCCAAAAAGTTCAATTTTGGTCTCATCTGACCAGAGCACCTTCTTCCACATGTTTGCTGTGTCCCCCACATGGATACTCACAAACTGCAAACGGGACTTGTTATGCTTTTTTCAATAATGGCTTTCTTCCTGCAACTCTTCTATGAAGGCCAGATTTGTGGAGCGCACATCTAATAGTTGTCCTGTAGACAGATTCTCCAACCTGAGCTGTGGATCTCTGCAGCTCCTCCAGAGTTACCATGGGCCTCTTGGCTGCTTCTCTGAATAATGTTCTCCTTGTCCTGCCTGTCAGTTTAGGTCACCGTCCACGTCTTGGTAGGTTGGCAGTTGTGCCATACTCTTTCCATTTTCGGATGATGGATTAAACAGTGCTGTGTGAGATGTTCAAAGCTTAGGATATTTTTTTTATAACCCAACCCTGCTTTAAACTTCTCCACAACCTTATCCCTGACCCGTTGATGCTGTTTGTTCACTAAGGTTCTTTAACAAACCTCTGAGGGCTTCTCAGAACAGGTGTATTTATACTGAGATTAAATTACACACAGATAGACTATATTTACTAATTAGGTGACTTCTCAAGGCAATTAGTTCCACTAGATTTTAGTTAGGGGTATCAGAGAAAGGGGGCTGTATACAAATGCATGCCCCACTTTTCAGATATTTATTTGTAAAACATTTTGAAAACCATTTATCGTTTTCCTTCCACCTCACAATTATGTGCCACTTTGTGTTGGTCTATCAAACAAAATCCCAATAAAATACATTTACATTTTTGGTTGTAACATGACAAAATGTGGAAAATGTTAAGGGGTATGAATACTTTTTCAAGGCACTGTAAATACTAGCAGTCAAGACCTTGATGAACAGTGGCATTGTAGCAATAAGTACATGCCTTCCACACTAGTCTAGATACATAATTCAGCAGCACCCATTGTTGGAAGGAACCCTTAGTTATCTGCTATTAGATTGTAAGCTCTTCTGAGCAGGGCCCTCTTAATCCTATTGTATTGTATTGTATTATATTATAACTGTATTGTCTCCCTTTTATATTGTAAAGCGCTGCGTAAACTGTTGGCGCTATATAAATCCTGAATAATAATAATAATAATAATAATAATCTGCTATGTCTTTGTGTGACTATAATACATGCACATGTAAAATTTCAATAATATGGGTCCAAAGGGCAAGAGAAGGTAGCCTAACAAACTGATTTCTTATAGTAAAAAAACATTTTAAGTTTGCAAATTTTAGAAAAATTTGTTTAGCATTTACCATCTATGTTTTGTCAACCATGTGTAAGAATATGGCCCAACATTCAAGTTTTGCTAGTGATACCACCATGACAGGCAAGTGTGACTGGCTCTCAATGGAGCCAGTTCACACATGCCACAGTATGGTACGTGTCTGAGTCTGGTTCAGGTGTGAATTCAGGCTAAAATTCAAACCTGAATTACACCTGAACCAGTGTACAGGAAAGCACAGACACTTAGGAACAAATTATAGTAACAGTGTCGATTCAGCAGATTGTAGAGACCTCATGGTGTGCAATGGAATTTGAAGTAAGACCCTGTTAACGTACACTGTGTGGGTTTTGCACTTTCTTCTTTCCTTTCCTTTTTTCTTTTCTTTTTCCTTTCTTTGTTTTCTCTTAAACACACACACAACACTTTCAAATGTCTAATATATGTTTGTATCTAATATATATATTACACACACTGTACAGACACACACATGTATAAATATTGTATATCTATATATATATATATATATATATATATATATATATATATATATATATATATATATATATATATATATATATATATATATATATATATATATATATATGCACGCGTGTGTACCAAATGATAATCAAAAATGTTCCATCACATAAAACAAAAACTGCAAGTTAAAAAAATGACATGCATATTGTGAATTCAAATAAAAATCAGCTGTCATAAGCACAGCTTCCAACAACAAAAAAGTCTCACAAAGCCTTTAATAACAGATATTATTTTTCACATGGTTATTTGTCACCTTTTATTTTCAGCCATCTCTTTCCTGCCCCTTGGTATTTGTCTTTTAAAGTTAATTTCCTTCTTAATCCATCACTCTTGCCATTTCGGTGTCAGATCCGCTGCTACTGCTTATTTGCACATTTACACTATCTAGAATCTGTCGGCCATTTTGGGTAGATCATGACTGAAATTTTTCCTGTCGAAGCTGATGCAGCCTGAATTTGAATGTGCTCTGTGTAAGAGTCGGAGACACAAAGGAAGATTGCAGGTGGGCTTCTGCATAAGTAATGACACCATGTTTGTAATGTGCCAACTGTGCAATGATTATAAAAGACTGTAATTTCTTTTGTTAGGAAATTCATAGAGAAAAAACAATACAGGGAAATTTAGTGCATTTTTAATATGTTTAGGAACTATGAAAAATACAGTTCTAATAAAACCAAAATGAATTTACTATTCAATGTGGTTCAAGTGTGCATGTTTATTCCTGCAGGCATTTTCAGGATCAGCAACCTCTTCTGTGATTGTAAGATGTTTTAACCTCAGGCTTGCAAAAATAAGAACACTTGCTAGTTGTTGTGAGATTGAATTTATTCCAAAGGGGGAAGGTACTATGTTCTTCAGTCAAAGGAGTTTGCAGACTCAGTTTTTATCACTTTAAACTGAATTGTTTTTTTTTTTTTTAATACTTTGATTAAAGGGAAAGTCCATGTCAATTGATCTAGCAGGGTTTGATAGCGGGATAGAGAGAAATATATAACTTGTCTCTGTGCCTCTAGCCTCCTTGTCTGTGAAACTTCCAGAGTCTGTAAGCTGCAGCCCAATCTACTTGAGTGTTTATGGGGCCAGACTCGCCAGATTTATTAATTATGACAATGCAAACAGTAATAATGATGTGCAAAGAGCACTAATACAGTGCCAATTACATTTTAGGCTGCAGTATTCAGATTGATAAACAGATTATGCCTAAATGGCTCATTTGTGTTTTTTTCTTGAAAATGCTTGTTGCTCTTTATAGTGCCATATTAAATAAGTCTGTTCAAGTATAACAATATTGTCAGTTGTAAGTATTATGCCCTGTACACACGATCGGACATTCCGACAACAAAATCCATGGATTTTTTCCGACGGATGTTGGCTCAAACTTGTCTTGCATACACACGGTCAGACAAAGTTGTTGGAAAATCCGATCGTTCAGAACACGGTGACATAAAACACATATGTCGGGACTATAAACGGGGCAGCAGCCACTAGCTTTCATCTCTTAATTTATTCTAAACATGCGTGGCACTTGTGCGTCGGATTTGTGTACACACGATCGGAATTTAACCGATCGGATTTTGTTGTCAGGAAATTTTATAGCCTGATCTCAAACTTTGTGTGTTGGAAATTCCGACGGAAAAAGTCCGATGGAGCCCACACACGATTGAAATTTCCGACAACACAATCCAATAGCACTTTTTCCGTCGGAAAATCCGACCATGTGTACAGGGCATTAGTGTTCATATCAGGACATTTAAAGAGTAGAGAAGAACAAGTATGCAAAGATTAGTGTATAATGCATTGCAGTGTAAAGCCTCGTACACACGGTACGATTGTTGGCAGGGGATTGTCTGTTGACAGACTGTTGTCCTAAAATCTTACTGTTAGTACGCTCTTTTCGACCAACAAATGTTGGATGACAGGCTAGTAAATTTTCGGCAGATACCGGCTTGACGTCAGATTTTCGTATGGTCAGTACACAAATCCTTCTCACAAAAGTCAAAAGTACAAAAATGCATGCTCAGAATCAATGCTCACCAAACACGAAATTAGCAGGAGGGGCCCAAAGGGTGGCACTCAAGAGCTGAAATTCCCTGTAGTATGTCACTGCGTTCATGTTTGTGGCACGACAATTGTGTACTGTTGGTATGCAAGACAAGATCCTGGCATGCGCTTTTCACAAAAATCAGATGCTCAGTTGGCCAACAATCGTACCGTGTGTACGAGGCTTAAGAGTCTGTTGTGTCCCATGCTTAATGTTGCAGAGAGAACTTAATGATTGGTGGAAAGGCCAGTCACATGACTTTGACATATCGCATGTCTGGCCTCTCCTCTAGAGCATAATGCCCATTTATTTCTAAAGCATTCCCCTGTGCTTTATAGATATCTTAGCATTGTAGTTTTTTTAAAGGCCATATCGCTGCTTTTTAAGTGGGGCCCCAATTATTGTAAGGCTAGTTTTTATCTGAGTTTAGGGTACATACTAGAAAAGGCAAAGGGAAACAATGATATGCTTAGTGTAGTACCCCAGTACTCAATCAAAAACAAGATTTCAGTGTACTGTGCTCATATCAGTTTATAGATTTCTGTTTGTTATAGGTACCTTCTTTTTATACATCATTACTTATATGTGTGTTATTTTACTAAATTATCTCCCTCCACTGAGTCTGGCTGCAACCATTTTAACTGTGGGCAGCTGAAGCTGCTGCCTGTTCACTTCCTGGATTTGCACAGATACACAGAAGGCACATCTCCAGCTCTGCAGCTCTCATTTGCCCTTTTATGACTCACCCCCTCCCTTCCTGACAAACTCTCATGAGAGTAAAAGAGAGAGAGAGAGAGCTGTGCATGATGTCATAAGCCTAGGCTTTTTACCATAAATCCAGAAGTGCAAACTAAGCAGAGAGGGGTCCCACCGCTCAGGTAGGCACAAACCAGGGGAGATGAAAGCCAGTATAGTGTTATCCTTCAAGAGGGAAGAGTCCCAGGTGCTGGCTGATGCAAGATGAAGTGGACAAATTGAGGAAAGCTGGAAGCCGCACACTGGTGTAATGATGAATGCTTTATTTAAAAAGCTGAATCATGAAGAAACACAAAATATTACAGCAGAAGCGTACAAAAACAGCTGACACATTTCACATTCACGGTGAGTGCTTATTATGAGTGCTATGAATAAGCACTCATCGTGAGTGTGAAACGCGTCAGCTGTTTTTGTACGCTTCTGCTGTAATGTTTTGTGTTTCTTCATGATTCAGCTTTTTAAATAGAGCATTCATCATTACACCGTTGTGCGGCTTCCAGCTTTCCACGATTTGTCCGCTAAGCTTTTTACCAGACAAGAAACCGGAATTGGGCTGTATAAGGCATATACTGGCAAAAAAAGACAAAAAAAACTTTTACTCTCCAAAGTTAAAACAACAAGGGCAGAGGGTTTAATATATGAAAAGTGGTAGTAAAGCCTAACCCTAACTTTTCTTACAAACATTCCCTCCCCCCTCCATCCTGCATAACCTCTTAAAAAAAAAAAAGATCTGTCTACTTACCTCTTTTTTTTTTTTTTTTTTTTTTTACCACTTGGTCACGTGATTCAGCAGCTCCCGCTCTCCTGTGTAATGGAGTATTCAACAATTACTCTGAGTTCCAGAAGATGAGATGGCAGTCATATTCTACCATGCCCCAGCCTTGGCTCTTCTCTCCTTTCCTCTCTTCTCCCTGATTATGTAATCAAAAGCCATGTTTGGCTAGAAATGTGATGTAATTTTAATGTTTAAATAAATGAATACTTTTAGACATTTAAATGTTTTTTTTTTTTTTCAAATAGTTTTTTACTATATACAGAATGTTTACCTGGATGATGAAACAAAAGGAAAGGTAATAAAAGAAAAACTAGAAAAATTACAGTTTACAAGATCCTGCCAAATTAGGAATGAAGGTGCTGATTGTGATCAAGTAATATCTGCATGGTATCACAGAAACAACCCATGGAGAAGTTCAGTGCAAAAATAGACAATTGCATAATTATCAAGCAAACAATAGATAATACATTAAGACATTTTAACGGAGATGTTCATTGTATACAAATCTAGGCACCCTCAAAGTGCCATATATACAGTGGATTCCTTTGATGACTGGCCCAACCAATACTACCACAAGGCAGACATTAGCCTATCGCTTGTAGCTTAGACAGAGCTTCCTTTTGATCCATTTGGCTGAAGGTGTGAATAGAGTAATATTGCTGGGAAGCAATGTGGAAATCTGGAATTCAAATTCAATTTGAATTTTTGCATTCTAATTGAAGTCATCATGGTTGAATCTGTCACCAATCCAATATGCCATGGACAATGTCTGTCCCAGAGGCGAGGTGACAGAAAACGTCAGGGCAACAAACCATTATCGCCTGTCAACTCTGATTGCAGCTCCCCTTCAAGTCAGGAGTAAGGATGAGCTCCGGCGTGTTCGCACATCCCACGTGCAGAGCCCGCCAGGAAGTCGGTACGGCACTGCGCTAATCACAAGCAGTGAGACATTTCCCGATCTCTGCAGCCTGCACAGAGAAAAATGTCTCACTGCCTGTGATTAGCACAGCGTCGTGCCGACTTCCTGGCGGGCTCTGCACGTGGGATATGTGAACACGACTGAGCCCATCCTTAGTCAGGAGTGCATTGGGCAGCACAGTGGTGTAGTGGTTAGCACTTTCACCTAGCAACAAAAATGGTCGCTGGTTCGAATCCCAACCATGACACCATCTGCCTGGAGTTTGCATGTTCTCCCTGTGCCTGCGTGGGTTTCCTCTGGGTACTCCGGTTTCCTCCCACACTCTCTAAAGATACGCTGGTAGGTTAATCTGATCCTGTCTAAATTTGCCCTAGTATGTATGACTGTGTATTAGGGACCTTAGATTGTAAGCTTCTTGAGGGTAGGGGCTGATGTGAATGTATAATGTATATGTAAAGCGCTGCGTAAATTGACGGCGCTTCATAAGTACCCGTAATAAATAAATAAATTAGTTTACATGCATACTAATCTACACAGTGTTCACTGTGAGCCAGCATCACTGTAAACTCTGACGATTTATGTACTCATAATATAACTCTGGGATTAAATGCATAAAGTCCATTCATAAAAATATAAGAGTTTATTTTGTTCATTAGAATTGTCGGTTAATTTAAATTTGCTGCTCTTGAGTTGAACCAAAGTTAACCAAATTTCCTCATCACTAATGCAGGGAGGAGGCATTGAAGTGAACTTGAAGCTTTGCCTTGCATGGGCTAAACATGGGTCCAGTTTTAAGGAAAATAAAATATTGCAGCGCTGGAAAATCAAATGGTTAAACTGTTATCCCCTTTGCATCATTATTCTTGAAACCTAATCTAAAGATTGTAAATAAATAAATGTAGCACTATGTGTAAAATTATAAATATAAAGTGCAAATCTCTAAAATAAATAAATCCTACATATAAATGAATAGTCCATAAAATGAAAAAATGAAGAAATAAAACATGAAAAACTCTTCATGTGATCAGTGTATCCACACAATTCCACCACAGTGATTGTTCGTCCTCAAAAGGAGTGCACACCACCACCAGTAAAAATACGCACTCCCCTCCCAGATGGTAACTCAGCTCATTAATATCCAAAGAAGCTGATCATCTCCCAGCTTGGCTCAAGATTCCATGAGTTCAGGACATGTAAATAATAAGTATAGAGACCATAGTGTTCTCCGTATACAAATGTATTCAAAGTCCCCAAACAGACCTATACTCTATATTTATTATTTACATGTCCGTAACACATGGAATCTTGAGCCAAGCTGGGAGATGATCCGCTTCTTTGCATTTTAATGAGCTGAGTTACCATTAAGAAAAGAGCCATCTGGATTACCCACCATTGATTGGGAAGAGAAAGTGAGAGCAAAGAGCTCGTGGGGAGAACCGCATATGAGTTTTGACTCATCTGGGAGGTGAGCGCACATTTTTACTGGTGGTGGTGTGCACTCCTTTTGAGGACTAATAATAACTGTGGTGGAATTGTGTGGATACAATTTTCATGTTATGGAGATTTGCACTTTATATTTATAATTTTACACATAGTGCTACATTTATTTATTTACTATCCATTTTGAAATTAGTGTGGTGTACCACTTGGAATGTTTAGCAGCTGTGCACGTTTATTATTAGGTTATCTTATTTAAACATCACAATTTTTTTTTACTTGTGGCGCTGATTGTTTCATCTTATAATTTGCCTATCTAAAGATTGACAGCTGACTAACATTCTGTTTTCTCTAAATCTGGGTATGCAAAGATCAAAATGTGTCCAGTTCAGCAGGAACTAGATGAATTGTGATCTGTGTGTAGACCTCTCTGTTCAAAAAACAAAAAACAAACGTTAAACCAGCATTTGATTGGCCGCTGAAGCTCTGACCAGTGTATTCTGACAGGGTAGGTGTCAGGAACCAGTGTGACCAGAAATGTGTGGACTGCCACAGAGAATAACAGGCACAAATACAGTGTAAAATAATATAATGTATTTAAAAATAAATGAACAGCATAAATGTAAACACACCTCCAATATAGCAAACTGTGTAAAACCAACCTGAAAACCAAATAAATAGTGACACATGATGAACAACTGCCCAAACCAAGTATATACAGCAAGCAGGGAATGCAAAGAGTAGTCATAACAGAGCCAGGGTCATACACGGGAGATCAAGCAGAGGGAGCTGGGAGCAAGACAGGACAGGGAGAGGGTAACAGGACACAGAGAGAGCAGGTGGAAAGGGGTCAGGCTGCAAGGTAGGGATCAGGGTCCAGGAACAGGATACAGAAACACTGGAACGCAGGTCAGGGGCACATGGAGACAGAACACCAAGGCAGGAATGAAGATCATAGGCAGGGCTTAAATACACATCCTGTTACAAGCATCAGGTGATGACTGATTACATGAGATGATCTTCTGGCCGCTGAGAGACACAGGAACTTCAGCCTACGGATCTGGAAGCCACAGTGCCACCAGCAGGTGAGCCCTTTCCACCAGCAGGTGAGTCCCTGCTGTCAGAACACAACAGTGCAGTGGGAAATATTCCTGCATTCACATTGGTTGTGTGAATGCAGGAATTTGTGAGGGTTTTTTTTCGTTCATCCCTCTGGTTGAACGAAAAAAAAAACACAACAACTCAATCTACCCAGCTTAAGAGTGAGCTGCCATTGCATGTAAGATATAATCTTCTCTTTTTTGATGGAATGATAAAAAAGATGCATTCATCATTTAAAAAAATAGGAACAACTGGATTTTTACTTCTTGTACCCCTTAGGCCAGCTGTCTTGTGCTGTCCCTCTCACACCCATTGGCAGACATGGCTATAGCCTGGAACCTTTTATTATACATGGGAATGTCTTAATCACAGACAGCAATATGATAGGTGGGTGTCAGTGTGCCATCTCTGACAGCCCAGCCATCCTAGGCCATGGCTCATGTTGTCCATGCATAAATACAACCCTGCCAGTAAGCCATGAAAAAGCAGGAAAGGACATCTAACTGCACTTTACCAATGGTCTCTGAGCTAATCCTAGGAAATACTAGTTCCCTAATGATATCTTAATCTTTCAGTCCTCCCTTGTGATTAGTGCTTTGTTATTGCATTCCTTTAGTTATTTTGCCCCCAGTATGGTATAATAATAGTCTTAATTTTAGTTTAGTGGTACGCTAGAGTGAAAAATAATATCTGAATGCCATCATAGCTCATACAGTAATTTTACAACCATTCCTTCAGGCTATTTTCTAGATGATTTTTTACTACATCCAATTAATATTGAATTTGTTTGCAAATTAAGTGTATTCTAATGTGATCAGAAATTGGTCTGGTTCTATAGCTTGGTGTCTGAGAAGATCCCCAAGGGATATTAGAACGTTTTTGATTAATGTGCAAATATATTAATGTCAGAAGCTTTAAACAAGAAACATTTATGATCAGAAATGAATAGTTGGTATATACAGGGAAATAGCAGAAAGTGAATGTGTATATAGGCATTGGAAACTCTAAATCACAGCTGCAATGTTGTGAAGTCGAAACGGTCTGCATGTTGAGGCATAAAGTCAGGCTATACTATAGAGATTTAGCCAGAGATTGTAATATCTTCTGTGGACTCACCCTTTTCCCTGCTGTAATTGTTCTTCAGTGTAACATTTTTAGTGAATCTAAACACCAAACACAAATCAAGTATTGCAATTTCTGTCCTAGGGTGACAACACACATTCATCATACTGTATCTCTGGAAGAACAGTAGTTTCATCCTAGGACAAGATCAGGGTTAGGACTACAGTACACCCCCTTCCCCATCTTCATAACCAAGGTGGACGTGTTATGTAGTCCAGAGAGAGAGTTGTAAATAGTTCAGCAGAGTGTACCGAACATTATCAGCTCACAGCTGGCAGGATTAATAGGTATTTTTTGCACTCATCAAACAATTAAGACTCTTCTAGTTGCATTGCTTGCTATACCACATAAACTATGCTAATATGTGCCACAAATGATAAAATACTATAAATATCAATAGTAAATGTTGCACATAAGTAACAAAAATTAAAAACAAAGTGGTGTAATGCAAAGAAGGTGCAAAAAAAATTATTTAATGCAGTCTTGAGTGCTACATGTTTTATTCCCAGGGTTCCCCTTGTATATTCCACCACGTGCTGTAATGGTTACACACCACACTCACCAGATGTCGGTGACTCTTACTTTACAGTAAGGAGAGTCAACAAGGCTTGTAGTTTTTTAGGGGGGACCTATCCCTTAATTCCTGTTGATTCCTGGTTGCTCTCAGGGGTCCTTGCTTCTCCCCATTCCAATCTGATGTGTTCTTCCCAATGTAGTTAGGCAGGTGGAAAATAAATAGATAGACAGCCTACTAATGCTGGCACTCAGTGCTGGGACTGTCCCTGGGACACAGCACGACCCCGATCTTGGTAGGGAGCCGATGACATGGCATTTTACCCATGTGATCGGCTGTGTCCAATCACAGCTGATCACATGTAAACATAAAAGTGCCAATAATCAGATCTCCTCACCTCACACTGGCAGTATGAGGAGAGGAGGGACGATTAGCAGCATCTCCTCACAGGGGAGACCTGTACATATAATCAGGGCACTGATTATCAGTTCCATGATTATCAATGCATCCCCAACAGTACCCATCAGTAATGTCGGTCTGTGCCCATCAGTGATGCCAATTTGTGCCCCTCAATGAGGCCATTCTGTGCCCATCAGTGATTCAAGTTGATATTGCATTTCAGTGCCTGCTCATCAGTCCCGCACATCAGTGCCACCTATCATTGCCCATACATGCTGCCTATCAGTGCCACCTATCAGTGCTGCATATCAGTGCCCATCAGGGCTGCATATTAGTGCTTCCTGATCAGCGCCATCTCATCAGTGCCCATCGGTGCAGCCTCATCAGCGCACATCCATGAAAGAGAAAGATTATTTATTTACAAATTTTTTTTTTTTTTACATTTTTGGGGTTTTTTTTCATTTTTTTTTTTTAGCAAAAAAATCAAAAACACAGCAGTGATTAAATACCACCAAAATAAAGCTCTATTTGTGGGGAAAAAATGATCACACAATTGTCTTTCAAAGTGTGACAGCGCTGAAATTGGCCTGGGCAGGAAAGGGGTGAAAGTGACCTGTAGGCAAGTGCTTAAAGGTGACATTGGCTTTAATGACATGGGATACAAGTTTATTTTTTTGTGCTAGAGATACTAGAGGTATTTTTAACAAGGACACTCTAGGCATCAACTTAACATTGGGAAGAATGCTAAAATCTCCAGGCACACAAACCTAAGGTATTCTTTTGGCCATTCAGATCCAACCCATATTTATGTACAAAACTACAACTCATATACTTTCAAATGGAGTGCGTTACAACATAGTACATAGCTGTCCATACTTGTTTTTATTAATTTTTTCCAAAAAAGCTGTCTATACATGCAATTACCGGGTATTTCCTTTGCTCCCAAAACTTGAACAGAGGTAAGTGTGTAGTATGTAACAGTAAGCACTGTTGTGAAAGCAGGATGGAGTTGGGGGTTCATAAAGAAAGCATGTTGTTTTAGCCTGCATTAGCAAATATGTGCTTTAGGCAGCCCATACAGTATGCATCTTTTTGTTACATTCAACCAGTGGGTTGAAAGAAAGAAAATGCCTTGATTCCCCCATCCTCGCACAATGTGATTTGATAAACACTGATCACTGTTGTCGGCTATAGCCTGCAACACTGATCGTTCCAGAAAATCCCAACAGACTGATTGTACACAAGTCGATCATTCAGTTATAATTTAACTCTACTTTAATACATGGGGAAATCAGGAAATTATTAAAACTTAATTTAAAGTAACTTCACTTTTGTTGAGAAAAAAAACATTCCCTCTGGGTGATCTATGTGCATTATAAGGATTTTAACAAACTTTGTTCCTTCCTTTTTGTTATTCTGAAGAAATCCCTGTGTGTTTGTCTGTGCCCATGTTCTGAGTGAGTCTAATTGGAGTGGTTTCATAATTATCAATCGCTGCGTTCCTGCAGGACTCTGAGGAAAGCTGCTAGGCCTGCAGCCATAATTTCCAATTGGAAGTATCTCACCAAAAATTACATTTTTGTTGCAGGAGATGCCTGAAGTCTGACTTGTATCTTAGTGCAGACTTCTGGAAAAATTGGTGAGCCAATCACACAAGTAGGAAATGTTTCCGGGGGGACGTTCTTTACACATTCTGTGTACATTCTGTGTACAGAACACTTCCAGGGAGCCATATTGCATTGCATTTTCAGAAAATTACAAAGCTGCATATTGAAAAGAAAAGGTCATTTTAATAACCCTCAATTACAATATGACTTGTGCTGAAATTGTATTTGCTATATAATTTTTTTTTTATTTGCTTTTTTCCCCCCACAAAAGTGGAGTTACCCTTTAATAACCAACACATTGATTGACTTTGTGTGTAATTTTATACAATTGTTCGGTGCATATTTGTTTATGTTAATGGGTTTGTCCTGTCTATACTTTTGGTTCCTTGGAACTTTATATAGCATTTTCATTTTTACATTGCTACCTTTTTACTGCTACAGAATGTGTGCTGGCATATTGAATTAGTTGCAAGCATTTAAGCAGAATTACGAATCTCAATAAATTGAACATTTTCAAGAGTCAAGATTATTTTAGATACAGACCTTTAACATCTAATTTCATTGGCAATGAGTGTCTCCTCTTTACGCTTGGATTAGCAAACCATCTTAGACATTTGACAGATCTAGCAATTGCTGGGTAAACTGCAATATAAAATCAGAGTTGTCTTTGTTTTTATTAAAGGATTTCAATGCCCTGGCTGCTGTTGTAGTGGTTATTTTGGTATGATTGGGAGATTGGTAGCTGCACTTGTTATGAATTAACCTCTAACACAGCAATGCTACACAAGTTTTTGTGTATTTTCTGCTCCATTTACGCCTAGAGACATAATGTTACAGTTTCAAATCGGTAAACCTAATATCAAAAGAAAAAAACATTTGCATAAAAATATACACACCATTTATTTTTCTTGTGATGACTGAAATGCATAGTTTTTTTTTTTTTTTTTTTTTTTTTTTTCTTGCCACTTCAGCTTAAAGGTTTCTCCCGGGAAAAGATTTTTCAAATATTAAAATTCAAATTTCTTTCCCATCTTATCGTCACATCATCGTGGCTTTACATTTGCTTGGTACTCCAATTTAGTATATTACAAAACAAAAGAGGATACATAATTATCCCAACGATAGCTAATGCTTCCCTTTTACCCATCCCCCCCCTCCCACCCCCCCGAGACCATATCCATCCAGTCCTCTGCATTCCTCTACTTATGTAGACCACATCTCAACCGCATTTGGAGATTCTTTAAATTTTTCCCAGTCTTTCCATTTTGTTTCAAAGGCCCCCATTTTTGTCCCTTCGCTAAATCTTAGGTACTCCAAGCACTGAATCTCATTAATTTTATTAAACCATTCCCTCATCTTTGGCCTCTCTTTCCTTTGCCAATACTTAGGGATTAAGCTCTTAGCTGCATCAATAAGATGTGGCAAAAGTGTTCTGAGATATGTTTTAGTCGGCATATCACTCATGTGGAATAAACAGATCCAAGGGTCATTTGGGACGTCCAAGTTTGTTATCACTTTGATAAATTTTCTTACTTCGCCCCAAAACCTTTTCATTTCCGGACATAGCCACCAGATATGGGCCATTGACCCCATCTCTGAGCAGCCCCTCCAACAAAATTGCGACTTATCCCTATGTATTTTATGCACCCGATCGGGGGTCAGGTACATTCTAGTCAGGCATTTAAAATTTAATTCTAGGAGTTTACTATTAACTGAAGTGGCTGAGACTCTTTTCAAGATCAGGGAGACTTCTGTATCTGTAAGATTTCTCCCTAACTCCTTTTCCCATTTCCCTATATAGTCCGGGGTTTCTAACCTTTCTAAATCAACTAGAACTTTATATATCCGGGAGAACCCCCCCCTCCCCTCTCTATCCACGCATATTTTTTCTAGTGGTGTTAAATTATCCACCGATCTTATTGGCTGTGGGAGTGAACCAACATAGTGTTTTAATTGGCTATAGCGCCAGGGGTTAATGACTAACATATCTCTTTTGTCCTGCATCTCTTGGAATGAGCATATTCGACCCCTATGCATTATGTCTTTTAGTTGTATATTTTCTTCTAGTAACCATTTACCAAACCATTCCTCTTTCCCTGGTGCAAACTGTTCTAAATCTTTAAGTGGCATTAAGGGTGAGTTATACTCCCAGTGTTCCTTCCTGTGAAGGGTGTCCCATATCTTAAGTGCGTGTTTAGTGATTGCATGCGTTTCAGTGCTGTACTTTCTCTGTTGAGGCGAAATCCATATAATCTTATCCAGTTTAGTGTCACTAATTTTATTTTCTATTACTACCCATTGTTTTTCTATGTTTTTGACCCATTCAGTCACTCTGGCTATAGCGATAGCTTCGTAATATTTCCTTATATCTGGTGCTCCCCATCCCCCTTTACCTTTAGTATTAATCAATTGTGAGAATTTTAATCTAGGTGGCTTTCCCCTCCAAATAAATTTTGAAAACATTAAGTGTAGCCTTCTGAGGTATGTATGTGGGAGTGTTATTGGTATCATTTGCATTTTATAAGTTATTTTCGGCAGTATAACCATTTTATATATGTTGATTCTTCCCGCCCAGGATAGTTGACCCAGATGAATTCTACTCAATTCAGCTTTTACCTCGTTTAACAGTGCTATAAAGTTCGCTTGGTATAGCGTTTCGGTTGATGTAGTGATTTTGACCCCCAGATAATTCAGTTCTTTTTTCCCCCACACAAAGGGGAAGTGTTTTTGGTAGGAGTGGTCACTCTCCTTGAAGTGGTTTATCTCAAGTGCTTCAGATTTAGTTGGGTTTACTTTGAAATTTGATAACTTTCCGTATTCTACTAGGTTAGCCATGATATTTGGTAGGGATATCCTTGGCTGGGTTATATACAGCAGGATGTCATCTGCAAAGGCGGCCAGTTTGTATTCCATATTCCCTATTACGACCCCACTAATATCCCTATTCTGTCTTATCCTTAATAGAAGGGGTTCTAACGTCAACAGGAAGAGCATGGGGGAGATTGGACACCCCTGCCTTGTACCATTGTACATGTCGATTGGGTCCGAGAAGGTCCCATTTATTTTCACTCTTGCCGATGGTCTTGAGTATAAGGCCCTAATCCATTTACACATCCTCTCCCCACAGCCTACCTCCTCGAGCGTACTCATCATGAAGTCCCAGTCTACTCTATCAAACGCTTTTTCAGCGTCTATGGATAGAAGTAGACCTGGGACTCCGCTCTTTTTGATTTCCTGGGCTACTAGGAGGGTTTTGATGCTGTTATCCCGTCCCTATCTACCTCTAATAAACCCCACCTGGTCCGGATGTATGATCTTCTCTATTACCTGCTTCATTCTGCTCGCAATCACTTTTGCGAATAATTTAGTATCCACATTTAGCAGGGAAATAGGCCTATAGTTTGAACAAACTGTCGCATCCTTATCCTCTTTTTGAATAACCGTAATATTGGCTGCCAGGGCTTCTCTGCTCATTTCCCCCTTGTCTCCTATGTCGTTCATATAGGCACACAGTTTAGGGATTAGATAGTCTTGGTATTTTTTATAATAAAGCACTGTCAACCCATCCGGTCCTGGGCTCTTACCTACTTGTGTTTCTCTAATTGCCTTTCTAACTTCAATCTCTGTAATAGGGGACTCCAGTGTGGTATGCTCATTTTCCGATAATTTAGTCATTCCCACTTCACTTAGGTAATTTTTGATCTTCGCTTGTTTTTGTTCCCTCTCCTTAGGTGTTACATTTCTATTTATGGAATAAAGCTCACTGTAGAATTCTTGGAACGTCCTTGCAATATCTGGATCCCTATATTGGATCTCGTTTGTTCTAGATCTTATCTTGTCGATATATTTGTTATTTTTTTTTTTACTTAATATCTTTGCCAGGAGTCTACCAGGTCGGTTACTGCCTACATACCTTTCTTTTTTAACAAGGTTATACTTCTTCCTATTTTCCTGTTCAATTAACTGCCGTATAGCCTCCCTGCTCCTAAATAGTTTTGCCAGTGTTTCGCTATCCCCCTTTTTCTTATGATGTTGCTCTAATTTAATAATTTCCTCCTGAAGCACGCGAAAGGTCTCTCCCTGGCTTCTCTTTTTCTCTACCCCCGCCTTAATCATGATCCCTCTGATATAGGCTTTATGGGCCTCCCAAACCATAGTTTCTGATGTTTCCTCAGCGGTATTAACTTTAAAATAAAATTCTAGTTCTTCTTTAATAAGTTTGTCTATCTTTTCATCATGTAGGAGGTCCTCATTAAGTATCCAGCTACTGCTCCGTGTTTCATGCTTGCTTAATTTTATTTGTAGGCTAACCGGGGCATGGTCCGAGAACGTCATTGGCCCTATGCTTGTACCCTCAACCTCTTCCACATAGCGATGCTCCACGAAGAATAAGTCCAGCCTAGAGTATGTCGCGTGAACGGGGGAATAGAAGGTATAATCTCTTATGTTCTGATGTTGCATCCTCCATATATCTACCAGCTGCTGATGACGCAGTTTTTTCCTGAGTTTTTTCATCCACTTGCCTTCGGACCCCCGAGCACGCGACGTACTGTCTTTACCTGGCTCTAAACATATATTGAAGTCTCCTGCGATAATGGCCCTACCTCTCTTAAAGGTTTCAAACTTTGCCAAGATTCCCACTAGGAACCTTGCTTGGTTATTATTTGGGCAGTAGATATTTGCCAGGGAACATTCCATCCCTTTCAAGCTACCTCTTATGAACAAGAAGCGACCCTCCGGGTCAATTACTCTCTCCTCTATTGTGAACCCGACTCCCTTTGCAAAACCAATCGCCACTCCTTTTGCCCCTCTAATCGGGGAGTCTCCATAGATCCAGTACGGAAACTCGCTTGTAGCTATTCTCTTGCTTTTGCCTAGGTATAGGTGGGTCTCCTGAAGGAGGACCACCTCTGCTTTCAGGGATCTCAATTCTCCCATTATGTTCGCACATTTTATGGGGGAGTTGATGCCCCTCACATTATATGTGACTATATTTATCCCAGCCATCCTGTTATTTTAGCCCCATTTACACCTTTACGTAGCCCCTCCTGGCTGAATAGTCGGATCCACCAAGGATTGGATTGGTCTCGTCCTACCCTTAACCCCCCCACCCCCCCTCCCTCAACCCCCCTCCTCCCTCTCCACCCGTGTACCCTCCCCCCCCCATCCCCCCCCTCCTCCTGCCCACCCACCTCCCTCCCCCCCAATCCCTCCCGCCCAGCCCCTCGCCTTTTCCCCTTTCCCATCAAGTTGGGGGGAGTATTGGGGTGCCACATGAGCCCCCTGAATGAAGAAAAAAGAAACCCTGGCCTACCCACTCCACCTGTCCACACGGTTTACTCCCCAGAGGTTGGGCTCAGAGGAGGGTCTAGTCTGGCCAAGAGCTTCCCCCTGGGTGTAATCCCAGCCATCCCTCCCACACACCCTCCACCCCCCCCCCCCCCGCCCCCACCGACAATGGATCGTATAGAGAGAGAAACAAAGAGGGAAGAGAGAGAGAGAAAGACAAATCCATTTTCAATCACTTTTAACATTCGAGGCCTCTTTCAGTCCCTGTGTTCTTTTGTCATTAGTATTGGTTTCCAAGTGACAGGGTCCCCTAAGTGTTCCTGACTTCCGCTTTTCTCCCACCACCCCGGGATCTCCATTACTGGGATTCCAAGTCGATCGCAGAAATTCTGGGTCTCCTCCGGAAATCTCAGCACCGCCTTTCGGCCGTCCTTACGTCCAGTAAGATTGGCAGGGAAGCCCCAGGAGTATTGGACCTCGTTCGCCTTTAAGGCAGCTAGTAATGGCTTCAAAATTCTTCTTCTGCTTAGAGTTTCTGCGGCTAGGTCCTGGAAGATGTGTAAATTTGTTTCACCGTACTTCACCTGTGGGTTTCTCCTTAAATTCATGCTAATCTGTTCTTTGTCCCGGAAGCTATGGAATCGCACTATTACATCCCGCGGAGTGTCTCCCCTAATTTCGGCTGGTTTCCTAATTCGATGGACTCTGTCTAGGTTTAAATTACCGCTGATATTGCAAGGGCTCTTCAAATCTTTGAAAATTTCCTCCATTTTTTCCTGTAGGTTTTCTTTTTCACCATGCGCTTCCGGGAGGCCTCTAATCCGGAGGTTTTTTCTTCTGCTGCGATTTTCTTGGTCTTCCATTTTATACCTTATATACCTCTGTTCCTTCTGCAGCACTTCTATCTGCTGTCTCAAGTTTCTTATTTCTTCTCCTTGTTTGTCCACTGTTGTTTCAACTTCCTCCACTCTGGTTAACAGGTGGCTCATGTTCTCATTTACAGCGCTGATCTCACCTCTGATTGAGGCCTCCAGTTTCGCAAACATTTCAGCGATTTCTCCCTTGGTAGGGAGCTGGTTTGCCTGCTGGATTTCTTCTGCAGTTTCTACTTCTACCTCGTTACTGGGGGGTCTTGAATCCATCTCCGCCATTTGTTTTCTTGTACCCATTTTAGCCGTTCGATCTGGCGTTTTATTCTTTGCACCTGTTGAATTACTTTCTTTGTTACTTTCATTCATCATATATTTTCTGATGGTTCCCGGGCTTGCACTTGTTCTGGGTGGATTTGCAGGTCCTTTTGTTGATCTTCCTCTCATTTTTTCTACCTATACCTGGTTAGTGGTTCCTCCTCTATTATGTGTGGTGTGTTTTCTGACTTTCCCTATGGCACTGGGGATTACCTTGATCCCCCAAAATATTTAATTCGTTGCACCGTAGTATTTACTCCACTTATAGTGTTATATTTTAGCGATATATTATTATACTACAGTCACTTTTGTATGTGGATCAGTACGGCAGTCCCCTAGAATGCGATTATTTCCATACTGCTTACATCAATGGGATTAGTCCGCTATATCATACACCCAACTTCCGACACAGGAGTAAGTCAGCATATTGTTATAGTGAGATATTGTGTATTTGTGATCTCAAGTTGCAGCAAAGTCGCATATGCAGGTGCAGCGGTGTACTGGTCAAACAGAAGTGTGCAGTATCCATATAGATTGACACTACTGAGAGTACTTCTTTGCGTCCCTTACCCACCCCCCAGCACCGATATAAACCAGCTTATTAGTATGAAATAGTTTCATATGAGAAAGGAGTCTTGTTATGGTAGAATCACGTATACTAATAAGGCAATATAAAGACACATATAAGGCAATGTTTCTATACAGCTTGGCAGATTAGCAATGTTGGAAATAGTCCGAGGCCTCACTTAGCCATCTTAAATACAACAGCAGACCAAGATTAGTGTAGGGAATGATGTTATACTTGATGCTACTTTGATGCGATATAGTCGCAAGTGGAAAGTCGCAGTAACTGACACAATATGAGCAGGTATCCTTGCACTTTAGCAACAAGTGATTTAATGCATCACTTACCCATCTTCAGGCAGCTAAAAGAACCAGAGTCTTACCCACTTTCTTCTCTCCTGGGGCATGTGCCTGTTCCATGCGATTTCTTTGACTTTACCATCAAGCTTCTGTATCAGGTTCTGTATCGGGTTATCACTCTCTGCTACTCTCAATCCCTCCTCTCCCCTTCGATCCCGGCGAGCCGTCCCATTAGGTTCTGATGGGTAATGGACCGTGCATGTCTCCTCTCCTCTCCCCTCCTCTCCCCCGTTTGCGGAGGTTCAGTGGAGCCGTCCAAAATCCTGTCTTGCAGCGGCCGCTGTAACTAAGAAGTCAGGGCACCGCTCCCCCCGTTTCCACCCTCCTCCGTTGGAGCCCAAGGACGAGAGACCGGGAGCCGAGACCACCGGAACCGACAACGCCGTTCGGACAGGGGTGAAGGGGGGGGGGGGGCGGCCAGAGACTAGTGCATGGTCCACGGGCCTGTTTTAGCAGGCATCACGGTGTGAGGGACACCCAGCAGCCCAGGCTCAGCTCTGACCCGACCCCACCCACATCCGGCTCCTCCTCCTCTCCACCTGTTCTCGAGCATCTACTGAAATGCATAGTTAATATATTTCAGTAGGTGTAAAGCCTAATTGAATTAAAGTAGAAGTTCAGTCAAATCCTACCTAAACCTGCTCCCACCCCCATGTTAAACCATATTCTAACTACCCTGTGTAAAAAAGATGTTTATACTTGCCTATTCTGAGGGTGCTCCAGTCCAATTACATGATCTCCCCAGTGGCCACCTTCAGTGAAAAAGATAGATTGCCCACAATGGCTGCAATGCCTATACTAGGAAGTCACCCATAGACTTACTATGGTACATCTGATGTCAGTTGTCCTTTCTCTACCCTCATGTGACCAGACCAGAGCACCCAGACAATAGGAAAGTATACACAACTTTCCTTTACAGGGTAGTTACAGCTGTGGCCAAAAGTTTTGAAAATTACACAAATATTAATTTTCACAAAATCCGCTTTTGTCTGCTTCTGTTATGGAGGGTGATCAGATGAATTGCAATTAATTGCAAAGTCCATCTTTGCCATGAAAATGAACTTAATCCCATAAAAAAATGTTTCCACTGCATTCGTGAAGAAGGCTCCAGGATGCCCAAGAAAATCTAGCAAGCGCCAGGACCGTCTCCTACAGTTGATTCAGCTACGGGATCACCAGTGCAAAGCTTGCTCAGGAATGACAGCAGGCAGGTGTGAGTGCATCTTCACAATGAGGTGAAGACTTTTGAAAGATGGCCTGGTGACAAGAAGGGCAGCAAAGAAGCCACTTCTCTCCAGTTAATGCATCAGGGACAGACTGATATTATGCAAAAGCTACAGGGATTGGACTGCTGAGCACTGGGGTAAAGTCATTTTCTCTGATGAATCCCCTTTCAGATTGTTTGGGGCATCCAAAAAAAACCTTGTTCAGAAAAGAAAAGGTGAGCGCTATCATAAGTCCTGTGTCATGCCAACAGTAAAGCACCCTGAGACCATTCATGTGTGGGGTTGCAATTCAGTCAAGAAAGTAGGCTCACTCACAATTTGGCTTAAGAACACAGCCATGAATAAAGAATGGTACAAAAACCTCCTCCCAAGAGCAACTTCTTTCAACCATCCAAGAACAGTTTGGTGAGGAATAGGGATGAGCTTCGAGTTCGAGTCGAACTCATGTTTGACTCGAACATCGGCTGTTCGCAAGTTCGCCGAACAGCGAACAATTTGGGGTGTTCGCGGCAAATTCGAATGTCGCAGAACACCCTTTAAAAGTCTATGGGAGAAATCAAAAGTGCTAATTTTAAAGGCTTATATTCATGGTATTGTCATAAAAAGTGTTTGGGGACCTGGGTCCTGCCCTAGGAGACATGGATCAATGCAAAAAAAAGTTTTAAAAACGTCCGTTTTTTTGGGAGCAGTGATTTTAATAATGCTTAAAGTGAAACAATAAAAGTGTAATATCCCTTTAAATTTTGTACCTGGGGGGTGTCTATAGTATGCCTGTAAAGGGGCGCATGTTTCCCGTGTTTAGAACAGTCTGACAGCAAAATGACATTTCAAAGGAAAAAAAGTCATTTAAAACTACCCGCGGCTACTAATGCATTGCCGGTCCGACAATACACATAGAAGTTCATTGATAAAAATGGCATGGGATTTCCCCACAGGGGAACCCCGTGCCAAAATTAAAAAAAAAAATGGTGTGGGGTCCCCCCAAAAATCCATATCAGACCCTTATCCGAGCACGCAACCTGGTAAGAGGGGGGGGAGATTGCGCCCCCCCTCCTGAACCGTACCAGGCCACATGCCCTCAACATTGGGAGGGTGCTTTGAGGTAGCCCCCCAAAGCACCTTGTCCCCATGTTGATGAGGACAAGGGCCTCATCCCTACAACCCTTGGCCGGTGGTTGTGGGGGTCTGCGGGCGGGGGGCTTATCGGGATCTAGAAGTCCCCTTTAACTGGTTCAATACAGGGCATTTTCACCCCCTTCCTTCCCAGACCAATTTTTAGTTTTCAGCGCTGTCGCATTTTAAACGGCAATTGCGCGGTCGTGCGACATTGTACCCAAACAAAATTGACGTCCTTTTTTCCCCACAAATAGAGCTTTCTTTTGGTGGTATTTGATTACCTCTGCGGTTTTTATTTTTTGCGCTATAAACAAAAGAAGAGCGATAATTTTGAAAAAAACACAATATTTTTTACTTTTTGCTATAATAAATATCCCAATTTTAAAAAAGAAAAAACAAATTTTTTCCTCAGTTGTGGCCGATACGTATTCTTCTACATATTTTTGGTAAAAAAAATCGCAATAAGCATATATTGATTGGTTTGCACAAAAGTTATAGCGTCTATAAAATACAGGATAGATTTATGGCATTTTTAAAAAAAAAATATTATTATTAATATTTTTTTTTTTTACTAGTAATAGCGGCGATCGCGATTTTTTTCATGACTGCGACATTATGTTTATGTTAATGGGTTTGTCCTGTCTATACTTTTGGTTCCTTGGAACTTTATATAGCATTTTCATTTTTACATTGCTACCTTTTTACTGCTACAGAATGTGTGCTGGCATATTGAATTAGTTGCAAGCATTTAAGCAGAATTACGAATCTCAATAAATTGAGATTCGTAATTCGGACACTTTTGACACATTTTTGGGACCACTCACATTTATACAGCGATCAATGCTATAAAATTGCATTGATTACTGTGTAAATGTGACAGGCAGTAAAGGGGTTAACCACTAGGGGGCGGGGAGGGGTTAAATGTGTTTCCTAGGGAATGCTTCTAACTGTAGGGGGAGGGGACGCACAAGGGGAGGAGACCGATCAGTGTTCCTCTGTTCTGGGAACACAGATCGCTCTCCTCTGAACTGACAGGATGTGGATCTGTGTGTTTACACACACAGATCCACGGTCCGGCCCGGTTAATGGGCAATCACGGGTGCCCGGCGGACCCCGCGGCCACCAGGCACACGCACCGGGTCCCGAGCAACGCGGCGGGCGCGCGCGCCCCCTAGGCGGCCGGGAACCTGAGACCGTCATATGACGTCCACCCAGGATGGGAGATCCCAACTGTGGACGTCATTTGATTATAGGCGGGTAGGGAAGTGGTTAACAAAGGGGACCCCCAGATCCCGCCCCCCTGTGTGAAATAGTAATGGGGTACATTACCCCATATAGCTGACGATTAACGTCCTTAGGGTGAGCTTCTGACATCCAGGCGGATGCCCAGCGCTGTCCGGAGACCGGTGTCGGTCTCCCCGAGGGGATCCGCTAATTATAGCCGGCGTTAGGTGCACTGGAGGGCCGGAGCGGTGCAGAGCTCCCGGCTAGTGTGGCGCTCTGAAAGTCCCACGCATGCGCACCCTGCTGTTCTTTTTTCAGAACCCTCTGAGGTTCTGAAAAAAAGAATTGTTGCTCTACATAAAGATGGCCTAGGCTATAAGAAGATTGCCAAGACCCTGAAACTGAGCTGCAGCACAATGGTCAAGACCATACAGCAGTTTAACAGGACAGGTTCCACTCAGAACAGGCCTGCCATGGTCGACCAAAGAAGTTGAGTGCATGTGCTCAGTGTCATATCCAGAGGTTGTCTTTTGTAAATAGACGTATGAGTGCTTCCAGCATTGCTGCAGAGTTTGAAGGGGTGGGGTCTCAGCCTGTCAGTGCTTAAACCATACGGCGCACACTGCATCAAATTGGGCTGCATGGCTGTCGTCCCAGAAAGAAGCCTCTTCTAAAGATGATCCATAAGAAAGCCCGCAAACGGTTTGCTGAGGACAAGAAGACTAAGGACATGGATTACTGGAACCATGTCCTGTGGTCTGATTAACCAAGATAAACATATTTTGTTCAGATGGTGTCAAGCATGTGTGGTGGCAACCAGGTGAGGAGTACAAAGACAAGTGTGTCTTGCCTACAGTCAAGCATGGTGGTGGGGGTGTCATGGTCTGGGGCTGCATGAGTGCTGCCGCCACTGGGGAGCTACAGTTCATTGAGGAGACCATGAATGCCAACATGTACTGTGACATACTGAAGCAGAGCATGATCTCCTCCCTTCGGAGACTGGGCCGCAGGGCAGTATTCCAACGTGATAACGACCCCAAACACACCTCCAAGAAGACCTCTGCCTTGCTAAAGAAGCTGGGGGTAAAGGTGATGGACTGGCCAAGCATGTCTCCAGACCTAAACCCTATTGAGCATTTGTGGGGCATCCTCAAACGGAAGGTGGAGGAGCGCAAGTTCTCTAACATCCTCCAGCTCCGTTATGTCTTCATGAAGAAGTGGAAGAGGACTCCATTGGCAACCTGTGAAGCTCTGGTGAACTCCATGCCCAAGAGGGTTAAGCCAGTGCTTGAAAAAAATGGTGGCCACACAAAATATTAACACTTTGGGCCCAATTTGGACATTTTCACTTAGGGGTGGATTCACTTTTGTTGCCAGTGGTTTAGACATTAATGGCTGTGTATTGAATTATTTTGAGGGGGAAGCAAATTTACACTGCTATACAAGCTGTACACTCACTACTTTACATTGTAGCAAAGTGTAATTTCTTCAGTGTTGTCACATGAAAAGATATAATAAAATATTTACAAAAATGTGAGGGGTGTACTCACTTTTGTGCATATCTATATACTTTTTAAGTAAATGCCCTAGTGAATAAAATGGTGGGGGTTGGATATTTTTATGTCACATGATATTTGTGCAGCAGTTTTTAAAACGTGATTTTTTTTGGGGGGGGAAAATGCACTTTAATGAATTTTAATGCACAAAAACATAATATAATATCCAGTTATTTGATAAAATATAAAAGATGATGCTACGCCGAGTAAATAGCTACCAAACATATCATGCTGTGTCCACCCATGGAATTGCACCAAATTATGGTACCTAAAAATCTCCACATTCAATGCTTTAAAAGCCTTTACGGGTTACCAGTTTAGAGTTACATAGGAGGTCTGGCACTAAAATATTGCTCTCACTCTGAGTTTGGGGAAAGGGATAACTTTAATTTTTTTAATTAAAAATTTCTTTTAACATTGTACCTTTCATTTTTTTTTTGTAATCAATTTTATTGCTATTACAAAGGATGAAAAACATCCCTTGTATTAGCTTGAACCATGACAGGTCCTCTTTATGGAGAGATTTGGGGTCTATTATACCCCATATCTCTCCTCTGGCCTCCTATGTAGCTGATCAGACACAAATCAGTTGGATTGGCTGCTCTACTGGCTGTTAACAATCAGGTAAAGAAAGAAATGAATCCGGAAGTGACAAAATCCTCATCGTTTCAGGTTTCTGAGGTCACACAGCTGTGTGCCCAGAGCCAGATGCCGCACGTTGCATGCTTACCAGGCTCTCTAATTGCATGGGAGGTGGAGAAGTGGTGGAATGGGGTCGTTGGCCACTGGGATTACTTTTACTTTGTAGGTAGTTGCTGGTCCAAAAAATGTTATCTTGATTACCGAGATCACCCTTCCAATCCTAGGAGGTTTATAAACATACGGTGGGTGGGATAAAAACTGATGTGGGGAATTCTGCTGAATTTTACAATAAATTAGATTATGCCAGGGGGAGTAATAAAAGCAGCTTCTCCCTACAGAAACAAGGTAAAGGAACAAATAATGGGTATGCCTAAAGAAAAAGTTACCTCATCATTTTATTTTCATGGATATGTGTCTGTCGTACCATGTAGAGTACTTAAAAAGTATCCTGTTCTCTTTGCATGTCTTCCTTTTTTGAGAAATACCTGTTAATCCTGCCAGTCCCCCTGCTTTCTATTTCAAACTGACCGTGCTAGGCATGAGAACACCCAGCATGGTCAGTTTTAGGCCTCATGCACACAGGGCATTTTTCCTGCCACTTTTGGCAGTGTCAGACTTTTTTTTTAAAGTTAAACATGCCTCTCTATGTTTTTCTATATGTCCATGCACACTATGGCTTTTAGACGCATTTAGTGGCCGTGGCTTTTAGAGGCAGGCAAAAAATCCACTGCTAGTGCATTCAGAAGCAGCAGAGTTTGGGCAGAATAAACTGCTACTAAAAGCTGCTAAACATGCCTAAAAGCTAGTGCTTGAGTATTAATTAATTCCCATGGCCAGGAAAAAATAATTTATTCTGGCCAATGAAATGAATTAATGCCCAAGAGCTTGACACCTGTAAAAGCTCCTAAAAGCAAAAATGCTGCTGGCTTCTAGGAGAGTTAAATAAATGTTCTGTGTGCATGAGGCCTAATGGTTGTTCTAGGAGAACAGCCTTCCTGTTCTCCAATGATCAGACTTGTGCTGACACAGCCCCCTGCACAGCTATTTACTGGGAAGGTAATTGAACTGTATGTAACAAAAAGCAAAATACTCCCAATGGCTTATTCACAGCTTACAAGTAATCAAAAATACTTGTTTTATATAAAAATATGTTTTTTATTTTCAATGAGTAAAATTGCATCAATAAAAGCAGCAATAACAAAAAGGTAAGGGGATGGGAAGGGGAACATATGGAAAAGGAGGAACAACAACAAGAGCTCTGGTGTACACAAAAATAAACATATTCGATGTCTAGATAACGTTTTACAAATCCACAAATGGTATATCTGTGAGTATTACTGTTTAGACTAACTCCAACGCGTTTGAATCATAATTTTGTATACAATCTTCTTCAGGTGGATACAGACATCTATAACATATTAATAAAGAATATTAGCAATATTGACACCAATAACATCATCATCATTGGGAATAAAGAACCTGTTTATGCAGGAATTCAAAAATAACAAAGGGTCCTACCTTTGATACGAGAAATATGTAAATAACCAGAGCAAAAAGACAAAATGTCACAACACATCAGGATATGCTCACGGTGGTCCACCATCCAGAAAGCGGGCAGGGAGTCCAATTCTATCTACAAGAGGTCATACTTGAGTAGACGTGCAAGGGTGGGAGGAGACACAAATGCGCGTATGATGAATATAATATCTAGGGATGAATTACCTTCAACTTTTTTATTATTTTTGTAAGGATAGCCTATGCACTGATGCAAATCCTGTGCTTTATGCTGAAGGATTGTATTTCCCAGATTAAATGCATCACCTGGGGGGATATAAATTTCCAACAGGTATATACATATGTATAGAAGTTTATAACACATGTCTATATAGGTAAAACTACATTCAATGTGTATAATTACCTTGTTTAACTACCAGTCCAGTGTATAATATGTTAATTTATCCAGTATGTCAGAGCAGGCGGTTAGTTATACGTTCATCACAAGATTAGTGGTATCATTAGTCAGAGTGGGCTGAGACAGCTAGCTCAAACCCTCAGGTAAACTGACCATATTGCAATATATTTTCAAAGGAAAGGGATGGTAAATGCTTACTTACTGAGAGTTGTCTTTCACTACATGCTCCTGTCCTGCAACTATCCTACAACTATATGTTGTTTCTCCACCCCCACCTCTCCAAGCTCCTTATGCATCATGGGGTCATGTGATCACTTATTAAAAGTATTTTTTAAAAAGTATTTATAATGTTATATATACAGTATGTGTGTACCAACATTTCCTATTCCTGATATGTGCCTGCTGTACCAAGTACTTATATGAAAATGTTTCCTGTTCTCTTTGTATTTCTTCCTTTGTGTGAAATCCCTGGTGTTCCACCCAGTCCCTTTGCTTTCCTATTTAAAACTGACCACACTAGGCATGATAACACAGAGTGGTCCATTTCCTGGCTGTGCTTGAACTCAGCTTGCTCTCCTCTGAAGATTAGACTTGTGCTGAAACCCCCTACACAGCCATTTACTGGGAAGACCAATGTATATTATCTTGAATTTCTATTTTAAATTGAATGGGTTGTTTTCCAAGGGGAGGCCTCACATATACTTTATACAGAAGAGTTCACATATACTTTGGGAGGCACTAAAAGTTTTGGAGTAAATGTTTTAAACATTTTTTTTTTTAATCAGCTGTGTAAAGATGCTATATGATAAACGTATGCAAATTGCGTGGTAATGTAGAAAAACTACAACAAATGGTATCTTAGCACATCAGCCTTCATTCTTGCAAGGAGTATTATGCTAAGAATGTGAAAACAGCTGTCCGCTCACACAAGACTGTTTACAGTTGTAAATTACTGTCAGGTGTTCCATAGCTACTGCAAACAGTTAAAGCAATAATAAAGCCCATTTTGTGATTTTTACCTACAGGTAAGCCTATAGCAATGATTACCTGTATGTAAAATGAATATCTCCTAAAACGTGCACCGTTTAGGAGATATTCACCCTGGATGCAGCCGGTGACATCACCGGCGCATGCGGTCCGAAGGTCCATTTTTTGCCAGACCTTCAGCACTTCATGCCGAGACCGAGAGCTCTGGCACTCATGTGCGAGAGTGACATCATTGCGGCTCCGCCCAATCACACAGCCGAAGCACGCAAACCTGGAAGAAAGACTGGGGAAGACATTCCAAGGTAAGTATTTGATAATGTGCTAGTATGCAATGCCTTACAGGTTTTTTTTATTATTCAAACAGCCGCAATTTACTACCGCTTTAATATAAAAAAAATTTGTGTGTATCTATTTATTTGTCATAAAATTGACTGCATAAAGCACCCATCTGATAACTCCCTTGTTAAAAGTCAGGTCAAGATTACACATTTTGTCTCACAAAAGTTAGCAACAAACCCAGTATAATTGTGAACGTTAGATCATCTTGGTACTAGGAGAGCTGTTTTCTAAAACATAATCTTTGTCACTACGTCATAGAAAAAGAAATAATTATGTACAAAGAGCCCATTTTTAAAGCAACATTTTGAAAGCAATCAATAATTATTTCATAGATAAGGTAGGAGAATATTAAAAACAATATTTCTTCATAACTCAGACCTTTACAGTGTAAGTCAAAGTAAATAAACCATTTTACAGCGAGCTTTAGATAAAGAAAATCCTCATAAAAAGAGTGCAAATGTAAAGTTATATTGCAAGTTCAAACTACCCAGGTCAGGCTATTTACAGGTCAATGGCTGCTGTAGAAAATGATAGCAATCTTGCTGCAGTCACTGTTTTAGACACAAGGCATCTGATATAACAAAATATGATGCTTTACACAGGATAAAAATCTTTAGCTCAGCCATGTGACTGTAACTTTCAAATCTCTTTTGTTTCAAGTGAAAATAATAGTTACTTTTTTGAAAATGTGGATCCCTATAAAGCAATTCAGTTGAGCCTATAATTTTAAAAATGAAATTAAAAAATGCTTGCAAAGTAAAGGAACAGCAGGGTGCCAGGTTATAACCAAATTTTAATGTGTAGCACACGTACAGTGGGGACGGAAAGTATTCAGACCCCCTTAAATTTTTCACTCTGTCATATTGCAGCCATTTGCTAAAATCATTTGAGTTCATTTTTTTTCCTCATTAATGTACACACAGCACCCCATATTGACAGAAAAACACAGAATTGTTGACATTTTTGCAGATTTATTAAAAAAGAAAAACTGAAATATCACATGGTCCTAAGTATTCAGACCCTTTGCTGTGACACTCATATATTTAACTCCAGTGCTGTCCGTTTCTTCTGATCATCCTTGAGATGGTTCTACACCTTCATTTGAGTCCAACTGTGTTTGATTATACTGACTGGACTTGATTAGGAAAGCCACACACCTGTCTATATAAGACCTTACAGCTCACAGTGCATGCCAGAGCAAATGAGAATCATGAGGTCAAAGGAACTACCTGAAGAGCTCAGAGACAGAATTGTGGCAAGGCACAGATCTGGCCAAGGTTACAAAAACATTTCTGCTGCACTTAAGGTTCCTAAGAGCACAGTGGCCTCCATAATCCTTAAATGGTAGATATTTGGGATGACCAGAACCCTTCCTAGAGCTGGCTGTCCAGCCAAACTGAGCTATCGGGGGAGAAGAGCCTTGGTGAGAGAGGTAAAGAAGAACCCAAAGATCACTGTGGCTGAGCTCCAGAGATGCAGTCCGGAGATGGGAGAAAGTTGTAGAAAGTCAACCATCACTGCAGCCCTCCACCAATCGGGGCTTTATGGCAGAGTGGCCTGACGGAAGCCTCTCCTCAGTGCAAGACACATGAAAGCCCACATGGAGTTTGCTAAAACACCTGAAGGACTCCAAGATGGTGAGAAATAAGATTCTCTGGTCTGATGAGCAAGATAGAACTTTTTGGCCTTAATTCTAAGTGTTATGTGTGGAGAAAACCAGGCACTGCTCATCACCTGTCCAATATAGTCCCAACAGTGAAGCATGGTAGTGGCAGCATCATGCTGTGGGGGTGTTTTTCATCTTCAGGGACAGGAGACTGGTTTCAATTGAGGGAAAGATGAATACGGCCAAGTATAGGGATATCCTGGATGAAAACCTTTTCCAGAGTGTTTAGGACCTCAGACGGGGTCGAAGGTTTACCTTCCAACAAGACAATGACCCTAAGCACACAGCTAAAATAACTAAGGAGTGGCTTCACAACAACTCCGTGACTGTTCTTGAATGGCCCAGCCAGAGCCCTGACTTAAACCCAATTGAGCATCTCTGGAGAGACCTAAAAATGGCTGTCCACCAACGTTTACCATCCAACCTGACAGAACAGGAGAGGATCTGCAAGGAGGAATGGCAGAGGACCCCGAAATCCAGATGTGAAAAACTTGTTGCATCCCAAAAAGACTCATGGCTGTATTATATCAAAAGGGTGCTTCTACTAAATACTGAGCAAAGGGTCTGAATACTTAGGACCACGTGATATTTCAGTTTTTCTTTTTTAATAAATCTGCAAAAATGTCAACAATTCTGTGTTTTTCTGTCAATATGGGGTGCTGTGTGTACAATGAGGGAAAGAAAATTAACTTAAATGATTTTAGCAAATTGCTGCAATATAACAAAGAGTGAAAAATTTAAGGGGGTCTGAATACTTTCCATCCCCACTGTATATGGAAGAACATCTAAAAACAGCTTCAGTGACCAGGACGGAAGAAGCATGAGAGAACAGCAGGGAATAGCAGTCTGGATGGACCGATGATCAGCTGCAGGGGCATAGACAGAAGCATTTGCCAAGATGGAAATGAGTAAGCGGCGTCTCTCGCCCTCACTCTGAACGTGCACTGGAAGCCATGACAGGTTAAAGGGAGCGGACCGCAATACATTTCTGAGGCTGCCTCATTTGTCGAGCTCCATCTCAGCAAGCGCTTCTGTCCATGCCCCTGCAGCTGATCATCAGTCCATCCAGACTGCTGTTCCCTGCTGTTCTCTCATGCTTCCTCCCTGGTCACAGGACCTGTTTTTACAAGTTCTTCCATGTAAGTGTGCTACACATTAAAATAAATTTTATTTGGTTAGAACCTGGTGCCCTGATGACCATTTCTTTTGCATGTCCTTGAGCGATCCATCCCAGATCTTCCAGGAGCTGTGAGAGTCTTATATCCACCTTCTTCCTGATGTTCCCTAGTCATCACATGGCAATTCCCTTGTAAGTGTAAGGCCTGTCAATTTTTTTGTCTCACGGTAAAAAAACTTTCACTAGAAAACATGGTTGAGTTTTGCAGATAAATCAGTTTATATGCTGCCATCCGCAATTTGTAGTTTATGGGTTGAAGTACCTCTGTGGGCTTTACTATGTGGGAAGGACGGTATGCACCATATGCAAAAGATTTGGGGAGCACCAGTGCTTTAAAGAGCAGGAGTGTGATAGGCGCAGTGTTCCCCGTCACTTTTCCCAGATGAATGGTGGTAGCACGCAGGGGCAAAAACTTTTTGGCATTGAAGCCATACCTGAAGGGGAGAAGTTTCCAGACTACACCTGAATGAGACATTCTGGATTTTTACATTGTATATATATTGTCCCCTGATGGCTTAAATGAGGAATTGGAAATTAATGCTTTGATACAATATGTACATTTCTCTAGTGATAATTATTTACGTATTCTTTTTTCATCTATTTATTCAATTTGCATGATCTGGTCTATCAGCCTTGATCATTTATCATGTGATATTTTATTTATTAGATGTATGGCGATTTGATGATATATTGTCAGAAACCATGAAATCAGGCCGAGACAGAAGTACAGTTAAATCACACATGTTTAATAATAAGAGTAAAAAGAACAAACATAGTCAAAACATAGCCAAAGTTCAGTAACCGGAACGAAAAGTCAGCCAAGCCAGAAGTCAGGGATCGATGTAGTGGAACAGCAAGCAGGATCTGGAGCCAGAAGGGATGTCAGTGCAGCAAGTCTTAAACAGGATCACAGGTGATAGTTTCTGTGATGTTGACCAAGACGAAGGCAGAGCTCCTCTGGACTGGATGGCTTAAGTAGGCAGGACTGACAAGCAGGATATCAATAAACAGCTGAGTAACTGTGGAGAGATAGGAGCTGGCAATTAGTCGACAGCTGAGCGGCCAGCTCAGTGAAATAAGGGCTGAGTCCAGCCCTGACATATATACACTTATTGATGGTTTTCATTGAAAATATGTAGAATCCTATACCTTTTAGGTAATGATATACTGATACCTTTCCTTCTGTCTTGTAGTGGAGGATAGCTGCCATTCCATCCTGGCAGCCTGTTTTTATCCTGCATGGCATAGAGGGGCGTTCATTTAGTTTGCAGAAGTTTTATGCTTGTATTTGTAACTCTTGTTTTAACTAATATTTTTTGCTATGTAGTTCTTCATTTTTGTGAATTAATTGGCACATTTTTTAATTGTGATTTTGAAATTGATAGTGTGAATTAGTAGAAATAAAAAATTATACAGGGCGCACAGGACTAACGTAGTCCAGATAATGTCTCTATTAGAGGTAGGCAGTCCAAAATACAAGGAGAAAGTGTTGGTAAGGATGATGGGAATGGAGGGATGATCTTCAGCAAAAAGGGCTGCAACTTTTCAAGACTGAAGCAGAGTCTACAATGACACAAAAAAAACAAACAAAGGCGCCTCTAAGTGCAGAAGATAAACAGTTTTAATGCCCCAACTGGGTTAAAAAACACTTACAAAATAGGAGTAATAATCAGGCACATCATGGGTAAAGCTGCATTGGAAGAGGTCACGGTCAGAGGAAGCCTGCAGAGAGGATGGATGTAGTCACTGACAGCAGCAGTGTGTAACAGGAAGCCGCTGTGAAGCCGGCGTCGTCAGCGTGGAAAGACGGCGAACCCGGAAGTGATGTCATCCGCTGAGCGGCTCTGTAACCAGCCTGAACCGCAAGCAGACAGCCAGAGAGGGGATGTGATGTCATCAGTAAGGGACGCGTTTCGGAACCGTCAATCGTTCCTTTTTCAACCTATGGCTATACTGATGACTGGGGAAGATATATATACACACACACTCACAGTGGATTGGCCAAGGGGCGGGGGCAACAAAATTTAATAACAATAAGACCATTAAATGCATATAAACAAACACCTGCAACAGCATTCTTAAGAACGGGGCAGTAAAAAAAGAAAGAAAAGAAAAAAGAGAAATAAAATAAAATAAAGGATTTGGAACGATAGGAGTTTAAAAAGCAGATCTATAAAATGTCTAATAATGGCAGGTCCTAGAACTTGCGGTGCACCTAACAAAATCTGATATATAAAAACAATTGGAGCAAGCAGAATAATATCAGTATAAAGATTTAAACCAAAGAGGGACATACATGACATTAATAATATCAGAGTATCATCATTTAAAATTGTGTAAATATGGCGTCAAAAACACACATGAATTAAAAAATAAAAAGGGGGGTATTTAGAGGGGGGGGGTAAAATTAGTAATAATGAGGGATCTTTAAAAGAAGAGGCCTAAATTAATATCTATAAAAAAATATATCTATATAAAAAAGGATTATCATGTCAAAGTATGGCACTAACTTCGAAATCCTCATTTAACTCTCCAGGCGCTAAAACATTCAATAAAAATATCCAATACATTTCTCTGTGGCATAGTCGTCGGTAGCGTTCAGCAGGGGGAAGATCTTTTGGCATTGCCTCAATAACCCATACTTTAACCCCTCAAAGTATGGGTTATTGAGGCAATGCCAAAAGATCTTCCCCCTGCTGAACGCTACCGACGACTATGCCACAGAGAAATGTATTGGATATTTTTATTGAATGTTTTAGCGCCTGGAGGGTTAAATGAGGATTTCGAAGTTAGTGCCATACTTTGACATGATAATCCTTTTTTATATAGATATATTTTTTTATAGATATTAATTTAGGCCTCTTCTTTTAAAGATCCCTCATTATTACTAATTTTACCCCCCCCCCTCTAAATACCCCCCCTTTTTATTTTTTATTTTTTAATTCATGTGTGTTTTTGACGCCATATTTACACAATTTTAAATGATGATACTCTGATATTATTAATGTCATGTATGTCCCTCTTTGGTTTAAATCTTTATACTGATATTATTCTGCTTGCTCCAATTGTTTTTATATATCATATTTTGTTAGGTGCACCGCAAGTTCTAGGACCTGCCATTATTAGACATTTTACAGATCTGCTTTTTAAACTCCTATCGTTCCAAATCCTTTATTTTATTTTATTTCTCTTTTTTCTTTTCTTTCTTTTTTTACTGCCCCGTTCTTAAGAATGCTGTTGCAGGTGTTTGTTTATATGCATTTAATGGTCTCATTGTTATTAAATTTTGTTGCCCCCGCCCCTTGGCCAATCCACTGTGAGTGTGTGTGTATATATATCTTCCCCAGTCATCAGTATAGCCATAGATTGAAAAAGGAACGATTGACGGTTCCGAAACGCGTCCCTTACTGATGACATCACATCCCCTCTCTGGCTGTCTGCTTGCGGTTCAGGCTGGTTACAGAGCCGCTCAGCGGATGACATCACTTCCGGGTTCGCCGTCTTTCCACGCTGACGACGCCGGCTTCACAGCGGCTTCCTGTTACACACCGCTGCTGTCAATGACTACATCCATCCTCTCTGCAGGCTTCCTCTGACCGTGACCTCTTCCAATGCAGCTTTACCCATGATGTGCCTGATTATTACTCCTATTTTGTAAGTGTTTTTTAACCCAGTTGGGGCATTAAAACTGTTTATCTTCTGCACTTAGAGGCGCCTTTGTTTGTTTTTTTATAGTGTGAATTGGCTGCTGCTACCCCACCGTTTGTATTGTGTATCCAATCCTTAGGTTAGCCTCTTCTGGTGTAGTCCCTTTAAGACCTGGGGTGGCACGTTGTACCCTATATAATGCACTGAGTGTTCTGAGTGGGCATGACTTGAGAAAGAAGGCCATGTCTCCGAAACGCATCATCATAGCAACCTTCCAACATGTCCTCCCCCTTCTCTCCTCCATGTTGGTGTTCCATTCTGATGGTGTGTGGTGCTTGCTGAACTGGGCACTTAAGCCTCATACACATGATCGGATTTTCCAACGGGAATTGTGTGATAACAGGCTGTTAGCAGAAAATCCGACCATTTGTACGCTCCATCGGACAATTGTTGTTGGATTTTCCACGGACAAATGTTGGATGGCAGGCTTTAACAATTTCCTGTGGACAAATGTCTGTTGTCGGATTTTCTGATTGCATGTACACAAGTCCATCAAACAAAAGTCCAAAGTAAAACAGGCATGCTCGGAAGCAACGACGAGCCTGAAGCGGTCGGTCTTGTAAACTAGTGTTCGTAATGGAGAATTAACAATGTGACGTGGCAAATTATGAAATGTAGAAATGCAGCGCACATTCTCTTCTTCTTTAATGGGATAATAATGAAGCTGCTTTGCTGGTGATACTGTTGGAGTTCTGCCAAACATGTTTTAAAAGGCTTTTATTTTCTAGTGATATCAAGAAAAATATTATTATGCTTGTTTTTTTGTTTTTTTAGGCAAGTTACCACAACACCATTATCCCGTAGTTTTTAAGATCTAACTATGTTGGTGTCCCTTGTTAATATTTACATTGTATTTTTTTAAATGTAACTGCCTACCCCCATACTGTCATTTGAAGTAAAACATATAGCCAAGTATTATTTTCCACAATTTTTTTACTGTGCATTAAAAAAAGAAAACAAATAAAATTAGACATGCTATCTGCCAATAGAACTTAACCAAAAAGTGCATTCTATGCATCCAAAAATATAGAAAATATACCAAATCAAATCATTATTCAACCAAAAAATAAAATAAAAGCCTCATGCGTGTGTCTTGCTTCTTAATATAAGAGGTCAACAATGCCAAGAGTTGGTGAAAGCAGGGGTCCGTCATCCGGAGATAATTCCGAAAATCATCTGGGTTATTCTCCTGGAGCTCCCGCAGCAAAGGCATATGACATAATTGGTTACAATTAATAAAGCAACCAATTTTTGGCCCAAGAAATCCTCCTCCTCCTGTTCCTGGACTGGACTTGGGTCAAAGCAATAACTCCAGGGCCAATAATACATAACACGTTTTTCTCCTCCGATTCCGCAACATGCCTGGTTGATGAACGGGCGTTCAGAAACTGCAAAGCACAAAATGAAAAGCGCAAAATGAAAAGTGCAAATCAACATTAACCAAACTTCTACTAACATGAAATTAGCAGAAGGAGCCCAAAGGGTGGCGCCTGACAATTGAACTTCCTCTTTATTGGCTCGTAGTATGTCTAGTACATCACTACGTTCATGTTTGTTGACAGACAATTGTGTACCGTTTGTATGCAAGACAAAATCCAGGCACACACCCTTTGGACAAAAGTCCGACGCTTTGTCTGCAGAAAATCCGATCGTGTGTATGAGGCTATACGCAGTGGGTCCTGGATGCTGTGTCGAGTTGTGGCTGTCCCATTGTGGCAAGGAATTCAGGCTGCTAGCAAGCACTCCAGAGATCCTTTTCCCCTTTGGATTTTATAGTGGCAATCTAGGAGAGGTGGCTGAGAACATTTGATTGATGTGCTTACCAAGTCTTCTGCCAAATGTGAGTGCATTGGTTAAAGTTTTTAAATTGTGCGGCACAGTGGTGTAGTGGATAGCACTTTTGCCTAGCAGTAAGAAGGGTCGCTGGTTCGAATCCCAACCATGACACTACCTGCCTGGAGTTTGCATGTTCTCCCTGTGCCTGCGTGGGTTTCCTCTGGGTACTCCGGTTTCCTCCCACACACCAAAGACATGCTGGTAGGTTAATTGGATCCGGTATAAATTGTCCCTAGTATGTATGAATGTGAGTTAGGGAACTTAGATTGTAAGCTCCTTGAGGGTAGGGACTGATGTGAATGTACAATGTATATGTTAAGCGTTGCGTAAATTGACAGCGCTATATAAGTACCTGAAATAAATAAAAAAATAAAAATAAATACACTATGATGGATGTGTGCTTTCCCCTTCTTTTTTTAATTTAGATGTGTTACTGCCACCCAGTGGAATATATAGAGAGCTGCAGAGTCCTGTTGGTCACTGAAATATTTCCACAATGCAAAGCCTTCTGCAATTGGAGGATGGTTGGGAGAATGAAAGGTGCACCTCCTCCAATCACAGGATGTTTTGTATTATGGGAACCTGTAGTACAGGTGCTTTGAATGGAGCAGAAAGGGACAGAAAGGGTGGACATAGTTTGCGCTTTTGACAAGCACCTGTACAAAAGCAGGCGCTGATATTAATCTCCACAGCACTGCTGTGGGGGTCAAGGGCAGAGGACAAAGGGTTTCTGCTGTAAACCCTAGACACCGCCACATGGGACACACTTCATTGCTGTCAAGTAGCAACTCTGGTGCTGTTAAAAAAAATACAAATCACTAAACTTTAGTTTTAACAGGGCCACTGCAGCATACTTTGCATGGAACTATAAGGTCCAACCCTTCCCATGGCCATAGTTGTACTTATATTTCTATAGGATAAAATAGATTGGCCCCCCACATCCTGAAATATCCAAGCTCTGCCCAGAAACTGAAGATTGGTGTTTAACGATTTCATGTCACATGATAAATCCCACTTATTTGGATTACCATTCCGTTTCATGCATAGTTAGTGACAACCTATTAGACAAAAAACATGCTCGAATCTGTATAGCTGCATGCCTGAAAATTCCATTGTTTGTACTTGGTTAAAGCTAGACAAATGCCTGAAAACTACAACCCCTTCTAACAAGTGATGTACATTATGATTTACAACAATAGCCACTATTGTAAACATTTTTTCTTTTTTGGTGCAATTGAAAAGCGGATTATTCATCAAATCACTTTTTATATGTATATTTTAATGTATGAAAAGAAAAATCCATTGTTGCCAAGCGTAGGATTGAAATTCTAAAAAGTCGGAATCATTTTGAGAGTCTTTATTTTTTCATCCATACAAATTTGTGTCAGATGTTTGCATAATGATTCACTGGAAGCATTTTCATGCAGAGAAAGATAATATGCAGACATGAGTTAACCTCCCCCTTGTACATATGTATAAAACAAACAACAAAAAAAGCATTGAAGGAAGGCAAGAGACAATTGCACGTAACACTGTATAACAATGAGAACCTTTTATATTACAAATATTACAGATTTGTTTAATTGTAAATACTTGTTAAAGGAATTTATTAGAAATAGGGAAGATCTTGTATTTATAGATGTTGTTGTAACATGTAATAGCAACAGGTGACAACTGCTCCTTGGTCACCATAAAAAACAAAAAGCTGTCTGCGATATAATGTCTTAGGACCCTTATCCACTACTTGTTATTGTATTAAGGTAAATGACATCCTGTAGCATATTTCTGTTCACATTTTTAACAAAATTACAAACTCTGTGAATGTAGTGCTATATATATTTGTATGCCTATTAAAATTCCTATTATACATACAATTAAATTCAACTGTAACCTAAAATACAGGACTCCTCATCATAATAAAGATTTATACTTCTTTGTTTAATTAAAGTTGCCTATATCACTTTCTGTTGACCTGAGATTACTAAATTGTCAACCTGAGACTCTCCATAAATTTAATTTGCCAACTGAAAACCCTTGCCCTTAGTATCAGCTTTGCCCTAGTTATCCAGTCTACCACTGACAGCACCATACTTTTTCTTTGCATTGGCAGGTAATGTCAATTTTGGATTAGGAGGTCCTGATTTAAGCACACACTTACAAGGGTATTGACTTCACTGACCTGATTTTATTTTTTTATTTTATTTTATTTAAAAAAAAAACACAAAGTAAATAAAATTATTCTTCTTCCACCGCCCCCCCTCCCGTCTAATCTTTTTTTTTTTTGTGAGAGTAGAGGACTTCCCAGGCAAGCTGAATTATGTAGGGGAATCATACCTTTTTTACAGAGTCTCCCATTTAATGATAGTCTAGGTCTGTAACCATTAAGCATTGTCTCTTAGCAAAAAGATCGCTTGCTTACTTTTTCTGAGCAATGAAGACAACCCCTTTACAACTCAGCCTACCTGATAACCATTAGCCCCCCCCCCCCCAAAAAAAAAGACAGTAAAATCCAATGTGTTCTCTTAGTGCTGAAAGAGTACAGTACAGGGTCATTTTCTGGAATAGTAGTACAACATTTTGTATGACAAATGAAAATTTTTTTGTATTGTGCTACAACATTTCTGGCCGGTACCATTTGCTTAAATTTAAGACTATTCAAAAAAAATAGTGTTGTTCTGTTTGCTCAAAACATTAAGTGCTAATATAGTAGTGCAAATAGTGCAAGAAAATTCATATATATATATATATATATATATATATATATATATATATATATATATATATATATATATATATATATATATATATATATATATATATACACACATATACAATTGTGATTGGAACAATAAAGTACTAATACATCATAAGCCACAATCTGTGTGCATGGCATGAAAAATAATAGTAAATAAAAGTAATGAGAGTAGTCCCGTTTCTGATGCTTGTGATGAGAATAGTGTTAAATGCACATAAAATTCAAAGGTGCTCCAAGTGATCAACTGACACTGCTCCACCACCATGCAAAAGATGGACATGGAAATGTATCTCCCTTTAGGAAATTCACATGTCAAATGAACCTTCAGAAGGACTAGCAGGATATACAGCCAGAAGCACAACAGGCACCATACCTCAGCAAGGCATATGAGGAGAGAAGAATATATTGCTCATTGCGCAATTTCCAACAATAGTGTACTTTTATTAAAAACTTAGTCTACTTACAAATGTATAAAAAACTTGAGGTATTTCAACCGAACAATCATCCTGCGCCCCGGCAGGTATACTGATGTCATCGCTATTTCCCTCCAGCCGACATATGTTTCATTTTAGGAAACGTTGTCAATGGGGTAATGGAGATAGCTGCGCTGGCAAATGACAGACTTTAAATAACATACATGTAGCAAAGACCCCCGAAGGAGCTGCTGATTTAAATTGGGTTGTTACCATCACCCCTTACCTGTAGTTTCACCACATAAGGAACTTAGAGTTTATATTAAGCCTTGCGTCCACCAATGTATGCACCAGTCACTTTGTTCTGTTTCCAATGCTTAATTGCAAAACTTGAAATAAGTAGCAGTAAAGAGGTAGAAAAGGAGTTGCAGGAGAGTTCAAATACCTTTTGCAGATGACTGAGGAATTTGAGGAATTTAAGATCTTGCAGACAAACACACCTTCAGTCTAAAGTTCTTTGCCCACCCAGATAGGTCTCTCTCACTGACCTAGCAGCCAGAATGGCGCACGGACAAAAAGTCTCTGCCACAGACTTGAGAAGAACAAAATGGTTGTACAACCCTCAGCCACAGGACGTAGTAATAGATAGACAATCCTCTGCCACAGAATTGTAGTTTTAGATGAACAGCAACACAGTACCAGAACCTTTAAGCCGACCGGGCAGTACTGTGCGGTAGGTTAGTTAGGATGCATCCTCCAATTGAGTCACCAGGCTCTTCTTGAGATACCAGCCTTTCACACGGTCCTCTCCAAGATGAGTCCTCTGGATCTTTCAATTGCTTGCCTTCTTCATGCAGGACAGACAGCACAGGACCACCTCTAAACCAACAGGCCCCAGATGACCTCTGGGCCTACTTGTAGTAACGTAGCCTCGGGCCAGCATGGTCCCGAGACAGGAAAGAAGTTGTCACATACCTTAGGCCAGGAGGGCCGGGCAGTAAAAGAGAACCAAAAATGGTGTCTGCCCCTTAAGTACTCTCTCCCAGAAATCACAGCGGTGACCCATCTCTGCTGGGTTACTTCTGAGAAAGAAAAATGGGAAAAGGTCCCCCGAGCGGGGTTTTTAGGCAGCTAACCATAGATGTGAACAAGGCATTAAATAAAATATTAAAGTGCTTTATTGAAGGGTAATGAATGAATGTAACAACATATAAATATAAATTGGGAGCTCCAGTGGGAAAATACCCATACCAAATACATATAATAGCAAACATAGGTTATACACAGCATATGATAAGGCTATTGCATAACAATCCTGACGCGTTTCGACCCATGAATTTTGGGGTCTCTTCAGAGGGTGAATTTGCTACAGAAAAAAGAAAAATTTATAACAGTATGTCCAGCTTATTTAAAAGAATTACAGCATAGGCAAGTTTGTTTAGCAACACTTTGCACATAATTACCACTGAGTTTGGATGTACCCCTCGATCAGAGCCTCCCCACACAGCAGCCAGACCATCCAGTGTGCCCGCACGTAGCAGCACCCCAGGAAGAAGGGGGAACAGGAATCCACTTGATATGGCTTGCAAGGAGTCACACGTATAATTGCGCCCCCACCAACACACCACTGGGGGGTGGGGCCGGAACCTACGAAAATTGTCAGAGCATTAGCTCCTGAATATACCCATATAGGTTAGTAGTTAGATTTAACTGTTGGGCGGTCAGAAAGTGTTGTAATAATCTATTACAGCTTGAATTGATCATGTGAAGGATAATAAAATGAGTAAAGTGACTATATTGGTATAACTAATATAGAATATGTCAGGGATGACCTTGTCCTTAAATGCTGACAATGGCAGTGATAGGAAGAGAAGTGAAGGATGTGCACAGTGAATAATGACATGTAAAATATGTGTGAAAACAGGAATGTGCATGAAAATGATGCGAGTGAGTGTTTAAAACAGAAAAAAAAAAAAAAAAATGAGTGTATGTGTAATGTGTGAATTTGAGGAAAAAGTGCATGATATTGCCAAGTATCTAAGTCTATGTGAAAAAAAGAATGTGCATGAAAATGATGCAAGTGAGTGTTTGAACAGCAGAGAAACAAAAAATAAATAAATAAATGAATAAAATAAAAACCAACACAAAAAAAAAAGAGTGTATGTGTGATGTGTGAATTTGAGGAAAAAGTGCTATCTAAGTCTACGGCATCCAGAGCTGGTGTGCACATAAATCAAAATTAAATATAAGTAAAATATTATTCTATGGGGTCTGACAAAGCATTGATAATCAGATGTATCATAAGTTCTTACTCACTCCTACTGTTGAGGAAAAGAGTCTGGCCGTCCAAGGAGGAAGTGGAGGGATCACACCCAAATCCACCCTCATTAAATAGTGTCCTTAATTAGTACTGAAATTAACAACAGGTATCGTTTCTTCCGCCCCTTAACCCCGGAGTGTAGAGGGAGACTGTGGCCGCCATTGGCAGGCCTCGTGTGGCTCCCTCGGCATCCATCAAGGCGAAGCCCCGACATCTGTCGTCACCTTCGCCGTAAAATACGTGACATCATGAGGCCGCACGCACATGCGACCCGCACATGCGCGCACACCGCACGCAATGTCCGAAGGTGAAGAGGGATGCCGCCGGCAGGGTAATCACGCCCGTGGGCGGCCGACCCGGGAGTCCGGCCATCCAAGGGGAGAGACAAGGGGAGCGCAGGTGACTGAGCTCCCCACCCTGCCGGGAAGACACATCAGGGAACATGATCCCCAACCCAGGGAGCATGCGACAGTGCAGGCATCACAGGGGCCCCGATGGCGCAAGCTGCAAGCGGGGAGGCGCCGATCGAGAGGCACACAAACGAGCTCACATATGCGATTTGTGAAAAACAACAAATAACAAAAGTTTTCTACATAATTACTTATTGATAATACAAGGTAAACATTAGAAACTGCGCACTGACAATTCTAACAATATTCCCAAAAGTATGTAAGAACCACAACAACCCAGAAATGGCAACATAATTTCAACGTTTAAATAGATTTGTTTGAAAGGACATAACTCTCAAATACACAAAAATATCTCCCAGATACACAAAATAGTAAATGTATAACAACCCAGATAAGGAAATTTGCATCGGATCCAGTGGATCCCTCATTGCTCACGGTTGCGATGCGATTTTACTCTATTCGCAACCACGAACAAGGCTATGGATTATAGACTCGATTAAGTATAATAATAATACAGACTCACAATACAAGAGCGTAACTGATTTAGTGAGCTCAAGGGAAGAAATATAATTCCAATTTAGTCCTCTTATTGAGAGTCTACTTAAGATCCTAATGTGCGATTTAACACATTTTTGGAAAATATATGGATATAATCTAATGTGGTATCTAGGATTAACACAGAGGGATATATACAGGAGAACAGACAGTGCACAGCTCATGTCTAACTCCCATGTGTCAAATGGGGGAAGGGGTGTTTAACCACCCAAATTTGTATAGCAAAGAGGGAAGACACATTAAGGAGTCAATGCTGCTCACCCCAATATGGACAAGAAAAATGGGAAAAGGTCCCCCGTTTTGAGAAAGAAGAGCACTGAATACACTTCAGCCTGTTGCTTTTCAACACTGGCCTGTGGTGACGACATCTACAGACAACAGTGTGGAACTACACGCAACACAGCCAATGCTGGAACAGAAGTTAATTTGGCCACAGATTAAATCTGAACTATATACAGAACAGATAACCTCTAAATTTACATACAAGCGCCTGATCAACAGGAGCAGGACGCTACATACAGTATGAATCAATAAGCACTAGAGGATGCTGCTAACTATTATCTCTATGCACAGTCACAGCACCATTTTACTGGAGCCTATTCCGAAAATCAAAATGGATAATGTATAGTGACTGTTGTGAATAATATCATATCTAAGCTGCCTATAGCACAATATTTAAACAATCAATAGTGCATAAGTCTGAAAAAAAAAAAAAGATATAAAAATGTATATCTACAATTATTTTGGATGTGAGAGGTGACATATTGTAGATATACATTTTTAGATCATTATTTTTTTTAGACATGCATTATTGATTCTTTAAATATTGTGAGATGGACAGCTTTGATATATTATTCACAGCAGTCACTATAAATTTTTCTGCTTTGATTATCGGAATAGGCTCCAGTAAACTTGTGCCCGTGACTAGGGATGAGCCGAACACCCCCCTGTTCGGTTCGCACTAGAACATGCGAACAGGAAAAAAGTTCGTTTGAACACGCGAACACCGTTAAAGTCTATGGGACACGAACATGAATAATCAAAAGTGCTAATTTTAAAGGCTTATATGCAAGTTATTGTCATAAAAAGTGTTTGCGGACCTGGGTCCTGCCCCAGGGGACATGGATCAATGCAAAAAAAACTTTTAAAAACGGACGTTTTTTCAGGAACAGTGATTTTAATAATGCTTAAAGTCAAACAATAAAAGTGTAATATCCCTTTAAATTTCATACCTGGGGGGTGTCTATAGTATGCCTGTAAAGGGGCGCATGTTTCCCGTGTTTAGAACAGTCTGACAGCAAAATGACATTTCAAAGGAAAAAAGCCATTTAAAACTACTCGCGGCTATTGCATTGCCGGTCCGACAATACACATAGAAGTTCATTGATAAAAACGGCATGGGAATTCCCCACAGGGGAACCCCAAACCAAAATTAAAAAAAAAAATGACATGGGGGTCCCCCTAAATTCCATACCAGGCCCTTCAGGTCTGGTATGGATATTAAGGGGAACCCCAGCCAAAATTTAAAAAAAAAATGACTTGGGGGTCCCCCTAAATTCCATACCAGACCCTTCAGGTCTTTTATGGATTTTAAGGGGAACCCCGCGCCAATAAAAAAAAACGGCATGGGGTCCCCCCAAAAATCCATACCAGACCCTTATCCGAGCACGCAACCTGGCAGGGGGAATGTCACAGGGAAATCCCGTCATGTCCCGTGCGTCAGAGGGGGTGGGGTCACTGGGTGGCCCCGCCCCCCATTATTTAAGAACCGTCAGAAGAGGAGACGCCGTCACACAGCGGGAGTCTCCCTCCATGCCAGCATGGATGCGGAGCGGCCCGGAGAAGAAAATGAAGAAGAGAAGAAAAGAAGCTGATGAAGAAAAGAGCCAGAGCCTCCCCCCATGCCATGGGTGCGGAGCGGCCCGAGGAGAAGAAGATAGAAGACGCCATGGAGGAGATGCTGGACGAGAACGCCGGAGGAAGAACCAGAAGAGCCAGAAGAACCTAAAGAAGAAGAAGATGAAGGAAGAAAGAAGAAAGAAGAAGCATTTAAATAAAGGAATTGTCAAAAACTGTCTCTTGTCATTTTTAACATTTTTGACAGTTTTTTAGTGAAATGGTAGGGGTACCCCCTTACCATTTCACACGGGGGGGTGGGATCTGGGGGTCCCCTTGTTAAAGGGGGCTTCCAGATTCTGATAAGCCCCCCACCCACAGACCCCCACAACCACAGGCCAGGGTTGTGGGGATGAGGCCCTTGGCTTCATCAACATGGGGACAAGGTGTTTTGGGGGGCTACCCCAAAGCACCCTCCCAATGTTGAGGGCATGTGGCCTGGTATGGTTCAGGAGGGGGGCGCTCTCTCGTCCCCCCCTCTTTTCCTGTGGCCTGCCAGGTTGCGTGCTCGGATAAGGGCCTGGTATGGATTTTTGGGGGGACCCCACGCCGTTTTTTTTTTTTTTTTTGGCGCGGGGTTCCCCTTAAAATCCATACCAGACCTGAAGGGCCTGGTATGGAATTTAAGGGGACCCCCACATCATTTTTTTTTTTTTAATTTTGGTTTAGGGTTCCCCTGTGGGGAATTCCCATGCCGTTTTTATCAATGAACTTTTATGTGTATTGTCGGACCGGCAATGCAATAGCCGCGAGTAGTTTTACATAGCCTTTTTCCTTTGAAATGTCATTTTGCTGTCAGACTGTTCTAAACATGGGAAACATGCGCTCCTTTACAGGCATACTATAGACACCCCCCAGCTACGAAATTTAAAGGGATATTACACTTTTATTGTTTGACTTTAAGCATTATTAAAATCACTGCTCCTGAAAAAACGGCCATTTTTAAAAGTTTTTTTTGCATTGATCCATGTCCCCTGGGGCAGGACCCAGGTCCCCAAACACTTTTTATGACAATAACTTGCATATAAGCCTTTAAAATTAGCACTTTTGGTTTCTCCCATAGACTTTTAAAGGGTGTTCCGTGGCATTCGAATTTGCCGCGAACACCCTAAATTGTTCGCTGTTCGGCAAACATGCGAACAGCCAATGTTCGAGTCGAACATGAGTTCGACTCGAACTCGAAGCTCATCCCTACCCGTGACTGTGCATAGAGATAATAGTTAGAAGGATCCTCTAGTGCTTATTGATTCATATGTTATTTAAAGCCTATTGTTTGCCAGTGACGCTATCTCTATTACCCCATTGACAATGTCTTCTGAGACAAAACGTACGTTGGGTGGAGGGAAATAGGGGTGACATCAAAACGGCCACTGGGGGCATGTTGAAATAGTTTTGTTGAAATGGCTGAAATTTTTTACATATTTGTAAGTAGACTACATTTTAATTAAAGGACACTATTGTTGGAAATTGAGCAATGAGCGATATATTGATGCAAGTGCTAAATATTGCACTTACATCAATGATGCATATATAAACGCCCTAAAATCATATACGTCAGCTGGCGCACATACAAACAACTAGTCCTTTCCGGAACTTGAGGGTTATGGTGATGTCAGAGCGTCACTCCGCCATGGTGAAAGTGCAATTTTTAGCATATGTAGAATACATTTTTACAATTTTACACTATGTTTGGTATGTCAATGCTGGAAGTCATAAAAGGCCCTGGCTGGGTAAAGAGCCACAAGCGCTATTGACCTCTTATGGTGAGAGGTCAATGTGAGCTGGTAAGCAATAGGGATGAGCTTCGAGTTCGAGTCGAACTCATGTTCGACTTGAACATCGGCTGTTCTCAAGTTCGCTGAACAGAGAACAATTTGGGGTGTTTGCAGCAAATTCGAAAGCCGCGGAACACCCTTTAAAAGTCTATAGGAGAAATCAAAAGTGCTAATTTTAAAGGCTTATATGTATGGTATTGTCATAAAAAGTGTTTGGGGACCTGGGTCCTGCCCCACGGGACATGGATCAATGCAAAAAAAGTATTAAAAAACGCTGTTTTTCGGGAGCAGTGATTTTATTAATGCTTAAAGTCAAACAATAAACGTGTAATATTCCTTTAAATTTCGTACCTGGGTGGTGTCTATAGTATGCCTGTAAAGGGGTGCATGTTTCCCGTGTTTAGAACAGTCTGACAGCAAAATGACATTTCAAAGGAAAAAAAGTCATTTAAAAGTACTCGCGGCTATATGAATTGTCAGTCCAACAATACACATAAAAGTTAATTGATAAAAACGGCATGGGATTTCCCCACAGGGGAACCCTGAACCAAAATTTTTTTTAAAATGGCATGGGGTCCCCTAAAAATCCAGACCCTTATCCGAGCATGCAACCTGGCAGGCCACAGGAAAAGAGGGGGGATGAGAGAGCCCCCCCTCCTGAACCGTACCAGGCCACATGCCCTCAACATTGGGTGGGTGCTTTGGGGTCCCCCCAAAGCACCTTGTCCCCATGTTGATGAGGACAAGGGCCTCATCCCCACAACCCTTGCCCGGTGGTTGTGGGGTCTGCGGGCGGGGGGCTTATCGGAATCTGGAAGCCCCCTTTAACAAGGGGACCCCCAGATCCCACCCCCTCGTGTGAAATTGTAAGGGGGTACTTTTCCTACCATTTCACAAAAAAAGTGTCAAAAATGTTAAAAATGACAAGAGACAGTTTTTGACAAATCCTTTATTTAAATGCTTCTTCTTTCCATCTTCTTTCTTCTATCTTCTTTCTTCTATCTTTTATCTTCCTTCGGTTTCTTCCTCCATCTTCTTCTTCTTCTTCCTCCAATCCTCTGCTTCTTGCTTCGGTGTTCTCATCCGGGATCTTCCTTCCCTTCTTCGTTCTCGTGCCACTCCGCATCCATGATGGGAGGCTCCCACTGTGTGACTTCCCTTTCTGCCCCTCTGACATCATGGGGAAAGCCTCAGGGAAGTCCCCGTGCGTCAGAGGGGGCGGGGTCACCAGGTGGCCCCGCCCTCCGTTATTTAAGAACCGTCAGACGAGAAGCGTCACACAGCCGGAGCCTCCCATAATGGATGCGGAGCGGCCCGAGAACGAAGAAGGGAAGAAGACGCCATGGAGAAAGATGCCGAACGAGAACACCAGAGCAAGAAGCAGAGGATCGGAGGAAGAAGAAGATGGAGGGAAGAAACTGAAGGAAGATAGAAGATAGAAGAAAGAAGATAGAAGAAAGAAGAAGCATTCAAATAAAGGAATTGTCAAAAACTGTTCCCTGGGGCAGGACCCAGGTCCCCAAATACTTTTTATGACAATAACTTGCATATAAGCCTTTAAAATTAGCACTTTTGATTATTCATGTTCGAGTCCCATAGACTTTAACGTTGTTCGCGTGTTCAAACAAATTTTTTGCCTCTTCGCATGTTCTGGTGAGAACCGAACAGGGGGGTGTTTGGCTCATCCCTGGTAAGCAAGCTTTTCAGTTTCTGGTGGTGTTGATGCACAGAATCATGTTTTAAGGTGGTGGATGGTGGTGATACTCACCAGGAATAATTATTACATCACTTGTGGACATTTATTTTTCTGTAGTTAGCGCAACTTTGAAAACTTATATCATATTGGGACTGTGCTTATATCTTGCAGGAGAGTTGCTGCTTGCACTATTTATTTATTATGTTATTTATTTTATTTTTATTTCTTTACATTTTTGTTAAATTATGATATAGATAATAATGAGAGCAATGCATTGCAATTGCAGTCTTCCACTCCCCTACACCTAGGCTGAATTTTAAAGTCACCAAAAGCTACCACTTTCTGAACTTTATCCCTCTCCACTTTACATAAAATCATTAATACCTGTGCTTTAATGTCATTATTTGGGGGCGGGTACCAAATAATTTCACCCTGAAGATTAGGGTAAATAAAATATTTCCAAGGCAATTCTTTAAAATAGAAGCAAAAAATAAAAGGTCTGCAGTCACCAGTGACACACCTCCATCCCTATATACATATGCAAAAAAAAGAGAGAGTCGCCCTGGGACTTTAAATAAAGTGGTCACAGTTAGCCAATGAGTAACAAGAGTAATAGCAGTATAAATGTTTATTAAAATTAATGTACATACATGGATAATATAGCATATTAGCTCAGCCAATGGATTTGCACATAATGACGAGAATAAATAACGTTGATACAAATGTTATACAATGCAGTATATACAAATGCACGCATCAGAAAACCCGACGCGCGTTTCACGAGATCATTGCTCGCTCATCAGGGGTGGATATGGATTAGATGTATCTAAATAGACAAAAAGATGTGTCACAGTGGTAAATGTAGGAACAATGGCAGAATGGGCCAGAGCAAAACGGCCCAATACTTACCAATGAACAAAACCAGATGGACGGCAGCAGCCAGAGTATGGCACGGGAACTGAGGGGGAGACGATGGACACGGGTACCCCCAGGGGGGATGTCAGGCAGCAGACATGGCATAAGTGAAGGTGAATGGTCCTATTGTCTCAGTATGTAGCTTAATTTTTACCGCTATTACTCTTGTTACTCAGTGGCTAACTGTGACCACCTCATTTAAAGTCCCAGGGCGACTCTCTCTTTTTTTTGTATTCTTTAAAATAGAAGCAAGCCTGGCAATATTAGAACAAACACAAATGTTACAGAAAAACAAAATGCATTGCGGTAGTATGGATCACAATAGCACTTGTTTTGTATTTGCCTCATGCAAATCATCAACATCCACCTCAAAATTATATTCACATGTTTTTAGCAAAAAAATAAATAAATATGCATTCCCTTTAAATGCAATCATTTATAACTAAACCAAAATGCAATAACTAATGGCTTGGAAGAACAAATAATACTTAACAAACAAACCTGCTGTACATTCTATTCCATTAGCAGGTTACAGTATCTTCTGAATACCTAATAGGTCAGGAAAAGAGGCTTTAATTAAGTGGTCATTTTCTACAGCAAGTGACTTTAATGGAAACTAAATTTTTATTACTTGGACCTATCCCGTAATTCTTTGCTATTAAACCGGAGTGCAAAGTAATACATTCCCATGAAAATGAATAACATGAATGTGTCATTTTAAGGTGATTTTTCTCACCTACCAAGTATAGCCTTTTATCTGAATGACACCAGTTCACTGAGAATCTAAAAATTTCTGGCAATTTTGTCAGTTGGATAACATTTGACCTTTACCCAATTATGTCTATTCTTCTCTTTGTTTGCGTCTATGCCCATCTTAGCCCCTATATCCTAATTTAAAGAAAAGTATGTTTGAATTTCAATAGCTCCTAATATTCTGCAACTAAAGTGTGTGCAGTTCTTTGAAAGTCAATGTCATTGGAGTGCATATTATTCAACATAAAAAGCATTTATACCATATATTATGATCTGCAATGACTTTATATTGTGACTTTTACCCAATTTGGTTGCATGTGCCTTTTCAAAAACTGAATTATTGAAAGAGAAACATTTGTCTGACTTGTTAAGTCTTTACTGAGAAATATGTAGGCTACCCTTGCTACTGTTCTGAAAATATTAGTGCCCATGGCACTAAAATAAAAGTCCCCTGGCACTAATGTATTTGAAGTCACTGACCTGGAACAAGTATACGGATCAGAAAAGTTGTAACTCAAATCTGGAACCTTTCCATTATTTTTCCTGTGGGTATTGGTCCTGTAACTAATTGTTAACTTTGATTAGGTAGACTCGGCAAAGTGATTTGAGCAATTGACTTTAAGGCTGACTAAGCCAGTCAGTGACTTAACAATGCATAGGTGCAGCAGGAGTAAAAATACAATTTATCTTCATAATCAATGCTGCAAAATAATTAAAAATAATTAAAAGCAAACTCTAAGAAACATCATTGGATAGGACTGTGAGAGGCAGGGCTTCTGATAAGGGAGTACCACCAGTCCCCCTGTACTGGGCTCCGGGCACACAGGGGGGCCCGGGCAGCCAGAGAAGTCAGATGTGGGCAGAAGAGGGACAGGTACAGTCCCCTCTGCAGCAGCTGAAAGCCAGTTTCAGCTGCTGGAGAGAGAGACACACGTGGCATCGTTCTGTAATTGGGCCCCCACTACACCTATCCGATTCCCTCTGCTGTCCACATCTGATTCCCATGTCTGCTGTCCCCAGTAATAGATTTCAGTATATTCCTGGCTCCTGTGTGTCCCACACTGCAATCACCGGGCAGGTGAATGTCAGCTGGAGGAGGCACAGGGGCAGGGGCGGTGTCATAGGGTTGAGGCCAGGACTGTGCAGGCCACTTACATTTCTCCACACCAAACTCATTAACTCTGTGCACCTAAACTCAATAATTTGGATGGGTTTCCTTATATATTTTGTCATATAGTGTATCCTTATAATTAATGGTAGGGGCACATTATCAAATGGATTATGCTCTTGGAGGATATTACTGTTCAACAGGAACCAAGCAAAATTTAAACTGTGTGTAACAGTGGTTAATTGTAAGATTGGTTCTGATGAATGGTCCTGCTGGAAAAACCAGCATTTGATCAGACCCGGCCAATAGCTGCAGCACTGATTAGTTTATTCTATTCACAGGGGAGGGGGGCGGGGGACCCCGCTGCCAGAATACAATAGCTCAGTGGGAGAGATCAATGCATCTACATTGTTTACCTTGTTGTTTGAAAGCAAACAATATGCTGAAAAGATAAACAATTGGCCTGAACTGTATTGTACCTATGAGTAAACATGGCTTACTTTTTATTTGGTACAACACTTCCAAAATACAGTAATATATTCATAATTATAAACATAATTCCAAAGTCTGCCTTCCCTGGCCTTGTCCTTAACCACATTTTATTTAATACAAAATTACAGGTGCAATTTAGACTAATCCATCAACTCATAAAAAGCATATATGCTTACTATCTGACTGCATTTATCATTTTGAAAGTGACATCATTACAATATTTTGTTACAATTGGTAAGCAATTGGTAATCCATTCAGATCTATAGATCTGTAGATACAATCAGATCTATTTAATAAAGCAGTATAAAGTGCAATCACTACCAACAACAGGTATGTAAACTATTAAAAAATGTAAAAAGTAAAAGGTACGTAACGCGTTTGCCAGCCAATCAGGCATCTTCAGGGGTGGGGATTTCCAGTTCACACCCATCTGTATATACTCTTAACTCCACCTACTACACCCAAGTGGTTCCTTACACCTTCCATTTCTTCCTCCTAACTCCTAATTTCCTTTTAGGCAGCCTGGCTTCATCTCTATACTTAAAATAGCACTTCTGTCCTGACTTAAATGTGATATAATGCTACTATATTATCCTTTTCTTTGAAACATGTTGGGTTATTAAAATAATCATCTAAAATTATATGCATTGGTATAGATGACATTAGAAATATTAAATCTATTTACATGTATTTACTAGTCTTAAAAACGTACTATTAGTAAAATTTGTTTTTCTTTCTTATTTGGCGCCCCCAAGTGTCTATTACGTATATAGTTAGTTTACTAAACGTATACTAATAACCTAGGTGGAAAAAATACATTACACACACACGCACTCATTTCCAATCAATTGATTGGGAGTTAATGGGTTATTGTGGAATACTCCAATTGATTATATTTTGTTCTAATACCAGCCAAATTATAACCATTATTAAAAAGATATGTAGGCTTCTGGTTCCGGCACCGTATGAAGAGGAGGTAAGCAGAGCCAGCTCCCGCTCCACTCCTCTCCTCTAACCTGCTAAAAAGCCAGCCATTGCCTCGGAACAACCCCCCCTCCTCCACCCCACAGTAGGACCATTATGGATCAGTTTGTGGAGCGCACCCACAACCGATCTGCCTCTTCACTGCAATCAGTGGGAGACATGGCCGTCGCGGCAGCTAAGATGGTGCCTGCTCTCAGTGCTGAAGATAGGCTGCAGTCTCCTTCGCTGCCTCACACAGCAGTGCATGACCCTGCATCTCCTTTGGGCATCGCACAAGCTGTGGTGGCCCTCCTAGCACCTACCCTGGCAGCTACCGTGGATTCTGCAGTAGAGGGGCCCACATGTAATAAATTCACACAGAGATCTATAGGAAAAACTTGATGACCTTGAGAATCGCTCAAGGCGCAATAATCTGTGCTTTGTTGGTTTACCAGAATTGCTTTCTTCTACCCAACTCCCTGACATCTGCACCAGGCTTATATCTAAACAACTAGGCCTACGCACTCCCTGAGTGATCAAACGTGCACACCGTATCGGCCAACATACTGATCATCGCACTAAACCCTGGGCTGTCATTGTGCGTTATCTTAATTATTCTTATAAGAATGTCATCCTGCAAAAATTCTGATGCTCTTGACCCCTTACTATTGATGACACAGACCTGCTGCTCTTTGCTGATTATTCGATGGAGGTGATGAAACGGCGCAAAGCCTTCTCCGCAGTTTGCTCAACCTTATATCGCAAACATGTCAAATTTACTCTGACCCTCTTATAAACAATACCGAAGATTCCTCTGCATCGACGCAACATCAACACAGCCCCTATAAGCCTCCATACAAAAGGGGTCGCTTTGCCAATCAGGGTAGGCAACCAGAGGTCCGCTGATACTCTAGCACTACTTTCTGGTCTCTACAATCCTTTTGGGTAATGGTTACTCTGTTTTCTTTTTTTTTTATCTGCAGCTCCCTAGTTGTGTATTGATCCACATTAATTGTATAATTTTACATACGGTTATTTACATTGCATGTTCCTTGCTCAGCTCTTAACAAAGGGCACCTCTCATAGGCCAGCTCCTTACTCTCTCTTTCGTTTGAACCATGGGCCCCCTGCTCATTTTCTCCCTTCCTCACCCCTGCTCCTCTATTACCATCCCCCCAGCTTTAGTTTTATCCTTTGGAGAGGAGTAATTAGCTAGTGGGAGCTCTGCATGGGAGTCAGCCCTCATGTGGAAAAAAGTGAGGTCTACACAGTTACCTGGGTCGTTTTTACGCCCAGTTTCTCAAATTCTTTCCTTTATCTTTTTTTTTCCTTAGTGTTTAAGCTGTTTACCTGTTTCGCAATTATACCCTCAGCTTGTTTTCAACTTATCAATGTTCCTCAGCTGAGAAGAATGGTATCAGACAGGAGGCTCTGTACGATCTTCTACCAACTCTTCCAAAACAGACATTGCTCCTCAAAGCAGTGAGGGATCACCTAAGAGTCCCACCCTTCTGGCCCAATCCATCTCATCTATGCACTTTGTAGACATCTGGTGACTTATACACCCAACCAATCGCGATTTTACCTTGTTTTTTACCCCTGCATAATTTATTCTCGCGTATAGACTATTTTTTCACTTCCCCGGCACTAAGCTCACAACTCTCAGATGCGGAAATAAGCGATACAGTAATATCAGATCATAGCCCCATCATTGTAAATTTAATTAATACTAAACTATTGTCACCTTCGCCCATATGGCATTTTCCCTCATAGTTAGCAGACAACGAAGATTTCCGTCAAATGCTATACAATGCTTGGGCAGAGTATGTCTCCACAAATAGAGCTTATTACTGATCCAAGCGGGTAAAGCCTTCCTAAGGGGAAAAATCATTTCCTACACATCTCATTTTGAAAAACGTTCCCGGCAGCAATATCGACAGGCCAGTGAAGCGATTCGTTCTGCACACTTTAAATAGGACTCGCACTCCAGCTACAATAAAAGCATGGCAAATGGCCAAACATAGCTTTGACATATGGGCAGAGCAGCAGGAGGCGGCTAAAACATCCTACTTTACTCTAAGCTTCCACAGGTTTGGTAACAAGGCAGGCAAACTATTGGCCAATCTTTGCACTGGTCTTAGGCGCCCTACCTACATCACCGCTCTGAAAACCCTGCAGGCTCCCTTGTTACCTCACCTGTGGAAATTGGCACATTGCTGGCCAATTACTACACAAACCTTTACTCCAAGGACCAAACTACTACCGAGGCTCTACTAGCTAGAATGCGCCTCCCCCAACTCACTTCTACACACCTACAAACTCTTAACACTCCCATCTCATAGGAAGATATTCAGCTGACTATCAAATCTTTAGTGTCAGCCAAAGTTCTGGGCCCCAACAGATATACGGCCGAACAAAGACTCACTAAAGACTTCATCCCTGACACTCTAAAACATGTTTCAAACATGTTTTCACTACAGGTGGGAGGGTGGTCCCTATCTCCCTACAGGTACACAGGCCCATATTAAACTCCTCTCCAAGAAAGGGAAACATCCTCTCCATCCTGGCTCCTACAGAGAGATCTCCCTAATTAATGTAGATGTTAAAATTAATTCCATAATAATAGCATCACGGTTGGCCCCTCTGCTCTCATCTATAATATACCCAGCTCAATCGGGTTTTGTCCCGGGACGCTCTGCCACCTTGGATATTTGCAGAGTCTTATTGGCTCTAGAATATGTCAAAACACACTAGGATCAAGATATTGCTATCATTTTGCTTGATGCAGAAAAAGACTTTGATAACATTAGTTTACCCTGGCTATTTAGAGTAATGGAAGCTTTTGGCTTCTCGGGTAAAAAATCTACGCATCCCCGACGGCTTGGCTAGTTACCCCTGATTTCATTTCCGCCACCATACCCCTGACAAAGGGAACAAGAAATGGATGTCCTCTTTCCCCTCTTCTCTTCAATATAGCACTTGAGCCCCTATCTAGGATTCTCAATTCATCTGCTGGTGTCACTGTTGGTGATCAGACCTTCCGATCTGCTTTGTTTGTGGATGACATCTCAATGCCCCGTTCACACGATAGGATTTTCCGATGGAAATTGTTGTCGGAAATTCTGACCGCAAGTAGGCTCCATCGGACATTTTCCATCAGAATTTCCGACACACAAAATTTGAGATCTGGATTTGTGTGACCATGTGTATGCAAGACAAGTTTGAGCCAACATCCGTCGGAAAAAAAACATGGATTTTGTTGTTGGAAAATCCTATCATGTGTACAAGGCATTACTGTTTTCCTCTGATCCCCTTTCAGATTTTGATATGCTTCAGGAATTATTTGTGGCCTTTCGATTGAACTCTGGTTTCAGAATCAATTTTGATAAAAGCGAGGTTCTAGCACTACACCCTCGAATGTCTGCCAAATGGCTTACGTCTTCCCCTTTTACCGTTGCCTCCCAGCACCTCACTTGGGTATACAAATAGGTCGAGAGCCTTCCTCATTATACAGTCTTAACGATCCACCCTTGATATCTAAAACTGTAAAGGTGAAGCTTGGGCGGCCCTCCCCCTCTCGCTCTTTGGGAGATGTCACCTTTACAAAATGGTTGTACGTCTATTGTATCCGATGCAAATCATACCCCACTTGCTAAAGCATTCTGATGTGCACAAATTACATACAGCTTTGACTTAGAGCAATTTATTCCTACGACAGCAGGGCGCACTTTGGTGGGGCTGCTTTTGTTCTATGCTCGTAAAGCCATAGCTCTCAGCTGGAAGAAAACCACCCCCCCATTGCTGACTTTGTGGAAACAACTCATTAATAATAGCTTACCATTATACAAAGAAACATATATAAATAGGGGTTGTCTCCTCAAATATGAAAAGGTTTGGTCCAAATGGCTCACAGACCCCTCTACAGCCTCAATAGCCTCCTAGAGGAATATGACTCTTTGCAATCTCTCCATTAGTTATTGGGCTCTAGTTGTACATATGTAACATGGGATGACACCTTTCTCTAAAATTAAACTGGCATAGGAACCAGGTATGACCTATGTATGTATGTATGTATGTATGTGGGGTTTGTTTGTTTTTTTTGTTTTTTTGTGTTTTTTTTTGTGTTTTGTTTTCTATGTATATAGTTTCTTTAATTGCTGCAAATATTCATTTTTGTTTGTTGTCTGTTTTTTTTTTAAAATGAATAAAAACGTATATTTAAAAAAACATACAGCTTTGATTACTTTTCTGTGGTCTAACAAAAAACTTGCATAGCCCTACAGAAACTTTGTCTCCCTAAGTCCGAGGGGGGTGCGGGCCTGCCCAATCTGCAATCTGCAACCTTTTGCAACCTTTTGTGCCTACTTAGACAGGACCTGGATTGGATATCCAGAAAATCACGGTACTCCAATCACAAACATGAGAGTGCCCTGGTTTCTCTGCTCACCCTTCCATCCATCCTCCATTCTAAACAAAGGGCATTACCAGTTGACCTAAGATCCAATGTTCTCATTAGAGACACGGTTGTTGCTTGGAGGGAGGTGCGGAGACTACTGGGATTGCCCTCAAATATCTCTTGTCATTTAACTATTCAGGGTAACCCCATGTTCCTCCCATCCATTACATATAAGATCTTTAATAACTGGCACACCTGTGGACTTGTCAATGTTACCTCTCTATACCCTAGTACACTTAAAACCTTCTTGATCATCTCTCAGGAATATTCCCTGCCGGCATTACACCTTTTCCATTATCAACAACTTCTCAGTTATATACAAACTTTTTCTGGGTCCCAGGTTGACCCTCTCCAAAAATCTTTTATTGGCGTAGTGCTCCAATGTGATGACTACTCTATTTCCAATCTCTACTCTCATCTCATCACACACCAGTCAGATAAATACCATCTGGCCCCGTTTCAGAAGTGGTCTTCCATCCTCAACGATTCCAGGTAAAATCTTGACGAGCTACCGATATGTCCACAATCTCACTGTGTCAGAGACTTGGCGTGAAACTCAATTTAAAATAATACACAGAGCATACTTCCCTTTCCACATCAGAGGAATCTACAGAGGCGCAGTGCCTCTGGTGTTCTTCACTGCGCCCTACACTACTCTGCCGGCTATGGGAATGCTCAACTATCTCTGTCTACTCGGACTCTATTCTCACATATATAACCAAAGTTGCTAAGATCAAGCTGCCCAAGAATTCTCTACTTTATCTCTTTGGATGTGAACCACTATTGCCTCACCATCATTGATGTCTGTATCTAACCTCACACAATGAGCTCATCTTTGTTTGTTGGCAGCTCGCAGAACAATAATGAACAACTGGATTGCTACTTCTCCACCATGCCTTTCGGCCATGAAAAGAACTTTACTGTCACTGTTCAACCTGGAAAAACTCGATACTATCATATCAAACTTTAAATAGACTCCATATTTCTTTTCCAGATGGAGAAAATTCATGGAGTATACATTTACACAGTAAGAACTTGCAACAAATATGCACCATTTCCATTACTCTGATTCATACTTGAAATGTGATTTGACCAATTTGTTAGGCAAGCTCAAATTACCAGATGTGAATGAGCTCTTTGACCCCGCTCTCCCTACATACCCGAGTTCCCAGGGGTCTCCCAGCTGCTTAAGACCTCCATACTATTCACAGATCATTTGTTTATAGCTCAGCTGCTTGTATCCCCCTTCATTGGGTTGCACTATGTTAGGCCTCCACTCCTGAGGGTACCACACTGTACTATCATTTGTTACTGTTCACTGTTTCTCTTCGCAGATATGATACTATGCCAGTTTTTTACACACTAGAAAAATTGCTTTACTACCCACATGCCTTCCCTTTTATTTCTCCTCCCCCCTCTCCCCACCTTTGATCCTGTTTGGGTCCCTATATCTGATAAATGCCTGCATTGTAACTGAGGTTCAACTTTGGGTCTTCTGGCCCCATACCATGTATCTGTCTCTTGAATTTTGTTACTTGCAAACCCTAATAAATATATAAAAAAAAAAACTTTAAAAAATATGTATATGTATATAAACTGACCTTCATTTATTGCACTAATCCTCAGAGTTTAGACGTTGGTTAGAAAAGCAATTCAGATCTATTTCTATGTTTAACTCTTTTGGCTCCATAGTATTTGAGTTCATATATCCAGCGTGTTTCATTGCGGAATATCGCTTGTTTTAAATTTGTGCCTGTTCAGTTCTTCTCTACCCTGTAAATGCCACACAGTTCCAGTAGGGTAGGGTCTTTGTTGTGGTAAGGACAGAAATTATTTGATAAACTGTGGTTGGGGAATCCCTTTTTTTTTTTTTTTTTTTAATATATTTTATTGATGTTTCACAGGTATACAGTAATCATAAGAGTGGTATGTGATACAGAGACAATGCAGTACAGATTCAACAAGTCAATCCAAGGTGATCAGATATTTACAATTTAAAGAAACAGTATATATCGCAGAGGTATATGTTTGTCATTTAATTTCAGGTCTTGAAGGAATATCATGTGATAGGTGAACAATTGTCGATTGTTTTCTGATATGCCTTTTGATTAACCTGATCAGGGTTGGAGAGTCATAAGGTCTAGCTTTTGTGTGCTTTAGAGTAAGGTGTGGGGTGGTTATTGGGCGTATGGTGAGTCTCTACCGACCAGAGCAGATCAGCCCTCCCCTCCGAGCACCCCTAAAGGGTTCTGACTGTGCCCAGAGGGGAGGTGTATAGATATGTAGTGATAGGGCCGGTTGATTCGGTACTTGTTGGTTGGTGGGGCTTGTGGGGGAATATATAATATCATGGGTTTGGATCAGATGATTATCATAGGAGAGAGGATATTGCTCAGGGAAAAAAGGGAGAGAGAAGGATGATGGAGGTTCAGGGCGTGATAATCACTGATGGTTTTGTGTTGCATCATGTGGCGGTAGGGAAGAGGATGGTTGAGGTGTTTGCTGAAAGGGATAATTTATAATGTGACCAGCATGCCCAGGTATCTTTGTATTTGGATGGTGCATCGGTAGATTGATGTATGAGGTTTTCCATTTTAGCTATTCTGTCCACTCGTATCCATTCTGAGATAGTGGGAGGAGAATTGCTTCTCCAATGTACTGGGATACATTGATTCGCTGCATTAATGAGGTGCAGTATAAGAGATTTTTTGTATATCTGTTGTGGGTGAAGAAATTGAGCAGGAGTGAAGTCAGGGTATATGTTGTAATTTGTGTGATTAGACAATGTATTTCAGTCCAGTAGGTTTGGATGAGTGGGCATTCCCACCAAATGTGGAGTAGTGTGCCTTGTGCTGCGTTACATCTCCAACATGTTGGGGGAAGGTTAGAGTGAAATTTGTGGATTTTGTCAGGAGTCCTGTACCATTTTGTGAAAATATTATATCTGCTTTCCTGTGTTGATATATTGATAGATCCTTTGTGTATATGATTGTGTATTTGACCCAATTCATCAGAGGTAAGGTCTAAGTTTAGATCAGTTTCCCATTGTCTCACTAGTTTATCTTTTTTAAGTTCGTGGGTCGAGAAAAGGAGTGCATAAATGGTTGAGATAAGATGTCATTGGGGCTCGGTACTGTTGCAAAGTCGTTCAAAAGGTGTAAGTTCCCTGTGTAGGGGTGTCTTGGATTTGCAGCTTTGAATGTAGTGACGGATCTGCAGATATTTATAGAAGGGGATGTGATATTCTGGAAATTTGGAGGACATGACTTGTTGTGTCACGAGAACATTATTGTGAAAAGGTTGTTGTATTGTGAGTCGGGGTCTTTGTGGATCCACCGTTGGGATACGTAAGGATAACCCTGGTTCAAAGTCCGGATTGTCTTCCAAGGGAGTCATGGGACCTGGTGTGGGATTCAGCTGGAGCGGTTTACATGCCGCTTTAAAGTTCAGAAGTGTGGCGTTGATGAGTGAGTGTAGTTTGATCTCCTTTGAGATCTTGTTTGGGTTGATCCAAGGTAGGCGTTGTAGTGGGATTGGGGTAAATGCGTTTTCAATATGAACCCAGTCTTTGTTGTTGCTATGTACATGCCAGTCAACAATTCTGGACAGTAATATTTCTGGATGTCTGGTATGTGTAGTCCTCCTTGTGATTTAGGGACTGTCAGTCTGTTCCAATTTATTCTGGGCGGCTTGGAGGACCATATGTATAAGCTACATATCTTTTTGTATGAAGAGAAAATAGTTAGAGGGAGTTGTATAGGGATGGCTTGAAAGAGGTACAGCAGTCTAGGTAACACATTCATTTTCAAAATAGCTGTCCTTTCAAACCATGAAAATGGTCCTGTATGCCATTTTTGAAGGTCACTTTGGACGGTTTGAAGGATGGGCAAGACATTTTGCGGATAAAGCTCTGTCGGTCTGGTGGGGATTTTAATACCAAGGTATGTGATGCCTTGGGGTTCCCAGCAAAATGGGAAGTTACGTTTACATTGTGTGACTGTATCATTTGGTAGTGTAATGTTCAGGGCTTTCGATTTAGAGAAGTTTATTTGTAAGTTAGATAAGGATTTGAAAAGCGCAAAGTCTTTCAGAAGGTTAGGGATGGTAGTGATCGGATCTGTAAGGAATAGTAGGATATCGTCCGCGCAAGCTGCTACCTTGTATTGTTTGTGGTTTATTTCTGTGCCTTTGATATCGGGGTTGTCTCTAAGTTTTCGAAGTATGCGTTCCATGGTGAGTATAAAAATCAGCGGGGACAGAGGGCATCCCTGTCTGGTACCATTAGACACGAAGAAGGCGTCCGACAGGCGACCGTTCACTCTAATTCTAGCCGTGGGAGTTGAGTACAGAGCTAAAATCATTTGAATTAGGTGTTGTGTTATGCCTATAGAGTGCAGGGTTGCTTCCATGAAATCCCAGGCCACTCTGTCGAACGCCTTCTCCACATCCAGGGACAGAAAAAAGCCATGTGTAGACGTGGTGGAAAGCTATTGGTGGATGTTCAGAGCTTTTGTGGTGTTGTCCCTCGCTTCCCTACCGGGGACAAAACCTACTTGATCTGTAGACACTAATCTGGGGATTAGGGGAAGGATACGGTTAGATAGGGCTTTTGGTATATTTTGACGTCTACGTTCAGCAGAGAGATGGGGCGATAGTTGGAGACCATGGTGACATCTTTACCTGGTTTAGGGATGAGGGGGATGTGCGCTTCTAGTAATTCTTTGGTGGCTATGCTGGAGGGTGAGAAGCTATTGAGTGCCTTGACTAGCTGGAGGATAAGTATATCAGGGTAGGATTTGTAATAACTGACCGATAGACCATCCGGACCAGGGCTTTTGCCCGGTTTCATTTGTTTTAAGGCGTTCAGTATCTCTTCTTCCGACAGTGGTAGGTCTAGAGATGTGGATTCTTCTGAAGTGAGGGGTGAGGGGGAATATTGGGTTAGGAATGTCTGAATTGCTGCCTTCTGGTCATCTAGAGTTTTCGTCGGTTGTGGGGTATGTAGGTTATATAATTTTGAGAAATAATGTACAAATTGTTTCGCTATGTCTTCTGAAGCCACAAATGTCTTACCGTTGGGATCTTTGATCATGTGAATAGTGTGTGCTGCTTTTCTAGCCTGTAAGGCTCTGGCTAATAGCTTCCCGGATTTGTTGTCAAACTCGTAGAAGCATTTTTGTGTTAACTTGTATTTACGTTTAATTTTCTTATTTAGCTCGTTCAATAGTTCTTCTCTTGTATGTGTCAGTTCCGTCAGCACATTTGAGGCTAGGGATGCTTTGTGTTTTTGTTCCAATGTGAAAATGCGTTTGGTCAATTCCTTCAGTCTTGCTTTTCTAAGTTTATTTCTTTTTGAGGCCAAGGATATGAAGGTTCCCCTTAAAATACATTTATGTGCAGCCCATATTACTTCTGGAGAGGAGTCACCTTGGCCATTTTCCGAGAAGTAATTGGTAAGGTTCTGTGAGATGGCCTCTGATAACTCTGGATCAGTGAGTAGGGAGTTGTCCAGGCGCCAAATGTAAGAGTGGGCTATCGAGGTGGGTATGTGTAGGGTCATGGTTATAGGGTTGTGATCCGACAGAACCATCGGTTCAATAGTTGCTTTCGTAAGAGATGATAGATCATTTTGGGAGATAAGCAAATAATCTAGTCTTGAATATTTGGAGTGTGGTGGGGAGAAGAAGGTAAAGTCTTTATCATTAGGGTGCAGTGTGCGCCAAGTGTCGTGTAACAGTAAATCACTGAATTGTGATTTAATGGCACGTAAGGCCCTGTATGTAAGTGATGACAGGCCATTGGAAGTATCAAGGGAGGGGTTCAGCGTCACGTTAAGTCTCCTCCGACGATTAGGGTACCCGAGCTGAAGAGTAGTAGTTGTTGGAGTGTTTTGTGGAAAAAGGCCACTTGTTTGTTCGGAGCGTAAAGATTGGCAATAGTGAGTTGTTTATTGTTGAGAGTATCTTTTATGAAGAGGAACCTTCTCTGTGGGTCACTTTGGGTGTCTGTTACGATGAGTGGGCAATTCTTAGATATAAGAATGGATACCCTTTTGATTTGGCGTCCTTGTTGGTCGCAAGGTATGCTTTCGGGAATTGTTTGTCGTAAAGTTTAGGGATGGAGTCTGTCCTAAAATGTGTTTCTTGGATAAGTGCAATATGGGTTTTAGATTTTTGTAATGAAGAAAGTAAGAGAGATCTTTTTTCGGGTGTGTTTAGGCCACAAATATTCTGAGAGCTAAGATTGAGTGGAGTGTATATTTGGGCCTTCGCATGTGGCACGGGATTGGGTCCCATTACCTCTGTTAGGGATGGGGGAGTGAGTAGGATAGAGGGATAAGGATCGGAGAGATGGAGCTCTGTTGTGATTTGAGTAGCCTGGAGTTTGGGATTTTGAGCTCAACGGAGTAACCGATGAGGCAACAAGGAATCTTTCCCTTTGCCTCAGTGATACAAGAAAATCAGTACTGTACAGAGCAGGAACAGAATGCAATCCGCAATACACGGATTGGGACACTATTCCACTACTGTATGGGGGTTGAGTATAACCTGGCACTAGAAAGCTTCTAGGGGTTTGAAATGTATGGAAGACCTGCTACCATTTGACCATTGAAAGGAATGAGAGAGGGTGTGTATAGTTTCAGGAGATATATTGAAAGAGGGGACTTTGTTTGATTGGGGGTAAAGTAAATACCTGTGGGTCATTGGTATGAGTTGAAGTCACAGAGAAATAGGAAAGAAATCATATTGGCATGGAAGTGACGTATTGGTAAACCATTATATCATACTTATAATTGTTTCGGACTGTTGGAGTTGCCACCGGGCCTCCGTGAGGTTAACGGTGTAAAATCCAAGGTGCGAGGTTTATAATATAGTTACAACCTTTCAGCTGAGGAAAGGTCTGTGATTCATATAGCTTACATTACCGTTGACAACGTGTCCTACAGTTAAATATTCTAACAAAAGAAACAAACAACTGTGAAAGAAGGCATCACATGGGTGTAGAACATATTAGGATACCTGTAGAGGGAGGGCAGAGTCATAATCATTCGACTGAGGGTTATTGAGGTGACAGAGCTAGATCCCTGCATGTCTGTAGTGTAGGTGAATAATGGTACCTTTCAGACTGCGGTACGTTCACTTTTACACCGCAAAGTGCTTGCAAGTGGATAACTACGAGCATTGGTTGTGGGTGTGCGAACAGTTATTTCCTGTGCCCGTGTGTAATATTCAACAATAGTTCCGGTGGTGATGATGGAATCGAGGAATCGAGGGGTCTTCTAGCATTCTGATATCCAGCAGTATGGAATCCTGCATGCGCTTCGGATGTTCATGGTGGCATGTGCCGGTCATTTTAGCGGTGAGTTTTGGGAGGGCCACCTCATTAGTTCTGGCTATAGGGCTATAGCCGGGTGTGTAGGAGGTTTTCGGATCCGGAATCAGAGGGTGGTCTTTAAGAGTTCTGCCATCCATGGATCGTCTTTCAGGTCCGTATTTAAATATGGTTAGTGGATGATCCGGAACTGTGTTCGGCTGTTGTTTATCCTGTTCGATAGGTAACCGTTGCCGGAAATTATGATGTACTTGTGTACGTCCATTTGTGCGGTTCCTGTGATCAGTCGCCGAGCATTATGGGCATTGTAGTTTTAAGGTATGGAGTATATCGGAGCGTGGTGAGCAGCCCACTTGTTGCATATCAAAAAGGGCAAAATTGTGGTGACCGGGCAATGAAGCTCTAAGAGATATGTGCATGGTTTGCTGTTTAAATCCAGTGTTCAGTTGCCGGGCATTCTATGGGATGTAGTTTTCGGCACAGATTTTGCATGTATAACGCTGTTTGCATCTCACTTGTCACTATATGAAAGGGATAGCCCGTGGGATACAGGTATAACTATAAGAAAGGTGCTATGGGACCCTGGGCTCCAGATATACCCTTTGCAGGTACACAACTTGAGCAGTTACAAACAGTCAGAACTTAAAAATAAAAAATGGAACTGTTGTGTAAAGAGAAAGGCGCTGAACATGGCGTAATGATAGTAATAGATTACTGAGTACCTGAACGGAATTTCAACGGTCCCGTCTAGCTCTCCTCGAGCTGGGAGAATCGGAGGAGATGGAGTTGTAATGGTTGAGGCGGTGGGCACTGTGCTGTGCCGGGGTTGAGGGAGAACGTCTCCTCCTATGTCTGGTACTTAGTGCCTTCATAGGTTCCTCCAGTGAGTGTTCTCTCCTCACTGCAGAGCGTCGAAAATCTGCGTACCAATTGGGCACATTTATCCTCGGGATGTTTAGGGTGTCACAAAAGAGAGGGAGATCTTCAGGCACTTTCAAGAGTGCTGTGCAGCCCTGCGAGGTGGCTGCTAGGCAGAAAGGGAACTTCCACTTATATGTGATGCCTTTTGCGCGGAGAGTGTCTAGTAAAGGTCTCAGGTCTCTGCGGTGTTGAAGGGTTATACCTGAGAGGTCCTGGTATATTTGGACGGTCTTTCCCTCATGTATAATTTGTGGTGTGCTTCTGGCCTGTCTGAGGATATCTTTTTTGGTTTTGAAATCTACAAGGCAGCAGATTATATCCCTTGGGGGATCCGTGTCCCTTCCTTTGGGCTTCAGTGCACGATGGATCCTTTCCATTGCAATACGTGTCTAAAGGGGTCCATGTAGAAGACCATTAAACAGGCTTACTATTGTGGGAGAGATTTGGTCACCCTAGATCGTTTCGGGGATTCCTCTGATCCTCAAATTATGACGTCTACCCCGGTTGTCAAGGTCTTTGAGGTGTCTTTGCATGTCCCTCATTTGGAGTGTATGAGTATCGACATGTTGTGTAGTTTTCCGCAGTTGTAGGTCTTGCCGCTCAGCTGCTTGTTCAGCAGCCTGAACCCTGTCAGTTAGGGCGTGGATGTCTAGGGAGAAGCTCCGAAATGGCAGCTGAAAGGGTGTCTTTTATATCCGCTGCAATCGTCCGCAGGTCGTGGATATTCAGTTGGGGTTGTGGATGTTCCTTCATAGCGTTCCCGCTCGTTGAGCTGAGGGGGAGAGTAAGAGGTGGCGATCCCAGATGTGAGGATGCTGCGGCCTGTGAATTTCTGTGGCAGGAAGACGCCATGTTACCTCTGCCCGCCCGAAACATTTCTGGGATATTATGCCCCGTATTCTCCGGTGGTTCCCTGGGAGAGCGGGACCAAGATGTCGAGGTGTTCCGTGAGGCAGTACCCATTCGTTTTGCCGGGTGTAGATTGTTTAAACTGTTAGGCTGAGTTCAGGTCTTGAGGTAGCAGGAGCTTTAGATCTAAGCAGCCATCTTCATGCCAGGTCAGGCCACGCCCCCGGGGAATCCTTTTTTAATGTTTATATGTTCCGCTTATCTTACCATTAGTTTTCTGGTGGTTCTGCCAACATACTAAATTTTACAAGGACAGCTCAATAAATATGTGACATGTTTAGTGATACATGTAATGTATTTGTTTGTGTAGAAGGATTCAAAAGGATTATTTTTCTTACTTTACTTAACACTATTCTACAAGGTAAACGTTTTCTACATCTGATATGAACATGAACATGATCCAGGAATGTCACCATCCTGGAGGGTGGATTTCGCACATTTTTAGCAAGTCTATTAGTAGGGGGTTTTCTGTAAACAAATTTGGGTTTCTGGGAGAGTATCCTCTGTAAGGTGTTTTCTTTTCGGAGTATGTGACATTGTTTTCTAATGATATTCTCCATGGTCCTAAATTGACAATGGAAATCCATTCAGAATATCACACTATACTCCTCTTTTCTCTTTATTCCCCTATTCTCCAGTAACTTGTCCCTATTGATTTTACTGATCCTGTTCTTTGTGTAACTCATTCGCCTCATATCCTTTTTCTTTCAACCTTTACAATAGTACATTAGCCTGTGAATCAAAATCAGCCAAATCCCCACAGTTCCTCCGGATTTGCAACAGCTGACCTTTTGCAACAGCCCTCAACCATTGAAGGTGGTGACAGCTGCTCATTGGGATATACCTGTTGCAATCCATACCTTTTAAAATAAGTATGTGTATCTAGTTTTTGTCCTATTCTGTAAATTTGTACATCCAAGTTAAATCTGTACTTATCATAATTCCCTGTGAAATAAATCTCGTATCTGTTAACATTTATTTCCTGTAAAACAATGGTAAGTGCAGCGCAATAAATTAAGGAAAAAAAGTCCATTCCACATGAAAAGGAACTACAACGTCCTAAGAGGTAGAAGGCAAGATCCCTCGTGAAGGAAGGTGAAATAATATCCTCCAGTGAAAAATTGTGACAAGATCCTCCACCACAGAAGGCCAAATGCGCTTACCAGATCAGGTGAACCTCTGTGATACAGAAGGTCATATGTACATTTATCCACTCAGGGATGTAAGTGTGATCCAGCGCAGCTAGAAAAGATCCCCAGTCCGGCAAGATGGAATTCCAATCCAGCAATAAGATCTGGCACTGATAGCCTCCAAACCGGCAGTATTAGATAGTGTGGTGACATGGCCCTCCCAGGTAAGTATAAAAAATAAAGGGACATGCTCTAAGTGTACTCCATATTTGAATTTATTTGAAGAGTAAAAGGCATAAAGAGCAGATAGCAGGCTGCTAATGACAGAGGCATGTAAACTGACCATGGTGTATGGTCTCAGCCGCCATGATATACCATGGTCAGTTTACAGAGGGGTGGGGAGAAACTGGCAGGATCAGCCAGATTTTTTAGGTGTTACAGGGGGCCAAATGACACAGGACAAGCACTGTGTCATATAACATACTTTAAAGGAGAAGGATCCATTTTTTTTGGGGGGGGGGGGGGGTTTACAAACGCTTTAGGTATGCTGGCATGTTTTAGGCCAGGGGTTGAATAAAATAATTTAGGTATTCTCCCACCCCTGGCAATAGGGAATCTACCCAGTAATTATGGGCCTTCCTGTTGGGTTTGTGCGTCCTTATGTATTTTAGGTATCTGCTAGATGACTGGTGTGATTGGTGCATCTGGTATCAGGTACCTAGCTTCGCTTTTGTCAAGTATATTTTATTTTTGTGCCTGTTTGATCTGTTTCTTTAATTTTGCTTTATATTTATTGCCCCGGTCCACCCTAAGCAAATTATATGTGTCCTGATCAAATATAAGTCTATCAAGTTCCCTTTTGTAGTCTTCTTTTCTAAGGATAACAATCCCTCCCCCTTTATCTACTCATTGGATCACAACCTGTTTTCTTTTTTTCTAGTTCTTCCAAGCCCTTCTTAATATCTTTCTTGCATCTAATTGGTTCCAGTTTTATTCCTTGGATATCTTGTTTCACTAATAGTTTGAACATTTCCAAACATTGATTATTTCTCACTTTAGGGTTAAATGCACAGTGGTTCCTTAAACCACTATTTTTTTAGTTTTGAAATGTTGTTGTTTCTACTAGGGCTAAATCTTCAGTTGTGTTTTTTCAGCATAGTGTTTCTTTATATTTTATTTCCTCATAATTTTTTTTTAGGTCTATGTATGCGTTAAATGTATTAATATTCCTATCTGGGGAGTATTTGAGACCTAATTCTAGTACTAACAACTCTTCCTTAGTAAACTCCATATTAGTAAGGTTAAAAATGCCTTCACCTAGGCTTCTCTTTTTCTTTTCCCCCTCTGCATCCTTTGTCTCCTCTTTCCACTTCTTCTCTCCTCCTATCCTCCAATGAGGATTGGTATACTGATGCCAACTCTGTGTTGTTTGCTCCACTCCTTGTTCGCTGCCTGGGGGGGTATATTTCCCTGTTGTTGGGTGTCCCTTCTCCCCTCCATGGAGGACACCTGGGTCCCTTTACCTGAAAATCCTCTCTGTAAGGTGTTGTCCCCCTCAACATAGGGACAAGGTGCTTTGGGGTGAAGGGGCAGCCCCCCCACACCAAAACACCCCCCCATGTTGAGGGCATATGGCATAGCATGGTATGGTACAGGAGGGGGGATTCTTGCCCCCCCTTTCCTGACCTGCTAGGCTGCATCCTTGGATAAGGGTTCGGTATGGATTTTAGGGGGCAACCCACAATTTTTTCCTTTTTTACATTTTGGCGTGAAGTTCCCCTCAAAATCAATACCAGACCCGAAGGACCTGGTATATATTGGGGGGGGGCACACACATTTTTTTTTTTTTTTTTACATTTTTGTATTGCTGGCAATGGTATTGTATTGCTGGCAATTTAAATGTCATTTTTTTTTCACTTCAAGCATCATTAAAATCATTGCTCCTTTAAAAATATCTGGGTCCACACGTCATAGAGTTAAAAGTCTGTCAGGAAAGGGCCCAGAGCAGATTTGCATCTCTTGGTGGAAGCCAAGGAATTAATTTTTGGTTCTGGGATAATACTGAAGTCCCTGCAGCATATAACAAAATTTTGGTGGTCAGCACTCACTTTTTTGTGGAGCTTCTGTAAAAAGCACACTTGGTGCATATTTAGAGCATAAAAAGTGACTAGGGTGAAGCAAGAGTCTTTAACAGAACATAAAAGGATAAGGTACTGCCCCTCCGCATCCTTACTACATTCCTGCAGCTGAAAAGAGATGGTATGTTTAATTGTCATGAGAACACCCCTCTATTTGGCCATGAAAATTAAATGAAAGTTCTTGTTGGTACAGGAGGGTACGGGCATGAAAATAGGTTTCCTGTATGCACAGGATGTCACACTGAGAATTTAAAGCTAATTTCCATAATGAGGATCTCTTTGCTGGGTGGTTGAGTCCCTTGCATTGATAGGATCTTTATAGTCATGGTGCTAACTGCCTTGTCAATGTTGGTGTAGACTAGGTAAGGAGCAGGTGGAGAACTCCAGGGGTTGGTAAAGATGCAGAATATGAGCTACTGGTGCTTAGGGTTCATGTTGTATAAACACATGGTATAACGTGAAAGTGGAAACTTTCATTGTACAGTAGGCAAAAATTTGAAGTATAAAGGCAACCAAACAAAACAACAAAGCTGTAAGACAAAAAAAGGACCTAATGCCCTGTAGTAACTGAACAACAGGCACTTTTAGTGCCAAGGAAGAAATTTGGGGGGGGGGGTAAACGTTCCAAAAAGAGCCAATGGCATTCACACTCTGGACCAGGTAATAAGTGCTCAAAGTGTCCCAAGATGCTGAATTAGCGAGGCCTAAGCTTATGGGTGAGTTGTGGTAACTGCTGATCCTGGTGCTCTATTTCTGCTCCCTGATCTGTTTACAAGGAGGCAGAGTGATCCATGATAATGCCCCAGCTGTGTAATAGGCACATACCATCCTGTAAAGAAGACACCATATGCTTGATGCCATTGTATGTGATCATCAGTTTGGCAGGTTCATCCCATTAATTATGAATATGGCTGTTCCGCATGACCTTCGTTATGGTGTTAAGCTTCTTGCGGGGCTGAAAGGTATGCTGAGATAAATCTGTAAATAATTTTAGGTGCTCCTTCACATGAAAAAAGTGGATACGTAAGATTACATCCCTAGGCACTGAATCAGGCAAAAATGGAGGTTTAGGAAGCGGTCAATAATCAATTCAATATTCTTCAGGTCAGGTAATAAAGCCTTGATACCTATACCTATATAGATATAGGTAGATAGTTTAAGAGTCCTGTAATGATTCTGGTATGCTGCATATTTTTATGTTGTTATGGTGAGACCTATCCTCTAGGTCCGCTAATTTGTCTTTGATCCACCTATGCTCCACCACATGCTCATCATGAGTTTCAGTAGGATTGTTTACAACAGTTGCAAGTCCCCCATTTTAATTTCTATGTGAATTACTCTTTTCCCTAAGGCTGTCATGTCATGACCGAACTTCTGCATAAGGGAGAGCATATCTGTTTGGGGGGAACTCCTAAGGGAAATTAGCATTTATTTGAATGTGGTGTCTATGACTGGCTACCCCGAGATAGGATAGGAAGCTTTGCCATCTGGTTGTGTCTGCTGCTTTCCATGTGAAGCATGAGCCTGGCTCACCTCACGGCTGTCAGAAGAGGTCAAGTCTCATCTGTGCCTTTGCTGTACTGTTGGTTACCAGAGTGCCCAAGGGTGATGAAGGAAAGCAGGCAGCAGCATCCACAAACTCCATTAGCCCATCCCGAGAGGCTGTTTTTAAACAGGCTGCATGTGTGGGAGAGGAGTGGGCATGGCTGCTGAAGCAGGAGCTGCTCCACCAGCTGGAACATGAAGGCAGTCAGTTTTTTGTGGCTGTCTGTCTTCCTTCCTCTTGGGCAACATTCTGCTGTGAGAGAGAGAATGGTTGGGCAGACACAGAGAATCAGGGCACACAGAGGGGAATTGCTGGGTAAGCCTGGTCTGATGCAAGGAGCCTGTGGCCTAAGCATCCATCGTGTGCACTCATTGGCCACGTCCCCTATTTTAAATGTCCTTTTGATGAAAAAGCACATGTTGCTGCTAAAACTGCCTGAAAAACAAGTTTTTTTTCCAGGCTGAAATTGATAAGATTGGGGTGGTTGTATGTAAAATAACCTAACTGTAAAAGAAAAGGCAATCCCACAGCAAAATACTCACTGCCAGTATATTCTGTTGCTGAGATTTGCCACTGCTAGTGTAGGCTGTTGCTAAGAGACTGTTCATGAAAATTATATATTACTGTAACACCATATACAGATTTACAGCATCCCCAAGCATGTTATTTAAAGAATTTGTGTGTTTTTAATGTTCCCTGAAAGCCACTGGAAAAGACCCCCCTTGCTGTATGATATTTTTAAACTTTTTGCATTGAACCCCAATAATAGTTCCCAACTTCTCATGGCTCTTTTATTTTTTTTTACCTAATAGCCCTAAAAGTAGTCAGAATTAAACACCAAAATGTGTCTCTCATAGATTGTATTTGTGTTGGTATTTGCCTCAAGTTCAAGTTTGCAGAATTTCAAACAAGATTCACAGAACTATTGGGGATTAAAACTCACGCAGATTCCCCATTACTACTTTAAGAAAATATTATTTTGTCCCCACTTGTTTTGTGCTGGAGCATGATGCACTTTGTGACTACCCATGTACACAAACACTTATGTACTGTAGATGCAGGAAAAGTATTGCTGACGAACAATTCCAAAAGTAGAAATGTCCTTTAGCGGATTGTTTTATTATTACCAAAACTCAATTTAGTGTCAACCTAGCTTCAGGCTTTAAACTTTAATCGCAGTATATCCATACATAGGATAAAATAAGGATATTTTCTGTTTTCCAAGCAAACATTTGTTATGCTTCTAGAAATGTAATGCATTATAGTGTGTGGGAGTAGATACAGTACACTATGTAATAATAAATTGTACACATTATTAGCAAAATCAGAATAAAGAAGTCTTCTTCAGCTGATAGAAATGAAGGTTGTTCTTGCTTCATTGAACTTCTTCTTTTTCAAGATGCCTTGGGTAAAATATAAAAAGAACATATTGCAGGCTACATGCAGTTCCTCTATTTCTCTGCTCAGTTGAAATAACACTCTTTTCATTCAATCCTCTATCGTGGGAGGTGTTGCACTCTCCATCTTAGCAACACAGGATTCTGAGCAAGCTAATAACATACTTTTTTGGTCTTACGGACCTTGGCCAAACAAAATTAAAAAAAAAATCTGTAAAGGAATTGAAAATATTTCATTCTGTAGCTTTCCAGTTTTTAGAAATGACTCATCAAGGGATTTCAAAAAGTGCACTGGGGAATTAAAAGTATTGCAGGCTAAGAAATAAACTTTACTTTTAAAAATATATTTATGTTAAAGAAAATAAATGAGTACCAAAAATAAATTTGGGCCACTGTTTATTAACCTGCTTCTAATAATTTATTTTCTTTGGCTTGTAATTAGGTTTAATTAGATTGTAGTCTGTTGCTTCAAGATTCCATTAAACAGTAGTTTATATGCCAGCTGCCAGGATAGCCACACTCACATATGAGCTTTTGGATAGCTCACAATTTTACCCTTGCTAATATTCAAGAAGATTTGTCCTTAACAATTGCAACTGTGGACGACTGCACAATGATTTCAGAAAACTGCAAAACTGCTCTCTTGAAGATTGTAAAGTCACGGCACTTGGTCCGTGCCTACTTAGTGTGCGTAAATAAAACATTATCTTTTATTACAAGCATCAAAATATGATTTTGTTGTATTGAGAAAACTTGTTATCCACAACGTAGGTGTTATTGTAGTGGAGATGCTAAAATATTATTTAAAAACATGCATGATAAGATGGAATAGACCTGAAATATACTTATACTAATATTTTTCTCCCCAATTTTACTTTTCTTTTTTTACAAAAAAAGACAAAATAAAAAACAAAAGACAACCACAAAAAAATGTAACCAGGCCCAGTCATATGGGCTAGTAACATTATGTTTGAGTGCTCTTAAAGCACCTCAGCAGCTTTGCATTTCTGTCAAAATGCTTCTTTCAAAATTTGTTTTAAAGTGCAAACCCTTTCTTCCATAACTCCAAAGTGAACTAACTACCACTTTTTAGGGCTTGGTAAGTCAGTATTACCTTCATATTGAAAGTTGTGGAGAGTTCTTAGGACCTGGCAAAGGTTAATTTTGGGACAGCAATGTTCTTTCTCCATGAAATGCTTTTTGTTACGGTTGAATAATTCCCCACTGGGAATTACAATAATGGTGTTGCACAGTAAAATCATGATGGATTTTCAGTACAAGGGATCTATGTATCAATGTTTTCACCCAGTGTCCTCACAATTTTTGTCCAAGATTCACACATTTGTTAATTGAGCAATTGAAATGGAAAATGTTGTAATCATAGGTGATGGCTGTGTTCATCTTTGGTGAAAAACCTCTAATTCTCATGATTTGGTTTTGTTAATTGTTTCTATAAAAAAAATATTATTACAACGTAACCACACAATTGTCAACTGAACAGTAAAAAGTCTTCTGTCCACAAAGCATGGCCCCTACACTGATGGAATAAATATGACATGTACTGTTTAGCAGCGCTGCACAAATTGGGGGTACACCTTGGGAGCAGGCATTGCCCAAAGTTGACAAATGACTTATTCTAATAAAAGCACCAAAGCAAATTAACCAAAATCTTAATCTTTTAATGATACAATTGGTTCATAGCAAGAAACTTACAAAAACAGGCAATGCAATGAACTCTTGGATATTTTTTTTTTTTTTCGGTGTTCTTATTAGGCTGTTTATACTGTACGTGGGTCCTTTATCATGTTGATAGACATAAAACCAATAAAAGATGTAGAAAGCTATTTAAACAAATGTTAGCCAACAGGACAATAATTGGTCTACCTAGGAACACCGCTGTGATTGTTTGTCCATGCACTTCTATCTCTGAATCTGTATTGACAAAAAAGGCAATTCCCATTACTCTTAAGCCTCGTACACATGGTTCGATTGTTGGCAGGGCATTGTCTGTTGACAGACTGTTGTCCTAAAATCTTACCGTTAGTACGCTCCTTTTGACAATTGTTGTCCAATTTTCTGCCAACAAGTGTTGGATTACAGGCTAGTAAATTTTCGGTGGACAATGGTTTGATGTCAGATTTTCGTATGGTCAGTACACAAATTTGTCGCACAAAAGTCTAAACAAACACGCATGCTCAGAATCAGTGCTCACGAAAGACAAAATTAGCAGAAGGGGCCCAAAGGGTGGCATTCAAAAGCTGAAATTCCTCGTATTACTTCACTACATTTGTGTTTGTGGCATGACAATTGTGTACTGTTAGTATGCAAGACAAGATCCTGGCACACGCCCTTTTGACAAAAATCAGGCGCTTGGTTGGCCAACGATTGTACCGTGTGTACGAGGCTTTCAGCTGGCTAGAGGTACGCAGCAGGGCTGCCCCCTTTCTCCATTATTATTCACACTGGCAATTGAGCCCCTTGCAATTCAACTCCAGGCTAGTGAGGAAGTGGAGGGCCTCTGTTATGGACCCCTCCATGAGAAATGTATGTTTTATGGTGACAATATGCTGCTCCTTCTTGTCGATATGGGCCCCTCACTGAGAACCATTACCATAATCTCTCATTTAGAGAGATCCCTTCTAAATCAGTCTTGCTGCACTTAGATGGGGTTACAGACCCGACACTACCTACTTTCTGCCCTGGTTAGATTATGACCACTTTTAAGTATCTAGACATTCAAATTACCCTCAATTTATTAGACTATTGTCATTTGATTATAGCCCCTTTCATTACCTGTTTCAGAGATAATGTTAACCACTTGAGCCCCGGACCATTATGCTGCCTAAGGACCAGAGGTCTTTTTCCAATTTGGCACTGCGTCGCTTTAACTGCTAATTGCGCGGTCATGCAATGCTGTACCCAAACAAAATTTGCGTCCTTTTCTTCCCACAAATAGAGCTTTCTTTTGATGGTATTTGATCACCTCTGCAGTTTTTATTTTTTGCGCTATAAACGGAAAAAGACCGAAAATTTTGAAAAAAAATGATATTTTCTACTTTTTGTTATAAAAAAAATCCAATAAACTAAATTTTAGTCATACATTTAGGCCAAAATGTATTCGGCCACATGTCTTTGGTAAAAAATATGTCAATAAGCATATATTTATTGGTTTGCGCAAAAGTTATAGCGTCTACAAACTAGGGTACATTTTCTGTAATTTACACAGCTTTAAGTTTATGACTGCCTATGTCATTTCTTGAGGTGCTAAAATGGCAGGGCAGTACAAACCCCCCCAAATGACCCCATTTTGGAAAGTAGACACCCCAAGGAAATTGATGAGAGGCATGTTGAACCCATTGAATATTTATTTTTTTTGTCCCAAGTGATTGAATAATGACAAAAAAAAAAAAAAAATTTACAAAAAGTTGTCACTAAATGATATATTGCTCACACAGGCCATGGGCCTATGTGGAATTGCACCCCAAAATACATTCAGCTGCTTCTCCTGAGTATGGGGATACCACATGTGTGGGACTTTTTTGGAGCTTAGCCGCGTACGGGGCCCCGAAAACCAAGCACCGCCTTCAGGATTTCTAAGGGTGTAAATTTTTGATTTCACTCTTCACTGCCTATCACAGTTTCGGAGGCCATGGAATGCCCAGGTGGCACAAAACCCCCCCAAATGACCCCATTTTGGAAAGTAGACACCCCAAGCTATTTGCTGAGAGGCATATTGAGTCCATGGAATATTTTATATTTTGACACAAGTTGCGGGAAAGTGACACTTTTTTTTTTTTTTTTTTTGCACAAAGTTGTCACTAAATGATATATTGCTCACACAGGCCATGGGCATATGTGGAATTGCACCCCAAAATACATTTAGCTGCTTCTCCTGAGTATGGGGATACCACATGTGTGGGACTTTTTGGGAGCCTAGCCGCGTACGGGGCCCCGAAAACCAAGCACCGCCTTCAGGATTTCTAAGGGTGAAAAGTTTTGATTTCACTCTTCACTGCCTATCACAGTTTCGGAGGCTATGGAATGCCCAGGTGGCACAAAACCCCCCCAAATGACCCCATTTTGGAAAGCAGACACCCCAAGCTATTTGCTGAGAGGCATGGTGAGTATTTAGCAGCTCTCATTTGTTTTTGAAAATGAAGAAAGACAAGAAAAAACTTTTTTTTTTTCTTTTTTCAATTTTCAAAACTTTGTGACAAAAAGTGAGGTCTGCAAAATACTCACTATACCTCTCAGCAAATAGCTTTGGGTGTCTACTTTCCAAAATGGGGTCATTTGGGGGGGTTTTGTGCCACCTGGGCTTTCCATGGCCTCCGAAACTGTGATAGGCAGTGAAGAGTGAAATCAAAAATTCCCCACTTAGAAAGCCTGAAGGCGGTGTTTGGTTTTCGGGGCCCCGTACGCGGCTAGGCTCCCAAAAAGTCTCACACATGTGGTATCCCCGTACTCAGGAGAAGCAGCAGAATGTATTTTGGGGTGTAATTTCACATATTTCCATGGCATGTTTGAGCAATATATCATTTAGTGACAACTTTGTGCAAAAAAAAAAAAAAAATTTGTCTCTTTCCCGCAACTTGTGTCGCAATATAAAATATTCCATGGACTCGACATGCCTCTCAGCAAATAGCTTGGGGTGTCTACTTTCCAAAATGGGGTCATTTGGGGGGGTTTTGAACTGTCCTGGCATTTTATGCACAACATTTAGAAGCTTATGTCACACATCACCAACTCTTCTAACCACTTGAAGACAAAGCCCTTTCTGACACTCATTGTTTACATGAAAAAGTTATTTTTTTTTGCAAAAAAATTACTTTGAACCCCCAAACATTATATATTTTTTTAAAGCAAATGCCCTACAGATTAAAATGGTGGGTGTTTCATTTTTTTTTTCACACAGTATTTGCGCAGCGATTTTTCAAACACATTTTTTGGGGAAAAAACACACTTTTTTTAAATTTTAATGCACTAAAACACACTATATTGCCCAAATGTTTGATGAAATAAAAAAGATGATCTTAGGCCGAGTACATGGATACCAAACATGACATGCTTTAAAATTGCGCACAAACGTGCAGTGGCAACAAAATAAATACATTTTTAAAAGCCTTTAAAAGCCTTTACAGGTTACCACTTTAGATTTACAGAGGAGGTCTACTGCAAAAATTACTGCCCTCGATCTGACCTTCGCGGCGATACCTCACATGCATGGTGCAATTGCTGTTTACGTTTGACGACAGACCGCAGCTTGCGTTCGCCTTAGCGCGAGAGCAGGGGGCGACAGGGGTGCTTTTTTTTTTTTTTTCTTTATTATTTTTTTGCTTTTTTATCTTATTTTTAAACTGTTCCTTTCATTTTTTTTTTTTAATCATTTTTATTGTTATCTCGGGGAATGTAAATATCCCCTATGATAGCAATAGGTAGTGACAGGTACTCTTTTTTGAAAAAATTGGGGTCTATTAGACCCTAGATCTCTCCTCTGCCCTCAAAGCATCTGATGACACCAAGATCGGTGTGATAAAATGCTTCCCCAATTTCCCAATGGCGCTATTTACATCTGGCGAAATCTAAGTCATAAAATGCTCGTAGCTTCCGGTTTCTTAGGCCATAGAGATGTTTGGAGCCACTCTGGTCTCTGATCAGCTCTATGGTCAGCTGGCTGAATCACCGGCTGCATTCTCAGGTTCCCTGTTGAGACAGGAGAGCCAGAGAAAAACACGGAAGACGGTGGGGGGGGCATTCCCTCCCACGGCTTGTAAAAGCAGTCTAGAGGCTAATTAGCCACTAGGATTGCTTTTACATGAAAGCCGACCGCTGGCTGAAAAGAACGATACCAAGATGATACCTAAACCTGCAGGCATCATTCTGGTATAACCATTCAAAGTCGTGAATGGCGTACCTGAAGACAAAAAAATGGTTAACAATAAAGCACAGTAAACGGTAAAGTATAAAAAATTGCATACCTGAAAAGCAAACATGATAAAACATAATAACAATAAAACATTGCAGAATAGAATACAGTAAAAAAGAGCAGAACAAGAGAGAGAGAATAGAGAGAGAGAAAGAACAATAAAACGACAACTATTTTTTTTTTATTTTATATATTTTTTTTTTTTACACTTTTTTTGTAACTAACTTTTATAACGGTAACCGGTTCCAGGTTCGGGTCTCTCAAAATGCGATGGCATCTTGGGAGACCCTGTGAAAGTGTGCCTAGTCTGTGCAATGCTGTACCCTACGCTAATACTCAACTAATGAATGGTAGCGTTCAAAACATTAACCAATGCAAAGACCAGGATTGTCAGGACAGGAGGGACAATAATAGAGGGTGTCACGCCTATATTCGCGCTTGCTGCAGACACGACATCTTTTTTGGGGGTTCGTTGGGTAGGGGTACTCGGGAGGACATAAAGAAAATGCCTCTCATGCAGCTGACTGCATTTGGTTGGGGATGTGAATGGGGGAAGTACGGGCGCTGCAAAAGCGGTGGGTTCCCAATTAGGATTGACGAATGCAGCAGGAAGGGCACTATGGGCACGACGGGCCTGTGTTTGTCTTCTTGGTGGCAGCGCGACACTACTTGTGCTTGCCACCTCACCAGCTTGAACTGCACTTATGGGACTTGCCACGTCACCAAGTGTTACTGCAGTGCTGGTTTGACTACAACCGGGGTGTACTAGGCCGCTGGCGCTTGCCAGTTCAATAAAAAGCTACCAAAAAAACTGTGATCAGGCCTGACTCTGCGAATGCTGCAGTTATGCGTTAAGTGTTTTGTAAGTGACAGTGATCGATCGATACTGCACTTGGGTGGGCTGGGCCGGGCGGAGGGGCAAAATGCAGGTGCTAGCAGGTATCTGGGCTGATCCCGCTAACACTGCGTTTTTGGGAACCCTAAACTGCTGGGGACGCCAGTATAGATCTGATCGGATCAGATATTGATCCGTTCAGATACTATACCACTAAGGGAGGTGTACGGTGCGTGCGTGTGTGTTAGCGGTACTGGCGCTAATCTGACGCTGCTTGGGGCTGGTGCTTGCCAGTTCACCAAAATACTACCAAAAAAACTATTAGCGATCGCAGGGATCAGGCCTGACTCTGCGAACGCTGCAGTTATGCATTTAGTGTTTTGTAAGTGTCAGTGATCGATCGATACTGCACTTGGGTGGGCTGGGCTGGGCCGGGCAGAGGGGCAAAACGCAGGTGCTAGCAGGTATCTGGGCTGATCCCGCTAACACTGTGTTTTTGGGAACCCTAAACTGCTGGGGACGCTAGTATAGATCTGATCGGATCAGATATTGATCCGATCAGATACTATACCACTAAGGGAGGCGTATGCTGCGTGCGTGGGTGTTAGCGGTACTGGCGCTAATCTGACGCTGCCTGGGGCGACGCATATCACCGCCGGGCGATCGGGGGGCTAAACCTTTATTCGGTAATAAACGGCGGGTGCCCTGACACTATAAAAAATAAACAAACTAACCAGCGTCACCCGTAACAGTTATACGGTGATCAGTGGTGAAAGGGTTAACTAGGGGGCCATCAAGGGGTTAAAACATTTATTCGGTAGTATATGGGGTTCCCTGACGCTATAAAACGCTGACGGCGAACCTAAATATTTAGGTCCCTAACTAGCGTCACCAGCGACACTAATACAGCGATCAGAAAAATGATCGCTTAGCGACACTGGTGACAGGGGGTGATCAAGGGGTTAAAACTTTATTAGGGGGGGTTAGGGGGGTATCCTAGACCTACAGGGGGGTAATACTAACTGTCCCAACACTGTAACTGTCACAAACTGACACCAATGCAGTAATCAGAAAAAAAACAAAAAAAAAACAAAAAAACTGCTGGTGTCAGTTTGTGACGGGGGGGGGGGTGATTGGGGGGGGATCGGGGTGTTTAGTGTGCCTGGCATGTTCTACTGTGTTGTGTAGTGTTGGTGCACTCACATACCTGTCTTCTCTCCTCGGGCCGGAACGGAAATTACCGAGCCGAGGAGAGATGACATCATTTCCTTTGCTGCTGTTTAGCATACAGCAGCAAAGGAATGATGTGATTGGCCGGCGGCGATCGTGAGGGGGGGGCCACGAACGGATGGCCTCCCCCTCATCTCCGATCGCCGTGGGACAAAAGACGACTGCCTCGGGCACCGGGGGGGGTCCGATCGGACCCCCCACCCGCGGAAGGCAAATCACGTATATGTACGTGATTTTGCCTGTCCGTGCCACCTTGCCGACGTAAATCGGCGTGAGGCGGTCGTCAAGTGGTTAAGATATGGTCCAATTTAGGGCTTTCCCTGGCAGGTATGGCCTGCCAGGGAAATGATCTTTATGCTCTAATTGTTGTATTTTCTTCACAACTCACCGGTGGTGACCCCAGTTAAAGTATTCTCCATTGTTAGCACAATGTTTCACTCCCTAGGGGAACTGCAAGCCAAAAATAAGGCTGGTACAATTACAATGCCCAAAAGACCAAGGGGGGCATAGCTTTGCTGAATCCTTTGCTGTATTACTTAGCTCAGCAATTTCAACATATGTCCAGTGGTCTTACTGTAGTAGACTATCCCACTGTCCTAGTTGATGATTCTACATTGCAAGTGATGTTGCTTTGCTAGCTCCCTACCAGAAGGCCTTGAATCTCATTCTTTTCAACAATTTTTTTCCCACTTAGACTGTTTAACAAAATTGGGGTTAAAGTCAAGCATTTTCAGCAAGTGACAGGTCATATGGCCATTTAGCACAACACAACCTTATCCGAACTAGCTAAGTTACAATAAACTTCTAAATGGAAATCTCTTGGAGTAACGCACTTTTGGCATATATTTGAAAGTGGTCACTTTATCCCTTTTGACGCTTTATGGTCCAGGTTTAACCTACTGGAAAATATGCTGTTTTACTACTACTACGGGGCTTATCTTCCACTGCTATAGTTTGCTCCTGTTGGACTATTTGGAGGGGCGCCCGAGCAGAGCAAGTGAGAGATGGGAAAGAGATGTTGGGGCCTTCAATGGGAATCTGCACTGCATTTAGTTCAAATAAGCTCTTTAAATGTTTCTAATAGCATATCACAATTATATATTCTGTTTAGGGCTAACCACAAACCAGCTAAACTTTATACTATGGGGATACGACATGCTCCTATACAGTATGTAGCAGTTGAAAATGGGAGCATGGGGACCTCATCCATATGCTACATTGCTGCCCGAAATTACACCGGTATTGGGAAGGGGTAGTCACTACTCTCAACTCTGCCCTTCAAACTGCCTAAACCCTTGACCCTAAGCAGTGCCCATTGGGAATCCAGGACAATGTTACACAAGATGCTTTTATATTGGAAGCCCTCTCTGAGGCTCTGTTTTAGGCACGTAAGGCCATTCTCATATGTTGGAAGTTGGACGCTCCCCTGACTGTGGAGGACCGGAGACAAAATATGGGAACTGTCTTGGTACTGTATAGATTGTTATAATTACACATGAAACCTCATGCGTGTAAAGCTTTGTAGTTGCACAAATACGTCTGCTATGCTTATATTATTGGGTGGTCTTCTCATTGATCTTTTTTATTTTTGCTCAGCTCTTACTTATGGCCTTATATGATGCAAATAATACATTGTACCAATGTTAATCTATTGTAGTTGGTTGACTGTACACACTGGTTATTCTTTACTATGTCTGTTGAATGTTCTGGTTAGTATACGCTGAATGTCAATAAACATTACTTACAGAATTAACTGTACTAAAGTGAATTTGCATTGCAATTTTCAGGATGCAATGACCAAAACCTCAAATATTCGTAAAAAATAATATTGTTTAATTCCTTCTTTAATAAGCATTACTAAAGGTGATTGCAAAGAGGGTACTACTTAATCAAGTTCAAAGCAGCAAAAATGTATCCAGGAAAATTGTAGCTGGACAATTTGCAAGTGTCGAAAATTTCAGCATTATTTAATCATTAACAATGAAAGCTTGATATCGATTGATGCTGAAGTGTGTCCACCCCTTCCAACTCAAATTTAGCAGTTAGCAGCTAGGATGACACGGGAATTTTTCTTTGGCAATGTACTGCTTTAGGTTAACATCTGAGCATGAGTGGCAATGTCATGTATTATGAAATATTTTAAAGGAAAGATGCTGTCAAAACAGAGAGGGACTTAATAAATGTCAATGCCCAATAATTTTTAAATAATTTTTATGAATTTTTGAAAATGTATTTAGCAAGTTGTTGCTCATAGTTCCTAGACAATATGTATTTAGATTGGATTAATAATTTACCTGAGAATTACCAAACTATGACTTGTAAAATGTAAAAACACTTAAACTAACCATAGTATGATTGTAACAATTGTAAGTAACATATTGAACAACATAAAATAAATTATAACACAAATACTGTATAAACCTCTTATATAGAGAACAATGCACAGGATAAAGTAATAAATTATTATTCTCAATCAATTTTAGTGGCAATTAGGGTGCAGAAGTGTCACATTTTATGCCCTCCACCCGATTGCTTAAAATACCTGCTACTTGACTTGAAATGCCTGCATAATAGAAGACAAACTGGAATTAACATAGAAGACTGTACATATATGGTCTTAACACTATGGAATTATTCCTTTGGACAGGGCCAATCTCTGATGTAGTATACTTTTGATGTTTGTGCAGTTTGAGAGGTAAAGTACTTTGTGCCTTGTTTCAGTATGCTCTGTGACATTGCCATCTTCCTTAAAGCAGAACTTCAGTCATTTTTTCATATTTCTATCTATTAAATCTTCTGCCCTTGTTGTTTTAAAACATAGTAAATGTTTAGTAAATGTTTGAATAGTAAAACATTTTTTTTTCTGCCAGTATATACCTTTATACAGCCCACTTCCTGTTTCTTGTCTGGTAAAAAGTCTAGGCTTGTGACATCATGCACAGATCTCTCTCACTCTCGTGAGAGTTTGCCAGAAAGAGAGGGGGGATGAGTCATAAGAGGGCCAAAGAGAGCTGCAGAGCTGGAAGTGTGCCTCTGTGTAAATCCAGGAAGTGAACAGGCAGCAGCTTCAGCTGCCCACAGTTAAAATGGTTGCAGCCAGACTCAGTGGAGGGAGATTTCTGCAGCTATATACCTTTTATACAGCCCACTTCCTGTTTCTTGTCTGGTAAAAAGTCTAGGCTTGTGACATCTTGCACAGATCTCTCTCACTCTCGTGAGAGTTTGCCATAAAGAGAGGGGGATGAGTCATAAGAGGGCCAATGAGAGCTGCAGAGCTGGAAGTGTGTAAATCCAGGAAGTGAACAGGCAGCAGCTTCAGCTGCCCACAGTTAAAATGGTTACAGCCAGACTCAGTGGAGGGAGATTTCTGCAGCATATTTGGCAAGTACAGAATCACAGTATATATACAATAATATGCAAAGTGGTTAGAGGGAAGCTTCAGAATGGCAAAGATGTTTTTATTACAAATTATGTGAGCAGACTGCAGTTCCTCTTTAACATTTTATAGGTTTTCTTGGAATCCTAATGGAAGCACTAAATGTCATAATTTTGCTCAAGATGGTGGTCTTCAAACTCTACATGATTTTATTTCTCTGCAGGGTTGAGCTGATGCAATGGCAAGAGACACTCCAACATAAACAGATATAGTAGTGGATGGGGGAAAAGCAGGTGCCTCTCCTGCTGTCAGCATTCCCAAGAACCGGCTGTCAAACTGACAGAAGAGCCCTGCAGATTACACCAGGAGAGAACTGCTGTTCCATGTAATTGTTTGGCAACTAGGTCCTCTCCTGTGTGTCATGAGTGTAATGGTAGCTTCTGTATGAATACCGGACACATAATGGTTGCAGACATTATTAATAAATGAAATATGTGCAAATAAATGTATTGTTCTTGTATTACATAGTACCAGTTCTTCTAAAAACTGGAATTGTAGGAAAAATAGAATTCTTAAAATTAAACTAAAATTTAAAATATTTATTCTTTGTAGTAAAGCCCCAACCTGTGCTTTTTGTCTCTAGTAAATTTGGATTTAACTTTGCTATATAAAATTGTCATGCTGCCGACAAATTTTACACTGCTGGGTTATTTGAGGTTTCTTACTGTATTATTTTTCTCTAGTACGTTCCAGTCAATTCTTCCTCATTAAAAAAAAAATGTTCTTATGCTGGATTTTACACTTTTGTATCATCTCCAGTCTCAATTCTTAATGAGGCCAATTTCTATTTGCTGGTTAAAGCGGGTCTATTACCATTTGATGAGAAGGCACATTTCACTGCTACAATACCTGGAATTACTCATATTGGGGGCTGCTGCTGTATTTAGGCCAAGCTAATTGTAAAAGAAGAAAAAAATCTATCCCACAATAAAACATGCACTGCCAGTGTATGTGGTCACTGATACCATCTTCAAAAATTGTATGTCATACATTGGCAGCATGGAGAAGGCTTGCAGACAACAGCCAAAATTGCATGTACAGTACATGTACAGTACATCAAACTGTTGGCTTTCATGTAGAAGCATTGGGTAGTTGTACAGCCACACAATCAGTCCCACTGACCCCTGCAAGTGCCACACCCCTGCATTGTTTCCTAGCCTTTACTTTTTAACCTGCATGCTCAAGACCTGCATCATGTTGCTGGGTAGACGGGAGGGAGACCATGAATGTCTGTACACTGATCTGCCAAAATTAGAAAGAAATCAGACTACAACTACAAAAATTATGCCATTTCTGGTATCTACTGTCAGAAACCTTACAGCAGAAACCAGACCCTGGCCACAGCTTGCAGTTGTGGCTAGGGAAGAAACAAATGGGGTGTAATCTGCACTCTACTGGCTTAGTGGAGTGCAGGGGGGACATCAGGGGCCTAATAGAGCTCTGATTTCTCATGAAAGATAATCTGATGCAGTAAACATGCTATCACATCCTCTAAGTGAAAAAACTGAAAAAATAAATAAAATAAAGTTACACTCAAACACTTAACACCCCCTTATAAAACAAAAACAAAAACTTGAGCCCCCCCTGCCCCCTAGTACATGCACATACATTTACAACACACACGACAGAGGCACCTACATACAAAAATATCTATTTTGCTACAGTATATATATATTGCCTTTCTTGCTGGAGTGAGAGTAATAATTCTATGAACATGGTTATGGTAAACTCTAAACTGATGACCTGTAAGAGATTTTAAAGCATCACCTATGGAAAAGTTTGGGTACCAAACCTGCTGTCAGTGTGGGGAGAGCTACCAGAGAAGGTACCAGGTGTTGACCATTGGGGAGCTGTGACACTGCAGATGGGAGAAGACAGTCCATTAGCTGTGGAGAAAGTGCAGGGACCAGCACATAGAGACATTCTTTTATCACCATTGTTCCTTGCTAAGGAAACAATGGTGAAAAAAGAATGTCTATGTGCTAGTCCTTACAGAAGGGTCATACCTGATGGGTGACACATGTCCCTTCCTGCTACATTCACATATTTCTCTAGAAGTGAAAACATAAGTCTTTTTCGTGCCAAACTGTAAGTATTGTGGGGCTCAAGTGTGCCGTGAGTAGCTACTCAGGGTCGATCACTCAGATTTGGGTACTGGTATGAGTGCTTAAATAAAACATGATCTAACCTCATATACAGGCCACAAGAAGTTGCAACCCATTTAAATTCTCTTAATTTTCTAATGGCAAGTAAACACTCACAATGCTCCTGGAAATCTTGAAGAATGTAATCTTGGCATAGGCTTCAGGTCACATGGGGCAGCTACAAAGCTGTGTTTTTTTCCTTTTATGGCAAGAAAAAGGGTCTTTGCTTTATTTTTTCTCTGTTTCAGTGTATTGATTCATACTTTTGATGTTTAACACCTACAGAGATAAAAATGGACTTAAAAGATGCTTCTGCAGACAAGTGAAGCATATGCTAACATATGCATGGAATTTTGTTAGACTTTCTAAATATGACTTTTAAGACTTTGCAGTTGTTTTATGAAAGTACGGCTGGTGGTATGCATTGTACTGTATCTGCAGTGAAACTATACTCTGTAATATGCATATACTGAAAATCATTAGGGAAAATGTACTTGGCGTTTGTGTAGCTTGTGTTTAAAAATTCATATAGAGGTGTATACTGGCCAAATGCTGATTCATTTTTTCTATCCATCGAATATTTGTAGATGAGTCAGTGTCAATACACAAAAATAGCTAGATAAAATGATGTGATCTTTTAAAGACCTTTTACCACCTAAGGATTTTAGATGTAGAGAGATACACACTCTTAAAAAGATTTCTAGCATATATTTCTACTCCTTGGATCTGTGTCTAAACACACAGATCCACGTCCTGTCAGGAGAGAGGAGACCAATCGTGTGTTCCCGGTACAGAGGAACACTAATCAGTCTCCTCCCCTTGTGAGTCCCCTCCCCCTACAGTTAGAATCACTCCTTAGGTAACACATTTAACCCCTTGATCGCCCCCTAGTGTTAACCCCTTCCCTGCCAGTGTAATTTATACCGTAATCAGTGTGTTTTTATAGCACTGATTGCTGTATAAATGTGAATGGTCCCAAAATAATGTCAAAAGTGTCCGATCTGTCCGCCGCAATGTCACAATCATGAAAAAATGCAGATCGCCGCCATTACTAGCCACTTGCCGACCACTGCATGCCGATATATGTTGAGACAATGGCAGCGGTGGGCATCTGTACGTCCCCTTTAATTGGCGGGGCTAGTGGGCACATGCCCTCCGTGTACAGCAAGACCATGCCTGCGGGTCCCGTGAACTCAGTGTCTGCCGGTGTCCCACGATCCTGTCACTGAGCCACAGAACAGGGAGATGCCTATGTAAACAAGGAATTTACCTGTTCTGCCTTGTGACATGACAGGGCTCTACTGCTCCCTGACATCGGAAGCAGTGATCGCTGTCATGTCAGTGGTAGCCCATCCCCCCACAGTTAGAATCACTCCCTAGGACACACTTAACCCCTTGATCGCCCCCTAGTGTTTAACCCCTTCCCTGCCAGTGTCATTTACACAGTAATAAGTGCATTTTTATAGCACTGATCGCTGTATAAATGACAATAGTCCCAAAATAGTGTCAAAAGTGTTCGATGTGTCCGCCATAATGTTGCAGTCCTGATAAAAAATGCAGATCTCCACCATTACAAATAAAAAAAAAATAAATAAAAATGCCAAAAGTATATCCCCTATTTTGTAGGCACTATAACTTTTCCGCAAACCAATCAATATATGCTTACAAAAATATGTAGAAGAATACATATTGGCTAAACTGAGGAAAAACTTAGTTTTTTTATATATTTTTGGGGATATTTATTATAGCAAAATGTAAAAAATATTTTTTTTCAAAATTGTCACTCTTTTTTTGTTTATAGCGCAAGAAATAAAAACCGCAGAGGTGATCAAATACCACCAAAAGAAAGCTCTATTTGTGGGAAAAAAGGATGTCAATTTTGTTTTGGTGTAATGCCGCACGGCCGCGCAGTTGTCAGTTAAAGCAACGCAGTGCCTAATCGCAAAAAGTGCTCTGGTCAGGAAGGGGGTAAAATCTTCCAGGGCTGAAGTGGCTAGTAAAAAAAAAAAGAAGAAGAATAAAAATGCCATAAATCTATCCCCTATTTTGTAGACGCTATAACTTTTGCAAAAACCAATCAATATACGCTTATTGCAATTTTTTTTTTACCAAAAATATGTAGAGGAATACATATCAGCCTAAACTGAGGAAAAAAATTGTTTTGTTTTTTTAAAAATTTGGATATTTATTATAGCAAAAAGTAAAAAATATTGTGTTTTTTTTTAAACTTGTCAGTCTTCTTTTGGTTATAGCACAAGAAATAAAAACCGCAGAGGTGATCAAATGCCACCAAATGAAAGCTCTATTTATGTGGAAAGAAATTATAAAAATGTCATTTGAGTACAGTGTTGCATGACTGTGCAATTGTCATTCAAAATGTGACAGCGCTGAAAACTGAAAATTGGCCTGGGCAGGAAGGGGGTGAAAATGCCCTGTATTGAAATGGTTAAAGTGTTTGTTACCCCAGCATTTCAAATTCCTGATATGTGCCTTCTGTGCCATGCACTTTTATGAAAAAAGTATCCTGTTCTCTTTGCTTTCTTTGTGTGAAATCCCTGGTGTTCCTGCCAGTCCCTCTGCTTTCCTGTCAAAAACTGACCATGCTAGGCAGGAAAGCTTAATGTGGTCTGTTCCCTAGCTGTGCTGGGAGCTCAGGCTGCCCTTCTCTAATGATCAGACTTGTCCTGACACCCTCTCTCCCAGCACAGTCTTTCACTGGGAAAATTAGTGCACTGTTGCTTCTCCTCCCCCCAGCTCTTATGTAGCTAAGAACAGAGGTCATGTGATCACTTATAAAAAAAAGGGAAAAAAGGTATTTATAATGTTTTTTTTTTTTAAATATCTATACACAAATGTTTCTCTTTCATTTCAATTTTAAACTGAATGGGTTGCTTTTCAAGGTGATCAATCACAATCACTTTAAATTGCTATGTATTATGCAACAGACGCCACTGTCACAATGCAGCTACTCCTGTGTAAAATGATATTTGCTAATAGTTAGTGAAATGGTCAGTAATCTTGTACAGTCATTTTCCTCAGTCCTGTGAATGCCTGAGCCAGACTCAATTTTGTTCTGGAATGGGAAGACCTTGTCCCTGAGCACAATGCTGTGTGCTGTATGTAGCAGATGCTAAATACAGTTCATACATTGCTGACAGTCTCATGTGTTAGTTAAGAAAATAGTTTATTTCAACCAGTTTGGTCCAAACAAACTATTTAAAGTTCACTAAAACATGAAGTTAGACTTTAAGGTATATCTTACTTTTAGCTTTTCATAAAACTGTCAACATTTTACACCAGAATGGAATATCCAAATGCATGTACATCCAGATAGACAAGTCATATATCTGTCACAATTTTATATAGTGTATCTTTTTTACTTCATTCTTCGCATTAAAGTTATTGTAAACTATCACTTTGTAAAACAACCCATTCCGTTTAAAATAGTAATGAAAGTCAAAACAGTTTTGTATAGATTTAAAAACACATTACAATACCCTTTTCCCTTTTTCCTTTTTTTTTTTTATAAGTGATCCCATTCCCTCTCTTCTCAGCTGCATAAGAGCTAAGGGGAGGAGAAGCAGCAGCACACTGAGCTTCCTAGTGAATGGCATGTCAGGACAAGTATGATCATTGGAAGATAGCATACTGAGTTCCCAGCATAGTTAGAGAACTGACAACGGTGTGATCTCCTGCTTAGCATGGTCAGTTTATAATAGGAAAGCAAGTGGACTAGTAGAAGCGCAAGGGATTTCACATAAAAGAAGCAATACAAAGAGAACAGGATATGTTCTCATACAAGTATATGGTACAGTAGAAAAATATCAGGAATATAAAGTGTTGGGGTAACATGCTTTAACGTAACATTGTGGAGCAGTATTACTGAACCTTACCAAAGCTTGTTAAATAGTTACATAGTCAGGTTGAAATAAGACACACGTCCATTTAATATAACTAGAAAAAAAATAAATCATACAATCCCATATACACAATCCTTCACCCCACAGTTGATCCAAATGAAGGCAAAAAACTCCAGCAAAGGGCTTCGGACAAAGATTTCTCGGACTGATACGGGCGCGATACTCCAACCCCAGTGCCAGTATTCGCTTACAAAGTTACTATTCAAAAATGGACTAGACAAGGATGCCCTCTCTCGAAGATTATTTTTGCTATGGCCATTGAAACGCTTGCTATTGCAATCCGAAATAATCCAAACATCCAGGGAGTGTCATGTGGATCCCAAACTCACAAATGTGGGCTAAACGCGGATGACGTGTTGCTCTTCCTCACCTCCCCAGTTACCTCCCTTCCCAATCTATGCAAAACTTTAGAGGCCTTCGCCAAACTGTCTGGGTTAGATGTTAACTACAACAAGTCACGAGCCCTCAACATATCACTACCACCCGACACTGTTAATCTTCTCCAACAAAACTTCCCTTTCAAATGGAGTGATTCCTCCATTAAATACTTGGGTATTAACTTGACTACTAAAACCGAACTTCTATATAGCCATAATTACCCTCCTATGTACCACAAACTTGAAACGGATCTAAACACCTGGTCCCGTAATAATATTTCTTGGGTGGGGAGGGTAAACTCAGTTAAAATGGCGTTACTTCCCAGATTGCTATACCTGTTTCACGCCTTGCCCATCCCTCTCCAGAGGGATCACATTAGATCTTTCCAAAGCAAACTGATAAAGTTCATCTGGGGAAAGGCGGGATACAGAGTTCCCCAAAGAACCCTTTACCTTAATAGGAAAAAGGGTGGTCTGGGTCTCCCACACCTTTATAAGTACTACCAAGCTGCCAGATTGGCCCAAATGTCAACAGTATATTTTAACTCCGAAAAACCTGATTGGGTCTCAATAGAAAAACAAGCAGTCCCCAATTTTACACTAGACTTTCTCCTCTGGATACCCCCAAGAAACCTGTATTTTGCCCACCCAAACCTCCCTGAATTGGGCTAGTTTTGCTCCTACTTGAGAGGGCTGAGTGGAGACACCTTCAGAAGGACTTATCTGCAGCCTTAAGAGCTTTGTTGGCCCTGGGCTTGGAAGGCTACCAGAAGGTCGAACCGACTCCCTTCCACTGACTGAAGCCTACCAGGCCTGTAAGCACTGGCCTCTCTGAATCCTCCTTTTTTCTGGATCTTTTGTTAAACCAAAAGGGCTGGAAGAAGAATTCCCTGACCGGGAATCAAACCTGGGCCGCGGCGGTGGGAGCGCAGAATCCTAGGCACTAGACCAGCTGGGAGAGGTGTCCATTGTCTTTTTCTCTGTGAGATTAGGCCAAATCTGCCGCCAGAAGCCCGCTGAATCACTGATTCTAAGTCTTCGCGAAGAGCAGCTTCCGTCGAATGGAACCAAACACAGACTGTGCTTAGAAGCCTTATCGGCCAACCAATGCTTCAACCATAAGGATCTGTGGGCTGTGACCGAATGAGCCATTATCTTTGCTGTCATCAAGACCTGATCGACAGCCACTTCAGCCACAAACTCTACAGCAGTCTTGCCAAACTGCAAAGGATAACTGCCACTTCCCAGAATTTCATCCAAACATCCATCCACTAGCTATGCTACCCTGCGTTTATTCTGCGATCCATAGGATCCCTAAAAGAGACTGAATCCTCCAGTGGAAGAGTAATGTGGCGGGCTAATGAAGCATCCACCTTAGGCATAGTGGTCCAAGGGGTACAGCTTCGATACTCTGTTATGCACATTGAGTTTCTTCTCAGGCCTTGCCCACTCATCAGTTATTTCTTTCGTTTCAGAAATGAATGGGAAGGAAGGTAATGATTTCCTTAAATATGGATAGTATCTCTGCTGTTTCTTTGGAGGTGACGATTCTTACTGCCACTCCATCGCATCCTAAACAGTCTCCACCAAGGGGGAATAAGAGCTAAGACCAAACGTATGCGATTCCAAGATCAATTCTGCCTCAGATGGATCTGAATCGACTTCAGAGTTAAAACACACTGAAAACACATGTTCCGAATCTGTAGATGCTGAAGATACAGCAGGAGGAGCAGGATTCCTAGAAACACTCTTTAACCCTTCCTTGACTGTGTGCTTAATGTAGGATTTAACCTGGCGTGCTTTTGCAACATTGTCTCGAGCCACCCCCTTGAAGCAAGATGACAATACCAGCTTTCCTCGGAGGAACTCAGCTGAGCAGGCCCAACAGGATCTTTCTTCTGCCTGGGCTGGTGATGAAGACCTATCCGAAGAAGAGGATCCTCTTCTGTGTCTACGCCCGGATTTGCTCTTTCTAGAGGCTTTACAATGTCTTGACCTCTCTTGGCTCGGGTCCAAGTGACTAAAGTGAGGTAAGAGCGAGGGAGATCTGGAATGCCGTGACAACGGGTATCTATACAGCTGCATGCGACTCTGCGATTTGTCATGTCTAGTCCCCTTTTTTACTCCTTGAGACTGGAATGCTGATTTGCAACCTCGTTGCAGGCATTTATCCCGCACTGGGCCCTTCTCTCTGTAAAACACACATGTGCTCTCTTTTAAACAAATAAATAAAAAACTTTGTTTTTATTTATTTTATTTAAAAAAAAAAAATTAAAATAAACTTCTCCATCTGAATCTTCAGTGCTAAGGCAGCTAGGCAGGCAGGCACAATTCCCCAGACCTATAAGGCACAGGATAATCTAAACATTCTGACAGACAACTAACACAGCAAAAAGTAATGAGAGACCAGGAAGTCAGGCTTACCAGAGCAGAGCAGCAGATTGATCAGCTGGAGGCTGAGATTAGAGTAGTAGAGCAGCGATGAGTCCTCCTGCACACAGAGCGGCTCAGAGAGTGATCCTAGAGGACAGAGCCTGCTGCAAATCAGCAATGAGCATTTTGGTGTTTGCTAGGCAACCCAAAGAGGAAGCTGCCTCTGACCTCACCTGCCCAACTCTGAGCTTCCTGAAAACATCCACATGGGGGTGGTGAACTACCAGTTCCAGTGAGCCAAACCACTGTCTGAACAACAAAAACACGGAACCCGAACAGGATGGATAGTGGATGGAGAAAATAAATAAATAAAAATAAATAAAAGGCATCTGGAGCGAGGACGGAAAAAGAACACTGGTGTGGGCAGACAGCCGCCCTTTATGGGCTAAGAAAGAGGTGGTCCTGGAGGGGTCTGAGAAGGGTGGACCTGACCCATAGTAGGCTGACATGGGGAGGTCCAGGAAACACAGGATTAAGAGTTATGTCCCTTTTGGACTAAATGTTGATATTTACATACATATATATTTTCTTTCCTGCTAAATGACAAATATTCATGATGTGAACTTGATGTAAGTCTCTAGTGGCCATACTGTTAGGGAAATTGGTGAATTATTTTTCCAATTGGGTCTATTGTTTTCCTCCTTCCAGGGCTGGATTTGCAGCCTCCATTGGGCCTCTCTCTGATTTTGTGGTTGAGTCTCAAAATGTGTACTTTTTATGTTGCACATCGGGCTGTACACCATTAGATGGTTGCGGCTTAATCTCCCTGACATATTAAATATTATTTTGAATTAACCGACCATCATATATGGTGTCTGCGACTTTACATGTGTTTAACCAAACTTACTTCAACATTTAATTTCTTATTTTATTTTAGTTCTTTAGCAATGAGGCACTGATGTTTTTTTTTCCCTGTCCCCCAGGTTACATTTGGTCCATATCCGGGCGATGCTGCCTAGTGATGGTTAAAGTGCCGACAGCGTTCTCCTTGAATACAATATATTCTTTTAGGAGTACTGCTACATTGGTTGACTTGTTATGACATTTGGAGTATGATCCAATGTGTTGCGACCATGTGTGTGCCCTTACTACACCTGCTGCAATTTTTACTCCCACCACTGGGGGCATGAACGAGATTTCTCTCTGTCCCCCTAGTTTTTAATTGACCCATATCCAGGAATTGTTTTTGCAACTATTTTGTGCAGACAGCGTTTTCCTTACCTGACATGGTTAATGCCCTGATGGGTATTCCTATGATGGGTAATGGGCCAACTCGATTGTGGGTGACTTACTGTTCCTTTAGAAATCTGCCTCCTGTCTATATATTTACCTCAGTTATGCGCAGCCCTCCGATCCTTACTGAAATATTGTGAGATTTGTTTTGCACCGTAGGGTTGCTTGTTTTTCTTATACTATTCTCTTCCTCTTAAAATATATTACTAACATATATGTATTTTTAGTACTACTTACTAACTTAGGTTCCAGTCATATTGCTAGTCTCCAATATGGAGGGTTCTGGCTCTGCCATTTGAGACTCACATCGAGGCGTGGTTCCTTGTTACTGTATAACGCGATGAGTCAGTGCATCGCCCGTGCCCCAGGACAATGTCACTGGGTGACAAAACATGCGTCGGGAGGAGTGGCGTGCTGACATCATCGCGTTCTTTATCTGAGTGAACAGGTGTTCGCTAGCCAGCCAGCTTTAACAATGGTGACATTTTCTTCTACTTTTTGTGAGTGCATCCTTTCGCTTTTAATAAAGGTGTTTTAAATGATTTACACTATGGTGAGCTCCTTTTATATTTTGGATAACACCTGGTCTATATCCGTGACCTCTGAATGATCGAGTCTACCTGGTCGTTTGCTGTATACCTTTTTACCTATCAATCAAGTGTTTCAGAGCTGCCATTCCTTACTTCTTGGATAAAGTCCCTGGGTAATAGCCGCAAGCTCATGATAGCTTGCCATCTGGTAAGCACGCACTCTATGTGGTGGAGGTGCACGATTTTTTGCTGGTGTTGGAAGTCACTTCAAGGAATTACACAATTGTGTTTTATGGACTAATTTATTCTATACACTCTCACATTTTTGGTGTATAGGACCACTTTTAGATATATGTCTAATCACGTATGGTATATTGTTAATTTGTATACCATTTTTAGCGTAGCTCCATTCTAATTAATACAAGAAAGGACTTTGCTCGCTTTGGAAACCACAGCTTGGCATTACATGCTATTATTGAGCTTCTGATCTACCAAAACCCCCAGATCCTTCTCCACTATGGATTCCCCCAGTTGTATTCCCCCTAGTATGTATGATGCATGCATATTCTCAGCCCCCAAGTGCATAACTTTACATTTATCAACATTAAACCTCATTTTCCACATAGTTGCCCAGTTGAGGTCGGCTTGTAAATTGGAGACATCCTCTAACGACGTTAATACACTGCATAGCTTGGTGCCATCTGCAAAGACAGAAATGGTACTTTTAATCCCAGAACCTATATAATTTATAAAGATATTAAAAAGTAAGGGTCCCGACACTGGACCTTGGGGTACACCACTGATAACCTTAGACCATTCAGAGTTAGAATTATTAACTATTACTCCCCTGTACCTTTTTTATAAAATACATTTTTTTCAAGATACTCCCTGGTTCACATATTCAAGATTGTAGCTTAGCATGCATCTTATCTGCACCCCTAATTGTATATACATATTTGGAAACAATTCCATGTATTTTAAAATAGCTAAAACTATTTACCCAGTTTATTATCCTCTGATGTACACATACCATTGCTTAAGAACCTGTGTTGTAAATCTTGTATTACAGCAAACACCACTGTCACTATAATAAGGCTGCAATCACACTATAGTAGCACATAAACATGCAAAATTGTGTGATTTTGTGAACTTTCACAAAAGGCACCAAAAATGTGTGTCGCCCTTGTGGTACCATACATTATTATTGACACCCTTATTGCTGCAAGCAAGATGCAGGTTTTGCATGAAAAGAAAAAAAAAACATATCCAAGAAAAAAAAAGTGGGCAAGCTTCTTTGCCACATTCAGCATGCACAGGGCAGCCTATTGAAATAAATGGTATTTTTCAGGGCAGATTTATTTAAGATGACAACAGCGAACAACTGTATGATTTGTGTTGAAACGTGTAGTCTCCATCAGAAGCCCATCTGACAGTGGGGTTGATTTACTAAGGGTAAATCCACTCTTCACTACAATTTCACTGCAAGTGCATTTGAAAGTGCAGTCGCTGTAGAAGATGGGGAAGATCTGAAATGAGGGGAAGCTCTGCTGAGTTTATCATCCAATCATGTGTAAGCAAAAATGCTGTTTTTTATTTTCCTTGCATGTCCCCCTCACATCTACAGCGACTGCACTTCCAAGTGTACTTGCAGTGCACAGTGGATTTGCCTTTAGTAAATAACTCCCAATGTGTCAGTACAGGAGCAAAAAAATGAAGACCGAGATAGTACTTTTTCACCCTATGACAGAAAGTGTCTGAACAAATCATTCATGGCAGAATCACCAGGCATTATTATAATGAAAGTTGCAGATTTCAAGATATGAAAATCACTTTTGCAACAAAAGTTAAAGTGCTTGTAAACCCTTTTTATTTTTTAAGTAACAAGCAAGTTATACTTACATGTTCCGTGCAATGGTTTTGCACAGAGCAGCCCTGATTTTCCCCTTCTTTAGTACCCCACCGGTGATCCTGGTCCCCCCCTGCCGAGTGCCCATCATAGCAAGCTTTTTGCTGTAGTGGCATTCATGCAGACTCCCTCCTGAGCCGGCTCTGTGTTTCCATAGACATACAGAGCATGTCTTGGCTCTGCCCCCCTCTTCCTCCTGGCTGTGATTGACATCAGTGGGAGCCAACAGCCTTCTAAAAGTCAGCAGCTATAAATACTGCAGCTGCTGACTTATAATAATATGGACACTTACCTGTCCAGAGTGCCCGCGATGTTGGCACCTGAAGCTGATCTGTCCCTCGGCTCTCCGGTGGAGGCACCACCATCTTCAGTAAGGGAATGAGGAAGTGAAGCCTTGCGGTTTCACAGCCTGGTTCCCTACTGCGCATGCGCGAGTCGCGCTGAACGATCCCACTGGGCCCTGCTGTCTTCTGGGACCTGTATGTCTCCCAGAAGACAGTGGGGGGGACAGAGGAGGTGCCAGACATGGCGTAGATATCCATGGATACTGCGACTATCTATGCCCGGAAGTGGGAGAAAATACCTGGATTAGACAGGTATCTGCTCCCCCCTTCCCCCTGAAAGGTGCCAAATGTGACATCGGAGGGGGGGGAGGATTCTGAAAAGCAGAAATTCCATTTTTGGGTGGAACTCCGCTTTAATGCAGAGAATGCATTAAGGTAAAAAAACATCAGCCTTTAGAACCACTTTAAGATATGTAGCATTCTATTTCTGGGCATAGCATAGGGATTGTGTTTTCAACACAACTTTTATGGCCCATTTTGAAAATTATTTTCCTTTTTAGAAAGGAAAATAATTTCAAGAGAAGCTAAAGTGAATATATGTATAGTTTTGTGTATGTTCTGCTTAAGGCCCTACTCTCACTATGATACATGTCGTCAAGCATTGTGCATATGTATTTTTTTTTTTTTTTGTTGTGTGTTGGCATGCTACACACATAGGACAAACCATTCATTTCAAAAGGTTACCCTCCATGCGGCAAATTAATTCTTACATCTTTTTTAGCAACAAGCTTCCTGTGTTTTGGTGCACTTGTCATGTATTTTTCTGCGCATGTCTGCTTGCTGCTTTTGGGGTGCCATTACCAATGAATGGCACCAAAATTATGACAGACTATTTTGAACATGTCATGCCCATGTGCTCAATCATGCAATTTTGCATGCATTCATAGGCTGCATTAGCATGAGTACAGCTTAAGACAAATATAATATACAGAGTGCAGTGTTCTCTGGTTAATTGAAATAAAGATAAACTGATATTCAAACCTGTTAGGTACATAAATATACAGTATGATGTTGTGGTCTCGGTGTTCATTGACAGAGTACTGCTTATGTACTTGTGTTATGCAGATCTGAAATGTGTTGTGCTGTACAGACACAAGTGGATGCAATCAGAATATCTAAACTCTTCTAGTGTCTATGGAAAAGCATGAAGTGCTTAAATACTTCACTGCTGCTTGACTAGTAAATGCTTTAAAATAATGTTTTGTGTTAGGAGGGACAAAGCGATTCACAAAAAACCCATTCCTATTAGTGCAGCTGAATTTATTTTCAGTACGTTTAAAGCCACACACGGAAGACAGATGTAATCCAGTCTAGATTTGTATTTCTTAAAAGAATTTTCGAGAAGTGTAAAATGAGCCAAAGAAAAGCACCTGCTTTGGTTTCTCACAATAGAATTTCTTGAAGGATTAACGTTCAGAGGCCAAGCTGCTAAGGTGATTTCTTGTGTTTAAGATGCATACAGAACACTGAATCCTTTCCCCCTACTTATCAAAGACATGTCACATCATACTGAAGCTCAAGAGACTGTATTTCTCATTTCATAGGCCATGGAACAGCTTTCACAAATTTGGTTGGCAGTTCTTTCCAAAGAATGCATGATCAAAGACAGATATTCAAAGCATTTTCTAAAAAATATTGTTATATTCATTGCATAATGTCTTGCTTCATTGTTGTAATGCATGGCCCAGATCAGATTTCTGCTGCTAAAAGTATGCTACCCTGCTCTTTTCTGTTATTTGTGTGTGTGTGATGCTTTAAGAATGTTCTTCTATGACGCATGTGGAGATTTGTGACCATATAAAAAGTTCCTTTACTGGACAACTTTTTTCTTCCCTTCTACAGTTTTACTCTTAAAAAAAAAAGCAAAATTCTTCAGTGTGTATTAAATTGGCTGCTTTTTGTTCTCCTGTTAAAAGTGAACCTCTTCAGCTTTTCAAAAGAATGCAAAATACATGGGTAATGAGCCAAACACACAGTAAATATAAAGGAGCTGTTCAACGTGCTACATCTGTACACCTATTCCCGATATTTATACAGCCCTGTGAGATAGCACAGGCAACCTGGAGACCTGACTTTTCTTTACTGGGGCTTTTACCTTTTTAAGAAGCTTATAAACCAGTTGGGTACTTGCACTACCTGTTTTTAAAAATGTTATTTTGTTTAATAAACACATACTTGCATGAATTTACATTTTGCCTGTTTTATTTTTTTATTTTTTAGAGTTTTATGAAGAATTCAAAAAGAAACACTAACTCATAGGTTACATTTCCTTTTGGTAACAGAAATAACAGCCAACAGGGTACATAGATTATAAGCATAGCATACCCACAACTTTTTTTTTCAGAATCAACATTAACTGCAAGTGTAAGCACTGTAGAAGCCTGTTAACAACATAAGATAGTAGACCTACAAGCAATAGGTTGGATTAGACTAAAAGAATAGTCGTTTGTGTCCGCTAGGGATAAGCCGAATACCCCCCCCCCCCCGGTTTGGTTTGCAGCAGAACATGCGAACAGGCAAAAAATTATTATTGCCATAAAAAGTGTTTGGAGACCTGGGTCCTGCCCCATGGGACATGTATCAATGCAAAAAAAAGTTTTAAAAACAGCCGTTTTTTCGGGAGCAGTGATTTTAATAATACCTAAAGTAAAACAATAAAAATTAAATTTTCCTTTAAATATCGTGCCTGATGGGGTGTCCTTAGTATGCCTGTAAAGTAGCGCATCTTTCCCATGTTTATAACAGTGCCACAGCAAAAGTACATTTCTAAAGGAAAAAAATTTAATTTAAAACTGCTTGCGGCTGTAATGTATTGTCAGATCCCAGCAATATAGATAAAAATACCAAAAATACCAAAAAAATGGTGTGGATGTTACAGGTCTGGTATGGATATTAAGGGGAACCTCGCACCCAATTTTTAAAAAAAATGGCATGGGAGTGCCCCAGGCACTATATACTCTGAACAGCAGTATATATACTATACGGTCTGCCCTATATACTCTGCAGAAAATTGGGCCTTAGGTGTTGGTGGTAACAGAACACTGTTACTCTTGTTGGGCACAGGAATGGGCCCTGCTGTGAAATATTATATCAAAAATTGTAATTGCATACCCCTGTTAAACAGGGGCAGAAAAATTGGGCCTTGGGTGGTGGTGGTAGTGCCCTAAAACAAAAATATTGTTGGAAGCTAGCATCATCAAGATTGAGGAGGAATAGGATAGTCAGCATAGGCAGTCTTCAAGGGGATCCCACATCCATAGCAAATTCAATCAGTTACATCAGCATCAGGTGCTTGATAGCTGCTGATCCAAGACTGATTCATTTTTATGAATGTAAGCAAGTAAAAGGCGCAAAAGACCGGAAAATCCCTATATTACCATCATGTGGGTGACAGAAGGTAATTATAACTAATATAGTCCATGAAAAGTCTATATAAGCAAAAGCAAACTCAATTTAAAAGTTAAAAGTCCACACAGATGGCTGCCTTCCAGGAAGAGCTGAAACCAAGCCCCAAAAATCTGCAGAAAAAACACAAGGAGAGGAGGCGCCTCTAAGTGCAGTATATAAACCAGATTTATTAAAAACACTGTGCAGAACACTCACATTTAGTAGAATTAAATAAAGCATGTAGTGTGGTTAAAATCCAAGGAGAGGGGAGTCCATCAGATCCATCACAAACATCGCTGCTTCCTGCTGTGCATTGGGCTGTGCTTAAAACACCGCTAGAGCCGGCCGCGGTGATGAAGTACTCCAAAGTGAGGCCTGGAACGCTGGTGGAAAGCAGGCGCGGGGCTGTGACGTCACTGGAATGCGACGCGTTTCATGAGCGTACGGGCTACGATGTCACGGTAGCCGCGCTCCTTCATCAAAGCTGATGAAGGAGCGCGGCTACCGTGACATCGTAGCCCGTACGCTCATGAAACGCGTCGCATTCCAGTGACGTCACAGCCCCGCGCCTACTTTCCACCAGCGTTCCAGGCCTCACTTTGGAGTACTTCATCACTGCGGCCGTCTCTAGCGGTGTTTTAAGCACAGCCCAACGCACAGCAGGAAGCAGCGATGTTTGTGATGGATCTGATGGACTCCCCTCTCCTTGGATTTTAACCACACTACATGCTTTATTTAATTCTACTAAATGTGAGTGTTCTGCACAGTGTTTTTAATAAATCTGTTTTTAATAAATCTGGTTTATATACTGCACTTAGAGGCGCCTCCTCTCCTTGTATTTTTATGAATGTGATCCTCTCAATGGAGTCTGTTGACAGGCGCACGCTTTGATCCCTTAGGCTCGATTCACACCTATGCATGTTGCTTTTGAGCGTTTTTGGAGGTTTTTTTTTCATGCTTGCCACGTTTTTGAGCAGCGTTTTTGCGGCGTTTTTGCTGCGTTTTTGCCGCGATTTGCGTTTTGCGGTTTTTTTTTTTTTACAGTTTTTTTTTACAGTCTAAAAAAAAAATTAAAAAAAAAAAACGGCAAAAACGCTGCAAAAACGCTGCAAAAACGCTGCAAAAACGCTGCAAAAACAGTGCACTTGCGTTTTTGATGCTTGTCCATTGGATTCTATTACATGCAAAACGCTGCATTTTGCATGAAAAAAAGTCCCTGACCCTTTCCAAAAATGCAGAGAAACAAAAAGGCATTGATGTGAACATGTTCCATAGGAACCCATGTTAAAAAATTCCCGTGCATTTCTGCAAAATGCAAAATGCACCAAAAAACGCGCTAGTGTGAATGGAGCCTTACAAACCCTCCAGCAGCACTGAATGTGTGTTCAGAAAGCACGCTGGATGCAGGACAGGCTAGTAGCCCAATTGCATATTGAGCAAGTTCTGACCAGTGGTCCATCTTCAAGACTAGGGATGGGCCGAACACCCCCCGGTTTGGTTCGCATCCAGAACATGCGAACGGACCAAAAGTTCACCCGAACATTCAAACACCGAGCCTATGGGACTTGAACGTGAGAAATCAAAAGTGCAAATTTTAAAGGCTAATATGCAAGTTATTGTCCTAAAAAGGGTTTGGGGACCCGGGTCCTGCCCCAGGGGACATGCATCAATGGAAAAGAAAGTTTTAAAAATGGACATTTTTTCGGGAGCAGTGATTTTAATGATGCTTAAAGTGAAAAAATAAAAGTGAAATATTCCTTTAAATATCATACCTGGGGGGTGTCGATAGAATGCCTGTAAAGTGGTGCATGTTTCCCGTGCTTAGAACAGTCCCTACACAAAATTACATTTCTAAAGGAATAAAAGTCATTTAAAACTGCTTGAGGCTTTAATGTAATGTCGGGTCCCAGCAATATGAATGAAAATCAGTGAGACAAATGGCATGGGTACCCCCCCAGACCATTACCAGGCCCTTTGGGTCTTGTATGGATATTAAGGGGAACCCCGCACCCGTATTAAAAAAAGAAAAGGCGTTGGGCCCCCAGGCCCTATTTACTCTGAACAGCAGTATACAGGCGGTGAAAACAAGAAAGGGACTGTACGTGTCTTCTTATGTAAAAATCTGTCTGTAATTTGGAACAGGTACATTTTGTAAGTGTAGCTCCAGCCAAAAAATCTATTTTAAAGCTTTTTGGAAAACATAGGGAATGGTTATGACCCCCGTAACATTTGTTTTGCTGTCTGTGCCCCTGTTCAGAAGATTTCACCTCACTTTCTGTCCCAATGACAATTGGATTTTGAAAATTTGGTGTTTTTAAGGGAAACAAGGATTGGTGATAAATCAGTGAATGAGACACCTTTTTCCCATATTAACTCTGACAGGAGACAATTTCTCTTCCTAGGGGTAGATTTCCTCTCACTTCCTGTTGTCTCCCTCCGTTTGTAAGTAGGAGTCGTTTGTAAGTCGGATTTTTGAAAATAGGGGACCGCCTGTATATACTATTCGGCTTGCCCTATACACTCTGCGGAAAATTGGGCCTTAGGTGTTGGTGGTACCAGAACACTGTAAGCCCTCACAGTTACTCTTGCTGGGCGCTGGAACGGGCCCTGCTGTGAAATATTATTTTAAGAATTGTAATTACATGCCCCTGTTGAACAGGGGCAGAAAAATTGGGCCTTAGGCGGTGGTGGTGGTGGCACAACACTGTAAAGCCTCAGATACTTTTGTTGAGCGCAGGAACAGGCACTGCTATGAAATATTAGATCAAAAATTGTAATTACATGCCCCTGTTACACAGGGGCAGAAAAATTGGGCCTTTGGTGGTGGTGCCACAACACTGTAACCCCTCACAGTTACTCTTGGTGGGCACAGGAATGGGCCCTGCTGTGAAATAGTAGATCAAAAATTGGAATTTCACCCCCCTGTTAAACAGGGGCAGAAAAATTGGGCCTTAGGCAGTGGTGGTGGTGCCACAACACTGCAACCCCTAACAGATACACTTGTTGAGCACAGGAACGAGCCCTGCTGTTAAATATTTGATCAAAAATTGTAATTACACACCCCTGTTAAACAGGGGCAGAAAAATCGGGCCTTAGGCAGTGGTGGTGGTGCCCAGAACCAAAAATGTTCTTAGAAGCTATCAACATGAACATTCAGGAGGAATAGGATAGTCACTCAGTATAACAGGATAGTCACTCAGCATCAGCATAGGCAGTCTTCAAGGGATCTCACATTCATAAAAAAAATTATTCGGTTACATCAGCATCAGGTGCTTGGTAGCTAGTGATCCAAGACTGATTCACATGATTCAATCACATGAGTCGGTGGACAGGCGCAGTCTGTGATCGGTTACAAAGCCTCCAGCGGCACTGAATGTGCGTTCTGAAAGAACGCTGGATGCAGGACAGGCCGGTAGCTCAATTGCATACTGTGCAAGCTCTGGCCAGTGATCCATCCTCAAGACCTGGTAACCCAGTGGATTTTCAGTTGGAAAGGTCTTCAAGTCTGATCTTGCCCCTAGTTATTCCTCCATGGTTGCTGGAACCGATCAGACCTTGGGGCTGCGGACTAAAAAAATGTCTGAACACATCGGTCAGACGGCCACCTTCTCCACTCCTTCTGTGACTGATCCAAGCCTCAGCAACACCTTGTCCATGAGAGGACCAGGAAATTGTAACCTCCCAGGCTCTGGAAATGCATTGCACAAACCTTTCTGGATGTTTCATCCTCTGCTCCCTCTGCGACGGCTGGATAAGTTCCGCCACCTTACCCTTGTAACGTGGATCAAGAAAGGTTGCCAGCCAGTACTGATCCCTCTCCTTGATACCACAAACCCGAGGGTCCTTTCACAGGCTTTGCAGGATCAGGAGGGCCATGCAGTGTAGGATTGCTGAGGCATTCGGTCTGGAGTCCTCTGGGTCACTAAGGATGACCTGATCTGCAGCCACCTCCTGCCAGCCATGTAAAAGTCCATGGGTTTCTGGGGCCTGAAAACAATCCCTTGAAGACTGCTGCTGATGCTGAGTGCCAAGCTCCACCTCCTTCCTATAAAATCCTCCTCTTTCTCCTCCTCCTCTTTCTGTGTGATAGGCAGGCCTGCAGGAATACTGTCTGGATAAAGGGGGCCTTGAGAGGTAAGGAAATCCTCCTTGTCCTCCCTCTGTTCTGCCTCAAGTGCCCTGTCCATTATTCCACGCAGCATGTGCTCCAACAGGTAGACAAGAGGGACAGTATCACTGATGCATGCACTGTCACTGCTCACCATTCTCATGGCCTCCTCAAATGGTGACAGGACAGTGCATGCATCTTTGATCATGAGCCACTGGCATGGTGAAAAAAAGCCAAGCTCCCCTGACCCTGTCCTGGTGCCATACTCACACATTTACTCATTGATGGCCCTCTGCTGCGTGTGCAGCTGCTGCAGCATTGCCAATGTTGAGTTCCACCTGGTGGGCATGTTACAGATGAGGCGGTTCTTGGGCAGGAAGCATTCCTTTTGGAGGTCAGCCAGCCGAGCACTGGCATTATATGACCGGTGGAAATGCCCACAGACTTTCCTGGCCTACCTCAGGAGATCCTGTAAGCCCGGGTACCTGCACAAGAACTGCTGCACTACCAAATTAAGGACATCAGCCAAACAGGGAACATGGGTCAAGTGTCCCCGTCGGAGGGCGAAGAGAGGAGGTTGGTGCCATTGTTGCAAACCACCATTCCTGCAGAAAGCTGGTGTGGCGTCAACCATCTCTGAGCCTGCCCCTGCAGAGCTGCCAGAATCTTTGCCCCAGTGTGGCTCCTGCCCCCTAAGCAGACCAACTCAAGCACCGCATGGCATCTTTTTGCCTGAGTGCTTGCACAGCCCCTAGAACGCCTACGGAGCACTGCTGGTTCCAAGGACAAATCTGCACAGGAAGAGGCCATAGAGGAAAAAGAAAAGGAGGGGGTGGAGGAGAGAGGTGTGGCAAAATCACCACTACCAGCATTTTGGAGGTATGGTGGCAGAACAAGCTCCAACAATACTGCACCCTGTCCTGCATCTTTCCCAGCTGCCAGCAGGGTTACCCAGTGCACCATGAAATAAAGGTAATGTCCCTGTCCATGCCTGCTGGACCATGAGTCAGCAGTAATATGCACCTTACCACTGACCGCCCTGTCCAACGAGGCCAAGACATTGCCTTCCACATGTCGGTAGAGAGCCGGAATGGCCTTCCTAGAAATAAATTGACGTTTGGGAACCTGCCACTGAGATACCACAAATTCCACAAATTCTCGAAAGGGGGCAGAGTCTACCAGCTGAAAAGGCAGCAGTTGGAGTGCTAGCAATTTAGCCAAACTAGCATTCAGCTGCTGAGCATGTGGATGGCTGGGACCAAATTTCTTTCGCCAGTTTAGCAACTGGGGTAGGGAAATTTGCGTGCTACAAACGGATGTTGGTGTACCGCTAGCAGATTGCCCACAAGTGCTTGGGACAACTAATTCTACACCTTCATTACTCTCAGTGCAGGTCTCTGAGAGGACTGAAGTTATAGTGGAGTTGGAGATCCCAGCTGATGAGGAGCAAGGAGAGATACGCCTTGTTCTTTGATGTGGGTCTTTTAAGTACTGTTGCCAAAGGACTGCATGGGAGCTCGACATATTTCTGGTCAAGCATGTGGTGCCGAAGCGGCTGCTCTTTTGGCCACGCTTGATACGCTTCAGACATACGTTGCAAACAGCAATGGTGTGATCTGCTGCACATGTCTCAAAAAAGGCCCACACCAAAGAACTTTTGGAAAAACGCATGGAGTCAGCAGTGCCCTGCACATGCGGAGCTCTGCAGTGTGATACAGTCAGTTGCCTGCCCTTAAGCTAGCCCCTGGAGGGCATCCTGCCTCATTGGAGATGTGCCTCCTCCTCCCCTCTTCTATCTGGCACCCACGTAGAGTCAGTGACCTCATCATCCCCTCCATCCTTGCCACTGGAGCAAACCTGGCAGTATGCTGCAGCTGGGGGAACATGACTTCCAGTTTCTTGTCCTTCTTGGGCACCCCCTCTCACTGGGCTCACGTTACTGCCTTCATCCTCAACCTGGGTACCATCATCAGAGCCTTCAAAACACTGCGCATCCTTCTGCAGCATGTACCCTACACTGTGGTCAAACAGTTCAGGGGACTCCTCAGGGCATGATTGTGGGGCTAGGGAAGGAGTGACTGATGACATTAAGCCGATGGAAGAGGCCGCTTTGGCAGCTGCATTGGCAGACAAAGTACCCTGAGCCTGGGTAACAGAGGATGAGGAGGATGAGGACGGCTTGGTCATCCACTCTAACAACTCTTTTGCATGTTGTGGCTCAACACGGCCACCTGCCGAAAAAAAGGACAAGCGTGCCCCACGGCCACGTGCTGAGGATACACTGTGTCCATGACCAGTACTGTTGGCTGTAGACACAGAGCCTGCTTGCCCTCTTTTAGTAGGTATAGGCTTGACAAGCCTGTGTGTATGTGTATGTATGTATGTGTATGTATATATATATATATATATATATATATATATATATAGTCTAGTCAAGCCTATACCTGACTGTAGGCCATTCCTGGAGTACGTGTTCAAAGACACTTTCAGGCAGGTGACTCAGTGAGATGCAGTTCATAAAATATATATCCACTGCATTGTAGTCCAGCCAAGCCTATACCTGACTGTAGGCCATTCCTAGGGTACGTGTTCAAAGACACTTTCAGGCAGGTGACTCAGTGAGCTGCAGTTCTTTTATATATATATATATATATATATATATATATATATATATATATATATATATATATATATATATATATATATATATATATATATATATATATATATATATATATATATATACACACACAAGCCTGTGTGTGTGTGTGTGTGTATGTGTGTGTATATATATATATATATATATATATATATATATATATATATATATATATATATATATGAAATACACTGCAGCTATCTGAATCAACTGCCTGGCTGAAGTAGATTAGAAATAGTACAGCAGCAATGGTCTGCAGTGAGATCTAGCTAACTGAATAAACTGCCTGCTCCCCAAGTAAATTAAATGACACATTCTCTCTCTCTCTATCTCTCTATAACGCCAGCAACACACTACACAAGGCCGATGTGCAGGTGGCCTTATATAGTGTTGGGCGTGTACTTAACTCCCTGAGCCATAATTGGCCAAAGGCACCCTGCCTTTGGCCACTTATGGCTCTGTTTGCTTACGGCACTGTGATTGACCAAAGTATGCAGGTCATAGTGCATGCTTTACCAATCATCAGCCAGCACAGCACTGTGATGATGCAGTGCTTTATGGGCCGTGACGCACCGCTCGAATTTGGCGCGAACGGCCCATAATGTTCGATCTTCATCGAACAGCCGATGTTCGAGTCAAACTCATGTTCGACTCGAACAGTCAGCCCATCCTTAGTCAAGACTAAGGATGGGCTTTATATTCGGGTCGAACATGAGTTCGACTCGAACATTGGCTGTTCGTCCGTTCGCCGAACAGCCAACAATTTGGGGTGTTCGCGGCAAATTCAAAAGCCGCTGAACACCCTGTAAAAGTCTATGGGAGAAATCAAAAGTGCTAATTTTAAAGGCTTATATGCATGGTATTGTCATAAAAAGCATTTGGGGACCTGGGTCCTGCCAAAGGGGACATGTATCAATGCAAAAAAAAGTTTTAAAAATGGCCATTTTTCGGGAGCAGTGATTTTATTAATGCTTAAAGTAAAACAATAAAAGTGAAATATTCCTTTAAAATTCATACCTGGGGGGTGTCTATAGCATGCCTGTAAAGGGGCGCATGTTTCCCGTGTTTAGAACAGTTTTTGACATTTCTAAAGGGAAAAAAGTCAAGTAAAACTACTATTGCTAGCACCGGCTATAATGAATTGACGGTCCGGCAATACACATAAAAGTTCATTGATAAAAACAGCATGGAATTTCCCCACAGGGGAACCCCGAATCAAAATTTAAAAAGAAATGGCGTGGGGGCCCCCTAATTTCCATATTGTCCCTTCAGGTCTGGTGTGGATATTAAGGGGAACCCCGCGCCAACATTTTTAAAAAATGGCGTGGGGGTCCCCCGCAAAATCCATACCAGACCCTTATCTGAGCACACAACCTGGCAGACTGCAGGAAAAGATGGGGGGATGAGAGAGCGCCCCCCCCTCCTGAACCGTACCAGGCCACATGCCCTCAACATTGGGAGGGTGCTTTGGGGTAGCCCTGCAAAGCATCTTGTCCCCATGTTGATAGATGAGAAAAGGGCCTCATCCCCACAACCCTTGCCCAGTGGTTGTGGAGGTCTGCGGGAGGGGGGCTTATCGGAATCTGGAAGCCCCCTTTAACAAGGGGACCCCCAGATCCCGCCCCCCATGTGAATTGGTAATGGCTACCATTTCACAAAAAAAGTGTCAAAAAAGGTCAAAAAACACAAGAGACGGTTTTTGACAAGTCCTTTATTCATTTCTTCTTCTTCCATCTTCTTTCTTTTGGTCTTTTTTCAGTGTTCTTCTTCTTCCTCCATCTTCTTCTCCATCTTCTTCCTCCGCTCTTCTCGTCCCGCATCTTCCTCCGGCTCCTTCTTTGCTCCGTCCGCACGATCCGCCTCAGTGGGAGTCTTCTGCATGTTGCGCTTCGGTTCTTCTGACACTTCTTATATAACAGAGGGCGGGGCCACCTGGTGACCCATTTGTACCCCAATACCAATTCACATGGGCGGTGGGATCTGGGGGTCCCCTTGTTAAAGGGGGCTTTCAGATTCCGATAAGCCCCCTGCCCGCAGACCCCCACAACCACCGGGCAAGGGTTGTGGGGATGAGGCCCTTCTCCCCATCAACATGGGGACAAGGTGCTTTGGGGGGCTACCCCAAAGCACCCTCCCAATGTTGAGGGCATGTGGCCTGGTAAGGTTCAGGAGGTGGGGGCGCTCTCTTGTCCCCCCTCTTTTCCTGCAGCCTGCCAGGTTGCATGCTCGGATAAGGATCTGGATCTTTTAAATTTTGGCACAGGGTTCCCCTTAAAATCCATACCAGACCCTTCAGATCTGGTATGGATTTTGAGGGGGACCCCCACGCCATTTTTTTTAATTTTGGCACAGGGTTCCCCTTAATATCCACACCAGACCTGAAGGGCCTGGTATGGAATTTAGGGGGACCCTCACGCATTTTTTATTTTTAATTTTGGTTCGGGGTTCCCCTGTGGGGAAATTCCATGCCGTTTTTATCAATGAACTTTTATGTGTATTGCCGGACCGACAATTCATTATAGCCGGCGCTACTTTTTTTTCCTTTAGAAATGTCATTTTGCTGTCAGACTGTTCTAAACATGGGAAATATGCGCCCCTTTACAGGCATACTAGAGACACCCCCCCAGGTACAAAATTTAAAGGAATATTACACTTTTATTGTTTCACTTTAAGCATTATTAAAATCACTGCTCCCGAAAAAACGTCCATTTATAAAACTTTTTTGCATTGATACATGTCCCCTGGGGCAGGACCCAGGTCCCCAAACACTTTTTATGAGAAAAACTTGCATATAAGCCTTTAAAATTAATACTTTTGATTATTCATGTTCGTGTACCATAGACTTTATGGTGTTCACGCGTTCAAACTAATTTTTGCCTGTTTGCCTGTTCTGGATCTGAACTGGGGGGTGTTCGGCTCATCCCTACTCAAGACCCAGTAACCTAGTGGATGCTCTGTTCAAAAGGTCTCCAAGTCTGCTCTTGCCCCTAGATATTCCTTCACCATGTAATGCAGATGCTGGCGATGGTTGCTTGAACCGATCAGACCTTTGCGACGAGAGCTGAAAAATTGTTTAAAGGCATTGGTCAACCGGTCACCTTCTCCACCGCTGACTGAACGAAGCCTCAGCAATATGTTGTCCAGCACCAAGAAATGGTAACCTTCCAGGGCCTGGAAATGTATTGCACAAACCTTTCTTCAAGGACTCCTGAAGATGTTTCATCCTCTGCTCCCTCTGCGAAGGAAGGATGAGTTCTGCAACCTTACCCTTGTAACGTGGATCAAGAAGGGTTGCCAGCCAGAAATGATCTCTCTCCTTGATGCCACGAATCCTATGGTCCTTTCGCAGGATTTGCAGAATCAGGGAGGCCATGCAGCGTAAATTTGCAGAGGCATTTGATTCTGAGTCCTCTAGGTCACTAAGGATCACATAATCCGTAATTACCTCCTCCCAGCCACGTAAAACTCCTTGGGTTTCTGGGGACTGAAAACAATCCTTTGAAGACTGCTGCTTAATGTTGTCCTCTACATCCATGCTGACACAATCCTCCTCCTCCTCTACTTCTTCCTATGTGTTTGGCCGGCCCACAGAAATGCTATCTGGATAAAGGGGGTCTTGAGAGGTAAGGAAGTCCTCCTCTTCCTCCCACTGTTCTGCCTCAAGTGCCCTGTCCATGATTCCACAAAGCATGTGCTCCAACAGGAAGACTAGAGGGACAGTGTCACTGATGCATGCATTTACGCTGCTCACTATCCTTGTGGCCTCCTCAAATGGTGACAGGACAGTGCATGCATTCTTGATCAGTAGCCACTGACGTGGCAAAAAGAAGCCAAGCTCCCATGACCCTGTCCTGGTGCCATACTCGCACGGGTACTCATTGATGGCCCTCTGCTGCATGTGCAGCTGCTGCAGCATTGTCAACGTTGAGTTCCACCTCGTGGGCATGTCACAAAAGAGGTGGTTGGTGGAAAGGTTGCATTCACTTTGAATGACAGCCAAGCACGGGCATTGTATGACCGGCGGAAATGACCACAGACTTTTCTGGCCTGCCTCAGGAGATACTGTAAGCCTGGGTACCTGCTCAAGAACCACTGCACCACCAAATTCAGGACGTGTGCCAAACATGGAACATGGGTCAAGTGTCCCTGTCAGAGGACGGAGAGGACAACCATTCCTGGCTGAAGCTGGTGTGGCATCAACCACCTTTGAGCCTGCCCCTGCAGAGCTGACAGAATCTCTGCCCCAGTGTGTCTTCTGTCCCCTAAGCAGACCAACTCAAGCACCACATGGCATCTTTTAGCCTGACTACTTGCTTAGCCAAATCTGCAGAAGAGGTCATAGAGGAAGAAGAGGAGGAGGGGGTGGAGGAGATAACTGTGGCAGAATCACCACTACTAGCATTTTGGAGGCATGGTGGTGGAACAAGCTCCAAAAACACTGAACCCTGTCCCTGCATCCTTCCCAGCTGCCAGCAGAGTTACCCAGTGCGCCGTGAAGGAAAGGTAACATCCCTGCCCATGCCTGCTGGACCATGAGTCAGCTGTAATATGAACCTTACTGCTGACCGCCCTGTCCAATGAGACCAAAACATTGTCTAATGGCGTAGCTTCATCTTGAACATCCAAGATGAAGCTACGCCATTAGACAGGGCGAAACGCGTTTATGTCACAACGCTGTCCTGTCCCAAGACATTGCAAATATGGAGTGAGCTGTAAACTGAGAGTGGAGAGAACATGATTGATTCGAGCTACGGCAGTGGCAGTGGCAATGATCGCTCGCGACAACCTGCAAGAAGTTGAACGGATACATGTACACATCAGCTGCCGCGGTAAAAGGTAGTGAAAAAACTTGTCTTCCCGCCATCCAACACTATCTGAGTGACAATGCATAAACCGCATACGGAAGTCGCCACTACACTACAGACAGCGCTGACTTAGAGCTGGGTGGTAATGTATTGCTAAACATGCTAAACGTTTGCTAAAACCACCAAAGTTCACTAGCTCGTCAATAAGATTGACTTATTACGTGCTCTCCTGACACATATCATTAAGTGATATTGATATTATGTCCAACATTTTGGTTTATTAAAGCAGAATATTAGTGAACTAGTCGCCAATGCGACCAATGATACCTCTAGCGTTTTTGAAGTGCATTGGAAAAGGATTGGACTCCTGAAATTATTTGAATGATTTGAAGCTTGTTACAGATAATTGCAGCCTGGATGGAATTTTCCTGTGGTTTTGCCTTTTTCTGTCCATTATTCTTCCAGCATTATCTAATGCCGCGTACACATGACTGTTTTTTCCATCGGAATGAACTCTGAAGGTTTTTCTGCCGGAGTTCCGCTGAAACTGTCTTGCGTACACACGATCACGCCAAAGTCCGACCATCTAGAATGCTGTGACGTACAAAACGCACAACGGGACTAGAAAAAGGAAGTTAAGTAGCGAGTAGCCAATAGCTGACGTCTCGTACTTGCTTCATAGCATGCGTCGTTTTTGGTTCGTTGGAACAGTATACAGGCGAGCGGTTTTCCTGATAGGAACTGATTCTGTCAGAAAGATTTGAAACATGTTCTATTTCTAGGTCCGTCAGAATTTTTGAAAAAAAAAGTCAGATGAGGCCCACACACGATTGGAATGTCCACTGAAAAGATTCCGTCGGACTTTTCCTGCAGGAAAGTCTGACCGTGTGTACGCAGCATAAGGGATGAATGTACTGTTTGAAATTGTCAGCCCAGGTAGTTTTCTTTACCAATAATGAACATACGATTTTTTTCTTGTTCATTTTTTCCTCGATGACAAGCACATTACTTACCTTCACCTTTCTCATCCCCACTCCATAGTTGAATTAGCCCATTGCTAACCACCTACCAATTGATTGAAACAGGGAACATATTTGATCCCATTCCATCAAATTTAAATGATGTTTAAAATGTAGTGACAATGGACTAAAGCAATACGTCCGGACTTGTTCAGTGGTAAATGTATTGTTTTATGTTTGTCCTGTATGTTCAATTTGTCAGTAGTAATCAATTCAATGTCTGATTGTAGTCAATCAGTTTTAAGGTACTGCACTTTAATAGTATGATCTTTTTTGATACATTATTTACAATTGGTATAGAAATAAAGTTTTCACAATTTGATCTACTCTATCTTGATCGATAATTTGTTGCCAATAGTAACACCTTTTAGCCCGTCCTGATCGGGCTAACCTTTTTTCTTTTTATATGCTATATGGTTACAGCAACAACACCTCAATGGGTGAATAATCTAACGCTGGTCATTTCATGTATCTGACCGTGTATTAGTGGTAAACTTGTTTGTTCCCCCTACCCCTTTCCCCGTTTTTTTTCATATTAAATTAATATAGCAATGATTTTACTTTGTTATATGGTTCTAGGTGTTTGAGGTACCTTTCTCACTGTTCCACATAGGGTAAAGAGGTTGGGTGTGGGCCCTCTAGCAAAGATAAATTGCAGAGAAAACACCCTTGCACTGGGGAGTCCTATAGACAGAAATATTCAAAAAGGACAAACCTTTGGGGAATGAAGGAGTGGGGATTTGAGGTTGTGGAGGTGACATACCTTTTAATTTGTAAAAAATCAATAATCTCAGATGAGAGCAGCTTTATGATTTTTCTGGAAGCATTCAAAATTTGGGATGTCATTAGGTGAAAAGTTTATTTTATGCTGTAGGCCACATGCTGTCCAAAGCTCTGCATATGGTATCTCTGTGTTTCATCAAATCCAAGGAAAAAAATACTATGGTTGGTAAAGGAAGAGGTGCGGAAGCTAGTTTTCTTCAATATTTGACAGAGTTTTAAGGATTGCTTGACAATGTGGTTGTCTGTGTGTTTGTGCTAAGAAGGTAGGGTTAATAACAAAATGTAATTTGCAATATAGGTGGACTCCTCTGTTTATAGGATTACCCAAAGTACGGTCCCACTAGCTCATCTATATTGTACAGGACCTTAAGGAATAAGTGCTAGACATAAAGTATGTTCTCATTACAAGCTGTGAACCCTTTAAGGGTCACTATGGGATTAACTGGCTAGGAGGAGTATTTGTAGCAGAGGGGGATTTTGTGGGATAACTGTTGAGCCATGGAGCTTAAAAATGATGCAGCTTCTAACAACGTCTTGTTATCTAACCCATTCAACTTATGCAATGCACATAATGCATTAATTAGAGGCATTATTCTTCAATTAAACGGCTCTGAAACCAACAACTCAAGCACCTCTTAAAGTAAACCCATATACCCATATTTACACCTGAAGAGACAGCTAAAATTATAAATTATTTGCCAAATGGCAAATCTCCTGGTCCAGACAAGTTCACTAGTAAATATTATAAATTGTTCCAGACTATTCTCAGCCCATTTCTTAATGTCCTATATCATAAAGTGGCCATGATGTTATCCTTTCCTCTGGAAATACTAAAGGCCTATAGCGTTATTATACTAAAACTGTGCAAGAAACCCACTTCAGGCTTTACCTTTCAACAGAGATCACACAAAATCCAACTTTTTGCGAATGTTATCTTTTTGTTGACCAACCCAACCTAATCAAAAGTTTCAATAGAAACTTTTCTATTGAAGGCTCATCAGATTTTTAAGGTCTTTAGTAATCCCTTATTCTTGACCTAGAAGTAGACCGGTTTGGAAAGAGCCAGTTGTAATCATCTCTTCTCTACACAGATATTTCCTATATGGATATCACTTTATCCTCCAAAACAAATCCATTAGTGGATCTGAATTATAAACCACTTATTGAAAAACTTTTGAAGGAAATGATGTGCCTGGGAAAATTTAACCTGTCAAATTTTATATCTGTTCAGGAACATTCCTATTCCTCTACCTTCAAAATATATGAACACTCTGAACACCTTATACAAATGCTTTTTATGGAATGATAAAAAAGCTAAAAAAGCCCATTCACATCTTATCAAACATAGAAGAGTTGGGGGCATAGGCTCTATCAATATCATTGGTTACTCTATCCCAGTCTGCCTTGACCAGCTTAAACATTGGTTCCAACCCACTCCAGATATTATGTTGCTTGATATCTATCAATCATTGGTCCCTGGAGAACACCTTTATCATTGGCTGTTGATGGACCTCTAAAGAGTGATATCTCTGAAATATTACCACCTTCAATTCAATTCTCCCTCATAGCCTGGAGAACTTTGTACTCTGCTTCCCAGGGACAAACTCAGGTTTTTTCTTCATATATTTCAGTATCTTTGTTGGAACTGATTAAACCAAATATTTCTAAAAGCCTGTGGACTCATAAGGGTATCTCAATAGTTTTAGATCTATATGACCGAACCACTCTAGTTAAGAGCTTTGATGCACTTGAGAATGAATTTGGCCTACCAACAACAGACTTTTTTTAAATACCTGCAAATAACTCATGCCCTTTGTAACTTCCCAGATATGACAAAGTATTCATCTTCCACCGCTTGGCAAGGCATATCCTTATTTTACTATATCTTACACGATAAACTAAGCTTTCACAAATCTTCACCTTTTGTACAGTGAGAAGCAGACCTCTCTACTCTATACACTAATACCCAATGGCATGGAGCCCTTTATACTGTCTATAAATCTTCAAATTGAATAGATCACTGGGAACTGATGCAAAGGATTTTTTTTTTTATGATCAAACTTCTTCTCTTCACAATCCTCTTTTTGCTGGAGAGAGAGTGGGTCCACAGGCTCATTGATGACTGTATTATGACATTATAAGCACCTAAATAGTTCTGGAGGAAATATTTTCAATTCATAGCAAATATTACTGGAATTCTATTATCACCTACCATGGCATTGGCAATATTAAATCTGGGAATAGACAGGTTCACCTCATATTTCCACACTATCATCATCCACATATGTTTAGCTGTTGGAACAACGAATACTAGTCACTGGAATTGGCAGTTAGCACCTAGTTCTTCCAAAACGATTTGTATATGAAACATTGTTAGTCACTAGATGAATAAATACCCACTATTTGTAAAAGCTTGACAACCTTGGATTAACTGGACAGATAAGATGTCAGACACCTTTCTCTGATCTTTCTGCTCTCCCTGTGTACTGCACTTTATAAGGATTTCTTATTCTTTCCCCTTTTCTTTTACCATCTCATATGGTTTGCTATATTTCATCTACTAAGCATTGTTTGTACTTCTTTGTACAAAACTTTAAAAAATATGATTGAAAAAAAAAAAAAAAAAAAGATGCAGCTGACTCTGAACTCCCTCCTAGCTGCAAAGCCCTGCAGATGAAGTTTGTTGTGCTCATATTACATTTTGCTACTGTTAAAGTTACTAGGTACTCCTTTTATGCTGTGAAATAAACTGAATTTTATCTACAATCCAAGCATAGTCTTACATTGTGATTTCAAAATACCCTAATTGATATTTGCATAATGACACTTTTAAGCACAATTGCACTATTATGTGCTATAATATTTTATCTCAAATATTTTCATGTTTTACCCACTTAATACTGAATAAATAAGCATTTGCGCACATTATTTATTCTTTCTATGATTTCTAGGATCCTTACCAGGACACTTGCTCATAAAGGGTCCCAGTTAAAGTATGTTTTCCATATTCACATATCCCCATGTAGCTGTTTTGAAAGTATGTCTTCTATTGTCACAATCAGGACCTAATCAGGACATGAGCTTAAAAAACAGTTTTCTATAAGCCTTATTTCATGAATATTTCTTCACATAATTTCTGTTATAAGGCAGTCAAATATAGTATTTCTAATATATCTGGAAAAACATGTATGTTTTTCAAGTAGAAAATGCTAATACTTGTTGCTCTCCACCTATTAAAATGAACATAGACCTCCTACACAACGGGTGGTGCTGTACTGTAATATACTACAATTTGTTATCTTCCAGATGTGACTTCAGATTTACAGATATTGTCACTTTTATATAGTATATGTAGTTGGTCTACTAAATCAAAATTGTACTGTATATTAAATTGTCAGACTAGTTTATATTAATCAGAAATATGTTTTTGCAGAATTGTGAGAAACTGGAAAATAATTTTGATGACATCAAACATACGACTCTTGGAGAGCGAGGAGCACTCAGAGAAGCAATGAGGTAAGTCTGGGTTGCCATGGCAGCAGTCATCCATGTGGTAAAGCAAAAGTCATTCTTCATTATTGGGGGAACAAATGAGTTCATTGCCACCATTCAGCTCTGTTCTCCAAGGTATTAATTTGTCACTGGATAGGTTTCCCTTGAGGCTCCACTTTGGTTTAAAGCTGCATAAATAATAAGCTTCACTGCGCTGTAAAAAAAACCTAAATGTTTAATTGGTTGCTTGAAATGCTTAGGGTTCCTGTGAATTATATTTATTCTATGAATGAATAGAAATTCTTATATTCCACAAGGAGCATAAATGGCACATACTGAATAATTTAGCTAAGCTTTGTATTTATTAAAAATAAAGGAAACTATTTCATAGAACTTTTCAGTATGTGTTTTTAAAAAAATATGTGTGCAAACTTTTTTGAGGGTTTTTAATTCTTTATAATAAAGTAGGTCTTAAGTTAGAATAATAGTTGTGCAGTCTTGTAGAATCTACTCTCTTTGGACCAGAAGTATTAGGACTGAGGTGACCATTTTAGCGTTCAGTACTTTTGGACAGGTGCAGTCACAACATAGGATTATCTAACAACTGTGTTTGAGTGAATTTCATCTATGGAGGAGGGCATAGTGGTTAGAATATCTTAAAGTACTAAAGCCACAGCAGTAAAATCAGTCTGGGAGAATGAAAACTCCTCCTACAAGCTTTAAGCAGGTACTGATACAAGTCACAAGAATGCGCTAACTGCTGATGAAAAAAGGTTTTTAGCAGTTTATATTTATTAAAACGTTTGCATTTCTATGTTCTGTGTACTGTGGGAGACCAGATATAGTGAATTCAGGGTTCTGGGTTTAGTAACACTTTAACCAATACCCACTTGTTGTTTTCACTCTGATCTTTGCGATGTTGAATAAATTAATATATATACTGTGTATGTATGTGTGTGTGTATGTATGTATATATTTTTTTTTTTATCTAGAGGTGGGCTTGGAGTTAACATAACTGTTATTAATTTTGCAAAAGGTTGCCATGATTCCTGTTTTTCTCTGTGTTCCTTGTATATTGTGATGAAAGAATTATGAAACTTTGGTTGTTGACAGTTTCTATCCTGTGTACATGGGATTTTATTTGCTTATTAGTGTTCGCCTGGCAGAGACAGCTCCCCTATCCCCCCCCCCGCTGCAAGCTAAATACACCTGAAAGCATGCTGCATTGTGCCTATCAACATAAATCCTCATATGTATGTTGATGGCTGTAGGGAAATGTTGATGTCTTCATGGAGTAGCACAGAAATAGGCTAAAAAAAGCCAAACTTAAAACATAATGTATCATTCACTTTTTTAAGTTATTAAACCAGGCATTTATCTAAACTGTAATTCATTTATTTTACCTCCTCCTTCCTGGTTAAAGTGATCCTCTTGTTAGACGTAAACTGTCCAAAACAAATTCCCTGTAAAAGTAGAGTGTGAATATCTACATTTCCTGCTTCTGATGACACCATCCTCTGAGGTCTCTTGGGATAGCCTGGTTCTCTGCAGTGCTAAAGAATTCCTCCCATCGGCCTTCACATCACCACAGAGGAACCATTGAGCGCAGAAGGGGCACAGAAGATTGACACTCCTGGATATGTTGGTTACCTAGGAGACTTCTGAGGATGATACATCCTCAAAAGAGCAACATTAGACAGTGCAAATAGCAGGGTAGGTAAGTATTTACAATCTTCTGCTGCAGTCAATTCTTTATGAAGAGTATAAAGTATTTTCCTATTGAAATACAATAACTGAACAGCATAACAGCAGCAACATGTTTACAGTATTTTCTATTATCTTCTAATCCAATAATCCAAAAGCAGTTAGTACGGTAATATTTTTCAAAAAGGATTTAAGAGTTCTGTTATTGACTGAACTGCATTCAGAAATAAATAAATAAAAAAAAAAAAAAAATATATATATATATATATATATATATATATATATATATATATATATATATATATATATATACCTTGTTTAGTATTATATTTGTTTGATGTATTGGCTTTGTTTGGTCGATAAATTGCATTTTTCTGCATTATTGAGTACTACTGATTCTCTCTTACTGAAACTTAGAATTAAAGTCAAACCTCCCATTACAATGGCACACTGGAAATTGGCTATTACTTTTGTTTAAATACTAATGTACATGTTGTGTTTAGTTTGTGCTGTTCCTAGCTCTGCTTGCATCCATTAGCCACTCTCAGGTCATCAATTATCAGTAGGAGTCCATTCAGTGACCCAGAAGGTAAGTTTTAAAAGTATGTTGTGTCATGTGGAATTTATTGAGTATTATTAATGACTGATTCTACAGGACTGACAAGTGCAGTTGTTTTAAAAGTGAAATCATTACTAGAAATAGATGACCATTCTTTTTTTGCACCTATTCGGTGTGAAAATTGCAGCAGTAACATGAAAACTATGGTAAATGTATTTGCAGTAAACATTTCCATTAGCTATCCCTTTCAGTTTAGAAAAACTGGATCTAATTTATTAATGCTACCACACAGGATTGTCGCCTTTAAGATGTAATCATACTCTGTCTATAATTGTTCTAATTCATGTCAGCTATCATTACCACTATATTTTTGTACTATACTATTAGTAACAAACAAGGTCAATGTGCTCTAAATTTACAAGTCTGTAGTGAATGCTATTTACATACATATGTGCACATCCCACATAATCAGTGGGTGTACAAATTACATAGGGACTATACAAAAAAATACCAATAAATGGGGGTAACACATTGATTTGGTGTAATTGCTTTTGTTAGCTGGTGGGCATAACTCCTAAAGGCTGTATTGCACTTACCTCTTGGTACACCAACATGTCCCAAGGCAAAATGATCATTTAGTATCTTTGATTGAACATGGATTAGTTGGTGGTGGCAGATAGAGATCAGGTTTAGCAAAGTGAAAAATAAACCGGCCATATTTGCCCAGTTCTCCCAACCGAATACCTGCCTTTTTAGAATGTAAATAAAATGGTAAATTCCATATTTGGTCAATTGCATCACCCAGGATCACAGAGTCTCTTACAGCAGCACTGAGGATTTCGTAACTAAAGCTGGCCATAGATGGATCAAAATTCAGCCAATTCAGTGGGGAATTTCAATCCATCTATGGGTAGGGTGGTTGTACAGAGGTAGATTTCTCTGTCAACTTCTGTACAACCAGTCTATTGGAAAATTGTTGCTCGATCATCAGTTGGTGGTACTGATGAGTGTATTCTGATGGCAGGGAAATCTCTCTGCTGTCAGAATATAATAGTTCTGGGGGAGGGACTGAGTGTGTGAATGGGGGAATGGATTCATTGTCTTTTGTTTAACATGCTGAACAAAAGCAAATTAATATTGTGTGGGCTGCCTTAGTGGTGGTAGTGTAGCAGGAACGTATTGTTGGTGTGGTGGGTCATTGTGATTAATGATGAACCTACATTGGTCAATGACATGATTAATAGTGGATTTACAGGGAGAGACACTATTTGCATTTTTTATTCTTGCAACTAAAATGTTTTCACAATGTGGGTGTTTTTATTTACTTTCAACTGTTTGTGGGAATGGGTAAGGAGTAATAATGCCTGAAATTCTCCTTACGCTATGACTACACACCACAAAACTATATTGCCCTGCTGCACAACCATCACTAAATGGCAGATTCCTGGTGTTTTGATGACATACAGCAGCCAGGGATCTGTCATTTGCTGTGATCCCACTGGTGTCACCATCAAGTGGTGGGTTGTTATGACGAATCTGCATCAATGAATGATGTGACTGATTGATTTACATCAGGGAACCTTGTTCAAATTTTTTAAAATAAGAATTTATTAATTTTTTGTTTGTTTTTTGACTGTGTCAGTGTGTTTATTTCCATTTAAAATTTTTGGGAATGAATAATAAGGTGTACTAATTTATGCCTGTACTTATTCCCCTGAGGGGAGATACACTTGCACTAAAAAGGTTTCTATAGGTGGCTTCCAAATTCTTATTAATCCCCCCCACAAACTCCGACATACTTTTTTTTGGGGACCAGATATGGGGAACAGGTCCTTGTACGGTACCAAACGTTGGATTTATCAACCCCTTGCAAAGTATTTTACCAATATTTAAAACCATGTGGCCTGGGGAATGAGAAAAAGGGTATATTAGTAAAATACGCCAACACTGAAAAATACTATTACATTTTGAAAACAAATATAAAATGAACATATTTCACATTATCCAGAGATGAAGATCCATCTTCAATAACATTGGCCTGCTATCCACCAATGTTAAAATCGCTGCCCAGTAGGGATGAGCCGAACACCCCCCGGTTCGGTTCGCATCAGAACATTCGAATGGACCGAAAGTTTGTGCAAACTTTCGAACCCTGTTAAAGTCTATTGGACTCGAACGTGAGAAATCAAAAGTGTGAATTTTAAAGGCTAATATGCAAGTTATTGTCCTAAAAAGGGTTTGGGGACCCAGGTCCTGCCCCAGGGGACATGTATCAATGCAAAAAAAAAGTTTTAAAAATTGACTTTTTTTGGGAGCAGTGATTTTAATGCTTAAAGTGAAAAAATAAAAATGAAATATTCCTTTAAATATCGTGCCTGGGGGGTGTCTATAGTATACCTGTAAAGTGGCGCGTGTTTCCCGTGTTTAAAACAGTCCCTGCTCAAAATGACATTTCTAAAGGAAAAAAAGTAATTTAAAACTGCTTGCGGCTTTAATGTCATGTCTGGTTCTGGCCATATGGATGAAAATCATTGAGAAACACCCCTAGCCCATTACTAGCCCCTTTGGGTCTTGTATGGATATTAAGGGGAACCCCGCACCCAAATAAAAAAAGGAAAGGCGTTGGGTCCCCAGGCCCTATATACTCTGAACAGCAGTATACAGGCGGTGCAAACAAGACAGGGACTGTAGGTTTTTTGTTAAGTAGAATCTGTTTGTAATTTTGAACTGGTACATTCTTTACGTGTAGCTCCAGCCAAAAAATCTATTTTTAAGCTTTTGGGAAAACATAGCGAAGGATTATCACCCTTGTAACATTTGTTTTGCAGTCTGTGCACCTGTTCAGAAGATTTCACCTCACTTTCTGTCCCAATGACAATTGGATTTTGAAAATTTGGGGTTTTTAGTGAAACAATGAACTCTTACAGGAGAGAATTTCCCTTCCCAGGGGTAGATTTCCTCTCACTTCCTGTTGTCCTGTTGTCTCCTTCCGTTTGCAAGTAGGAGTCATTTGTAAGTTGGATGTTTGAAAGTAGGGGCCTGCCCTATATACTCTGCAGAAATTTGGGCCTTAGGTGTTGCTGTTGCCACAACACTGTAAGCAGTTACTCTTGGTGGGCGCAGGAATGGGCCCTGCTGTTAAATATTAGATCAAGAATAGTAATTGCATGCCCCTGTTGAACAGGGTCAGAAAAATTGGGCCTTTGGTAGTGGACGGTGTGGTGGTGTTGCCACAACACTGTAAGGCCTCACAGTTATTCTTGGTGGGTGCAGGAACGGGCCCTGCTGTTAAATATTAGATCAAGAATTGTAATTACATGCCCCTGTTAAACAGGGGCTGAAAAATTGGGCCTAATGCACTGGTGCTGGTGCCACAACACTGCAACCCCTCACAGATACTCTAGTTGGAGCGCAGGAACTAGCCCTGCTGCAAAGTATTGCATCAAAAATTGTAATTACACACCCCTGTTAAACAAGGGCAGAAAAATTGGGCCTTAGCCACTGGTGGCAGTGCCCAGAACCAAAATGTTCTTACAAGCTAGCAGCATGAACATTGAGGAGGAAGAGGATTGTCACTCAGCATGACAGGATAGTCACTCAGCATCAGCATAGGCAGTCTTGAAGGGATCTTACATTAAAAAAAAATATTTGGTTATATCAGCATGAGGTGCTTGGTAGCTAGTGGTGATCCAAGACTGATTCATTTTTATGTAGGTCAGCTGATCGACCGATTCAGTGGACAGGTACATCCTGTGATTGGTTACAAAGCCTCCAGAAGCACTGAATGTGCGTTCTGAAAGAATGCTGGATGCAGGACAGGCCCGTAGCTCAATTGCATACTGTGCAAGCTCTGGCCAGTGATCCATCCTCCAGACCCAGTAACCCAGAGGATGTTCGGTGGGAAAGGTGTCCAAGTCTGATCTTGCCCCTAGGTATTCCTGCACCATGTACAACAGACGCTGGCGATGGTTGCTGAAACCGATCATACCTTGGGGGTGTGGACTAAAAAAATTACCTGAATGCATCAGTCAGATGGCCACCTTCTCCACCGCTCCTTCTGTGACTGACAGGAGCCTCAGCAACACGTTGTCCCGGAGGACCAGGAAATTGTAACCTCCCAGGCTCTGGAAACGCGTTGCACAAACCTTTCTGCAAGGCCTCCCAAAGAGGTTTCATCCTCTGCTCCCTCTGCAATGGCAAGATAAGGTCTGCAACCTTACCCTTGTAACGTGGATCAAGGAGGTTTGCAGGATCAGGGAGGCCATGCAGCGTAGGTTTGCTGAGGCATTTGGTCCAGAGTCCTCTGGGTCACTAAGGACGACGACATGATCCGCAGCCACCTCCTCCCAGCCACGTACAAGTCCATGGGTTTCTTCAGACTGTAAATGATCCCTTGAAGACTGCTGCTGATGCTGAGTGCTAGGCCCCACCTCCATGCTGACTCAGTCCTCCTCCTCGTCCATCTCCTGTGTGATCGGCGGGCATGCAGGAACACTGTCTGGATAAAGTGGGCCTTGAGAGGTAAGGAAGTCCTCCTCTTCCTGCCTCTGTTCTGCCATAAGTGCCCTATCCATTATTCCACGCAGCGTGTGCTCCAACAGGTGGACAAGAGGGACAGTGTCACTGATGCATGCACTGTCACTGCTCACCATCTTCGTGGCCTCCTCAAATGGTGACAGAACAGTGCATGCATCCCTGATCATGGCCCACTGGCATGGGGAAAAAAACAAGCTCCCCTGACCCTGTCGCACAGGTACTCATTGATGGCCCTCTGCTGTGTGTGCAGCCGCTGCAGCATGGCCAACATTGAGTTTCACCTGGTGGGCATGTCACAGATGAGGCGGTTCTTGGGCAGGTTAAATTCCTTTTTGAGGTCAGCCAGCTGAGAACTGGCATTATATGCCCGGCAGAAATGCACACAGACTTTCCTGGCCTGCCTCAGGACATCCTGTAAGTCTGGGTACCTGCCCAAGAACCGCTGCACCACCAAGTTAAGGACATGAGCTAAACAGGGCACATGGGTCAGTTGTCCCTGTCGGAAGGCGGAGAGGAGGTTGGTGCCATTGTCGCAAACCATCATTCCTGCCTTTAAACTGGCATGGCGTCAACCACCTCTGAGCCTGCCCCTGCAGAGCTGACAGAATCTCTGCCCCAGTGTGGCTCCTATCCCCCAAGCACACCAGCTCAAGCACCGCATGGCATCTTTTTGCCTGCGTGCTTGTGTAGCCCTTTGAACGCCTACGGAGCACCGCTGGTTCTGAGGACAAATCAGCACAGGAAGAGGCCATGGAGGAAGAAGAAGAGGAGGTGGTGGAGGAGAGAGGTGTGGCAGAATCACCACTAGTAGAATTTTGGAGGCGTGGTGGCAGAACAACCTCCAACACTACTGCACCCTGTCCTGCATCCTTCCCAGCTGCCAGCAGAGTCACCCAATGCGCAGTGAAGGAATAGGTAACATCCCTGTCCATGCCTGTTGGACCATGAGTCAGCAGTAATATGCACCTTACTGCTGACTGCCCTGTCCAGCGAGGCATGGACATTGCCTTCCACATGCCGGTAGAAAGTCAGAATCACCTTCCGTGAAAAAAAGTGGCTTTTGGGAACCTGCCACTGAGGTACCGCACATTCCACAAACTCACTGAAGGGGGCAAAGTTTACCAACTGAAAAGGCAGCAGTTGAAGTGCTAGCAATTTATCCAAGCTAGCATTCAACTGCTGGACATGTGGATGGCTGGGAGCAAACTTCTTTCACCGGTGGAGCAACTGGAGTAGGGAAAGCTGCCTGCTAGAATCAGACGTTGGTGTACTGATAGCAGGTTGTCTGCAAGTACTTGGCAGTGGCACACCTAATTCTACACCTTCATTCCTCTCAGTGTAGGTTTCTGAGAGGACTGAAGGTATAGTGTGGTTTGAGATCCCAGCTGATGAGGAGGAGCAAGGAGAGGTCTGCCTTGTTCTTTGATGTGGGTCTTTTAGGTAGTGTTGCCAACGGGCTGCATGGGAGCTCGACATATGTCTGATTAAGCATGTGGTGCCTAAGCACTTGCTGTCTAGTCCAGACATATGTTGCAAACAGCAACGGTGCGATCTGCTGCATACATCTCAAAAAAGGCCCAGACCAAAGAACCTTTGGAATAATGCAAAAAGTCACCAGCGCCCTGCACTTGCGGAGCTCTGTGGTGTGATCCAGTCGGTTGGCTGCCCTCAAGCTAGCCCCTGTAGGGCATTCTGCCTCATTGGAGATGTGCATCCTCCTCCTCCTACTCTCTCCTATCAGGCACCCATGTAGAGTCAGTGAACTCATCATCCCCTCTCTCCTCATCACTGGAGCAAACCTGGCAGTATGCTGCAGCTGGGGGAACATGACTGCCAGTTTCTTGTCATTCTTGGGCAACCCCTCTCTCTGGGTTCACGTTACTGCCTTCCTCAAGCTGGGTACCATCATCAGAACCTTCAAAATGCTGTGCATCCTCCTGTACCAGACACTGTGGTCGAACAGTTCGGGGGACTCCTCCGGTGGGGCTAGGGAAGAGTAACTGATGATAACCTCGAGTCCAAGGAATAGGCTGCTTTGGCACCTGCATTGGCAGCCAAGGTAGCCTGGGTGACAGAGCATGAGGAGGAAGAGGACGGCTTGGTCATCCACTCTACCAACTCCTCAGCATGTTGTGGCTCAACACGGCCAGCTGCCGAGAAAAAGGACAAGCATGCCCCACGGCCACGTGCTGATGGGGATGCACCGTGTCCATGACCAACACTGTTGCCTCTAGACACAGAGCCTGCTTGCCCTCTTTTATTGGCCTGTGACTGTCTGCCTCTCCTTGTTGGCCTTCCAGACATACTGTCTTTGTTGAATTGGAATAGGTACACAAGGAATGGCCTGCAGTGAGATGTAGCTGCACAAAGCTGGGATGTATATATATACTGATTATACTGCAGCTAGCTGAATCGCCTGCCTGCCTGAGGTATTATTAGAAAGAGAACAATTGTCTGCAGTTATATTTGGTTGCACACTGCGCACAGGATACAGTACACTGACTGAAAATACTGCAGCTGCCTGCCTGAGGTATTATTAGAAAGAGAACACCAGCAATTGTCTGCAGTTAGCTTTAGTTGCACACTGCACACAGGATACAGTACACTGACTGAAAATGCTGCAGCTGCCTGCCTGAGGTATTAATAGAAAGAGAACACCAGCAATTGTCTGCAGTTAGCTTTAGTTGCACACTGTGCACAGGATACAGTACACTAACTGAAAATACTGCAGCTGCCTGCCTGAGGTATTAATAAAATACTAAGGCAAATAGCTGATTCTCTGTTAATTGAGGTAATCTGGCACCTTTTAGAAACTCTTTTATCTTTTCTATACTTTCTATTTCCTGTTGATCCTTTTGTTGTATTGAATATAATGTCCCATAATAATTTTGGAACACTTTACCTATTTCTGCTGTTAAAATACCATCTCCCCGGTACTGTTCTGTATTTTTTTCATATAATTTGATGATTTTTTTCTTCTTCAGTATTCTTGCCAGGTGTTTCACCATTTTATTTCCATATAAATATCTTTATTTTGCAATTCTTTTAAAGGCCCTACTTGTCTCCTGATCCAGTAGGTCTTTTAGTTAATTCCTTTTTATCACTAGGGCCTGGAGCCACTCCTCGTCTCCCTTTTTTATGCCCGTGTTCTAATTCATGGATGTCTTTTATTAACACTTCCATTTTTTTTCTTTCCTTTTTTTCCTTTGATCCTATCTCTATCGGGATAGCCCTAATATGGGCTTTATGGGCCTCCCAAAGGGTAACCTTCATTATCTCCTTTGTATCATTTATTTTAAAATATTGTTCTAGTTCCTCTCTTATGTTCTCTTCCTCTTCTTTACCCTGTATTAGTTCTTCATTTAATCTCCATGAATTAGATTTTTTTGGGCTACTGGTATCTTTATTTCCATAGTCACCGGGAAATGATATTGTTATTTCAATATTCGTCTTAGTCACCAACTCTAATAATCTATGTTCGACCATTATATAGTTGATCCTTGAGTACGTCCTGTGCACAGGAGAATAGAATTTATAGTCCTGTGTCTTAGGATGCTGCTCTGGCAAGTGCTAATTTTAAAGGCTTATATGCAAGTTAGGGGACCTGGGTCCTGGGACAAGGTTTTTGGGGGCTACCCCAAAGCACCCTCCCAATGTTGAGGGCATGTGGCCTGGTACGGTTCAAGAGGGGGGGCGCTCTCTCGTCCCCCCTCTTTTCCTGCGGCCTGTCAGGTTGTGTGCTCGGATAAGGGTCTGGTATGGATTTTTGGGGGGACCCCACGCCATTTATTTAAATTTTGGCCGGGGCTCCCCTTAATATCCATACCAGACCTGAAGGGCCTGGTATGGAATTTAGGGGGACTCCCTACGTCATTTTTTTTTTTTTAATTTTGGTTCGGGGTTCCCCTGTGGGGAATTCCCATGCCATTATCATCAATAAACTTTTATGTGTATTGTCGGATCGGCAATTCAATAATAGCCACGAGTAGTTTTAAATGACTTTTTTTCCTTTGAAATGTCATTTTGCTGTCAGACTGTTCTAAACACAGGAAACATGTGCCTCTTTACAGGCATACTATAGACACCCCCCAGGTATGAAATTTAAAGGAATATTACACTTTTATTGTTTCACTTTAAGCATTATTAAAATCACTGCTCCTGAAAAAAGTCAGTTTTTAAAACTTTTTTTGCATTGATCCATGTCTCCTGGGGCAGGACCCAGGTCCCCAAACACTTTTTATGACAATACCATGCATATAAGCCTTTAAAATTAGCACTTTTGATTTCTCCCATAGACTTTTAAAGGGTAGATGAAAGGGGGGATTTTGCGAGCCACAATGTTATATTGCCTCATATGTGGAAATCACCTAGCTGCCCATGCAGAACACGTTTCATATGCCGTGCAATACAATGTATACAAAAGATACGCTGCGCTAAGGTGAAAATATCAATCTGGAGATTATTAATGCATATGAGATATACTGAAAATATTGCATAAGTGGCTTATCCAGCCACAGCAAGGCACAAAGGATATATATAAAAAAAACAAGTGATTTTAAAGTGCAATGTGTAAATGGTATACTAGATGTATACCATTAGAATGAGAGTAGCGATTACTAAACTACTAACTGTATATATAATGAATGAAAAAAATCATTTATGTAATCTGAGATTTACCGTGTAAAAAATATATAAATATATCACAGTGATAAGTGCAAAAATACAACAAAGTGCCAAGTGCCAAATCCAAGATGTGATACATGATTGTTATACGTGATTATTAAAGTCCAATTTATGAAAGTAATGCACATAAAGTCCATAAAAACAGTTCATAAAAAATCCAACGTGCGTGCATTAATCATAGTGCTTAGTGCTCAGAATGCCATGCTCAAGTGCCATCCAGTGACCCCCCGGGGACAGCCGCTCACCTCAGAGCGTGCAACTCAGCTGTGAGACTGAGTCTAAACATGCTTATGAGCCATCCCACGGCTCAGTGATGGCATCCAGCTACACAGTTTTCAGCAGCAACTCCACAGTTAGGAATAAAGGAAAAGAAAAACTGGATAGTGTGATATCGTTTATAAACATTTATTAGAATAAAAGCTCCCCACATTAGGGTACTCACATTTGCAAGTTGCGTGAGTGCACCAATCTGATAAAAGTCTCCAAAGTTTGCCTCAAAGTTTGCCTGTCAGGAGAGATAAGCTGTGCATCGCATCTCAGTGGAGTGAAAGGCTCCTTGATCCATCCTGGCCCTTCCCCTATGCGTGTTTGACACAGGGTCACGTGTCTTCATCAGGGATAAAGGGTGTTTCGCGGCTTTCAAATTTGCCACGAACACCCCAAATTGTTTGGAGATCTGGCGAACAGACAATGTTCGAGTTGAACATGAATTTTACTCGAACTCGAAGCTCATCCCTAGTGGTGACGCCTCGTATCCTAGCTCAAACCAAGCTGTTTGAAAATTTGACAACGGTTAGTGTTTAATTGAGCGCTGTTGACCACTTGTAGTTAGGTGGTCCACAACTGAGGATAAGAGGCTCTGTGTTATACTTGTGCACAACGGAAAATTTAGTTTAGTTTCGGTTCATTGTCATTCGTAAAATACATATTTTTTTCTGTTATATTCGTTGTGTTAAGTTAATTCGTTTTCAGATAATGCGTTATTTCTGTAGAGTGTCGATATTCGTTATACTGAATCTCGAATCATGACGATTTCATTCGTTATATCCACTATAATTTCTTTCGTATTAGTTATATTTATGTATGTATGTATGTATATATATTCATGATAATGATTCGTAGTTTGGAAAGTCGTTTGTTTATTGAATCTATTAACACACACAATGACAAATCTCTTCTCCTCTGCTCAAATACAATACAACACCCTTCTTACTCAGTTCTCAGGAATGCACTTTGCCAGTAATCCAGCACAAAATTAATCAGCTGATTGGACTGTAAGATTTACTTTGAGTTGACCTTTTGTTTCATTAGATGTTTAACGAACTACCAAATCATGTCAAATTCCTTCATTATATCCGCTATAATTTCTTTCAAATTAGTTGAAATTCGATATTTATGTATGTATATTGATTTGTGATAATGATTTGTAGTTTGGAAAGTCGTTTGTTAATTGAATCTATTAACACACACAATGACAATATCTCTTCTGCTCTGCTCAAATACAATACAACACCCTTCTTACTCAGTTCTCAGGAATGCACTTTGCTAGTAATCCAACCTCCAGCACAAAATTAATCAGCTGATTGGACTGTAAGATTTATTTGGAGTTGACTTTTTGTTTCATTAGAACGAATTACCAAATCATGTCGAATTCATTCGTTATATCCGCTATAATTTCTTTCGTATTAGTTGAAATTCGTCATTTTATTATTCAGACATTCGGATGCATCCTAATGTCCGAAAGATGCAAAATTCGGCCGAATTTTGATTCATTACGAAACGAATTGCACATGTCTACTCTGTGTGTTGTGGTTCAGGTGGAAGATTCTTTCATCACCCTTTTGTGATACTGTACACACATCAGAGGTGCCTTCCTCAACTGTAAATATAATTATTTTGACTTTGAAGGACTTTTATCTATTACTCAAATGTGCAGCATTATATATCTCTATTCAAGTTTTTATTGCAGTCTGTGTTTCCATCTGTGTGGATTCATTCTCTGTTTGTCCTGGTGATCATTGTCAACGAGACTAAAAATAGAGGAACTTATCTTCCTTTGGGAAGTTTTCCCTCAACTTCCATTTGGGAATGATAGTAAAATATCAGTAATGGGACACAGACAGCAAAAAATAAACTGACAGCGTTTTTTTAACCCTACCCTACCTTACTCAGTCCAAACTAAAAAAGTTGGTGTACACTTTAAAGAAGACATTTTCTTGTGTTCTAATGGTCTCCTTATTTCTCTCTGCATTGGATGTTTTGGGCTGACCATTAAACTGTTTTAGGAACTTTGATATCTATTAGACCCCTTTCACACTGGGGCGGTTTGCAGGCGGTATTGCGCTAAAAATACCGCCTGCAAACCGCCCCTAAACAGCCTCCGCTGTTTGTTCAGTGTGAAAGCCCGAGGCTTTCACACTGAAGCGGTGCGCAGGCAGGACGGTGAAAAAAGTCCTGCAAACCGCTTTTTTGGAGCGGTGAAGGAGCAGTGTATTCACTGCTCCTAAACTGCTCCTGCCCATTGAAATCAATGGGATAGCGCGGCTATACCGTGCTGTACGAGGGATTTTAACCCTTTTTCGGCTGCCAGCGGGGGTTAAAACCACACCGCTAGCGGGCGAATACCGCTGCAAGAACGACGGTACAGCAGCGCTAAAAATAGCGCTGTTGTACCGCCGACGCCCCCACTGCCCCAGTGTGAAAGGGGCCTTACTGTACACTTAGTCCATAGTAGTAGTAGACACTCAGTAGTGTTTTTGGTCCTTGCAGGCCAAGAGCAAAGGCCCTATATGGCAGGGATATGCAATTAGCGGACCTCCAGCTGTTGCAAAACTACAAGTCCCATCATGCCTCTGCCTCTGGGTGTCATGCTTGTGGCTGTCAGAGTCTTGCTATGCCTCATAGGATTTGTAATTCTACAACAGCTGGAGGTCCGCTAATTGCATATCCCTGCTATATGGTATATTACCGAAACAGCATTAGTTATCTCACTAGTCAAAAAAGACTCCAAAATCTTTCCAATAAGTTGACATGAAATACATTCTTTAGGCAATATAGAATGTAGTTGTTTTACTGGATAAATCTTGGGCAAAGTGTGTAATTTATTTAGCTGTATTTGCTACTAATTGCAGCCAGATCGTGGCAGAATCGTTTTTTCACATGAGCATATTTTCAGCTTAGTGAAAAAGCCTCTAAGCTTCTAAGTCATTAAAAAGAGACTATACATGAAGGCCAATAAACAATGTTTTGTACCATGCATTTCTGTATGGAATAGCAATAAGTATTAATACAAATAGTATTTATTATTAGCAATACTTGCAGTCAAATGGCTTTCAAATTAAACGTAAGAATTAAAAGATTATTTATGGGAACTCCATTAAAGTTTAGTGACTAATGACTAATGAAATGATCAGCACTTAGTGTAAGAGCAATGCAATGATTGCTATAAGAGAGCACTTTATAGGCATGCAAAATAATTTAAATGTCAAGGAGTTGTTCATTAAATATCTAAACATGACATTTCTGGGTGTGCTATTTTCTGTGCCATCTGAATTTCTTTACTGAAGCTTATTTTACAATAAGTACAATAAACAACCTGCAAGACATATTAAAAAGAAAAGCAGTAGGTAGACTATATGAGAGTTTGTTAGCTATACTTATTATATGAAAGATTATAGGAAAAATAACTGAATGCACAGAAAAATGTTTTTGCAGACTGATCAGGCAAACTGAACACTGTATGAACATAATCAAATAGCTGTAGGAGTGTATCTGTTGGATTTGAACCATTTTGCCTGTTAACAGATTACAGCTTCCTTCTCCTCCCCTACCTGCCTCTAGTTTGTACTTGATACAAGGTGGTAGAGATTTCCTGACTTATTGTGATGTACTGCATATAACAAACCTCATCTCCTCATGTGTATGCTAGGGGGAACTCGGAAGTTAATAGCTTGCTGTTCATGGGCAGGCTGTAAGCCTGTGCACATGCAATATGTGAATACAAACACCGATATATGGCATGCCTGTGTATGTAAACCATCGTTCATTGTTAACTCTAAACTTCTGATATTCTAAACATGTCGCTATGGATACTTTTGGGTACTGGAATTTTTTTGTTATTACAAACATGCATGCAATTTTAGGGCTTGGTATCTATTTACTTGACAGAACCCTATCTTTTATGTGTTACCAAAAATTGTTTTTTTTATTGTGTTTATGTGTATTAAAATTCATGTTAGCATATTTGCTAATTAGAATTGGTAAACAGTTACACAAATGTCGTGTGACAAAAAATTGCAAATGCCATCGTTTTATTCTATAGGGCCCCAATGTTCAAAAAATATGTAAGTATTTGGGGGTTTTAAATTTTCTAGCAAAAAAATGCTGAATTTTTGTTTGCATCCAGGGCACTTTTGTAATTTTTCAAAGTATTCCCAGATTCAGAATTTTTTAAATTTTAGTTTTGATCATATCCATTTATAGTTAATTACATCACTCTGAGCACCCAGCCCCTATCGTTACTTTTATTGGCTCAGAGAGGGAGACTTCATTTGTAGCTTTAGTAAATGACAGAAGCGGTTGGAAGGTTTTTTTTCTTTTGGTGGGTTGATGGGGGCCATTCACAGTGAATAACATGGATCTGCATTGCTGGACAATGAGATTGATGATGGATATTTGCTTTGGGACTTGTTTTAAGGATCTGTGCGTTTATTTATTTTTCACTTTTTTATGAATGAGTATGGGTACTACTTACTCATTCATATGGACAAGGCTGTATCTGGGGAATCCTTTATTGTTAAAGGGTGGTTTATGAGAATCACCCACCCACAGACCCCCACAACCAGCAGGCCAGGATTGTGGGAGAGAGGCCATTGTCCTCATCAACATGGGGACAATGTGCTTTGCCAGGAGGGTATAAGACCTGGTATGGTTTAGGAGAGGGAGTACATGGTCAGATAAGAGTCTAATGGGGATTTTGGGGGGACCTCAAGCTTTTTTCTTGTTTGCGTATTTATTTTTACATAGGGTTCCCCTTAAAACTCACACCAGACATTAAGGGCCTGGCATGAAAATTACACTGGGTCCTTATTAATATCCTCACCAGGCCCTTTTTAGGAGGGACCACACCAGTTTGTTTTTTTGTGCGGACTCCCCATTAAAATCTATATAAGACCTTCATGAAGGAAAATAGTCTGGTATAAATGAAGGGAATTCTTGGACATTTGTTTACAAACAGAATAAATGAATGGGAGATGTAATTTACAGGCAAAACAGATTTTTTTTTCTCTTTGTAAGGCCTCTTGCATGCTGCTGCCTGAAAACACTCAGCTTTCAAGTAAACAGGCTTTTGTTTTAACTGATCTAAATGCAGCCCATTACTTTCAATGTGCCTGTACATATAGGTACCTAACATGTGCTACACATTGATCAGTAAAAAATAAATACAGAAATCTGAGTTGCTGGTCATTCTTTTTGCATATATACATGCAACAGTGCACAAGTACTCACATATGCCACATTTCCTTTATTAAAATAAAGCTAGACTCATGTTTTTACTTATATGTGCATACGTGCAAATAGGAGCAAATAAGCACAAGTGATATACAGCCTAGCTTCACATTTTTTCTGTCAGGAATGTCTGATGCTAGTACATCAGTGCAGTGTGCAAGAGGCTTAAATGTCAGTTCTACTGCAGTAGGTTGTATACATTGTACAAATGCACCAATTCACAAACGGGTCCAGAGCATCCCCCAGGCATGTTATTTAAATGGTTTTACATTTTTAATGTTGCTCTTTAATTGCTGTTCCCTGCCAGATGTATTTTTTTTCTTGTTTTGGTATATATTCCTCAGGGCAGTGCCCAGCCCCCTATGCCATTTGTTAGACAATCACTTGCCTATTAGCCTAGAAAATGACCATTACTGGGTTTTTTTTAACGTAAGTTCATTCAGTGGGGTTTTCAGTTTTGACATAACTTCAGTAATGTTCGTCAAACTCTCCTCAAATCCATCCAAGGTATGTTGGGCTCATCCCTAGTCAGGAGGGCTAAAAAAATATTTAGGAAGTTTGGTATTTCTAATGAGTGAGAAGTTTGTATTTGATTCCAAAAGATTTGTGGTTCCAAATAAATATGGAAGTGATGGATGTAAGTTGGCGGGACAAGGACAGATAGTAAAGCAATTGTCAGTTTAAAAAGGAAATCTGGACAATAACAATTTTAATATTCAGTTTATCACCAAACCATGTGTGGAATAAAGGTACAGTTTCTGAAGATCTGTCCTAGTAGCTTCCCTTAAAAGTGTGTAGTCATATTGGCATAAGTCCCTAAGGTCATGTTTTGGTGTCAACATAAGTTAAACTTTTGAAGATCCCATGGAAAGGCAAGGATTGCTTAAGAGACTGTCACTTTTTTTGTGTTTTCATAGTGTTTGTGAGAATATAGCAGTAAAAAATATACAGTATCTCACAAAAGTGAGTACACTTCTCACATTTTTGTAAATATTTTCCGTTCAGCTAATTTTTATTGGTAAATAACAAGCATCTGTTACAAGCTTTTCAGTACAGGGTATTGTGTACATATAAAGCAGTATGCATCTTAACAAATTAGAATAACGATGACATAAGAGGGATAAAAGCTTACAAACATTAGATACTCTGTTAAGTAGTGCAGGATCCAGTAAAGCTGAGCATGCTAGCATTAAGAGGGACCAAGGTCCCTAATTTAGTCACAATATATCACTGGTGATTATATTCATGGGGTCGGTCTCGAAAAACAACCGAGACCAACTCATCAAATAAGAAAGAAAAAGAAACAGAGTATAACACCCAATGTTATCGGGGATAAGTAAGGGGGAAGTGAAAAAAGAAAGAAGAGCATAGAGGGAAGGGGAACAGAAAGGAAGAAGTGAGGGAGAGCTGAGGAGGGGTGGTGGGGCGGCCGAGTCGCGTGGGCACCGGCGTAGTTTCAAAAATCATATGTGGTTATTAGAACTATCTCAGGGTTCTAGTAGGCTCTTGTCTATATCTGGGGGCAAGAAGTGTTCTATCCACGGTTGCCAAGTTCTGAAGTGCTGTGGGACTTTATCTAGTATTGTTGCTTCAATTTTGCTGTGTATCATTGCCTGGGTAATCCTATTTTTCATTTCAATTATGCTAAGTGCAGGTGTCTTCCAAGCTTTAGCTATAGTTTGCTTGGCTGCTGTAAATAGGTGGAGAAGGAGACGGCGTTGGGCTCTGGTGTAGTCTTGCGGTATAAGGTTGAGTAGAGCTATAGTTGGATTAGGTTCTAGAGTAACTTGGTGGAGAGTAGAAGCCATCTGGAATGTTGTTGCCCAGAAACATTGCACTAGTGGACATGTCCACCAGATGTGGATGTGTGTTCCTTTATCTTTGCAAGCCCCGAAGCAAGTCTGGGGATATTCAGGTAGGAATTTGGCAATTCTAGATGGGACCAGGTACCATCGCATGAGCACCTTGTAGTTTGCTTCCGAGGCAACAACATTTTGGGATGAATTTTTCGTGTTAGTCCATATGGAGGTCCAGTCATTTGTTTCTAGGTCGATGTTTAAGTCTTTAGACCATTGCTGCGTGTAGGTGGGGAGATCTGAGGGTGGTGTCATGAGATGGGTATAAAGGCGAGAGATGATACCTGGTGCATGCGGGTCTGAATCGCACATATTCTCAAACTCAGTTAGGGTATCCAGCCCAGAACTAGATTTTACATTCGTTTTGACAAAATTAGCAATTTGGAGGTAACAAAAGCACTCTCTTGATGAAAGATGTGCTTGCGCTTGTATATCTGGAAAAGATTTTATAGTGTTACCACTGAATATGTCACATATACGAGTCAGACCAGCCTGGGCCCAGGTTTGGAACAAGGTTGGTTCAGTATATGCTGGGTAAAACTGCGGGTGGCCTAAAAAGTATAAAAGTGGAGAGTGTGAAGAGATCAATTTAAAGGGGATTCTCAATCTGTCCCAAAGTTTGAGGGTGCATTGTGTTATTGGGTTGGTTATAGTGCCACGTGCTGCTGGGGGGAGCCAAAGTAAATTGGTTACTGTAATTGGATGGAGATCTATGGCCTCAAGGCTGACCCAGAGCGGAGTTTCAGTCTTAGAATGATATAAAATAGACTGGGCCAGTCGGGCTGCGTGGTAATATTGTAAGAAGTTGGGTATACCAAGACCTCCATTAAGCTTATGGTGGAGTAATACCGGCCTAGCCACTCTAGGTTTAGTGGGGCCCCAAATGTATTTAAAAACTCGGTTTTGTATGGTCCTATGATAGTACGGGGAGATCGCTATCGGGAGTACCCTATATAGATACAGTAATTTCGGTAGCAAGGACATTTTCACAGCTGCCACTCGTCCAAGCCAGGAGACACATAAGGGCTGCCAGGAATTAAGCAAAGAAGTGAGTTGGGTTAGCATTGGGAGGTAATTGGAGTGGAATAAGTTCAGTGGGTCACTGGTCAATTTAATCCCCAGGTAGGATATTGATGTGGAGGACCAATTAAAAGAGTAGTTTTGGCGAAGTAACTCAAGATCAGTTTGTGGCAGTGACACATTGAGGGCCTTGGATTTCGTTTGGTTGACTTCTAACCCGAAGACCAGAGCAAACTTATCTAAAATAAGCATGAGGTTTGGTAAGGTTGTGTGTGGTGACGTAACAAACAATAATGCATCGTCTGCGAAAAGGCATAATTTATGTGTGGTAGAAGCTACCTCCAGACCTCGGACATCAGGGTTTGCTCTGATCAAGGCTGCCAGGGGTTCTATTACGAGAGCGAATAATAAGGAAGATAGGGGGCAACCCTGTCTGGTTCCACGAGAGATGGGGAAGTTATCTGAACGCAATCCTGAGTATTGTACGTATGCTTGTGGATGGTTATATAGGGCATTGATCCAACCAAGAAAATGTGGGCCGAAGCCCCAGCGTTGGAGGATATAAAGTAGATAGGGCCAGGAAACTGCATCAAAAGCTTTCCTTATGTCTAGGGAGAGGAGGTGCATCGGTATTTTACGTGATCGGGCTAAATGTTGCAGAAGAATTACACGTCTAACATTATCACTAGCTTGCCGCTTAGGTATAAAACCTACTTGGTCCTTGTGTATTAGACTACCAATAATCGGGTTAAGGCGTAAGGCTAAGATTTTGGCCAGGATCTTTATATCAACGTTTAACAGAGAAATTGGCCTAAAATTAGACCACACTGTATTGTCTGTGTTTGGTTTTGGAATCATAGAAATAAGTGCCGTCAATGTGTCATGACCAAAGAAATGCTGTCTGAGTAAAGCGTTAAATGTGTTAGTGAGGAGAGGGGCGAGTTCAGCCGCAAATTTTTTATAGTAGAGACTGGGGAGGCCGTCCGGGCCCGGACGTTTATGAGGTTTAAGTGTCTTAATGGCTGCTAAGACTTCCTCGACCATGATCGTGCCCTCCATAGACTCGCGACTAGCGTTGGATAGTGTAGGGATTGACAGATTGTGGAAAAGCTTTTCTGCTTGACGCAAGGGAAAAGCAGCTTTTGCTTCATAGAGTTTCGCCAATTGTTTACGGAACTCTGAGAGTACCTTGATCGGGTTACTAGTAACAATATCTTTAGTCAATCTGAGTCTGATGGGGACACGAACACGATCTGGTCAAGGAAGACGTAAGGCCAAAAAAAGTATCTGGTTTGTTGGCTTTGCTGTAGATTGTGTGATTGGATCTGCGTATAGCCTTATCAGCTGATTCAGCTAGATGGATGTCAAGTTTTAATTTAATTTTGTCCAGAATTCTTTTATGAGCTTCAGAGGGGGAGGATTGAAACTGCAGGAAACTCTGGTGATAGTCTGACTCGAGCTGCTGTTGTTTGCGGATTCTGTCCTTCTTGAGGTGCGATGCAACTGAGATACATGTGCCTCTGATCACTGGTTTGTGTGCCTCCCAGAGGAGCATGGGGGAGATATCTGGGGTGGTGTTGTGTAGTAGGTAGTCTTTGAGGGCAATTTGGATATCTAGACAATATGATTGGTTGGTTAAGAGTGCATCGTTCATGCACCATGTTCTATTTGTGGGTTGTGGTATCAAGGAAGATAATGTGGTGATCACGGCACAATGGTCCGTCCATGTGATTGGCTGGATATGGGATTGAAGTAGGATTGTTGCAGATGCTATGGAAATGAATATATGATCAATCCTGGAGAAGGATTTATGGGGGTGGGAGTAAAATGTAAAATTTTTCTTGATAGGGTTGCATTCTCTCCAAGTGTCTAGAAGAGAAGCCTTTAGTATTTGTCTACGAAATTGCACTGAGGGGGTATAGTGCTCAGGAGTATAGGGTGACTTACTACCTGCAAAAGGTGTGAGAAGGGGTTAGGGTTTGCATTAGGGGCATAATAGGAAACAAAGGTTGCCGTTATATCCTGTAGTAACCCCACCAGAATTAGATACCGACCCTCCGGGTCTTTTATTTCAGACTGTGGGGTGAATTGGGTGGTGTGGTGAAAAGCGAGCAGAACACCTCTATGTTTTGTTTCCGCTGAAGCGGTGAACTGTGGGTATTTAGAGCTAAAGAAGCCTGGGGTGTGACGTTTGGAAAAATGAATTTGCTGGAGGGCTACTTAGGGATGCAAACATTTGGAAAGCCATCACCCGCTTATGGGGTGAGTTCAGACCTTTAACATTTAAGGTTAGTATATTTAATGGGGCCATTGATGGGTGCAAGGGAGGACCATATCGGGTGACACGGGGCCCGCGCGAGCCGACCGACCAAGAAAAAGGGGGGGAGGAGTAGTAAAGTAAAGTGGGAAAAAGAAAAAAGAGGGGAAAGGAGGGGGAAGGATCGTGAGCGTAGGCCAATACACTGAGACACAGCCCATATAGGGAGGCTGCGGGTCAGTACTGCCCGACTGGGTAGTGCACCAACTCCGCGACCAGTAAACTAGTCAAAGAGCGAGTGCACTGTAAGAGAGGGGCGCAATGACTGCTCCCCGCCGCAAACGGAGATAACAACATCAATATAATTTGTAAGTTCTGCTTACATCAAAGTAATTCCAGTTAACCATAATAACTTAAGTAGGAATACGTTTAAGAAACGGGATATACATATCAGGAGGTAAGGGGAGTAGGAGAAGGGGGACTGGAGAGGAAGGGGAGGAGGGAGAGGGATGGAGGGGGAGGGAGTGGGGATGGGAAGAAGGAAGAGGTAAAGGAAAGGCGGGATGGGGAGGAGCTAGGGTGGGAGGAAGAGGGATGTTGGGAGGGGGAGGAGGGGGGATGGGGGAGAGGAGGGGGATGGGGAGGGGGGGAAGGGGATGGGGAGGGGGATGGGGAGGGGGGGAAGGGGATGGGGAGGGGGGGAGGGGGAGGAGGGGAGTGAGGAGGGGAATGGGGTGGGGGGGGCGGGAACGAATAAAGGGACTGGATGTGATGAATTACATCAAGTGTGGAGTAAAACTCAAAACCGATAGTCTAAACTGTGCTAACATTCCATCGTTTAGAAAAAGGGGTGTGAGCAGCAAAGACCGTGAAGCTAGTCAGATATGTTATACAGGTACCTACTTAAAGTAGAGTAAAGATATACACCTTACTATCACATGTGTGAGTTTGCAGAACAATACCATAATGAACAATAAAACAATAAAACAATAGTAAAACAACTGAACCTGAGAGGGCCCAAAGGGGCCTAGATGCCCTGGAGATTAATGTTCAGGACGTGAAGAAAACCTGACAAGCTGTAGCCGTCGAACAGGTCTCGGCTGTTGCCAAGTCTACTTGGTGATATCAGAAGTCAGTTCCTGCGAATACCACCGAGGACCTGTGTGCAAAAGAGAAAATAGACAAAAGGCAGCTTGCAAGTTATCAACGTAGTGCTTGGGATTTCGGGCTTGGGTGATAGCTTCCAGATGATCAGGCCGGGGTTCCTTTCCGGATTGAAGCGGGATCAGGAGTGCTTCGTTTCAGGGTCATGGCATATGGGTGGGAGGCTGATCGAGCCGGTGTGCGAGGAAGAGATGTTTCCGACTAATGTGCCGGTGGTGTCAGGTGGAGCGATTCCAGGAGCCTTTGTAGTGATTCCGGCGTGGTACAGGTATGCTGTTGTCCCAGGTGGGAGAATTGTAGGGCAAACGGGAACCGTCACGTGTACTTGAGCTGGTGCTGTTGTAAGATTTGCAGCTGGGGTTTCATGGCACAGCGTTTTGCGATTGTGAGGGGTGCTAAATCAGAGAACAGCTGGTACGTGTGGTTCTGAAACTGTAAAGAGTTCTTGTTGCGGGCTGCTGTTAGCAGCTGTTCCTTCGTGTGGAAAAAATGCAGCTTAACAATAATGTCACATGGCGGGCCATCAGCCTGGCGTCGAGTAAGTGCCCTGTGGATTCTATCAAACTCAAGACGTTCGATAGGTATGGGGGGTGATAGTTCCTGGAACAAAGCGGTGGTAAAAGATTGTATATCGTCGATCGACTCTAGTATACCACGGAGGCGCAGATTGGATTTGCGAGATCGATTTTCTGCATCCTCTAAACGAGAAAGTAACATAGAATTCTCCTCACGAAGAGCCATTTGTTCTTGAGCCTGCTCCTGAATAGTTAACTCCATGTCATCAACCCTGGTTTCTAAGTCTGCTGTGCGCTGACCTAGTTTGCGAATTTCACGTGTCAGACTGCTAGTGATCTGGTCAGATGTCGTTTTTAGAGCTTTATGTAGCATTGATTCCATAAGTCTGATAAACGCTGCTTGTGACATACCAGGCTGTGAGATGGGAGGAGAATCACCTAAATTAGGGTGCATGTCACTGTCTTCCTCGCTATCTAGTATGTCTGAGCGGGCGGGAGAGGATGCAGACTGTTCTGCTAGGGCTCGGGCCTTCGCCGCCATCTTGGAGGAGGCGCGGGCTAATGCTTTTTTGATAGGTTTCGGCTTTGTTTTGCCTCTGTGCCCCGTTAGAACCATACCGGAGGGTGCTCTGACTTACGTGGAAGCGATCCCTGAAGAAGGAAGCTGGAAGGATGGTTCAGTCGTCCGTACGGGTTCCGAGTGTGCGGCAGGGAGTGCGGAGCTCTACAGTTAAGCATCTGCCATGTCGAGCCTCGCACATGCGCCCTTTTGTAAATATTTTATTATATCTTTTTTATGTTACAACACTGAAGAAATGACACTTTGCTACAATGTAAAGTAGTGAGTGTACAGCATGTATAACAGTGTACATTTGCTGTCCCCTCAAAATAACTCAACACACAGCCATTAATGTCTAAATGGCTGGCAACAAAAGTGAGTACACCCCTAAATGAAAATGTCCAAAATGGGCCCAAAGTGTGAATATTTTGTGTGGCCACCATTATTTTCCAGCACTGCCTAACCCTCTTGGGCATGCAGTTCACCAGAGCTTCACATGTTGCCACTGGAGTCCTCTTCCATTCCTCCATGACGACATCATAGAGCTGGTGGATATTAGAGACCTTGCGCTCCTCCACCTTCCTTCCTTCTGTTTGAGGATGCCCCACAGATGCTCAATAGGGTTTAGGTCTGGAGACATGCTTGGCCAGTCCACCACTTTTACCCTCAGCTTCTTTAGCAAGACAGTGGTCATCTTGTAGGTGTGTTTGGGGTTGTTATTATGTTGGAATACTGCCCTGCAGCCCAGTCTCTGAAGGGAGGGGATCATGCTCTGCTTCAGTATGTCACAATACAAGTTGGCATTCATGGTTCCCTCAATGAACTGTAGCTCCTTAGTGCCGGCAGCACTCATGCAGCCCCAGACCATAAAACTCCCACCACCATGCTTGAATGTAGGAAGACACACTTGTCTTTGTACTCCTCACCTGGTTGCCGCCACACACTCTTGACACTATCTGAATCAAATACGTTTATCTTGGTCTCATCAGACCACAGGACATGGTTCCATTAATCCATGTCCTTAGTTTGCTTGTCTTCAGCAAACTGTTTGTGAGCTTTCTTGTGCATCATCTTTAGAAGAGGCTTCCTTCTAGGACAACAGCCATGCAGACCAATTTGATGCAGTGTGCGGCGTATGGTCTGAGCACTGACAGGCTGACCACCCACCCCTTCAACCTCTGCAGCAATGCTGACAGCACTCATACATCTATTTCCCAAAGACAACCTCTGGATATGACACTGAACACGTGCACTCAACTTCTTTGGTCTACATGGCGAGACCTGTATGGAACCTGTCCTGTTAAACCACTGTATGATCTTGGCCACCATACTGCAGCTCAGTTTCAGGGTCTTGGTAAACTTCTTATAGCCTAGGCCATTTTTATGTAGAGTAACAATTCTTTTTTTCAGATCCTCAGAGAGTCCTTTGCCATGAGGTGCCATGTTGAACTTCCAGTGACCAGTATGAGAGAGTGAGAGCGATAACACCAAATTTAACACACCTGATCCCCATTTACACCTTAGACCTTGTAACACTGATTCACATGACACCAGGGAGGGAAAATGGCTAATTGGGCCCAATTTGGACATTTTCACTTAGAGGTGTACTCACTTTTGTTGCCAGCGGTTTAGACATTAATGGCTGTGTAATGAGTTATTTTGAGGGGACAGCAAATTTACACTGTTATACAAGCTGTACACTCACTACTTTACATTTTAGCAAAGTGTCATTTATTCAGTGTTGTCACATTAAATTATAGAATAAAATATTTACAAAAATGTGAGGGGTGTACTCACTTTTGTGAGATACCAACCAATTTTAAAAGAGCATGGGGAAACTTCTGGTTCCGGCGCCGCATGGAGTAGCTGCTCTTCCCATCAGCTCCCGCAGCTCGACTCCAAAATCTGCCTATAAAACCGGCAAACCCGCTAAAAACACCGGCACCCACCCCACGCCATCTCCGGTCACAGGATGGACCGGTTCGTAGAAAAAACCGGCTCACGATCGTACGCGGCCGCGGCGGCGCGGACCCCACAGCCGCAAATCGAGGCCCCGGCTTCGGCCTACACGGAGCCTCCCACAGAGCCAGAGCCTGACATGGAGGTAAGCGGCACTGTGGCCCCCTCCCCATCTGCTGATGCAACTACACAGCCCACAAATACAACCAGCTCATCCAGTACAGAAAGGATAGCACAGGCTGTGGAAGCTCTCCTCTCCCCAATGATAACAGCCTCGGTGGAGAAGGCTGTCAGCGCAGGCATGCAACAGCTCCAGGCCCAGCTAGGGGAACATGCCTCCAGGCTGAATAAAACTGAGCACCGCATAGCCAATATCGAGGAAGAATTATACCACTCACAATCCACAATGAAGGCCCAAGATAAAACCAACAAATATATTCTTGAAAAGCTGGACGATTTGGAAAATAGATCTAGAAGGAACAATTTGCGATTTGTGGGCGTCCCAGAATCGCTGCAACACTCAGCCCTCACGGATCTTTGCGCTAGACGCATTCCTGAAGTACTGGGCCTACCAGGTCCCTGCACAGCGGTTTAGACATAGAACGGGCACACCGCATGGGAACCTTCAACTCGGATCGCAAATCGCCCTGTCCCATAATCGCAAAATACCTCAACTACTCGGATAAAGCTTACATCTTGCAAAAATTCAGGCAATCTAGATCTCTTCAAATCGACGGCATGAAAATCCTGATTTTCGCAGATTACTCTATCGAAGTGTCCCAGAAGAGAAAAGCCTTTCAACAAGTCTGCTCGGAGCTGCACCGTCAACAACTCAAATTCACTTTGGCTTTTCCAGCTACCCTCCGACTTAAAGCCCCAAATGGCGACCAACTCTCCTTCCAGGACCCAAAAGAAGCTGAGGCCTTCCTACGATCACTACACTCAGGCCCCAACCTCAGCCCCTCTCCTAGAGCGGCTCCTGTCAACCGTACTCTAGACCAAAGGAGCCCACGCAAAGACTCTCCAAAACGGTTCAGAGCTTCGGCACCGGACCAACACCGCTCCACACCTTACTGAGGACCACAAGCACGGACCCACACTGATACTCCATACCGCCTCGCCCCTACGGCTACGGTGGCCTAACTCTTAACGGGATATCCCAACCAAGAGACGAAGTTACAAATTTTTTTTTTTTTTCTTTTTTTTCTTTAAGTACCCTCTCAAGCTTGTTCTCTCTCCCTCACCAGGCAAATCAGCTACTGGTAGGCCAAGCAGTTTCTCTTATGTTTTTCTTTTACATACTGTTTGCACCTTACTAACTGGTAAATTTGATTTTGTTACAACTAAGATGATGACTCTCTCCCCTGGCTCTCCTGTGTAACAAACTCCTCCGTCAACTATTGTACAACCCAAGCTGCCATTGCTCTTCACCCCCTTAAACACGGGTTCTCAAATACAGCAGCAATCTGGTTCTTGCGATGGGAGTTGGCGTACACAGTCGACTCCATGCGGAAGAAAGCGAAGTTTATTGATTATGTTTTATTGTTTCTCTTCTCTACCCCCCTCCTTTCACACCCCTCCCTATACTACGCACCCCCATCTTATGGTACACACGCCCTTAGCGGCTACACAAACCCTCGTCCAAACAAAATAATCCCCTCCAGAACCCAGCCTACTTTCACACCACACCACCACCTACTAACAGGTGAAAATCATACAATATCTTCACATACCCTCATAGCGACCCCTCCTATATGAAACTAGTCTCCTGGAATGTTAAAGGGCTTCGTTCACCCAATAAGAGAATGAAAATCCTCCGTCACCTTAAAAGACTCAAAACCGACATTGCCCTACTCCAAGAAACCCACCTCTCCACCTCTGACTTCCACCGAATGAAAAAATTATGGGTAGGCACAGTACTAGGCTCAGATTCCAATAAACATAAAGCAGGAGTCCTAATACTCATTCACAAAAACCTGCCATGTGAGGTCCTATCTACTAAAGCTGATACACAGGGCCGCCTTATCTCAGCCCACATCAAATTAGGAACCAAGGACATGATAATCTCAAACATCTATGCCCCCAACAACCCCACAAAACAATTTTATAGTGAACTCTCGTCATGGCTCCTTAGCAACCCGACTCTCCCGCATATAGCCGGCGGAGACTTTAACTCCACAGCTCACCCGATAGACGACAGATCCACTTCTAAACGCACATTCCACCATTCAGACCTCGATTCACAAACTTTACTAGCCTCAACAATGGAATCCCTTCATCTTCGCGACATTTGGCGACTCCGGCACCCAGCTGACAGAGATTTTACTTTTTACTCCAATCCTCACAACGTCTTCACCAGAATTGACTATCTCTTCTGCTCAGACGACCTCCTACCACTGATATCCGACGCCGACATCCACGACATTGCCATATCCGACCATGCACCAATCTTGACCACGATTGACAACCTTGATTTATACCCGAATCCTAAAATATGGCGTTTCCCCTCTTATCTACACAACAACTCTGACTTCCGACAATACATGGAAAATGTCTGGTCAGAATACACTTTGAACAATGCTGAACACTCCGACAACCCCAATTTATTCTGGGAAGCTGGCAAAGCATTCCTCAGAGGACGCATAATCTCCTATGCAGCATCCTTTAAAAGAAACGCACTTAAAAATTACAAACAAGCCAGCTCCCGACTGCACCTAGCCCAAAGATCACTATACATAAACAACTCCAGTGATAACAGGAAGGCATGGCAATCAGCAAAACAATCCTTTGATACATGAGCCGAAACTCTAGAACAAACAAAAAAAGCCTACATGGAGGCCACCCTCCACAAATTCGGCAACAAGGCAGGTAAACTCCTCGCCAATTTGTGTAGGGGACCCTATCGTCCGACACACATCTCATCTCTCCGTGACTCTCTGGGTAACATAAAAACCACCCAAAAAGACATAAATAAAACCATGCTACAATACTACTCATCCCTATACGGACCAGATCCCATAAACCCTGCGACAGCACAATCCTTTCTTGAAAAGGTAACCCTTTCTCAAGTATCACCCTCACAGTTAGAAGTTCTAAATGCCCCAATATCCCTCCATGAAATATCCACTACAATTAAAAACCTAGCTCCTTCGAAAGCCCCAGGTCCTGATGGATTCACGGGAGAATTCTACAAGTCCCTACAACCACTCCTAGAACCCACACTTTATGAAGTATATCAACATATATGGTCAGGGGGAACATACCTACCCACGGGCAACCAAGCCACTATCAAATTACTAGCCAAAAAAGGCAAAGACCCCCAAGAACCAGGCTCATATAGGCCAATCTCACTTCTAAATCTGGATGCCAAAATCCTTTCCAAAATTATTGCCACAAGATTAGCAGACATCATACCCTCTCTGATACACCCTGCCCAATCAGGGTTCGTGAAAGGCAGAACTGCCACCATGAACATCAGGAAGGTAATGATGGCCCTGGAGCATGCCAAATTCAACTCAGAGGGAAAATACGCTATCATCACCCTAGACGCGGAGAAAGCCTTCGATAACGTCAGCTTCGAATGGCTTTCCCTGGTCATGAACAAAACGGGATTCTCCGGCCCCTTCACCCATCTTATAAACACCATGTACACCGCCCCAACTGCTAGACTGGTGGCGGCAGGCCTCTTATCAGAGGAATTCCGCCTACACAAAGGAACTCGGCAGGGTTGCCCCCTATCACCACTCCTCTTTAACATTGCATTAGAACCACTATCTAGGTATTTAACACACGTAGCCCCACTAAACGGCATCCCCATCGGCAAACAGGAGCTTCGCACCTCACTTTTTGCGGACGATGTCCTTATATTCACAGCAAACCCCTCCTCAGACATGCTCACAATTAAGCTAATCTTTGACCAATTTCGATTATGCTCGGGCCTCCGCATAAACTACAACAAAAGTGAAATCCTCCCCCTAGGCACCGTATCCAACCCTCCTTGGACACAGAATTCCATATTCTCGATAGCACGATCCCATATCACCTACTTAGGCATAAGAATAGGAAAACTACCCTCCTCTCTCTATCACCTCAATTACCCACCTTTACTCAAAAAAATCTCTCAAGAACTAACAAACTGGATGGATCTGCCTCTTTCGCTACTGGGAAGATGTCATCTCGTGAAAATGGTCAGCTTCGCCCGCCTACTTTATCCACTACAAACCATTCCATTACTCTTGCACCACAAAGACACAAAAATTCTAAACGAGGCAATATCCAAATTTTTATGGCGAAATAGGCGACCACGGATTGCATTCACTAAACTTTACCTTCCCAGGCGCGAAGGGGGTATCAGTCTCCCTAACGCCAGGATCTATAATCTAGCCTGCCTCTTGAGGATAAGTTTAGACTGGGTAGCCCAAACATCCCGTTACTCCAACTTTTACCTGGAAACTGAAATGGTCAACCCATACTCACTGGTAGCTCTCCTCCACTGCAAGTGGAAATCCATTCCCCCATCCCTTCAACACAACCTACTACTCCGAGACACAGCAATTGCTTGGAGGGAGATCAGGAAAAGCCTCAAACTTTCACCGTTTATTTCTAGACACCTCCCAATACAAGGAAACCCGAGTTTTCCCCCAGGTCTGGAACACCAACCATATACCACCTGGCAACAGAAAGGCATCTCCAACTTCTCTTCGCTTTGTGATTCAGAGTCTGGCCGCCCCATCCCATTCAAGTCACTAGCGGAGACATTCCAACTCCCACAGTCACACATATTCCATTATGGTCAATGTATCAGCTTCCTCAAAAATGCCTGCAGAGACGATCACAAAAGATTTAAAACATCCCTATCGGACTCTCTTCTCTTAAAGGGATCCTACAAAATCTCGGACATATACCAGCCTCTCCTCCTAAAAGTCATTCCCTCACTGGAGACCTCATCAGCAGCTAACTGGGCAAAAGACTTCCCGGATGCCGACTTGGTCAACAAACTACTTCAAGGTCTCAACACTATTCATAAACTGGTGCCCAACGAATCCTGGAGGGAAACCCAACTTAAGATCGTCCATCGAGCCCACATACCTTTCCTCTCGAACAAACAAGCTCAAACCCCCCCCACATGCCCCCTATGTCTACACCCCAGGCCTTCTTTGACCCATCTTTTCTGGTCATGCACTTGCATATCCACCTTCTGGGATCAAGTCCTACACTACATTTTTGAGGTGACCCTGCTAAAACTACCTAAGGACCCCCTACTCCTCATCTTCGGACACTGGGACCCCCAACTGTTACCCTGGTCACCGAACTCTATCCCTTCACGCAAGGATTGGATCCTGATATGCCTCCTATTCGCTAGAAGAGCCATATTAAAAAATTGGATCTCCAACGCATGTCCCAACACCTCCCAAATCAAAAGGGATCTCCTACAGTTGCTCTACAAAGATAGGATCAACATGGACTTTACGAGCGAAAGAACCAAGACACGCTTCCACCACAAATGGGGAGCTTTCATGGCCTCAACACTCTCCCCCACGGATATAGTTCATCTTGAGACCTTCTCTTTCCTCTATCATGATCCTCCCCCTCCCCCCGTTCTAGATGGAATGATTCCCCCAAACCAAGACTCTACAACATAAGGAATCCAACTCTCACTAAATATTACAACAAAATCCAAGACGCCATCACGCCCCTCAAAACCCCATATTCTCCCCATATAGGAAGGTGGTGACCATAACTGCTACAAAGGACATAATTGCCAGTACCACAAAAATCGTAATTAAAATTATTACTACCATTTTAACCTGTATTTTCTTCCCACAGGCTGCATTGTTCCCTCCAAAACATGAACTTGGTGCTCTTTTCTGCTACCCCCCCCCCCCCCTGATGTTGATATTCCGCATCTACCTGGTTTTCCCCTACTCACCCCCCCCCCATCCAGTAACATCCAGTAACATTCTGCTAGCAACCTCAGGGACCCCTTCCCTCCCCCCCCTAGATCCATCCAGTTTTACCTCCTCCCTTCCACTTAGAAGGTTATATTTCTCCCCATTCCCCAGGCTAATTATCTTTATCAGCTATTCTATATTTCTATTTTTTGTATTAAGCTGATGTTTTTCTTTGTTATTTTTGTAAAAAAAAAAAAACACAAAATACAATGATACTGCTTTTTGATGTCATTCCCTGTATGTTACATCTTTCAATAAAAATTTATTAAAAAAAAAAAAAAAGAGCATGGGGTTGTGGCACTTACCTATAAGCTAAAGCCCTACCTACATTCAGGTCCATAAATATTGGGACATCGACACAATTCTAATATTTTTGGCTCTATACACCACCACAATGGATTTGAAATGAAACCAACAGGATGTGCTTTAACTGCAGACTCTCAGCTTTAATTTGAGGGTATTTACATCCAAATCAGGTGAACGGTGTAGGAATTACAACAGTTTGTATATGTGCCTCCCACCTGACTGTATATAGAAGAGGAACAGAGCTTATGTTGAACATGTACTAGGAACTGACCTACATGTACTGCAAAAACCAGCCTGGTATTATGTACCCAGTATCAGGTGTGAACAAGAAAACAAGTGAACACAAGTGAGTATAATTAGTGATAGACACCAAGCCTAAGAAATCATATTGATAAAAGTAAAGGATATATACTGAAATAGAAATATATCTATATAAATTGATCCCGATATTTACAAAAAAAAACAAAATCTACTCACAAAGTGCAAGTGTCAGGTGCATCCAGATAAGTGAAATAAAAAATTATTCCTTTAGTGGTATAGCAAGAGCACCTTTAAGGACGCATAATACTATGTGCATAGATTGCATAAATATCATAAAAGCAAACAAAAAAACGAAACACATACGACGGAGCCACGCACACTACCTCACTTTCTGGAACTCGAGAGGTTGGAGCGCAGTTGGAATGCAGTGGGCCACTGCTGCTCCATATCTCGGGCTCTTTTTGTGTTTTTCACTTGTGGCTTGATACCAACAGCTGCTAGGTGGCCACATACCGCTACGCTGTTTTTTTATCATCACTTTTATGTATGCTATTGATTTTAATAAACGGATGAACTACAACAACTACTACATTATGGGAGTCTATTTTTATCTTCTATGAGGTGTACAACCTATTGGCCACATCCCAGTTACCAGGAATTAAAGTACTACGGCTGGAGATTTACAGAGCACACACCCTGGTGCTTCAGAACACAACAACCATAGGCATTACCCCTGTAGGGGTGATGGGATGCGGTGAGTGGGGACCCTTGAGGGGGAGCACTTAAGTCACCTGGATACCTCTGCAAGTACTGAAGTCACTTATGAGGATCTCTGTCATCACCACTACATTATTTGATTAATATATAAGTCGACTGTTTTTTAGTTTTCACCCATATATACAACCGCATATACTTGGAGTGTGGACATTATTTAATTATTACTACATTATTTATTTTTGTTTTTTTCCTATTGGATGTAACACTTGTGGACACTTATATTTATATGGGTTACAAGCACATCATATGCACCTTATTAGTATATACGTTTTAAAAGGTCAGACATATAGGTCTTATATATATTTATTTATTTTTTTATGATCTTTATGCAATCTATACACATAGCATTATGCGTCCTTAAAGGTACTCTTGTTATACCACTAAAGGAATCATTTTTAATTTCACTTATCTGGATGCACCTGACACATGCACTTTCTGAGTAGATTTAGTTTTTTTTGTAAATATCAGGATCAATTTATATAGATATATTTCTATTTCAATATATATCCTTTACTTTTATCTATATGAATTTTTAGGCTTGGTGTCTATCACTAATTATGCTCACTTTTGTTCACTTTTCTTGTTCACACCTGATACTGGGTACATAATACCAGGCCGGTGGTTGCAGTACATGTAGGTCAGCTCCTAGTACACGTTCAACATAAGCTCTGTGTAACGAGCCCCTGCTCGCTCAATTCCACTCTCCCAACACTCCTCTGCGGCTATAGAATCAGATTGCAGATCGCAACATCTGATGGTTCGGTCATCCAATGCTCCGGGATTCGAACTACACCTATGTGCCGATCGAATCCAGTTGTGATAGCTCAGAACAAACACCAGGCAGGCTGTATGTAAGTTCAAACAGGAATCTCTTTTATTGAAAGGAATACAGGCTCTTTTATACAGTAAAAGAGGAGGTGCATGCCTCCTGCTCATATTACTCTGAACATACACCTGTGACCAGTAACATGGGCTAATTAAAGTGGGGTTCCACCCAAAAAAAAAACTACATGAAAAATCCTAAAAAAAATACAAAAAAAATTTTGGATATATTTTTTTTTTACATACCTCTAAATGCCTGTTGCTAGGGGGTCCCTCGTAGTCTGCCTCTTCCAGTGCCCGGGCTGGTGACATCACTTCCCCCTCGGCACAGGAAGGGCTCAGCTCTGCTCCCTCTATCCTGTCAATCATCTGGGACCCATTACAGGTCCCAGGTGACTGAGCGGCCAAACACGGCGCGTGGCGCTGCTCGCGCATGCGCAGTGGGTGCCAGGCTGTGAAGCCACAGCCCGGCGCCCACAGTTGCAATGCCGGCGCCGCTGAACGGAGGGGGAGACGAGCGGGGCTTCGATCCCCCGCATCGCTGGACCCTGGGACAGGTAAGTGTCCAATTAAAAGTCAGCAGGTGCAGTATTTGTAGCTGCTGACTTTTAATTTTTTTTTTTTTGACTGGACCTCGGGTGGAACTCCTCTTTAACTAATCCCTTTAGACAGCCTAGATGACTCAGTCGTGACCTTTAGGCCAGACTGGCCGTCTTGTAGCTCAGAAAACACAATCAACATTATCACAAATCAACACAGAACTCTTCTTCACACAATAGCAGAGTTAATTAACACAAACAACAATGGGGATCTAATGACTCTTAGATCCCATACTAGACGTATTTACAAAAAACACATTCTAGCAGGCAACAGACAGGTGGCTGGAATTGACATCAGCTTCTCCTAACAGTATTTGTCCCAACATTATGAATCAGCCACTATTTCTAATATGGCAAATCCAGGGTCCCCAGAGTCTGTGTCTCTTGGGGAATATGGACCTGAATCCAAAGTAACACCACCTGAAAGGTTCTCAGGCATACAGCTCACAAAGAGCACCATTCCCCCAAATGCCAGGGCCCACAATCGATCGTCAAGAGGCTAGCATTCAGTCCCCTCCAAAAGTCTCTCTCCCAGCTAGGTCTGTTACACTCTGTTCCTCTTCTATATAGGTAGTGCTTTAGCTTATAGGTAAGCATCACAACCCAATGCTCTTTTAAAATTGGCTATGGTCTAGAGCTCTCCTTTTCGGGAGAGACCTATTAGGGGAGTCTGCTATCCTTTATTAGTATTATCTAATATATATTATTTTCCTAAGCGTGGCTGTCTCTCTAATTAATTAATCGTTTTGTGAGATACTGTTTATATATACTGTATATACAATGCTAAGCATAAATGAGTACAGCCCTTTTGAAAAGTAAGATTTTATTCAATATCACCATAGGTGTTTGATTGGGTTAAGATCAGGAGACATACTTGGCCACTAAATCATTTTCACCCTGTTCTTCTTCAGGAATGCACCAGTGGCCTTAGACATTGGCGCGCACCTGGGGTGTGCCTGAGCATGCCCTAATAACCCCGCATGGCTCACACTCACATATGGCATCACAGCCAAGACAATCAGCGGTACAACTGGTCGGTCAGCTGGCCCTCCTGCCTACTTGACTCTTGTCCTGGTCCCGATCTGTTACTTGTTCAGTCATTCAGTCACCCGGTTCAGCGCAGGCAGCCAATTGCAGCTCTCTTCTGATGGCCACCTCAGTTCCAGCACCAGCCAGAGAGGGAGTGCAGAGGTGTGCAGAGGTGGGCATGCAGAGGTGAGTTGCAGACATAGGGTGCAGAGGTGGGTTGTGGATGGATGGGTATGCAGATGTGAGTTGCAGACAGGAAGGTGCAGGGGTGAATTGTGGCAGGGGGTTTTGCAGCAATATATTGCGGACATGGGGTGCAGATATGAGTTGTGGATGGAAGTGCAGAGGTGAGTTTTGGACAGGGTGCAGAAGTGAGCTGTGAACAGCTTTGGATAGGGGTGCTGAAACGAGTAGTGGTTGGGGGTGCAGTGGTGAGTTGTGAATGGTGGGTGCAGAGATGAGTTGCGGACAGGGGTGCAGAAGTCAGTTGTGGATCAGGGCACAGACAGTGAGTTGTGGATGGGGGTGCAGAAATGAGTTGTAGATGGTGACATGGTCCACTACATCCGGAGGGGATTAGGAGGGCACTAAGGGGGGTGCGGTCCTGCACCTCTTCTCTGATAAAAAAGATTTTATATATACATACACACACGTGCATTTGAGCTTTGGGGTGCACACCTATGGCCTTAGATGTGTGTTTTGGATCATTGTCATATTGGAAAAGTGCACGACGACCAAGGACATGGATTGATGGTAGCATCTTCTCTTTCTTGTTCAAATAGTTTATTGGTACAGAAACAAAGGTAATATACAGAACAATGCTACTCTTGAGGGTTAACCACATGAGGGAAAAGATGGAACAAAGTACTTAACGAGACACTGACTGAGTTTGGATGCAGCCCATAGGAGTATAATAGGTAGGATAACAATGACTAAACTAAAGTATGAACGCCTATTGTACTACATTATATGAAAATGTGCAGTAAATCGCACAAGTTACGCTGGGTTGCAGGATAATCTAAATCGATTATAGCAACTAGTCAGCCCCCCCAGCACTGGAGGGCTCATGAATAGAAGGGGCTAAACCCTCACAAAAAGAAAGGAGAAGAGGAGAAGTTAGGAAAGAAGGAGACAAAGAGGGAGTAGGAATGAAGGAGGGAAAGAATGCCAGCCAGTGGGGCATAAAAAGATGTGCAACAGAGAGTATACAGGGGAGGGGGAAACGATAAGGAGGGGAGGCAGGTCCTGGGGGGTTGGTGGGCATCCTCTCTTCCAATATAGAGCAGTATATCTGTAAATTTATGATACCATCAATGAAATGTAGCTCCCCAACACCAGCAGCACTTGTGCAGCCCCACAGAAGGACTCTGCCACCATGTTTCACTGTAGGCACCATGCATTTTTCTTTGTACTCCTCACCTTTGTGACAGCATACAGTACAGTATTGAGGCCATCAGTGACAGTAGTCTTCATCTTTTTCAGCATGGGCTCTGGCAAATTCTAGGCGGGCTTATTTGTACATGGGCTTTAGGAGAGGCTTTCTTCATGGACGACACCCATGCATGCCATTCCTCTGCAGTGTACACCATATTGTGTCATGGGAAACAATCACCCCAGTTTGGCTTTCTACTTTTTTAGCTAACTGCAGTGAACATGCATGGCAAATTTCTTCAACCCTTCTCCTTACAAGATGCTCCTGTCGAGGTGTTAACGTCCGTCGACAGTCTGGACATCTCTGTGAGATGGATGCAGTATCATCTTTTTGTATCAAATTTTTGTATCACTTTTGCTACAGTATTCTGACTGATAAGTAAAGCTTTGCTGATCTTCTTGTAGCCTTCACCTTTCTTGTGTAAAGAAATTATTTTCTTTCTCAGACCTTGTGACATTTCTCTTTCATGTGGTGCCATTGCTGACAGCATGAAAAGGGAAGTGGTTTTCTTTAATAAGTAACGTCCTTTTATAATCAACTGTCTGCTGGACACCTGTTTAATGAATAATTAGACTGACCTGTAGTTGAATTCTTGTTAAATAGGATTTCATTGTCTAAAATGTAGCTTTGCTTCTAAGACTTTCATTGGGGTTCATTAATTTTTGCAACATGGTCTTGAATGAATTTGTTAGGAAAAAAAACTTTTTTTGTGTGTGCAAATTAATAAATCTTGGTTACAATAAATGGCCCGCATTTGTGGGAGTATTTTGTAGTATAGTGTCCCATAGAAAATGTTGATTATTATTCTCAGTAAGGATATTCTGACAAATCTGTTGGGGTGTACTCATTTATGCTGAGCACTGTATATGTAATGTATGTATATAAACAGCCCTCAAATTTTCCAATCACCTACTCGCAGTGGAAAATGATGGCTGGCAAGTGTGGGCTGCCTGGGAGAGGGGGGGCGAGCACTGCCGGCAGGTGGGGTTGAATGGGAGCCATTAGCCCAGGGGAAGAGAGTGTGGAAGAAGAGAGAGGGTGGCCGGATCATCACAGGGGAAGAGATCGTGGAGGAAGAGGAGAGCAGGTCAGATCATAGAGCGGGGATTGCCCACTGTGTTATAGCTTACATTTGAATTGCTGTCTGCTTGTGGTCGCACACAGTCCCGCCTCCTGACCTAGCACCTGTGACAGACGGAACACGTCCACATCGGCATTGGACTGGCGTTTCAAGGGTCAGGAGGTGGGAACGTGTGTGACATGCGAGCAGAGGCAGTTCAAATGTAAGCTGTGCAAAAAATATATAAATGTATCTGCACTAAATTACAAACAATCAAAACTGACAATTAGTGCTTTACACAAATAACTACAAAAAGTGCAACGTGCAAAAATATTTCAAAATCAAAGTGTTTAAAACAGGAAATGAAAATGCAATAGTTCCTCAAATAAAGTGAAAAAAGAAGTCCTTGAAGTTCATAAAGATTTAAATATAAAGTGCATAAAAAGAAGTTTCCATAATCAGTGATGTCCATCCATCCTGCTCATCCAAAAGGTGTATAACAATATAGCATGCCTTAGTGTTCTCCAGTGACCCCCAAAAGCATATGCGCTCAACTTGAAGTGTGTGACACAGTAATTAAACTCTGTAAAAACACGCTTTGGAGCCACTCCTGGGCTCTATGGGATATAACGGTGTAGGTCTCCAATGTTCTCAAATAACATCATAAATCATATGCAAAAGAAAAGAGACTCCATAGCACAACATTGCAACATAGCAAAGGATTTTTATTTTATAAATAAACACTCCCCACCTAGGGATACTCACATGGTGTGGGTGCGTGAGTGCACCATCCTATTCAGGTATTAGCATAAAAAAGCTGATCGCTTGGTATGGCGTGCGGTGTGGTGTACTCATCCAACTCTTTCTCCTTGCTGACAGCTCCGTCCTGGCCCCTCCCCTACACGTGTTCGGCACAGGGATCACGTGCCTTCATCAGGGGGATTTGATTGGACGGACGCTCTATGCTCAAGATATAGTAACGGCGGCCATTTTCCCTAAGACCGCAGACAAATCTAGCAAAAGGCTACAGCCATACTTATCCCTTATTAGTAATCTAACCCCTATGATCAACATTCTGCTTCATATCTGACCATCAAGGGAACAAAAACACCCAGCTAAAAAGCTGAATGAATAGCATACTCAAAACCTATGAGAGGACATACCATATATATTCTAATATACCCCAGAGCGGAGCTGCCAATTCCAGAGAACACCGCAACGCACCTCATACATGAATATACTGTAGCAACAAATACCAATGATCCAACATAATTGCTTACTACATATGTTGAAACAAAGCAAACAACTAAAAAAATACATGTATATATACATTAATCTTTCATAATTAAAACTAAGATAATCAATCCTGCCTTATAATTAAATATGTTATCCCGTTAGGGAACCTACTCTATATATTTAAATAATTATAGCAAGTTCACGTTTATTTAATATTATTAGTTTAATAAAACTCACACATAATGGCCAGATTCTATAAAACCATAATATGTGCCTAAAAATCTGAATAAAAAATATTTTAAAAAGTATAAAAGTAAAAAATATGTAAAAAATATATAAAAAAATATGTAAGAAATCCCAAACCTACTAATAAAATATATTACATCTAAAATTACTGTGGGGGAGTAACAACAGTAAAATAAGAATGAATAAAAATGAGAAGACGTCATACTGCAACAGAAAAATATATGGGGACATATATTTAATATTAATGAGGCCCCTACATAATGCATATCCACCTAATACTAGTCTGAAAACATATAGCCAAATACGTCCCAAAGTAGAAACAGACCCTGCCCAAATCAATAAGAGTAAAAAAGCGTGAGTGGGACTCCATGGCGAATTAAAAATTACTAAGAAAGCATTTTAGATCAAATTCTCTATTTAGTCCACCAGGCAACAGAGAGCCAAGCTGCTGTATCCACCAGGATTGTCCTTTACTAATTTCTCTAACAAAATTAGAGGTTCTCCAATGGCATTTGGGTGCTTCTATTCCCCAAAATTTCATGCCAGCTGTGCTTTGGTTGTGCATTTTTTTTAAATGTACATATAGGTGGTGTTTATCTGACCCCTTACGTATGTTTCTCACGTGTTCTTCTAAACAGTCTTTCAGAGCCCTAGTAGTACTCCCTACATAAATCAAATTGCATGGGCATTTCAACGCATAGACAACCCCAATTGTATCGCAGGATATAAAGTCTCTAATAATATAAGATTGATTCGTTCTTGGATCAGAAAAATCTTTTACCCTTTTATTATTGTCCGGAACCCTAATACAACTGTAGCATCTACCACAGCCATAGAAACCTTTAAGATCCCAAAACATTTTTGGTTTTGGGAGGGGTGGTTCAACTACGTTGGGTACTAGCTTATTTCATAAATTAGGTGCTCTTTTGAAAACAATTTTAGGTTTTTCTGGAAGTATATCCTTAAGATGAATATCTTGCTTGAGTATGTTCCAATATCTGCATATAATCCTTCTTACTTCGTTGCTCTGCAATGAGTAATCCAGAACAACACTCATGCCATCATTCCCATCACTTCCCATGGTCCTGGTCTTATCCCTTAATAAATCATCCCTGTTTTGACATCCAACTTCAATCTTTTCTCTCACCAGAAATTCCTTATGGTACCCCTTATCCAAAAACATATTACTTAACCTGCCAGATTGAAGCTCATAATCCTCAGCCCTCGTGCAATTTCTCAGCATCCTTGTGAATTGTCCTCTAGGTATGTTGTTCAGCCAAGGTTTGTAATGACAACTAGTGGTCGGAATATAAGAATTGCGGTCTGTGGTCTTAAAAAAGGATTTGGTAATAATGCCCTCATTGGTATTAAAAATTTCCAGATCGAAAAAGTGTATGCATTCTCTACTAACGTCCCAGGTAAGAGAGATGTTGCGATCATTAACATTCATGGAGTTCAATAACTCCATCAATGTTTCCATATTGCCTTTCCAAATAACCAAAAGGTCATCAAAAAAAATCTTATATAGTAAAATATTACCACAATCATTGCTAAAAATCCCCTCCTCTTCCCATTTGGCCATATAAAGGTTTGCCACACTAGGGGCGAATTTAGCACCCATAGCGACACCTTTACTCTGCAGGTAAAAATGTAAGCTGTTACAGCGGGCAATCCCCGCTCTGTGATCTGACCTGCTCTCCTCTTCCTCCATGTGCTCACCCCCCTGCGATGATCCGGCCGCCCTCTCTCTTCCTCTGCACAGATGAGGCTGTAATGATGGGCACTGGTCACTCTGCAATAATGGGCACAGGTCACACTGCAAGGATGTGTACAGGTCATGCTGAAATGATGGGCACAGTTGAGGCTGCCATGATAGGCACAGGTGAGGCTGCCATTATGGGCACAGGTTACGCTGCAATGATGGGAACAAGTGAAGCTGCATTGATGGGCACAGGTGAGGCTGTGTTGAGGGGCACAGGTGAGGCTGCACTGATGAGCACTGATAAAGTTGTTGTTAATATTTATTTTGTAACTTAATTCTGCATAAAACATTTGAGTGTCATTTTATGAGATAATTGATGAGGGTGTGTTTAGGGGTGGAATTAGGGGTCGGGTGGGGTAACTGGTGGTGAGTAACCCTTAAGGCATGGTTAGTAGCTCAGGCAGGACTTGAAATTTTGAGCCCTGTGTGTGTATATTAGGGATGAGCCGAACACCCCTTGGTTCGCTTTGCAGCAGAACATGCGAACGGGCAAAAAATTTGTTTGAACACCATTCAAGTCTATTGGACACGAACGTGAAAAATTAAAAGTGCTAATTTTAAGGGTTAATATGCAAGTTATTTTCATAAAAAAGTGTTTGGGGGCCTGGGTCCTGCCCCACGGGACATGTATCAATGCAAAAAAAGTTTTTCGGGAGCAGTGATTTTAATAATGCTTAAAGTGAAACAATAAAAGTGAAATATTCCTTTAAATTTCGTACCTGGGGGGTGTCTATAGTATGCCTGTAAAGTGGCGCATGTTTCCCGTGTTTAGAACAATTCGAGAACAAAATTACATTTCTAAAGGAAAAAAAAGTCATATAAAAGTACTTGTAGCTAGGGATGAGCTTCGTGTTCGAGTCGAACCCATGTTCGACTCGAACATTGTATGTTCGCCCGTTCATCGAATTACGAACGATATGGGCCGTTAGCTACAAACTCGAGTGGCGCGTCACAGCCCATAATTCACTGCGGCATCACAGTGCATTGCTGGCTGATGATTGGCCAAGCATGCACTATGACCCGCATGCTTGGCCAATCACAGCGCCGTCTGTATAGAGAGTCGTAATTGGCCAAAGCCAGGGTGGCTTTGGCCAATTATCGCTCAGGGGGTTTAGTACACGCCCCGCACTATATAAGGCCGCCTGGATGGCGGCCTTGTGTAGTCTTTTGCGGCGGCAGAGAGATAGACAGAGAGACATTTGATTTAAGTTAGATAGTGTAGGCAGGCGAGTCAGTTAGCTGCACTTATAGTGTATTGCGTGTGTGTGTGTGTGTATATATATATATATATATATATATATATATATATATATATACATCCTATGTGTTGTGTGTGTGTGTGTGTATACATATATATATATATATATATATACACTGTATTCAGTTTAGCTGGATCCGTTCCTGGTTGTTCTCTTCCTACTGGCAGGCAGGTGTTTTTACAGTATTTACAGCTACCTGAAGAAAATTTCTGGTGTTCTTCTGATCCTATTAGTCCTATTACAATTGCTACTGTTCTGCTCCTATTAATACCACAGACAGGCAACTACAGTATTTACGGTTAGTGTACTGTGTCCTCAGCACAGTGTGCACCTAAAGCTACCTGAAGAAAATTGGTGGTGTTCTTCTGATCCTATTAATACCACAGGCAGGCAGCTACAATATTTACAGTTAGTGCAGTGCGTCCTCTGCACAGTGTGCACCTAAAGCTACCTGAAGAAAATTAGTGGTGTTCTTCTGATCCTATTAGTACAGTACCGCAGGCAGCTGCAGTATTTACAAGTTAGTGTAGTGCGTCCTCTGCACAGTGTGCACCTAAAGCTACCTGAAGAAAATTGGTGGTGTTCTTCTGATCCTATTAGTACAGTACCGCAGGCAGCTGCAGTATTTACAAGTTAGTGTAGTGTGTCCTCTGCACAGTGTGCACCTAAAGCTACCTGAAGAAAATTGGTGGTGTTCGTCTGATCCTATTAGTACAGAAGGAGCGGTGGAGAAGGTGGCCGTCTGACCGATGCGTTCAGACAATTTTTTAGTCCGCAGCCCCAAGTTATGATCGGTTCCAGCAACCATCGCCAGCGTCTGTTTTACATGGTGCAGGAATACCTAGGGGCAAGATCTGACTTGGACACCTTTCCCACCGAAAATCCTCTGGGTTACTGGGTCTTGAGGATGGATCACTGGCCAGAGCTTGCACAGTATGCAATTGAGCTAATGGCCTGTCCTGCACCCAGCGTTCTTTTGTAACGCACATTCCTCAATGATCATGCTGGTAGCTTGTAAAAATATATTTGGTTCTGGGCTCCGCCACCAGTGGCTAAGGCCCAATTTTTCAGCCCCTGTTTAACAGGGGCATGTAATTACAATTTTTGATGCAATATTTTACAAGGAGGGCTCATTCCTGCGCTCCAACTAGAGTATTTGTGAGGGGTTGCAGTGTTGTGGCACCAGCACCAGTGCCTAAGGCCCAATTTTTCTGCCCCTGTTCAACAGGGACATGGAATTACAATTCTTGATCTAATATTTGACAGCAGGGCCCGTTTCTGCGCCCACCAAGAGTAACTGTGAGGACTTACAGTGTTGTGGCACCAGTACCACCACCACCAAATTTCTGCTGAGTATATAGGGAAGGCCACTACTTTCAAACATCCAAGTTACAAACGACTCCTACTTGCAAACAGAAGGAGACAACAGGAAGTGAGATGAAATCTACACCTGGGAAGGGAAATTCTCTCCTGTAAGAGTTAATATGGGAAAAACGTGTCTCCTCTCCACTGATGCTTTATCACCAATCCTTGTTTCACTAAAAACCCCAAATTGTCAAAATATATTTTTCATTGGGACAGAAATTGAGGTGAAATCTTCTGAAGAGGTGCACAGACAGCAAAACAAATGTTACAGGGGTGATAACCCTTCCCTGTGTTTTCCAAAAAGCTTAAAAATAGATTTTTTGGCTGGAGCTACACTTTAAAAATGTACCAGCTCAAAATTACAAACAGATTCTACTTAACAACAAACCTACAGTCCCTGTCTTGTTTGCACCGCCTGTATACTGCTGTTAAGAGTATATAGGGCCTGGGGGCCCCACGCCTTTCCTTTTTTTAATTTGGGTGTGGGGTTCCCCTTAATATCCATACAAGACCCAAAGAGCCTGGTAATGGAATGGTAATGGATATTTCATCCATATTGCCGGGTCCCAACATTACATTAAAGCCGCAAGCAATTTTAAATGACTTTTATTCCTTTAAAAATGTCATTTTGTGCAGGGACTGTTCTAAGCACAAAAAACACACGCCACTTTACAGGCATACTATAGACACCCCCCAGGTACGATATTTAAAGGAATATTTAACTTTTTTTTTCACTTTAAGCATCATTAAAATCACTGCTCCCGAAAAAATGTCAGTTTTTTAAACTTTTTTTTGCATTGATACATGTCCCCTGGGGCAGGACCCAGGTCCCCAAACCCTTTTTAGGACAATACCATGCAAATTAGCCTTTAAATTTAGCATTTTTGATTTCGAACGTTCGAGTCCTATAGACTTCAATGGGGTTCTAAAGTTTGCGCAAATTTTTGGTCCGTTTGCAGGTTCTGGTGCGAACCTAACCGGGGGGGGAGTTCGGCTCATCCCTACTTGCGGCTATAATGAATTGTTGGTCCCGGCAATACACATAAAGTAATTGAGAAAAATGGCAGGGGATTCCCCCACAGTCCATTACCAGGCCCTTTCGGTCTGGTATGAATATTAAGGGAAACCCCGAACCAAAATTTTAAAAAAATTGCTTGGGGGTCTCCCCAAATTCCATACCAGTCCCTTCAGGTCTGGTATGGATATTAAGGGAACCCCATGCCAAAATGTAAAAAAAAAATGGCATGGGGTCCCCCCAAAAATCCACACCAGACCCTTATCTGAGCATGCAACCTGGCAGGCCGCAGGAAAAGAGGGGGGACGAGGGAGCGCCCCCCCATCCTGAACCGTACCAGGCCACATGCCCTCAACATGGGGAGGGTGCTTTGGGGTAGCAGCCCCCCAAAGCACCTTGTCCTCATATTGATGGGGACAAAGGCCTCATCCCCACAACCCTTGCCCGGTGGTTGTGGGGGTCTGCAGATGGGGGGCTTATCGGAATCTGGAAGCCCCCTTTAACAAGGAAACCCCCAGATCCCGGCCTCCCCCCTGTGTGAAATGGTAACTGGGTACAAATGTACTTGGGACAAGTCCTTTATTAAAAAAAAAAGTGTCCCACGAAGTCCATTCATCTTCTTCTTCTCTCGCTCTGACGAACCAAAAAAAAAAAAGCCACAGGCCGCCACCAATCTGCCTTCAAGGCACCCGCCGTAATGAACGGCCTCTCAGGTGACAGTTATTTTATAACTGAGGGTGGGGCCACATGATGATGTTGCTGGGTGACCCTGCCCCCTCTGACACTATGGGAAAGCCCCCTTTAAGAAGATCCTGGCCCCCCCCCGTTTGAAAAGGTAACGGGTACATTGTACCCCTACCATTTCACAAAAAAGAGTCAAAATGTTAAAAAAAAAACACAAGACACTTCTTGGGACAAGTCCTTTATTAAAAAATGAAAAAATGTCCCACAAGATCATTCATCTTCTTCTTTCGCTCCGTTGGAACATAAAAAAATTGCACTTCCCGCCACCTATCTGCCTCCATGGGAGGCACCCACCATAATGACCATCCTCTCAGGTGATAGTTCTTTGGCTTCCCCGTGGCATCAGGGGGGCAGGGCCACTTGTTTAGATCGGTGGCGGCGTGCAGGTTTTTTTTTTCGGTCCGGCAGATCATGAGAAGAAGATGAATGGACTTCGTGGGACATTTTTTTTTTTTTTTTTTTTTAATAAAGGACTTGTCCCAAGATTTGTCTTGTGGTTTTTTAACATTTTGTCACTTTTTTGTGACATGGTAGTGGTACAATGTACCCGTTACCATTTTAAACAGGGGGGGGATCTGGGGGTACCCTTGTTAAAGGGGGCTTCCAGATTCCAATAAGCCCCCCGCCTGCAGACCCCCACAACCAATGGGCAAGGGTTGTGGGGATGAGGCCCTTGTCCCCATCAACATGGGGACAAGGTGCTTTGGGGGGCCACTACCCCAAAGCACCCTCCCCATGTTGAGGGCATGTGGCCTGGTACAGTTCAGGAGGGGGGGCACTCTCTCATCCCCCCTCTTTTCCTGCAGCCTGCCAGGTTGCGTGCTCGGATAAGGGTCTGGTATGGATTTTTGGGGGGACCCTCACGCCATTTTTTTTTTACATTTTGGTTTGGGGTTCCCCTTAATATTCATACCAGACCCAAAGGGCCTAGTATGAATTTTTGGGGGGACTCCATGCCATTTTTTTCAATGACTATTATCTGTATTGCCGAGACCCAAAAATTAATTATAGCCACGAGCCATTTTTAAAACTTTTTTTGCATTGATACATGTCCCCTGGGGCAGGACCGAGGTCCCCAAACACTTTTTATGACAATACCATGCATATAAGCCTTAAGATTAAAATTAGCTCTTTTGATTTCTCCCATAGACAATTCATTATAGCCGCGAGTAGTTTTAAATGATTTTTTTCCTTTAGAAATGTCATTTTGTGCAGGGACTGTTTTAAACATGGGAAAAAGGCGCCACGTTACAGGCATACTATAGACACCCCCCAGGTATGAAATTTAAAGGAATATTTCACTTTTATTGTTTCACTTTAAGCATTATTAAAATCATTGATCTCAAAAAAACGGCCATTTTAAAACTTTTTTTTGCATTGATACATGTCCCCTGGGGCAGGACCCAGGTCCCCAAACACTTTTTATGACAATACCAAGCATATAAGCCTTTAAAATTAGCACTACACCGATGTTTGTGAATTGACTTTCTTACTGTTTTATGTGGTATGTACTGAGTGTTTCTTGTTTTTGTGGTAAATATCGCATAAACTTGTGGTGTTTTAACATTTTAGTATCGCATGTGATATTTGAATGAATTGTGTCACATGACCTGCGGACAGCTATTCAAATGTAAGCTCTTACAGTGGGCAATCCCCACTCTGTGATCTGACCTGCTCTCCTCTTCCTCCACGCTCTCTTCCCCTTTGATGATCCGGCCGCCCTCTCTCTTCCTCCTCGCCCTTCCGGTCCTGTTGACCTGGACCGCGGAAATCTCCCATTTCGAGTCCTGGTATATCCACATCAGAAGTCCGGGACTTAGAAATCCCCTTGGCATCCATGCGTCTTCTTCATAGCTGACAGGATGGGCTATGAGGCTGCTGATTGTTTGGCGCCGCCCATGTGATGGTGCTGACCAATTAGAATGCTCTGAAACATCCCTCCTGATGAGGTATGTTTTGGATATTCAGCTTATAAGCCCGGGGCTCAGAATGGGAGATTTCCGCAGTCCAGGAGTGAAGTGAACTCCTTGAAGAGTACAATCATTGAGCAAAATCCCCCAAACCATCACACAACATATTTTATTTCAAATATATATTTGTATGTCAAGTTAAAAAAGTTTGTTTATTTATTTTTATTCTGTATTCCAAGGGCTATTTTTTTTTAATATGTGACCAGTAGTGTTTGAGCTGAGAAAATGTTCGGCCAGAACATCGCCTGTTTGCCTACTTGGCAAATACCCGAATTTGCAGGTGGCTCGGCGGGATGTTCGCCTGCCAAATGCCCCATAATGCACTGTGCACTTCAGAGTGCATTCTAGGGCTCTAATTGGATAAAGCCTTGCACCTGATCATTGGTCAGGTGCAAGGCTTCACCAATTAGCACTGTCAGAGCCCTGATTAGACAAAGTGTTGATTGCTTTCTCCAATCTCGGCTCAGTGCTCATAGTCCCACCCAACCCCACACTATAAAAGCTAACTTCCCATAGAAAGCTTTTGCAGTGTTTTGGAGTGGAGATGGATAGAGCAGGGCTCCGTTTGCTACTAGGGAGTTAATGTGTTCACTTATTGTAACTCTGAGTGTAGAGTGTTTAGTGTTCGTATAGTGTGTCAGTATAGTGTAGTGTGTTAGTGTAGTGCAGTGTTTAACACAGCATTATATACCATTTAGTGCTGAATATAAGACTATACAGTGCTGTATATCCCCCTTTTTTTTTTTTTTTTAAATTTGTCACCTGCCTGACCCCTTTTTTTTTTTAATTGTCAGCCGCAGTTTTTCTGACTGCGACGCTGGTGTTTGCCCCTTTTTTTACTTTTTTTTTATAGTTTTCACATTTCTGTCAGCGTTAGTCCTCAAATTAATGTGCACCATACACCACTTTTCATTCAAAAAAGTGCATCCAATCCCCCATTTCCCAGTTTCTATTAAATTTAGTTAATAAGCCCCACCCATCATGTCAGGGAGGCCAAGAAGGAGAAGCAGACATTCCCATGCCACTACGAGGGGGCCAGCAGTATCTGTGTCCACAGGCAAAAGTGGACGTGGTCCGTCCTCAGGCAGGGCACGTTTGTCTCTGTTTAGAGATGTAGCCTGTGCTATCCAGCCACAGCATGTAGAGGAGGTGGTGGACTAAACCATCTTCACCCTCTTCATCCTCTATGGCCCAAGCTGACACTAGTACCCAGTCCACAGTAGCTGCCAGAGCAGCTTATTCTGCCTCCTTGTTCACAGCTACTCCTGCCATAGCCCCAGCATATCGCATAGAGGAGTCAGCTAAATTATTTGAACACACCATCAGCCAATTGCTTCTCGAGGATGCACAGACATTACTTAATTGTGATGTTGGTTCTGAGGTAGAGGAAGGCAGTAACAATGAGCCTACAGAGAGGAGAGAACACTGATAAACAGCAAATTAGCAGACATTATCCCCCAGCTGCAGCATATTGCCAAGTTAGCTCCAGTAATGATGAGGATGGAGGGGATGATGATGATCCCTTATGCAACTTGGGTGTCATATAGAGCGGAGGAGGAAAGTGAGGGGGAGAAACAACCCCAACAAGGCAGGATGTCCTCCAAAGACATCCATCATGGAAGAGTAGAAAACATCCACCCTATTCCATCAGATTGTGGAGCTGTTATCTCCTGGCCTACTTCCAACAGTTCAGTTTTGTGGGCCTTTTTTAGCAGATGTACAGCCGATTGCACTGTTGCAATTTGCAATTTCCGCTGCAAGCAGATCAAGCATGGCAAAAACACAAGCTATTTTGGTACCACATGCTTGACAAGGAATTTTACCTCCCACCACTCAGCCCCTTGGCAACAGCACCTGAAATCCACACACAAGGCATACAAGTATTCCTCCTCACTCCTCACCTTTCATTTCTACCCCAGCTATATCTCATGACCTCTCAACAGTCTCTCAACAGCCTTCACTGACAGAGATTATGGTATAGCAAACGGTGTCACAGGTCCCTGCAACATTCCTGCCAGCAGCACATCGCCAGCTGTAGAGTAAAGCAAGCACATTTCTCTGCCCCAGCTGCTGCATTATAAAAAATACACTCCCTGCCACCCACATGCCCAGCGTCTAAATTCCAGCTTGTTCAAATAGCTGGCTTTACCTGCCTTTCTGTCTTGTGGATTCTGCCCTCTTCTGTAAATTTGCAGAATATGCTGTACTACAATGGCAGTTTCCCAGTTGCTATTTCTTTGCACGTAAGGCCAGTCCAGCTCTGTACCATCAAGTGGAAGGTATTATTTAGGCGTCATTGGGCAAGGCAGTGAGCTGCAAGGTCCACATTACTGCTGACACATACAGCAATCATGGTCAGGGATGATATATTTCATTCACAGCACACTGGGTAACTTTGCTGGCAACTAGGAAGGATGCAGGACAAGGCTCAGTACTGGAGTTGTTTTGCCACCATGTCTCCATACAGCTGGTGGTGATGTGAGATCTGTCAGCTCCACCCCCTCCTCCTCCTCCTCCTCCTCCATGCCCTGCTCTACTGGATTGTCCTATAAACCACCAGTTACCCCCTAAGCTTTCATGGGGTCATTCAATGAGTCAGGCTCAAAAATTCCATGCATTTCTTCACTTGGCCTGTCTAGGGGACAAGAGCCACACCAGAGCAGGGATTCTTTTAGCTCTGCAGAGGCAGGCCCAGAGGTGCTTCACACCACAGAAGCTTAAACAAGGAATGGTGGTATGCAATAATGGCACTAAAGTTCTCTCTGCCCTTTAACAGGTAAAGTTGACACATGCCATGCCTGGCACATGTCCTCAACTTGGTGGTGCAGTGTTTCTTATACAGGTACCCAGGTTTGCAAAATCTTCTAAAGCAGGTTAGAAGAGTCTGTAGCCATTTCAGGTGGTCATACACAGCCATTGTTTGGTTGGCTAAAATTCAGCGGGAATTTTACCTGCCCATAAACCGACTGATTGTGACATGCCCACCAGGTGAAACTCAACTTTGGCAATGCTGCAGCGGCTGCACATGCAGCAGAGGCTCATCAACTAATACCTGTGTGAGTATGGCACAAGGACAGGCTTAAGGGAGCTCAGGTTTTTTCCCCATGCTGATAAAGAATGCATGCACTGTACTAGAACAGAACACACAAGAGAAGAGGGAGGAGGAGGAGGATTCTGGCAGTTTTGGAGGCATTAATGAAGAGGAAGACATGCATCAAACCTTAAGAGATGGTTTTCAATCCCCCAGAAACCCTGGGAGTAGTACATGGCTGGGAGGAGGCAGTTCCAGATACTGTAATCCTCAGTAACCCCAGGGACTCTGCTTCTCATGCCTCCGCAAACTTGTTGTGCATGGGCTCCCTTATTCTTCAAAGCCTGCGAAAGGACCCAATAATTTTTGGCATCAATGATAAGGATCATTATTGGTTGGCAACCTTCCTTGACCACCATTACAAGGTGAAAGTCTCAGAACTCATCCTGCCTTTGCAGAGAGAGCAGAGGATAAATATATTGAGGGCAGGATGCCCGGATGCTGATGTCACTGATTAAGTGTTATTGTAATCTCAAATCTCTGTCTAGGCTGCCTATCTTTGTGGGTGCTGATTTTATCTTGAACTAATTTTTTGGTATAGGTTTCATATTTACAATTAACACCCATGGACCATTTTTTCTGCATCTGTTTGACAGGTGCATTGAATAAAATTTTTTTACAGTAAGGCCAATTCTTGCTTTCATCAAGAGTACCTCTAGAAGGTTACAGGGTGAAGATACCACCAACACCCAAAGATCATTTTTTCCGCCACTGTTTAGGGGAGTCAAATTTAAATTTTTTACAGCAAGGCCAATTCTAGCTTTCTTTAAGAGTACCTCTATAGGGTTACAGTGTGAAGGCACCACCAACACCCAAAGCCCAATTTTTCTGCACCTGTTCATTCTATCCAAAATCTGTGAAAGAGACACCTGACTTTATCTAAAAAAAAAAAAAAAGTTACCCTTGCCCTGAGTGCACTATAATTTGGCATCTTAATATAAGGTATTTCTATTCAAAGTCTGCCAAAGAGACACCAGAATGTATCCAAAAAATCTCTAATTTGTTCCAAATGTACTAAATTGTGGCTTCATCATACAGACTTGCTTCCCAAGCCATTGTTTACTAAATAAAGAAAACTTGTAGGGAAAATCAATGCAAAGCAGAGTTACACTCATTTGTACATTTTATTAACTGTCAGCAGCTACAAAAAGTGTATCTGCTGACTTTTAATAAACACACACTCAGCTGTCTCATGATCCAGCAATGTGGCCACCCAAAACCTCACTCCTTTCCCCCTCCTCTCCATGGTGCCATCAATGCAAGTGTGGGCAACAAGCTGTGACAGCTTGTGGCTTCACAGCCTGGTGAGCACTGTGCATGCGTGAGTCATGCTGCACTCTCCTTGGGGCCAGACAATCTTCTGGGACCCGTGACATGTCCCATAAGATTGCAGAGAGGGAGGGGCCACCTAGGAAGGAGCAAGTGAGACAGGAAGTACCTGTCAAAATCAGGTACCCACCCCCCTCAAAAATGACATGTCAAATGTGGCATGTAAGGGGGCAAAGAGTGCCTAAAGTGGAAGTTCCACTTTGGGTGGAACTCCGCTTTAAATGTTATTTCTTTTTCTTTACAGCCACACTAAGGGGACCCCCCAAGCACTATATTTAGACTAGGTTCACATTGCTGCAGGTAAGAAATCGTGCAAGTTCAGCTAAAATCATGCAAGTTCAGCCGAACTTGCACGATTTGAACCCGGCAATGCAGTCCGACTTCGGGGGTGATTTGACAGACATCTGTGTGGGTTCCTGCACAGATGTTTTTTTTAAATTGCACCTGAAGTCGCAAAAGTAGTATAGGAACTACTTTTGGGAATCGGTGTGGTGCCACAAAGTCGGCATTGCACCAATTCGAACTGTGCTAGTGCCGGAAATAGCCGCCAATTCGGCATGCGATTTAACATGTCAAATCGCATGCCAAATCATACCAATGTGAACCTAGGCTCAAAGGATTTTTTCACTTTAAAGCAGAGTTCCACCCAAAAATTGAACTTCCGCTTATTCGGCTCTTCTCCCCCTCCGGTATCACATTTTGCACCTTTCTGGGGGAGAAGTTACCTGTCAAATACAGGTATTTGCTCCCACTTCCGGCAATAGATCGCTGCAAAATCTGTGGCAATCTACGCCATGTCTGGCCCCTCCTCCGCAAACTGAACCAGGGGTGTTCAGCCCATCTCTAGTGACCAGTAGCCGAGGACTAGAAGCTCCTCCTGCTTATGATTCCTTGCAAACAGGCTGGGAAAGGTCTGGGTCATGTGACCGCTGTATATCGATCAGGAAAAAGGCACTTGGATTTTTTCTTTTAACCACTTGCAGACCGGCTCATGACGATACACGTCGGCAGAATGGCACGGATGCGCAAAATGATGTACCCGTACATCACACTGTCATCGCCAGCTAGTGGGAGCGTGCCCACGGGTCCGCAGACTTGATGTCCACCGGTGGCTTGTGATCGTGGCATGGAGAGGTAGAACGGGGAGATGCCTATGTAAACAAGGCATTTCCCTGTTCTGCCTAGCAACATGACAGAGATTTACTGCTCCCAGTGATCGGGAGCAGTGATCTCTGTCATGTTCTAGTGAGCCCACCCCCTACAGTTAGAACACACTGAGGGAACACACTTAACCCCTTGATCGCCCCCTAGTATTTGATCCCTTCCCTGCCAGTGACATTTACACAGTAATCAGTGCATTTTTATAGCACTGATCGCTGTATAAATGTCAGTGGTCCCAAAAGAGTGTCAAAATTGTCCGATCTGTCCACCGCAATGTCGCAATCATGATAAAAATGGCAGATCGCCGCCATTACTAATAAAAAAAATCAATAATAAAAATGCCATAAATCTATCCCCTATTTTGTAGATGCGATAACTTTTGTTCAAACCAATCAATATACACTTATTGTGATTTTATTTTTGCCAAAAATATGTAGAAGAATACATATTGGCCTAAACTGAGGAGGAAATTTGTTTTTTTATATATATATATATATTTTTTTTTTGGGGGGGGGGGGATATATATTATAGCAAAAAGTAAAAAATATTGCTTTTTTTTCAAAATTGTTTGCTCTTTTTTTGTTTATAGCGCAAAAAATAAAAACCGCAGAGGTGATCAAATACCAACAAAAAGGGACTTGGTCAGGAAGGGGGTAAATCCTTCCCAGGCTGAAGTGGTTAAAAAAAATAATTACAGTGCCATGTTCCATATACAGAAATAGAAGGAACAATGTGAATGAAACAGTGCATGTTTAGTATCACCTTAATAAATGAGAAAGAAAATTGAAATTGTTATGATGCACACTGCTTTAGCAAAATACTTGTAATTCAGTTTTACATCCACTTCAATGATTGACACGTCCATGATCAAATATTCTAAAATATATTCTTTGCTGTTGTATTGTTCTGTTTTTCATAATCTATTAAAATTGAGTGTCTTTAAATAATTTTTGTGATCTAATTTTGCTTGCTTTTTTGTATAACTTATTTAAGATTGTCACATTAAAACACAGGATTAATTTGTACAGTCATTTAAACAGTAAATCAAATAGATTTGTTTTCAACTTTACTTTCAAACTGATTCACTATAAGGCAACTTTAATACTTTACCACATTTTGACAGGAGACATCTATACTGAATTGGTTCTACTAAGTTTACAAAGGCTTATGAGCTTATCCAAGCTTACATGGGTTTTTCATGTATAATTTGCTAGATAACATAAATAATTTTGTGTTCATGTCAGCATTAAAATTTTTATTTTATGAGATAAGGTAAAATATGATTTTGTTTCCTTTGAGAATATGACCAACTGTGGGGGGGATCATAAAGGTTTAAAGAGATTTTCCTTTGCCATACTGTTTCATAAGCTGCCATTCTATATAAAGGACAGCTAAATACTTCAGTCTAACTCATGGGTGCCTACTAAGGATAAAAAGATCTTGTCTAAGCTTCTAAGCTTTTTATAATATAAAAAGAATATTTGTTAAATTAAATTGTTTACCAGTATTAAGAAATTATGTTACTCTGAGTTAGGAAGATATACATTTATATCTTCTATGTACATTTTTGTACATAATTTATGTTCTACATGTAAAAATTTAGATAGTTATATTCAATGTAAATATAATGTTTAAATACAGTATATTTTAGTTTACTGTAATACATTTGCACATTGTTATATATATTTTTTCCAAATGCATATAACATTGTTTTTATTTTATATTGTATGAATTTTTCCCTTGCATTTTTTATCTATACAAAGTAAAATACAATATAACACATCCATGTCACAAAAAACAAAGAAAAGGGAACAGACCATGCACAGGGCTACCGAAAAATACAGAATATTATCTAGAATAGCAGTGACTTGCCGATACAACAGAGTAACCTATGTAAACTAAACACATTATTGCTCAGATACATGGGCCCATGTGGTTAAAATCTTGTGAGGTGAAGTGATCTTCACATGTGAACTGCACTGTTTGCACTATTTTTAAATCAGAGGCGAGTGTGGCGTGAAGAAGTATCACATATAATGAAAATAATCCTAGTGGAAAAGTAGAAAAGATGGGGATGTGGAGTATAGTGAGGGAATCTCTTTCCTATCCTTTCCTCTTAGGAGGTAGTCATCATGTTTATGTCATCAGAAGCCTACTATGTTTTCCAGTATCTATCATGGGGGTCTCTCTCCATGTCAAGTCAATTTTCCACACACTCAATTTGATTTACTTTTGTTATCCACATGGCTATGGGAGGTGTGCTCTGTTGTTTCCAACATTGTGAAATGCAACTTCTAACTGCAATGAGCAAATGTTGGAAGTACAGATCTCTTTTATGTCCATTTGGGGATAGTATTGTGATGCAGTAAAAAAAACTGGGTCGTTTGGAATAGCATTGGAAACATTGCGAGATGAAATGTACCATTGACCAAAAAGGTTGGAGGGAGAGTTGGAACCAGAAAATATTTAAATGAAGTTGAACCTTCAACATTTCTCAGGGTTTGTTGGGCACATATGGTGGAGGACATGAAATGTTTTGTACCAAAGAGATAAGATTTTAAAGCTTGATTCTTGGACCCCCATTGTTGAAGTAAATGTGGTGCCATGGGCTCCATAATCCACATGACCGGTTCCTTACATGTGCAAAATGCACTTGGCCCAGTTGCGGAGGAAGGAGAAGGGAACATGTCATCAGCATGGCCGGTTCCCTACTGTGCATGCGCAAAGTGCACTATGCTTTCTAATTGGCCAAGTGGCGGAGGAAGGCAGAGGGAACGTGGCTGTCTCCCAGAAGTTGGGACGAGGACCTGTCAAAAACAGGTCCCCGTTCCCTCCTACCCCCTGAAAGGTACCAAATGTGGCACTGGTATGGGGGGAAGCAAATAAGCAAAGGTTCCACTTTTGGGTGGAACTCCACTTTAAATTTATTATAAACTATGCTATCTGTTACCTGACATATTTACTTCTCCTCTTTGTATTATTTTCTATGTACTCAACTACTTTTCTATGTACTCAACTACTAAGTAAGCTCTCCTATGTGATATTGTCATAGCAACTATTAATAATGAGATGCATACCTATTTAACACTACATTATAGTATTTTATATTCTTGTTTACATTTTGGATTTGGTGGAGGTGAAGGGGGAGATTTTACTTTTTGACTTTCTATCACCACCCTAACTTTATTCAGTAAAGAACTATTGGAAAATAAAGCCTGATTCTTGGTATTTCATACAAATAGATGATTTGTGAGTATAATATAAAATCATTTTCCACTGTTCTGAAGATAGGTGGAGGTTAAGGTCAGATATCTCTTTTGCCAGGTATAAGGAGATAAAGTTCTGCATCGGAGTATTGAGCATATTATACATGATTGAGACAGTAGGTCTGAGTGAGTTTTGTTGTTCAACTTCCCTTTCAAACAGAGTAAGAGATTTGGAGAACAGGGATGCAGAGAGGAGTGAACAAAGGAAATGGGACAATTGTGAGAGTCTCCATGTCCCGAGGTGTGAGAGGCATTGATGCAATGTTAATTGACCTAACAATGGCCATTATTGTGTCTGAATAGGCACAGAACATCTTGTGACAGATTTGATCCTTGAAATGTGGGTCTTGCACCCTAACCTGAAAGGATTGATTTTGCCAATCATGGAATGGGGATGGAGAGAGATTTTTCCCTCTGCAAAGAGTTTTTTACAAACTGCCCACCTGCTACCAATTGTAAAGTGATCTTTAAGCCTCGGTTCACACCAGAGGCGGCACGACTTGCAGGTCGCCTCACCGAGGCGACCTGCACACGACGGCCGGGGCGACTTGCAAAACGACTTCTGTATAGAAGTCTATGCAAGTCGCCCCAAGTCGCCCCCAAAGTCGTACAGGAACCTTTTTCTAAGTCGGAGAGACTTGCGTCGCTCCGATTAGAACGGTTCCATTGTACTGAACGGGACGCTACTTGTCAGGCGACCTAGGTCGCCTGACAAGTCGTCCCAGTGTGAACCGAGGCTAACTGAAAGGGAGACATTTTCCTGGCACCAGGGGAGAGTAATCAAAACATTTTTAGTATAGGTTTGTTCTACTTCCACCCATCACATCGTACAGCTATGCCAGCACCGGTCAATTACCCTAGTCAAGTGATAGGCAGTGTAGTAAAGTGAGACATCTGATAAAGTGATTCCTCCCCCAGAATTGCATAGCATGAAATTGTATAAACTTTAAGAAAAATTTGCTTATGGTATAGTGTAAGTCCAATTCTGGGCATAAGGCTAGTACTTAAAGTCAAATGCTGGGAGTAATTTTTATTTTTTAAAGACAGTGTGAAATAAATAAAAAGCTGCAATGCTCACCTTTTATTCCTAAGCTGCCCACATTCAATACTTCTTCTTTGATACAAGATGTCATCAATCTTAAAGTAGTTGTAAATCTCTGAAATAAAAAATGAACAAAGCATATTGCTCTATAATGCACGTGTGTCTCAATTCAAAGCACCTAGTTTTATTTCTCCTCTCTCTTCCCTCTTCTCTGCATTAGTCACTTCTGATGGGTCATCCCAATACCAGAGATGGCCTCTCACCACCCCAGCACACAGACGGTGATTGGCAGCCCCAGCTATGCATGTTTCCCTATGAGATTGTGCAGAAAAGAGCGTGTCTTTTCCTTCCACTCAGGTTTAAGGTTACAATCAGCTTCCTGCTCTATGCTGTGCAGTGTGTGACATCAGATCCCCAATCATCATGGCAGCACCTCCCTATATGTCTTTGAGTGCACTCAGCCAGAAAAAAGGGGCAGAGATGACTTGGAGACTTTGGAAAAGGTAAGTATTAAAATATAAAAAGCAAAAAGTAATAGATGAATACCAGTGGGGACACAAGAGGAAAATGGGGGAGGTAATTTGCAGGGGTAGCCCAGAGTTTGATTTTAAACTCTTGCTTTCCAGCTGTTGTGCATAAATGGACAGATAACTGAGGGTAGGAGGACATTTTAAAACTGCCTTCTCTTTGTGGTGCTTGTGTGTGCCCTGTAGCATGCAAGAGCACACTCTGTGATTGTTGTGTCCATTGTTTTGTGATCTGCTTTGTCCAAAGATACAATACCAATGAAATTGTCCCTGTACCACATGATGACAATGATCACACTTGTAAACACAGGGTTTATTTTGCAGACAGTGCCTTGCTTCCTCTCACAGCTGATCAGGGTATGAGAGGAAACAACGCACTGTCTGCAAAATAAACACTGTAGAAATATAATGTTTTCTAACTGTGGATGCTGGCAGCTTTTTGTGCAGTGTCACCTGAGCCAGCTACAGTTTTCATGATCAGTAGCCACTCAGAACACAATGTCACCAGACCAGTGCAGTCAGCCGCAGTGTCCCAGATCACCAATGTACCAGACCAGTGTAAGCAAGCAACAGTGTTTCTGATTGTTGCCACACCCTTTACAGTGTTACCGGACCAGTGTAGCAAGCAACAGCATTCTGATCTCTAGCTATACCATTTCAAGTTTCCCCTGAGCCATTGAGGCCAGCATTAATTTCCTGATCGCTGCCACACCAGTAAAGTGTCACCACATCCAACTGTAAACCAGCTCCAGTAACCTGATCACCAACCACTTGCTGTTTGGAGTTTGGGCCTCTCCATGTAGCTAGACTCCACAATAGTCTCACATGTGTGGTATCCCCATACTGGGGAGGAGTAACAGAATGTGTGTTAAGGTATAATTCTAAATATGCCCATACTGTGTGTAAGCAATATTACATTGATTGAAATGTTTGGGTAAAAAAAAATCTTTATTTTCCAACAACTTGACAAAAAATATACCTTCAAAAGACTCCCTATGCCTCTTAAAATTACTTTTGAGTGTTTCTACTGTCTTATCACTTTCCTGGCACCCCAGGGCCTCCAAAAATGTGATAGTCAGGAAATTAGATTTGTAATTTATGCCCCTTGAAAGTCTGTAGGGGCTCTTTAGATTTTGTCTCCCTCTGTGTAGATAGGTGCAAAAAGTTTCATATGTGATAGGAGTAGAAGAAGGTATTTTGGGGTAAAATTGTAAAAATGAAAATGCTGTGAAAAATGACCAGAAAGCTATTTCATTAACCTTATGCTCTGTATACAATACCACATAGTGTTTTTTCTTATCAAATTATTATTATTATTTTTTAGTACACGGAGAGGCTTTCTTTCTGATCTTGGTCTTATTTTCTCTTCCCAGCTATCTGATGTCCTTGCTCTGTTGACCATGCTGCACCTTATTGTCTTTTGGACTCTAGCTGATGATTGTTTGGTGCTAGGGGTTATCTGTGTCCTGTTTAATTACCTCATTGAGGTTTAATGGAATTTCTTTTCCATAGTTATGTGATTTATTCTTGGCAGATGATGTTTTTCTCTGAATAATGATTATAACTATGCATGAGTTAACATATGTCATTGCATTTGAGATGCACCATTCAACTAGGTGGTTTTGAATGTGTGGATTGTGATTGTTCTTTCTCCTCATTTCTTGTCTTTTTGGCAATGGTTTTACTAGAAAGGAAATGAGGGAAAATCTGGAACAGTGATACAGACAGAATAAGAATCTGACTCTAACAATACCCTACTTTACTAAAGAAAAGCATTCTACATGCAAATACATTTAAAATATAACAAAGCAGGACAACTGAGACAAGGTGTTAACATAAACCAGCTTGTCAGAGAACAGTCTGCAGAAGGACTGGCACATCTGCTAATGCCCAACAGAATCTCAGATTGGCTCATATAAATGTGCCAGTGTTAATACGCATGGGCACACGGGCACAAACGGGCAAGAAGACTTGTGTGCCAGTGTGGATGCACGTGCGCCAAGGTGCACACAATGAGTGACAGATTCTGGCATCCAGTGGCCTATTTAAAGCCAGCAGCATCAGCCACTAGTTGCTGGATGATCTTCAGCTTTCCCGTGTGTGCCCAAGTTCTTGTTCCTGCTATTATTGGATTTCGTGTTACTGACTCGGCTTGCCTTTGACCTGTCTTATCTCCATTCCTGGCTTTGACCCTTGGCTTGTTCAAGTGACTCTGCTTCTGCCTGCTGTACCTGTGTATGACCCCTGGCTTGCTCTTCTGACTCTGCTGCTGCCTGATTACCAATGTATGACCAGCTGACTCTGCTTGCTGCCTTATTCCTGGCTGATCTTTCATGCATGACTTCTGGCCTGGCTCCAGACTCTTCTGTTGGCTCTCCCTTCTGCCAAGTCACACCTGGTACTCCTTAGGGACCCCTGCCAAGCAGGGCATCCTGCTCACCAGCTGCCATCCAGCAGACATCTCATCACCTCAGCCTGTTGCAGCCATGGATGCTCTGCACTTAGCCGCATGGGAAGCCCTCTTAGCACTTTGGCCTCTGACCAGGTACATGACACAGCTGATTGTCGGGGCTGGGCTCAGCAATTCCTTCTCTGAGCTGGCCAGTCAGCTGTTGGCTAATTGCCAGCTCCTATCTCTCCACAGGGACTCACTTGATGATGATATACTGCTCGCCAGTCCTGCCTATTTAAGCTGTCAAGCCCAGACGATCTCTGTCTTCACCTTGGTCACATCTCTAGAGATGCTCTTCTGTGTTCCTGTTAAAGACTTGCTTTGGCTGACATTCCTCCTGGCTCCAGATCCTGCTTGCTGTTCTACTTTGCTCATCTCTGGCTCCCTGATGTTTTGGCTTGTCTGACTATCTGTTCCTGATTCTGTTCCTGGTTCCTGAACTCTGGCTATGTTTTGAATATGTTTATTCTGTTTATCTTTTTTTATTATTATTAAACATGTGAGATTTAACTGTACTTCTGTCTCAGTCTGATTCATGGTTTCTGACAGTAGGTGAAGGCCTGTGTTGCAGGCCATCCCTGCTGCTCCAGTCTCTGTGCAGGTACTCGCCTCAAGTATTTCCTCTATAAGAGGTATGTCTGGTTCCGCTCTGCTTCCCCATCAATTTGGGGGCGATCCAGTCCAATGCAGAGGGTTTTTCAACCAGATTGAGATATACTTTGAGATGCTGCCCCCGTTTCCCACCGGACAGAGGCAAAGTAGGTTTTGTGATATCTTTGCTTTCTGAGAGAGCCTTGACCTGGGCAAACCCTCTATGGGAGACACAAAACTCTGTTGTCTTGAGTTACCCTGAGTTTGTGGCATCTTTTAATAGGGTATTTGACATTCCCGCATGCTCCGCTTCTGCTGCCAAGTGCCTCATGTCCATCAAACAGAGTATGAGAACTGTTGCCTATTATGCCATTGAATTCCGTACTTTGGAAGCAGAGGTTTCTTGGAACAATGAGGCCCTCGTGGCTGCTTTTTCTCATGGTCATCAAGCAGCCCGAGATATACCCACTGAGCTAGAGAAGTTAATCACGTTTATCATCCTTATTGACTCCAGACTATGAGAAAGACTCTCTTTTAAGGAGCACTTGTGGAAGCCTCCTGTATGTTTGTCTCTGAGCTTTGCAGTCCCACCCTCGCCTTCCTCACCTCCCATGCCTCCAGGTACCGAGTCGGTCAGTGAACATAAACCCATGCACTTGGTCTTCACACGTCTCTCTGCGGATGAGAGCACCCTTAGGAGGAAGGAGAGATTGTGCCTTTATTGTGGCCAGGCAGGTCACTTTTTGAAGTCTTGTCCTACCCGTCCAGGGAATGCCCAAACCTTGAGGTCCTGTCATGGACAGACCTTAGGTGGCGTTGTTTTGACCCCAGTTATCCAGAAGGTTAAGCTGCTGGTTTTGGTTACCCTTTCTTGGGCTGAGTCGTCCGTCAAGATACAGGCTCTAATTGACTCTGGGGATGGCGGCCTGTTCATTGATGCTGCCTTTGTACCGAAGCACTCGATTTCGCTGCAGCTGCGTGACACTCCACTTGCCATTGACGGGAGACCTCTACAGCCTGCCCATGTGACTCATGAGCCTGTTCCGTTGTCCATGGCCGTAGGGGCTCTTCACCATGAGATTATACAATTACAAGCTATTTCCTCACCTAAGTTTCCGCTGGTTATTGGTTATGCTTGGTTACAGAGGCACAACCCCTCTTTTGATTGGCTCCATGCTGAGGTTCTCTCCTGGTCACCACAATGCAGTAAGACATGCTTCCAGAAGGTAGCCAAGGTCCTGTGCACTTCTTCTCTCTCCTCCCTGCCGGAGGAGTACCGCGATTTTAGCGATGTCTCTGACAAAGTTCAAGCCGGTAGTTTGCCTCCACACCAGTCATATGATTGCGTAATTGACCTTCAACCTGGTGCCATAATCCCTCATGGCCGGGTTTACCCTTTGTCTGTCTTGGAGGATAAGGCAATGGAGGAATATGTTGCAGATGCACTTTCTCAAGGTTTTATCTGCAAATCCTCGTCTCCTGCTGGTGCTGGTTTCTTCTTTGTGAAGAAGAGGAGTGGTGAACTGAGACCTTGTATTGATTATAGGGGTCTAAATCGTTTCATAATTAAGAATACCTATCTGATTCCACTGATTATGGAGTTATTTGACCGCCTCAAGGGAGCAACGGTTTTCACAAAGCTTGATTTGAGAGGGGCATACAATCTCGTGAGGCTTAGGGAGGGTGACGTGTGGAAAACTGTGTTTAATACCAGAACAGGCCATTATAAGTTCCTCGTAATGCCTTTTGGCCTTTGTAATGGCCCAACAGTTTTCCAGGAACTTATTAACAATGTCCTCCGAGATTTGTTGCAGTTATGTGTGGTGGTTTATCTTGACGATGTCCTCAAATTTTCCAAGTCCCTGGAGAGCCACTACACAGATGTCTGTTGTGTGCTTCAGAAACTAAGAGAGAACAACCTCTATTGTAAATTGGAGAAGTGCGAATTCCATCGTAAACAGGTTAAATTCCTAGGTTATGTAATTTCCACTGCTGGTTTTTCGATGGACCCAGAGAAACTTTCAGCAGTCCTACAGTGACCCCGACCCGGGGGTTTATGTCCTCTGCAGCGATGTCTTGGCTTTGCCAACTATTATCAGAAGTTTATTCATAGCTTCTCGTCTCTGGTCAAGCACCTGACTGATATGACCAGAAAGGACGGTAACCCTCAGTGCTGGTCTCCGGAGTCCATTAAGGCCTTTGAGAGTCTCAAGGCTGCCTTTGTTTCTGCTCCTGTGTTGGCACATTCTGATCCTATGTTACCTTTTATCCCTGAGGTTGATGGTTCTGAGACTGGAGTTGGCGCCCTTCTGTCTCAACATCCTACCTCTGAGAGCGCTATGCATCCTTGTGGCTACTTTTCCAAGAAATTGTCACCTGCAGAGTGCAATTATGAGATTGGTGACAGAGCTGTTAGCAATCATTTTAGCCCTGAAAGAATGGAGACATCTCCTCGAAGGTACTTCTGTGCTGGTTCTCATTCTTACTGACCATAAGAATCTCACATTCTTGTCTGACGCTAAACGTCTCTCTCCCAGAAGTCCTCTTTTCTTGTCTAGTTTCAATTACATTGTCTCATTCTTACCCGGTACTAAGAATGTCAGGGCTTTGTCACAACAATTTTCCTCCACTTCCAAGATGGAGTTGGTTCCGGTTTCTGTGATTCCTCTTGATCATATTCTGGCTACAGTCCGCACCAGTCTCGCTTCTCCTTTGGGTGACAAAATTCTTGCTGCTCAGGTTCATGCTCCTCCTGAGAAACCTTTTGACTGCTGCTTTGTCACAGAGAGTCTCTGTACTGCCCTGCTCCAGACTTACCATTCTCCTAAGGCTGCTGGCCACCCTGGGAACAATCAACTCTTCTGGGCCATTTCCCAACAATTCTGGTGGCCTAGTCTATGTGCTGATGTAACTGCCTTCATAGCTGCCTGTTCCGTGTGTGCTCAGAGTAAGACTCCACGACACCTTCCAGTGGGCCTCCTACAACCCATACCCAATGGAGAGAGGCCCTGGACCCACCTGTCGGGGATAAAGTCGTTTGTCAGTTTGAAAAATTCCGCTGTGTAACCGTCGGGTCCTGGGGCTTTGGCAGATGCCATGGATTTAATCATGTGTCGGATGTCATCCACAGTAATAGGAGCATTGAGTGCCTCTAATTGTGCATTTTGGAGTTTGGGCAGACGTATCTTGGCCAGCAGATCTTCTGCCGTAGGTTGGTCATTTGGGTCAGCTCTATATAAATTAGTGTAATACTCTGCAAATAGTTTACTAATTTCAGCAGGCGAGGTAACTAGAGAGCCGGCCGCATTTCTCAGGGTAGAAATATGAGTAGAATGTCTTGGTCCTGAACATAATGTAGCCAGCAGCCTGCCCGCCTTGTTACCAAACTTGTGCAAATGAAGAGTAGAGTATGATGTTTTGGCCGCTTCATGTTGTTCTGCCCAAAGATCAAAAGTGTGTTTAGCCTGTCGCCATTCTTGTATGTTATCAGAGGTACGGTTTAGTGTTAGCCGCTCACGAGCCAAGCGTAAAGCTTCGCTGGCCTGTCTATATTGTTGTCTGGTATGTTTTTTAAATTGAGCGGTATAAGAGATGATTTTACCCCGTAGAAAGGCTTCCGGCCGGCTTCCCAAAAAAGGTTTGGGTCAGAAATGTGAGCTCCGTTTGTGGAGATGTATTCCTCCCAGGCTTCGTACAGTGTGTGTCGGAAATCTTCACTATCTGCCAGGTACGAAGGGAAGCGCCAGGTAGGGGAGGGAGATGAAGGTTTAGCCTGAGTTATGTGTACAGCAATAGGGCTGTGGTCTGATATTCTGGCGTCATGTATGTCTGGGGTACTTATTGTGGAGATTAGAGCAGGGGAGGCAAAAAAATAATCTATGCGAGAAAAAGTGTTATGCGGGGGTGAAAAAAAGGTATATTCTCGTTCCGTAGGGTGCATTAAACGCCAAATGTCGACGAATTGCATGGAAGCGATGGATTGAGCTAGGAGAGTAGAGTTTGGTACAGGGGGGTATAGGTACGCGGTCTATGTGACGGGTGATACGTGCAATCTGCCAGCGTGGACATAATGGAATGAATGTCTCCACCCACTAGGTGTAGCATCTCAGGGCAGTTAGCACCCATTGCACCAGATCTTGAAAGAAGGAGGCGTCAGGTGAGTTAGGAGCATAAATGTTTGTGACAGCAACAGCTTTTCACCTAAGGTCAAATGTAGGGTTATTTTTCGGCCTACCGAATCAACCCTGACATCTCTGACAGTGTGACGTAAGTGTTTGTGTAATAGGATAGCAACTCCCGCTTTTCGGCCTACTGCCGGAGAGCCATAGACAGAACCCACCCACATTTTTTGAAGACATGTTAAATCGTCTGTGGATAGGTGTGTCTCCTGGAGCAGAGCCACATCTGCCCGGAGGCGCCACAAGTGTCTAAGGATTGATATGCATTTATGTGGAGACCGAAGCCCCTTAACATTCCACAAAACCAACTTTAGGTGACTCCCGTCGGTAGATGATGACATGGCTGGAAATAATTTTGGGTTAGAGGCTTGCAATAGAGCCTCTTTGTGAGTAGAGTATCTACCATTCGGGAGTCACCAAAGCGCTGTAGATCTCCTGAGAACATAGGTACTAGATAGGTAAACATGAAAACAGAAGAAACATAGTGGACTTCACTTTTTTCCACATGAGGTTCAACTACCTATCATATCCCCCGCCGGTCGCTAGCTCCTCACGTAGGGGCAGGATGTAAGCTATGGGGAGTGGAGGGAGGAAAAGAAGGGAAAGATGGGAGGGGGGGAGGGAGGGACATGGGTAGAGGGTAACAGGGAAGGGTAGTCAGAGGGGAGAATGTCAGGGAAAGACCAACTCACATTTAAACACTGAGATAGGCTCAGAAGAGTGAAGGCTCAGCTCATGGGCCTAAACTACTTAGGTGCAATGACTGCGATTATTGCATGGGTCCCTAGAGTGAATTTCTAAACAGACAGCATGTTGCCTTATTGGCGACTGGGGTGGTAGGCTGTAGAGCAAAAAAGAAAAAAAAAAAAAAAAAAACGTTAAGCAACAGGCTGACATAGGTCAAAAAGTTCAGTCATGATAAGTTGAAAGAACAATAAAAGTACCTAATAAAAAAAAGAAAAAAGAGAGATGGGGGGGTAATATTACCCGTCTGTGCAAGCACAAGTGACGAAAGTGAGTTTCTGAAGTCCTTCGGCGATTCCCAGAGCGATCCTCCTGGTTGGTGAAGCGGCTTTATGAAGGTTTGGTCGGGCTGCATTGATGTTTAGGCGGTGCAGTTGAAGAAGACGGTGATGTTGATGGTGGGCCCTCTGCAGTGTTGCTGTGTTCCATCCCAGTGCTCCGGGTGGTTAAGTAATTTTCCACCTCATCAGGTGTGTTGAAAGTGAGGTGTTCTCCTTCATGCGTTTGGATGCAGAGGATAGCTGGGTAGGCTGGATAGGCTAAGGAGAACCTATCCGGATGTAGTCGAGCAGATCGGCGAAAACGCTTTACGTTGTTTCATCACCTCCATGGAGTAATCCGCAAAGAGCAGCAATTTTGCGCCATCCACAGTTAAGGAGCGCGAGCATTGAAATTTTTGCAGTATTGCATTCTTGTCAGCATAGTTTAAGTATTTAACTATAACATTACGAGGTTTGGCGCGGGTTTCTGAGTATTGACCCATGTGGTGTGCACGTTCAATAGTGCAGGGTATGCAGAGGCCCAGTTGCTCTGGGATAGTTTTTGCGCAAATATTCGTGACCTGGGAAGCGGACACCAATTCTGGTAAACCAGTTATGCGCAAATTGTTCCTTCTCGAACGATTTTCCAAATTGAGTTTATCCCGTATATCCCTGTTTGTGGCAGTGATGCGTGCGATCGCAGCAGATGAAGCTGTGCATTCATCCTCAAGGGATGATATCCTCTCTTCCACCTGAGTGATTCACTGTGCCTGAGCTTGAATTTCTATATGGAGCTGCTCCAGTCCTCTGTGAACTGCTGCATCCACAGTGGCTGCTAATGTGGGTCCCAGCAGTGTTACCACTGCTTGTGTGATGCCAGCAGGGGAGGCAGGATCCGTACCTGCCATTTCTGGAGCCGAAGGATGCTGTGGCTGCATCTGCAGCAGCTCTGGTGTGCCTGGGGTGGCTGCCATCTTGGCTGTGGCGGCCGCTGTCTCTCCCACGGGTGGTATCATGGAGGATACCGCCCATGCATACGATCGTTCTACAAAGCGATCCATGAGTGCCCACAGTGAAGCAAGGATAAAGGGGGGGTCTCCCCAAAGCAGTAGCCGGGTTTATATGCCAGTTGTGTGAGGAGCGCTGCGGGAGCTGGAGCTATTCACCTCCTCCTCATGTGGCGCCGGAACCGGGAGTCGGACCCACCTGTCTATGGATTTCATTGTGGATTTACTCAACTCCCAGGGCAACACAATTATCCTTATGGTGGTTGACCGGTTCTCAAAAATGTCTCATTGTACTCCACTTAAGAAGTTGCCTTCTAAGGAACTGGCTTCCATTTTTGCTCGGGAGATCTTTTGCTTACATGGGCTATCCAAGGTGATTGTCTCGGACAGGGGTAGTCAGTTTGTGTCCCGGTTCTGGCCAGCCTTTCGTGCACAGTTGGGAATTCAGCTTGCTTTCACCGCTGCGTATCACCCGCAGTCTAATGGGGCTGCAGAACGAGCCAATCAGTCCTTGGAGCAATTCCTACGTTACTATATTTCTGACCATTATAACAACTGGTCAGACCTCTTACCATGGGCAGAGTTTGCTCACAATAGTGCCTTGAATTCTGCTTCCCAATTGTCCCTGTTTATGGCAAACTATGGTTTCCAACCTTCCATGTTGCCTGACTCATTCGTTCCGCAGAGTATTCCTGCATTAGAGGAGCATCTCCGTGGTCTTCGTTCCACTTGGTCACAAGTCCAGGTGGCTTTGCGACATGCTAATGACAGGTACGGACTCCATGCTGACTGCAGACACCTGCCTGCACCTTTCTACAAGGTTGGGGACGGGGTCTGGCTGTCATCTCGCAACCTCCGACTTCGTGTTCCCTCTCTGAAGTTCGCACCTCGGTTTATTGGGTCTCTCCGTGTTCTTTGCAGGATTAACCTAGTGGCTTATGCATTAAGACCTTCCTTCTAATATGCGTATCTCAAATTTATTTCATGTCTCCTTATTAAAACCTTTGGTCTGCAACCGCTTTACCACCTCAGTGCCTTCGTCCTCACCCTGTACAGGTTAAGAACCATGAGGAGTATGAGGTACAGTCCATTGTTGACTCCCGTAGGTTCCGTGTGCGCATACAGTACCTGGTGCATTGGAAAGGGTACAGTCCAGAGGAACGCTCTTGCTTCTCATCCTCAGATGTACATGCCCCTGTCCTCCTCCGTGATTTCCATAGACGTTTTCCCCTCAAGCCTGGTGGACCTCTGAGGAGGAGGGGTCATTGAGGAGGGGTACTGTCAGAGCTAGGCTCAGCCCTTCCTTCTCTGAGCTAGCCACTCAGCTGTTGGCTAATTGCCAGCTCCTATCTCTCCACAGTAACTCACCTGTTGATGATATCCTGCTCATCAGTCATGCCTACTCAAGCCATCAAGCCCAGATGATCTCTGCCTTCTACTTGGTCACATCTCTAGAGATGCTCTCCTGTGTTCCTGTTAAAGACTTGCTTGGCTGACATTCCTTCTGGCTCCAGATCCTGCTTGCTGTTCTACTATGCTCATCTCTGGCTCCCTGACATTTTGGCTTGTCTGACTATCCGTTCCAGTTCCTGAACTCTGGTTATGTTTTGACTATGTTTACTCTGTTTACCTTTTTTATTATTATTAAACAAGTGAGATTTAACTGTACTTCTGTCTGTCTGATTTGATTATTCAGAAACATACACTCAAGGAAATAAAGGATTCCTTATGGTGTGGCTTACCCCATAAGTGTCTAAAAAAAAAAAAGTCCCACAATTAAAGGTGCCACCATTCATCTACCAGGCAGGTACCCTACTGAGTCCTGAGCTCAGACAGGGCCTTTAATTTCATGCCCCTCTGGGAGTGGAAACACCTTACCTCCAAAGCATCCCCCCAGGGTCTGAAAGAGAATTCCCAGCTCAACTCACCAGCCAATCTGCTACTAATCAAATTATCCTGTCTAACAGTTTGCATTAAAAACATGGGTTTAGTTATCACACATTTGCAAATACATGCCTAAGCTGCTCCAAGGCACCCCAATATTTCTGCAGTCCTACCTTTAATTTATGAGAGCCTCCACAGTGGAAACGCATGCATTCTAATGGATATACAGAGGGCAGGTGAGCCTGGAGGTAGCCCACCCCTCCAAAGGCACAGGGGCACACTGGACACCCAGCGCATATGACTAATAAGATCCAAAACTTGCTTTGTCTCCTTTTACAAAATCATGCAAACCGCAGCATACATGTATCTCCTTGCTTTATTATCCATCAAACCATGTTTTTTTTAAAGGGTTATTTAGGGGAAACTGTACCTAAACTCCAGACAACCTTAGAAAGGCCTATACTTAATCTTATAATTCCCTCTTTTTAGGAGTAGCACAGAATTTTTAATCCAGTGCCCCCTCCCCTCTGCATTATAACACTTAGGTTCCCCCAAAGAAAGTATTGGAGTGCCATAACTTCTTATATTCCCATGACACCCAATGCTTCCTTATTCCAGTGAGAGTGACCAGACTGTAATGAACACACCTACTTGCTCATTCAACAGCATATGAAATGAACACAATATACAATTTCTGGTAAAGGATATTATTGGAAACACAGAACACTTGTACATTGCCCCAATTACTTGATTGGCAAAAGCTTACCAAGCCAGAGCTGCGTTTACTATACTGGTGAGATGTGAATCATGTAAATGGGACTAAGGAACCACAAATCAAGTTATAATAACAATTTTTGCTGTCTCTTGGATAGGGAGGCATTGTAGAAAGTGATTAAAATAATTCATGGAATTCAGTTTTAATCCTCTTACTATACCATGCTGCAAAGCAACACAGCTTGGAATCTCTTGGAATCCTGTAATTTCCAATATGCCGGCTCAGTTATTGACATGCATCCAAATGGCTTTTATCGTCTGGCTAGCGTTAGAGAATGGACATGTGCCCAGAAATAAGTATAGTCATGTTTAACTCTTTCCCAATCATATTAGTTATTTATTTCATTTAAACAAAAGATATAGGTTAATTAAATGTGTTATTCTGTTTCATTGCCTGACCTTAACCACTTGCCAACCAGCTGTCATCATGCTGCGGCAGGTCGGCACAATCCCACGAACCGTCATAGCTGTACATCAGTCCCTTTAAGAGGGACAGCAGGCGCGTGCGCCCGCTGCACAGCGAGAGTGCCAATGCTCGTGACCGGTGGTCGCGATGACCACCGGCCATGAGGGATCGCGGGCACGAGAGGCAGAACAGGGACGTGTGTGTGTAAACACACACATCCCAGTTCTGTGAGGAGAGGAGAGAGAGATTGTGAGCTCCTATGGCTGGGAACCACGATCTCTCATCTCCTATAGCCAGTCCCATCCCCCACAGTTAGAACACACACATAGGGAACACAGTTAACCCCTTGATCACCCCCTAGTGTTAACCCCTTCCTTGCCAGTGACATTTACACAGTAATCAGTGCATTTTTATAGCACTGATCGCTGTATAAATGCCAACGGTCCAAAAAATGTGTAAAAAGTGTCTGATATGTCCGCCATAATGTCGAAGTCCCGCAGATCGCTGCCATTATTAGTAAAAAAAAAAAAATAATAATAAAAAGGCCATAAATCTATCCCCTATTTTGTAGACACTATAACTTTTGCACAAACCAATCAATATACGCTTTTTGTGATTTTTATTATCAAAAATATGTAGAAGAATAAGATCGTAATTGTGTATAAACAAACCATGTTGGGCTGTCTCTTTAAATGACTCCTTCCAAAGACCCTTTCATTTACAATCACCTCTATTACAATCACCTCTATTAATTTTAACCAATTACATGCATCAAATGCTCCATATACAAGGGGTCTCTAAAATGTTTCTGCATGTTTTTATATTTAGTAGAGTTAAAAAAAGAGTGTGGAAACATTTTGAAGAACCCTCGTACACGGTGCTAAACTTTTTGAAAAAGTTGTTTCTCCTGTTTAATAACTATGTATTATATTTGTACTTATTACTGTACTTATTATGTTCATGTTTGACTAATGCTGGATGATGTCTAATGTCTCTGCATTTTGTTGCCTCTGTAGCTAATGTACTTTCTTGATATTGGACCACTACATACCTTGTAATAAAGCTTTGTTTAAAAAAAAAAGTCCAAAAACATGCAAATAACACCCCACTCCAAAGCGCCTGATTCTTCTGTGCATATAATCTTTTCCAGTGTTCCTTCACTTCCATACAGAGCTGCATACCAGATCATACAGGTAAAAGCCCACACTCAGAGGTCTAATCAGTGTTCAAAAATTTCATAAGGATCCTGATGAATGGCTGGATTGAGCAATCCTTATTCACACATCCAATATTGGTCTCCAGTAATTAATATCCCTCAGCAAGGAAGAGACATAGAATAACACTCCATAGTGTAGTAAATTCTTCCACAGATTTATTAGAAAAGGACAGATACTCACAAAGGTACAATATCATCTAGCATAACACAGAAAATGCTTTGCTCTCTCTGGCGAGTGAGATAATGTCACCTCTACACTCCGACATACATGTTTTATAACAAGGGATGTCATTCAGGGGCACAGGAGTCAGATTGGATGCAACCAGCTGAATTGTATAGTCAGATTGTAATGTGTATTGTGAGCTTTAAAGTTGCCATAGCTTCATGTTTTTGTGTGTGTTGAAAGCCTGCATGCTAAAAAATGTGTAATAGTAATGCTACATGCATGTATTACCCTTACAGAGTTCACAGCCCCCCTTCATTAACAATGTGTTTAATGTCTTCTCTCATCAGAAGGATGGCCCAGCCTTTGTTCAGAATTTATCCAGGGTGAGCATTTTCTTCCCAGACTGAGGTGCTGGCTCAGCAATGACAGTCATGTAACTCCTGGTTCTTGTGCAGTTCCTGGGTATGTTCAAAAATATTTCATACTGATCAGCCACCTGCAGTTTTCCTTTCTATTTACTGGAAATGCTTCCTCCTGCCCACAGCAGACTGATGACATAATCTGTGCCCAGGTAAAGCCAATCTCCTAGGGTTCAGTGACTGCTCTCTATGTTAAAATCTAGGGCTTTTTTGAAAAATTATAGTGTTGCTGTTGTGACACTGCAAGGCCCTGCCATGGTGTGAGAGTAGGAAAGTGATGTAAAGATGACACAGAGTTCTCAAAGTTTCAGTTTCAGAGGTTCTTGCATGTTTACCATGAGTAGAGAAAACTGTGTTGCAAGTTTGGTAGTTCTAGATCGGGGCCTGGAGTTTGAAGGTTCCAAAGTGTCTTGGGTGGGATGTAACCTTCAATCCTGTGTCCAGGTTTTCCTGGACATCTGCAGCCTGTGTGAGTACACAGGCTGCAGAGTCATTACAAGCTTGAGAATCTCTCTGGGTAGGTCTTGCCATTTGGAGATACAGCCATTGTGTGAGGATATAGCAGTGTGCTCCAACCAGGAATTGTGACCTCTTTCAGAGCTGAGATCCTATGTTGGGGGGGACTTCTTGTCCACAAGACTCGGAGAGTCAAAACAACTACGTGGGTCCAGAGAGATTGAGAAAGCTGAGCTGACTATCAAGTCCACACAGGGGGCTGGAGGGAGTCTGAGATCTATATTTATTCCAATGCCTAAATCCTACCTCCCCTAAAATCCAGATTTTATTAAATAGCTCTACAGAGTCCTGAGTTTTTGCTGTCATATATTCCATTCATCTTATATCCACGAAAACAGACACAATACCAAACAGGCAGTGTATGGGATCTAAAGGCAGGGAGACTTCTAGATTTTGACATAGTAGTTGTTGCAAGCCCAAAAAGTCTAAATTAGGGGGAACTGACAAAATTTATGAAATAAAGTTACCTTTTCTGTCTTACACCTCCAATACAACTCTGACATCTTTGGATTGTATGCATGCAGTACATCAGGAATCTCGTACCAATACATCAAATGTTTATATAAATTTTCTTTGTATATACAGTAACACAAAGAGAGGACTTGTGTCACAGATTTTAGTTCTACTGGGTAAAGAGATATTATAAGTGTTCCACTGTATAAGCAATTTATGAATCTCCTAGATCAGAGGGGGGCACTAGCTGGATATAATGTTGAATATGATTCCCTGATATGAATGCCAAGGTATTTATTAGAATGAGAACACCAATGGTAAGGGTAATTGTCGTGTAGGGATTTCAGCTGATCTAGAGCTAAATGGATGGGTTTCTGTTTTGGTAGTGTCAATTTTATAGCCTGATAAGATACTGAAGTCATTCAATAAAGCTTGTAGGTTTAGTAAGAGTGAGAAGGATATCATCAACAAACTGATTTTAGACTGAAGTTTATTTTTCACATGTTGTACTGGAATGCTGCATATGTTCATGAGAGTGCATGGCTGCAGCTAAGGGTTCCAGACACAAAACAAATAATGGAGGTAAGAGGGGACATCCCTGTTTGGTGCCATTGTACATACAAAATTAATCTGAAGTGGCATGAGGTAACTTGACCTGTACTGTGGGAACAGACTATAAAGCTGCAAGAGCTTGGAGAAAAGGGCCTTAGAATCCAAAATGCCATAATATTGAGAACATATATGGAGAGCTTAGTCTATCAAGTGCTTTTTGGATGTCCAAGCCTAATTCTAGAGCTGAAGAGTTGGACTTGGTCATCATATCAACCGAGTCAATGGTGTGCCTTGTATTATCTCCTACTTGTCTGTTAAGAACAAAACCCACCTGGTCTCTATTTATAAGATGGGGGTGTATTTAGTCGGAATTAAGCAAAGCTATGGGCCTATAATTGGCTGGGAATACAGCACATTTTCTAGGTTTCAAGATTACAGTGATATAAGTGAAGAAATTTGGAGTGAGGAGTTTCTCCTTTGAGCAAAGTGTGGTAAAGCCATAACGGAATGGGGGGGGGGGGGGCATGAAAGGATGTGTAGAAATGTCTTATAGTAGACATAAGGGAGGTGATCAGGGCCTGGTGTTTTATCCAGCAGAAGGTCTTTAATGACATCATTGAGTTCCACCATAGTAATTTCAGCATTTAAAGGGGCTATCTCTGCTGCTGTTAGTCTCTGCAATTTGAGAGTGGATATACGATACATTTAGTAAAATACTCAATTTTAAAGAGAGGATGTACATCTGTACATCTGGCCCTTCAGGTCTGGTATGGATATTAAGGGGAACCCCGCGCCAAAATTTAAAAAAAATGGCGTAGGGTCCCCCTCAAAATCCTTACCAGACCCTTTAGGTCTGGTATGGATTTTAAGGGGAACCCCGCGCCAAAATTAAAAAAAAATGTTGTAGGGTCCCCCCAAAAATCCATACCAGACCCTTATCCGAGCATGTAACCTGGCAGGCTGCAGGAAAAGAGGGGGACGAGAGAGCACCCCCCTCCTGAACCATATCAGGCCACATTCCCTCAACATTGGGAGGGTACTTTGGGGTAGCCCCCCAAAGCACCTTGTCCCCATGTTGATGGGGAGAAGGGCCTCATCCCCACAACCCTGCGGGTGGGGGCTTATCAGAATCTGGAAGCCCCCTTTAACAACAGGGCCCCCAGATCCCAGCCCCCCATGTGAATTGATAATGGGGTACAAATGTACCCCTACCATTTCACAAAAAGGTGTCAAAAAGGTTAAAAAACACAAGAGACGGTTTTTGACAAGTCCTTTATTAATTTCTTCTTCTTTCCACTTCTTCCTCCATTTTCTTTCTTCTGGTCTTTTTCGGTGTTCTTCTTCCTCCATCTTCTTCTTCTCCATCTTCTTTTTCCTCCGCTCTTCTCATCCTGCATCTTCCTCTGGCTTCTTCTCCACTCTGTCTGCACAATCCGCCTCAGTGGGAGTCTTCCACCATATGACGCTTCGGTTCTTCTGACACTTCTTATATAATGGAGGGCCACCAGGTGACCCTGCCCTCCTCTGATGCACAGGGACTTCCCTATGGCTTTCCCTGTGTTTTCAGAGGGGGTGGGGTCACCCATTTACGTAACTGGGTGACCCCGCCTCCTCTGACAACATGGGGGATGCCATAGGGAAGTCCCTGTGAAGTCCTCGTGTGCCAGAGGAGGGTGGGGTCACTGGGTTGGTGGGCCCACCCTCCGTTATATAAGAAGTGTCAGAAGAACCAAAGCATCATATGGCAGAAGACTGAGGTGGATCGTGTGGACAGAGCGGAGAAGAAGCCGGAGGAAGATACGGGATGAGAAGAGCAGAGGAAGAAGAAGATGGAGAAGAAGAAGATGGAGGAAGAAGAACACCAAAGGAAGACCAGAAGAAAGAAGATGGAAGAAGAAGCAGAAAGAAGTAGAAATTAATAAAGGACTTGTCAAATACCGTCTCTTGTGTTCTTTAACCTTTTTGACACTTTTTTGTGAAATGGTAGGGGTACACTTGGCTGGGATCTGAGGGTTAAAGGGGGCTTCCAGATTCTGATAAGCCCCCCGCCCACAGACCCCCACAACCACCAGGCAAGGGTTGTGGGGATGAGGCCTTCTCCCCATCAACATGGTGACAAGGTGCTTTGGGAGGCTACCCAAAGCATGTGGCCTTGCACGGTTCAGGAGGGGTGGGGGCGCTCTCGTCCCCCTCTATTCCTGTGACCTGCCAGGTTGCATGCTTGGATAAGGGTCTGGTATGAATTTTTGGGGGGACCCCATGCCATTTTTTTTTTTTTGGTGCAGGGTTCCCCTTAAAATCCATACCAGACCCGTCAGGTCTGGTATGGAATTTAGAGGGACCCCCATGCATTTTTTTTTTACATTTTGGTTCGGGGTTCCCCTGAGGGGAAATTCCATGCCATTTTTATCAATGAACTTTTATGTGTATTGCCGGACCGACAATTCATTATAGCCGGCGCTAGCGATAGTAGTTTTACATTACTTTTTTTCCTTTAGAAATATAATTTAGCTGTCAGACTGTGTTCTAAACACGGGAAACATGTGCCCCTTTACAGGCATACTATAGACACCCCCCAAGTACGAAATTAAAAGGAATATTACACTTTTATTGTTTCACTTTAAGCATTATTAAAATCACTGCTCCCGAAAAAACAACCATTTTTAAAAATTCTTTTTGCATTGATACATGTCCCCTGGGGCAGGACCCAGGTCCCCAAACACTTTTTATGACAATAATTTGTATATAAGCCTTTAAAATGAGCACTTTTGATTATTCATGTTCCTGTCCCATAGACTTTGATGGTGTTCGCGTGTTCAAACACATTTTTTGCCTGTTCGCATGTTCTGGATGCGAACTGAATCAGGGGGTGTTCAGCTCATCCCTAGTGTAAACACATAGATCCCGGTTCTCTCAGGGGAGAGGAGACAGGTCGTGTGTTCATACCAAGTATGAACACTGATCTCTCTCTCCTCCTAGTCAGTCCCACCCCCCACAGTTAGAAAACACCTAGGGAACACAGTTAACCCCTTGATCACCCCTAGTGTTAACCCCTTCCCTGCCAGTGACATTTATAAAGTAATCAGTGCATTTTTATAGCACTGATCACTGTATAACTGTCACTGGTCCCAAAAATGTGTCAAAAGTGTCCAATCTGTCTGCCGCAATATCGCAGTCCTGATAAAAATTGCTAATAATAATAATAATAATGCCATAAATCTATCCCCTATTTTGTAGATGCTATAAGTTTTGCGCAAGCCAATCAATATACACTTTTTGCTATTTTTTTTTACCAAAAATATGTAGACAAATACATATTGGCCTAAACTGAGGAAACTTTTTATTTTTTTTTTTAATTTGGGATATTTATTATAGCAAAGAGTAAAAGATATTGTGTTTTTTTTTCAAAATTGGCGCTCTTGTTTTGTTTATAGTGCAAAAAATTAAAACCAAAGAGGTGATCAAATACCACCAAAAGAAAGCTCTTTTTGTGGGAAAAAAGGACATCAATTTTTATTTGGGTACAGTGTTGCACAACCGCGCAATTGTCAGTTAAAGCAACGCAGTTCCGTATCACAAAAGTTGGCCTGGTCATTGAGCAGCCAAATCTTCCAGGGCTGAAGTGGTTAAAGAGAGGTTTTCTTCCTCTAAGACATGGACATATTGCATTAAATAAGCAAATTTTGGTTCAAGATGGTCAGTTTGTTTCCCCCTTAGTTCCTGGGCAATTTTGCTCACTTCTCCAGCTATAGAATGGGGTGATATTATGTAGCAGTACCTGAAGTTTCTCATCCAGAATGTCAGGTGTGAAATAGTGTATTGGTGGAGATAATGAAGGTAAAACTGGACACACATCCCCCATGGGCTCTTGGAGTACTTCTGAGTTGATCACCTATGGGTGCGTCCAGTGTAATCAAGGCTGGGGATGCTGGCCATGAGGCATATCACTCCATATTGGTAGGCTGCAGCTCCCAGAGAGGTGGTGTTGTGGGTTTCTGGTGCCATATTTTATTCATATGGAGCAGCTGGAGGCCTTCTATCAGGATCCAGGTCTCCAGAATGGAGCTTGGGTTTAAGTGTCAGCCATCTTGGGCTACCGTGCATCCACCTCCGAATCAATTATTTTTTGACAATTAGCAATATTGTTTGAATGTCAAAGGGTGCTTTCTGTTTTTTCTTCATATTTACTTTAATGCTTAAAAAAGGGTTTTAGGTGAAAAAAGAAAAATGTCACACTATTATAAAAATCATTGCCATATACTGTACACTACTGTGCAAAAGTTTTAGGCTGGTGTGAAAAAATGCTGTAAATTAGGAATGCTTTCAGAAATATAAATGTTATTGGTTTAGTTTTATCAAGTAACAAATTGGAAGGTAAATGAACAGGAGGGGGATCCAAATCAAATTAATATTGGTGTGACCACCCTTTGCCTTCACAACAGCATCAATTATTTTAGGTACATTTTCGAAGGAGCTCAGCAAATAAGTTGTTCCAAACATCTTGGAGAGCTAACCACAGATATTCTGTGGCTGTAGGCTGCCTCAAATTCATTTGGCTGTTCATGTAATCCCAGAGTAATTCAATGATGTTGGGAGTCAAACCACCACTTCCATGTTCTCCTTTATGCTGAAGATAGTTCTTAATGACATTAGCTATTTGTTTGGGGTTGCTGGCCTGCTGCAGAATAAATTTGGGGGCAATCACGGGCCTCCTTGATGGTATGGCATGATGGATAAGTATCTGCCTGTATTTCTCAGCATTGAGGACATCATTGATTCTGACAAATTCTCCATTAGCAGAAATGCAGCCCCAAACTTGCAATGAACCTCCACAATGCCTGGACTTCAGGGGACAAAACTGCCTCCTGCTACAGCCAGGTTTTTTTTTGGTCAAAATAAAGATCACTTCTGTCCAGACTTCTCTGGACAGTAGATGGATGTACCTGAGTCCCATTGGTTTCCACCAGTTCTGTGTTGATGGCAGTGCTGCACATTCTCCGATGTTAAAAGGAAGTAAGAATGATGTGCTTTTCATCTGCTGCATTAAGTTTGCTTGGCTGACAACTACGTCTACAGTCCTCAATATTGCCCATTTATTTGTCCATCTATAAAAGAGTTGAACAGTACATCTTGAAATCCCAGTCTGCTTTGAAATATTTGCCTGGAAGAGTCCTTGCTGATGCAGTATAACTAACTTGTGTCCTGTTGCTGTGCTCAGTCTTGGCATGGTGTATCGATAGCCTGTGACATGAAACTATCTTCCACAATCTCAATTTAGTAGCAGAGATTAGCTGTTCCTCACCCAGTTTTAAGCTTCCTACACAGATGTCTTTTTCAGTTAATGACTGTGTTTCAACGTGCATATGAAATTGATGATCAATAGCACTTGCTTGGCATAATTGGTTAATCAAACACCTGACTCTAATCCTACAAAATACCTGACTTTATATGCAAAGGATATAAAGTGTGCAAGTATTAGAATTGATGCTGGTTTGAACCCAAAGGGTAGTCACACCAGATATTGATTGAATTTAGATTTTTCTTCTGTTTGCTGACTTTGCATTTTGTAAATTGATAAAAAGAAACAACTAAAATCTATACATTTTTTAAAGCATTTCTTCACACCTGCCTAAAACGTTTGCACAGTACTGTATATTAAATATTCTGAAGTCGATCTATTTCATGTTAAATGCTTGTGAACATTCTATTTTAATTGCTATTTTGTAAGTATAAGGAACTATTGTGGCAACATTAACTTTTATATTGGTTTGTACATTTTGGCATCCAGTGTTTCATTCCCATGTGAGATTAGTTTGGGCAAGAATTGAATCTGAGTTGCTTTCTCCTGCAGATAATCGAACAGTGTTTTATATTAACTAGCAATGGTGTGTAACTCCAACATTATCATGCTTTCTTAATAAGTTATGTTATAAAACAGGCACAGCTCCCAGTGTGTATTCCAATTACCAGATAGTAAAAAAAATAACAAAACATTATAATCGTGATTTTTCTATTTGATTCAGAAAGTTTAGCACAGCAGGAATGTTGGCTTTCAACATAAACTGTATGTTACATCTGAAATTGGGGATTTTTTTGCCTTCCTATAATCCAAGGTTGTGGGAGTCAATGAGCACACGGAGCTGGAATTCACACTCATAGTATACATTACAAATGGTATATGCCAGGATTTCATTTTCTGTTTTATTTCATAGAATCTGTAAAATGTACATATTCTAGTTTGTGTGAGGGCATAAAAATAGAATAAATGGATCTTAATTGAAGAGATTAAGGTTGCAGATATTAGCAGGAGTTTCTGGAAAATTCATTAGGTGATGACTTTTAATGGGAATAATTGTGTTCTTAATCATAATTGTGTGGCAATTAAAAAAGCACAAAGAGGACTAATTGCAGACTAGAGGAGCCAAGCAGTTTTCAGAACTAAAGAAGAAATTGCGCTACAAAGAAAAGTAGGAAATACTCACATAATTGCTGCTGAAACTGTAAAGTGAACTGTATTATTTATTTTTGAATCTCTATTATTTAACTACATTCAGCAGATGTTGACATACTACAATGGGGTCTGTACACTTTGTAAAATGAAAGAACCTTTTGTGAAAGTTGGATTTTGCCCCCACCCACTTGAATCACCTAACCTATTATGTAGGTGTTTTAAGATTGCATGTGTAACTGTGCTGAAATCAATAAACTAGACATGAGAGCCACCCACGTGAAAAGTTAATTTAGTTCAAGTGAGTTAAGTTAATCTAGCAGTTACTAGTTAAATATTATTTCAGCCCATTTATCACAGAGAAAGAAATCATATTTTCATGGTTTACTTTTTTTTTTTTTTTTTTTTTTACATAGAGTCCAATCTTGACTGTCAAACTAATATTTTGTTATGGTGCTTTCTTTTTTCAGAAGCATGTATAGCTTTTAAGTTGTGTTCCTATAAACTTGTGCTGCCACTCAAACGAGCACTGCAATCTGCTTTTTCCTGTTAAGCAAACCCACATCTTGCATTATCTTTAACACATAACATGCCTTCCTCTGGATCAACTGTAGATATAGGATTGTGTATATAAGATTGTATGATTTATTTTTTTTTTAAGATTTTTTTCCCTTTTATTGGTTGAACTAGATGTTTTTTTTTTTTTTTTTTCAACCAGTCTAATTATGTAACTATGTTACATATCTAGAACCATTTGCAGAGGAGACTTTTGTTGGAGTTCTCATGCTGTTGTGAGGAATGCAGCAAGTTTAGGAAAGCTCCTTTAGCCCCAGTTCACACAGAACTGTGTCGGAAACCTGTGATCCATGTGAGTTTCCCACACCACACTCAAATCACACTGCCCTTGCAATCTGCAGTAGGTGTCAGTGCACTGTTAATGACACCCCAAATGCATTTTCCAAGCACAGTGCATTTTCTGCATCAGATGACATAGTACAAAACTATTATGTGATCCGGTCGCAGTGTATTTCTAAAATTGGTGAATGCACTACTTGGGTGTGATGCAGTGCCATTTGAGCCCATTCCAAATTAATGGGCTCAAATAGCACTACACTGAATCACATGTTAATTGCACAGGGTGAGGTGCGATTCATAGTGTGAACCAGGGCTTAATGTTCACGACAAAGCCGATCCCTGTTAACTGATTGCTTCAGCTTTCTCTAGACAGGGTCCCTTGCTGCATGTAGCAATGAATATAATGTAGAGTGAGAAAACATAAGAGTTGTACTCCCAGATACTGGTGTCATGAAGCCAGGTTGTTAACAGTGAAACCTTTGAGCTAGTTGGATTTTGTATACCATGGGTGGCTGAAAGGAACTCCAGAAAGCCAAGAAGTATTCAGTATTGGGAAGAGTCAGTAGTGTACCATCTTGACACTACTTATCCTAACACTGCTGAAAACCTGCGACAAAGTGAAAAACAAAGTTGGATTTTAACAAAACTCATTGAAGATACTTACCTACTTTAATTAGTTAGAAATATAGGTCATTCTAGTAGGTTTTTGAAAGAATACTAAGTGCAAAGGGCTGACTGGTATAATCAAATGAACTGTGTTCCGGTAAGAAATGATTAATCCCTTTATCAACCCTCACCAGTATACCACTACACATTAAAGGGTCACCGCAATATACCAGAACAGCCCTGCAACACCAGCTGTGAGTATGTAAGCATGCCTGGAATTTTACTTCAAGGACCATGCAGGCTTCTAGATAAAGAGTTAATTACTCTAACAGAGGGACCAAACCTGGTATAAGTGTGCCATATATCCATATCTTGAAAATAAATCTATCCCTCCTGTTGAGTTTGCTTGTCAATTTAGAAATTAAAAAGGGGTTCCTTAGGTCTCCAATATTAATTACCACATACTGTACAGGTGGCATAGCTTCCTGAGGATGTTGTATAGATGAAACACATAGAGGCAGGACTTCTAGTAGTTACTTCCAGTTATGTCAGTAATATGTTTTCCAGTAATGGGAGCACATGCCGGCTCCAGGTGAGAGCCAAATTAACAGTAGGCAGATTCTTTTAGTGCCAAGTTGGCCATATACATTTGTGAGTGAGATATCTACTCTTGTTTTATGTAGGAATATTGATTAATAAGAACTACACAGTGAGAGTTTTTTGTTGATATTTATGAATCCTTTGGTGGCATGGTGAGGAGGAGAGATTCTGGGAGGCATGGTGAGCAGATAGAGAGCCAAGTACCATGGAATCTGGCATATTTGGAGTAAAAAAAACATTTTTAGTAAAACAAAGCACATATTAACATGTTTATTATACTAAGGGCCATGATGGTCTGGTGAGTCAGCATTTCTCTTTATTAAACACACTGGGGGGAATGCGGTTTAACAGTGGTGGAGGAGAATGAAGAATAATTAATTTAGAAGATATTACAGGACTTTTGTGCTGCACGTGATATTACAGGACTTTTTATGTTGCACAATCGACACGTGAAGATTTATGCAGTACACTGTATATAATTCCTTTGTATTACGTGTTCTTATTAGAATTTTCTTTCTTGTTTTGTTCGTATTTTTGCACTTATTGGTAGCTATAATTATAAAAACTGTGTCTAGTACTAAAGTGTAGGGATTACACTTTCAAAGGGACTGCTGGCATCACACACAAAGGGGATTAATTTAAGGAGTGCAGGGTACATTTTTAATTTATTGGAAACCTACATTTTTGAAAAAAGTATATATAAAAACATAGAAACCAAAAATAAATATGTTTCCAAAGCCACTCCTTATTTATCAAAAACAGCTATTCTGTAATAATTTACCATCATGTTTAGAATGGCTCTGTTTAAAACTATATAACAATATACAGTACATACAGCATATACCGTATATTATTGAAACCTGTATGCAATGCTTGTATATCAGTATATACCAAGAGACACACTCTATAACATACTTGATTTACACAGACTTATAAAAATGCAAGCAATTATATGTGAATATTTAGACCCCTTTCACAGTTTTCAGGTGTTTTAGAGCTAGAAATAGCATCTGTAAAGCGCCTGGAAACTGCCTTCCATTCATTGCAACCCGGCAGTGTGCTTGTGGGACATTAGAAAAAGTCCTGCAAGCAGCATCTTTGGGGCATTTTGGGAGCCCTGCATACGCGCCTGCCCATTGCAATAAATGGGCAGTGCTTCAGAAGCGCCTGAAAAGCGATTCGGAAGCGCCGCAACATGGGAGTTTTTAACCCCTTCTTTGGGGTTAAAAGCACCCTGCTAGCGGTCAAAAAGCAACACAAAAGTACCACTTAAACAGAGGTAAAGCGCCGCTAAAACAGGCAGCACTTTACCGCTAATGGCTGGTGCTTTCAGTGTGAAAGCAGCCTTAATGCACATTTAAATCACAGTATCCGGATCAAATATTCCAAAACCTTTCTCTGCAAACAAAAATACTCCAAAACCTATGCTAGTCTGGGGGGGGATAAGAGTGTCCCTATGCAAGAAACTAATGGTATCATGTATATATTTGTATGTATATACTGTATATATAGTATTTGTAATCCAAAAAAAGATCAGTTTGTAAATTCAGCACACATCAAACTGTCGGGTGCATATTATTGTTAAACAAGCTAAAGTATAACATATAAGTATAAGCCGATAAGTGTAAGGCTGGCCAGAGGCTAGCCTGTATTTGTGGGAGGAGTTTGAGAGGGCTATTTAACCCTCCTCCTCTGTCAGGGCTGGGTTGTTGGAGGTTCTGGGTGGACGCACGTCACTTCCGGCCTCTTTACAGAGCGGCGGTCAGCCGCAGTTATGGTGTCGGTTCCTCTCCCGGGCACCATCGGGGACCACCCGGTCCCTCCACTGTCATCCCTGGGTTCCACCAGCATCATGGGGGCCCCTTACAGCCCCATGCTCCATCCAGCATTGTGGGGGCGGCACCCGCCCGCTTATCCAGGCCCTCCTGGGGGGTCAGTCCATCCATTCTCCATGGCTCCTTGTGTGGCCAGCATGCCGCCCGCCCGCTTCTCCTGGCGCTCATGGCGGGGGTCCATCGGTTCCTCTCCTGGGCACCATCGGGTACCACCCAGTCCCTCCACTGTCATCCCTGGGTTCCACCAGCATCGTGGGGGCCCCTTACAGCCCCATGCTCCATCCAGCATCATGGAGGGGGCTGCCCGCCCGCTTCTCCTGGCCCTCCTGGGGAGGTCAGTCCATCCATTCTCCATGGCTCCTTGTGTGGCCAGCGTGCCTCCCGCCCGCCTGCTTCTCCTGGCGCTCATGGCAGGGGGGCGTCCGTCCTTCCATCCTCCCTACAGCCCCATGTGGCCAGCTGCAGCCCGCCCACTTCTCTCGGCACATATGCGGGGGGAGCCGGGGGCTGTCCTTCCATCCTCCCCACAGCTCTATGTGGCAGCGTGCAGCTCGCCCGCTTCTCCCGGTGCTCGAGCGGGGGGGCCATCTTTCCCCCCACAGCTCCATGTGGCAGTGCGCAGCCCGCCCACTTCTCCTGGCGCTCATGCGGGGGGGCCATCTTTCCACCTCAGCTCCATGTGGCAGCGTGCAGCCCGACCGTTTCTCCCGGCACTCATGCCGAGGGTGGCATCCTTCCTCCCACAGCTCCAGGTGGCTAGCATGTAGCCCGCCCGATTCTCCCAGCGCTCATGGGGGGGCGTCCGTTCATCCATCCTCTACTCACCCACTTCCCCAGGGCTCCATTTGGCCAGGGTGCCACCCACCTGGTTCCCATGGTGTTGGGGGAGGTCTCGTCTGTCCATCCTCCACCTTCACTGGATTCAATCCCGAATGGTGGGGGGCGCCGCTCACTTCTCCCTCATCCCTGTGTTTCCTGCCAGTGCTGGGGGGCCGGCCACCTGCTTCTCCTGGGGGGAGAGGGGGGGAGGGCGTCTGTTCGTCCATCTTCCACCCACCCACTTGCCACTCTCCCGTCAGTTCACCTCCCTGGAACTCACACCGTGCATCATGGAGGAATCGCCCGCACGCTTCCCGGTTCTCATGGGGGGGAGCGCTCACCCGCCTGCTCACCTCCCGGTACTCACGTGGGGCATCATGGGGGGGAGATCCCCGCATGCCTCCCGGGCATCCACCGCTTCAGTCACAAGTGTTTCGTCATGGCGTTTTGGCCCAAGGATTCTGTCATAGCGTTACGGCCCCATGATTTCTGTCATAGCGTTCCGGCCCCAGGTTTCTGTCACAGCGTTTCTATCTAGGCGTTTAGTGTCAGCATTTTTCTATCATAGTGCTCCTGTTGTAGCGTTTTCTGCCTCAGCAGTTCTGTCACAGCATTCTCCCCCAGCATTTCTGTCAGGGTGTTCTGCACCAGTATTTCTATCATAGCGTTTCTGCCCCAGCATTTCTGTCATCACGTTTGGTCCTGCATTTCTGTCATGGCGTTTCTGCCCCAGCGTTTTTGTCGTCATGTTCAGCCCTGCATTTCTGTCAGCGTTTATGCCTCAGCATTTCTGTCATAACATTCAGCATTTCTGTCTTAGCGTACTGCCCTAGCATTCCTGCCATAGTTTTCTGCCCCAGCATTTTCCATCATAAGCGTTCTGCCCCGGCATTTCTGTCTCAGCGTTTTTGTCATAGCGTTTCTGCCCCAGCATTTCTGTCACAGCATTCTGCCCCAGCATTTCTGTCTTAGTAATCTGCCCCAGCATTTCTGTCTTAGCGTTCTGCCCCAGAATTTCTGTCACAGCATTTTCCATCATAAGCGTTCTGCCCCGGCATTTCTGTCTCAGCGTTTTTGTCATAGCGTTTCTGCCCCAGCATTTCTGTCACAACGTTTCTGCCCGTGCATTTCTGTCATAGTGTTCTGCCCCAGCATTTCTGTCATAGCATTTCTGCCCCAGGATTTCTGTCACAGCATTTCTGCCCAGGATTTCTGTGATAGCATTTCTGTCCTGGATTTCTGTCACAGCGTTTCTGCCCAAGATTTCAGTTATAGCATTTCTGCCCCGGATTTCTGTCATGGTGTCCTTCTGTCATGGCGTCCTTCTGTCATGGCGGCATTCTGCCCCAGCATTTCTGGCTTGGAGTTCAGTCTCAGCTTTTCTGTCTTAGTGTTTCTGCCCTAGGATTTCTGTCATTACATTTCTGCCTAAGCGTTTCTGCCCCAGGATTTATGTCATTACATTTCTGCCTTAGCGTTCTGTCATAGCATTTCTGCCCCAGGATTTCTGTCATGGCATTTCTGCCTCTGCGTTTCTGCCCCAGGATTTCTGTCTTTGCTTTTCTGTCTCAGCGTTCTGTCATAGCATTTTTGCCCCAGGATTTCTGTCATTACATTTCTGCCCCTGGATTTCAGTCTCAGCATTTCTGTCATTACACTCTGCCCAGGGTTTCGGTTCTCATGTTCCTGCCTCAGCTTTCCGTTTCAGCATTTCTGTCGTAGGGTTTTTCTGTCAACATTGCTGTCCATGCGCTTCTGCCCCAAGATTTCTGTCATAGCGTCTCTACCTCAGCGTTCAGTCTCAGCATTCCTGTCACAGCGTTTCTCAGAGGGACGTTGTTGTTCAGTCACGGCATACTCCGGTAGCTGTTTTTTTTATCTTCGTTGTTTGTCATGTCTCATCGTATCTTTGTTCATGTTTGTACTTGGGTCAGTTAGTTAGGGACCACATGTCAGGATCTGTCACGTCTACAGATCCATACGGGCCCATATACCATATGTCATACGATGCACGTTCATTCACCACACCTGTACGACTACCCACCACGGTCTGTGGGTACACCAGCCCTGAGTTTTTCAGTTAATTACCTGTCTCTGCGTTGCAGGTTACTCGGGCTCACTTACTACTTACACGGGGGGGGGGGCGTCCGTCATCAGGTTCATTCACGCGCAGTGGTCTTGACATTTCTGTTCATGTTTTCATACTTAGGTAGGCACAGAGGGGCGTTGTTGTTCTCATGTCTGGTTGTCTGTCATTTCTCCAGTTTGTGTTCTCAGGTTGTGCTGTATTGGCATTCATACCGTTATCAACCATGCTTGCTCTCACTTCATCAGTCCTGCCCGTTGTTAGGGCTAATTGTTTGGTGCAGATGTTTCACCACAGGGCTCACCCTTGGGTCGGAAGCAGTCGTCAATCTTCTTTCAGTTGACATCCTGTTGCTTAGAGGCCCTGGTTACCGCCCAGGGATTTATAGTCTTTCTCAGGGTGTGTGCTGAACCACATCCCCTTGTCGGTCCTCAAGTGGTAGGTTGGGCAAACGTCGTCATGATTTTGGATTCCACTCTCGGGTCTGATCTCTTCTCTAGGATGTTGCCTGGAGTACTGCTCAGGGACGTCAGTCCAGTCATCTTTTCTGATCCCCAGCCTGTTCCAGGTGGGGGGGCTTCTGGCCCTCCTTCCTCGGTTCAGGATTCAGTCTCGGTTGTCAGGTCACAGGCTGAAGCACAACACGATCGTATCAGGTGGGACCAGTATTCTGTGTCTGGCATGGTTTCTCCATTTTTTGACGATGCTTATTGCCATAGCGCATGAGCCTTATTCGCCTACTTCTTCACATCCATCAGGTATCTAGCATTTCGCACTCCTGCTAGTTGTCTTTTTGCACTCACCCTCTCACTTCCCCAGTCCAAGTATAGGTAGGCCGGGGGTTGGGGGCATTTCACTGAGCTACTTCGCTGGTGTCCATTTGAAGCATTTCGATCTTCTCGGCCGTCATTTTGCAGGGGCTCCTCGGGCCAGCCCTTGCTCCCTTTCCCCCAGGTATCCTCTCATTTTCAAGCAGTTTCATTCTCAGGTCTGGGTTATCTCGGGCATCAAGCTCAATCCAATCTTTCGCGGGACGGTCAGTTGGGTTCTGGGCAGCTTTGCAGGTTCTATGGGGGGTTCCTTCTCATCACCAAGTCAGGAGTCGGTGGGTTTCTCCTACCACGGCGGATACATACTGTTGCCATCCGGGCGCACACTACTCCACTTGATGGATTGTTACCTTCCCTTCTTCACCTAAATTTGTATCTTTTTTTTGCCCTCTTTTCAGGAATAATGACCAGCTTGGCCATGGCACACCTCAGGCCTTGGTTCTTAGGAGTATCGCATTTCCCACTTGAAGACTCTGACTACAAGTATAACATTTCAAATCCTGAATAGAAAACACCACTCAAAATACTCTCAAAGCATTTTTTCTTATCAAAAGTTTTAAATTGTGCATACACTGCACAGCTACAGGTAGTTCCAAAGTGATGCTAGTTGTTACCAACTTGATCAATATTTATTTCCAAGATAACTTCTGAGTAGACCCATGGTGTAAATAGCAGACACAAGGGTCCTCCAGCAGAAGCTGTGACCTTTGGGACCCTTGTTGAATTTCTAAAAGGTTAATAACCTAAGCCAGAAAGTTAGGATTTCTGGAATATTCTTTGCACATTTTTGGCAGTTTTAAAAAACCATAGTGTATAAAGGAGAATTCTGTACCTCATGCTGCCATTGCCCCACACAAATGTACTGTATTTCCCTATTAAGGTGGGATCTAAAGATCTAAGGTGGGATCTAAAACAAAGTGGATCCCCACTGGACACTGCTTAAACTACTGACCTCCAGGATGAAGCATGATTAAGGCTGACTATATTGGGAATAACTGAGCCTCCATATTATTATAATTTTTTTTAAATGAACATATCCTAAAAAGCTATGTGACATTATAGAGTGATGTGGGAGCCTGTTGATCCTTGAATGCGTCAATGTCACCCAATCAACATTTATGATTTAAACAATTTGACACAAATTTGAAAAACCTGAATGTCTACAAAAAAAAGTATTTTTCATGATAAAAAGCACAAGTACTGATGTATAAATGGGAAAATATCTGTGGCCTACATATCGCAATTACTAGGTGTATTCATATGCAATCACATGCACCGGATTCTGTAGGGTGCTATATAGAGGTATGTGTAAAAAATGGCAAAGTGTGCCACTTGATCTTCATTAGGTCTGAGGTTTGGGTTTTCTGCTACCATGGTTTTTGAAATCTGCGATCATGTCCTGTGCAGATTTGCCCTGGGGAGTTTTTTTAGACCATATGCTACACTGAGCAAAATTATAAATGCAACACTTTTGTGTTTGCCCCTATTTATCATGAGCTGAACTGAAAGATCTATGACTTTTTATATGTACGCAAAAGGCCTATTTCTCTTAAATATTGTTCACAAATCTGTCTAAGGCTGGGTTCACACTGGTGCCACACAACTGCCGACCTACTTTGGATCCAACTTTGCCCCGCGACTTGAAGCCGACATACATCCGACTTTCAATAAACGGGGATCCAACTTGGATTCCCGCCAATACCAGGCACTGTTTTTGGTATGAATCTTGAGGGGGAACTCCACGCCAAATTTTAAATAAAAAACCGGCATGGGTTCCCCCTCCAGGAGCATACCAGGCCCTTAGGTCTGGTATGGATTTTAAAGGGAACCCCCTACACCAAAAAAACAGCGTGGGGGTCCTCCCCAAATCCATACCAGACCCTTATCCGAGCATGCAGCCCGGCCGGTCAGGAATGGGGGTGGGGATGAGCGAGCGCCCCCCTCCTGAACCGTACCAGGCCACATGTCCTCAACATGGGGGGTGGGTGCTTTGGGGCAGGGGGGTGTCCTGCGGCCCCCCCACCCCAAAGCACCTTGTCCCCATGTTGATGAGGACATGGGCCTCTTCCCGACAACCCTGGCCGTTGGCTGTCGGGGTCTTATCGGAAACCGGGAGCCCCCTTTAATAAGGGGGCCCCCCACCCTATGTGAATGAGTATGGGGTACATCGTACCCCTACCCATTCACCTAGGAAAAAAGTGTCAATAAAAAACACACACTAGACAGGTTTTTAAAATAATTTATTAGGCAGCTCGGGGGGTCTTCTTCCGACTTTGGGGTCTTTTCGTTCTTCTCCGTGGTCTCTTTCTTCTTCTCTGCACTCTCTGGCCTCTTCTCCATGCTCTCCGGTTCTTCTCCTGCTCTCCGGTATCTTCTGCCGGGCTCCTCCGCTATCTTCTGCTCTTTTGCTGGCTCTTTTGCTAGTGGTGGCCCGGTCTTCTCCACCGTCTACTTCCCTCTTCTTTTCTACCGATGTTGACATGATGCTCTCTCCCACTGTAATGCCGTGTGTGCGATCTGCAACGACTTATATAGGGATGGGGTGTGGTCACTGGGTGATGTCACCCAGTGACCCTGCCCCTTATTACATCACAGTCCCGGGGCATGATGGGACTGTAAAAGACTGCAGCTCCTTTACATGGATATCAGCAAGCCTAGATGACTCTCAGTGCCCGATCATCACCAGTATGGGATTGAATAAACCAGCTCATCCACCAATGTAATAACCCAGTAGAGAGAAGAAAAACTTCATAGTGCAGACATCCCAAACATCACATTTAAATGAAAAGTTAAGTTATTACACTAACATTCAAGTAGTTGATAACAGGTAAAATGAACGGAAGAAACGTCCGGCATTTCAAACCTAGAAAATGACCGCTGTGTCCCAACACACAAGTTGTGTCATACATCACAGGCTTGTGACGTATTGCATTTTATTGATGGCATTTTGAATGTACAGAGATACCGTGATGAGATCCTGAGGCCCATTGTTGTGCCATTCATCCACGACCATCACCTCATGTTGCAGCAAAATAATGCACGGCCCCATGTTGCAAGGATCTGTACACAATTTCAGGAAGCTGAAAACATCCCAGTTCTTGCATGGCCAGCATATTCACCGGACATGTCACCCATTGAGCATGTTTGAGATGCTCTGGATCAGCGTATACGACAGCGTTATCCAGTTCCTGCCAATATCCAGCAACTTTGCACAACCATTGAAGAGGAATGGACCAACATTCCCCAGGCCACAATCAACAACCTGTTCAACTCTATGCGAAGGAGATTTGCTGCACTGCGTGAGACAAATAGTGGTCACACCAGTTTTTGGACCCCCCAAATACAGTAAAACTGCATATTTTAGAGTGGCCTTTTATTGTGGCCAGCCTAAGGCATACGTGTGCAATAATCATGCTGTCTAATCAGCATCTTGATATGCCACACCTGTGAGGTGGATGGATTATCTCGGCAAATGAGAAGTGCTCAGTAACACAGATTTAGACAGATTTGTGAACAATATTTGAGAGAAATAGGCCTTTTGTGTACAGTGACTTGCAAAAGTATTCACCCACTTTGGCTTTTTACCTATTTTTTTTTAAATTACAGCCTTTAGTTCAATGTTTTTAAATCTGAATTATATGTGATAGATCAGAACACAATAGTCTATGTTGGTAAAGTAAAATTAGAAAAATATATACATAAAACAATTTTTCAGAAATAAAAAACTGATAATTGGCATGTGCGTATGTATTCACTTCCTTTGTTATGAAGCCCATAAAAAGCTCTGGCGCAACCAATTACCTTCAGAAGTCACATAATTAGTGAAATGATGTCCACCTGTGTGCAATCTAAGTGTCACATGATCTGTCATTACATATACACACCTTTTTGAAAGGCCGCAGAGGCTGCAACACCTAAGCAAGAGGCACCACTAACCAAACACTGCCATGAAGACCAAGGAACTCTCCAAACAAGTAAGGGACAATGATGTTGAGAAGTACAAGTCAGGGTTAGGTTATAAAAAAATATCCAAATCTTTGATGATTCCTAGGAGCACCATCAAATCTATCATAACCAAATGGAAAGAACATGGCACAACAATAATATGATGTAACGAATAATATGTGACTGCGCTTAGGATACCCAATAGGTCTGCAGCCTTCCCTAATAGAGCTCCCCTAAGGGGTCTCCAGGCAAGAGAAATGTAGTGTAGTGAATGGGGTGATTGGTGCTACCTAAAAATAATACTGTTACAACGTGAGTACGGGTATGTGTGTGTGGCCTTACAGTAGTGTACAACCTCTTAATACACAAAATAAAAATGTATATAAAATAAACACTATGCGTGATAGTGACACATCTAGCTCAAAAATAATACTAAAATTGCATATATAACCCACTAAGCGATAGCATGCTACAGGTTCTCTGGTGGTTTCCTGGTGCTTGTGTAACCGTATTAAGGAAAGAGAACCTTTTAAGTAATGAGCCACATTCATAAAAGTATCACCTTATGTGTATCCAAGTATAAGTAGAAACCACAACAAAAGTGAAAATGCTGTGAAAAATAAGACCGCAATGAGCGGACACACTATAATTCCGTGACTCTGCTTACGTGGCATATACAAGTAAAGTTCATATGTAAACGTACAAATAATAGTCCATATACTGTGCATATATTCTTCTTCAAATAATGTGACATAAAACACAAATGGTGACTTGGGTGCTCTCAATATCTTCTGGTGACTCTGTGCTCCCCCTCCAGGGTCCCCACTCACTGAATCCACTCACCCCTACAGGGGCAATGCGCATATAGGTGCAACCACTGCAATTACTCCCCCATAGTTGTTGCGATATCAAGGATAGACTTCCGTCTTCAGGTAGATTGTAGTATAATCTGTAGTTGGTTCCCCATAGAAGAAAAGAGATGTGGACTCCCATGGTGTAGTAAATCATTGTAAATTTATTTAAAAAACATCAACGAAAAAAAATGTATATAAAAAATATATATAAAAAAATGAATGGAAAATAATATAAGGATTATTAAGGAAAGTCCCGAACAAGGCTTGTATAACTAACCAGAAGGTCGTCCACTAAACTATATGCATAGTGTGGACGGCTGCTAATGGAGCTCAAGCTTTAAAATTGCAAAACAAGCACTAGGACACACAGTGGAGACAGCAGCGCCTCTCTACGTTCCATCTGCGTTCCACTTGCTCATAAAAACAGGAAATGACGTAGTAGAGTGCGTGGCGCCGTCGTATGCGTTTCATCATAGACGCCCTCAGCGACGGTGCCAGCATGCCACCCACCACGTTATTAAATGGAAGAGTCTCCATGCCTGTCCCGTCCCCCAATCACGGGGTAGCCAATCACAACTGGAAGTTAAGGCGGAGCATCGGGTATACAGCTCTCAATGCAGTGTCCGCAATGCTTGCTATTCTAGGAGATACCAGTAATAAAAAATACATATAAGTAAAATAGAATGAATATGATATCTTTAGATGGACGCCATGGTAGACTCTTTAAGTATACATTGCATACATGACTATATTCGTAGATGTACGGCAAAACAAACTCAGGTATTGCAGGCTGTCCTACACCAAAAAAACCCACACATTAAAATCCCCCTAGTGGGGGCAGCTTGTAACTGCATTGCATACCATCCCAGATATTACCTAGTAAAGCTCTGTAATGAGCAGAATGGTTGCCATAAAATATACTGAAGGCCTAAGATGTCATGACCATAATATCTATTGGAAAAATGGCTATATCAGGATAGATATGCATGTATATGATATGTGTGACTACAGTACAACCATTTTAGATGGAGTTAAATAACATAGCCTAATTTACCTAATGTGTAACCTGAATTACATAAATCCCTCTCCTTACTGCTAAAGTATTAATAAATGATATGAAATATACACTAAAATATCTACAGAGAATAAGTGGGAGGATGTAATGAAATGATGAAATTCATATATCAATCAATCAATAAATACATCATTCGAAATACTAACATATTTATGTAGATATTTATATTAAAAAACGTAAATACCAAGCACAAAGGCTATATATGCACTAAACTGTAAGATTAAAACTCGATGGTACTGCACTCAAATATTACAGATATAATAACCTTATTTTAATTTTGACTAGAACTCAGAAGTTTTTGAATATAATAAAGGGTATTAAGATGAGAGATAATAGAATTAATGAAAAATTATAGCATTTAATAAAATTTAATAAAATGTAATAAAATTTCTTGCTTACGGTAATGGATAATATGTAAATGAGTTATGAATTCACATTATAGGTTCACAGGGGGGTTTAGGGTGGGTTTTTTTTTTTTTTTTGGAAAAGGGAGAGGAAAGGGGGGGGGGGGGGCGAGGGGAGGGGGAAGAGGAGAGGGAAGAAAAAAGGAAGAAAGTTTGATTACTTACGAAAATGGTGAAAGGGCCCATCAACCCAGTGATCTTAAACAAGACTACTTTGCTTTTAAGAGATCAACATGTAACATCACCTAGGGCAAAAGAGGAAAATTGTAAAATATGTTCAATATCACGTAATAACATTTTACAAAATTGTGGAAATTTCGAACTCCCCATTGATTCCTCCAGGATTTAAAGTTTCTAATGAATAAATCCAGTAAGTCTCACGTTCACACAATTTGTGAAATCTTTCTGCCTCAGAAAGATTTTTTGGCATTTGCTCTAAAATCCAAACTTCGAGACCCTCTGTGGATTTGTTGTGATGTTCTGCAAAATGACGTGGAACACTATGTTTGTCCTTGCCTACCTTTATTTTTCTATGGTGTTCACTGAACCGCTGCCTAAGTGGGCGTATGGTGCACCCCACATACATTAGGTAGCAAGGACAAATGATGCCATAGACTACAAAGTCAGATCTACAATTATAGAAGTCCCCTAGGATATAGGTTTTTCCTTTTTGTTGTGAATTGCTTTTTTCCATGTTTTACAAAAGAACAAGTCTTACACAAAGGCTGTCTACACTGGAACATGCCCCATAAAGGAATCAAGCAGGCATGTGCCAATGTAGTCTCTTTTGCTGGCTTTAGTTTGCTAGGCGCAATTGTGTTTTTTAGATTAGGGGCCTTTCTGTTATTCTAGGGTGGTCAGGGATAATAGGTCTGAGATGTGAGTCTTCAAGCAATATCTGCCAGTGCTTCTTGAAGATTGTCTCCATTTTAGAGAAGTCAGTGTGAAATCTAGTGATAAAGCGGCCTGATTGATCGGAAGTTCCTTTTTGGGTAACAGGGGAAGTGTGTTGTAAATAATATTTATGAGCCTAGTCTACCAAAGATTCAGGATAACCTTTATCCTTAAGTTTATTTCTTAATAATTGGCTTTGATCTATGTAATCTGATGTTTTGGTACAATTTCTTTGTAGTCGACAAAATTGTCCTTTAGGGATATTATATTTCCATTTTTGATAATGACAGCTTTTGTACTGGAGTAAAGAATTCCCTGCCGTAAGCTTGAAGTATATATTTTTTTGTGTATTTCATTATTTACATGATACACATCAAGATCTAAAAAGGCTAGTCTATCTTGATCTGTAACGGAAGTAAACCTAAGGCCATATGGGCTGTTGTTGCAATGGGAAACAAAGTCATCGATGACATCACCCACACCATCCCAGATGATGATGATGTAATCGATGAATCTTCCATAAAAGATGAGGTGTTTTAAGGTAGGGATTGTTCTGCCAAATGTGCCTATGTTCCCATAGGCCCATGGCCAAGTTGGCATAGTTGGGTGCAAAGTTAGTGCCCATAGCTGTTTCCTGGACCTGCAAATAGTACTGGTTATCAAAACTAAAATAGTTATGTGTCAAACAGTACCTTGAGCAGTCCAGGATGAAAGCAGCTTGTCCATGACTCATATATGGATCTTCGGAGCAAAAGTGATCGAGTGCTGTTAGTCCAAAGGTATGGGGGATCGAGGTATATAATGAGTTGACATCTAAGGACATCCAGGTATATTCATCTTCCCACCTGTATGGTTTCAGTTGGTCCAACAGGTGGGTTCCATCATAAATATATGACTGTAAACCTTGAGCCAACGGTTGCAGGTGGAAATCTATATATTTGGACAATCCAGAGGTAAAACTGTCCATGGTGGCAATGATAGGTCTCCTTGGAGGGTTTATCTGTTTTTTGTGAATTTTTGGGATGTGGTAGAAATACAGAGTGTGATAGTAGTTTCTACGTAGGAAAGAAGCTTCACTTTTATTAATAATGTTTTGTTGGATGGCGGTGTCAATGAGTTTATTGATTTCTGTTTGGAATTCTGGTAATGGATTAGCGCTTAGTTTGCGATAGGTAGAGCTATCCGCAAGCAGGCGATCCGCTTCCTTGATATAATAAAATCTAATTTGGATAACGATTCCACCACCTTTATCGGCAGTTTTAATAATCAAATCATTATTTTGGGTTAAGGATTGAAGAGCTCTCCGTTCTTTGCAGTCAAGACAACCAAGATTAGTGCCATCTAGTACTGTGCGAGAGCACATCTTTTTTAAGTCTGAAAATACCATGTTGTAAAACGTGGCAAGGTGTGGGCCTTTGGATTGGTAGGGATAAAATATTGATTCAGGTTTTAATCCAGAGTGCATGACTGGTGGGGAGGTGTGTAGATGTTGTGTAAACAAATCTAATCCGGCATATGAGACATCATGATAGAGATGCTCAAGCATCTCGATCATATCTGCATCAAAATCAAATTCATGTTCCTCTAAAGGAGACTCGGGTGTAGTGACTGTATTTAGATTATCTATAATGGGAGCACTTTTAGTATTTTTTATTTGGAAAAATCTTTTTAGTGTAAGATTCCTCACGTATCTGTTCAAATCCTTGAACAATACGAATGGATCGGGTTTGTTGGACAGTGCAAAACTGAGGCCATGGCTCAACAAGGAAGTTTCCGCGGGGGATAGGGTGTGTTGGGACAAATTAAAGATTGTAATAGTTTGCGTTTTTTGTGAGAATTGACTTTTGTTTCTACCTCCTCCCCCTCTACAGCCTCTCCGGTGAACTTTCTTTTTATTGGAGCGGCTGGAGAGGGGTGTGCCAATAAAAAAGAACTATCTAAAGTACTATTAGAACCAATTCAAAACAATCTTACTAAGAGGCGCCTGTTGCTTTGTTTTTTCTCCTTACATATTTGGAGTGGCTTCAACTCCCTTCACAAGGCTGCCCTATCAAAACAGACTGTACATCTTCACACAGAGCTGTTTATGCTCAAAGGACTACCATATGAACTAGCATTGCTTACTATCATATTATAACCTGCGCCACTACCCATTGTTGTTTTTCTCCTTTTGTTCTCAGCACACAGCTGCATCATTAAAAAGAAACATAGAATGAGTGCAATAACAATGCGCACCTAAACCAATTCTCATTCTATCACTCACTTTCAATGCAACCTCTATTCTCTTGGGTAAATTAGAAGTTAGGCATACATCATTTAGGCCCACTATTCCTAATTAAAACTGTCCTGCTGCTGGTCAATTTTTCACTGGGGTATCTGCAGATTTGAATTATTTTAGTAAAACTCCAGTCAGTGTTCTGTCTCTAGTAAAGTTTGAACTTGCTCATTAAAATTTTCTTGTTGCTAGACATTTTACTATACTGTATATAATGTGTTCTGTTAATTCTTTTAGTAAAACACTTGCCTGTTAGAGATGGGCCAAACATCCCTGTTCAGTTCACAGCAGAACTCCAGAACAGGGAAAAAGTTCTAACCGGAACAGCGAACCTCCTTGAAATCTATGGGAGCCGAACAGCAAAAATCAAAAGTGCCCACTTTGAAGACTTATATGCAAGTAATTGGCCATAAAAGGGGCATGGGAGTCATAAGTATGGGACATGTATCAATGCAAATTGTGGGGAAGAGACACTTGTCCCCATCAACATGGGGACAAGGTGCTTTGGGGTGGGAGGAAACAGAGCCTTTAGTTAATGTGGTGAAAACTCACTTTGCAAAAAATACACAACCATGTGCAAGAAGATCAAAAAAATGTATTTTTGCTTGTACATGATTGAATTATGGAAATCAGCAAAACTTCACCTCATTCACTAAGCAAAGGGAAAATTCCCTTACAAAGTGAATGTTTCCTTGTAGAGTGAACTGCCTATTTACATTATGTACTAAGCCCTCTGTCCTTTTAAGTCCATCTGTACATTTTGACCTAGTATGTTCTGTGAATGGGCTATAGAGATCCTGTTATTCAACTCCTCCCTCTCCATTTCCATAACACCATGCATTGCAGGAGAATTGTATTACCAGTTTTGTAAATGGTGGAATGGGCAGAAGAGGAAAGGCGAGCGATGCAAATTTTCTCAGTTGAAGCAGTTGCTGTTAACTCTCACAGTACTGAAAAACAGGGCAGGATGCAGCAGCTTTGAAGGAGGCACTGCAGGGAAAATGTTTACAAGAAGCAGCCACCTGCATTTAATGGGATACGCATACATTACACATTATTTGTATCCACATTTACTTACCTTATCCCTCACTCCCATAGAATTTTCCTCTCCATGTGACCAGTTCCTCAAAGCTGCTTCTCTTCGGTGCTCCATCTGTTGGTTGTGATCTGGCATTATCAGCATGTCCAATGCAATACCATCAGTCCTGCATTGTATGCAAGGGCTCTGAGGGCTCATTCACAACCTAGAGTGTCAGAGGGAGATCTTCTTGTGGAGTAAGGGATGAGGTAAGTATAATTTTTTTTAAATTATATTCTAGGTAAAAACAAGCATAGATTATTTGCAGTGTGGGCAGAGTCACACTGCAATGATAGGTTTTTTGTTTTTGTTTTTTTTATTATTTCTCAGGAGTTCAGGTTTGGACAGAGAAAAATTGAGGCTTTTGTCCAGCAAATTTTCTAGGGACATGTAGATACTGAAAAAAGGTTTAAACAAAAGCGAAAAAGCGCAATAGTTCTCATGCAACTAACTAGGTATTAGTCACAGGCTGCATGCTTTATTTATTCAGTGCACCTATGCATGCCTGTAAAAACTCAGATTTCCAAAAACTCAGGAACTGCCCACCAGAAACCACAACTGTGGACACCTTACCTTCAGTCTTTTTTCTCTCTTTACATTGCCTCAGTGTGGAGCCATAGGAATGGAACAGTATAAAGCCAGAGTGGGGACCTCTCCAAGGGGGACTGAGTAAGAAACAGAGCCTAAGGCCCACAAGTTGCAAAATGCAGTCTTAACTCAGATAGAGCAGAGGCCAAACATAATTCCCACATTTTAATGGTTTTACTGAAACTACAATGAGCTACACTTATGTACCCAGTTTAATTGCAAGCACTGTTTAACTAAGTCTTCAGATTTTCCTTCTTTAGACATTACAACTGAAAATAGCAGTTTACAGATTCACCATTGAATAACCAACATTGGATTTAATATCTGTAACAAAAGGTCTGTGGCTCAGATGCAGAATGTTAAGGTCTTTTGAAAAGCATGTGGCCTTTTTCCTACATCCAATTATGCCCATGAAGCACAGCGTTTTTATTTCTCCTGAATTTATCATGTCAGGATGTGGCTCTAAAATAAAATAAACTGACCCTTTCTACACTGATGTCTGGACAGTCTGGTTTGGCATACGTTTATCCATATTTAATGCAAGTGGAGAGATTAACCAGACTATTTGCATTAACTTTGCAACTGCAATGGAAAAACACAACTGCTCCCATATTTAAATGAGTGTTAGTATTCAGTGTTCAGCAGAGAGAGACAAAGTTACCAGATGGTAGTGTAAGTGGAAGCACTGCTCTCGCAATAAGGAAATCAGCTTGAGCTCACATGAGGCACAGTGGTATTGGCAGAAGAGGGATCTGGTATTCCAATGAATGCTCTTGTCAAGGAGAACATGTGCATTGGAAATTCTAATGAATTAATGATATAAGAGGGTACCAGGCACAGAGGATTTGATGGCAGGCATCAGCTCTGAATTGCAATTGTTAGTCTCCTCCTGTATTGAAAATGGTAGGCATCTATATTTTTATGCCTCAATAGACTACATATACAAATTAAATTGTAAAATAAATAAAATATAAATTATGTTGATGTATAATTTATACATTATTAGAAATGCTTGAGGTTTATGGGATCCCCTACACTTTATAATAAGACTTTGCAATTTCCTTTAGATTTACTTAAAGTGGTTGTAAAGGCTGAAGTTTTTTTTTTTTTTTTTTTACCTTCATGCATTAAGGTAAAAAACATCTGCACGCAGCTCCCCTCTCCCCTCAACCCCCCTCGTACTTACCTGAGCCTAATCTTAATCCAGTGATGTGCACAAGAGCAGAAGCTCTCTTGGCTCTCTCTGTCCTCATTGGCTCAAGGGCTCCCACTGCTGTCAATCACAGCCAGTGGGGAGAGGGTGGGGCAAGGCCAATCCATGCTCTATGTGTTTGTGTACACTCAGAGCTGGCTCAGGAGTGAGCCCAAATGAGTGTTCCCATAGCAACCGGCAATGGGCACTTGGTGGTGGTGAGCCAGGAAGAGGAGGATGGGGGCAGCTCTGTGCAAAACCATTGCATAGAGCAGATAGAGCAAGGGAATTTGCTTCAGAACTTAGTGAATATGTGGCGATTTCACTTTAAAGGGAATAACCAATCAAGTTCAAGGAAGTCACCAGAGCTTCACCTAATGCATTACACTGTGGTGATAATTCCCTCACAAAGTGCTGCTTCCCTTGCAAAGTGAACAGTCTATTTGCCTTTAGTAAATCAACCCCAGTGTTAATTGACTACATTTAAAACTGAAGTCAAGACAGATATAAACTGCACACATTATGTTTTGTATTCATAAACAAAAATAAATGTAATTTTAAATGCAGCTGATATAATTACCTGAATTTGACTTTGTATGAACCTTTTGTAACCCTTGTACAGCAAACAAAGTGTGTGTGTGTGGGGGGGGGGGGTGGGCCGCAGTAGAAGGCAATCAAGTGTAATGCTTGCACACAGTCTGACAAAGAAAAATGCTGATAGGGGAGAGCAGAGAGATGACTTGTTTAGTCTTTTGCTGCTCATCCACTGACAGGAGAGTGACCTGGCTGTATTGTTTATCAGATGTAGAGAGAAATCAAAAACAAGGAAAAAATCTTGCGAGCCACAATAATCCAGCACCTTAGTAGAGAAGCAACTGAATAAATACCCGGCTGCAAACGCAGATCACGTATTCATGACCGTGCGATAAAATGTAAACAAGGAATGCGTTGCGCCTGGGGATGTATCTAAATGTCTATACACCTTAGTGGTATCATGTGAATCAAAATAATAATAATAATAATGTAAAGTGCAGATTGCAGAAATTATGGATCTAAGACCAATTTCTGTATTAAACAAACTATATCAACACGTGCAGCAAGGTGCCGTGTGCATTGAATCACAAAGTGCAATGTGCCAATACTGCGTACCTAAATCATGTGGTATATAGCTTTGAAAATATAGATCTAAGAACACATTAAATAAATATATAAAACAACCAAATATAATTCCTTGAATAGGTGTACACACTAGAAAATATACTATACATATATCACATAAAACCACTGTGGTTATAAAAAGTGATGGGTGAAAAAATAAAAAATAAAAAATAAAATAAAAAAGTACAAATAAATAAATGAATCACTCGTATAGTAAATAGATTGTAATTGTCCTTATTGTGATGTTGAAAATTAAAATCGTGAGAAATCCTCCAATCCAGCAATGTGAAGTGACAAAATTCCAACAGAAATCAGTATAATAGTGGTGCTTCAAAGAAAAAGTTCCAGTACTAAATCAAAGGTGCCCAAATCATGCCGTGAGGTGCTTTGGTGACCCCCAATGTAATTGCGCTCACCTTAGAGCGTGTGACACAGTGTTCAGCTGTGTCAATACACGCTTTGGAGCCACCCCTGGGCTCAGTGATTAGTAACAGCTGATTCCCCAAACAGATTCGTTATGGCTCCACAAACATCATACCATATAAAAGAGAAAGGCTAATATAGTGTAATACCGCAAGATTATTTTTATTAAAATGACATCCAATCCCCACAGTGGGGTACTCACATTTATAAGGTGCTCATGTGCACCAAACATAACAAGTGAAAGAGACCGCTATACGGCGTGCTGCGGGGTATGAGAGATCCACAACCCAGCTCTGTGCTGATCGCTCCGACCTGGCCCCTCCTCTACGCGTCTTCGACACAGGGAGTCACGTGTCTTCATCAGGGGGACATATCCCCCTGATGAAGACGCGTAGGGGAGGGGCCAGGACGGAGCGATCAGCAAAAGAGCAAGGAAAACAAAAAACACATGTATGTTAATTAGAGACACTAACTGAATATTGTTTTGAGATCTGACCATTTTGCAGAGGAAATTAACAGGAGTTAAAAGGACTGCTCTCACAAACAGACAGTCTCTTAAGGATTTAAACATTAGTCACAACATCTTGAGGAAGATTTTGCAAAATAATGCAGCACAGACAATTAAATCAAAATGAAACTAACAACCTACAAACGACACACATTGACAACATCAAAAATATTTCAGGGAAATATACCCCCCCCCAAAAAATAAACAATAGTAGAAAATACTTGCTCTAAAACACATCTGTTTTGCAAAGACAAAACAAACAAAATACAAAGAGAAAATATATGTGTTACAAACTCAAAAAGGACACCCAAATGTACTCACTTGCCACACACACACCATCCAGCAATCTGGCCTCTTTTCAGGGCAAGGTAAGGCTGGGTTTACACTGGTGTGACAAATGCTCCAACATTGGGAGCTCATGTCGCATGACGTGTGAAAATCAATTTTTCCCTATGAGAGCCGTCTTAACTGGTCTGACACAAGTTGGTCCAACTTTGAAAATGCTCCCTGCACTATTTTGGTCCGACTTGGATCCTACTTCAGCTCATTGAATATCATTGAAGTCGGATCACCGTCTTGCCTGATCCGACTTTGGCATGCGACTTGTGCTCTGATGATCTTGAGGGGAAACTCCATGCCAAATTTTAAATAAAAAACTGGCATGGGTTCCCCTTCCAAGAGCATACCAGGCCCTTTGGTCTGATATGGCTTTTAAGGGAAACCCCCTACGCCGAAAAAAAAAAAAGGCGTGGGGGTCCCCCCAAAATCCATACCAGACCCTTATCAGAGCATGCAACCCGGCCGGTCAGGAAAGGGGGTTGGGATGAGCGAGTGCCCCCCGAACCGCACCAGGTCGCATGCCCCCAACATAGGGGGTGGGTGCTTTGGGGCAGGGGGGGGGACTGCGGCCCCCCCACCCCAAAGCACCTTGTCCCCATGTTGATGAGGACAAGGGCCTCTTCACGACAACCCTGGCCATTGGTTGTTGGGATCTGCGGGCAGGGGGCTTATCAGAATCCGGGAGCCCCCTTTAATATAGGGGCCCCAGATGTGAATATGCATAGGGTACATCGTACCCCTACCCATTCACCTGGGGGGAAAAAGTGTCAATAAAAAAAAAACACACTATACCAGTTTTTAAAGTAATTTATTAGGCAGCTCCTGGGGTCTCTTCTGACTTGGGGGGGTCTCTTCCGACTTCTCTGCTTTCTCCAGCCTCTTCTCCCACTCTCTGGTTCTTCTGCCCACTCTTTTGCTAGAATTGGCCTGGTCTTCTCCATTGTCTTCTTCCCTCCGGTCTTCTTCCGATATTGACACAACGCACTCTCCTGCTGTAATGCTGTGTGCGCAATGACTTATATAGGCATGGTCACCGGGTGATGTCATCCAGCGACCCCGCCCCTTATGACGTCACCGCCCCATCGTGCCCCGGATTTCCGATAAGCCCCCTGCCCGCAGACCCCGACAACCAATGGCCAGGGTTGTCGGGAAGAGGCCCTTGTCCTCATCAACATGGGGGTGGGGGGCGCTCGCTCATCCCCACCCCCTTTCCTGACCGGCCGGGCTGCATGCTCCGATAAGGGTCTGGTATGGATTTTGGGGGGACACCACGCCATTTTTTCGGCATAGGGGGTTCCCCTTAAAATCCATATCAGACTGAAGGGCCTGGTATGCTCTTGGATGGGGAACCCATGCCGTTTTTTTATTTAAGATTTGGCGTGGAGTTCTCCCTCAAGATTCATACCAAAAACAGTGCCTGGTATTGATGGGAATCCAAGTCGGATGCGTCTCTGACTTCAAGTCGCAGGGCAAAGTTGGATCCAAAGTAGGACGAGTGTCATGTCGCACCAGTGTAAACCTAGCCTAAAGAATGCTATCTTCAAGCTTTATATAACATAATTTTGTGTGCTAATGAGTCAATTGAAAACACATGCACAGTTGATGAAACACACAAAATGCAAGTTCACCCAGTGTAGAGATATTACTTCAAAATGGGTACACCTGTTAAGGGTGTTTTTAAATTACTAACCCAAAAAACACACTCTCTGAGCATGCCCAGAAAAATCCAAGTGCTGTTCACACACAAAAAACACAAACAAAATTAAAGTCCCTGAGCATGCCCAGACCAACCCAAATGCAGTTAGCACAAAATAAGCCACCCCCTGTCCAAAATTAAGCACATCAACCAGCATGCTACAAAATTACAGATGGGACAAACATCCCCAGTCCAGGCGGGCAAACAAAGAGCCTAACATAGGCAAAAAAGCCTTTAAAAATGCAAAATTGCTTAAAAGCTAGTAACTTAGGTGGGGGGCTTACTCTGCTTGTAAAGTAGTGCATCTGTAGCATGTATCCAAAATGCTGCTTCAAAGATGTACGGCTTTAGAGAAAATTTACAAATCTACATTGCAGCTGCAAGATTTTAACCCAAAACAAAAAATAGCCTGCCCCCCAATACATACAAGGCCATTTGGGTCTGTTGAGGCTTAAAATGAGAACCCCCACGTGAAAAATACCACCCCAAACTAAAAAAAATTGTGCCCCTCCCACACACTAACAAACCCTTAGCCAAACACACAGCAAGCCAGGCCATGAAAGAGGGGTGGATACTTGGGGCAGGAGGAGCTCAGGCACCCCAAAAGTCAACCACCTTGTTCCCATATTCAGGCGGACAAAGGCCTCTTACACACAACCCTAGGCTGGGGTTGTGGGGGGCTGCAGACAGGGGGCTTTATGGAATGTCAAAAGCCCCTTTAGAATAGTGCGTACAGGTTGCTTTGTGGTTGGTATTGGGCTGAGCCCAACATGCCCCAAAGGCAGCCATCTATGTTGAGTGCATGTGGCCTTGTATGGTTCAGGAGGGGGTTGGGAGCTCGCTCTTCTCACCCCTTTCCTAGCTGGCCCTGTTGTATGGTATGGTGAAAAAGGATGTGGTTTGGATTGGTGAAGGCAGCTCACAGCCTTTTAAGAATGGAGTGGAGTGTGGCGTTCCCCTTTAAAAGCAGAAGTTAGCCCATGAAAATCCAAGAGATTAGACGGGGGGAGATAAGAGCATTGGAGAATGGAGTGTGGAGTTCTCCTTTAAAAGCAAAAGCTAGCCCAAGGAAATCATATGCATTAGAGGGGGAAGGTTAAATGCCCTTTTAGGAGGAGCTAGAGGAGCGAGAGTCTTTTTACATAATTTTAACAAGCTGCATGTCACATGTTGGCAACAGATGACTGGTTCCTGTCGAACCAACTGATTTTGGCTGATTTTCACCCTGTATGTACAAACCTTTATGCTGTCTCTGCTCCAATTTAAGGAGAGGGTAGTGTTGGATGCACTAGCAGATTTAAATTGACTTGACTAACAAATCAAAGCCAAACTTCAGATAACACTTTTTAAGTACTGTATTTATCGGCGTATAACATGCACTTTTTTCCCCTTAAAATCAGGGGAAAATCATGGATGCATGTTATATGCTGATCCCCTGCGATCCCCAGCCGATTCTGAGCCTTTTGGCGGTTTTCGGCCGCTCTCGGTGGCTCTCGGCGACTTTCGGCCAGTCTCGGCGACTTTTGGCCATTCTTGGCAGTTCTCGCCGGCTCTCGGCCACTCTCGGCCGCTTTCAGCCATTCTCGGCGGCTCTCGCAGTCCCGCGTGAGCCGCCCAAAGCCGAGTGCATCCGAAAGCCGCCGAGAATGGCCGAGGGCCACCGAGAGAGGCCGAGAGCCGCCAAGAGAGGCCGAGAATGGCCAAGAGCGGCCAAGAACGGCGGCAGCATTTTTAAACGCCAGATGTCTGCGATGGACACTGACAAGGCTGCAATGGGGGACAAGGCTGCAATGGGGGACAAGGTACAGATGGACACTGACAAGGCTGCAATGAGGGACAAGGTACAGATGGACACTGACAAGGCTGCAGATGGACAATGATGAGGCTGCATTGATGGGAATTTAAATGTTAGTTTTTTTTTCCTTAAACTTCCCTCCTAAAAGTTTTTTTCCTTAAAATTCCCTCCTAAACTTGGGGTGCGTGTTATACGCTGGCACGTGTTATACGCTGATAAATACAGTAGTTACAGCAACAGCTATTTTTTTTTCTTTTTGGGATAAATGTTTTATAGAAATGAATAAAGGCTGACAACTTTAAACTGTTCAATCAGTCTTAAATGGTTTGTCTTAATCTTCTAATTGCCACTTTTGCTTGGACAGCTTGGTCTGCTAAAGGAAGTTGAAAAATAACACTAAACACTAAAAAAGCCTAAAAAAAGAAAACAATGCAGCCCCCACATTTAGGAATTGTTAATCTGCAGTATATTACATTTTTATTTTTGGGCCTAATACCCAAACATTATTTAATGATTTAAACAGCCAAGCATTTAAAAATAATAATCAAGTATTCTATTCATGCCATTTTAGATTTGCTTCTGTAACCATGTCAAAAATGTTTGTCTAAAGTTATATAAATTATAAATATACACAGTGTAAAATGGGAACAAAGTTGGAGCAAAGAAGCTACAGTAAGAAGCATTAACTAAGTTCTTTTGCTTACTTCTTGGGGGGTAGAAAATAGGAAATAATCTATCAGGTGGTTCACAGTAGTTACATAGTAAGCCGAAACAGTCTGATCTATGGATAAAATGTTATTTCACCTCCAGTCTTTAAGAAGCGTGTGAGTCTTGAACCTGTTTTTATTCTATTTTCAGGGATAGCAGTATAATGACAGAATTTTTCATCAGCGCCAGTTTGGTTGATATAATTCAGTTTGAAATCCTCTTGACAGGCAGAGCTCACTATGACTAGTTTTGTGTTAAATAAACAACTGCCACATTTGTGACAGTGGAATTCACCATAACATTTCTTACTTAAAATACAACTGTAATGATTGTCATTACCAGGAGTCTTTACTTCCTGTTATTTAACTTTACTTTAAAAAAGCCAAAAATATGTATTTATTAAGTCAGTTTTTGTATCAACATGTTAATTAATTTTGACACTTCAAGAACTACTCTCTGAAAATGTAATCCGTTACCTAAAGTAACAGGTTTTTTGGGACAGGGTGGGACAAGTCTTTTTTTTTTTTTTTGTACTAGAAAATCATGTTTGGTAATTTTAACCTTGGTGGTTTAAATGCTAAGCCATACCATCCATAAATCAACAGTGACCCCTGTTTGGTGGTAATGTAAAACCACGTATACTGCTGCATTCAGATCTTAGATCCTTGAAAGTTGTGCTTTAAGGGAACTTACATTCTCTGACACCTTCATTCAGAATATGATGTCACATTTGTGAACTTAAAAGCAGGCTCACAAGCAAGTTGGGGCCTGTTTGGCTAGGATCTGTGAATTGATTTGGAGACTGACATTGACATGATGTATGGGTCATTTAACAGAATAGGTAATATGCTGTACTTAATGTTTAGACAAGGAGTAACTGTAATTTGCTGTTTACTAAACATGTGCAAATTTAGAAGCAATCATGCAAATCAGGTTCAGGGTGGAAAAAAAAAACACTGCAGAAAAATAGAAACAGATAGTGAAAGCTGCACGAACATTGATTTTTCACAGCATTGTCTTTTGTCTTTGTGGCTCAATCAGGGTCTTAAGCCTTAGTCATAGCTATCTGATGGATTCTGCCAGAGTCAATTAAATGCACACCATGAAAAGAATCAAAGATGAAATTAATTAGACATAATTACCTCATAAAAGAGCAAAAGAACTAGTGAGCAATAAACAATACATACAACAAAAAATAACTATTAATAGCATAACACGGTTGTTATACTGACCACAGATTCAGAGGAAAAGACCGCAAAACAAAAAATCATTTTAAATAAAAAACACATCCAAACAGTAATTGAGTCCATTGGGTATTCTATTATGGAGCTGGAAAATCCACCACAGTTCACGTTCTAACTGGCAGCAGTGTAGATCACCTCCCCTTCAATGTGCCGTTACTCTCTCTCTGCAATGGAAAGAAAAGTGTGCCTTTCCCTCCATGTATATCTCTAAAATGCAAGAAGCATTCAATAACTGTTTATCATTGGGACTGGCTCTATTAAAATAATGTTTGTCAATGAGAATATGCAGGGACCTTGATTGTACACCCAACAAACTGAACGGAACACTGTGTGCGCTCAATTACATACTCAACATTGTTAGTATTGCAGAGAAAAAGAGATCACTGCTCGCAGGTGATGCAATCGGTAACACTCCAATGTTGCTTCTGTGAGGTGGGGTGCACGCCCTGCCACTACAGCAGAAAACATGGAACAGAGAATCTTGGAATCTGCAGCACACCCACACAGAAAGTAAAGTATAAAGCCTTTATTGAAGCATAAATATTAAAAGCACTGGATGGGTACAGGCAGGGGAAATGCAGGTAGGTTGACGCGTTTCACACTATAGAAGTGCTTTGTCAAAACCACAGAGAGCCTCTGGTTTTGACAAAGCACTTGTATAGTGTGAAACGTGTCACCCTACCTGCATTTCCCCTGCCTGTACCCATCCAGTGCTTTTAATATTTATGCTTCAATAAAGACTTTATACTTTACTTTCTGTTTGGGTGTGCTGCCGATCCGAAGATTCTCTATTCCATCATTAGTATTGCAATTAATACTTAATCTGACTGCTAACCTATCATCCATTTTGCAAAACACAGCCTCTTTGCTCATCTTATGCATTTTATAGTACCTACACATTTACTACTGTGCTGTTGGATGTTTTCCTTGCTGAGAAGAAAACAGTATTTGAGGACCTGCAATTCAAGGATCTTCTTGCTTTTGCTTCATTTATTCTGATGTACTGTGCTTTCTGCACCTCTCCGTGCTGCGTATCATCATTATCTGTCATCGGGGGGGGAGATATAACATGAGAGATCAAAGCCATGCTCCTCTCCTGGGATGATCACTTCCAGTCACAGACATATGGCACAAAAAGGCATGGTAGATCAATAAGTGGGAAAGGATCAGCTTCAGGGAGCCTACATGCAATGCTGGTAACTAGTCCATTACCATCCACCAGCATTTTTAGGCACAGTTTTTACAGTACATGTCCTCTTTAAGTTAAAAGAACACTAAGGTATAATCATCTTTATAAAACGTTTAACATTTCAACTTTTTCAGTTTAGAGCAGTAAAAACAACATTACAAATTTCTAGATATCTTTTGAACAAATCTGCCCATGGCTAGTAATGGTTAAAATTAAAAGTTTAGTCTGTAGTAGGGGTTCTGTAGTGATTGGTATTCCAAGACGTCTTCATTTTAATGAAAATCAGCTGGAGAAAAAGGGGATTTACTTCTCTGTAAAAAAAAAAACACCTGCTGCTTTTAAGCCCTCTCAGACAGCATAACGGCTAAAGGGAAAGCCAGAGGTTCCAGTGCATACTATGCAATCTCTGGCTAGTGGTCTGCACTTCTAAAGCCTGGTGCACACCACTAGTTTTGTTTCATTTAACTTAGCGGGTTGAATGAAAAAAAAACCTGACAGCTCCGGTCGGAGCCTCTGTACTAACAGTCTGATGTTAGTACAGTGATCTCCCCCGCTGAGCTGTTGTGTTCTTACAGGGGGATGGCCCCCACACCAGAACAGTCTGATCAGCGCTCTCAGCCGTTGGTTTTACAAAATGCTCATCCGGCAGAAGCCAGCCGGCTTCTGACAGACAGGTATACACAGGGGCCGAACATTGTGATTGGTAATTTTACAGATGTATCAGGGATTTAATGGGGTGTCCACCCAACAGTGGTCTGTCTCTGTGATGACCCAAATTTTGGAGTCATTGAGCCAGAATTTGAGCACAAAGGACCCTTTTGAATCACAATTTTTTGTGCAGAAGAGGACCTAGATTCCTCTGTGTTGGTGTGGAAAACTCAGACCTTAACAAATTCACTCACCTACCTATAACTCCCAGGCGTGGAAGGAGTGAAACCCCCTCCTGCTCTTTATTTTGGTTACATCCCCAGAGGCTTTTACCATACTGTACCATAATTGCACAGGTATTCATTGATGACTCACCACCGTCATTGAGTTTCAGCACTTAAGGGTGTCAAAGATAAGTTGGTTGGCTGTCAGCTTTTGCTGGTGCTGCATTTCTGCCAGGTGAACACTGACCATCTATGACCACCTAAAGTGGACACAATCCCTTCCAGCCTGTTGAAGGACCTCATGGAAGCCAGAGTACTTCTTGATAAACCGCTAGACCACCCAGTTGAGGACATGTGCCAGACAAGGTACGTGTGTAGGCTTTCCTACACACGTACCTTGTGTAGGGCAGCTAACAGAATAGTGCTGTTGTCATACAGGACCTTGGTGAAGGTGGTATGGGGGTCAACCAGCTCTCAGCCTGGACAGCTTTGGCTGTGTCAGCAGCACATGTACACTGCACACCATGAAAAAGAAAAAAAGTCATAGCAAATGAAAATAAAATGACCTATACCTTCCTCCACAAAACAAAAATAAACCCAGAAACACAAGACCCTAACTTAAAGGAAGAAATTTAAAAAATGGATAAACTTTTGTAGCCCCCAACAATGTATTCTGTTATTTTAAACCAGCTGATCAAAGTTCAAAGACCATGCAGTACATCATGGTTACAAAGAATTCTGCCCGACAAAATTCTTTACAAATTCACTGGAACCGTGAGCCTTGAACATGTAAGATTCATCTCAAACCCATGGTAGCTAAAGGAGCCTTGAACATGTAAGATTTGTCTCAAACCCATGTAGCTATGAATCCAAACCACATCCTTACAGGATAGTAAGGGTAACGGTACAGTACATTATGAAAGGTTTTAGCACTAATATAGATAGATTAAAAAAATGGTGTTACACAAACAGTGACACAAATATCCTTATAATATTTGTGATTTTTCTTTCTTTAAAAATATGTACCAGGTAAAATTAGGAGTTGTTTTCTTCTGTATAACATTACCCTTTAAAGAATTGTGCTATCATCTAGAAGGTGCATGTTAGAAACACAGTAGTTTAATCAATTCCTCACTGAGCCGTGCCGACCTAAGATTTAAAGGGCAAATTGGGGCACTCATAATTGCAGTCAAGCTGCATTGGCCTCAAAAGAAAGGTCATCTATCTGCTTGTGATCACAGTAGAAATCTATTAATGAATGCTGGTGCATGTCGGATGTTTTCTAAACAGACACTGCATATTTAGGTTCTCTCATTATGACTGTGGAAGTGCTGTAGAAGAACATGCACATGGGACACTTTGATGGATGGGTGTCATCACGTAAATGAAAGCTTTGAATCACAAATGTAAAGTATGAGTAGCTGTTACCTTCCAGTTCTAAAATACCAAGCAAAATATTTCTTGAGAGAGCAGAGTTGGGAATTTCAAAACAATGTTAATATCTGCTTCCTATTTTGAACAGGAGAGAAAAATGTTCAACTTGTGTCCTTGGAAATGTCAATGCTGACCTTTACTACTTGCTGTAATAATAGATTTTCTTACTAAATCAGGAAAACAAAAAACAGTCCAGGTAGACTAAAATATATAGTTACAAATCAATGCAAAAATGTGCAGTTTCTTTCATTACTATGTTTACCTATTAAAATATTAGCTTTAATCTCTATGAGGCATAACATATTTCTCCATACGATATCATACTCCTTAACTCAATAAGTCCACTCAATCCATTGAACGCAATGATCCCCTCCTAAATCAGGCTACTATTTAAGTAACATACTGTAATAGTAGCATTTTATTTTTAGAATGTTTTCGTGTGTCTGTGAGACTTCTGCTTGTGGAAAAGTAATTGAATCATATTTAGTGGAAATAAGGACTGTGGAATAGGTGTGCCCAACTGTTGGCAAATTTGGTCACACCCACTATTCACTGTGCTGCATCAACCTGGCAGGATGTCCAAATGTGCCCCAGCTCTTGAAGAATCTTAGCAATATACCGTAACTGTTTATACATCTGTGTGGTGCATTAAAGGGAGGAAAAATACTGCTATTATTGGAGTGAAAAGGAGAGACATTACCAACACTTTGTAGGCATGTCTTCAGAGAGCCGATTTATATAAAAATACAATAATGTGGCTCCAAAACAAGCCCAATTCAAAATGTAGATGAAACACTAAATGGTTTGTAACAGACTTGAGCTAGAGAGACTGGGGTTGCGTTACTAAATGCAAATAGGCTGATAACTTTGCAAGGAAAGTTGCACCTTGCAAGAGATTTGCCCCAGAGCTTAGCGAATAGGGTGAAGCTCTGCTGACTTTCATCATCCAATATGCAAAAAAAGCTAATGTTATTTTTTTTTATTTTCCTTGCATGTGATTGGGTATTCTTTGCAAGGAAAAACTGTCTTTAGTGAATCAACCCATCTGTTTTCATTTGCACAGATAAACAAATTTGTGATAGAATTGTATTTAACACCAACTCTCAATAAGTGCAAGAGAAATCAATATTTGAAGGTACTGATTGTACTGTAAACAAATCAGTTGATATTGTAAGAAACCATGAGGCCGAATCATATGTAGCACCCCCTAGTGTGCTAGAAGAATAGTGTTTTTTTGAGTAGGTAAATTTCCAGGCTTGGTTGGCAGCCAAGCCTGGGTGTGTTTTGGTGATCTGGGCTGGCAGAGGCTCAGGGTAGAGCTGGGTGACTCACAGGTGGTGTCACTAGGACCTCCCACTTCTTTCCAAAATCCTCTAGTTCTTTCTGGAAAGAGAGGTGGAGCCACCTGGGGTATTCTGAGGAACCCTGACCAATCCCCAATCTGGATTGGCAAGGGGCAGACCTCCTTAACCACCTCAATACAGTGAGGGATTAAATGACTGGATAGTCCTCATAACAATACGGCACCTCATCCCAATAATGTAAATAACAATGGTCAAGAAGGGATCAAGGGATTATCACGGTGCCAGACAGTAATTGAAATACATAGAGTAAAATAACAATATTTTATTCACAAATAGTTAAAAGAAATGTATAAACATACATATCAGAGGTGTAATCAATACAGAAAAATGATAAGAATAATAAAAAGCCAACTAAGTAGTAGTTTCACAGAACCCAGCCTGTGGTGTGGTGGCAGGTCCCGTGAACAGGTATATGAAGTCCTACATGTTTCACCTAAAATGGCTTCCTCGGGGACAGTTGGTTATACCTGTTTTCTTATCTTGAAATTCTATGACAAAAAATGATAACAATCAGAAAAAAACAAAATGAAGTGGCACCAACTAAGATTACAAGTTTTTCATGAAAGTAATAAAATGTTATATGGTCGTCGGACATAGCTACAGATCATCCCACATAGTAATTAACGGAGCGCGGGCCCAGCCAACCAATAGCACCCAATCGCCACCATCTCCACCCAGTAGGCACTCCCGAAACCCCCATGATGTGAGATGGTAAAATTACCTACCAATGGGTCCCTGGGGGGCAGGCGTAGGAGGCCCTGAGGTGAATACAAGGCCTATATGCACAATAGAAGGCTACAGAGGGCAAAAAAGAGGACCTGGAAAAGAAAAAATATATGATGTAAAAAGTAAGGTTTTAGGCAGATCACCCAAAAAAAGGTTCTGGGTGAACAGACCAACAGTAAATAGGGCTAACATAGCCTCAAAAATACTTAGTTTGTGCAGTAAACAAAAAGGGAAAGGAAGAACAGGGCACCCAGTATGCTAGCTTTAGTCTGGACAAAGATAGCATGTGGATAATGGCTGAAAATTAAAAAGATAAGGGTATAATTTAGACCCTTGCAAATGCATGGGTGAATTGAAAATAACCATGAAGGGGGTTTAAAAAATGAATCAAATTAATAAAAAATATATGTAATTTAAGCAGAGGTATGTGTCCAAAGATGAACTCACCAGTAGTTTCGGTGATACTATTAAAGTAATAGAAGCCAGTGGAATAAAGGTTGGTGAAAACAGTATAATTGGCTCTGAAAAGTAGCTCTGCAGAAAAAACATGAAATCAATGTAAATGTGAGCAGGGAGGGGGCCTACAAGGATCACACAGCTACAAAGTAGTGAACGTACCTTGATCAATACAGCATAAACGTGGGTGCCCTGGAGATGCCGACAAAGGAATGGCTGGAATCGCCAGCCTCTTATGCCCCCCACGCACGTCAGGCATCTAACGTTGCCATTACATGTGAGTGGACAGAAGGCGCCACTGCTCATGTGCTTGGTAGGAAACTCGTAAGCTTTTAATATATTTTTTAATTGTAGTATCTGCCATAAGTAGTGGCCAAAATCTCTCAAGGATACTTCTCACTTGATTGTGATCTTTGGAAAATTGGGTAATAAGGCGAGCTGGTTGAACAGTATCTCAATTTTTAGTGGAAAAAATGAGTTTTTTCTGTCAAGTTTTTTAACCCTGTTGAAGGCACGCTTCAACAGAGTGTGGCTATACCCTCTATTTCTGAGTCTGAGATACAAGTCCTGGGAAGCTTTGAAAAAGTCATTCTCATGTGAACAGTTTCGTTTGATACGGAGGTACTGGCTAAAAGGAATGCTGTTTAGTAATGGTTTAGGATGTGCACTGCCTGCATGAAGGATAGTGTTTCCAGATGATTCCTTACGATAAAGTGCTGAAAAAGGTTTTCCATTGGAATCCACATGGATTTCCAGATCTAAAAATTTAATTTTGGTTTGGCTACATTCCATAGTAAATTTCAGATTATACGTGTTGTTAGCTAAGAGGTTAACAAATAGGGATAGTTGTTCCCGAGTGCCAGACCAGAAAAAAAGCACATCGTCTATGTATCTGTGCCAAGACACCACATGGCGCAGTAGATGGGTTAGATCAGAATTGGCAAAATCTTTTTCAGCACTTTATCGTAAAGAATCATCTGGAAACACTATCCTTCATGCAGGCATTGCAAATCCTAAACCATTACTAAACAGCATTCCTTTTAGCCAGTACCTCTGTATCAAATGAAACTGTTCACATGAGACTGACTTTTTCAAAGCTTCCCAGGACTTGTATCTCAGACTCAGAAATAGAGGGTATAGCCACACTCTGTTGAAGCATGCCTTAAACAGGGTCAAAAAACTTGACAGAAAAAAACTAATTTTTTCCACTAAAAATCGAGATACTGTTCAACCAGTTCGCCTTATTACCCAATTTTCCAAAAATCACAATCAAGTGAGAAGTATCCTTAAGAGATTTTGGCCACTACTTATGGCAGATACTACAATTAAAAAATATATTAAACCTTACCCAGATATTACTTATAGACGATCATCGTCATCGAGGGATCGTCTAACAACAAGTCACCACTATCCGAAATCTATGTCTGCTTTGACCACTTTCGGCACGTTTCCATGTGGAAACTGTGACGTTTGTGAATTCATATATGATTCGCGAGAAACTCTGCTTCCCAATGGCCATATCCACAAAATTAAAGATACAATCACGTGCCAAACTGTAGGAGTAGTGTATTTGGCTACTTGCCGCTGTGGATGCTTTTATGTCGGAAAAACTAAACGACCATTTTGCATACGCATTAGGGACCATATTAATCCACTCTATAAACAAATCACATCCACCTCCATTAATAGACATGTGGCATTGAAACATAATTACAACCCTCAGGTTATTGGTTTCACTGCTCTTGAGCATGTCGCCCCTTATGTCGGGGGGGGACATTGATCAAAAACTACTCCAACTTGAAACCAAGTGGATAATCATCCTCGAGGCTACAAAATTTCCAGGTTTAAACGAGTACATCAGTTTTAAATCTTTCTTGTGATTAGTTATTAGGAGATTCTAGAGTAACTATAACTCTCATTTATCCTCTTCCTTTATCTCCCATATGTTCCCTCCCCTACCAGAAAGTCTTACCATGGATCCACAAATGTATTTCTTTTTCTTTATACCCTTCCTTTTCCACTCATATTGCTATTAATAACTCATCTTTATGCATCATTATGTATATGTTTGTAATGTATATATGAATTACCTTTATTGCTTTCTTGTTATATATTCTTTTCACATTCTGATATAATTACATTATATTGTTATGTGGCTGTCGGACCTGGCTTACTGCATGATCACGACAGGGACTTGGCCCCCGTTTCCCCAATGGTGTGTGGGAGAATGGTGGTCAAGCGTCCCTGGAGTGTTCCTGATTTCTTCTTCCCACATTGCCGGACCGCTGGTCTCTCTTACAACCGGTGTTCACCCCTTTGTTCCCCCCTGCTATCCTGAGGTATACCCCTTTGGCCCTTGACATTTACCCCTCTGGGACACTGGGGGTATGCGTCTGGTAGACCCTGGCCACGGTGATCCTTGGCATTTATTGGCACTTTGGCTGCATGGACACCCAAGGGCAGTGCTGTTCTTTGACAGTATCCTCCCGCCCCCAGCCACTGCCTAGAGAGGATTTTTTCCTCACTATATCCTCCGGTGGTCTGCGGCTCTGTCCATCCGACAGGCTCTGCTGTCCGCTGTGTTCTCCACTGCGTGTAGTATACACGCAGCGTCAGACTCTCTCGCATAGCCCCCTGGACCTCGTAGGCTTACGAGTTTCCTACCGGGCGCATGCGCAGTGGCGCCTTCTGTCCGCTCACATGTCATGGCAACGTTAGACACCTGACGTGCGTGGGGGGCATAAGAGGCCGGCGATTCCGGCCATTGCTTCGTCAGCGTCTCCAGGACACCCACGTTTATGCTGTATTGATCAAGGTACGTTCACTACTTTGTAGCTATATGATCCTTGTAGGCCCCCTCCCTGCTCACATTTACATTGATTTCATATTTTTTCTGCAGAGCTACTTTTCAGAGCCAATTATACTGTTTTCACCAACCTTTATTCCACTGGCTTCTATTACTTTAATAGCATCACCGGAACTACTGGTGAGTTCATCTTTGGACACATACCTCTGCTTAAATTACATATATTTTTTATTCATTTGATTCATTTTTAAACCCCCTTCATGGTTATTTTCAATTCACCCATGCATTTGCAAGGGTCTAAATTATACCCTTATCTTTTTAATTTGCAGCCATTATCCACGTGCTATCTTTGTCCAGACTAAAGCTAGCATACTGGGTGCCCTGTTCTTCCTTTCCCTTTTTGTTTACTGCACAAACTGTAAGAATTTTTGAGGCTATGTTAGCCCTATTTACTGTTGGTCTGTACACCCAGAACCTTTTTTTGGGTGATCTGCCTAAAACCTTACTTTTTACATCATATATTTTTTCTTTTCCAGGTCCTCTTTTTTGCCCCCTGTAGCCTTCTATTGTGCATATAGGCCTTGTATTCACCTCGGGGCCTCCCACGCCTGCCCCCCCAGGGACCTATTGGTAGGTAATTTTGTTATCATTTTTTGTCATAGAATTTCAAGATAAGAATACAGATATAACCAACTGTCCCTGAGGAAGCCATTTTAGGTGAAACATGTAAGACTTCATATACCTGTTCACGGGACCTGCCACCACACCACAGGCTGGGTTCTGTGAAACTACAACTTAGTTGGCTTTTTATTATTCTTATCATTTTTCTGTATTGTTCACACCTCTGATATGTATGTTTATACATTTCTTTTAACTATTTGTGAATAAAATATTGTTATTTTACTCTATGTATTTCAATTACTGTCTGACACCGTGATAATCCCTTGATCCCTCCTTGACCATTGTTATTTACCTCAATACAGTGTGTTTCCACCCCCTTCCTGCCCAAGCCAGTTTTCAGCTTTTCAGCGCTGTCACAATTTGAATGACAATTGCGTGGTCATGCAACATTGTACCCAGATGAAATTGTTATCATTTTTTCCCCACAAATAGAGCTTTTGTTTGGTGGTATTTGATTTTATTTTTTGCGCTATAAACAAAAGAAGAGTGACAAGTTTGAAAAAAAAACACAATATTTTTTACTTTTTGCTATAATAAATATCCAATTCTTTTTTTTTTTAACAAATTTTTTCCTCAGTTTAGGCCGATACGCAATCTTCTACATATTTTTGGTAAAAAAAATTGCAATACGCATATATTGATTGGTATGCGCAAAAGTTATAGCGCCTACAAAATAGGGGATAGATTTATAGCATTTTTATTATTTATTTTTTTATTAGTAATGGCGGCGATCTGCGATTTTTATTGTGACTGCAATATTGCGGCGGACATATCTGACACTTTTGACACATTTTTGGGACCATTCACATTTATGCAGCGATCCATGCTATAAAAATGCATTGATTACTGTATAAATGTGACTGGCAGGGAAGGGGTTAACACTAGGGGGTGATCGAGGGGTTAATTATGTTCCTAGGGAGTAATTCTAACTGTAGGGGGAGGGGATTCACAAGGGGAGGAGACCGATCAGTGTTCCTCTGTATTGAGGACACACCATTGGTCTCCTCTCCTCTGACAGAACCTGGATCTGTGTGTTTACACACAGAGATCCACGGTCCTGCTGTGTTACCGGGCAATCGTGGGTGCCCAGCAGACATCGTGACCTCCAGGCACGTGCATCGAGTCCCCAGTGGAGGATGGCATGGGCAGTGGAAAGGCGCAGCTGCAGCCTGGAGGGCTGGCAGTGCCTGAAGGGGTGGTACTGGGATCACTGGAACTTTCTATTTTGCTACACCATAGGGGCCCGAGGTCCCTGCCTGTAAAAGGTATCTGCTTTAGGCCTGGCTGAGCCAGTGTCAGGCCTACAGTGCTAGCTTGTCCAGGAAATGCAGCAAGTGATGTGCTGGAGGAGTGAGGAGTGATAATCTGCAAGGAAGTGAAGGAGGAGAGGAGGAGATTGTATATACTGTGATGTATATAGTAGTCCCAACGTTGACTGTTAATTACTTGAGTATCTCATACATTTCCTTTCCCCCATCCAAGTTAAATTCCCCTCAATAAAACATAAAAACAAGTTGAAGGACTGCTTTCATGTCTCTGAGAGAGTGAGAAGTGTGTGCCTGGCTAGGCAGGGAGACAGACGAACTGCTACATTCAGCAGCTCCTATGGGGGTACCGCTACACATACAAAGTGCATGAAATAGGCAAAGCATTCTACTAGACAGATATATAAAATTAAATAGGCACAAAACAAAATCAAGTGGCAGACGTGGAAGATCATACACAGAAAATCTGTCCTGCAAAACAATCATTATGTTATGAAGTATAACTCCATAGATGTATATTTAATATCAGTTAAGGGAACTTATCAATTGAAACAATTGTCAGTGGGAGTAAACAATCTACCTAAATTCAATGTAAATGGAGGGGCTGAGCCGGCGAGCAAGAATTATGACCGCGTGAGACCACAGCTCCCTGCCACACAGATCTTCTGGAGCTTCTCACAGCTACAGAGGGCACATTTAAATGGCGGTTTCACGCGTCTGAAGGTTGGGGACACTCTCAGAGCATATCGAGGAAGAGGAAGGAGAGAAACAAACTCGGTAAGATGACAGACTTTTTCACACTAGCCAGCCGCCCGAGCCACCAAGATGGCAGCACGCAGGGATCTCTCTCTGCTCACAACCAAAAAGCTAAACATTGCTGGGGGACAGAACAAAACCTCCGCACACAACACAACCAGGGACAGGCAAGTTCACAATCATTCTCTAGCTCCAACAGCCCTGTCAAAGCTAAGCAGAGAATGACACAGCAAACCCCTGATGCTAATGAGGAGAAAGACACATGCAATGCACTGGATGATACATTAGCGTTTCATGATGCCATAGCTGCCTTTCCAACAAATAACCAGCCTGTCATGGACTCTATGCTAAAATATATGCTGGTGTCCCTCAGGAGTGCTATACACACAGATATGCTGCAGCTTATGAAACAATGCAAGTCAGAAGTCTCTGAAGTTAGTGAAAGAGTAACCCACATAGAACATAAAAAGGGGGAATTCACTGAAACTTTTAATACCATGGTTGATGCGCACAATGAGCACGAGGATGACATTGTGTGGCTTAAAGCAAAAGTTGCCGACCTCGAGGACCGTTCCAGAAGGAACAATATTAAAATACGAGGAATCCCAGAGATGGTCAAACCATCAGAGCTAACAGCTTTCCCCACCAATATAATGAAAGAAGCTCTCCCTGACTTACCCTTGGAGGAACTGGTCATAGATCGAATACATGGGCTTCCTAAAGCACAACATATCCCTGCAAAGCTACCTAGGGACACCATTGCTAGAATTCACTATTACAGGGTAAAAGAAAAACTAATGTACATCACAAGAAGGGCTGAACACCTCCCTGAATGCATGCAGGGTTTATCCTTCTTCGCTGATCTATCCGCCCACACTATGCAAAGGAGACGCAACCTCATGACCATAACTAAACCACTCAGAAACCACAACATACCATATCACTGGAACTACCCAGCCAACTTGATAATAACCAAAGTGGAGTGAGTCTTTCTGGTAACTACGTTAGAGGAGGGAATACGACTACTAGAGAAGTGGAAAATTTAAACTCAGGAGGAAGATGAGAACCAAACCTTACATGAATCCCCTCCTACACCTCCAGCATGATTACAAGTCAAGCTTAAGCATATAATGCCCTACTATAACTGCTTTGACCAGCACACTCCAGAAGATCTAACCAGTGTCTAAATATTGTTATTTGCGAACCCCAAAATCAGCAGGTTAGATCCCAACTCAGATTTCAAGGAATCACAAGTTTTTAAAGTGCACTTAGTTCCGCACACACTTCTGCATTTTCTTGTTTTACTTTGTTCCTAAGACTGTTGTTTTTCTTTTAGTTCCAACAAACTATTGCAAGCGCTATGTAAAGAAATATACAAAACTCTCTTATCAGACTACAGGTCTGCTAAACATTACACAGCGGACGGAAGGATCTACAAACCAGCTAACTAAAGATTCTCAACTGTAAAAAAGTTACTAAAGCACTGAAGTGAATATATAAAATACATGATAAGATATTAAAAGATAACCAAATAATAATTGCTGCAATTATTGTGTTGTGTACTGATAACTGTACTGTAACTGTCTCAACTGTAAAAAAGTTACTAAAGCACTAAAGTGAATATCTAAAATACATAAGATATTAAAAGATAACCAAATAATAATTGCTGCAATTTTTGTGTTGTGTACTGATAACACTAAAAAAAAAAATTAATAAATGTTAATACGCTAAATATCAACTTTATAATATTGCACAGTGCTCCAACAAATAAATATACATATACTGAACTGGTTTCAAACCTCAATATATTTCCGCAGTGACAAATGGTCAGATCAGAGTCTCTGCTGCTAATTCACATATGCTAGGCTACATTCAAGCCTCGATGTGCTTCCGCAGTACTCAAAGAGAAAAAGAGAAGAAAAGGACCATTGTGCAGATAGTATGACATAAAATTTCCTGTGTAGTTAGGATAAATTTCACTCACTGCAGAGTAAATCGCATATAAATGTGGTCAGTTGCATACAGCTGAGATTCTCCTCATACTCCTACGGTACACACAAAGCACTGAAGCACTGTGGGTAACATCACTGGCTCCTCCCTACATGTTGCATCACTAGACATGTGACTTTTTCAAGGGTCTTAGGGACCGCATACTCCTCCCTTATCTCCTGAAACGACTAACCTGCCTGCCCTGTATAATTGTACCAATCAATGAATGCCGCTCCTGTCCCATTCTTCTATTTTCCCCATCACATTAAAGTCTTTTAGATTTTTATTGTCCCATATCGGAGAAAACTCAGAGAATCCGGCATTACCCAACACGGTCTTAACGGTCTCCCAACTTCTAACCATTAACTGAACTGTGGGACAACTAGAACTAAAGCAATTTGCTTCAACCGCTTTACTACTAAGAAAGGGGAGTACTTACTACTCCCCTTTCTTCTGGCATATTACTACCTCTCATTTGTGCCGCAAGGAAATAGCTCCATGGATCTGGCAATGCTAAGCCCCCTGCCTTTCTTGGCCGCCACAGCACCTGCAAGCGAATCCTTGCCGCCCCCTTTTTCCAAATTAACTCTCTGAACACACTGTCCAATTTCTTGAACCAGTGTTTTGGAATCCATACTGGAGAGTTATGTATTACGTATAAAATTTGTGGCATTCATAACATCTTAATTAAATTGCACGGCCCAACAACCGAGAGAGGGAGGCGGCCCCACACTCAACTTTTCTGTTTTAATTTTATCATAAGTGGGACTACATTTCCCCTTATATACTGCCCAGGGTCTCTTGTAATATTAACACCTAAATATCTCATTTGACTTACTACCCTTATTGGGCTTTCCTGTTGCGGTAGAGATTCTATAAGGGGGTCTATTGGCAAGAGTACTGATTTTTCCCAATTGACATTTCTAACACTACAAATAAACGTGGGTTTAGAACAACCCTGACCAACTTTGCACAATCAGCTAACTTATATGACATTTGGAGATGCCATCACTACACGGAGAAGGGCTTTACATTCTTCTCTCAGGTCCAGCTATCCTACTCAAGAATAGACATGTTCCTACTGGACAAATTTCTATTAAAGCAGATTACAAAATCAGAAATGGGATCCATTACATGGACTGATCATGCTCCTGTTTGTATAACCGTGGGGAACCATAGTTTTTCTACTCGAGCAAACAGATGGAAAAATGATGTACACCTTTTCATAGACAGCGATTACAACAGAAGTTAAAAACTCTCTGATAGATAATGATACAGAGGATATAAACCCGTTCGTCTTGTGGAATGCCCACAAAGCATTTATTAGGGGTGTACTGATTAAAAAAAGTGCTTCAATGAAGAGGAAAAGGAGGCAGCATATGGACACTATTTTAAATTACATTTCCAGCCTAGAATCCCAAAATAAAAAATTACCTTCAGTGATTATAAATAACAAACTGATAAAAGCTCTAAATGATCTTCGTACCTTACTGCTCTCACAACACACACATAACATTCAAAAACTTAGAGCCAACTTTTATACTCATGGCAATAAAGCAGGTAAATTATTAGCAAACCAAATTAAAGACAAAACTTTTAAACAAAAAATTCCACATCTGTTCCACCCAAAGCATGGGTTCAACTACTCAATCCCAAAGAAATAGCTGACGCTTTCAGTAATTATTATGGTAATTTATACAATCTGAAATATGATAAAGAAACACTCCAGCCTACACCAGAATTGATAGAACAATTTCTAAATGATATTTAGTACAACCAGCAGACTTGAACGTTTTAAACTCTCCATTCTCTATCTCAGACATAGTGGAGACTATCTCCAGACTACCAATTAACAAATCTCCAGGACCCAATGGGTACTCAGATTATTATAAAAATTACGCTGGGATTCTATCCCCAATGATGTAAAGAGTGTTCCATGCTGCTGCCTTCTCTGCCTCATTTCTTCCCGAAATGTTACAAGCCATGGTTATTACACTGCCCAAACAAGGGAAGGAGCCAGACAAAGTGCAGAATTTCAGATCGATATCCCTTCTGAACGTTAAACTAAAAGAATATGCTAAGCTTATGGCTAATTGAATAGCACTATTAATATAAATTATTGATGCGCTCTAATTTGAACTATCAACTTGTGTGATAACCACTATAAATATAATATATTATGCACAAATCCAACCATCAAAAATAAATATAAATAGTATTCCAGAAATATGATTAGTGAGAACGTGATAATCCCAATAATCAACAGCTACCTATCACGTTCTCACTAATCATATTTCTGGCATACGATTTATATTTATTTTTGATGTTTGGATTTGTGCATAATATATTATATTTACAGTGGTTATCACACAAGTTGATAGTTCAAATTAGAGTGCATCAATAATTTTTATTAATATTTCACTTTAAGGTGTCTGAACACTCACGATTGATTGCAGCTTCATTTTTAGTTTCTATCACATTATAACAATTTAATTATTATTTATTTTCATTTCAGCACTTTAGTTTTTCACTCCATAATAGAATAGCATGACTCCTCTCATCATTAATAAAACAAGATCAAGTGGGATTTGTGGCAGGAAGGCAAGCCACAGATGCCACGAGGAGAATAATAAACCTAATCCATTCAGCAGAAAACAATAAACAACCTTCGATTCTCTTGTCATTGGATGCCGAAAAGGCCTTTGACAGGATTCACTAGGGCTACCTCTCACAGGTTCTTTTAAAATTTGGTTTTAGAGGCCATCTACTCATCTACTCAGCCATAACAGTGCTCTATTCCACTCCTACTGCACATGTGTTCACTGAAGGCTTATTCTCAGAAAAATTTTCTATCACAAATGGGACAAGGCAAGGGTGCCCTTTGTCACCCCTGATCTTTGTCGTTATGATAGAGCCCCTGGCCAAAAAAATCAGAACCCATCCCCATATTGAGGGTATTTATCTAGGTAAAGAAATACATACCTAAAAGCTATTTGCAATTTATGTAATTCTGTCGCTTTCCAATCAGGCTCTTTCCCTCAAGGCAGTTTATGATGTACTAGGAATGTTTAATGCTGTGTCATACTATAAGATAAATGCATCTAAATCAAGCATAATTAAGCATAGCTGTAGACTCCGGGATGAAAACTCAGATCCAGAATTTGCTACCATACCCATGGGCAGATGGATCTTTTTAGTATCTAGGTATCACACTGACCAACCCTCTTTCACAAATGTATAAAAACAATTTTGAACCTCTGCTGAATAGCTTCATACAAGAAATGAATAGGCTCATGTTATCTTTCTTAGTCGGGCAGATTAGCGGCTTACAAAATGCTTCTGCTCCCCAAACTGCTATATTATTTCAGAGCACTTCCACAATCCAAATCCTATACTCATTTTACAAAAACTGCAATGTTCTCTATCCAGGTTTATATAGGAAGGGAAAAAAGCCATATGCTCCCATTCTTATCAAACACAGAAAAGTAGGAGGTATGGGAGTCCCAGACCTCAAAGATTACCACATAGCAGCAATTTTGGACCAACTTAAATTCTGGTTCAACTCACTTGAACAGAAACACTGGTGGGCAGCAGAACAAGCCCTTGTAGATCAAGGTGACATCACAGCCCTATTACTCTACAACCCTCGCTAAACATAAGCAATATAAGCAGCATTCGATTATTGCAGATACCCTATGGGCTTGGGATTATTTTGTCCATGAAAAAGATACCCACATTACACATAAAAAGGTGCCCATCCCATTAACAGCACTCTCGTTTCTAACCCCAGACTTAAAACTACTACATTGGGGGAAATATGGCCTTAAAATATCTCTGATTTAGTTCATCAAGAACATATTAAACCTTTCTCGGAGCTTAGCTCTAAAAATTCCTAACCTGCTACAGAATTTATGACATACGCCAGAGTCACTAGCATTTTAGCTACTAATAAAAACCATACATTTCCATCCCAGAGTCTATTTGGACCATGTGGAACCCCACCTCCATACCTAAAAAAAAGGCATAACGGAAATTTACACTCTACTACAAAGCAAAATGCATTTCAAAACAACTACACTAATTGGAAACAGACCTGAACAAGACCAATGGCTTTGAGCAATAAAATCTAATTACCTTTACACCAAATGTTCAAACTTTAGGGAAATAGCCCAAAAAATAAGATGGTACAAAAACCATATACTCTACCAAAATTTATGAAGAATACTTCCAACCTATGTTGGAGAGAATGTGGACATGCTCACATGCTCTGGTTTTGCACATCTCTCCATAGTTTTTGGGCAGCAATAGCTAGACTGATAGCAGAAGTTACCGGAATTCTCAATAAACTTAGAGCTGAACAGGCCTTATTAAGCATTAACTTAGATATATTCCCACCACCCTGCCGCACGTCAATGATGCACATTTTATATGCAGCAAGTTGGTAATTGTGCGCAAATGGAAAACCACAGCTTCACCATCAGTAGGAGAATTGAGACTGAATGATTCCTATACATACGAGAAAACCATAGCTCTTAAAGAATGCAGTCATAACAGATTCATAAAGCATTGATGAATTTGGGAACAATTCTATGAAAACAAACATAAAAAGAGATCCTAGCCTTTAGGACGAGTGAATATTTCATCTTATATACAAGAAAAAGTTGCGCTACTAATGTCCAAGAAATATGAAAATAAGCAGCCAACATCAGCAATATGACTAATTGTGAATAAAATAAAAAATGCAGCGCTATTATTTATAATATATATATATATAATAAATAACATATATATATATATATATATATATATATATATATATATATATATATATATATATATATAATTATAACAACTCCAGGAGTCACCTTGGAGTAAAAATTTAATTGGGGAAATAGTGAATAGTACTATAAATGTACAATATTCAAAATACAATAAAAGTGCTCAGTGCATAAGTAAGAACAGTGAATGAACTCATATGACATAATCAAAAGCCAAAGGAATACATATAGTCCATAAGGTAATTATACATAGAGTGTTGTCACATAGGCCAATCAGCATCACAGTATGCCTATACTGCACATTGAAAAGTCCGTGGAGACTCTGATAAAAGATGTATAGTGTCTTATAAATGACACAGATGCAATCATTCTTAGAAGGAAAAATGATGAATATATAGTGTAGGAAGTGAGTTGTACACACGACACCCTGGGATGTGCATCCACCACCAGGGGAGGGGAATGGGTACTCTGACCCCAAATTTTGGACACATGCCAGCGGCGGTGGGTCGATTGAGTATATATAACGATCCTCCAAAGCAAACTCTCCAATGAGAACGCCTGCAGAGAAGATATGTACCAGCATCAACCTCCGGGGGGGTCGGTGGTAAATTGTCGCAGTAGAGGCTCCAATAGATAGATGTTTGTTGTCATCCAAACGACAACATGAATCATGGGAAAAAGATAAACAAAAAGGCCTCCACATAGTGCGGGTAAAACCGGGATAAAAATGTATTTAAATAAAAAACGTACAAAACATCATTAAAGATGTGTACGTAGTGTGATCAGACATCAAAATAAGAACAGCGCGGTATATAAGGCTAAGCAGGCTAAGTACCCAAGGGAATGTTCTTACGGTCCTTGAATATTCAAAAACACACCCAAATAGTGACATAGCTATTATCTCCCTCAATGCTGAAAAAGCCTTTGACAACGTCAGTTTCTCCTGGTTGTCCTTGGTTTTACAATGCTTTGGTTTCTCAGGCCCTTTCCTACACTTAATCTCCACAATGTATGCTTCTCCTACTGTGAATATAGTAGCAGCAGGTCTCAAACCCTGTCAAACTCCATAAGGGCACTAGACAGGAATGCCCCCTCTCACCACTCCTTTTCAACCTGGCCCTGGAACCTCTCTACCGATACATTCTTTCCCACCCCTCACTACACGGAATAGACATAGGCCAACATGACCTTCGTATAGAACTATTTGCAGGTGATATTCTTTTTCACATCTGATCCCACCTCAGATATGAGGATTATCAAGGATATTTTCACAAGGTTTAGAGAGTATTCCGGTCTACGTATTAACTTCTCCAAGAGTGAAATTCTTACTCTTTTCCACTCTAGGACCCCCCCCCCCCAAATTTTCTTGGTTACCAACCATCACATTACATATCTTGTAATAAAGATTGGCAAAACTCCCTCTTCCCTATACCACCTTCATTTTTACCCGATAATCTCAAGGATCAAGGGTGAACCGGAGACATGGATGGATCTCCCCATCTCGCTTCTCGGGAGGTGCCATCTGTTCAAAATGGTCAGCTTTGCCAGACTTTTGTACCCCTACAAAACCATTCCTCTACTGCTCTGGCATAGTGATCTACAGAGCTTACAAACATCTCTATCGAAATTCCTATGGCACAGAAGGTGCCCCCGCATCTCCCTGCATAAACTATTCCTCCCAAAAAGCGAGGGGGAGCTAATTTCCCCAACATAAGAGTTTATAATTTGTCTTGCCTGTTAGCAGTATGTTTTGACTGGCTCTCTCATTGCTCTAAGTACACAAACTTCAGGCTTACGCATAACCACTTCTTGTACATTCACCAAGCAGTCCAGCATGTCTCGAGCCTGTGCCCAACCAAGTTAAAAAGATTTCATCACCTCTTCCTGGACACTATACTGGAAAAACAACAATACTAAATATCGGACATCTACAAACCCTTTAATACACATCTCAGCAAACCTATCCAAGCCACATCGGCAGCATCCTGGAGCAAAGATCTCAATTCCCCCCGAGGCACTAGAACGCATTTTGGCAGGCTACAATTCCACCTAGGACCTGGTAGTAAACTAATTCTGGCAGGAACAGCAATTTAAAATAATGTGTGCCTACATTCCTTTTTTGTCATGTCTTCAACAACCCCACAAGCACCTATGCCCCCTCTATTGGGAGAACAAAACTACTCTACTCCACAGACTATAGTCATGCCGGGTTGGCACTCTGACTTCCATTTCCGGGGGGGGGGAGGGGCAGATTAAGCATATAGGAGTGAAACATCTGTGAGCATGCATGGGATCCATACAGTGCTCCCACATAGCAAAGAGATCGTGAAAAGCAGGAGGCTCATGCCGAGACGTGGGCGGAAGACAGGAACGAGGTGTACTCCTACCCATTTCTACACAACACGGTACTGTATGAGTAGTGACGCTGGTAGGAGCACAGGCGCCAGAGCGGAGGATGGCATAGACACCACCATGGTTCCACACAGCATACTAGCATATACCGCACAGCCAGAACAGACCCAGCACATCACGGATGTACTTGCATGAACAGATATGAGCACAGGGGTGAGCCAAACAGATCTGAGTGGAAAGTCTGCCTTATCAGCCATACTGCCTACTTCACCTCAGAGGATGTCTGCTGCGAACCTTCAGGTATGCCGTACAACTTTGGCGGGAGTGGATGTAAGGGAAGCGGAGGGAGGGCAGGGTCTCAGACAGCTGATCCAGGCCCTCCTCACAAAAGACGACATACAGGTGCTGATGCGTAACCTGTTGGGACCTCTGAGAAAAGAGGTAGGGGAGGTATGATCAAAAATGGAGGTGATAGACCACAAATTGCATAGTTGTGGGTTATCACAAAATAAGGCTGATGCACGGATAGAAGACCTAGAGAAAAGATTTAAGACACAATATCAGAGAACGGTCGCCTTACAATTTCAATTCAAAGAGATGGAGAGCAGGAGTAGAAGGAATAATTTACGTATAAAAGGGATTTCAGAAAATGTGGCTGCTACAGAGCTAAGGGAAACAGTGATGGACATTTTTAATAAATTACTGGATAATCACCCTGAGACCCAGATAGAGTTTGACCGTGTGCATAGGATCCCTACATTCCGTAATCCTGCCCAGAAAAATCCCAGAGATGCCCTCTGTAGAATACATTTTTATCAAATAAAGGAAGAGATAATGAGAGCAGCATGGTGAAAGAACCCAGTGGAAATTAATAAGCAGGAAGTGTTTTCAGACCTATGCCGACAGACAAAAGAGAGGCGACAGATATTAAGGCCATTATTGGACCACTTGAGGTCTAGAGGGGCAACATACAGATGGGGTTAACCAATTTCTCTGATAATTAAAAGGGAGGATCGCACTTTTAACTTACATGACCCAGAGCAACTATCTGAGCTGTTTCAGTTTTTGGGGTCAGAAGCTTTTGAGGTGCCTAATTGGATAGGTGCAAAAAATGTAGTGCTAGCAAAATATGTGTACCAATAAAAGTGCACAAAAAGTTCCAAGTCCAACATAATGAAATGGACAAATATATGTGAAATGAAAAATGTTTATATGAATCTCATAGCATGAGTCCAAATAAAGCAAAACAAGTTGGAATGACATGACCAAACAAACATGGCTAACACGAGGTATATGTGGCATTTGAAAAAGCCTGCAAAAACGCCTTCCCATTCATATAACTAGCAATGGAGATGTTCAACTCTGTTATGCCCAATGAGGGTTATTGATAGTATTGCGTGTTAGCAGTGTGACGCTGAGCCACGTCCAGAGTATGTGACGGACGTCGCCATGTCAGTAACACATGACTAAACCTCTGACAGATCACGTGACTGAGCCGACGTAGGCTGCGCGACCAATCACGCCGCATGGCCGGCATAACAGCGGGTCACGTGACATGTAAACAATAACAGTGCGGTGCCTCAAAGCAACACTACATCACGTCTAGTGTACGTAACAAACACCACTGTATAGCCAACCTATGACCGCGCCTCGATCACATGCCATCACCTGGCCAACATGAGCTGCGCAACCATTCACGCAGCACAGCCGGTTTGACAACAGACCACGTGTTATGTAATCCATGACACTATACATCTCCAATAAAGGCCGGGCCATGTTGCGTCATATAGCGAAAGTCGGGACTGCCCAAATACACCGCCAATAGGACGCAGCACGTCCCACATGAATGGCCAGGAAACTCCCATGGAGCCGGGTGGCTCCAAATGGCAAAATCCAGAAACCGGAAGTGCTAAATACTAGTTGAGGTTAGCAAAAAAACAAAAATAAAGGCGCAATATCATTTGTCATCATCTGCCCAATGATATTTTCTAGGTAACACACCTACAAGGGAATAGTAATAATGTCTATATGAGAGAGCAGCAAGCCCCGGCTATGGCATCAGTCGCTATCCCAAAACAGACAAAAACACAATGTATACATAAAACAACACTGAGAAAAAAAAAGGAATTAGGCCTGGTTGATAAATGAGTTGATATTCCACTCTAAATTCATACAATGAGGCAAGTAGGACGCAACTTGTGTATCCAATAAGTCTGGAAACTCTATGCAACCGAGACTCCCCCCTTTAATTGGGGACAAACTTGTCAATTATCAAAAATTGAGTCCTGGTAGGGTCTCGGTTATGGTGTCTCAAATAATGTCTGGGAAAGCTATGGTTAGTTTTGTCTGCCACAATATTAGTCAAATGTTTGTATACACGAATAGAAAAACTTCTTATGGTGCGCCCTATATACTGTTTTTTACAGGGACACGTCAAAAGGTACACTATAAACTTGGTGGCACAGGTAGTGAAGTGCTTCATAGGGTATATCCGTTGTGTAGCAGAAAGAGTGAAAAGTCTCGGTTTTACGTCTACCGCTGGTGTTATTGAGACATACATTACATTTCCTGCAAGAGAAATAACCTTTACACTGTTGAAAGAAGGAGATAACATTGGTAGCTATTTGTCCCTGAATGGACCGTGCCCCCCTAAAGATAACCCCTGCTTGTTCCGGGATGACTGGACCCAAAAATCTATCATTTTGGAGAAATCCCCAGTGTTTTTTAATGATATTACGAATTTGTCTCGATTGAACTGAATATGTGGTAAAAAAAAGACCACTTGAATTTATCTGAGGTCGCTTTGGCACAAAGACTTTCTATCAATGGATGACATCCATTGGATCTCTTCATCCAACTCCTTGGATTCATAGCCCTTTTCTAAGAATCTACTTCTCAAAATTTTGGACTGGGCCAGAAAATCCTCTGTCCAGGTGCTGTTCCGCTGCAGTCTGAGAAACTGACTGATCGGAACTGATTTCAACCACTGAGCATGGTGACAACTGTCGACCGGAATGTATCCATTCCAGGCAGTAGGTTTGAAATAGGTTTTAAACTCAAAATGTTGGTCAACAGTGATCTCTAGATCAAGGAAATGGACAGAAGTAGAGCTAGTCTCGTAACTGAGATGTGTACCTCTGTCATTGGAATTGAGTATAGACATAAACTCCTCCAATGATATGAGGTCACCCTTCCAAAGGAGGAGGATGTCGTCTATGTAGCGGGCCAAGAGAGCCAATTCGGGCCTCCTGAGATCATAGACAAAATCCTCCTCCCACTTGGCCATGAATAAATTGGCTAAGCTGGGGGCAAATTTTGCCCCCATATCCATACCCTTAGTCTGCAAATAGAAATGATTTTGAAACCAAAAATAGTTGTGTGTAGTGACAAATCTAAGGAGGTCCATAATGAAATTACGCTGTATCAGAGAAAGAGTGGTACTCTGAGACAGGTAATATTCCACGGCTAAAAAGCCCAGATCATGAGGAATGTACGTGTATAACGCCGAAACATTGGCTGTTACCAGAATCATACCCTCCTGGTATTGAATGGACTCAAGTAATCTGATGGTGTCACCAGTGTCTTTGAGATTGGAAGGGACAAGATAAACAAGTGGTTGGAGATGGTAATCGACATATCTACCAATCCTTGATGTCACCGAATCAATCCCACTGACTATTGGCCGACTAGGGGGATTGACTGGGCCCTTTTGTACCTTCAGCAGGTAATAAATAACCAAAATACGTGGTGCTAAAGGTACAAGAAAACTCTTTTTTATCCAGAATTCCTAAAGAAGGAACCCTCATTAACAATAAGGGACAATGCCCTTTTGTAGACAGAGGTGGGATCATTAGAGATACGACTATAAGTGTCGGAATCTTCAAGAATTCTATCCATCTCTTGGATGTAAACATCTTTGTCCAATACTAAAATAGCTCCCCCTTTGTCAGCCAGACATATAATCAAGTTTTTGCGTTCACAGAGCTGCTTCAAACCTTTTTTGAGACTAGGATCTGTATATATTTTCTTATTGGGCAGTGAATCTAAATCTTGTAGTATCAAGCTACAAATACACTGATGGATGGCACCATAGTGCCTGGGGGGTTGAACAATGAGGGATTGGACAACCTAGTGTGTACATGGTTGTCTGAAACACGTGGATTACTATTTGTGGGTTGGGTAAGGAAATGTCTCTGGATACTAAGTTTATGGATGAATTTTTGGACGTCGATAAACGTGGAGAACTTATTAAGAGTTCTTGGAGGCACAAATTTGAATCCTTTGTCCAAAACATGCTTCTCCTCATCCGTTAAGAGAACAGTACTGAGGTTAAAAATGCCGGCCCCAATCATGTTCTTTTTCTTTTTACTTTGGACCCTCCTCCCCCCTCTGGTACCTCTTTTCTTTCTGGACTTCCTGGATAGTCTTCCATGGATCTGGGAAAATCTGAATGATAGGAGGGCCCAGGATAACTTTAGTTATAGTTGTACAGGGATCTAGTGCATAAATCACCTTCCCTAGCATATCTATAGGGGTCAGGGTGAGTTATTTTGGAGTCTCTATCTTGTAGGGGATGAAAGCGATTATAAGTACGGAGAGGTGTTCTAAAAGCTGGATCATTCCCTTGGCGATTCTGCCTGTAATCATCCAGATAACTATACCAACTAGGTGGAGGTCCTCTGGGATCCTCTTGTCGGTATGGATGGACTGGATGTCCACATGTTTGTCCTCTCCCTCTATTCTTCGAGCCTCTCCCTCTTTGTTTGGATGGATGAGGCAAATAGGGATTGGGAGGATGGGTGGGCGTATTCCCACGATCCTGTGATTTGGATAGACCCCTCTTAGACTGCACATTGTTGTGTGCCAGTGTGGAAATTTCCACCAGATTGGGTTCATATGTCAACCTCCTATCTGGATTTTGTACTCCGGAGTTGATCCCATCAATAGCGGATGCGTCATCTCCAGAGGGTACAACAATGTTAGTCTTCTCTTGCCAGTTAAAAACAAGATTAGTCCTGTAGTCGGTAAGATCCCAACTATATTTCTTCTGCTTCTTGTTTTTCTGGTCTCTCTCTTCCTTCTCCAAGTGACTCCTCAAACTTGTAGAAAGAGAGATATACTCTGAGGAAGTTTTATATGGAGTTAATTTTCCTTTTAAGTCTTTAATCTCCTTGCCTATAATGGACAATTTCAACTTTTTCTTATCCAATAAAAACCCAAGGAGCTTGATCCTGACTTCATTAAAATATCAGAACCATGACTCTAAATCTGGATCACCTTTTTGCAGAAAGACATCCCAATGGAGGCCTCTAGGAACCTTTTGTTCTTTAATATATTGTTCCAAAAAGGCTGTGTCCCATTGCAAATGTAGTCATCAGGTTCTTCAACCTGAGAAACACACCACTAACTTAGGTGTCCTGACCAACAATAGTGAATGCACCTTCAGTGTTGACTGACCTGGTGGTCCTATAATCAAAGGCATCCATGTTGTTACAATGTAAAAATATCTGCTGAAGTGAAAAGGATCAAAAAATAGATGGCATTTATTTCACGCCTAATCGGATAGACCTACCAATAGCAGGGGAAAAAGGAATCTTTTAGCAAAGGGTACAACAGAGGTGGGGGTCATCTCAGATGGAATAAATAATTGAATCAAGAGACCTGGCAGACAAATGGATTGAATCCCCCCCCCCCAGCAGATGGAGAGAACTTTGTCCTTTTGTTTTTTCTTTCCCCCTTTTCCAATACTACTTTTCAATTTTTTTTTATTAATTTTTCTTTTTTGGAAAATCTAGATTTAATAGATAAGAGCCAAGAGCAAAGAATGTCTGTCCTTCTCCCTTTTTTTTTTAAATATTTTTTTTTTGGTGAATTGTTGCTTGGAGGTTTTTTTTGTGAGAAATGGAGGTAGTGTTTTGTTGATTAAAGGGTGAAATTAGCACAAAAGTATAAAATAAAATGTAATATGTCAAAGGTGATAGTCACTGGAGTGAAGGTTGCGAGAGGGAGGACAGGGAGGGGGGGGGACAGGAAGGTTAATTTTAAGATTTTTTTTTTTGTGTGTGAAATGGTGGAGGGGATTTTTTGTTTGGAAGTGTTTCCACAAACCTTTTATATGTAATACACAGGATTATCACTTTTTAACACCAATTTGTAACTTAGCACAAAGTTGTAAAATGAAATGCACAATGTGGAGGGGAGGGTTAATAATTAGTAAATTTTGTTTTTTCTTTTTTTGGGGGGGGGGATTTATGAAAAGGGGGAGGGAGGAGAAAATGGAAGGGAGGGAAATCTGAATGTACAGTATATGTAGGATTTGGATTATAGAGGAATTGGATTGGGGAAGGGGTAAACATGGATCTGTAAATGTCGGGGATATGAAGGTGTAATCGGGCTGATTAGTAATGTCATTCTGCAAGGTCGTAGGAAATAAGGTAGGGTGGGCGTGGTAGAGGTCATAAAATCATAAAATGATATATGTGGAGGGCACTGTGCAAGATCTCAATGCACGGACTCCTGCTTGCTTGACAGCACCCCCCATATTAAATGCCTCTCCTCTGGGTGGAGGGAAAGTCGGAGGCGTTGGGTTTTTTTGGGTAGAGGACTGGTCCGGATTTGTACTCAGTCAACTACTCACCCGAAGAGTTTTGGCTCCTAGGGAGGGGGAATATTGTTTTGGAATTCTTTTTTTTTCCCTCTCCCCCTTCTTTTCCTCTCTCTCAGATTTAGCAGACTACAGAAATGACTAGGATAACTTTTACATCGTATAATGTCAAGGGATTAAATATTCCAGAGAAACGGTTAAGATTAATGGCAGGGTTAGGAAGACTTAAATCCCAAATTATCTTCCTACAGGAGACACATTTTAAAAGGGATAAAATTCCATGGCGTAAAAACCATGGTTTCCCGACTGTGTATTATAGTATATTGCAGACCTCAAAATCTTGTGGGGTTTCTATTATAATAGCAAGACAGATGCCATGGAAGGAATCGGGTGTAATTACTGATGAGGGGGGAGTCTCCTTATAGTGAAGGGAACGCTGGGTCTTCAAAAAGTCATGCTGGTAAATTTATATTTACCAATTGAAGACCAAGTGAACTCCTTGGAGGTTTACTTGCAGATGGTGCAACAACATAAGGAGGGAATTTTAGTGTTGGGGGAGACCTTAACATGGCTCTAGATCCATTAAAGGACACATCGAAAGGATCATCTCACCTCTCATATGTCAAACTGAGGATAGCGAAAACATTTTTACGAGAACTGCAATTGATAGATAGTTGGAGGATGGTTCATGCACAGGACAGAGATTACACATTTTTTTTCTGCAAAGTATAAGACTTATTTCAGAATTGACTATATTCTGGTCTCCCAAAATATAATTACATCCCTAATGGAAGCATTGATTGGATTGTTTACCCTATCAGATCATGCTTCAACAAACTGTATGCTAGAAATTGGGGAGGGGGAACCTAGAGAGTGGCATTGGAAGATCAATGAAACTCTCCTCAGAGAGTGAGTATGAGGGGAAATTAAAGCAAGAATTGGATTCTTTCTTTACAATAAATGACACAGAGGAAACACCTTTCTGTATATGGGAGACACATAAATGTGTCATGAGAGGTATGTTTATCTCCATGGGGGCACATAGAAAACGGAAACTGAATGAACAAATTGACTCGCTGCTTAAATGTATTGGGGAATTAGAAATAGTACATAAAAAATCTCAGGCACAAGCAATAGAACAGGAACTTGCTGGCTTGCACGAAAAGCTTAATCTCCAGTTAATAGAAAAAGCAAAAGCCAAGTTAACCCGAGGGAGACGGACATTTTACGAATTTGGAAATAAACCAGGGAGAATGCTGGCAAACGCTCTCAGAGAAACCACTATAAGAAATCACATCACACAAATCAAAACGCAGAGAGATGAAACGGTTAATACTCCACAGAAAATTGTCCAGGTGTTTAAGGAATATTATGAGAACTTATACCAGTTAGAAAAGAAATCTAACTCAGTAAATGCTCAAAAGAAATGACAAAAAACAAACTAAAACTTGCGCTTAGTGGAAAAAAGGAATATAGAAAATTATTAAACGTAGCTGCTGCTGCAAAGGTACTAAAACCTTAGTGATAAAAATGTATAAGTGATAACAGCGCTAACGGAATAACATGCTAGTATAACACAATGTAGCACACTAGGTGATATGAAAAAAATGTGTAAAGTGCTGGGTGCTTCAAACATATACATATACATACATGAACATGACAAATTAAAGTGCTGAAAAATTACACAATGAACAATAAGGAAAAAATCTTGCAAAAATGTGCTGGGTATTTCCAATAGTAATCAATGGATGGGTGCTTCTGATAAGATGGTCTCCCCTCTTGCGCCCCTACTCACCAAAGTTCATGGACCCTCAGCTTTGCAGTCCAGGGGTCAAAGAGGCTTAGAGGTACAGGGAGGCATGGAATAAAGATCCAAATTTCCAAAAGGTATTCTCAGGGGGATCCAGGATTTTCAATCTATAATTTCATGTAACATATTCTGTGGAGCCCATAATGGAGGCTTTCATTTTGTGAAAACTTCTTTTTATCAGGAGAAGTTCAAAGCAGAGAGTATAGGTGAGCCGGAAGTACCAGGCGATTTCAGTGCTATGTGAGTACAGACTGCATATGCAGGCTGCAGGTATGCAGTCTGTACTCACATAGCACTGAAATTTTTGAGGTTTATTTGGGCCGGAAAGCCAGCAAGAGTATGCAGAACTATATTATCACTTCCCAAAGGAAAAGGAGGGATAGGGTTTCCGGATCCAATAAAATACCAGGAAGCCTCACACTTAGCCAGAGTAATGGAGTGGTGTGGACTTTAAAATAAGAAGCCCTGGATACAGATAGAACAGGCATCGATAGATATTCCATTGGAAGACCTAGTATGGATACCAGAAGCTGAGGTGCCAGCAGAAGTGAGGAAACATCCAACATTGATGGGCGGCACAGTGGTGCAGTGGGTAGCACTTTCACCTAGCAGTAAGAAGGGTCGCTGGTTTGAATCCCAACCATGACACTACCTGCTTGGAGTTTGCATGTTCTCCCTGTGCCTGCGTGGGTTTCCTCCGGGTACTCCGGTTTCCTCCCACACTCCAAAGACATGCTGGTAGGTTAATTGGATCCTGTCTAAAATTGTCCCTAGTATGTATGAATGTGAGTTAGGGACCTTAGATTGTAAGCTCCTTGAGGGTAGGGACTGATGTGAATGTACAATGTATATGTAAAGCGCTGTGTAAATTGACGGCGCTATATAAGTACCTGAAATAAATAAATAATAAATAAATAAACATTAGGCGCTACTTTGCGGATGATTAAAAAGATTTTTAAAAAACCGCCTATCTCAACAAATCCTAGTCCGTTGCTCCCAATCCTAGGTATGCCAGCGTTTCAGCCAGGAATGATGGACCCTAGGTTCAGAGCAATACGACGTAGAGGCTTCAGCAGGATCATTAACTTTTCAGTGGATAATCGTCTAATGTCAAAAAAAGAGATTGAAAGAGAAATAGCACAATTTGATTTTTTTAGAATGATGCAGCTCGAAGCCTTTATCAGATCTAAATCAAATATATATGCAGAAGTGAGAGCATTGATTGCGTTTGAGGATACATGTTTGAAGGGAGAGTCAATGAGACACTTGCTGTCTTATTTTTACACTACATTGACAGGAGTAGAAACATCTCAGGAACTTACTTTCCTCCAAGCATGGGAGAGAGATCTAAAGACGTCATTCTCCCAAGAACAGAAGGGCAGGATTTTGCTATTTAATCAAAAGGCATCAGTAGCATGTAGATATCAGGAGGGGGGTTACAAAATCCTCACCAGGTGGTATAGAACACCGAATGTACTACATCGGATTTACCCCCAAATGTTTGATGTCTGCTGGAGATGTCACGAAGCAGAAGGTACAGTTTTACATATTTTCTGGGAATGTACAAGAATTAGAGAGTTCTGGGAAATGGTTGCCAAAACTTTTAAAACAATAACAGGAATCTCCCTTGGAGATAGACCAGCAACTTTTTTGCTGCTGGATATCCCTATATCAGTGGAAAATGTAAAAATTCGCTGCTGAGACATCTTTTAACGGCAGCTAGGGCATGTATCCTTATTCTGTGGAAAAAAGACAACCCTCCAACTAGAGCACAATGGCTTGCTAGAATTGCAGAAATCCAACAAATGGAAAATCTTACTTTGGAAATGAAAGAGCAAGATGAGAGATACCGGAAAACATGGGCCCTGTGTTTGGCATACAGGGAGAGGTTGAAATGACATAAAAAATCTGTTAATGAGAATAGAGGACCGAGGTGTCTGGTGAAGAGGAGAGGAGAGGGGAGAGGTGGGGGGGGGGGGGGGGGTTATGAATCCTCTACCCTTCCTTGTTCCCATTTTTTTGGTCTAGGGAGGGGGGTGATCATTTTTGATAGGGGAGCGGGCTAAAAGTATCAATAGGGAAATCACAAGGAATTATAGAGCCAATCAAAGGTAATACAAGATATACAGATGGATAGAAATACTTAAGGTGTATTAAGAAGACACTGTGTGATTGTAATGAATTGTATTGTGAAACATATGAAAAAATAAAGGATTTATTAAAAAAAAGACTATGGTCATGCCCACACATAATCTCCTTCTGGGCCCAAGTGGAAAACCTAGCTTCATCTGTCACCGTTGTCTTTCCACGAAGGACGTCTTGCAACTGGTTTTTGGGGACCTGGCTCCAACCATATCTTATACCCCAAAAGCTCAACATCTCATTTCCCAACAAAACAAAGCATGGCTGTCAACCTGCTTTATGTCAGCCAGATGCGCTATCCTCAAGAACTGGTCCTCTACATCCCCTCCAAATATCCTGGAAGTCAAACAAGACCTTATCAGTCTTCTGCATAAGAAAAAACTTGATGCTGACCTCTCACCCACCGGCATGTCGTCTTGCTTTATACGCAAATGGATACCCTTCATTAACACTACCTTTACAAGTATCAACCTCCATGGACACCCCACCTCATCCAGCTTCTACAGCTCTTTCCCTCCATGACGCCACTGCTACAGATAACTCCTAACCTCAATCAAGAATACCCTCCTTCCAGGGAATTGGGGTGATCCCCATATTTCTTATAGAAGAACTTGTTCCATACCAGGTCCTACCCCAGGAATACTACTTGTGCTAGTAGCCTAAATCAATGGTGGTTTTCCTTTGTCCCCCTTTCCTTCAGGGCTAACTCACAACCATCTACCCTTGCACATCTTATCTTCCATGTCTAGTTTCCTGCCAACTTGTTTACCTTATTCACCACCCTACCTTTATGGTCTCCCTTTATGGCGTTTATAGGGTTTTAAAATGTTTCAGTATTTATCTGTGTTTCATGGTTGTTGTGATTGCACCATACACAGCGGCAAAGCACTTTTCACCATGGAGGTTCCTCGATTTAATGAGCCCTCCTTTTGCACCACACATAGGTTCTGGTACAGAAAGGGCTACCTATGTTTTCTATGTCTCTTATGTTTCTTACCTTTTTGGTTTTTATCTTATATTTTGTTTTTTTGATATAACTTCTTATGTGTAACCAGGGCAAGGTTTACTTGTAAGATATCTACACCATACTTTTGTACTGGTGGTATTGTCATGCTATTTTCCTGTTATTTGATGAAAAATTCCAATAAAAATGACATTAAAAAAAAAAAAAAAAAGCTCAACTACCCTACCAGGGGTTTAAAAATAAAAACAGCCCAATCTGCAAGACATACCATCTCTCTGATGCTGTCCACTGTAGTAATTCCATTTTGTCACTAGATGTTGTCAACCTTTGTCCAGCCTGAGGAAAAGGACCCTACATGTCCTGTGGCAAGACTGTAGACATTTTGAAAAGGTAAGATTAAAAAAAATAAGTTAAAGGTTAAAAGACAGATATAGACTTCTGGTTCCGGCGCTGCATGTAGCTGCTCTCCTAAACAGCTCGACTCCGAAATCGGCCTATAAAACTGGCTCAACCCAGCTCATACACTGGCACTCACCCCCAAGCATCCCCGGTCACACCATGGAATGGTCTGTGGAAAAAAACTGCGCCCTTTCGTACGTGGCTGCGATGGCGCTCTCGGCATGGCCGCAAATCAAGGCCCCGGATTCGGTTACTTGGCTCCCTCCTCGGAAACGGTGCCTGAAATGGAGGTAAGCGGCGATCCGCCCCCCTCCTCCTCACAGCCTTCTCCCCCTCCACCACATACTGGGGACCACACCACTGACAGAATTGCCCAGGCTGTAGCAGCACTCCTCTCCCTGCCTCTGTGGAGAAGGCAGTTAGTGCTGGCATGCAACAGCTTAAGGCCCAGATAGGGGAACATGCTACTAGGCTAAATGAAGCTGAACACCGCATCTCTAACATAGAGGAAGAACTGTACCAGGCCCAATCCTTAGAACAGGCCCAAGACAGAACAAATAATTTCATTTTGGACAAATTGGACGATTTGGAAAATTGATCCAGAATGAGCAATTTGCGTTTCATTGGCATTATGGAATCCCTACAATCATCAGCCCCCACAGACCTCTGTGCGAGGCGTATCCCTGAAGCATTAGGCCTCCCCGGCCCTTGCACCGTCGAAAGGGCACACCACATGGGACTCTTTAACTCAGACCGCAAATCACCCCAACCGATTATCGCCAAATATCTTAACTATACAGACAAAGCCTTCATTCTGCAAAAATTCAGGCAATCCAGATCCCTCCAGATCGACGGAATGAAGATCCTAGTTTTGGCGGACTACTCCATAGAAGTATCCAAAAAAGAAAGGCTTTTCAGCAAATTTGGACAGAGCTACACCAGCAACAAATCAAATTCAATCTGGCCTTCCCAGCCACCCTGCGGCTCAAGGCACCCAATGGGGATCAGCTCTCCTTCCAAGACCCATCCGCAGCAGAGGCCTTCCTTCGATCTCTGCACTCTGCAGTCTTGACCAAAGGAGCCCATGCAAAGACTCTCAGAAAAGATTCAGGCCCTCAGGCCCGGACCAATGCCGCTCCACACCCAGCCGACCCGGTTCTTACACTATTACCATTGCATCGGCTATAACCACACCTAGACCAGCCCTGCAGATCCATCCCGGCTGCAAGATGTACCACCGGTTCTTCCCTCCACTTTCGACAATCAGGTCTATACTTTGTGGTAGGCTAATCCTCTCTTGTTTTCCATGTTTTCATGTGTTAATAACTGTTTTGTTTTAGCTGCTAGCACTGATATGCCTTGTCAGGTCACCTAGAGGCTGGGTGACAGATGCACACCGTTGGGATAAGGAGTGCACCGCAAGGTAGTGGACCCTACGGCTGACTGCTGCGGACTGAACCCTGGGAGGTCCAGGAAGCAGGTCTACTGGATCACTGACACAGATCCCACTGGGAGCTAGAGCATAGATTCCCCAGGGCGCGGAGTCTAAGAGCCAGCAGGTGTTCACCAGAGCCTTTAATGGTAAGGATGGACTGCGCTGCAGTCTGGCTCCAGGTCGCGGCCCCCAGGGTCTCACAGCTCACGCTCACGGTAGACTACAGGAGAAAAGGAATGAGGCAGCAGGCTGGAACAACAAGGAAAGTAAGGGACAAGCCAAGGTCGGGGCCACAAGCAGACAAGGACAACAGAGTACACGCCAAGGTTCAGGGTCACAGGCAAACAGGGATGGTCGGGAACATGCCAAAGGTCAGGGTCACGAGCAGACAGGAATAGTAAAGAACAGGCCAAAGTCGGTAACAGGAATCAGGTGTAGGAAACACAGCAAGTACACACAGAGGCTAACACACAATGGTTTATCAGCACTGCTGGCTTGCAGTGCACAGGTTAATATAGGGTTCCCTGATAGGGCCTGGGGTGGGGCCATGCTTAGAGAAGAGGTTATAAAAGCAGTCAGGTGAGGGTCAGCTGGTCTCTAGAGATGAACACATGGAGACAGGTATGCTGATCGACAAACTATTGCATAACCATGACATGCCTCCTCTGGCCTCCCTGCGTAGACCCGACTTTTCTCCCTATACACAACCTGAATTGGCAGTATTGACCACCTCTTATTACGTGGGTTTTCTCCAATGCTGCAGCATTCGGGTCTTGTACTGGGAGCTGGACTACTCAGCTACTCCATGCAGAAAAAAGTGAAGTTTATGCAATATGTTATTTTGTTTTTACCTACTGCCCCCCTCCATCAGCACCCCTTCCTTCTCATCTTTCTCCCACACCAAAGTGTACTTGTAGCACCTGACACTAAAGCACCACCTTCATATAATGTAGACAACTCCTCATCCCCTTCCACATCTTCAGTTCATCTTCTTGACACACCCCGAACTAACTATACAACACCAGCTCAGTTCTTCTCGATGGCAACCAATATGAGAATAGTCTCCTGGAATGTGAATAGGGCTCCGTTCCCCTAATAAGAGAATGAAAATCCTCCGCCACCTCAAAAGGCTTAAGACTGTCATTGCCCTGCTACAGGAAACCCACCTCTCCGCATTCGATTTCCCACATATGAAAAAGCTATAGGTGGGCACAATCCTCGGTTCTGTATCCGATGGACGTTGAGCAGGGGTCCTACTGCTTATACATAAAAATCTTCCCTGCACAGTAATTTCAGTTCACTCTGATTCCCAAGGACGACTCCTATCGATGCATGTCCAGTTAGGGGCAAAGATCTAATTATCTCAAACGTTTACGCCCCTAATAACCCCCCTAAACAATTCTTTAGTGAATTATCCACCTGGCTCCTTCGAGACCCACACCTCCCACATATTATCGGCGAGAACTTTAATGTTACCCTTCACCCAATAGACGACAGATCCTCTACCAGACGCCCCCGATCTCTACCTGACTCCAGAGATCCGACCCTACTCGCCTCCACAATGGACTCCCTACACCTCCATGACGTTTGGCATCCTGGCCACCCAGCTGACAGGGAGTTCACCTTTTACTCTAACCCCCACAACGTTTTCACCAGAATTGACTACCTTTTCTGCTCGGACAACGTTATCCCAATGATCTCGGATGCTGACATTCATGACATTGCTATCTCGGATCATGCCCCTGTCTCAGCGACACTCGACATCCTCGATCTTCACCCAAACCCCAAACTATGGCGATTCCCCTCTTACCTACATAATAATTCCGACTTCCTACAGTACATAGAAAAAACATGGTCTGAATACTCTTCGATCAATGTTCCACATCTCGATAATCCTAACCTATTTGGGAAGCCGGTAAAGCTTTCCTTAGAGGTCGGATCATATCCTATGTGGCGCACTATCACATTACAAATTGGCTAGCTCCCGTCTACACCAAGCTCATGGCTGACTCCCCTGACAATAGGAAGGCCTGGCAGGTAGCTAAGCTAGCCTTCTAAACTTGGGCAGACATCCTTAAATCAACAAAAAAGCATACATGGATGCCTCTTTACATAAATTTGGCAACAAGGCAGGGAAATTGCTGTCCAGACTTTGTAAGGGCCCCCAACGCCCGACATATAGCTCCTCCCTCCGAGACACTTCGGGTAATATTAAAGCCTCACAGCAAGACATCAACGCGGCCATGCTCCACTACTGCTCCTCCTTGTACGCGGCTGACCCCATAGCTATTCCGACAGCACTCTCCTTCCTCGAGAAAGTACCACTTAACAAAGTCACTCCCTCACAATTAGAAGGCCTAAACATGCCCAGCTCCCTCCCTGAGATATCAACAGCCATCCAAAACCTAGCCCCTTCTAAAGCCCCTGGTCCCGATAGTTATACAGGTGAATTCTACAAGTCCCTAAAAACACTCTTGGAACCCACCCTCCATAAGGTCTATCAACATATATGGTCTGGTGGCTCTTACCCACCTACGGGGAACCAAGCCATTATCAAATTACTATCTAAAAAGGGTAAAGACCCCCAAGAACCAGGATCCTATAGAGCAGTGGTTCTCAACTCCTATCCTCAGGGCCCAATAACAGGCCAGATTTTAAGTATTACCTTGGGGAGATGCAGACTAGAATACTGCAATCACTGAGCAGCAAATGATATCACCTGTGATGTATTTCAGTTATCTTGCAAACCTGGCCTGTTAGTGGGTCTTGAGGACAGGAGTTGAGAACACTGCTATAGAGATTAGCCTCCATCATCCCCTCCCTGATTCACACTACCCAATCCAGTTTCGTAAAAGGCAGAACTGCTACCCTGAACATCAGAAAGGTGATGCTGGCCCTAGAACATGCCAAAAATAACCCAAAGGGAGACTTCGCAATCACCTTAGATGCGGAGGTAGCCTTTGATAACGTTAATTTAGAATGGCTTTCCATGGTCATGTCCATAATGGGTTTTACCGGCCCCTTTGCCCACCTTATAAAATCCATGTATACGGCTTTCAATATCATTTCTATGCTTATGACACACAAATATATCTCTCCACCCCTCAACTCACTCCATCAGTCTCCTCACGCATCACTAACTTACTAACTGACATATCTGTATGGATGTCACACCACTTCCTCAAACTCAACTTGTCCAAAACCGAGCTTATAATATTTCCTCCCCCACGTGCCTCTTCCCCGGACTTCTCTGTGAAGAGCAATGGCAAAACCATCCACCGTCCCCACATGTTAGGGTGCTAGGTGTTATCCTAGATTCTGAACTCTCCTTTCAGCCCCACATCCAATCACTTTCCAAAGCTTGCCGCCTCAACCTCCGCAACATCTCTAAACTACGTCCCTTTCTAACTACCCCTCTCTGCCAATCCCTCCATTGGCTACCACTCGCCCAACAAATTAAATTCAAAATACTAACAATAAGTTACAAAGCCATCCACAACTCTGCCCCCAGTTGCATCACTAGCCTAGTCTCAAAATACCAACCTAATCGCCCTCTCCGTTCCTCCCAAGACCTCCTGCTCTCTAGCTCCCTCATCATCTCCTCCCATATCCACCTCCAGGACTTCTCCAGAGCATCGCCCATCCTCTGGAATTCCCTACCCCAATCTGTCAGACTGTCTCCAAATGTACCCACTTTTAGGCGATCCCTGAAAACTTTCCTCTTCAGAGAAGCCTATCCTGCCTCCATCTAACAACTGCACTATTTTCTCCATGAGCTCATCCCCCACAGCTATTACCCTTTTGTATAACTTGACCCTCCCTCCTAGATTGTAAGCTCTAACGAGCAGGGCCCTCTGATTCCTCCTGTATTGAATTGTATTGTACTTGTACTGTCTGCCCTAATGTTGTAAAGTGCTGCGTAAACTGTCAGCGCTATATAAATCCTGTATAATAATAATAATGTATACTTCTCCGGCGGCCAGGCTGGTAGCAGCAGGCCTCTTATCGGATGAATTTCGACTCCACAAAGGCACGAGGCAGGGATGACCTCTATCCCCGCTCCTCTTTAACATCGCATTAGAACCCCTATCTAGGTTTTTATCCCAATCGGCCTTGCTGCATGGCATCCACATCAGGGATCACGAACTACGTACCTCCCTCTTCGCAGACGACGTTCTTATATTCTCGGCGAACCCATCCTCAGACATGCCCATAATCAAATCCATATTCGATGAATTCAGACTGTGTTCAGGCCTTCGCATAAATTATAACAAGAACAAAATCCTCCACATAGGCTCACTTCCTAACCCCCCTGGATCCGCCACTTAATCTTCACGGTAGCGAAATTCCACATCACCTACCTAGGGATCAAAATAGGGAAATTGCCTTCCTCTCTCTATCATCTCAACTATCCCCCTCTGCTCACGAAAATATCCCAAGAACTTGATAACTGGCCCTTTCGCTCCTGGGAAGATGTCACCTGGTGAAAATGGTCAGCTTTGCCCATTTACTCTACCCACTCCAAACCATTCCGCTACTTCCACATCATAAACATACAAAAATACTCAATATAGCCATCTCTAAATTCCTCTGGCAAAACAAGCGACCGCGCATAGCCTTCCAGAAACTATATCTTCCCAGACGCGAAGGGGGTATCAGTCTCCCGAATATCAAAACCTACAATTTAGCTTGCTTATTATGGACGGGTCTGGACTGGATAGCCCAAACATCCCGCTACTCCAATTATGCCTTAGAAACCAAAATGGCACACCCATACTCCCTAGTTGCCCTCCTCCACTGCAAGTGGAAAACAGTTCCAACACTGCTCCAACATAACCTCCTACTAGGAGAAACGGCCATTGCATGGAGGGAAGTCAGAAAAAGCCTTAAACTCTCACCCTTCATATCCAGCCACCTTCCATTTCAAGGTCACCCGAGCTTACTTCCAGGTCTGGAGCACCGACTCTATGACATCTGGCATCGGAAAGGCCTCACAAAATTTTCACAATTATGTTACTTGGAGACTGGTCATCCCATTAAATTCCAAACCATAGCCAACACATTCTCACTTCCTCAATCACACGCCTTCCACTATGGGCAACGCGTCAGTTTTCTGAAAAATGCATGTAGAGACGATAACAAAAGGTTCAAAAAATCTATCACAGAAGTCCTTCTAGAGGAAGGTTCATACAAGATATCGGATATATACCAACCTCTTCTACTAAAAACCACCTCTTCACTAGCATTTTCATCAGTGGCCAACTGGGCCAAGGATTTCCCAGACACGGAGCTGGTCGACAAACTCTTACAGGGTCTCAACGCTATTCATAAATTGATTCCCAATGAAATATGGAGGGAAACTCAAGTGAAAATTGTACATCGAGCCCACATACCCTTCCTCTCCACCAACCAAGTGCAAACCACCTCTACTTGCCCTCTTTGTCATCAACCCATGCCCTCCCTGACACATCGCTTCTGGTCGTGCCCCTACATATCCATCTTCTGGGATCAAGTCCTTTCCTACATCTTCGAAGTTACCCTGCTGAAACTACCCAAAGACCCCTTGCTCCTCATCTTCAGGCACTGGGACCCTCAGTTGCCGCCTTGGTCCCCCAATGCCAACCCTCCTTATAAAGACTCGTCTTTGATATGTCTTCTACTCGCCAGGAGAGCCATCTTGAAGAACTGGATATCCAACGTTCCCCCGAAAATTGCACAAGTCCAAAGAGACCTCCTATTGCTACTTTTCAAAGACAGACTCAACACGGACTTTTCCCATGATACTGCAAAAAAACGTTTCCAACACAGATGGCAAGCTTACATGGTCTCTACGCTTACCCCAGCTGACCTGGCGAATCTCAAACAGTTTTCATTCTCATACTACGGGCCTGTAATACCACTCTCTCCCTTGGAAAGACCTTCCACTGATGGAATCCAATCTTCAACAAAACACAAAGCATCCGTTCAAAAAATCTCTCTACCATCGACCTCTATCCACCCAACCGACATTTGAAAGAGAGCAACATTTCCTATACCACTGTCACAACTTTGTCTACCCTATTGCTACCCTTCACAACAAGAACTTGGTGCTCACCCCCCCTCCTAATCATTCCTATCCCCCTTATCTGGGATTTTTCGTTTGTTTGTTTTTTTTTCCCAGCAATCATAGGGATCACTAGTTCCAGATCCATTCAGTTATCCCCTTTACATAGGTATGTCTAGATATGGAGTTGATGCCTCCTACATGTTTGTTATCCCATTCTTGGGAACCACCCATGGATTCCCTAGATTGCATATGACTCTCTCTTCTTTTTATCCTGTTACTGTTTTTGCCACAATCATCTATATGTTAAAATACATAACTGTTTGCTGTTATAATCTGTATGATTTTTACCTTTCAATAAAAATCTATTTAAAAAAAAAGACAGATATATGGCATCTTGACAGTGCTTACTTGTTTTCAAAGGTGCATACATTTGGCATGTCATCCTTATCCTGGCTTAAAGTGGTTAACCCATTAAAATAAAAACACACAATCCCCTCTGTAAAATAACATTGTGCCCAAGTGTTTGTGTTATATAAAAAAGATGCCGATCTGTACCTTATATCAGAGCATCTCTCATGACTCTTCGGCTCTCTCCTCTCACCGGATGACAGATATAGTGGGAGGGGCCGAGAACTCCTGCTGACATCAGTCGGAGAGGAGAGGGAGTCGAGGAGTTATGTGAGTGCCAGGAGACGCTCTTATTTGAGGTATAGATTGGTATCTTTTTTATATAACAGACACAGGGGCACATAATGTTATTTTACAGAGGGGATTGTAAGTTTATAGTGTACTTATAATAGCAGCAGGAGGGGAGGGCTAGGGAGTGGACAGAGCTGACAGGCAGGGAGGGGAGGGGGTGAAGAGGACAAAGGAGAGCAAAGAGCAGGGCTGCAAATGATGGAGGCACATAAACTGACTACAGTGTCAGGGCTCAGCAGCCATGATAAACTGTGGTCAGTTTATAGGGGGAGGGCAGAACCAGGCAGGATCAGCCATGTTTTTTATATGATACAGGGGGCCAAATGATACAGCACTGTGCTGTATAACATGCTTTAAGGGAACAGAATCTGTTTTTTTTGTTTTTTTATGGTAACAAACACTTTAATTTTGGAATCACAGACCTGGACTAAGCAAGTCTATAGCAGATATGCTGAAACTCTCTATGCACATGTTTGCAATGACAAAATTACTGACTTAAAATCAGAATGAAAGCCCCGAAGCTTGAACCTTCAGAAAAAAGTCAGCAACAAAGGCTTGTATACTTCTGTTTAGATTTGGTCTTTTTAAATAAATCTATTTCTGTATTTATTTATGTACCCAGTATGCAGCTTTAAATTATGTTATGTGCCACAGAAGCTAGAAATGCTAAGTGTTTCCAAGTGATTTGTTTCCTGCTCAATGACAATTGTAGGCATTTGGCCCTGACCCTCAATATCTAGAAATAACATGCTCAGATAATTGAATTCATTTGAAAATACAATACACTGTGTTACATAAAGCAGTCTTTTCTCTTGGCCGTCCCTTGCAGCCAGTAAAGATTTAAAAGATTGTGCAAAAGCAAATAAGTCAAAACAAATGAAATATACAGAGGGAAAAAAGCCTTGCCTTTCAAAATAGATGAATGTTCTAAACCAGATGCCTGTGTGATTAGGGACAGATAATTTGGAAATTAGTTTAAACCTTTTGACTCTTGAAAATGTATTCCTTGGAGATAGTTTCAGCAAGAATACGTTTGACTGCCACAAAAATGAATTTCTTTCTAATGCTCTGACCTTTTTCTTCTCCTCCTCTTCTGTAAGTGGACATCTACTGTATGTCTCTTTTATCTGTGAAATTCAGCAATATCGTGCAGAGCATTTCCAAGCAATTTGCTTCTGATTTATTAAATCATGGCTTTCTGAATCCAGGCTAGAAATTATTTCACATGTATTCTAAATAGAAGAGCCATGCACACTAGCGAGGAAAATTATAGGTATTTCAGAATGCATTGAAAAATTGGTTAGGAATGGAATGTATTATTAAGCGTGTGCTCTGGTCACTGATGTACGGTATTATGATGACAAGAGCAGACAGGGATTTTTTTAGAATAAGCATATGTAAAAGGCTTCTGCCTATGTACTCAGACCCAAAAGTATAACCAAAGATTGCTGTAATAGGGTAATTTGGGCCTGGTAGAACTGCAAGGGGACCCTGGCTCTCTCCATTCAAAATCAGTGATTAGATTTCCTTTTATTAGACAGACATTAGAGCTTTAAGGAAGAAGGAGATTACGGGGTTGATTTACTAAAGGCAAATTAACTGTGCACTTTGCAAGAAGCTCTGCTGACTTTCATCTTCCAATCATGTGCAAGCTAAAATGCTTTTTTGTGATTGGGTATTCTTTGTAAAGTGAAGCTTTACCTTATTAAATTCTGGCACAATTGCACTTGTAGAGTGCACAGTCTAGTTGCCTTTGGTAAATGAAGCCCTATGCTGCGTATTTTACAATGAATACAAGGTAATATATTTATTAACATTACATTATATGTAAATACATAAGCAATGAACTATAACCATATACTTTATGGGCCCTTTTCTAACAGCAGAAAAGTTAGTATCACAGTTATGCCCAGTCACTGCAATGCCACCGTTTGCAATGCCCACAGCCTTACAGCAATATAGTAGTTGTGCGTTACTGTGTGCTTGTTTCTCCACTCAGGCCCCTGTGTCTGCACAGCTCACATGGCTCACATGGCTTCCTTTGTGGCTCTGTAAAGTGATGTGCATAAGACAGAGCTGCAGGAAAAATCAGAAGGGGCTTCTGCTAGGTGCAATGCTAATACAGAGGTCTGAAGTGGGGCAGCAGGTACCATTTTCCATTACCATCAAGATTTTTATGTATGTGTATTAACATTCACTACTATGCCACCAATGATTTTTATATGTGTGCGCTGGGTTTTGGTAGGAAGGGTTTAGCGAACCTCAGAGAAGTGATGCCAAGCCTGAACCCTATTGAAAACAATGAGAGCCAAATCTGTCAAATTAAAAATGCTGATTGAGCACTGCCCTAGGCACATATACCAATGCAAAAAAAAATAAAATAATGAGGGTGAGAGCAGCGCTTTTTTTTTTTTTTTTTAAAGCACTGACATTTACAAAGGATGAAAGAGTTTTAAATTGCCAGCAAATTACCTCTTCCTCTCCTCTAATGTATACACATACAAACATTGTATAGTGCTGTGCCATCAATTGTTTTTATGTACAGTATATGTATGTAAATGCATATATATTCATAGTGCCCAACTGTTCCTCATTTGGAGGGACTTTTCCTCTTCTGAAACCAAATCCTTTCCTCTCTCCTTCCTCCTTAGTTGTCTCTTTTTTGATCTGATGTGATTTTTAGTCGACCATGATAAGAAATGTATTCGAACTGTTGTACTAAATTAAACCTTTTATCCAACGTCTAACATATTGCATGTGTCATTTTGCAAAGACTAATAAAAGGGCAATGTAGCAGTGAAAAACAAACACTTGTGGGTTTAACCAATCGTGTTTTCTGTATTATTTCTTCATGGTCCACATAACTGGGCATTTGACAGGGTTGTGTTCTTTACCCACATACTTTGTGCTATAATGTGTGTCTCTTTCCTGGTAGGTATACATATGCCAGTGTGTTATCAATGCTTTATAAACAATGAACATTAGGGGCTCCACTTTGATTTCTGTGTGGGGCTCTACTTTGTCTAAAACTGGCCTTGGGCACAGGTAATGCATTCTGAAAGGAATACTATGGTTTCTGAACAACTTAAAGTAATATTAAAGGCTATTTTTTGTTTGTTTTTTAATAATATGTCATACTTGCCTGCTCTGTGCAGTGGTTTTGCACAGAGCACCCCTGATCCTCCTCTTTTCAGGTCCCTGTCTATCACTCTTGGCCCTTCCCTCATGTCGAGTGCCCCCAGAGCAAGCATCTTGCAATTGGGGCACCTGAGCAGGTTCGATCCCAAGCCACGGCTCTGCATGTCCATTCACACACAGAGACTGGGCTCGACCCCACCCCCCCTCTCTCCTCATTGGCTTACCTGCTGTGATTGACAGCAGTGGGAGCCAATGGCTTCAGCTGCTGTCTCAGCCAGTGAGGAGGGAGAGTATCCAGAAAGCTGAGGCTCTCATGCACATTGATGGATCGAGATGGGTTTCAGGTAAGTATTAGGGGGCTGTTGCACAGAAAAGGTTTTTTACCTTCATGCTTAGAATGTATGAAGGTAAAAAAACTTGAGTCTTTAGAACCACTCTAAGGACTTCAATGTTTTTTCTCCCAGTTTTAACAAAAAATGTTTTAGAAATCCTTTATAATAGTTTTAAAATTTAAATTTAGACCTTTAATACCATGCAATGTGTCTTTTTCCATGCCTACTTGCAACACCAAATGTACCATAAAGTCTATATATAAAAGATAGCTGGAACAGCATTAGGAGCAATGTTTAACCACTTTAGCCATTTGCCCCTTTTTGACCAGGCCCTTTTTTGCAATACAGCTTTGTGTCTCTTTAACTGACAATTGCGTGGTCGTGCAACTTTGTACCCAAACAAAATTGACGTCCTTTTTTTCCCACAAATAGAGATTTCTTTTGGTGGTATTTGATCACCTCTGCGTTTTTTATTTTTTGCGCTATAAACAAAAATAGAGCGATATTTTGAAAGAAAAACAATATTTTTTACTTTTTGCTATAATAAATATCCCCCCCCAAAAAAAAATTTAAAAAAAAAATCTTCAATAAAGAAAAAAACATTGGGAATATGGGACTTTGTGGGTGCTTATTACAATGAAATTAATGTATCACAAACAAAGATGATAAAATAGAATATTTTATTACAAAACAAAGAAAAAGACAGAAAAAAACAATCACATAGAAAGAAACAAGGGTCGTTTTCTCTATGCAATTTCTCCACATATATATTCAATTTTTCCACACATAAATTCTACATGTTTTGCCTTGCGGCTTCCTCAGGGACATGCGTGGACATTCTTCTCTAATAAATACATATAAATATATATTAGTTATACAGATCTCAGACTTGAAAAAGTGCATAAAATACATTGAACCATGTACATATATACATACATGGGTGCATCCAAATGGGTGACAGAAGGCTCTCAACCAGCAGGCTCTGGCTCCAATGCTTATGAGATTCAAAAACCAATCTATAGTAGCTGATATCAGAGCAAGTTATTAGGCACCAAGGCCCTCCCGAGGAGAGACACCGACCAAACCAGATCACCCACAGAGAGGAGTACCATTGAATGGCTTATGTACTATTGTAAAATCTATATTACCTATGAAACAATTGAAACATATTGATGTGATACAATAAGAATACATGTCATTAGGAATATTTAGTTAAATCAGGTTATTTGGACATTTCATAAATAAACAAAATACATGCTTACATAGAGAGTTTCTGTTAAATGGACGACTGAGAGCCTATAGTGTCCAACAAAGTGCAGCTGTGAATGTAGTTAAAGTTAAGGGTTTCTACCTACAGTCCTATAGAGATAAAGAAAAAGAGAGAAAGATTAATCTAAACCACTGGCAACAAAAGTGAGTACACCCCCAAGTGAAAATGTCCAAATTGGGCCCAATTAGCGATTTCCCTCCCCAGTGTCATGTGACTTGTTAGTGTTACAAGGTCTAACATGTGAATGGGGAGCAGGTGTGTTAAATTTGCTGTTATTACTCTCACACTCTCATACTGGTCACTGGTAGTTAGACATGGCACCTCATGGCAAAGAACTCTCTGAGGATCTGAAAAAAATAGTTTCTCTATATAAAGATGGCCTAGGCCATAAGAAGATTGCCAGGATCCTGAAAATGAGCTGCAGCACAGTGACCACGACTATACAGCGGTTTAACAGGACAGGTTCCACTCAAAGCAGGCCTCAACATGGTCAAAAGAAGTTGAGTGCATGTGCTCAGCGTCAAATCCAGAGGTTGTCTTTCAGAAATAGATGTATAAGTGCTGCCAGCATTGCTGCAGAGGTTGAAGGGGTGGGGGGGTCAACCTGTCAGTGCTCAGACCATACGCCACACACTGCATCAAATTGGTCTGCATGGTTGTTGTCCCAGAAGGAAGCCTCTTCTAAAGATGATGCACAAGAAAGCCCACAAACAGTTTGCTGAAGACAAGCAGACTAAGGATTACTGGAACCATGTCCTGTAGTCTGATGAGACCAAGATAAACTTATTTGGTTCAGATGGTGTCAAGCATGTGTGGCAGCAACCAGATGAGGAGTACAAAGACAAGTGTGTCTTGCATACAGTCAAGCATGGTGGTGAAAGTGTCATGGTCTGGGGCTACATGAGTGCTGCCGGCACTGGGGAGCTACAGTTCATTGAGGGAACCATGAATGCCAACATGTATTGTAACATACTGAAGCAGAGCATGATCCCCTCCCTTTGGAGACTGGGCCACAGGGCAGTATTCCAACATGACAACGACCCCAAACACACTTTCAAGATGACCACTGCCTTGCTAAAGAAGCTGAGGGTAAAGGTGATGGATTGGCGAAGCATGTCTCCAAACCTAAACCCTATTGAGCATCTGTAGGGCATCCTCAAAGGGAAGATGGAGTAGCGCAAGGTCTCTAACATCCACCAGCTCCATGATGTTGTCATGGAGGAGTGGAAGAAGACTCCAGTGGCAACCTGTGAAGCTCTGGTGAACTTAATGCCCAAGAGGGTTAAGGCAGTGCTGGAAAATGATGGTGGCCACACAAAATATTGACACTTTGGGCCCAATTTGGACATTTTCACTTAGGGGTATACTCACTTTTGTTGCCAGCGGTTTAGACATTAATGGCTGTGTGTTGTTATTTTGAGGGGACAGCAAATGTACACTGTTATACAGGCTGTACACGCACTACTTTACATTGTAGCAAGGTGTCATTTCTTCAGTGTTGTCACATGAAAAGATATAATAAAATATTTACTAAAATGTAAATGTACTCAATTTTGTGAGATACTGTATATATACAGTTGTGCTCATAAGTTACATACCCTGGCAAAATTTATGATTTCTTGGCCATTTTTCAGACAATATGAATGATAACACAAAAACATTTTTCTCACATGTTTATTGTTTGGCTGAAGCCAATTTTTTATCAATCGTTTTAAATCATAATGGCAAAAGAAACTACCCAAATGACCCTGTTCAACCCTCTTTACATGATGATTTTGGCCTGATAATATGCACACAAGTTGACACAAAGGGGTTTGAATAGCTATTAAAGGTAACCATCCTCACCTGCGTTCTGTTTTCTTGTAATTAGTGTGTGTATAAAAGGTCAATGAGTTTCTCGACTCCTGACAGACCCTTGCATCTTTCATCCAGTGCTGCACTGACGTTTCTGGATTCTGAGTCATGGGGAAGCAAAAGAATTGTCAAAGGATCTGCGGGCAAAGGTAGTTGAACTGTATAAAACAGCAAAAGGGATATAAAAAGATATCCAAGGAATTGAGAATGCCAATCAGCAGTGTTCAAACTCTAATCAAGAAGTGGAAAATGAAGGGTTCTGTTGAAGCCAAACTACGGTCAGGTAGATAAACTAAACTTTCAGCCACAGCTGCCAGGAAAATTGTTCTGGATGCAAAGAAAAACCCACAATGAACTTCAGATGAAATACAGGACTCTCTGAAAACATGTGGTGTGGCTGTTTCAAGATGCACAATAAGGAGGCACTTGAAGAAAGATGGGCTGCATGGTCTAGTCGCCAGAAGAAAGCCATTACTAGGCAAATGCCACAAAGTATCCCACTTAGAATATGCCAAACAGCACAGAGACAAGTCTCAAACCTTCTGGCACAAAGTCATTTGGAGTGATGAGACCAAAATTGAGCTTTATGGCCACAACCATAAATGCTACGTTTGGAGGGGAGTCAACAAGGCCTATGATGAGAGGTACACCATTCCTACTGTGAAACACAGAGGTGGATTGCTGATGTTTTGGGGATGTGTGAGCTACAAAGGCATAGGAAATTTGGTCAAAATTGATGGCAAGATGAATGCAGTATGTTTCATCCTTCTGGAGATCCCCTTTTCCGGTGAGGAGAATGGAGACCGGTTTGGACTTCTTTCTAGAGGTGGTAGTGTAAAATCAGCAAACCAGTGCGGGAGATGCACCGGGCCCAGACTCAGCCCCTAGCAGAAATCTGGCAAGTCTGCTGGGGTGCGCAAAACATGTTGGTGGCAGTTAGCAACAACTGTGAGTGCAAATAGGAAACACCATGTATATTTTAGGTCCTTTTCCCTCAGTTTATCCAAGAGAGTTCACAGCGCCCTGCAATTTTTTATGGTCATTTTGGATAAGTCCTGAAACATTATAGTTTCGCCATTAAAAAAAATGATAGGGTAATTTCTCCTGACCTTGCGCATTATATCTTCTTTTAGTGCATAGCTCTGTAGACAGCAGATTATATCTCTCGGGGGGGGGGGGGCAGTGTCTGATCCCCTTGGTCTGAGAGCCCTGTGGGTCTGAACGAATTCTTTCTCTGTATCTTCCTGTCTTTCTAACAGGCTGTTGAAAACTCTTTGGAGAGCAGGGACAATTTGGTAATTTTCTACAGTTTCTGGTATGCCCATCACCCTAATGTTATTTCTCCTGCTTCTATTGTCAATATCCAAGTGCCTGTTCATTTCAGTGAAGTATTGGGAGTGTGAGACAGTGACCCTGTCCAGCTTGGATTTAATAACCTTTGTGAAGCAGAACATGTCAGCATAGGTCAGGGGTTTATCAGAGAGGGATGGTCCCCTACCTGTGTCCTCTGGAGCTGATTCGGAGTCCCCACTGATGTCCTCCTCGTGGTGAGCTGGGTCCATCTTGGAGCAGGCCACGCTGTTGCGAGTTGCGAGCTGTGATTTAAACAGATCCAATATGCTCTGGGCAGCAGTGGTCCCCAGTCCATGGCAGGAACGAGAGTGAGGGTTGTCGTAGAGCTTTTTACCCAGCATTGGTAGCTTAAAGGTTGGGTATCATGCTGTAAGGCTGTGTGATCGCTGTAGCTCCTCTAGTGTACTGCCATCCAAGCCACACGCCAAGCCATGTCCCCCGATGTATGCAGTATGTTATCAAAAAATACTGGAGGAACATTTGCATTCATCAGCCAGGAAGCTGCGCATGGGACATACTTGGACATTCCAACATGACAATGACCCAAAACACAAGGCCAAGTCAACCTGTCATTGGCTACAGCAGAATAAAGTGAAGGTTCTGGAGTGGCCATCTCAGTCTCCTGACCTTAATATCATTGAGCCATTCTGGGGAGATCTCAAACGTGCAGTTCATGCAAGACAGCCCAATAATTTACAGGAACTGGAGGCTTTTTGCCAAGAGGAGTGAGCAGCTTTACCATCTGAGAAGATAAAGAGCCTCATCCACAAATACCATAAAAGACTTCAAGCTGTCATTGATGTTAAATGGGGCAATACACGGTATTAAAGCAGAGTTCCGCCCCCTAAAAAAAAATTTAAAAAGTCAGCAGCTACAAATACTGCAGCTGCTGACTTTTAATATATGGACACTTATCTGCCCAGGGCGCCCGCCAAGTCCTCACCCGAAGCCGATCTGTCCCACAGCTCCCAGGTGGAGGTACCGGCATCTGTTATTTTTTTCTGCCTCTTATAATACTTTAGAGGAAATGTGACTGGACTTGTCAGACATGGTAAGGAACTTTGGTACTTTTAAATGTATGTGTATGGGTTAAAAAAAAAAATCACACCTAGTAAGAAACAGTTTTTAACAGACTCTTTTAGAAGATATACCATTATGGTTTGATTTAGTATTGGCAAAAAATATATATATAAAAAAAATCTCCAGATCAGATACATTTTACAAATCTTGGAACTTCTTTTCACAAAATTGTCTGTATGTAAATTAGTTCAGTAACACCACTGAGGCATATTTATTGGGACTAACCTTGTCAGTGTTACAATCAGCAAGACCTAAATGCCTTGTTCACAATGGCTGTGCCTTCTAAGGGAAATGGAGTAAATGTGGTAATAAATCAAGGGGCAATGTGGTTGCTTTTAACGAGTGGAAGGTGTTGTACTGGAGACTCCAGAGCCGTTGAAAGAAAATCTTTATTGCTGAATTGCCTTCTTTGACATGTAAGAGCATGTTAGCAAAAAAGGTTATTTTTTATTTATTTTTTACCATTGTAGAAAACATTTTTTACCAAATATACTATGCTGTTCTGGAATAAGAAAATAACATTTGCAACAATTATTACTCTCCCATTACCAGAGGCCAAAATGTACAGGTTAACTAGCAATTGGCCTATGATTGCAACACCTAGACCCTTGACCCTTTTTTACCAGAAGGTGTGAGCAAATGAAATACAAAAAACCCAGACAAAAAAAAGGAATCAGAGGCTTGTTTATAATACTGTCTATTTGATAAAAATAGTAATATTTCATATACCCTTTTGTTCTCTGTGTGACTAGTTTTACCACAAGCATTTCGATTTTGTAGAATGATGTGAAATGAATTGTATTTTAAGGATGATTCATTATCTATCTATCTATCTATCTATCTATCTATCTATCTATCTATCTATCTATCTATCTATCTATCTATCTATCTATCTATCTATCTATCATCTTTTTTTACCATACATTGGTATTTCACAATAACAATAGTAATATTGACATACAATATGTTGTTTTGCAGTAGTAAAGAGGTATAAATGAACCCAAATTTAGTTTAAAAAAAGCAATGTCACATGACATGCGTACCTGCTAGAATGCATAGTCTACAACTGCTGGACTACTATCTCACTGATAACATTTTTGACCTCTTTCAATCTGGATTTTGCCACAACATTCCACATAAACTGTTCTAAAACTCCCTGACGACTTACTAACTGCTAAAACCAATGGTCACTACTCCGTACTCTTACTTTCAGACCTCTTTACTGCCTATGATACAGTTGACCACCCACTCCTTCTCAAAACATTCTATTCTCTTGGCTTTCATGGCTTTGCTCTTTGCTGGTTTTCCTCTTACCTATATCACTTACAACTCTACCTCCTCATCTTCCTCTTTCTGTAGGGATCCCCCAAGATTCTGTCCTCTGACCTCTCCTTTTCTCAATCTACACCTCCTCCCTGGGTCAGCTGATGCTCTCCCATGGTTTGCAATAAAATTTCTATGCTGAAGACACCCAAATCTATCTTTCTATCTGCTCATGCTGTCAGTCACCTTGTGCATCACTAATTTACTAATGGACAAATCAGTATATATACACTTTCTCAAACTCAATCTTTTTTTAAGTGAAATCATAATACAATGTGTTTCCTCTCTCATCTGCCCCTTTCCCATTTGAGATCAAAGGCACAATTATCAGTTCCTCTCATGCCGGGGTGCTAGGTGCAATCCTGGAACCAAACCTCTCCTTTCAGCCCCACATTAGATTACTGTCTATATCTTGTTGGTTTAACCTTCTTAGCATCTCCCAAATTAACCCTTTTTTTATACCTTGACTACTGCAACTCCCTCTTCATTAGTCTGCCTCTAAACAATTGCCCCTTTAGTCTGTCATGGCTGATGCCAGACTCGGCATTCTTACCAACCATTCAGTGTTCACTACACCTCTTTGGCAATGCTTCCATTGGCTTCCAATTACTCAACAAATGCAATTAAAAATACTAACATATAACCTATGAAGCCATCCACAAATCTGCCCTGAGCTACAGTTCATCACCAACGGTGTCTCAAAATACCAACTAAACCATTATCTTTGCAACAGCTTTATTTTTATATCACCTTTGATTTGACTTTAGGGATAAGGCTTGCGTTCAGTAGGGCGGACCTTCCATTTTCCCCATCTGCATTAAATGCTGACACTGGAATATGCCTGGGTAATGTGCGTTAGAGCAGAAGCTTATAGTTACCTTTAGGAGAGCATGTGCAGGGTGATTTACAGGCAGAAGATCTTGAAAGACAGGGGCAGTGTTGTCCGGCCATAACACAATGCGCCCAAAGAAAGATGCATATATCAGTATTAGGGATGAACTTCGAGTTCAAGTCAAATTCATGTTCAACTCGATCATTGGCTGTTCGCAAATTCACCGAACAGCGAACAATTTGGGGTGTTCGCAGCAAATTTGAAAGCTGCGGAACACCCATTAAAAGTCTATGGGAGAAATCAAAAGTGCTAATTTTAAAGGCTTTTATGCATGGTATTGTCATAAAATGTTTGGGGACCTGGGTCCTGCCCTAGGGGACATGGATCAATGCAAAAAGAAGTTTTAAAAATGGCCGTTTTTTCAGGAGCAGTGATTTTAATAATGCTTAAAATGAAACAATAAAAGTGTAATATTCCTTTAAATTTCGTACCTGGGGGGTGTCTATAGTATGCCTGTAAAGGGGCGCATGTTTCCCATGTTTAGAACAGTCTGACAGCAAAATGACATTTCAAAGGAAAAAAAGTCATTTAAAACTACTCGTGGCTATTAATGAATTGTCGGTCCGACAATACACATAAAAGTTAATTGATAAAAATGGCATGGGATTTCCCCACAGGGGAACCCCAAACTAAAATTTAAAAAAAAAAATGGCGTGGGGGTCCCCCTATATTCCATACCAGGCCCTTCAGGTCTGGTGTGGATATTAAGGGGAACCTCGGGCCAAAATTAAAAAAAATGGCGTGGGGTCCCCCCAAAAATCCATACCAGACCCTTATCCGAGCACACAATGGCAGGCTGCAGGAAAAGAGGGGGGTCGAGAGAGTGCCCCCCCTCCTGAACCGTACCAGGCCACATGCCCTCAACATTGGGAGGGTGCTTTGAGGTAGCCCCCCCAAAGCACCTTGTCCCCATGTTGATGGGCTACCCCAAAGTACCCTCCCAATATTGAGGGCATGTGTCCCCCCCTCTTTTCCTGCGGCCTGCCAGATTGCGTGCTTGGATAAGCGTCTGGTATGGATTTTTAGGGGGACCCCCACGCCATTTCTTTTTCTTAATTTTGGTTCGGGGTTCCCCTGTGGGGGAATCCCATGCTGTTTTTATCAATGAACTTTTATGTGTATTGCCGGACGACAATTCATTATAGCCGCGAGTAGTTTTAAATAACTTTTATTCCTTTAGAAATGTCATTTTGCTGTCAGACTGTTCTAAACATGGGAAACATGTGCCACTTTACAGGCATACTATAGACACCCCCCAGGTATGAAATTTAAAGGAATTTTACACTTTTATTGTTTAATTTTAAGTATTAAAATCACTGTTCCCGAAAAAACAGCTGTTTTAAAAACTTTTTTTGCATTGATACATGTCCCCTGGGGCAGGACCCAGGTCCCCAAACACTATTTATGACAATAACTTGCATATAAGCCTTTAAAATTAGCACTTTTGACTATTCATGTTCGAGTCCCATAGATTTTAATGGCGTTCAAACAAATTTTTTGCCTGTTCGCATGTTCTGGTGCGAACCGAACAGTGGGGTATTTGGCTCATCCCTAATCAGTATTACCAGCTGTTATTTTAATAAAATCTAGCAATTAAAATAAAATATGCTTTCCAAGTGATTTTATGTCAAGAGTTTATATGCATTTTTTGTTTGGGTTTACATCTACTTTAACAAACTATACTTGAGATTTTTGAATTGCAGTACTGGGGTGTGTTTTCTTATGTCTTATCTGTGTACACACCCAAACATTTTTGCACACCCAAAAAGTCTTGTTACAAACCAATATCTGTTTGTAGCAACTAAATGATAGTCAGTCCTTTAATTGTCAACACGTTTTTTCTATTAATTGCCTTTTTTTAGATTATAACTTTTAGCTTGGGGTGATTAGAACACACCAGGAAGTTGTTACTGATATTTCAATCAAGAGCCTTCTTTTTTCTCACAGTCTCAAAAAACCAAAAAACACTGTGCATCCAAAATGCCACACCCTCAACCCAGGTGTACCATATCCTTTTACTTTATACCCGTATAAAAAAACATGTTGATTTTATCAGTATAATCTGCAGTGGGTGTTTGGTAGGCCTCTGTGATCCAGATCCGATTTGTTTTAGTTAAAAGTCAGCTTCTCAGTCACAACTATCCTCCCCATCCTGAATGTCCTATCTGACATGACAAATGCAGTAGAGCACACTAGCACTGAAAGCATGTAATGAGCCATCCCAGCCAGTGGGCCATCCTTGACACCAAGTTGTCCATAGATGTGATCACTTACACGGAATTTAGTTACAGCCTTGCTATCCTTTCCTGTTTGTCTGACCAGAGCAGGGATGGCCTTTCAAGGAAAAAAATGAAAATGTAAATCTATAAAAAAAATACATAAATGTAAAAAAAATAAAAATTAGTTATGATGGATGGAAATATGTTAATGTGGGACATACCCTAGCTATGGACTAGAGGACAGTGTCTGTTTTTACCAGCTGGTATGGAAGCAGTTAAAGTTCCAAGCTGGCGTACAGGCTCTGAGTATGTGGGAAGCTTGAGAAAACATAGGAAGGCTGTTACTGGAGACAGTGGGGTGGGTGTTGGTAAGTGCCTGCTTTGAGATTCAAGCTTCTCTTGGGTAGAGCAGGTAGTTTATGGCCACTGGATTGTATGCTTAATTTTTGCTATTGCCTGCTCTTTTCTGCTTACTTGTCTCTGAAAAAAGACCTACAGGAAAGGGGTAATTAGAACCAAGGAGGGATTGAAATGAGTCTCTGACCAGCAGGAGGCGGAGCCGACATGCATTGTTAGAGCTCCACACCGCTGAGGAGAGAAGAGAAGGACAAAGCGGAGCCTGCAGGCTCAAAAGGTATCCATTTGAACCTTTTTGCCCCAGGGAACAAACTGTGAAAGTTTGGGCAGGAAATATGGTACTGGGAGGAAACCGTGGCAGAAATAAAAATCACCTCACAAAGAGCTCACAGGCACTCACTGCAGCTGAAGCAGCTCCAGTCACCTCACAAGATACAGCATCAGGGCGCTCTCACAGACAGAAAATGTCACAGCAAGACTCTCCATTTGAGTCAGATACAGAACAAATCCTCTCACAAACTTCTCCACAAGCCTCCTCAGTATCCCCAGTAATATTATTACAATTTGAAAAGATGCTTCATAAGGCTTTAAAACAAACCTCAGACCAAATAACAAAAAAGCCTAACCAAAGAAATAAGAGAGCTGGGAAACCGCACCGCAGCCTTAGAAATAAAAAATGGATGAAATTGAAATTACAACCCAAGAAAATATAACAGAATTGGATCAATTAAAAAAAGAGAATTTAATACTTCAAACTAAGCTCGAAGATTACGAAAATAGAGCCAGACGTTCAAACTTGCGCATAAGGGGAATACCTGAAACTGTGACAGACCTGCAATCTACTATTACTGCTCTATTACAAGAACTAAAGCCAGATATCCCTATTGAACGTTTAGAACTGGACAGAGTACACAGAGCCCTCACAGCCAAAAAGAAAGATGGACCACCACGTGATATAATCACAAAATTTCATTATTACAGAACGAAAGAACAAATACTAATTGCTGCAAGAGAAAAAAAGGAACTTAATTTTCAAGGACACAATTATCAAATTTTTGCTGACCTATCCCAACTTACTATCACTAAAAGACGATCCATGAAACCCCAACTAATGGAACTGCAACGCCACAACATTATGTATCAATGGGGCTTCCCCTTTTCAGTCAGATTTAACTACCAAGGTACAATTTACAGAAGCAGATCAGCAGATGAACTACAACAAACCCTTTTAAAATTAAATCTGACAGAACCCACAAGCAGCAACTCTCCCACACGCAGAAGAATGGCATCATCTTCACCTTCAGGCAGCACTCAGAAAATTCCAGAACAAAATGGGAATCATCATTCTCACAAAAGAGGCCGTTATGTCACATCATCCATGGACCAAGAAGATTCAATGGACTGACATCCTAATTCCTGATATCTCTTCATTTATTATACTAAGAGATGGTTCTCTATAAAAAACCTGTATTTATAACTGAATGTAACTGCATTCTGATAGTCACACACTGTGTGGGATCATGTTACATTCCAGTTATATTTCTTATTACTTCTGATTCATATAGCCTTAGAATATATAAGTGAAATAAGGAAATTCTTGTTCAGTTATATATTATCAGGTAATAACAATAGATTTATTACTTTTTAGGACAAATATGTTCAATAATCCAGAAGTAATGGAAGCTTTTTCTTTCTTTTCTTAAAACAAATATATTATTACCTAACTAGTTCCTAGAATTATGTTTTTGTTTATTCTAATCTGAAGCAATACAACCTCAATTTTATGAGTTAACATATCTAAACAGTTACATATGAATAAAATATGTAATTGTTTACTCTAAAAGGGTTAAAATCCCAAAATAATTCAAACTATCTTCATCAATACCAAAGTTATTAACAGTACCTTTCTAACTGAATTATTTAGCCTAGGGGAAGACTAACCATATACAACCACCCTGGAATAAATAATTTCAACAAAAACTATATTCTGCACTCCAATTAATGAAACATCATTTTGATGTCTTTTGACATAGCACTTCTCTCCTGTAAGCGGAAGATCCGTGTAACCCCATTAGCCCTCCTCATTCTCCCAACCATATTATGTGGGAGTGTGACGAAGGCACTTATTCCCCTGAGAGAGATATTTATTCTCTTTCACGGGTAAATTGTGATTACTTGCAAAAAATAATTTATACAATGTATCATCTAATCTCATATGTTTTTTGTTTACTCTTTACTCCAGAATTCACTGATTTCTTTTCTATCTATTCATCTCTTCAGTCCACACAGGTTGATCTGCGCAGTCAGCTCTGCATAACAAAAAGTAAGTCAAAACTATTTGATCTATTGCCATGGCACCACTGAATATACTTTCCCTGAATGTTCAGGGAATAAATGTCCCTCAAAAAAGGACCAAAGCCTTCCGTACTTTCCATAACAAGAAGGCTCACATAGTATGCCTCCAAGAAACACACTTCACCAAAGATTCTACTCCAAAATATATTTCTCCTTTTTATCAACAAATTTACACGGCTTCTGCCTGTACCAAGCAAAGGGGAACTCTAATTGCATTTCACCGATCCACACCATTCACCTTATCATCAGAAATTAAAGACCCAGAAGTTAGATACCTGATACTCATGGGTTATATAATGGATACAGCAATCACGGTGATTTCCTACTACGCTCCTAACAAACAACCTACACCATTCCTCTCACATATATTACAAGTGATTAATACACACAAAATAGGAACAGTGATAATGTGTGGGGATTCGAACCAGGTCCTCCTCCCATTTCTAGATAAATCACCTTTTACACCATCCAAAATAACCTCTAGATTACCTTTTTCTCAACTTCTTTCCAAATACAATCTGGTAGATTCATGGAGAGAAAGTAACCCAATGAAAAAGAAATTCACTTATTTCTCGCACCCTCATCAAACCTTCACCAGAATAGATCATATTTTTCTAACAATAGGAATGATACCAGAAATTATTGCATCAGATATAATTCCGATTCCGTGGTCTGACCATAATGCAGTATACACTACTATAGCCTCAGCCATACCAAAAGCGCATGACCCAACGTGGTACTTACCGGACATAATGCTCAAACACCCACTACATCAGATGGCCATTGAACAAGCTTTAAAGGAATATATATCAATTAATAATACAACAGACATCTCCCCAATAACACTGTGGGAAGCTCATAAGCCTGTCTTGCGTGGTACAATACAAAGACAAATGGTACTATTTAAACGGGAACGCAAAAATCTAGCAAAAAAACTAGAACTCAAGTTTAATGCAGCCTACATATCATTTCAAGATAATCCATCTCAGAGTACAAAATCTCATCTGGAAAAATCTAGATTGGAATACGATCTATTTCTCACTGAGTCAGTTGATAAATCCCTCAAACGCTCCAAACACAATTTTTACATGAATACAAACAAACCAGGTACATATTTGGCTCGGGCATTAAATTCAACTAACAGATCTTTCAAACCAATACGTTTGAAATTATCAAAAAATGTTTACACTTGTAATCCAGTTAAAATAGTCCATAAATTTCACTCACATCTCGCAACTTTATACAAGACAAACAATGAATTTAATCCTACAGAGGCTGAATCCTTCTTCTCAAAAATAACCTTACCTGAGTTATCTCAGAATGAAAAAAGCAGTTTGGATGAGCCTATAACTATAGATGAAGTTGCTAACGCCATAAAAGACCTAAAACTTAACAAAAGACCAGGCCCAGACGGCTACTCGGCTTTATACTATAAAACATTCTCAGAAATACTCTCTCCCATTCTCACTGAAACTTTTATCAAACTTCTAGATGGACATTCTTTTCGGCAAGAAACACTAATGGCAATTGTTTGTATGATCCCAAAACCCCTTTCTGATGATACTTCCTGTGTGAATTATCGGCCTATCTCTCTGTTAAACCTCGATATTAAATTATTAGCAAAAATAATAGCAAAACGCCTCAATAGCATTATAGGAAAATTAATACATAGAGATCAAGTAGGCTTCATGCCAAATAGACAGGCAGGCGATAATATACGCAGGGCAGTGTTATTGGCACATATTGCTAAAAAACGGAAAATCCCTTTATGTTTTCTATCTCTCGATATTAAGAGGGCATTTGACACATTATCCTGGCAATATATGCAATATTCATTACAAAAATGGGGTTTTGGACCCCACTTTTTAACATGGATCAAAGCATTATATAATAAACCCAAAGCCTATATAAAATATGCTGGATACAAATCTGAAGCCTTTAATATCGAAAGAGGTACCCGACAGGGTTGCCCATTATCTCCCTTATTATTTGCCCTTATACTCGAACCCATGGCCCAATACATCAGAACAAACCAAACTATAACTGGCATTGAAGTAGGAGGTATTACACACAAATTATGTATATTTGCAGACGATATATTACTTTTTCTATCATCACCACAGGTCTCTGGTCCTAACTTAATACCAGCTCTTGATGGATTTGCAGCCCTATCCGGCCTTATGATTAATCCTAAGAAATGCCTAGTGCTTAATATTTCACTCACAAACATGGAATTGATCCCGGCTAGGGCTGCACTCCCATTCACATGGGCAGTAAAATCAATCCCATATCTTGGAATTCATTTAACAGCATCTCATTCTGACTTATTCTCAACCAATTATCCTCCTGTATTAAGACAGATCACAAATCTAATAAAACAATGGTCGCAACTTCCTTTATCCTGGATAGGGAAGATTAATGCAATCAAAATGACTATTCTACCCAAATTGCTTTATCTATTCAGAGTCCTCCCTATTCCAATTCCTTCCTATTTTTTGAGAATAGTACAAAAAAGAGCAACTTCGTTTATATGGGGCTCTTCTAAACCACGTATACCTATACACACACTACATCTTCCCAAAAATAAAGGAGGCCTGGGATACCCTAATTTTACTAACTACTACAGAGCAGCACATTTGGCCAGTCTGTCCAAATACCATGCAAAACAGGAAATCCCATTATGGGTATTTATAGAGGCTTCAGAAAATGACCCTCTATTAATATCAAATTTATTATGGCTTGTTCCTAAAGACCGCTTTAAAATTCATAATCCCATAACTAAACACTTCTTATCTCTCTGGGATAAACTAAAAACCAAATATCAGTTACAATCTCCACACAATCCTCTCCTTTCTTTTATCAGAAATCCGGCCTTTTATCCGGCATGGATCTACCCAGATTCTTTTAAAGCTTGGACAACATCAGGCATTCAGACACTAAATGACTTCATAGCATCTAAATCATTCCTTTCATTCCCATCGCTTAGAGAAAAATATGATCTACCAAACTCTGAGATATTTAGATATCTCCAAATCAAACATTTCTATACACCATTCCTAAAGGGGGATACACCATTATCCCAATTATCCATTTTTGAATCAATCTGTACAAAAGATCCATTTGCTAAAGGTACAATTTCATCACTTTATAATCAATTATATGGAGTAGCAAATCTTAATAGACCCTCTTACGTTCAGAGGTGGGAGGAGGACCTGGGACGAACTTTAGAAGACACGGACTGGTCTAACATATGGCTCACATCTAAGTCATCTTCACCCAACATCTTAGCACTGGAGACAAATTATAAAGTCCTAACTCGCTGGTACCTTGTACCCGCTAGAGTGGCAAAATATTCACCTAATACCTCAGCTCTTTGTTTTCGAGGATGCCCAGAAATAGGTACATATTTACACATATGGTGGACATGCCCAGTAATCCAAACCTTCTGGAAGGAAGTCTTCGTGATTGCATCTAAAATATTTAAAAAAATAATACAACCAGATCCATATTTAACTTTACTTAATCTAAAACCGGAATGGTTAACACTCTCTCAATTCAAACTTATGATCCAACTAATAACGGCTGCAAAACAAACAGTGGCCAAGGCATGGAAATCTCCTACATTGGTACTAGCAGAAACAATTCACAGAATGAATAATACAATGTCCCATGCTAAGATGGTAGCCATCGATCAAATTCCAAAATTTGAAAAACTTTGGCATCCTTGGATAAAACAACAGTTCCTGTCAAACTTCAATGACTCTGTCCTGTTGCCATGGTAACAGATTAAATGACTTACAGAGACACCCATTCTAAGGCTTCAAAGAGAACTAAAAAGAATAATAAACTGACGAGCGGGACAACCTTGTGGACCATACCTCTACCTTTCAACCCTTTTTCTTCTTTCTCTTTCCTTTTCTCCACCTTACGATTAAAGCTCATTATCAGAATTTATTTGACCTATATACACTCTACTTGTAAACAATATGTATAGTAGATATAAATCATTTAAATACCTACAAAAGTAACTAAGGAAATGATATATATCTTTAATTTAGGTTTACGTGAACCCAATGTTTAATATTTGAAATTTCATGATATTTACCTATATAAACCCTACTGTAAAACAATGAGCTTACTTTATAAATCCTTGTAAACTTACTTTATGTATCTTTATAACATTGTATACTCAATAAACTTCTTTTGACAAGGAAATGAGTCTCTGACCAAATGTGGCAGTCCTACAAATTCCAATCAGATCCTCCTTCTTGGGTGTTAATATTTTACCTGATTTGCATTGACATTGCTGACTTTGTTTGGTAGACCAGAGCAAAGAAAGAATAAATAAGAATTTAAAATAGTGTACGTTAATTTTTAACAAAAATTAAAATACGTAAATAATGTAATGGCAATTACAAATATGTAAATATGGTACCGCTCAATCCATGAACTGGAGAAAGGGTGCTGTTTTCCTTACCACGTGTTGTTTAATAAGCATGTTTCTTCCAATACAACCTAAAATCCCCTGAGTCTTTGTGCACCCTAATAGCATAGAAATAGCTTGAGCAGGAGGAAGAGGGGTAAAAGTTAATAAGAGTAGAAGAAGGTAGAAGGTGGGGGGGGGTAAAGTGGTGAAGGAGGAGGAGGATTCACACAGTTTAAAATTTTACATAAAATGCTTTTTCGTTACATACATATTAAAAAAATACATAAAAAACATTATGTATCTTATGAGCACAGCTTGTCGGGGAGTCTTATTTTGCAAATTATCTGGGCAATGCTTTTTATGTATTTTTTAATATGTTTGTAATGAAATAAAGCTTTTTGTGTAAAATGTTCCACTGTGTGAATCCTGTGTCCTTTGAGTACCGAGATGGTCCATTATTTGAGGTTTTGCCCTCTTTCTTGGTTGGCTACAAATTGCTGGATGATGGTGCCCCCTATTGCATTTTTTTTTCTATTACCACACGCATTATTACTATGATTGTCATAATACCAAATAATACATGAAGATATAAATAAATGTGAAAATAAAAATGAACATACAGTAGGTAAAATCAGAGAAAAATGGCAGCGGTAAATTGGTCTATAAACACTTTCCATCTTGGGGGGGTATTTATAGTGTAGCTATTTTGAAGTTTCAGGTGGCAACTTATGCCCACTGTCCACCATGATGTGCCCAGCTCCCTCATTCAATATGCTGCTACTCTCCCACTCAGGGCCAAAACTAGGGTGGGGCAGGGGGCCATGCATGTGCAAATTGAGAGGCGTGCCAGTGGCGGGGTTTGGCTATGGAGGAGTGGAACCGCACAGACTTCGAGCTTTGCCATATCGGGTTGCTTTCTTGGCTATACACAGACAGGCTTTTTCCCTTTCCCCTTGCACAGCCAGAACACCAGTGGATTTCCTTGCAGTCACCACTATGAGAAACACATGCTTTACCCCATCCAGGAGCACAGACAGGCTCACCCTTCCCCCCCCAGCGATTAACCCAGAGCAAGCTGACACCTCTCCTCTCTCATCAGTGGCATCCACTCCAGCTTCTCTGTTTCTTCCAGCGGTGAAGCTCCTGCTCAGGTTGGGGTCACACATATATGAATTGGATGCATTTTTACCGCAGCCAATTTGCATGACATGTGAAAGAACATGTCTTTCTATTGTGCTTGTTCACATATATCTGGTGCAGCTGGATGCGGATTCCATGCAAATTGAAAGAGTCCTGTCATTTCTCTAAGCAGTGCGGTCCGCCTCGGGTACAAATTCAGGCCCACTGACTTCTATGGGAACATTTCTGAATTATACATGTCATTGAGTTGTGAACAGGATATAATCCTGACCTGATCCTGATGCAAACCTGACCTGATCCTGATGCAAACCTGACCTGATCCTGATGCAAACCTGACCTGATCATGATGCAAACCTGACCTGTTCCTGATGCAAACCTGACCTGTTCCTGATGCAAACCTGACCTGTTCCTGATGCAAACCTGACCTGTTCCTGATGCAAACCTGACCTGATCCTGATGCAATGATCCTTGCATGATCCTTGATGGCCTTGGCTCTGGGGAAGAGGGTTCTCCCTCATAATGCATAAGCCAGTTCGCGATGCCATCTGGTCCTCCATAATATCCGGTCCAGGTTGCAGATTTTAAAGATACAGTTCTATTTGCAGCTGCATTGATAAGCCTTTTTATCACTTTTGTATTTGAGTATGACTATTGCTGGTATACTTTTTAATAAATTTTATCTTTGGTAATGCACAACGTCGGTGCGCCCTCCTTTCTTTTCTATCAAATAAATGAGGAATGGCAGTGCATATATAGGCTGGTCTTGCCAATCCAATGTACTATCAAAGAAAGCCTAGTGCTCAATGCACAGCATACCCCTCAAGATTTTGAGGACAGACCAGGAAAGTATTTATAAAAAATTCCTTTATTAATACATAGATCTTTATACAGTAGAAAATATAAATTCAATAATGTTTGTACATAATAACAAGCATAATAATACTGCCTTGTGATGTAGCAGTGGGCTGATACAAGTAGCTGTACAGAATGACACCTGACATGTTTCAGACTAACTGTCCTTCTTCAAAGGCTCTGTGTCATCTAAAGCATACCTTTTCTATAATATAAACATATTTGAGCGTTAGTACCATAATGCAGTCAAGTTGAGATCGTTTATCACAGAGATTGAATAGTCATCTAATCAATAAACATAGCAAGAGAGACACGTCCACATACCTGAGCTGATCACCGCCAAACACAGAGGGGAAAGGCAGAGTGGATGTAGCCTGCACAGTCTGTGCCTTGCAGTGTGGGAATAGGATATGTGGCTAGATGTAATAGCCAAAACCAGAGAACATGGGAGATCAGAAATGGATGAACCACAATCACTACAGGGACTCCCACTAACTGGAGCAACCACTCCAGTCAGTATAAGGTCAGCCAACAGGTAAAAAAGTGTACCAGAAAAAACTTCCTGTCTGGGAAAGACAGATATAGTATAATAAATATATTGAAGTAGCAAGGTAAATAAAGGGTTAATGTCAAAGGCCATATAAAAGTACTCAAATGCCCCGTACACACGATCAGACATTGATCGGACATTCCGACAACAAAATCCATGGATTTTTTCCAACGGATGTTGGCTCAAACTTGTTTTGCATACACACGGTCGCACAAAGTTGTCAGAATTTCCGATCGCCAAGAACGCGTTGACGTACACCATGTATGACGAGACTAGAAAAGGGCAGTTCTGAACCAAGTGCGGCACCCTTTGGGCTCCTTTTGCTAATCTCGTGTTAGTAAAAGTTTGGTGAGAGACGATTCGCGCTTTTTCAGACTCATGATTTTCAGATCGTTTTCTGCTGTTCAGTTTGTGCTTGTGGGTTTGTATCTGCTCTTCAGTGTGTGCAGTCAGTTCGTATTGGATTATTCAGTGCATTCTTGTCTGCTCGTTGCTGTTTTTCAGGTCGCTCTTCACAGGCCTTGCTGTTCTTCAGTGCGTTCTGTTACTTTGTTCTGAGCAGCCGACCGTTTTCTAGCAATGTTGCATATACGTACTCCTTGTAGAGTTTGTGCTGTGTGGGGGCTTGGTGTTGGGGTCCTTACCTTGACACAAGGAATAATCCTGATGATTTCAGGAACTTTCTCCAGATGACGGACCCCGTATTTCACCGTTTGTTGGCTGTGTTGTGTGGGGGCTTGGTGTTGGGGTCCTTACCTTGACACAAGGAATAATCCTGATGATTTCAGGAACTTTCTCCAGATGACGGACCCCGTATTTCACTGTTTGTTGGCTTTGCTGACCCCTTATATTAGCAGGCAGGATACCTGCATGAGGCAAACAGAGGCTAGTCGCCACCCTGCAGTACTTGGCGACAGGGAGAAGCCTGCAGGACCTCAAGTTCTTGACAAGCATCTCCCCCCCAGGCTCTGGGGATCATTATCCCAGAGACCTGTTCTGCCATCATTCAGGTCCTGCAGAAGGATTATATTAAGGTAAGATTTATCCTTTAATATCACATTTTATTGTATTTAATGTTTGATAATATATTGTATTTCTTTCCTCATTCCCTAATTACCATGATTGTAATATGCTGCGAATGTCCCCTTTGTTCTCATGCATGCTGGATTTTTAGGGAATTATTTTTTTTGTCCTACATGCATATTTGCCTTCACTTACCTCCCCAGCATGGTCTCCTGGCCCTATATTCACCTCATGTAGTCACTTAACAATGTATTTTGTCAGCTCCATAGTAGTGCTTTACCCTAAAAACCCCCTAAAATGTTTAAAAATGTGATTTGTGCTTTAAATTCAGGCAGAGTGCCAGAGGCTTTTTTTTGGGTCCCCAAATCATTTGGAACCCTCCCTCTCCCCAACTGCTAAGTCAGCTGATACCAATTCTCTATCTATCCTCAATCATCTATCTGCTGACTTTGCCAAACCCATACACACTATACCCATCTCTTTTGTGGTCAGATGTATGGATGAATTCCCCAAAGCATGTAGTGCAAGGGCCTGCCTGTATACTTTCAAATGGTACTGTTTAAAGTTTTTGTATACTATTATTATCTTGATAGGTAATAGCAGAATGTCCAAATGTGCTAAAATGTGTACAATGTGTATTTATATCTTTGTCTTATGACACTTTTTACCTGTCCAGTGGGCTGTCAATAGTGTAAGTAAGGAGGGGCTGGCCAAAGTAATACACATTATTTAGGCATTCATCTCTCAATGAAGTGGAGAGAGTTACCTGTCCAAAACATCCCCCCCCCCCCAAAATGTTAGAAATGGCCCATGAGAGGGGGGGAGGGGGAATCTGATAGGTGGACCTTATACCTTGGTCTTTCAAAACTCCTTAAAATAAATGTTATACTGATGTTGGCCAAGAATGTTTGTGTCTAATCTGCTTTCCCTGTTTAGGTGCAAAATTATTATTTTTTTTTTCTTGTTTGACTCCACAGTTTCCTTCCAACCCAGAGGAATGGCAGACTGTGGCCTCCCATTTTGCCCAGCGGTGGGACTTTCCTAACTGCAGAGGGGCAATTGATGGGAAACACGTCCACATCGTCCCACCACCCAACTTGGGGTCATACTATTACAACTATAAGGGGTTCAATAGTATTGTGATGTTGGTGGTGGTGTTGGCTACTTATGAGTTCCTGTATGTGGACGTGGGGAAGAATGGCCAGATGTCCGATGGTGGAGCCATCGCCCAGACAGAGTTCTACAGGCGTCTCCAGAATGGCAGCTTGGACTTTTCACCTCCAGAAGACAATGTGGAAGGACTCCCATTCGTCTTCATAGCAAGTGAAGCGTTTGCGCTGGGGGACCATCTTATGCGGCCATTCCCTATGAGGACCCTCACCCCGGACCAGAGGGTTAATTACAGTTGGGCCTGAGGCCGGAATTCATAATAAACCAACCCTGATGGTGCTTAAAAGCGGCCGTCCTGTCTTGCCCCCCCTGAGTGCCCGTGAGGTCCGCCTTAGATACCTTGATTACTTTGCGGCAAGGGGGGCCATCAATATGCCAGACAATGTCTGAAACATTTTTAAAATAAAAAAATCATTTTAACTACTAAAATCTTTGGTGACATTTACTGCTTGTGTTTCTTTAACTGACCCTGACATAAATGTGGTGAGATCTGAAAATGGCGTGATTGTGTAACGTTACAAAGCATTGTTGGGTGTTATTTACTAAAGGCAAAGACACTTTGCACTACAAGTGCACTTGAAACTGCACTGAATCTGCACTTGTAGTGCAAAGTGGATTTTCCCTTAGGAAATAACCCCCATTGTCACTGAAAACACCAATTTGAGCACAACAAAAGTTTTGGAGCATTGAAACAATAATCCACACATTCTTGATTATCAATCTTTTTAATACCAGCACAATCACATGTGCATTTAGAAAAGGTTTTTAAAACAAACCAACATGTTTGTTGTATAACAATTGTTTGTGTCAGATTACTAAAAGTAGAAATGTCTATTTAAGGTAAAACAGGCATGTTTCAAACAAAAAAGACACAAATCTGGAACTTACAAAGTTCAACTTTTAAAGAAATTGAAGGCAATATCAGACATGAGTATTTATAAACTGTGTTTGATAATGCGTTCAGATGGGGTGAAGTCACCCCTGGAAAAGCCAAATTTTGAAGATGCACACAAATGCGAATGTCAACATGTGCTAGCTGCCATCACGGGGGATCAAGGGATGTGTTTTAGGGGTGCAACCCCTTCCTCCCAGCTACTTTATTATTGAGGAAGGGGTTGCACCCCCAAAACGCCTACATTGATCTCCCGTGATGGCAGATAGCACATGTTGACACACTGTGTGCATCTTCAAAATTTGGCTTTTCTCAAATCTGTCAAAAAAGAAGAGACATTTTGAGATTACAAAAAGCACAAAAGAGGGAAGGGATTTGGTGTTTCAAACTCGCCCTAAAACATCAATGATGTTTTTCATTTTTTTTTAACATCATTGATGTTTTTCTCGATGTTTTCCAAGTCCCTATTACACCCCATTATCTCCCCGATCAGGATCTGTGCACTTTCACTGGTGAAATGCCCTGGATCCACAACATCACGATCACCTAAAAAGATAGAAACAAAAACACACCATGTATTATAAATATGCTGGCATCCATCTCTTACCTGAGCCTGTGGTCACAGACGCTCACTTGTTGTGGTGACAATTTCCACCACATCTCCTTCCTCCTCCTCCTCCTCCTGTTGTCTTTGGTGGGTCTCCACTTCTTCCTGAGGTGGGGGGTCTGTGGTCTCCTCGGATGAGGGGTGTCCTCCGAGTCTTTTCTCCCCTATGTAAAAAAAAATATGTATACTTAGCACACAGATATTTGATGACCTAAATAAGAACATGAAACATTGCTTGGAAGTGGGGTACAATTGTCTATTTTGGCAGAGTTCCAAGAAGAAGAAAAATTTTTGTCCTTTGTCAAGCTTGAATACTTACCTGTTTGGTACAAGCTTCACAGATGGAGTCACCCCTATAGTATACACTGGAGCACCTGTGTGGGACCCCCTAATAAAAAGGGTGTTCTGGTGTCCCACACTAGTGCTCCAGCGTCCAGATGTGAAAACTGCTGCTGAGTGTCCTCTCCTTACACAGAATCTAGTTTGCATTACATTCTACTTACAAACCCATCTAGACAACAAAATTATTTGAATAGAAGTAGGGCCGAAAAAATGTATTCAAATGCATATGGCCAAAACAATGGTGTTTTCTAGGCCGAACGAACAATGTTTCATACGAACAAACAATGTGCCCATGAACATGAAAGTTGCCATTTTAAACTGTACAACAATAAAGAAAATGGAGCAGCACGAACGTAATAAAAAGAAAGAATAGGAACACAGGACAACTACTTACTTTTTTGCAGCACTCTCCTGATCCTTCTGTACTGCTCGTGCTCTCTTAATTTCAGGTTCGACCACCGCTTCCTGAGCTGATCCTTGGATCGTCGTACCCCAAAATTCCGGTGCAGACTCTTGACCACTTTTGCCATGATCTTGGCCTTTCTGACGCTGGGGTTATGGTAAGGTCCATACTTCCTGTCATAGTCGGCCTTCTTCAGGATGTCCACCATCTCCAATATCTCCCCAAAGGACATATTTGATGACTTAAATTGTCTCTTTCTGGATGCAGACGTTTCTGGCTCTGGGCTTTCCTCCTCCTCCTCCTTGTTGGTGTAATTATCTGACACCTGCTGTGTCTCCTCCATGTGCTTTTCCTCCACTGCGCCGAATGAGAAGGGGCGGGGAATAGACTAGAAAGAACATCAGGGGCGGGCTGAGTTTCACGCATGCGCAGTGTATATAAAGCGTAATACGCGTGCGTCTTGTGTACGATCTGAGAGCGGAGGAAGGAGTATCAGAGGCACCGATCATGATAACGAAGGTAAGATTTAAAATTGGGCCTATACTGCTTATAGATTGAGGCCTATATTGGGACAAGATTAGGAGACTTTAGCCTGACATTAGGGTTTGTCTTGTGTTGTGTCTTGCAGATAAAATGGATGGCTTCAATGACCACAATTTCCTCCCCCTGTTCATAGACAAATACAGGGAGCTGCCCTGTCTGTGGCAGGTGAAACATCCTCATTATAATCATAAACCAAAGAGGCAGGCAGCGCTGGAGAAACTGCTGGAGTTGGTGAAGCCGGTGGTCCCCACGGCAACCATCCCCTATTTAAAAGCCAAAATTGGTGGCCTGAGGAGCACCTATCTTAGGTAGCGCAAGAAGGTCACGGATTCCCAGAGATCCGGAGCTGCAGCAGATGACGTTTATGTCTCCAGGCTGTGGTACTATGAGAGTCTGCGATTCCTGTCAGACCAGACTGGAGTCAGGGAATCCCTTTCAACCCTTCCTTCCACCCTATCTTCCACCCCAGCTGAGGCTTCCGATGTCCAACCTGGGACTTCCAGCCAGGAAGAAGTGGAGGAGCCCAGCTGGAGCCAGGTATAGAATTCTTCTACAGATTTCTGGGCAAGCAATAAATGATGTTTACTAGATGTTATTATTGGTCACTAATTGCTGATTTAAGAAAGTGTTTTACATATCAATAGACAGTAGTGGGCAAAAATAATTGGGACAAGAATGAAAAATGCTGGGCTCAGAATGATAGTCTGTTATATTTGATAACATTCAATTGGCAACAGTCATGAGGTGAAAATTGTGTGTGATTGATGAAGAAGAAACTAAAACTATGTCCCTTTTTCATACACAGGAAGACCTCAGCCAGGAGGAGGAGGCTATGGAATGTGCCACACAGGAGGAGGCTGTGGAATGTGTCACACAGGAGGAGGCTGTGGAATGTGGCAGCCAGGAGGAGGCGGGGGTTAGTGGCAGCCAGGAGGAGGCGGGGGTTAGTGGCAGCCAGGAGGAGGCTGGGCCCAGTAGGAGCCTGACCGAATCGCAGGTTCCTCCCCTCCGCCTTCCAAACAAAAGACCCAGGAAGGGGAGTAACATACAGGATTCAGCACTCAGGCTCATTCAGGGGGCTTCTGCATCCCTCAGAGCCACCCCCACTCCTGAAGAGGCCTTTGCCTGCATGGCTGCCACCAAACTGCAGTGCATGCAGGAGGGCCAACGCCTCCTGTGTGAGGACCTTCTTTATAAAGTCTTAACTAAGAGGGTGAGGGGCAACACACACAGAACCCACCTGAGTGAGTTGGACCATCCTCCTCCTCCTCCTGCCACAACTCCACCACCAGAGCCACAGCGTGGAAGGAAGCGTGGAAGGAAGACCAGAGAGTAATGACCTGGGTTCAGTCTTGTCTGGCAAAAGATGCAGGCTCTTGTAGTACCACAGCCTGGGAACATACATGTCATCTGCTGCTTTCAGGATCTCTTGGACTTCTGGACCAGACTGCACTCCCTTACATATGGACGACTCAGGCCACCAATTTTGCTGGAAAATAATTGATGTCTGCCCTGGGGATCAAAGGCTTTGCCAATTTATGATGTTTCTCCAGCGTTGCCTCCCTCTTTGTTTGGTTCTGAGCCCTTAATAAAGGAATTTTGGTTTCAATTATACTCGCCTATGTGTGTTTTCCTTCAAAAAGGACAGTTTGTGAGGATTCAGGTGCATTTCAAAAATACAATGTGAAATTAACAAGGGACACCAACACCAAGCAATCTCCTTGAGATTAAATAATACAAGATAATAATGGTGTTGTGGTAACTTGACACACAAAACACACACAAAAAATATTCTGGAGTAAAAAAAAATAAAAGCAAAAAAAGATCAGCCTTAAAAAAAATACAAACCAAAAAAAAATATATATTTTTTGTCAGATGTGATAAATCAAAATATATTGAGGGAATCACGATAAATTATAAAGAAAGAAGTTTGTGAGAAGTCTGTGTGAATATGAGCAGCAAAACTACTTCATTCTTCTAGCATTATAAAGAAGAAGAGAGTGCGCTGTATTAAACTATTTTAAACATTGCAGCCTGACGAAAGTGCTCTATCCATTCCGAACGCTAATTTTACCAGACCGAGCTGTTCCGTCTCGGAATTTCTTCTGAGGATGAGTGGCACTTTGTGTGTCGGAATTGGCCACACACGATCGGAATGGACGCGATCGGATTTTGTTGTCGGAAAATTTTATAGCCTGCTCTCAAACTTTGTGTGTCGGAAAATCTGATGGAAAATGTCCGATGGAGCCCACACGCAGTCGGAATTTCCGACAACAAGCTCTGATCGCACATTTTCCATTCGTGTGTACAGGGCAAAAGTGTAAACTTGCCTTGGCAGGAGTAGGTACAGATCAAATAAAAAATGCTCCTGCGCACAAGTGGGTACCAGATAAGTATTGTATAGCCACAGGCCTTGCTGCCCTCAAGGATGGGGGAATCCTAACAAATAGGGATGAGCTTCGAGTTCGAGTCGAACTCATGTTCGACTCGAACATCGGCTGTTCGCAAGTTCGCAGAGCAGCGAACAATTTGGGGTGTTTGCGGCAAATTCGAATGCCGCGGAATACCCTTTAAAAGTCTATGGGAGAAATCAAAAGTGCTAATTTTAAAGGCTTATATGCAAGTTATTGACATAAAAAGTGTTTGAGGACCTGGGTCCTGCCCCAGGGGACATGGATCAATGCAAAAAAAAGTTTTAAAAACGCCCATTTTTTCAGGAGCAGTGATTTTAATAATGCTTAAAGTCAAACAATAAAAGTGTAATATCCCTTTAAATTTCATAGCTGGGGGGGGTCTATAGTATGCCTGTAAAGGGGCGCATGTTTCCCGTGTTTAGAACAGTCTGACAGCAAAATGACATTTCAAAGAAAAAAAGTCATTTAAAACTACTCGCGGCTGTTGCATTGCCGGTCCGACAATACACATAGTTCAGTGATAAAAACGGCATGGGAATTCCCCATAGGGGAACCCCGAACCAAAATAAAAAAAAAGACGTGGGGGTCCCCCTAAATTCCATACCAGGCCCTTTAGGTCTGATATGGATATTAAGGGGAACCCTGCCAAAATTTTTAAAAAAAATGACGTGGGGGTCCCCCTAAATTCCATACCAGACCCTTATCCGAGCACGCAACCTGGCAGGCCGCAGGAAAAGGGGGGATGAGAGAGCGCCCCCCCTCCTGAACCGTACCAGGCCACATTCCCTCAACATTGGGAGGGTGCTTTGGGGTAGCCCCCCAAAACACCTTGTCCCCATGTTGATGAGGACAAGGGCCTCATCCCCACAACCCTGGCCGGTGGTTGTGGGGGTTTGCGGGCGGACACCCAGATCCCGGCCCCCCCTGAGTGAAATGGTAAGGGGGTACCCCTACCATTTCACTAAAATGACTGTTAAAAATGACAACAGACAGTTTTTAACAATTCCTTTATTTAAATGCTTCTTCTTCCCGCTCCACATCCATGCTGGCATGGAGGGAGGCTCCCACTGTGTGACGCGTCTCCTCTTCTGACGGTTCTTAAATAATGGGGGCATGGCCACCCGGTGACTCCGCCCCCCTCTGATGCACGGGACATGACGGGACTTCCTTGTGGCATTCCCCGTGATGTCACAGGGAAGTCCCATCAAGTCACCGTGCATCAGAGGGGGGCGGGGTCACCGGGTGGCCCCACCCCCGTTATTTAAGAACCGTCAGAAGAGGAGACGCGTCACACAGCGGGAGCCTCCCACCATGTCAGCATGGATGCTGAGCGGCCCGGAGAAGAAGATGAAGAAGATGAAGAGAAGAGCGGGAGCCTCCCTCCATGCCATGGGTGTGAGCGGCCTGAGGAGAAGAAGATAGAAGACGCCGTGGAGGAGATGCTGGACGAGAACACTGGAGGAAGAACCAGAATAACCAGAAGAAGAAGATGATGAAGGAAGATAGAAGAAAGAAGAAGCATTTAAATAAAGGAATTGTCAAAAACTGTCTCTTGTTATTTTTAACATTTTTGACAGTTTTTTAGTGAAATGGTAGGGGTACCCCCTTACTATTTCACACGGGGGGGCGGGGTCTGGGGGTCCCCTTGTTAAAGGGGGCTTCCAGATTCCGATAAGCCCCCCGCCCGCAGACCCCCACAACCACCGGCCAGGGTTGTGGGGATGAGGCCCTTGTCCTCATCAACATGGGGACAAGGTGTTTTGGGGGGCTACCCCAAAGCACCCTCCCAATGTTGAGGGCATATGGCCTGGTACAGTTCAGGAGGGGGGCGCTCTCTCGTCTGTATGGATTTTTGGGGGGACCCCACGCCCTTTTTTTTTTTTTAATTTTGGCGCAGGGTTCCCCTTAAAATCCATACCAGACCTGAAGGGTCTGATATGGAATTTAGGGGGACCCCCATGTCATTTTTTTTTAAATTTTGGCCGGGGTTCCCCTTAATATCCATACCAGACCTGAAGGGCCCGGTATGGAATTTATGGGGACCCCCACGTCATTTTTTTTTTACTTTCGTTTCGGGGTTCCCCTGTGGGGAATTCCCATGCCGTTTTTATCAATGAACTTTTATGTGTATTGTCGGACCGGCAATGTAATAGCCGCAAGTAGTTTTAAATGACTTTTTTCTTTGAAATGTCATTTTGCTTTCAGACTGTTCTAAACACGGGAAACATGCGCCCCTTTACAGGCATACTATAAACACCCCCCAGCTATGAAATTTAAAGGGATATTACACTTTTATTGTTTGACTTTAAGCATTATTAAAATCACTGCTCTTGAAAAAACGGCCGTTACACATATACATAATGTGTGTGTGTGAAAACAAACTCCATGATGTAATAGGAAATAAAATTGATCTAAGATTAGCATGTAGAAGAATGCCCATAAACTTATGCTTAAAAATATTCAAAACAAGGAATGATGCTGAAGGAAGTATACACATGCTGCATTAGACAGTAACATTGGTTAAAATCTATAACTCATAAGTGTATAATGTTTAAAAAAAGTAGATGAGAGAACCATGCCAAAAAATAAACAATACATGACACTCATATGTAAATGTCTCTCTATAGTTACTGCGTGCAGCATGCGACTGTAACTGACAATATCAGTAACAGAATAATAAAATAAAGTAATAATAATAACAGCATATCTCATGGAATTAAAAGAATGTCATGAAAGGAATCACAACGATAGTAGTAACACTAAAAGTGTAAAAGCATAAAAACACAATAGGATGGTGTAACACAATAACATCAAAAAGACCTTAAAATCTGAATGCTCTGCAATATTATGTGATTTTGTCAACCTCCGGATCCTCATTGAGCCCCTTGGGGGTCATGCTTCCGAGGACGAAGATCCAATAAGCCTCTCATTTGCAAAGCCTTTGGTGTCTTCTACCTTTATCAAGGCCACCCCCAATGGACTCAATCCCAAACACCTTCATACCCGATGGATCTCCATGGTGGGCTTCCTGAAAGTGTCGAGGGGCCGGATACTTCACTCTTGTGTTAGTAATATCGCATTTATGCTCACCGATACGCACTCTCATGGGACGAGAAGTGCGACCCACATGTAGACGACCGCAAGGGCAGATGATGCCATATATAACATAATCCGTCCCACAGTTGATAGACTGCTTCAAACGGTGGACTCTACCATCACTACCAGTAACTGTCTTTTTTCTGTGCCACATGTATTGGCATGTGCCACAATTCCTGACACTGCATTTATAACTACCTTTCTGGTCAAAAATAGTAGACCACGCATTGGTAGATCCACTGGGGACTTTCTTCACCATACTGGGAGCTATCAAGCTTCTTAAATCTCGAGGTTTCCCATACATTATGTTCGGTCTATCCGGAAGGTACTTACTCAGGACTGGATCATGTTTGAGAATACCCCAGTTCTTCCTTAAAATTCTTTATATTTCAAAGGCTTTGTTCGTGTACTGTGTGGAAAACAGAGTTTGAATAGTGTCAGGATTGGAGGTGGAGACAGATTGTGAATCATGTACTAAAGGGACATCATACAGACTGGCATATTTGTTGAAAGCAGACTCTATTCACGCAGGAAGCGAGACTCGCTTCAACAACAATCAGAACTCTTGACTCAACTACGCTCTGCGGAGATGCACTTGCTTCAGTCCCCCACAACTGACCGTTTACGGGAGGTGGTATCTGTTCGTAATAGAATCAAATCCCTAGATATGAATAAAATCTCCAAATCCATTTTATGGTCAAGACAGAAGTTTTTTGAATTTGCTGACACCCACACAGAATGCTAGTAAACAGGTTGACACTGCGCCCAAACCTCTCCATCCCTGATCATCTTACACAATCAGATGGAACTCCCACCTATTGCCCTCAATCCATGTCTAAGGTTTTTGGAGACTTTCATAACAAATTATATAATTGTTTGAGCTCTGATCCATTGACCCAGTTCACACAAGAAAAGTTTGACTCCTTTATATCATCTTTACAGCTTCCACAATTGTCTCCAGACCAGCGCTCCTCATTGAACACACCCATCACTGCTGAAGAATTAGCTGAAGTGATTAAACTACTTCCCCTACATAAAACTCCAGGCCCTGATGGACTTCCTTACTCCTATTACAAAACCTTTCTCCCAACATTGTCCCCACATATGTTAAACCTATATGCCTCTCTACTTAAGGGTACCCTACCTCACCCCCAATTTCTTCATGCCCATGTTATAGTCATACCCAAACCAGATAAGGACCCATCTGTCCCTGACAATTATCGTCCTATTGCTCTATTAAATTCAGACTACAAAATCTTTACCAAAACATTGGCAAATAGACTTTTGAAAATTCTAGCGTCCCTGATACATAAAGACCAGGTTGGGTTTGTCCCCATGAGACACGCAGGTGATAATACTAGGCGTACAATAGATCTTATCGACCTGCTTACTAAAACTAAAGGCCCCCACAGTGATACTGAGCCTAGATGCACAGAAAGAATTTGATTGCCTTAGCTGGCCCTTCATGTTTGCGATTCTGTCCAAATATGGATTCTCAGGTTCCTTTGTAGAGGCTCTTAGATCCTTATACTCCCACCCTACCTCCCAAGTACAACTCTCATCTTATCTATTTCCATCATTCCCTCTTAGTAATGGTACTAGACAGGGATGCCCTTTGTCACCTCTGCTTTTCATTCTCAGTTTGGAACCCTTAGCTGTGACAATTCGTGAATGCCCCTTCATCGCAGGAGTACATCTGCGTCAGAAGGATTACAAATTGTCCCTTTTTGCAGATGATATTCTTTTAACGCTCACTCACCCACACACATCCCTACCTTCACTCCATAAAATTTTAACTTCTTTTAGTGAAATCTCTGGCTTCAAAATCAACACTACCAAAACAGAAGCTCTTCCCATAAATATCACACCATCTCAATTGGCCACCCTCCAACAGAATTATAAATACCATTGGAGCTCTACATCCTTGAAATACTTAGGTATCCGAATCACAGCTTCTTATTCCACATTATATCAAGCAAACTTCCCCCCCTATTCAAAGAAATTAATCGCTTGCTGACCCATTGGACCACTTTGCCCATCTCCCTTCTTGGACGTGTAAATATCCTAAAAATGTTAATTCTTCCTAAACTATTGTACTTATTTGAGACACTCCCAGTGGCAATCCCTATGTCTCAGTTGAAAAATCTTCAAAGGAGAAGCCTCAGTTTTATATGGAACAATGCCTCTCATAGAGTGGCGGGCTCAGTGGTCATGGCACATAAGCTTAAGGGAGGCCTAGGCGCCCCAGACTTCATCAAGTATTATTACGCTTCACATCTAAGGGTCCTTACTTCATGGACCAACAGAAAAGCTCCAAACAGATGGGCCGATATTGAAATGAGCATAACTTCTCCAATACACCCATGTTACATGCTATGGCTGTCCACCAACAAATATATGCCCCAGCTGAGAAGTCTTTCCCTTGTCCCAATGCTCTTTACATTAGCAATTTGGAAGAAGTGCTCCACTAAATATTCCCTATCTTCTCCATGCTCACCGCTCATAAACATCCTTTTCAACCCAGACATTCCGGATAGTTTGTCTTACGACCGTATGGTAGACATGTGCATTAGTTTTCGTCCAAATGCATTTTCTTCCGAATTTCAGGTATTTTCGTTATTTTAACAAACGATAACGAAAGTGCAGAATCTGAAAAACAAAAGATCCGACATAAACAAATGTTTTTTTTTCGTTGCTACAACAGTTCGATATAGATAGGAGATTCGACATGATGCTGACAATAACAATCTGTGTCCATCAAACCTGTGGTCGAATGTGCCTAACCTTAACTCTATTAGCCCAAGGTTATTCTACATAGAGAGAAAAGATTTGACGTAGAGAGAAAAGATTTGACGTAGAGAGAAAAGATTCAACGTAGAGAGAAAAGATTCCACGTAGAGAGAAAAGATTCGACACGGTGGGGGAAGTAAAATAAAAATAATGATGATGATGAATGTTATTGGCTGATTGTAACCAAAGAGGAGGGGCAGTAAAATAGCTAGAACTAACTCACGTACAGCCAACTTACTTTCATTTACAATTATGGTGTCTGTTGAAAGTTCTAAGAAGATTCGACGGAGCAGCTAAACTATACGGCATCGTACAGTTTAGCTGCTCCGTCGAATCTTCTTTGAACATTCGACAGACACCATAAACCTTTAATGACAGATTCGACCTTGATTAATTTGGATTTTCGGACGAATGCAAGTTTTTAACGAAAAACGAAATAAAGAAAAACAAATTTCGGGAGTAACTAAATAAATTTATTTTTCGGATGAAAACGTAATTCCGAAACGAAATATTTCAGTGTGCACATGTCTACCGTATGGCACATTGGACTGGGGCCGGGATTTTTCAGCTGTGGCAGATAGTCAATCCAGTTACAGGACATTTATTATCCTTTGATGACCTTCAAAAACAGCACCAATTACCCAAAACAATATTTTACTCCTATCTACAAATCAGGCACTTCTTTTCTACCAAATCCCCTACCCTATCTTTAGATAAACCTACAGAATTTGAAATGCTTTGTGCTGAGGGTCCCTATGAACCCCAATTAATATCCACCATTTATAAAATACTACATGAAGCCATTCCCCTAAAAGTAGATACTCACTACTATATGAGAAAGTGGTTGCAGATCCTTCAACATGATATATCTTTGCTAGACTGGGGAAGTATCTGGGACGCCACTTCCAAAAGCTCCCGTTGCGTATCTCACAAAGAAACTGCCTACAAAGTTCTTCTGTTTTGGCATAGAACCCCGGAAAGACTACACGTATACGATTCGTCAATTTCCCAAATATGTTGGAGATGCAACAAAGCAGTAGGCTCCCATTTTCACATTTTCTGGGAATGTTCATTAGTTTCCCAATTTTGGGCGCAGATCAAAATCCTACTAGAGAAGCTGATGGGAATCTTCATACCCTTAGACCCTATGCACTATTTATTAGGCCTCTCCTTCCAAGATCTTCACAAATCCAAGCACAAACTGATGTCTTTTGTTCTATTAGCAGCTAAGAAAACCATCCCTAGACTCTGGCTTTCCACAACCCCCCCCCCCCCCACTCTCTCACACACCTTATCAACCTTAGCGGACATTCGCAGAATGGAACATTTAACTGCAATTGTTGATGATTCCATACAGAAATGTTCTCATATATGGCAACCATGGGATGATTCTGAATATAATACCGAGGCAAATGTTATTAATTGAATTCTTAGACATACACAGAAATCTCTAATTCTTATTTCCTTTGGGTGATCCCAGAGGCTACAGCAGGAGCCAATCTACTCCACACTGTAACAACAATCATTAATACTTACCTAGGCAAGCCACAATCCTCAGCTCTGGAGATTGATCAGGTACATTGCATGGGCCCGAACACCTGATTGGAAAACTCCAATCTCAGAGTTGTCCTCTGCAGGGTTCAATATTTCAGGATTGAGAGGGGTGCCACTAGTCTCTAACAATCTTCTCCCCATGATCTCCTTACAATGACAAATGCTAGATCTGCAGCAAAGATGCATGTAGCCACATAGCATTTGTGATGTTAAGGACATTGGATGCCAGGGGGAGCAGCAGGGGGATAAGATTGGATGAGCCATGTCTTTGTTTCCAGATGACAGCTGTCAAGTAACCAGCGGGCTGGTGACATAATATAGATGCATCTGGTAGCTGTGAGATTCAACCCAACTGGGCTCCATCTCCAGGAGACATGGGTTTAACTGTGATGTAACCCAACTAAAAAAAAAATCTTCTTAGAGCTCCACAAACCCCCTCCAACATTCAATTAATGCATGGAATCTAAAGAATTAGGCTGCTGGGAGCCTTGAAATATAGAATATACACTTTATTATTAGTATTACTAAATTTGATATGCTATATTTCAATAGTCACAGCAGCCTCACTCTACTTTATATTCCATGTATTATGAATAGAATGTTTGGGGGGCTGTGGGTTACATATTAGTCTTTACCAGGAATGCCTACCTCACTACTGATCTCTGACCTCTGTGTCACTTACTACTGACCCCTGAATTCTGCATCACTTACTACTGAACTCTAAATAACTTAGTAGTGACCTGTGAATTCTGAGCCACTTTATCAGGAAGGGCATGCCAATAACCAAGATGGTGGCCATAGAAGATCTCCTGTAATGCATTTCCCACTGAGAAGGGCTGTGCAGGTACACTTGTGTGCACTGATTCATGCGCGCCAATGCAGAATGGAACGCGGAGTGCGCGCACGCGGGTGTACGTGCACGCACCTGTGACAGTTCTTGGTGCTAAAAAAACTATTTAAACTGACTCATTCCACCAGGATCAAAGCTGTCTGGTCTACAGCGTTCCCTGTGATTCCTGTTATCCGTTTGCCTGTACCTCGTCCAGTTTACCTACCTGGCTTGTCCCTGACTATTCCTGCTATCTGCATGCATCCGACCCTGGCTGGTCTCTAACTACGCTCCTGCCTGTTCCTTCTGCTACCTCTCTGCCAGCCTGTTGCTGAACCTGCCTGCACCTGACTCTGCTTCTGTATCCACGTCTGTTCTGCACTTGTTTACCAGTGTCTTTAGCCAGCTTGCCTGCACCTGCCTGTGCTCCAATCCACACTGATATTGTTCCTGCTAGCTGCTGTACCCACATTCCAGCCTGTGGCTTCCAGGTACCAGCCTATTCCAGTCTCCAGCCTGACAGCTGTTCCTGGTTATCCTGCTGTGTTGGTGTTCCTCTACGACTCTACCATCAGTTCCGGTTTAGCTCCACTGCTAGCAACTCTGCCAAGCACTTGTGTGACTCTGCACTCCTGTGCCTCCTGTTTACTCTACCAAGGGCCTCAAGTCAGAGGTGTAAGAGAGGCCCTCCTCTGCATATCAGGCTCTACCACAAGGTACATTACACACTTGCTACTGACCTGTGAATTGTGAGCCACTTACTACTGGCCTGTGAACTCTGTGCCACTTAGTACTGACCTGTGAATTCTGCACCACCTACTACTGACCTCCTGAACTCTGCACCAATTACAACTGATGTGTGAACTCTGTAGCAATTATTATTTACCTATCTGTAAAAATTCTGGACTATGAGCAGCTGTAAAGAGGAGATGATAGCAGATTTAACAGGCACCAACTTATGTATGAGGATTTGTTTAATCTCTGTTCATCAGCTAAGGCTAGTCACTTCACTGGGTATATGAAAGGGTTTACAACCACGTTATGAAATCCATGTTCCAAATGAAGTTGCGTAATTTTTTTTTTTTTTAATGTTGCCCACAGAAAGTGCTCAGCTTACCATGCCCTTTTTTTGATAATAATTTGCCTATTAGTCTTGAAAATGGCCAAAATTTAGTACTGAGATTCCCTTCTTACAGTCTTCAATGAGTTCAGGTTTTACAAATTTCAGGAAGGATTTGACAAACCCCCTATAGACTGAACCCAGGCAGATTGTTCCTACCCAGTTAAGAATATGTAAAATTATGAATGTCTATAGCTTGGCCACAGGTTCACTTTAAAACTTAAATCTTATTCACCAAACTCAAATCCCTTGCACACATTGTTGTACCATATATATTTCAAACTATGTACTTTAAATATATTTTGTAATTTAGAACTTTTAAATAATTGTGAATATGAAAAGAAAGCCATCCATAGTTTTATTATCCTGCAGCAAGGTCTGCAGAGTTTGCAATTGCACCATTTTAAAAATGAATATGCTCTCTGTGCTGGAAAATGAAATCTAATGATCATGTTTCTTTCAATAATAGCCTTTAAAAGTTTTAAAAGACAGTTTATAGCTTAATTAGATGAGAGAGTACTTGTTTATCCTTTGACACAAGCACAGTGACACTGATCAGCATGTACACTCAGCAACATATGTTACCATCTGAGCATTTATTTTAGAAACATATGTTTCTACCAAGGCAGCAAAGGCATTTTCATTATTACACTGAGTTGCTGGGCAAATATCTGACAAATGGATGAATTAAACATTTTGGCTTTTGGGTTATCTGATTAATTAAAAAAAGATTTAAACGTGCATCAAGCAAGGCTGTCACTATAATGACTGTGCCCTCCCTGGATCTCCCAATTTAGGATGTACACCAAGGGACATCTTTGGGTACACAACAACTACACAGTTGCTATATGACAGTGGAGTAGCAGCATAGCAGTGGTTGGAGTTGATGCTTTCTATTCTTTAAAGCGGAGTTCCACACAAAAATGTAACTTCCGCTTTTCGGAACCCTCCCCCCCTCTGGTGTCACATTTGGCACCTTTCAGGGGGGAGGGGGGTGCAGATACCTGTCTAAGACAGGTATTTGCACCCACTTCCAGCATAGACTCCCATGGGAGTCTACACCTCTTCCCGTCCCCACCGCGCTGTCTCCTGGGAAACACACAGCTCCCAGGAGAGAGCGGGGACCACTTGGGACGCGCAGAGCGACTCGCGCATGCGCAGTAGGGAACCGGGAAGTGAAGCCGCAACGCTTCACTTCCTGATCCCCTCACCTAGGATGGCGGCGGCAGCTGCCGAGAACTGAGCGGGTTCTCTGCGTCGCCTGCCGACATCGCTGGACCCTGGGACAGGTAAGTGGCCATGTATTAAAAGTCAGCACCTGCAGTATTTGTAGCTGCTGGCTTTTAATTTTTTTTTTTTTTTTTTTGGCGGTGTGGGTGGACCCCCACTTTAATAGAAAGATTAAAAATCAATTAACTCAATCTGGAGTTCTTTAATAGTGGAACATTTTTAAGGTTCAAATCATTGCATTACCCAACTTTGACAGCCACCAGCTACAGTGAGATTTATTTAGCTCCACATTTAAAATGTCTGGCCATTTTATTTATATATACAGTATATGTTTCCAATTTTGTTAATTGTGCACACTCTCACCGCTCTTTAACATTACAGAACATCAGCCTGAGCTACTTAGCACTGTGAACAACTGAAACAATCAACATTTATCTTACTAAAAATATATATTTTTAAAAATTATAATTTGGACCTGACTATAATGGGAAAAGAAAATGTGCAAAACCACTAAATTTCCTTTACTATAAAGATAACTTAGTCCACTTACCGATAATCGTCTAGGAACATGTTTTTTGATGAGGATTCAGTTATATATGCAGCACTAGAACACTTGTATCATCATTCACCGAAGCAATGTCAGACTAAACCGTTTTTGTTGTATCTGTTCCTGCTATAGTCAATAGATGTGCTATGTTCTAAATTTCCCAAATGGTGGCTGCCATCAAGGGAGAAGAATGGGCTACAAATAACATAAATGCAGCATGGTCTGCTCTCTTTTGTGTGCGATGAAGATTAGTAGAGAAAAAGATTATCCTGGCTCTTGTCTGTGGTGATAAGCTTAAGGGAGCATTGGAAGCCTCATTTATAGTAGAGGAACTTAGGTTGTTGGCTCACGCTCTCTTCTAAATATCTTTGCTCTTTAAAAAGTCCAATAATGGTAATAAATGATATGATCAGCAAGATACCCAGTATTGTAATATTGTTATTGTATTTATACCAATTGAATTTAAAAGGTAAAAGCAGTTTTACTCTACTGGATTTAGTTTAAATAAAAGGAAGGTGTTAACATTTTCCTCTCTATTTTCTATTGTTTTGCATACAGAAGTTATTGAAGAATAAGAATAAGATATAGATAATCAAAATTTGTAATGTTCATGTTGCACTGGGCAACATGTACACCCTTGCCTGACATGCAAATCCTGTTTCCATTTTCCACTGATACCAGTTTGACCAAGTAGTAAGAAAAGCTCAGGGCATCACAAAGGCTATACATCCTGCATCTATTTATGCATCATAAATAAGTGTTTGTACCAGTTAAATTACCTTGAATTAAATATAAAGGCCCAAACATTACTCTTGCTCAGTGGTTCCCTTCCCAACTACTGATTCATACTATTTGTGTTTAGGAAGGTTATATGAAATCTGATGTGTGATCTGTGTGCTGCTGCTCTTGCAAGGAGCTTTGTGCCATCTTGGTTCTCAAAGTATATGTAAAACTCCCCAACTTTTCCTGAAAGGAGTGGGAATGAGTAAACAACACTGTGTGTGTCCTATTAACTAGGCAATTTAGTGAAAGTAATGGAACATCCAAAATTTTGAGTTGTGACCAGGATAGGAATAGAGGGTTGGTCCTTCAATAGGTCTTTCACTGTCTAACCGAGAATGTCAATTGTGACAACTGTCTAAATTATGATTTTTATTACTATGGAGTAATTTCCTCTCACTTCCTGTTATGTTGGCAGGAATTGAACCGTTCATCTCTCAAACTGGAAAAAATACACCTAACCAGCGTTTTAACCACTCCCTACTCTATCCAAAGCTAAGAAAAAAAAGAAGAACTTAGGATTTAGATACACTTTAATCCAGTTTTTGGACTATTTATGTAGTGTGTCCTTCAATTTAGTATTGTTAATAACTGTAATTATACCTTGCACTGAGAGTTTTAATGCCTCTGCATCCCTTCCACTATATTGGACTTTGCAATCATTAAACTCTTAATAGTTGACAGATGGTGTAGATATTCTAGTTGCAGATATCCTAGTGATTCCTGGGCTACTATAATTTTACTTCTGCAGAATGTTTTGTTTCATCTTCAGTTTTATATTATTAATGCTATGTGAATTACCTAACATGCTTTATGTAAGTAAATGCCATATGTCTTTGGCAGAAATTGTTATAATTTGTGCTTCATGGCAAGATTTGAAGCTCATTTTTCTCTTCTGTATTCATATACATAATTCCCTGCTCACCACTCTATGTAATATAAACAATGTCCAATAATTAATTGCAAAAATATGGCTATCTTATGTTGCAGGGTTTTTATGGCCAAGATAAAACTCTTACTTTTTTAAAGACCTAAACAAAGCAGCACATAGCAACTAATTTTAATATTTTATTAAACTTCCCTGACTGGACTCATTGGTTTCAAATTTGGATTAGGAAACAAAAGTCAAATCATATGATTAAGGAAATCTGACAAAAAGAAATGAGTGCTTGGACATGTAACAAATTACTAACAAGATAATGTAACATCATGTGAGTCTGTTACTGTCCTATAACTACTGCTAAATATAAATTTGCTGTGGTTATAGCCACTGTGAATAGTTTATGTATGGTTAAAGCACAGGGTAAGGTGTTGTGCTCCCACCGCCATGCAGTCTAAGTGAAATTAAACACGAGGACATTTTTTGGCTTTTCCTACATGTTTCAGTGTTTTTTGGCTACAGAATTACAGCATGTTGTAAGCTTAATGTTACAGATTTTCGTAATGATTGTAAGGCCATATTATTCATCAAAGCCATACCAAAAAATCCATGATATGCAGGTTATAAGTGAATTACATTGATCGGTTAGTATAGGGCATTATATTAGAATGTGTGAGTCCAATGAAAATAATTACATAATATACAAGAATATAAAAAACCCAGTGGGAATTGTTTAAAGCCACCATATAGATAAGCCAAACTATGAGTAAATCAGATCCTTATAATGCCATATTAAGCTCTGCTTGCACATAGAAAGTGTATCCACATAATAATCTTCCACTTGTAAGTCACAAGGTAAAGAAACATATTTGAATTCCTCATCAGGGAGAATGGCTTCCCATACAGCTAACATGGACTGATTTGATTAGCATCCCCTGGGTGTTTTATGTTTCAAATTTCCCATAACTTATTATGCAAGAGGTGCTTTGTCCACAATATATTTTCCAGACATTCCAAGATAAATCTACTCAATGCTGTAATGCTAGAGGATTTGGTATTCTGTAACTACAGCCACCCTTGTCTTTTTTGTAAAGTAAAGAACAGGTAAAATATCTGTTAGAACAGAGTCACAGACAGTAATAAAACCCTAACTCTTTCCCTCTTTACTTAAATACAAACTCTGGGGTGGTTAATGGGGAAAGCTCAGTACAAAAATTCAGGACACTCAGAGGTTCAACGCAATGTTTATTGAATATGTGTAACGGGTGAATGCAATGTGTTTTGGGGGGAAATGTCTCTCCCTTCCTCAAGGAGGAAGCTGTGTATATGTTAGACTTGAAGTGAGATGCAATTGGGAGACCTATATTGCAAATGTGTCATTTGGGCTGCAGAAAATAAGATCGCACCAACACATGTAAACAAAAGTCAACCTGTATCATCCAAATAAGAAAGGATTAGTGTTTTATGTTACAGAACCATTAGTGTGGTGGAGGCCTTAGGGAGGGGCAATACTCTCTATGCCAAGATGTACAAATGCTGATATCCTGGTGCTTGCTGAAAGTGCCATACAAAGTAGACAGCTTCTTTTTTTTAAGCTTTTTTACTTTAAATACACTGTCCCTATTACTCCTCACTATAAAAAATGGTGATGTGATGCCAATTCTAGTATTTACTATCTGACAAATTCCACTGTCCAATAAGGCTACCTCACTAAATTCAGTCTTATCAGATGGTGAATGCCAGTTGGTAGAGCTTACCCTTGAATTTAAAGCAAGTCAGACCCCAGCAACAAAGTGAAACCAAATTGGAGAGAGGCACAGACGTGTCTTTTTTGGTTAAACCATACCAAAATGTGTTAACTATAAATAATGTTTTTACTATCTTAATCATATTATATTTTCTAAAATCAATAAGTTTAATCAGCAATGCATATAGAAAATCATAGTATATATGTTACACCAATGGTCCTCTCTATCTATGAAAAAAGTGTAATATTTGCGCTAGCATTTAGATAATACGTGAAATAGCAAGGTGTCAATCATCAAAAATATATATACTATATGTGAATTCAAACACATAAGGGGATTGCAGCACTTGAATATATTGCACATAACAATAAAAAAATACCATGTATAGAAAGTAAATGTGCTTATCCAAAACAACCATGCTAAAAATCATTAATAGCATTAATTATAAAAAGATGTTATTCACAAAGTGAAATAATTAAACTAAAAGTGGGTCCATGGTTAAATAAATAGATGAAAAAAGTCCCATGCACAAGATAGATAGATACTATATTATCTATCTATCTATCTATCTATCTATCTATCTATCTATCTATCTATCTATCTATCTATCTATCTATCTATCTATCTATCTATCTATCTATCTATCTATCTATCTCTATAACTCTATATCTATGGCTTGTTTTAGAGGACTTCTGATTAATAATGCTACTACCTAGCAACTTCAATTATTGCATCAAAACACAGTGATACAGAGCAGCCTGAATCTGAAGCAGCTGTGCACATCAACCAATCTGCTTCTTTATTTCATTTTAAACACCCCCCTGTTTGGTTCGCACCTGAACTCCCGAACAGAAAAAACATTCTGACCTAAACTGTAAACCCTATTAAAGTCTATGGGACCCAAACTTGAAAAATCAAAAGTCCCCATTTTGAATGTTTATATGCAAGTTATTGGCCATAAAAAGGGTATGGGAGTCCGGGAACTGCCCTGGGGGACATGTATCAATGCAAAAAAGATTTTTTTTACAGGAGCAGTTATTTTAATGATGCTTAAAATAAAACAATGAAAAATTCCTTTAAATATAGTGCCTGGGGGGGGTGTCCCCTTGGTCTGCCTGTAAAGTGGTGCATCTGTACCATGTATAGAACCTACTGCAGCAAAACTGACATTTCTAAAGAAAGAAAAATGAATGAATGAACTGACATTTAAATTGCCAGCAATACAGTACCATTGCTGGCAATAGAAAAATGAAAAATGCTTGGGGGGCTTCTGGTCTGGTATGAATTTTACAACAAAATTCAGGTGGTTCAGGAGCGCCTCCCCTCCTGAACCACACCAGGCCACATGCCCTCAACATGGGGGGTGGTGTTTTGGGGAGGGGTCTCTGCCCTCCCACCCCAAAACACCTTGTCCCCATGTTGATGGGGACAAGGGCCTCATCCCAAAACCCTATTTTATTATATCTTTTCATGTGACAACACTGAAGAAATGACACTTTGCTACAATGCAAAGTAGTGAGTGTATAGCTTGTATAATAGTGTAAATTTGCTGTCCCCTCAAAATAACTCAACACACAGCCATTATTGGCTAAACCGCTGGCACACCCCTAAATAAAAATGTCCAAATTGGGCCTAAAGTGTCAATATTTTATGTGGCCACCATTATTTTCCAGCACTGCCTTAACCCTCTTGGGCATGGAGTTCACCATAGCTTCAAAGGTTGCCACTGGAGTCCTTTTCCACTCCTCCATGATGACATCACAGAGCTGGTGGATGTTAGAGACCTTGCGCTCCTCCACCTTCCATTTGAGGATGCCCCACAGATGCTCAGTAGGGTTTAGGTCTGGAGACATGCTTGGCCAGTCCATCATCTTTACCCTCAGCATCTTTAGCAAGGTAGTGGTCGTCTTGGAGGCATATTTGGGGTGGTTATCATGTTGAAATATTGCCCTGCGGCCCAGTCTCCAAAGGGAGGGGATCATGCTCTGCTTCAGTATGTCACAGTACATTGTATAAAAGTGATCTCACGCAGACTTGCAGATAATCTTACAAACACATAAAGTGAAATGTGCAACCAATGTGCAAAAAAATTGGAAGACTAAATAAACGTGCAAAAAAATGCATGTAAGAAAAATGCAAGAAAAATACATAAATAAACACGTATAAAAATAGCTCACTACAAGAAACAGAAAGTCAATATTTTCCCGTCTTCCACGGAGAATCTATTCTATCATGTGATTTATTACAATATATGAGGAGAGAGTTCTGTGAGACTGACTGTTTGAAAATGTATTTATGAAGTCACATATGGACACTGATGAGCACTGATTCCAGCTTTCCAGTATCACACCATCTCTGTCCACCACTCTATGAACATTTATTCCTCCTGTATTCACCATTCTCTGTGCAAGATGAGAAAATATTGACTTTCTGTTTCTTGTAGTGAACTATTTTTATACGTGTTTATGTATTTTTCTTGCATTTTTTGCACATGCATTTTTTTGCACATTTATTTAGTCTTCCAATTTTTTTGCACATGAATTGGACATTTGCTTTCACCTTCCTACACCATTTTTGATGTCCCTTGTTGGAGCCAATACAACCTTTAGTTTCAGTTTTTTCAACCTTTTTATATTTGAGGTTTTCACTACTCCCACTGGTTGCACATTACACTTTATGTGTTTGTAAGATTATCTGCAAGTCTGCGGGAGATCACTTTTATACGTTTTACTTATGGTTATGTGCTGTGAACACTATTAGGTTTTGCTGCAGATTTATTCACTTTATTTATTTTTTGTGCTTTTATATATTCGCTTTATTTATTTTTTGTGCTTTTACACATTCACCTACTCTGAGTAGTGCGAGGGACATTTACACACTTTGTCACAGTACATGTTGGAATTCAAGGTTCCCTCAATAAACTGTAGCTCCCCAGTGCCGGCAGCACTCGTGCAGCCCCAGATCATGACACTCCCACCATCACGCTTGACTGTAGGCTAGACACACCTGTTTTTTTACTCCTAACCTGGTTGCCGTCACACACTCTTGACACCATCTAAACCAAATAAGTTTATCTTGGTCTCATCAGACCACAGGACATGGTTCCAGTAATTCATGTCCTTAGTCTGCTTGTCTTCAGCAAACTTTTTGCGGGCTTTCTTGTGCATCATCTTTAGAAAAAGCTTCCTTATGGCCGACAGCCATGCAGACCAATTTGATGCAGTATACGGCGTATGGTCTGAGCACTGACAGGCTGATCCCAACCCCTTCAATCCCTGCAGCAATGCTGGCAGCACTCATATGTCTATTTCCCAAAGACAACCTCTGGATATGACGCTGAGCACATGCACTCACTTCTTTGGTCAACCATGGCAAGGCCTGTTCTGAGTGGAACCTGTCCTGTTAAACCTGTGTATTGTCTTGAACCCCGTGCTGCAGCTCAGTTTCAGGGTCTTGGCAATCTTTTTATAGCCTAGGCCATCTTTATGTAGAGCAACAACTCTTTTTTTCAGTTCTTTGCTATGAAGTGCCATGTTGAATTTCCAGTGACCAGTATGAGAGAGTGAGAGTGATAACACCAAATTTAACACACCTGTTCCCCATTCACACCTGAGACCTTGTAACACATGAGTCACATGACACCAGGGGGAGGGAAAATGGCTAATTGGGCCCAATTTGGACATTTTAATATAGGGGTGTACTCACTTTTATTGCCAGTGGTTTAGACATTAATGGCTGTGTGTTGAGTTATTTTGAGGAGACAGCAAATTTACACTGTTATACAAGCTGTAGACTCACTAATTGTATCAAAGTGTTATTTCTTCAGTGTTGTCACATGAAAAGATATAATAAAATATTTACAAAAACATGAGGGGTGTACTCACTTTTGTGAGATACTGTATGTACTAGAAACAGAGTGGGGGTTATTTACGAAAGGCAAATCCACTTTGCACTGCAAGTGCACTTGAAAGTGCACTTGGAAGTGCAGTCGCGCGAAATCTAAGGGGTAGATCTGAAATGAGTGGAAGCTCTGTTGATTTTATCATCCAATCATGTGCATGCTAAAATGCTGTTTTTTATTTTCCTTGTATGTCCCCCTCGGATCTACAGTGACTTTACTTCCAAGTGCACTTTCAGTGCAAAGTGGATTTTCCTTTAGTAAATAACCCCCAGTGTGTGTGTGTGTGTGTGTGAAAGGTATTCAAAAGACCAGCTGCTAGCACTAATCACATCCCCATATGCATGTGCACAAAAATCAATATATAAAAGTGCAGTGCTGAATCATGAAATATAAAAAATCATTGAATCAAACAACATACAAAATGCATAATTAAATGTCCATACAATAAAGTGCAAAAAAGTCCATATTAAAACAGGGAAAATTCCACAAATGGATGTTGATTGATGAACAACTAAATGTAATTGTGAAATACTATATCTATGGTGGTCTGGAAGCACAAGCATATTGTGAGTATCCTGTACATTTTAATAAACGCATGTTAAAGTGTTTTAAACAATTCAAGCACTATTGGAGTCTTTTTCTCTGCATATTTTCTGCTGCTGACTAGGGATGAGGTTCGAGTTCGAGACGAACACATGTTTGACTCGAACATTGGCTGTTCGCAAGTTCGCCGAACAGCGAACAATTTGGGGTGTTCGCGGCAAATTTGAAAGCCGCGGAACACCCTTTAAAAGTCTATGGGAGAAATCAAAAAAGCTAATTTTAAAGGCTTATATGCATGGTATTGTCATAAAAAGTGTTTTGAGACCTGGGTCCTGCCCCAGGGGACATGGATCAATGCAAAAAAAGTTTTAAAAACAGCTGTTTTTTCGGGAGCAGTGATTTTAATAATGCTTAAGGTGAAACAATAAAAGTGTAATATTCCTTTAAATTTTGTACCTGGGGGGTGTCTATAGTATGCCTGTAAAGGGGCGCATGTTTCCCGTGTTTAGAACAGTCTGACAGCAAAATTACATTTCAAAGGAAAAAAGTAATTTAAAACTACTTGCGACTATTAATGAATTGCCGGTCCGACAATACACATAAAAGTTCATTGAAAAAAACTGCATGGGATTTCCCCACAGGGGAACCTCGAACCAAAATGTAAAAAAAAAAATGGCGTGGGGGTCCCCCTAAATTCCATACCAGGCCCTTCAGGTCTGGTATGGATTTTAAGGGGAACCCCGCGCCAAATTTAAAAAAAAAAAATGGCGTCAAGCACGCAACCTGGCAGGCCGCAGGAAAAGAGGGGGGGATGAGAGAGCACCCCCCTCCTGAACCACATGCCCTCAACATTGGGAGTGTGCTAAGCAGCTTGTTTCTATGTTGATGGGGACAAGGGCCTCATCCCCACAACCCTTGCCCGGTGGTTGTGGGGGTCTGTGGGCGGGGGGGCTTTAACAAGGGTCCCCCAGATCCTGGCCCCCCCCTGTGTGAAATAGTAAGGGGGTACAAAAGTACCCCTACCATTTCACAAAAAAGTGTCAAAAATGTTAAAAATGATGAGACCGTTTTTGACAATTCTTCTTTTCATCTTCTTTCTTCTATCTTCTTTCTTCTATCTTCCTTTGTTTTTTTCCTCCATCTTCTTCTTCCTCTGCTTCTTGCTCCGGTGTTCTCGTCCAGCATCTCCTCCGTGGCGTCTTCTTTCCTTCTTTGTTTTCGGGCCGCTCGGCATCCATGATGGGAGGCTCCCACTGTGTGGCGCTTCTCGTCTTCTGACGATTCTTAAATAATGGAGGGCGGGGCCCCCTGGTGACCCCACCCCCCTCTGACGCACAGGGACTTGACGGGGACTTCCCTGAGGCTTTCCCCGTGACATCAGAGGGGGCCGGGTCACCCGTTACCTAACAGAAAGGGAAGAAGATGCCGCGGAGGAAGATGCCAGATGAGAACACCGGAGCAAGGAGCAGAGGATCGGAGGAAGAACCAGATGGAGGAAGAAACTGAAGGAAGATAGAAGATAGAAGAAAGAAGATAGAAGAAAGAAGAAGCATTTAAATAAAGGAATTGTCAAAAACTGTCTCTTGTAATTTTTACCATTTTTGACACTTTTTTTATGAAATGGTAAGGGTACTTACCATGTCCCCATTTCACATGGGGAGGGCAGATCCCGCCCCCCATGTACCATTTCACATGGGGGGCGGGATCTGGTGGTCCTCTTGTTACAGGGGGCTTCCAGATTCCGATAAGCCCCCCGCCCGCAGAGCCTCACAACTACCGGGCAAGGGTTGTGGGGATGAGGCCCTTGTCCCCATCAACATGGGGACAATGTGCTTTTGGGGAGAACCCCAAAGCACCCTCCCAATGTTGAGGGCATGTGGTATGGTTCAGGAGGGGGGGTGCTCTCTCGTTCCCCCTCTTTTCCTGCGTGCTCGGATAAGGGTCTGGTATGGATTTTTGGGGGGACCCCACGCCATTTTTTTTTTAAATTTTGGCGTGGGGTTCCCCTTAATATCCATACCAGACCTGAAGGGCCTGGTATGGAATTTAGGGGGACCTCCACGCCATTTTTTTTTTTAAATTTTGGTTCGGGGTTCCCCTGTGGGGAAATCCCATGCCGTTTTTTTCAAATAACTTTTATGTGTATTGTCGGACCGACAATTCATTAATAGCTGCGAGGAGTTTTAAATGACTTTTTCCCTTTGAAATGTAATTTTGTTGTCAGACTGTTCTAAACACGGGAAACATGCGCCCCTTTACAGGCATACTATAGACAACCCCAGGTACGAAATTTAAAGGAATTTTACACTTTTATTGCTTCACTTTAAGCATTATTAAAATCACTGCTCCCGAAAAAATGGCCGTTTTTAAAACTTTCTTTTGCATTGATCCATGTCCCCTGGGGCAGGACCCGGGTCCCCAAACACTTTTTATGACAATAACTTGCATATAAGCCTTTAAAATTAGCACTTTTGATTATTCATGTTCAAGTCCCATAGACTTTAACAGTGTTCGAAGAAATGTTTGCCTGCTCTCATGTTCTGGTGCGAACCGAACAGGGGGGTGTTCGGCTCATCCCTACTGCTGACATACTGAGGAGGAGATCTTGGGAGAAGTTTAGGAGCCAGCTGTGTTGGATATCTCACGGAGTCCTGGGGTGGCTCCCAGGCGTTTTCTGACCCTGCTTAGTTGGGGGCTCACACTCCCAGAGGTGAGCCTATATCCATTGGGGGGAGCATGAGTTAGGTGATTCGTTGGTGGTCTAGAAGTTTTACATATAGGATTTCACAACATTACATTTAGTTGTTCATCAATCAAAATCCATTTGTGGAATTTTTACTGTTTTAATATAGACTTTTTTATTTTATAAACATTTAATTATGCACTTTATATGTTGTTTGATTCAATGATTTTTGATATTTGTTTATATGTCACGATTCAGCGCTGCACTCTTATATATTAAAAAAAAACTTGTAGCCTGTAAATCCATCATCAATCCTGATGCCCGACAGACCTGAAAAAGAAAAAAACGCTCTTCTGTCAACTAAGGCAAACCGCCGTTTGACAGTTCTTTTATGGGACAGCACCAACAGGTGATGTCACCAGGTGGCCCTGCCCCTAACCTATATAAGAACTGGCAAACGGCAAGCCAGGTATTCAGTGGTTTGCCTTAGTTGACAGTAGAGAGTTTTTTTTTTTTTCTTTCAGATCGGCTGTGGTGTCAGCATCATGAATGACAATGGATTTGCATCAGGGGAAGCAGGAGACAAGGTGGTTTGGGGTGGGGGCAGAGCCATCCCTGCCCCAAAGCACTCACCCTCATGTTTAGGGCATGTGGCCTGGTATGGTTCAGGAGGGGGGACGCTTGCTCCCCCCATCCTTTCCTGGCCTGCCAGGCTGCATGTTCAGATAAAGGTGGGGGGACTCCATTATGTTTTTTTTTTTAATGTTGGCATCAGGTTCCCCTTAAAATCCATACCAGGAGAAACAAAGAAAGGAGGCGCCTCTTGGTGCAGATTTAAAAACAATTTTAATAAAAAGAGCAGCAACAGAGATTGCACTCACATTTGTGTTGAGTTAAAAAGGAATATGAGAGTCCCAGATGTAATTGGAGGGGTCCGTGAGGTCGATCATCCCTGCCATGGATGTGTAATCAGACTGGTCTTTCAGCACTGTGTCCACTGTCCAGCAATGATGGAGGAGTACCAGAATGAGGCTTGGAAGACAAACAGCAATCCAGGCGAGGGGCGATGATGTCACACACATGCGGCGCGTTTCCTAAGTCAGCAAGCTGTGAATGGCATGACGGCTGCACTCCTTTGTCAAGCTAGTTACTATTGGACTAGTAAAGAGAATATATGGGAGGAAGTGAGGGGAGTGGTCATGAGAGAAAGCTGTATAGAGTAGGGAGGAGTGGTCATGAGAAGAAGCTGTATGGAGTAGTGTCAGCAATGTAGAATGTAAATTAAAACAAACCCGATCTGTGTCATGGTATGTAGTATATAATATATGGTATAGTCCAGAAAGAGACTATTGTGACTATCCCTCTAAAATGATGTAATATATGGGATATGGGAGAACAGTCATTGGAAAAGGGGGGAGGTAAACAAAAAGTCGGGGGTGGGGGGTAGGGGGAAGGGTTTTTTTTTTAAGTAGTAAAAAGAGGGGGGGCGGGGGGGAGGTGAGAAGAAATGAGGAGGGGAAGGCAAAGAAAAAAGAAAGGACATGTGTACACACTCCATGTGCAAACTGATATAACATGATAAACTGGTGATATGATCATGAAAAAAACACACACATAAGCATATATATGCGCGCAGGCATCACAGAATGGCAGATGTTTCAATGCACTCATTGATGCCTCCAGGTGAGAGGACGTCCAGACGATAGATCCAATAGGTCTCCCTTGCGCACAATTTCTTGAACCTTTCGGCAGGCAGGAGAGACCTAGGGATCTGTTCTATAACCCAAACAGATAACCCCAGAGTGGAACCCTTGTGAAGTGTGGCAAAATGTCTGGGCACACTGTGGGGGTCTGTACCACCCTCAATGTACCTCCTGTGCTCCCCAAAACACTGTCTGAGGGGCCAAATGGTGCAGCCAACGTATATGAGGCCACAGGGGCAGGTCAGACCATATACCACATGATCCGATGAACAATTGAAAAAATCTTTCAGAAAAATAAGTGTGGCCTTTGGTGAAGAAAGATTTTTGACTGTGCTGAACAAAATGGCACGTTTTGCAAAGTTTCTTGCGGCATTGGTACATCCCTACCAGAGGAATGAGCGGAGTGATGGGCAGGAAGGTTGGGGTGGTTTTCAATTTGCTAGGAGCAATTTTATTTTTAAGGTTTGGAGCCCTGCGGTAAGTGACACGTGTTTGTGTGGGGAGGATAGATTTGAGGTGAGGGTCCTTCTGAAGAATATCCCAATGTTTCAGCAGGATCCTCTCCATCTTTTTATGTTGAGAATGAAAAGTTGTGATGAATCGAATGGGACAGTCTGCAGAGGGAGGATTAGGGCGTGAGGGTTTTACATGGAGATATAGTTCATAAGCTTTTTCTACTACAGTATATCTGCAGGGTATTCCTTCTCAGAAAATTTGTTTTTGAGGTGTACACTGGATTCGATATAGTCAACATCCCTAGTGCAATTCTTTCTCAGTCGACAAAATTGACCTTTGGGAATGTTTAGAGGTGTATAGTGAACTGACGTCTAGCGATAACCAGGCGTAAGAGGGTTCCCAAGTATAGGGTGAGAGGAGTTCCAGAAGATGTGTCCCATCCCGGATATAGGACTGGAGTGGAAGGACAATCGGTTGTAGATAACGATCTACATATTGGCTGAAACCTGAGGTGATACTGTCCATAGAGGCCACAATTGGCCTACCGGGTTTTTGTTTTTTTTTAATTTTTATGTATTTTGGGTAAATGATAAAAGCACGGAATGGAATAAAAGGGTTTATGAAAAAAGAACTCTCAATTTTAGAATTGACATTGTTGGATAGAGCAGTCGAGATCAAAAGGTCTGCTTCTATGACAAAGTCATTAGTGGGGTCTTTTGGAAGTTTTGTGTAGGTGGCCTGGTCAGACAGCAGTCGTTCTGCCTCTGCGATATAATCTACTTTATTTTGAAGGATGATGCCACCTCCTTTGTCTGCAGGCTTGAATATGAGGTCCTCTGCATTGGTAAATTGTTGGAGGGCTCTGATTTCCAGTGGTCTAAGATTATGGGGTTTGGAAGTTGATGTGATGTTGCAGAGTTTGGTCATATCTGAGAAGACCACTCTGTCTTCTCAGATATCTGTCCACTCTGTCTACAGTTTTCTATGTAGGGATCCTTAGACTGTGTGGGAAAAAATCTAGATTTAGGCTTTAGGCCAGAATGAATAATGGGTGGGGATGTGATCTAATGGTGCATGGAGCTGCAGGACGCGTGTAGCCGCCGATTTTCCTGGGGTTAGATTACCTCCATCCTCACCAGCACAGCATCCACGACCGCCCTGATGGGTAAGAGGAAGCCCAGGGAGCACTCCAAGCCCGCCGGAGATCGCTTACAGGAGGATTTAGGCCAATTTGTGACCCGTTCGTCTGCGGCCTTCCTCAGCCAGAGGAATTCCAAGATGGCGGCGCCTCCGTCCCCGGCACGCTGTGAACCATCAAACATACAGGTATGCTCCAGAGGCCGCTCTGCCTCTCTCACTGACTTTGAGCCCCCCTCATGCAGTCCCCACAGCCCACACCATCTCTCACAAGCCTCCCTGTGTTCTGGGGATGGATGGGATATGGAATCGCAGATGCAATCCATGCATGCATACCTGCAATCCCTGCCCACTAAAAGCGATTTTGAGCACTATGTCTCCCGCATGGAGAAGACCTATAAACAGGAAATTACTGAGCTCAAGAGGGATCTAGGGACACACATGGAAGATGTAGAAAACACCACTGATGGCATCTGTAATACCCTGCAGTCCCACGAAGAGACTCTTAATTCCCATACTGTCATGCTGCAGCAGCTCATGTACCACCAGGATGACTTTGAGAACCGTAATAGACAGAACAATATCAGGGTTCGTGGTATCCCTGAAAAGATAGAACATAAAGACCTGGCAGGGGCAGTCACTGCCATTTTCAATCAACTTCTACAGCAGCCTAAGGATACCCCCATTGAACTAAATAGAGTGCACAGGACCTCGGGACTGAGAAATCCTGACTCATCTTTTATACGTGACACATTGTGCAGGGTTCACTTTTACAAAGTGAAGGAAGCGATCATGAAAGCCGCCAGTACACAGGACTCTATCCAGTTGAATGACACCCCTGTCATTCTATTGCCAGATCTCTCACGCCAAACACTGGCCATGAGGCGTGCTCTTAAACCGCTTACTTCTTTACTCCAACAGAGGCAAATTAAGTATCAATGGCGGTTCCCCTTCCAGCTACGGGTCCACCATGAAGGCAAGACAGCCCTTTTCCGTACACTAGGAGACCTACCACATTTCTTGAGTACGCTGGAACTGCCTCAAGTCTCCTTGCCTGATTGGCCCCTGCCACCCACTACCCCAGGTCTTCCATTCCAGCCGCAATGGCAGAAATCCGGTAAGAACAAACACCCCAGAGGCTCATCTCAGAAACCACCAGATGATTGACTCGCCCTTGATCGTTACTGATCGCACACCCATATTCTTACCCTGATGTTGGGTTTGTTCTTCTTGTTCCGGCACAGGACATACACCCCCCACTTGAAGTTTGATGGACCAGACGTCTGATATTACTAGGGAGAACTCTACACGGTTACCTCATTTAAATCAATGGGACTCTTCTTTCCTTCACACCATGATGACTTCCCCTCCACCACCCCAGCTTTGTATTTTTATTTTTTTTCTCTTACTTAATTTTTCTTTCCTCCTTACAGGTATATGGACACTTAGAGGACTCATTTTGCAGATAGGGGGCGGTTGAGTTAATTTTAAAGCTGCAGTTTACTTCCCCCTGAGTCTGTCCCTTCCCAGGTTTTTTTTTTTTTTCTTTGTGGGAAGTCCTCCAGGTTCCCCTCGACACTACCAACATGTGTGTGGGGGTGTTCACCCTGTGTATTGTATCTGTGCCACAAAGCATGTATTCAATTACATGAGTTTTATGTTGATGGTTAACTTCAGTCTAACAACAGTTATTGTTTCCCCGGGGACCCCAGGATCGGGAGGCACTCCATGTGTCTACCGCGTATACCCCCCTTTAGGACCGACGGTGCTTGTATAAGCACTGTACTTTTCCTAGCCTGTTTTACATCCTGATGATGATAAAATATTCACTTTGTGTTCCCCCACCGCCACCTAGTGGCCTGAGCATTATCCTGCTCCTATTTCCGTTGTTGGTTCCTGTCCCCTACAATGCTGACTCTCCACTCTCTTTTATGGAGCTGACCTCCCTATTTTCACCCTGCTCTTTTCGCACCCCCTATCCTTTCCCTGCTTTCCTCCCCCTCCCTATATTCACTTCTATCCCCATCCTTACTCGGACCGAGGGGACCTTGTGTATAATGCAGATCATTCTAGAGATTAATTCCTCTTCATATTACCATGACACCACTTGATCACATAACCTTATCTTCCTTTAACTGCAGGGGCTTCAACGTGCCTGAGAAGCGTAGCCAGATTCTGTATCATTTCCACAAGGCCAGAACGAAAGTTTTACTCCTACAGGAAACCCACTTTAGGGGCCCGGTAATTCCGACCCTCAACAACCGCTACTATCATCAATGGCATCATAGCACAAACCCACATACAAAGTCTAAGGGAGTATCAATAGCCTTTCACAAATCATTCCAACCTGAAGTATTAGATTCCCTCGTTGACCCCCTAGGCCGCTATTTATTCCTTAAACTAAAATCTAACTCTTCTATTTTTACAATGGTAAATGTATATGAACCGAACCAAGACCAGGGAAGCCTTTTATCTATGGTTTTGAACAAGTTACTTTCATTTGGAGGTCCCTGTTTCATTCTGGGGGGTGACCTCAACGTAAGTCCTCCCAATCTCACACCGTTCTACAAACATCAAATCACTGTTACATTCCGCACAATTGGTTGATGTTTGGCATATACAGCACCCATTTGAGAGACTACAGCTGTTATTCCGTGGCCCATAATTCATACAGCTGTATTGACTACTTCCTAGTCTCCCAATCCTTACTTGACATCCCGCTTAAGGCTTCCCTAGGCAACATACTATGGTCTGACCATGCCCCTGCTCACCTTAGCATAGCCCACCCCCCGACAACATGTAGAACATACTCGTGGCGTTTGAACGACAACTTGCTGAAGGACACCCCATGTGTCACAGCAGTTGAACAAGCGATTAGGGACTTTACTCAAGATCACAAGTCTGACGACACTGACCCTCTTATTAAGTGGGAGGCTTTAAAATGTGTACTCCGAGGAACTTTAATACAACACGGCTCACGCTTAAAGAAGGCTAGGTCTGCTGACATCACTAGGCTATTGTCCACAATTAACACACTCGAATCAACACACAAACATAACCCAGACCCGGCAACATACGTTGACCTCTCTAATGCGTGTAGGGAACTGCTTCGCATTTTAGATGCCAACTCCCTCATAGCTAGGGATCGAGGACGCAACCGACACTACTTGCAGAATTCCTCACAGTTATTAAAGGTCTGAAAAATGGCTAATGCCCTGGACCTGATGGGTTTTCTCCAAGGTTCTATTAATCATTTGCCCTGTCCCTCGCCCAGTTAATGACCACTGTGTTTAATTCAATAGACGAAACCCACCTACCCTTCAGTAATCTTCTGTCAGCTAACATATCGGTCATCCCCAAGCCTGGGAAAGACCCCTCCCAGTGCAGTAGCTACCGACCAATTTCTCTCCTTAACCTCAACATAAAAATTTATGCTAAGGTCTTGGAGAACCGGCTTTCACCCCTGTTGCCCTCGATCATCCATAAAGACCAGGTGGGATTTATCCCGGGCCAAGAGGCCAGAGACAATACCACCAAAACCATCCACCTAATTTCCTACATTCAACGTCACAAATTAAAAGCATGTCTACTGTCATTTGATGCCGAGAAGGCCTTTGACCGAGTCAATTGGCAATTCCTGCGCCTCTCCCTGCAACAAATAGGCCTTGATCCCACTTTTATTTCTAAGGTCATGGCATTATACTCGTGCCCCTCCGGCAACTGTCCTGGTAAATGGCTCCTACTCCGCACCCTTTCAGATCTCCAATGGCACTCGCCAGGGCTGCCCCCTATCGCCCCTGCTTTTTGTCATAGTGATGGAACATTTAGCCCAAGCCTTTAGACTCAGCACATCTATAGTGGGAATCCAGACACCATCCACTGACCACAAAATCTCACTTTATGCAGATGACCTCCTGGTTTACGTCCAACAACTGCACACTTTCCTCCCCTCCCTCATGTAGGAATTCCATAGGTTTGGGGCACTTAGTAACTTCAAGTTAAACATGTCTAAAACTGAGGCTCTGAACATATCCCTGCCATACACGACCCTACAAGCTAACTTCCTCTTTCAATGGAACCCTAGGAGTATTTCGTATCTGGGGATAATGATTCCTGCCAATTTATCGGACCTTTACACCCTTTACTATCTCCCCTTACTAGCCCGGCTCCAGAAGGAACTTGACGCCTGGAATGCCACCCCACTGCCCTGGTTTGGCCATATTAATATGCTGAAAATGGACACCCTTCCTAAACTACTTTATTTGTTTCAAACTGTACCTATCTCCATCCCCAAACATTTCTTTATCTCTTTACGATCAATGTCCATACGTTTTGTATGGCACCACGGCATATCTCGTATTCGTCATACCTTGCTCACATACCCCAAAGCCCAGGGCGGAGTTGGCCTTCCTGACTTTGAGTTATACCACAAGGTGGCTCTACTATCTAGGGTGCTCGAATGGTTTCCTCGTCCCTTCCCCAAAGCATCTACCATGGTGGTACAAGATTTATCCACCTTTGACCTTCAAGCTCTCCTATGGGGCTATGGGCAACACTTACATTTACTCTCTAACACCTCGACGTTGACAATCGCTGCCCTGCATCTGTGGTACAAAAAAGGAATGGTCTCATTGTCCTCGGATCCCTCTCCCCTCACATCTTTATTTGATCACCCTACATTGCCTCAAGGCATGCGTTCTAACTTGATAGGCCCTTACTCTCGATCCACATGGCCAACAGCGAACACATTTGTAGATCCCACCTCAGGAGCCCTGGCAGTTCCTAATCCACAGAGTAACTGGCTCACAGCCCTCCTCATCTCCTCCTTCTGTTCTGACCTCTTTACATCCTCTCAAACTCATAGGACCCTAACGGGATACGAACAGCTGTGCTCTCTCTCAGAAACACCCAGACATTTACTCTTTACCATGTACTCATTACAACACACACTGATACACGATCAACCCCCCTCTTACTCAACGAAGTGGTCTGCGGATCTGGGAAGAGAACTCCACTTAGTGGACTGGCAAAAATCATACTACTTTATGCACAAATCCTCAATATCCTGTTATACACAGGAGAAAAATGTTAAACTTCTCTCTCGGTGGTACAGGGATCCTGAATCTCTCAACAAAATGTTTCCATCCGTTCCTCCCTCGTGCTGGAGATGCGGCTCTGCAGATTGAATCTACCTCTATATTTGGTGGAACTGTCAGTCCATTCAGTCTCTCTGGTCACAGGTTTTTGCCATATACAGTAATCTATACAACCGACCTTTAACACCCTCACCGGAGATAGCGTACTGTCTATGCATCCTGGCTCCACAGCCTCCCAGAAACGCTCTCTACTGTGATTCTTTCTGTCGGTCGCTAGACAGCTGATCCCCTTATTTTGGAAAACTACAACTACCCCCTCACTGACCTTATGGGTCTCAGCGGTTAATGACATCATGTGCATGGAAGAGATGCTGGCCCTTGATAATGACACCTTTGACAAATTCAAAACACTTTGGCTTATTTGGTTAGAATATTCTTCCTCAGACTCCCTTAAAACTTTATTGATGCCCCTGAGTCCACTCAACCAGCTGCCATGATTGCATAAAGCAGGTTTGGTGTGACAAGGTCTGCTCGGTCCCCCTAGGTTTCCCTTTTACCCGTATCTTCTGCTTCCCTCTCCCCCCCCCCCGTCCTCTTACTCTTTTCTTACCCTCTCTTCCCATTCTGGTCTTTTCCCTTTTACTTATCCCACAGTCAGATGTAATGACCCACATTGGTATGGAATCTCATGACCCCAGGTATAATGTGTCACCATCTCTTTTAGAAGACGGTGGTGTAACAGTTTATATAATGGATATGTTTCCACTGATAACAGAAAAGTGAGACTTGTACTGTTTTACTCCATGATAAGGACATCTGAAAGATATTTGTATTGTTTTATCGTAATCTGTTAAAAACAATAAAAACATATTTGACTCTAAATCTATATTTTTTCCCACACAGTCTAAGGATCCCTACATAGAAAGCTTTTACAGAGTGGTCTTCTCAGATATGACCAAACTCTGCAACACCACGTCCACTTCCAAACCCCATAATCTTAGACCACTGGCAATCAGAGCCCTCCAGCAATTTACCAATGCAGAGGACCTCATAATCAATCCTGCGGACAAAGGAGGTGGCATCATCCTTCAAAATAAAGTAGATTATATCGCAGAGGCAGAATGACTGCTGTCTGACCAGGCCACCTACACAAAACTTCCAAAAGACCCCACTAATGACTTTGCATAGAAGCAGACCTTTTGATCTTGACTGCTCTATCCGACAATGTCATTTCTAAAATTGAGAGTACCTTTTTTCATAAACCCTTTTATTCCATTCCCTACTTTTATCATTTACCCAAAATACATAAAGATAAAAAAAACCCTGGTAGGCCAATTGTGGCCTCTATGGACAGTATCACCTCAGGTTTCAGCCAATATGTAGATCGTTATCTACAACCGATTGTCCTTCAACTCCAGTCCTATATCCGGGATGGGACACATCTTCTGGAACTCCTCTCACCCTACATTTGGGAACCCTCTTACGCCTGGTTATCGCTAGACGTTAGTTCACTATACACCTCCATCCCCCACAATTTTGGCATTATTACTTTCGAACATTTCCTTTCCACAGATCCACTCATTAACCCCCCGCCAGGCCACCTTCATAATAGAAGCCACTAAGTTCTGCTTAACGAATAGCTATTTCACATTCAATGGAGACTTCTATTTACAGCTACAAGGCACGGCGATGAGGGCCAATTTTGCCCCCTCAAACGCGAACCTAGCCATGGGGTTCTGGGAAAATCAGTACATTTACCAAAATAATCAATTTTCCGCCAACATCATTTTTTTTGGCCAATATATTGATGACATTATCATCATTTGGGATGGTCCTTTAGATCTTATCCATCCGTTCATTGCACATTGAAATAATAACACCTATGGATTATCTTTTACATACGAAAGTGATCAGATCTCCTTAGCCTTTCTGGATTTGGAACTTCAACATGATGACCATGTCATATATGCCAGAAATTACACTAAGCCCACCAGTGGCAACTCATATCTTCATTACAAAAGCTGTGATTACCCACCATGGATCAAAAACATTCCCAAAGGTCAATTTTGTCAACTCAGACAGAATTGCACTAGGGATGTTGACTATATCGAATCCAGTGTACGCCTCAAAAACACATTTTCTGAGAAGGAATACCCTGCAGATATAGTAGAAAAAGGTTATGAACTATATCTTCATGGGAAACCCTCATGCCCTAATCCTCCCTCTACAGACTGTCCCATTCGATTCATCAGGACTTTTCATTCCTAACATAAAAAAGATGGAGAGGATCCTGCTGAAACATTGGGATATTCTTCAGCAGGACCCTCACCTCAAATCTATCCTCCCCACACACCCACATGTCACTTACCAAAGGGCTCCAAAGCTTAAAAATAAAATTGCTCCTAGCAAATTGAAAACCACCCCAACCTTTCCGCCCATCACTCCGCTCATTCCTCTGTTAGGGATGTACCAATGCCGCAAGAAACTTTGCAAAACGTGCCATTTTGTTCAGCACGGTCAAAAATCTTTCTTCACCAAAGGCCAAACTTATTTTCTAAAAGATTTTTTCAATTGTTCATCAGATCATGTGGTATATGGTCTGACCTGCCCCTGTGGCCTCAAATACGTTGGCCACTTGGACAGCATTTTGGGGAGCACAGGAGGTACATTGAGGGTGGTACAGACCCCCACATTGTGCCCAGACATTTTGCCACAGTTCACAAGGGTTCCACACTGGGGTTATCTGTTTGGGTTATAGAACAGATCCCTAGGTCTCTCCCGCCTGCCGAAAGGTTCAAGAAATTGTGCGCAAGGGAGACCTATTGGATCTATCGTCTGGACGTCCTCTCACCTGGAGGCATCAATGAGTGCATTGAAACATCTGCCATTCTGTGATGCCTGCGCGCATATATATGCTTATGTGTGTGTATTTTTCATGATCATATCACCAGTTTATCATGTTATATCAGTTTGCACATGGAGTGTGTACACATGTCCTTTCTTTTTTCTTTCCCTTCCCCTCCTCATTTCTTCTCACCTTACTTTACATATGTGAATGACTGCTTGTAGTTTTTGTCAGGAGCTCATGTGACAGGATGACAATGCAGGAGAGCATTTGGGAGATACAGAATTGTTATCGCATAGATAGATCCTGCCCAAGTTCAATTTGTTAACAGTTTGGTCTTATTTGAACTTTGGCAAACCTGAGCTTAGGGGCAAATCACATTTAAATCTTCAGTTTACAAAAAATACATCATCACAAGTTATATTATCTCCACTGTGATGTGTCCCTTATGCTGCTGTGTCCCGCAGAAATCTTCCTGCTCCGTCCTCTCCACCCCTTCTGCCATAATATTCCAGTGTAGTGGGGGTTAATAGAACTAATGGAGCTCTGACAGACTCATCAATAGTGTCTGATTATGCCTGCCCTTTCTGTCCAGCTCCTCCATTCATAGAAGCTGGTACTACAACTTCTATGAATGAAATGTGATCTATGAATGGAGAACAGATGGATGATTGAAAGGTCTGCCCTCTTCATTCGTAGATCTCATTCATAGCTTCCAATTTACTATGGCTGCTCTGTGCTTCCCTTTTATAGTTAAGGGGTGGCTTAACTAAAATCCCCCTTATTGACCATACTAATGCCCCATACACACGGTCGGACATTGATCGGACATTCTAGGATTTTTTCAGACGGATGTTGGCTCATACTTGTCTTGCATACACACGGTCACACAAAGTTGTCGGAAAATCCGATCATTCTGAACGCGGTGATGTAAAACACGTACGTTGGGACTATAAACGGGGCAGTAGCCAATAGCTTTCATCTCTTTATTTATTCTGAGCATGCGTGGCACTTTGTGCGTCAGATTTGTGTACACACGATCGGAAATTCCGACAACGGATTGCCTGCTCTCAAACTTTGTGTGTCAGAAAATGCAACGGAAAATGTGTGATGGAGCCTACACACGGTCGGAACTTCCGACAACAAGGTCCTTTAATAAACATTTTCCATCGGAAAATCCGACCGTGTGTATGGGGCATTATCCTGATGGCCACAGTTCAAAGACCATGCAGTGCACTATGGTTTAAAAAAAACTTGCACTTGAAGCTGCACAGATTTTTGCAGGACTGCCAATCTTATATACCCACAGGATTTTCTTCAAATCCATGGTAGTAGCTAACCTGAAACTCATCCCTACCAGTAATAGAAAGTGTCTAAACATTCCCTTTATGGTAGGATCACCAAGTATTATTCACAAATGATGTACATCCTTCTGGTGAAAGTAGCCACTTTTTAAAATATGGAAAATCCTGCAGAATATTCTCTAACTGGTTTAACAGCTGTGAAAAAAGGATAAAAAAAAGCATAAATGTTATATTATCTTGTGATTTGCTATATTGATGGATATACTTTTGTATGCAATACCCATTCAAAATAAAAATAAAACAAAAACATATCATATATCCACAATGTAGCATTAATACCGCTTTAACCACTTCCTTACTGTGTGGCTCTGTTGTTTTCAGAATGCATCCATGAACATCCTCCCAGAACCATGCTCACTGCATGCCCCCTAGCGTGTGCACATAGTGTGCTCTGGTATTACTGTGTCCTTTGAGGACAGCTGGTCACAGATCAAGCTAATGGACCAATCACAGCAGCCCTTTACCACATGATCAGCGGTGTCCAATCACAGTGTAAATAGACTTGCCGGTTATCGGCAGTACTTTCCTCATGCGCTTTCACAGCGAGAGGAAAGCAGAGCCAGTAACCAGCCAATGTTACAGGGGACATGTACACAGATAATCAGGGCACTGATTATCAGTACCCTGATTATCAGTGTCCATCGGTGTCCATCAGTGCTGCCTATCAGTGTCGTCTCATCAGTGTTGCTTCATCAAGGCCCATCCGTGCAGCCTATCAGGGAAGGAGTAAAATTACTTATTTGCAAAATTTCATAACCGAGACTAAACAAAAAGTTACTTTAAAAAAAATAATAAATTGGGTCTTTTTTTGTTTGTTTAGATTTCAAAGAATAAAAAAAAAAACAGTGGTGATTAATTACCACCAAAAGAAAGTGTTATTTGTGTCAACAAAATGATAAAAATCGAGTGCAGTTTTGCATTACCACCCAATTGTCATTCAAAGTGCGACAGCACTGAAAGCTAAAAATTGGTCTGGTCAGGAAGGGGGTGAAAGTGCCCAGTAGGCAAGTGGTAAATATTTGGGACTTGAGGAAAAATAATGAGTTGCTTGTTTCATGAAATACACCTTTATGTCAGCTGGCTCCAGTGTCACAGCAAAGTGGAAGATGTGAGGATGTGCTGGCATATTCAGCAATATTTTAAAGTGTATATAAACACTAATAATGATTTTCTCTTTCATGCTCCTTTTAGGTCTGTAAAATATAGCTTTGAACGTGTTTTTTGTTTTTTCTAGTCAATATAAGTACAATAAGTACAAAAAATATAATTTTCTATGTTATGGGGGGTAAAGAGGGGTTGTTCTGTATTCCTAACACCCTTCCTGTCCATGGGTGACAAAGCTTATCCCTGCATAGTTAAGTACAGTGAGTAAATGCTGTCACTGTAGGAAGGAACTGCATTACTAACAGGATTTTTGGGTGAAAATATAAAAAACAAAGCTTAAAAAATGATTCAGTCACCACATCTAAGGGCTGATAGGCTGCAATAAGTTATTTTTTTTGGTTCTTGGGTTTGGATACACTTCAATATCATGCTGCACCACTTGATGAAACTTCTGGTAAGCCCTGGTCATTAGAGTATAAATAATAAAATATGAGGGAAAAGCATTTAAATAATAATTAAAAAAAACACCTCAGGGCAATTTAGTAATTTCAGCCAAACCAGTACAATGGATATGAACTAATTTCAAAGCCAAAAGCAATAGCATCAAATGAACACACTAATAACGGTTATCCACCTTCATTACTATCAAATCATCGCCACTATTGTAAATGAAAGATGTTCAGTATGGAAACAATGTCCACTGGAGAAACTATTGTTATATTTTAAATAACCACTGCAATTCCACTATACTCACAGTAAATCTCCACACTGTGCTTTGTCTCCAAATAAACAGAATCCATGCTGAGATGTAAGCTGAAATCACAGTCATCGTTCATGCTCTCAGGCTCAGATAATCAACTACCAGTGCAACGGTCAAGTGAATTAAAGTGCTAGAGTGAAAAAACAGATATGTTGGTGTACACTAAAGGATAAAGAAAAAAATGGCAAATTCTTTGTATTCAAAAGTCAATATGATTACAATGTATATCACCAAGTTATCTGTCATCCTGCCAGCTTGACTGATTTTGTCAAAAGTGGAAGAGTGACCCATTCCAGCAGTAGCAAATTTCAGTATTTATGTGCTGAAAATATCGGTCACCACCACATAATGTTAAAAAACAAAATTCAAGAAAAAATGTGTTCTTTATCTGTAGCAATTCTTACTCTCTCTGCCCACAGAGGCTGATGGACAACACCATACCTCACTGTTATTTCTGTGCAGTGCTTGGCAGAACAAATCTTCTCCTAATGTGGCATGTTACTATATTGCATAACCAACTTGAGCAGAGCTTGATTTATATTTTATGCCCAAGTAAGCCAAACCAACTGTCTTGTGCTACCACCTGTCCGACACCAGTTAATTAGCTAGTCTTAGACAGGCAATACACGGTGCAAATGTATTTCCTGCAACCAAAGGTTGCAGAAAGAAACCTGCCCAATTACCCCATCAACATAGACCAGTGGTGTCCAAACTATGGCCCTCCAGTTGTTAAGGAACTACAACTCCCATCATGCCTAGTCATGTCTGTGAATGTCAGAGTTTTACAATGCCTCATGGGAAGTGTAGTTCCGCAACAGCTGGAGGGCCGTAGTTTGGACACCCCTGACATAGACAGTGCTGACAGGGGAATCCCTCCTGCCAAGAAATTGTCTGCTCCCAGGCGGGGGAAGCCATCCCTGTCGGGAGAAGGCAGTGATTATCTCTAGCGGCTATAGCAGCTGCTAGTGAAAAAACGCAAGAGAATGCGGCAGGCTGGTTGTACCCAAGTTGATAGATCAACTTTGTACATTCAGCCTGCCCATTAATGGTTTGAATCTCGGGTGGTTCCTGCTGAGACAGCCAAGATTTGAACCATGTTCAACCATGTCCTTAGCATTGCACTAACAAAATCAGGCAACATAGTCACATAAAACAATTTGAGCCTGGTTGCAAAAAAGAGGTAGAAAACTTTTTTTTTTCACTTTTCTTCAGTACATCTAGAACCAACAATTGAAAGAATAATTTGCTAGTAGTTAGGTTCTAGGTTCATGGACCAAGTGTGAAGGGGAATAGTATAATAGCAACACACTATTCCATCATTAAATATGCACACACACTGCAGGAAATCAACAATGAGGAACCAGGTGGATCATACTGGCAGGCAGTGTGGCAGCCTGGACCCATTTTAGAATACAGGAGAATTTGTTACTGATAGCAATGAAATGTGTGGATGGCTGTGCTCCACCCTTGGCAACTCTGCACCCTATTTTGGCTATGCAGAAGTGCAACACTGAACTTGAGCCCCGCAGCTCTCCTCCTTCCTAGGGTATACCTTTTTAAATAGGAAGCATGACATCAAAATCATATAACTTGATTTTAGAAAAATTTCATAGTACAGTGAAAGTCTTTTATGTGTGTTTTAAATGCCTTTATTTTTGTACCTTCACCTTAATATATGTATCAGAATGAAAATCATAGGCATTTTATTTGACTTATAGAACAATCCTTAACAAGGTTAAGGTGGAGCATATAGCACTGATGTCATCATGACCTCTGTGGTTGGACCAGGTGATGAGACGATTATTTGTGCTTGTATCTTCTCATGTCTGTGAGTTTTTTCCTGTTTTTAATTATTTTAGTTATAAGGGCTTTGACAGTGTGCATCTTACGCCTCTTTTCCCTAGCTGCCATCTGCAAAAGTAAACTCCTACAGTAGGTCTTATTGACACACCAAACAGTAGGGACCTCAACCTCTGGTGTAGAGTTTCTCTGAAAAAAGTCAATAATATTTTGTTTAAAGTCATCCCGGAACGGGTGTTTGGAAAAAAGCGAAATATTATTGCACCACTTATATGCTGGTTCAACAGAATGCAGAACTTTAATAGCGATAGAGATCAGTGCATGGTCTGACCAGGTGATCGGGTGGATCTTTGCCTCCACTGATTGTGAAAGCCATTGTAGATCAGTTACAAACAAGTCAATACATGTGTAGGGCATGTGTGGTGCTGAATAGTAGGTGTAGCCCTTTTCAGATGGATTCAAGCACCGCCACAGATCATAAAGGCCTTCTTTATTGAGGAAGTGCTGGATAGTCGTGCGTGATGTACTAGGGCTGGTTGAGTCCATCAAACTATTGGGAACTGCGTTAAAGTCTCCACACGTTAATAACAAGCCCCTTCAAATTGTCTTTAATTTTTTTCAGTACCCGTTTCAGGAACAGAGATTGCTTTTTGTTGGGGGCATAAATGTTCACAATAGTATATGTAACGTTATTCAGGTCACATACAAGGATTATGAACCAACCCAGGGGGTCCAGAATAGTTTTATGGAGCTTAAACGACAGAGTTCTTTATGGCAATTAGAGTTCCTCTCTTTTTAACATCCGCATTAGAAGTGAAAACATGGGGGAACTGCTAGTGCATACATTTAGGAGATTTTCTGGCCATGAAGTATCTCTCTTGTACACAAAGAATATCCCCTTTGAGGGTTTGTGCTTCCTTCCATAGGGCCCGCCTTTTAAATGGGCTATTCAGGCCATGGGCATTAAGTGAAATGATTTTAAGTGAAATCATTAGTGGGAGTCAGCAAATGCATTGTAGAAGCTTCAGATTGTGATCTAGGTCAGAGAGGGAGAACAAATTGGTGTTGAGCATGTCCATAGGACCATAAGTTATCTTGTAGTGTCCCATGTAGTAATGATGTTTGGGCAGGTCTATTCATACTAATTCTTATGGCTCTTCCCAAATTCAGGAAATGTGGTACTTTCATATTCTTGGTGAGTGCAGAGTAACTAGGAACCTTAAAACATTGGAAGAACAAAAGTGAAAAACAAGTAAAAAACAAGCGATTTCTCTCAACGAGCGGGTTTGTCCGCATATTCTTCTAGGGGGTATTAGCCCCTGAAATAACAGGATTCACCAAGCAGTGGTTTCTCCAGACCACTGCATAAAATGGGGAAGGTTATTGTGGAATGGTAGTCAATCTGGAGTTCCCCATAGGGGGCCCACTCTAGGAGGTGCCTTTGAGGGACATTTTGTTTCGCATTTGGGATTAAACCCCATTGCCTAGCCAGGCGCTTTCCTTCTTCAACTGAGGCCACAGTGTGAGATTTGTGGTTCCTGGTTACCATCAGTTTGGCCAGGAAACCCCCACAGTAAACAAGGTGGTTATTCAGGTACAGCCTGGTTAGGGAAACCATATTTCTGTGAGCTTGTATGGTATATTGTGAGAGATCCGTAAATAATGCCAGCTTGGATTAGGGAGAGGCCTGTCTGGCAAACTGCATCAAATTCTCTTTCACATAATAAAAGTGAATTATGGCAATGACATCATGCGGTACATTTTCTGATAAGTATGCAGGCTTTGGTAATTTGTGAGCTCTGTCCATCACTAATTCATATTTGGGTGTTTCAGGCAGGAGATCAGAGATTAGTTGTTGAATGCACTTGTGAAGCTCTGCAGGGGGAAAAGATTCATCAATGCCTCTGAATTTGCCATTGTTCCTCCTTGAACAATCTTCAAGGTCTGCCAATTTTATTTTTAAAGCATGCATTTCCTCTTCTGGGGAGTTATGGGCATCGACTAGCTCGTTGTGGGCTTCTGCGTATTCGCCCATTTTATTCTCCACACGGTCTACCCTCTCGCCTATGGCATCCACTTTAGCTCTATTTTGAATGACCATAGAGATCATGTCTCTGTGTAGGGACCCTCTCAGGGACACTAACATGTCCTTTAGAGTAGTGTCTGAAATAGGTTGGTTAGCTGTTGGATAATCATCTATGCATTCAATGAATTGCCTTGTGGAGTTCTGATCTGTCCCCCCTCTCTCTCTCACCCGCATACCTGTGTGTTGGAAACATCTTAGAGCTGGCTTTCACAGGGCTGTTCAGCAGTGTGCCCCTATGTGAAGAGTTGCAGCAGCCTCGTGGTGAGCCAGTAGCCGAGGACGACAAGACTTGCTGCAACCGGTGCCAACTTGGATTGTCAGACCCAAAGAAATCTGTTCATTTGTGGGGCCCCGCATTCAGTTTTCTCTTCCCCATAACTTGCTGGGTGTGTTCCCAACCTATAGAGGGTGGTTGGTGGCTGGATTGGTGCCCCCCCCTATTGCTTTGAATCACTGTGGGAACCTGTGCACTCCGGGAGCTCTCTCCACATGTGGTCATCTAGTCCGGCTGCTGGCTCCGCCCCCCCAATTTTAATTATTAAAGTGTTTTATTTATATGCACTGTTCTGAAAGTTCTTGTTTATGTATGTATAAATAAAGTGGAGCACTAAATGAATAAATTAATAAAGTGCAGTTTGTGCAATTAGCACAATGCACGTGATAGGTGCAAAATTCAAACAAATATCAAAAGATACTAAAGTGTAATCTGTGCAATCGATAATGTATGAACAATGTGAGAGCAGCAAAAAAGTGAATATATACTGTGAATAAAGTCTAAGACACATATGCAATGTTACATCACATGTGAAAAAAATACAATTGTGTGTAAACAGAAAAAAGTTCATATAAGGCTGATTTCCATCAATAAGAGTCCCATAGAGGAAGAGTGTGTTGGAAATGACGATCAGACAACTGGCAGCGTGACACCCATCACCACAACAAAATTGGAGGCTTACCAGAAAGCCAGTGACCCCCCCCCCCTTACTCATGGAGGTCACACAGAACTTGGTTGGATCTATGATTCACTGAGTCTGAGAAGGAAGTTCAGGCGTTTTCTCCAGTAGCCGTGGATAGTGTACACCAGAGGGTTCACAGCAGACAAGGTCGTGATGTTAGGAAACTTTGATACCGGAGTGTATATAAAACAAAAGACCCCACATAGTGTGATACTGTCTCTGCATCCAGTTTAATAAAGGTAGTGCACTTACGTAAAAATTGTAAATTATGGTAGTTTATAGACATTGACATACACTGAGCAAAATTATAAACGCAACACTTTTGCGTTTGCCCCTATTTATCATGAGCTGAAATTAAAGAGCTATGACTTTTTCTATGTATACAAAAGGCCTATTTCTCTCAAATATTGTTCACAAATCTGTCTAAAGCTGTGTGAGAGCCGGTTCACACAGGGGCAACACGACGCTGGCCGCGACTTTGCGAGGCGACCTGGACACGACCTGAACGTGCACCACAGCGCGAATTGGGACGACTCACAAGGCGACCTCAAGTCGTCCTCCAGGACAGGTGACTTTCCAGTGGCCAATCAAACAACAATCAGCTCTGTGGGAGGGAGGGGGAGGGCGGGGTTTGTCTGAGAAAACAATTTTCTCTTCCTGTATTATTGCTTCAGTTAAGACACGATCCGACTTTGGAGGCGACTTCCATTGAAATCAATGGGTACAAGTCACCTAGAAGTCAGATTGAAGTAGTACAGGAACCTTTTCTGAAGTTGGAGCGACTTCAGTAGTGTACATTAAGACGGGTCTCATTGACTAACATGGAATTTGACTTGTTGCGCGACCAAGGGTGACTTCAAGTCGGATCCAAAGTCGCCCCTGTGTGAATGGGCTCTTAGTGAGCACTTCTCCTTTGCCAAGATAATCTATCCACCTCACAGGTGTGGCATATCAAGATGCTGATTAGACAGCATGATTATTGCACAGATGTGCCTTAGGCTGGCCACAATAAAAGGCCAATCTAAAATGTGCAGTTTTACTGTATTGGGGGGATCGAGGGGGGGGTCCAAAGACCAGTCAGTATCTGGTGTGACCAACATTTGCCTCACGCAGTGCAGCACATCTCCTTCGCATAGAGTTGATCAGGTTGTTGATTGTGGCCTGTGGAATGTTGGTCCATTCCTCTTCAATGGCTGTGCGAAGTTGCTGGATATTGGCAGGAAATGGAACACGCTGTCGCATATGCCGATCCAAAGCATCCCAAACATGTTCAATGGGTGACATGTCCGGTGAGTATGCTTGCCATGCAAGAACTGGGATGTTTTCAGCTTCCAAGAATTGTGTACAGATCCTTGCAACATGGGGCCATGCATTATCATGCTGCAACATGAGGTGATGGTCGTGGATGAATGGCACAACAATGGGCCTCAGGATCTCATCACGGTATCTCTGTGCATTCAAAATGTCATCAATAGAATGCACCTGTGTTCATTGTCCATAGCATACACCTGCCCATACCATAACCCCACAGCCACCATGGGCCACTCAATCCACAATGTTGACAACAGCAAACTGCTTACCCACACAAAGCTATACATGCGAGAACACCTCTTCAAAGTGCCAGATGCCATCGAATGTGAGCATTTGCCCACTCAAGTTGGTTACGATGACGAACTGCAGTCAGGTCGAGACCCCAATGAGGACGATGAGCATGCAGATGATCTTCCCTAAGATGGTTTCTGACAGTTTGTGCAGAAATTCTTTGGTTATGCAAACTGATTGTTGCAGCAGCTGTCCGGGTGGCTAGTCTCACACTATCTTGGAGGTGAAGAGTCTGGATGTGGAGGTCCTGGGCTAGTGTGGTTACACGTGGTCTGCGATTGTGAGGCCAGTTGGATGTACTGCCAAATTCTCTGAAATGCCTTTGGAGATGGCTTATGGTAGAGAAATGAACATTCAATTCAAGGGCAACAGCTCTGGTGGACATTCCTGCAGTCAGCATGCCAATTGAGAGCTCCCTCAAAACTTGCGACATCTGTGGCATTGTGCTGTGTGATAAAACAACATTTTAGAGTGGCCTTTTTCTGTGAAATTTCATCTTGAAATGCCACACCTGTGAGGTGTATGTTATATGATTCTTACATAGTCTTTAATTCACACCTATGTATTTCCCCACCCCAAATGTGTTTACCATTGAAATCAATGGGAATGCGGGGGCATGGTCTGAGCATGATCGGGTGAGGACGTACGATAGATGAGCTCCCGGCCCTCCACTAACTCCAAGCTAATCAGCTCTGTCAGGCGTCAGCGGCATGTACTAGTGCAAACAGCAGGAGACTAAAACCTCCTGTAAGTCAGCTAAAGCAGCTAAGGTTGTCGAATTACAACCTGAGATCCAGCAGTTTTTCTCGGCGGCTCAAGGACCAGGGCCCGGGAGTAAGAAGGTGGACACGCTAGGTCAAGTCATTGGGAGCTCGTCTACATAGACAGCCCAGGCTTTGCTAACCGCCAGGATGAGCTTGGATGCTCCCCAGGATACCCCACAGAAACCGCAGACACCGGTAACAGGTGGACGGCTTCCCCTCCAGTATGGTGAGGCATGGTTAGTAAGCTCAAAAGAGGAAGATCTGAAGGCACTGATACAGGCACTTCCCACTGGGGCAGATATAGAGGCTCTTATTTTTAAAGTGGAAGAAGCTCACCATAAGGAATTGCTACTAGTGCATGTGGAACTACGAACACCGTCAGATCGTCTGACAGATGGTGAGACAGCATTGTGTGCAGTCTCACCATCTGTCATCCATATTGGAGAGAGATAAGCTTTCCCAGATGGATACCACAGTGGCACTACAACTACAGCTGGAAGACCTGGAGGACCAAAGCTATCGAAATAATCTGCGACTCCAAGGTATTCCAGAAGCTACAGATCAAGAAAATCTTTGAGATATAGTAACATTTATCTTTCAAAAGATGTTAGAGGATACTGTACCCCTAAACTTGGATCTGGATAGGGTCCATAGAGCATTGGAATCTAAGTCTAAGGATCCTAATCGTCCCTGTGATGTGATATGCCGCTTACATTACTATGCACATGGGGAGGCTATACTCCGAAAGGCATGGGAGGCAGGAACAATAGACTATAAAGGTGTGCAGTTGAAAATATTACCTGACTTATCAAGAGCCACACTGCAGTGTAGAGCCTTGCTCTGTCCAGTCCTAGAGCAGGTACAGCAGTCAGGCTATACCTATTGTTGGAGGTTTCCAATTTTGTTTTTTGATACAAAAAGGTACCTCTTAATTTTTACTCTGATCCCGGGCTGACTTATCAGATCTTTTTTCGTTTATGGACGCTGAACCATTCAAGGTCCCAGACTGGCTGCAGCTGTTTCCACGTATACCAAATTGCATAGGAGTTAGGGCTCTACAGATGAATGTACCAACACATCAAGGGGGGCTTTGAGGCGAAGCTTAAACCTTCTGCTACAGATATATCACAAAAGCTTGTTTCTTTTTTTTCCCCTTTTTTTCCAGCATATAGACCTATAATGGCCCCTAATTTCAGGCTCTAATTTGTACCTGTTTCAGTTGACAAGACAATGTATTTAGATAAGAAAGATATACAGAATATAGAATTGACTGAATAAAGGGGGGGGGGGAGATGAATAAATTGTATATTTATGATGTTAATGTTGATATCAATATTAATGTTGATAATATTAATAATCCCTTTCTTTATTTTTTTTTTTTTGGCTCCAAACGGGGGTAGTTTCATTTAAATAATATGAGGGGAATATTTATTAACTTTACTCTGGGAAACTTAGAATTTTATGTCTATCTTCCTAGACATAGTTAACCACCTCATGCCCGCCGGCTGTCAAATAATGGCTAGGTAAAACTGCTCTCGTTCTGGGGGGCTGTCAGATAACCCAGAATGACCGCTCTCGCACGCACGTGGGGGCGCTCATCGCGGCGATCGGGACAGAACTCCATTCACCTTAACCTGTGCGGTTGGTTGGGTATAAATACTGGTGGAGCCTAGGACGTTCTCTGCAGTCTGTCATTTGGCTTTGAACTGTAGCGATCCTTTTCTCGTCCACAGCGGCTGACTGCAACTTGCATATCCGTATGTTTTCTCACAGCGGGGCGCACGTGAGTGTATCTCTGAGTGGTTTGCTGGTGTCCTACATCTAGTTCATTGCGCAATGATGTTTTTCCTTGTTTGTCTTACATATAACCATCGGTGTTGAGAACCAGATGACCAACTTTTATAAGGCTGGAGCTGGATGGTATAATCGTTCAGGAATGATAAGTGAATACTTCAATTAACCAATTAGGAAACTAAATTACTGGGACTACTTTTAAACTATCACTGGAATTATCTTCCTTTATAAACTCTCTCCTTAATTGAACTTAGTATTAGCATCAGAGTGGTTGTCTATTTAACTTATTTTATTTTTTATCCGCATTTATATTAGCTTATGGTATTTTTCTAATATATATTCACTAATCAATTATCACATATTCTTATGGTATTTTTCTAATATATATTCACTAATCAATTCTAACATATTTTTCTACAACTTTTTGGTGGACGGCTGTCCCGGTTTTATATTTCACTCAATATTAATTTATTATATCCAGGTATGTGCCTTATTATCTCACATTGGCATAGTTATTTTAATGGATTGGAGCTTTTTGAATACTTAATTTCATTTTCAGTGTATTTTATCACAGTCTACACTGGTTTTGGTAATGATTTGTGATTTGCACAAATCTACACAATAATTTTAAGTTGACTGATCATTTAGTAAAGCGCTTCAATTTTTTCTATATGTTGATTTATGAGGAAGGGGGTGAAAGTGCTTGGTATTGAGGTGGTTAAACTTGTTCAATTAATTTACACTTGTACATTGTATATTTAGAGGACTGCGTTCCAAGCATTGAGGCAAAAGGTGTAATTAGGTGATCAACAATTGCATTAATTACTTTAATATGGGAGAGATTGCCCTACACCTATCTAACATAGAAAAGGATCCTTTGTCCTCTTCCTTTCTTTTTTCTTTGTGTAAATAATTTTTTAACACATGGGATCACTGATATGTGATGGGATAGTTGGAATTGTTGTGGTGGAGTGAATGTATTAGGAATTTGAGGGAGGGGGAGGGTGGGAAGGTTTTTCTTTACTCCCCCTTTTTTTTTTTTTTTTTTTACTTTTTTTTTTATATACATGGAACGGAAAGTATTAGATTACAGAGGGTCACATTTCCACTGCAAGAAGATTAAGAAGGGGTGGTGGTTAAAGGGGAAAGTTGAAATTAGAACACAAGGGGAACACTTGAGTTAAAGGGGTATTGTAACACATGAGAGATACACCAACACACAATATGTAAGCTGGGTAACATGGATAACACTGAGAAGAGTCACAAGCAAATTGAGAAATAAGGGACACAGAACTTAAAAGAAGGAGAGAAGAGGTTTTCTAGGGAAGAGAAGTGTAATTTTTTTTTTTTTTTGTTTTTTCCTTCGCCCCCTTTCTCTTCTCCCCCCCTTTTTAATATGTTTCTAATTTTTCAAAACTAATTAATTTAACTAATTATAAATTATAACTGTAATTATGCTTTAATTATGCTTTAATCTATTAAGTGTCAGAATTATAGAGATCCTGGGATCCTGGGAAAGAACTAAGTAGATACAAGTAGACATAAATGGGAATTGTTTCACTGTTTAGCTTTATATTTACTTTTCAGGGGGGCTGGTGGAGATAACCAGGGGCTCCCTCTCTTTGGTCATGCTTAACCACTTTCCCCCACAAGGTCAGCACTCATATAAGAGGTGGTAGGGTGAGTGCTTAAAGCCAATTTGATTTTGCTACTCTTGGGGAAGTTGAAAAATCGCACCTTCTATAAGAGGTTTTAGTTGATTGATTGTTTTTGTCTTTTCTGGGGTTGGGTTTTTTCTTTTCCTCATCCTCTCCTCTCCTACCTTTCGATCCCCTCCTCTCCTCGGGTGTGTGTGTTATGAGAGTGGGGCATAAAAAATGGTTACCCCTTCAATAATGTCCCTTACTGTTAAGGGACTAAATACCCTTGAAAAGCGACGTATACTCCTTCAGGACCTGAAATGGTTAGGGGTCGTTATAGCATTTCTCCAGGAAACACATTTCAGGGAGAACAGCCTTCCTCTGCTTAGAAACAGAGCTTTCCCAATGGCCTATCATGCTACCAACCCTGTTGCTAAGAAGAGGGGGTTGTCTATTTTGATCTCTAGTAAGATTCAATGGTCATGTTCAGAATCTTTGGTGGACACTTGGGGTCAATACTTGTTTCTTAAGGGTAAGATGGGGGGTAAGGGAAGCTTTGGACACTTTTTAAGCGCCTAATACTCAGCAGGATCTGTTTTTCAGAATTTTTTTGGATAGGCTTGCGGGGTTTCTGGAGGGTCAGCTGATCCTGGGGGACAGTATTTAAATATCCCTTTGATTCCTAGGGAACATACCTCTTCGGGCATCTCATCTTCACCTCTTGGTGCCCAGAAACGGATCTCTTGATCACCTCATGGAGCAAGAATAGTGGATGTGTTGTGCCTTCTTCACTCCGAAGAAAGAGATTATTCTTATTATTCAGTACCACATAAGACATACTCGCGTATAGAATTTTTTTTAATTCTACATAACCTATTGCATTTAGTAGTTTAAGCCACCATTGGGATGGTCAGATCACGCACCAATCTTCTTGAAATATAATCTCTCAGACATTAGACTCCTCGGTCCTGCGAGGAAAGCCTTCTACAGGACTCCTCTGTACTGGAGGATGTCTTTAGAGAGGCGACATGGTATTTTCAGTCTAAAGAAATGCCTGATTGCGATCCTGGAGTGATCTGGGAGGCCCACAAAGCAGTGATATGAGGAGTCTTGATCAAATATGGGGCTAGCATAAAACGAGAGAGAGAAGCAAAGTTAACGTCTTTATTAACAGATATCCATGTCCCAGCATAAAAAGGCTCCTACCTCAGATGTGGAACGGGATCTCTTGACTGCCCGTAGGCAGGTCACAGATCTACGTTTGTATAAAGCCAAAAGGGCAATACAGGTAGGAAGAAAACAGAGTTATGAATATGGTAACAAATGTGGCAAACAATTAGCCCAGCTCCCTGAAGGAACAGCAATCAATGATGTATGTTCCAATGATTATGGGAGCTGATGGCAAAAAACACATGTTGCCTAAAGAAATAGCTCAGAGATTTGTTGCCTTCTACTCATCTCTCTATAATTTACATTTAAATTCCCCGGCCCAAACTGAGGTGGACAACTAATTGGTATCTTCTGCAATGCCTAGTCTCAGGCCTTCTGCACAGCAAGAAGTGGAATTACTAATTACAATATAAGTTCAGGAAGCATTGAGTTCGGCAAAAATGGGTAAAGCACCTGGCCCAGATGGCTTTAATGTTCAATATTATAAACTTCTTTTCCCCATTTTAGGACCCTATCTTGTAAAAATGTTCAACAGACTGGGAGACCTGAGCTCTTTTCATACAGAATCCCTGAAAGCCCTGAATACAGCATTACTTAAAGAAGGCAAAGACCCATTGCAATGGGGGAGTTATAGACCGATATCTCTTTTAAATACAGATTTAAAACTTTTTGCTAAGATCCACGCAATGCGGCTTCAACAACAACTGCCCTCCCTGATCCATTTGGATCGGGTAGGGTTTATTCAGATGCGAGAAGCATGGGGCAACACTATTAAGACATTAAAATGGTGGGTATTCCCGCGCTAGTATGGAGAATTATATAGTATAGAAATTCCTATGGTGCAGCAAAACACTGTGAGGGTCAAACACTACCCACAGTAAGGTATATAAAAAATCAATAGATGGTGTTGCGCTCCAATAAAAATATATAGTGCTAAAATACAATGACAGTATATATCAATTCAAGTAATGCACACACTGAAATATGTAAATTATCAAAAGCATTAATCCTCAATTACGATAATGATCAGAAAAGTGCAAATAAGTGTGCAAAGGATGCAAATAAAGTCATTGTTGTATAAACACTAAAACATCCAAAATGCATAAGAGAGAATACAATAAAGATTAAAAAAATATAATATCAATAATATTAAACAATAGTCCATATAAATGAAAGTGCAAATGGTGCAGATGAATCACAATCTGGAAGTGATGTTTATCTTTCAACCATGGGAAGGAGCAAAATGTAAGCCAAAAGTGCTAGCTGACAACAAATGGCACTGTGACTTAAGTGCTGTGAATCTTCGGTGCAAATGACACCCGTAGGTGTGCTAACTTCTTACCTTACTGCTGTAAGGTAAGCAGCATTTAATGAAAACAGAGGGAGTTGGTGGTCACTCAAAGGGAAGAGAGGGGTCTCCTATCCATTCCTCCTGAGGGGTTCCAGTGTATGCAGAGCCTAGAAGGTGATTCCTCTGGATGCCTTTCTCCAGGACTAGATAAGTAGCCAAAACACCACTCAAATGCATCAAAACCGGGTGGTAAAAAGAGGAAACAAGGAGCCTCTATAGTGTAGTATGTTTTTAAAATATTCGGCGTTTATTGCATAAAGGTTTAAAAGATTAGGTACTCACATTTGTGTATAAAAATATTACAGTGTTTCAAAACGACCAATGAGCTCGCGGCCAGGACATCACTTCTGGCGCCCATATGTCCAACGCGTGCCGTCACTGTCATGTGACTTCATCCCCGATCTATTGATTTTTTATATACTATTAAGACATTAAATCTAATCCATGTAGTTAACTTGCAATTTATATTTTCGGTTCTCTGATATGTAGGGGTGGGAAATAATATGCTTTGGTGGATTTCCAGTATTTATACCCAACCAACCGCACAGGTTAAGGTGAATGGAGTTCTGTCCCCTTCCTTTAGGGTTACCAACGGGACTAGGCAGGGTTTCCCATTATCGCCACTCCTCTCTACCCTGTCTTTGGAGCCTTTTCTCTGTAATATTCAATCAAACCCAAATATTCAGGGACTGACAGTTGAAGGAACTCAGTAAAAGATCTCTGCTTATGCCGATGATATGCTTTTCTCAATGATTAAGCCGATGATATATCCTCCTAATCTTTTTCAAGAAATAGAGATATATGGTTCCCTATCTTACTTTAAGATCAATTTCTCGAAATCAGAAGCTATGGGAGTTGCAATTTCTAATGATGTCCTGAGATCACTGAAGTCCAGCTATAAATTTAAATAGACGGACCAAGCCTTGAAGTATTTGGAAACTTTTATTCCAGCAGATCTTTCATGCACATATAAGCTCAATTTTCCACCATTATTACACAAAGTATGCATTATTTTGAAGAGATGGCAGAGAGGGTTCCACTCCTGGTTTGGGAGGTGTAATATTATTAAAATGAATGTTTTACTGAAGTTTCTGTATTTATTCCAGGCGCGACCCATTGCTATACCAAAATATTATTTCAAACAGATACCTTCTCTCCTTACCGCATTCATTTGGGCAAACAAACATCCAAGGATTAGAAGATCTTTGCTGACCCTTCCTAAACAACATGGTGGGTTAGCGGTACCTGACCTGTACAAATATTATCAGGCAGCCCTTTTGAGCCACCTGATTGATTGGTGTCGACATGGGGACTTGAAAATATTGCCAGGTCTTGAGCAGGCACAGTGTAGTGTTTTATTACAATGGGCCCCTTGGTGCTTCAGTGATCTTCCGTCTATTACTAAGACACACCCATTGATAGGACCTACTTTATGCATGTGTTTCGGGCTTATTTCTAAAGATAAACTATCATCAATACCCCACTGTTTCCCATTTTGGGGAACCCAGAGTTTGAGCCAGGTTTGAGGAAGGGAACCTTTGGGGTTTTGTTGGATCAGGGGTTCTTCCAGGCCCCTCCATTTTGTGACATTGGGTTAATGGCCCATGTTACAGATGATGATATCGGATCCAGACCATACCAATTGGACTTCTGGCGAGCGGTGCAGCTGAGACATTTTCTTAATACTTTAACCCCTCCAGGCAGATTTGTGCGCAATCTAACACCATTTGAAGAATATTGCAGTGGGAGTGGTCCACTTCCCAAAACTCTTTCAAAGATATTTGCTCTGTTAGCTGCATATCTGGAGAATTTCCAACTGCCTTTTTTTTAGGAGGTGGGAAATGGACTTGAATGGAACCTTTTTGAAGGAGCAGCGTGTTAATATAATACATAATATATTTGAATCCTCAATTTGCAAGAAAATGCAGGAAACAAACCTTAAGATTCTGTCTCAATGGTACCGCACTCGAGCCCTTCTTCATAGATGCTATCCGGATCTATCCGATAGCTGCTGGCATTATGGTAAGGTATGCGGGATGTTATTGCATGTGTCACGTACCTGGTTGGAGGCCGAAATGCTGAGAGGGCTCCCCTTGCGGCTGAGTGCAGTACACCCCTAAAGTTGAGTACAGAGGGTGTAGTGCCCAGAGAAGCACAAGTTGCCAGATGGATTCCAGAGAGAAGAGCTGGTGGGCACCAAAAGGACACCGGGTAATACAGGAAACACAGCTGGGCTAAAGTCTATAAGAAGTAGTAGTGGAAGCCAGGCCAGGGGTCAAACACAGTAGATCCGGCAAGAGGAAGAGGCAGGTTGCAGAAACAGAGACAAGCCAAAGGTCTGGTATCAGGAAGCAGGCAGGAACAGGTACTGTAGCAAAGTCCGTAATACAAGCCGGGATCAAGTACTGGAGAGGACAACAAGTCGGTAAATCAAGCCAGGGGGTCAAACCAGGAGAGCAGGTCAGACAGGTCAGGAACAAGCCGGGTCACAACAGGAATCCAAATAGTAATTGCACAGAGGCTCAGAAACACAGGAAGACTGACAAACCAGCAACTGCAGACACTAGCAGACTTCCTTATATAGGCCCATGTGACCTGCTGGTAGAGATACTGGGTCCTAAAGTCCTTCTCCTGCCAGAGATGCTGGGTCCTAAAGTCCTTCTCCTGCCATAAGTGCTGGTAGAGATGCTGGGTCCTAGAGCCCTTCTCCTGCTGTTGCTTCCTTGACAACTGGTACTATTGCCAGTTCTCCTACGGCCATTTCCCTGACAGCATGTCTTCTAGTTTTGTTCCAGAATTGAGGCTTCTGGAGAGACTCACTCAAAAATTTAGGGACCAGGAGATCCCTGAAGATCCGACTTTCTTTTTATTACATGATGATTCTAAAATTCTGGTTAAAATGTACAAGAAATCTATTATATGCCATCTTTTGAACGCAGCTAAATTTTGTACTTCACTTACCTGGAAGCAGACACAATGTGGAATGTGGCTTAAAAGGTGGAGGAGCTGAACGACATGGAAGATTTGGTTTGGACAGCCCAGTAGAAAAGAGGGAAATACCTGAAAACATAGTCCTTATGGAATCTTTTTATTAATAAAGAGAAGGGAAGGACTCTCATAGATGTGAGTTCTAATAATTGAGAAATAGAAGTGGTGTTTTCACGCCCCCTGACTGTGACTGGCTACTTGAGAGAAGGACTTATTAGGGGAGGTGATGAGATGTGTTGTGTTTTTTTTTTTTTTTTTTTTTTTAATGTTTTTTGTTTTTGGGTTTTCTGATTGTGTGTTGGCTTTTTTTAAAATAAATAAATAAATAAAAATACATCAATGGGAACGCATTAAAACATGTCAATTCATGTAGTAATGCACTATATATTATAATGTGCATCTTCATGCATGATAACACATATTGATACACATCTTTTACTGCATGTGTTGAGATGCATTTTCGTTGATTTGAATGAAAAAATTCATCAATCCAACAAACATCTTCTCCACCACCCTTAGGAAAGTGCATTATTTAATAATTTATTTAGTTATTTTTAAAATTACACACCTAAGGTGGAATAAACAAGCATCTGAATAACGATTTGATCCTAACACATATTTTTAATTATTTTGCTAGTTTATCAGTCCTGATATCTTCCATCATATGATGCACAATATTAAATACGCTTGACCTCATTTCCATTATAAAGCTTAACATTCTGCAGCAGAGCTGATCTGCTCTTGAAAGAGAATTTATTGTTGTCCTTGTAAAGAGGAATTTGAATGACAACGATGACACTATTTTATGCTGGCACATGGAAGTAAATTAAGTGAACTCTGATGATGATTATAATGCCCAAAACATAATGGAAAACAATATCAAGATTGTTTTTTGAAGCCTTTAATGACGCTCAAAATATTAATATTGTAGCCGGGCAAATCATATGAATTTATTAATTGCTTTAATATAAGTATTTACTGAATTAACTGAAAGTCAACGTTCTATTTATCAAAATAAACCAGTTAACTTTTCACTATTGTGAGAGAATTGTCTTTGTGCATTGTTAACCCATTCATTTGGTTCACCAAAATGCAGCAAAAAAAAAAAAAGCGTGTAACGTTTTGGAAATCAGGACATGCAGTACCATGCTTTGTAGTGTGCTGCATCCATTAACAAGGTGCTTTCAAAGGGGCATTAAGAATATATTGCACTACAGGTCACCAACATGCACAACATACATTTCAGTAATGTGCATTGTAACTCATGAGTTAATGCAAAGCAGCAGTATGAACCAGGTGTGCTGCCCTGGATACCCAAGCAGAGACATCTCCACCACAATTCTGAGTGGACAGACCCTTTGAAAAGAAGGGAAAAAAAAAATATTGAGGAACAATAGGACTACTACAGCAGGTGCCACACCAGGAAAGGCAGAGACAGAGATCTTGCCAACAAGGAAACCATTAAGCCCCATTAAGCCCCTGTACACATTATGTATTCATGTTTAAACCTGTAACAAACAAATGGCCCCTGCCCCCACCTATAACTGGCCTTCACAGCAAGGAGCACATGGAAGGGCTGTCACGTGAAAGACAAAAACAGAACATTCCATAGCTCAACTCACCAACCAGTCTGCCAACTGACCAAATTAACCTGTCCAACAGTCTGCGTTAAAAACAGGGGTTTAGTTAGCATGCATTTGCAAATGCATGTATAAGCTGCAAGGCCTCTTCACGGAACCCTGTGTATGCTTGCAGTCCTAATACTACTGAATTTATAAGTGTCTCCACAATGGAAGCACATGCATTAAATGGATAGATGAGGGGCAGGTGGGCCTGGAGGCAGCCCAATGCTCTTGCTGGGTGTTCAGTGTGCTCCTGTTCCTTTAAGGGGGATTGGGCTGCCTCCAGGCCCGTCTGCCCCTCATCTATCTATTTAATGCATGTGCTTCCATTGTGGAGACACTTATAAATTCAGTAGTGTTAGGACTGCAAGCATACACAGGGTGCCGTGAAGAGGCCTTGCAGCTTATGCATGCATTACAAAAGCATGCTAACTAAACCCCTGTTTTTAACGCAGACTGTTGGACAGGTTAATTTGGTCAGTTGGCAGACTGGTTGGTGAGTTGAGCTATGGAATGTTCTGTTTTGTCTTTCATGTTTAAACCTGTACATTTGAATGGGTTAAAATGCATGTATTATCAAAGGCCATATTATAGATAGAGTCTGCTCACATCTGTTTGCTGCATTGCAGCACATTGTTGAAAGTAGCTCAGGCCCATTTTTTTTCCACTTTCTGGATTTTTAGGCCCATATAAGTAAATAATAATACATGAAAATGCCCATATGATGCATTTTGTATGTGGTTTCAGTTCCTGGTAACACGCCACTCTCCTGGATACCTGCCATGTGCTTTTATACGACCTTGGAACAAGATGTCTGCTGAAGAGGGAGGATTTGATGCTGAAATTCTCACCAGGGACATTTAAAATGGTTAGCAATCAATGGGTGGAACCAATATCTTCACCTCTTTTTCACCACCATCTTGTCTTCTAGTACATCTGCTACAGTTGGCGCTGTTGCTGCTGTAAAAATTGCAGTACAAGCAGACCTCACCCCAATTCATTGCTCTATGTGTAGGGCGGATATGCTGTGGAGAGACTTCTAGGGAGTCTCTCTGAGCATGGTCGATCCACTCTGATATGTTTGCAAGAACATCTGTATGGAGAGGCTTCTGAGAATCAATTCCCCTTATACCAGATCAGGGGAGGGCTGGCAGCCTTAAGCCTGGGGGGCAAGTCCAGTCGAGTGGCCCATTGTACCACTGAATCAGCTCACCATCCATGCCCACCTGGTTTTATAATGGCTATTGATGTTATGAAGCAAGACAAATATGACACAGCATGACCCCGATCTTGGTAAAGAGCCGATGACGGCTCTTTACCCATGTGATAAGCTGTGTCCAATAACAGCCAATCACATGTAAATGACTGTGTGTGAGTTGAGGAGAGCCGATCAGCGGCATCTCCTCATAGGGGAGACTGTACAAATAATCAGGGCACTGATTACAATGCAGCCCTAGCAGTGATCAGTAAGTGAAGCCAGTCTGTGCCCATCAGTGACACCAATCAGTGCTGCCTTTCAGTGCTTATCAGTGCTGCCCATAATTACCCCCTATCAGTGCCACCCATAAATGCCCATTTTTGCCACCCATCAGTGCCCAACAGTACCGTCTATTAGTGCCATCTATCAGTGCCCATCATTGCCACCCATCAGTGCCGCTCCTCAGTTCTGCCCATCAGTTCCACCAATTAGTGCCCATCAGTGCCACCTATCAGTGCCCATCAGTACCATCAATAAGTGCCACCTATAAGTGCCACCCATCAGTGCCACCTATTAGTGCCGTCCATTAGGGATGAGCTTCGAGTTCGAGTCGGACCCATGTTCGACTCGAACATTGCCTGTTCGACCGTTCGCCGAATTGCGAACGTTATGGGCCGTTCACGCCAAATTCGAGTGGCGCGTCATGGCCCATAATTCACTGTGGCATCGCACTGCATTGCTGGCTGATGATTGGCCAAGCATGCACTATGACCCGCATGCTTGGCCAATCACAGCGCCGTCTGTACAGAGAGCCGTAATTGACCAAAGCCAGGGTGGCTTTGGACAATTATGGTTCAGGGGGTTTAGTACACGCCCCACACTATATAAGGCCACCTGTGTGGCTGCCTTGTGTAGTGTGATGCAGCGGAGGGAGATAGACAGAGAGACAGTGTCATTTGATTTAAGTTAGAGTAGGCAGGCGAGTCAGTTAGCTGCACTTACAGTGTACACTGTATTCAGTTTAGCTAGATCCGTTCCTGTAATTCTCTTCCTACTGATAGGCAGGCAGGTGTTATTACAGTATTTACAGTTAGTGTACTGTGTCCTCTGCACAGTGTGCACCTAAAGCTACCTGAAGAAAATTGCTGGTGTTCTTCTGATCCTATTAGTACCACAGGCAGGCAGCTACAGTATTTACAGTTAGTGTACTGTGTCCTCTGCACAGTGTGTACCTAAAGCTACCTTAAGACAATTGGTGTTGTTCTGATCCTATTAATACCACAGGCAGGCAGCTGCAGTATTTACAGTTAGTGTACTGTGTCCTCTGCACAGTGTGCACCTAAAGCTACCTGAAGACAATTGCTGCTGTTCTCATACTAATAATACTACAGGCAGGCAGTTGATTCTGCTAGCTGCAGTATCAGTATATATATATATATCCCAGCTTTGTGCAGCTACATCTCACTGCAGGCCATTAGTATGTCTGGAAGGCCAACAAGGAAAGGCAGACAGTCACAAGCCAATAAAAGAGGGGAAGCAGGCTCTGTGTCTATAGGCAACAGTGCTGGACATGGAGATGGTGCATCCTCATCAGCACGTGGCCGTGGGACACGCTTGTCCTTTTTTCCGGCAGCTGGCCGCGTTGAGCCACAACATGCAGAAGACTTGGTAGGGTGGATGACCAAGCCATCCTCATCCTCCTCACCTTCTCACCCAGGCTCAGAGTACTTTGTCTGGCAAAGCAGCTGCCAACGCGACCTCTTCCCTCGGCTCAATGGCATCAGTCACTCCTTCTTTAGCCCCACCATGTCCTCCTGAGGAGTCCCCCGAACTGTTTGACCACAGTGTTAGGTACATGCTCCAGGAGGATGCCTAGCGTTTTGAAGGCTCCGATGATGGTACCCAGCTAGAGGAAGGCAGTAACGTGAGCCCAGAGAGAGGGGGTGCCCAAGAAGGACAGCAATCTGGCAGTCATGTTCCCCCAGCTGCAACATACTGCCAGCTTTGCTCCAGTGATGAGGAGGGAGGGGATGATGAGGAAGTTATTGACTCCACGTGGGTGCCTGGTAGGAGAGAGGAGGAGGCACATCTCCAACAAGGCAGGATGGGCCAGCTTACGGGCAGCACACCGACTGCATCACACTGCAGAGCTCCGCATGTGCAGGGCATTGCACATTATTCCAAAAGTTCTTTGGGCCTTTTTTGAGATGGGTGCATCAGATCCCACCGCTGCTATTTGTAACATATGTCTCAAGCATATCTCACGTGGCCAAAACATCACCTGCTTGGGCACCACATGCTTGGCCAGACATACAATATGTCGACCTGCCATGCAGTTCGTTGGCAAGCGTACCTAAAAGATCCACACCAAAGAACAAAGCGGACCTCTCCTTGCTCCTCATCAGCTGGCATCTCCAACCCCACTATACTTTCAGTCCTCTCTGAAACCTACACTGAGAGGAATGAAAGTGTAGAATTAGGTGTTTCACAGCCAAGTACTTGCGGGCAATCTGCTATCTGTACACCAACGTCAGATTGTACCAGGCAAATTTCCCTGCCCCAGCTGCTGCACCACCGAAAGAAGTTTGCGCCCAGCCATCCACATGCCCAGCGGTTGAATGCTAGCTTGGCTAAATTGCTAGCACTTCAACTGCTGCCTTTTCAGTTGGTAGACTCTGCCCTCTTCCGTGAGTTTGTGGAATGTGCAGTTCCTCAGTGGCAGGTTCCCAAACGCCACTTTTTCTCACGGAAGGCAATTCCGGCTCTCTACCGGCATGTGGAAGGCAATGTCTTGGCCTCGCTGGACAGGGCGGTCAGAGGTAAGGTGCATATTACCGCTGACTCATGGTCCAGCAGACATGGATTGGGACGTTACCTATCTTTCACTGCGCACTGGGTGACTCTTCTGGAAGCTGGGAAGGATGCAGGACAGGGTGCAGTAATGTTGGAGGTCGTTCTGCCACCACACCTCCAAAATTCTACTAGTGGTGATTCTGCCACACTTCTCTCCTCCATCCCCTCCTCTTCTTCTTCTTCCTCCATGGCCTCTTCCTGTGCTGATTTTTCCTCAGAACCAGTGGTGCTCCATAGGCGTTCAAAGGGCTACGCAAGGGGCAGGTTCAGAGGTTGACGCCACGCCAGCTTAAGCCAGGTACGGTGGTTTGCAGCAATGGCACCAACCTCCTCTCCGCCCTCCGACAGAGACAACTGACCCAAGTGCCCTGCTTGGCTCATGTCCTTAGCTTGGTGGTGCAGCGGTTCTTGGACAGGTACCCGGGCTTACAGGATGTCCTGAGGCAGGCCAGGAAAGTCTGTGTGCATTTCCGCAGGTCATATAATGCCAGTGCTCAGCTGGATGACCTCCAAAAGGAATTTATCCTGCCCAAGAACCGCCTAATCTGTGACATGCCCACCAGGTGGAACTCAACGTTGGCCATGCTGCAGTGGCTCCACAAGCAGCAGAGGGCCATCAATGAGTACCTATGCGACTATGGCACCAGGACAGGGTCAGGGGAGCTTGTTTTTTTCCCCACGCCAGTGGGCTATGATCAGGGATGCATGCACTGTCCTGTTACCATTTGAGGAGGCCATGAGGATGTTGAGCAGTGACAGTGCATGCATCAGTGACACTGTCCCTCTTGTCCACCTGTTGGAACACACGCTGTGTGGAATAATGGACAGGGCACTTGAGGCAGAACAGAGGGAGGAAGAGACAGTGTTCCTGCGTGCCCGCCGATCACAAAGGAAGAGGAGGAGGAGGAGGATTGTGTCAGCATGGAGGTGGAGCCTGGCACTCAGCATCAGCAGCAGTCTTCAAAGGATCATTTACAGTCCGAAGAAACCCATGGACTTGTACGTGGCTGGGAGGAGGTGGCTTCAGATCATGTCCAGAGTCCTCTTAGTGACCCAGAGGACTCTGGACCAAATACCTCAGCAAACCTATGCTGCATGGCCTCCCTGATCCTGCAAAGCCTGGGGAAGGATCCTCGTATTCGTGTTATCAAGAGGAGGGATCATTACTGGCTGGCAACCCTCCTTGGTCCACATTACAAGGGTAAGGTTGCGGACCTTATCTTGCCGTTGCAGAGGGAGCAGAGGATGAAACATCTTCGGGAGGCCTTGCAGGTAGGTTTGTGCAAAGCGTTTCCAGAGCCTGGAAGGTTACAATTCCCTGGTCCTCCTGGACATTGTGTTGCTGAGGCTTCAGTCAGTCACAGAAGAAGCGATGAAGAAGGTGGCCATCTGACCGATGCGTTCAGACAGTTTTTTAGTCCGCATCCCCAAGATCTGATTGGTTCCAGCAACCATCGCCAGCATCTGATTCACATGGTGCAGGATTACCTAGGGGCAAGATCAGACTTCGACACCTTTCCCACCGAAAATCCTCTGGGTTACTGGTTCTTGAAGATGGATCACTGGCCAGAGCTTGCACAGTATGCAACTGAGCTACTGGCCTGTCCTGCATCCAGCGTTCTTTCGGAACACGCATTCAGTGCTGCTGGAGGCTTTGCAACCAATCACAGGGTGCGCCTGTCCACCAAATCGGTCGATTGGCTGACCTTCATAAAAATGAATCAGTCTTGGATCACCAGCTACCAAGCACCTGATGCTGATGTAACAGATTTTTTTTTTAATGTGAGATCCCTTCAAGACTGCCTATGCTGACTATACTGTTATGCTGAGTCACAATCCTCTTCCTCCTCAATTTTCATGCTCATAACTTGTAAGAACATTTTTGGTTCTAGGCACTGCCACCAGTGGCCAAGGCCAAATTTTTCTGCCCCTGTTTAATAGGGGCGTGTAATTAGAATTTTTGATGCAATACTTTGCAGCAGGGCTCATTCCTGCACTCCAACTATAGTATCTGTGAGGGGTTGTAGTGTTGTGGCACAAGCACCAGTGCCCAAGGCCCAATTTTTCAGCCCCTGTTTAACAGGAGCGTATAATTACAATATTTGCTGCAATACTTTGCAGCAGGGCTCATTCCTGTGCTCCAACTATAGCATCTGTGAGGGGTCACAGTGTTGTGGCACCAGTACCTAAGACCCAATTTTTCTGCCCCTGTTCAACAGGGACATGTAATTACAATTCTTGATCTAATATTTCACACCAGGGCCCATTCCTGCGCCCACCAAGAGTAACTATGAGAGCTTACAGTGTTGTGGCAACACCACCACCACCAAAGGCCCAATTTTTCTGCCCCTGTTCAACAGGTGCATGTAATTACAATTCTTGATATAATATTTCACAGCAAGGCCTGTTCCAGTGCCCACCAAAAGTAACTGTGAGGACTTACAGTGTTGTGGCACCAGCACTACCACCACTACCACCACCAAAGGCCCAATTTTTCTACCACTGTTCAACAATGGCAAGTATTTACAATTCTTGATCTAATATTTCACAGCAGGGCCCATTCCTGCAACCACCAAGAGTAACTGTGAGGGCTTAGTGTTGTGGCAACACCAGCACCTAAGGCCCCAATTTCTGCAGAGTATATAGGGCAGGCCCCTACTTTCAAACATCCAACTTACAAACGACTCCTACTTGCAAACGGAAGGAGACAACAGGAAGTGAGATGAAATCTACCCCTAGGAATGGAAATTCTCTCCTGTAAGAGTTAACATGGGAAAAAAACATGTCTCCTCTTCACTGATGCTTTATCACCAATCCTTGTTTCACTAAAACCCCCCAATTTTCAAAAAACATTTGTCATTGGGACAGAAAGTGAGGTGAAATCTTCTGAAGAGGTGCACAGACAGCAAAACAAATGTTACAGGGGTGATAACCCTTACCTATGTTTTCTAAAAAGCTTAAAAATAGATTTTTTGGCTGGAGCTACACTTTAAAAATTTACCAGTTCAAAATTACAAACAGATTCTTCTTAACAACAAACCTACAGTCCCTGTCTTGTTTGCACCGCCTGTATACTGCTGTTCAGATTATATAGGGTCTGGGGGCCCCACGCCTTTCCTTTTTTTTAAATTTGTGTGCGGGGTTCCCCTTAATATCCATACAAGACCCAAAGGGCCTGGTAATGGACTGGGGGGGTATCCATGCCGTTTGTCTTACTGATTTTCATCCATATTGCCGGGACCCGACATTACATTAAAGCCGCAAGCAGTTTTAAATTAGTTTTATTCCTTTACAAATGTCATTTTGTGCAGGGACTTTTCTAAGCACTGGAAACACGTGCCACTTTACAGGCATACTATAGACACCCCCAGGTACGATATTTAAAGGAATATTTCACTTTTTTTTTTTTTTCACTTTAAGCATCATTAAAATCACTGCTCCCGAAAAAACGGCCGTTTTTAAAACTTTTTTTTGCATTGATACATGCCCCCTGGGGCAGGACACGGGTCCCAAACCCTTTTTAGGACAATAACTTGCATATTCAGTAACACGTCGAGGGACTTCGCTTAGGATGGACTTATATGGCTAAACAACAGGTTGCTGCCTCCCCTATATAGAGCACTCCCAAGGGGTTATCATGAATAAGCTAAAGGAAAATGGGGTAATTGGCGCTACCTAGGAACCGTAAGTTCTATGTATATTAGGGAAACAGCACAATAAGTAATCATAAAGTACAGTTATAAATACACACCAATGTTCATATCATCACAGTCAGTGGGTAAGGAAAAAGACCAAATGACTGGTATAGAATAAAATAGGAGGAATCCTAGAATCCCTAATTAGCACACACTAGAATATATAATATTATATGTACAAAGAGAAGAATTAATAAAATAGATATGAAATGAATAAAGAATGGTGTATGCTTGGGCTGCCTATATGGGCACAGTATATAGACAGAGATGTCCCACTTTTTATGTGTTAATTATATATTGTGACAGCTATATGGAAAAATACACAAATCAAATGCAATCAGTTAACCATTTAGGTACACTATAGATCATATCCGCTAATCGGGTGCATTATAAATCATATAATAAAACTGGACCCAGCATGTGCTACAATAGATAGATCACAGTGATATACTGTATATTATATATTCGTCCCATAGGCTTATATCTACATCAGCCACATCCACATATCTACATAGATCAACCATCAAATGTAAAACATGTAGGTGCACTACAGCTCATATATTGAAGTCTAGACTCAGCATGTGATGCAGTGATTAAATCAAAATAGTATTCAATAGTCCCATAGACTTAGATCTGCATCCAGTCAGAGGCCCCTTCTGATTTCCTACTCACCGACTCCTGGTACCCCTGCAGGGGTAATGGGCATGTAGTGCTTTAAATGGAGATCGTTGCTCCCTGTTGTTTGCAGTGGATGCCTCAGGTGTATCCTTGCTGGTGGAAGATGTTGCAGTGCCCTCATTCATCAAAACATAAAAGAAGAGCTTCCATGGTGTAATAGCGTAAAAAATCAGTTTATTGATAAAACCATATATACAGAGCAAAACGTCCCAAGAGAACTGTATATTCCTACCCTGTTAACATTGGAGTGGGATAACAGCAATTCCCGACAGAAAAAAACGATTTAAATCAATACTAATGCCCCGTACACATGGTCGGATTTTCCGATGGAAAATGTCCGATCTGAGCGTGTTGTCGGAAATTCCGACCGTGTGTGGGCTCCATCGGACATTTTCCATCGGATTTTCCGACACACAAAGTTGGAGAGCAGGAGATAAAATTTTCCGACAACAAAATCCGTTGTCGGAAATTCCGATCGTGTGTACACAAATCTGACGGACAAAGTGCCACGCATGCTCAGAATAAATAAAGAGATGAAAGCTATTGGCCACTGCCCCATTTATAGTCCCGACGTACGTGTTTTACGTCACCGCGTTCAGAACGATCGGATTTTCCGACAACTTTGTGTGACCGTGTGTATGCAAGACAAGTTTGAGCCAACATCCGTCGGAAAAAATCCTAGGATTTTGTTGTCGGAATGTCCGAACAAAGTCCGACCGTGTGTACGGGGCATAACAGTGCGTGTAAGGAAGTGGGGGAAGCCAGCAGCTGTGCGCTCCACCTGCGTTCCACTCACTCGTAAACATGGAAGTGACATAGTGTGCGTGGTTACGACAGAAGTTCTAAAGTTTGCGCAAACTTTCGGTCCATTCGCAGGTTCTGGTGCAAACCGAACGGGGGGGGGTGTTCGGCTCATCCCTACTGCCCATCAGTGCTGCCCATAAGTGCCACCTATCAGTGCCACCTATTAGTGATCATCAGTGCCACCTATTAGTGCGGCCTATCAGTGCCCATCAGTGCTGCCTATCAGTGCCTCCTCATCAGTGCCCTTCAGTGAAGGAGAAAAATTACGTATTTACAAATGAAGATTTTTACTTTTTCAAAATCTTCAGTCTTCTTTCATTTTTTAGCAAAAAAAAAACAAAAAAACAATGGTGTTTAAATACCACCAAAAGGAAAACTCCATTTGTGTGAAAAAAAGGACAAAAATGTAATATGGGTACAGTGTTGCATGACTGCGTAATTGTCATTAAGAGCCTAGGTTCACACTGACAGCGGGAATGAAATTGTGCGAGTTCAGCTGAACTCATACAACTTCATTCCCGCATTTCAGTCTGACTTTGGGGGCGATTTCAGCGACATCCTGCACAGATGTCTATGGAAATCCCACCCCAAATTCTCCAAAAGTAGTACAGAAACTTCTTTTGGGAAACGGTGCGGCGCCACAAATGAGGTGTTATGCCAATTCGGATGGTGCCGTTGCCGCAATTTGGCATGCGATTTGACATGTCAAATCGCATGCCGAATCGCTCCAATGTGAACCAGGGCAAAGTGTGAGAGCACTGAAAGCTGAATATTATCCTGGGCAGGAAGGGGGTGAAAGTGCCCGGCAGGCAAGTGGTTAAATGATAAGGATGAAGGAGAGGGAGAGGAATTTGGGAGAGACAGAGTAGAAAGGAAGAGTCTGAAAGAAAGGGAGAGTCTGGCCACCGCTCACTTACTTGCACAGTCCCAGTAGGAAGTTTACTGGCTCAGTCAACGTCTTCATGTTTAGAATGTAACATTGAGATTTGTGACTGCTGACTTTAAAGGTTCCCGCCCACACATCCCCTTCACAACACACGGGCACGGGCTGCATCGAGTGTGGGCGGGCACAAGGAGTAGGCAGAGCAGATCTGTTCTCCCATTTGTTTAGAGGATGGGGGAGGGCTGTGCTCTGTAATGCCACGTACACACAATTAGAATTTCCATCAGAAAAAACTTGGATGGAATTCCGCTCATGCTTGCCTTGCATGCACACGGTCACACAAAAGTTCTCTGAACTTTTGACCGTGAAGAACGCGGTGACGTACAACACTACGACGAGCCGAGAAAATGAAGTTCAATGCTTCTGAGCATGCGTCAAATTGTTTCCCAGCATGCATTTTTTTTGCATACAGACGAACGCATTTTCGGATAGGAACTTTTCTCGACCGAAAAATAGAGAACATGCTCTCCGCCAGCAAAAGACCGATGGAGCATACACACGGTCTCATTTTCCGACAAAAAGCTCTCATCGGAGTTTTGCTGGCAGCATTTTCGATCATGTGTATGCAGCATAAGATGGAACACACACACTCTCAGCCCTTTGACAGGTGCAACTAGCATCCCTGTCACAGGACACATCGCCGGCTCGCAGCTGCAGCAAGGGATGGAGGGATCACCATGGTCTTTCACTGCAATTCGGCCTCTAATCCAGCTCTGTTAACCCCCCTGGAAACTGCACATGCGCGGTTCTGAGTGGCAGCACAGAGGCCCTTTTAGAGGGAATCAGAGTGGCCTGGGGGAAATTGCCACTCTGCCCCCCCAGCCCAGCCAGCCCCTGTACCAGATCATATAAATCACAGCATTTTTGACCCCAGACTGCAAAGCTGAGGGTCCATAAATTTTGGTGAGTGGGGTCACAAGAAGGGAGTGTGACACACGACACCTGCAACAATTTTCACTTATGCACTTTCATTTTGGAGCACTCAGCACTATAACATAGACTGTGTTTATTCATTCATTTGTATACACCAATGTTTTTTGATATCGCTGCAAGTGTTCATTCATATGGTTTCATGTTATTGATTCTTTTTTTGTGGATTTTGCACTAACATCCTGCAAGCGCTGTATATATATCTATTAAAAGGTATTTATTGGCCATTGCCAATATGAAAAATGCAAGATGCATGAAAGGGTACTGCAAGGTGCTAAAAGAATATATAAATATGGTGGAGAACCAAAAATCATTTCGCACTCCAGGGAACTGTTACTTCAAGCTTACCAGAACAAGGCTCAATATTAACCTTAGTAGCTGATACCCTATGACATACAAAGAAATATCCTCCATAGCTAATGGAGCAAATTGTTTAGTTTCAGTGCCAATTTTGGATACTTTTTTTTATGCTTTTTTTTTTTTTTTTGTATGTTTGTATTGAATTGTATATGTGATGACCCTGGGTATGCCCAATAGGCTCTGTTTTTGAAAAAAAATAAAAAAAAAAAATTGAAACGGAAATAAAAAGAATAAAAAAAAAAAAAAAAAGGCCATCAACTAATGTGCAAAATGTATCCCAGTGTGCATTGCAAAACATGCCAAAAAAACCTGTAATAACAACAATGCAAAGGTGTGTCTAGTCTTATGCCGATTACACACGATCGGACATTCCAACAACAAAAACCATGGATTTTTTCCCGAAGGATGTTGGCTCAAACTTGTCTTGCATACACACAGTCACACAAATGTTGTCGGAAATTCAGAACGTAAGAACGTGGTGACGTACAAGATGTACGATGAGCCGAGAAAAAGGAAGTTCAATAGCCAGTGCGGCTCCTTCTGCTTGATTCCAAGGCATGCATGAGATTTTGTGCGTCGGACTTGTGTACACACGATCGGATTTTGCGATAACAAGTGAAGTTGTCGGAAAATTTGAGAACCTGCTCTCAAACATTTGTGTGCGGAAATTCTGACAGCAATTGTTCGATGTAGCATACACACGATCATGCTTTCCGACAACAAGCTCACATCGAACATTTCCCGTTGGAAATTCCAATCGTGTGTACGCGGCATTTAGCTGCATTCACACTAGCCAGCATGGTAAAGTCCAACATCTTGCCATGCAGGTTAGTGAAATGTCAACTTCTGCAGAGAGCAGTATGATGCACATTTTAGAGCATTGCACTGCTCCGGATTTTTCTCTTTTTTTCTCAACTTTATTTGAACTGTCATGTAGTATAGTGTGCAATGACATGTAGTACAATCCAGTGCACTGCTGACATACACAGACATGGGGCATTTTTCTGTACCACACAGTGCAGTGTGAATGATTCACATAGAAAACAATTGTTTTCCATGTGTCCAAGCAATGCCTTGCATTTAAGCAGGTCGCTGCAAATAGTGTTAAGAGCCCCTTTAGAGATCTACCCATGCATTAATCAAAAAATGTATACAAGGTTTGTGTAGAACATCCCTTTTTCTTTCTAGACTACTGTAGGGTCCCTTACAGTCCATTGCTGTTCTGCTATATTTTTTTTTTCTAATCAATACTATGCATTTCTAATCGCTGTGATCAGCTTCTTTCTCATGATGTTTGGAACACAGTAAATATTTTTACTTAGCACATTTTCTATTTCTCTGAAAACTGAGCTAGAAATTGCTCTGCAGTGACCTCTATAGGTCAATGTGAATGATTTTTTCATGGCCTGATTTATATTCAGTAAGTGACCATGTCTGTCTAATGTTCCCTTCAACTAAAACTAATGACAAGGCTTCAAGCATTTAAGTCAAATGGAATAGTCATTCCTATGAAGCTAAATTAAACTACAGTAAAAAGCATGGGCGAAAAGTACAGTACTGTTCCTCAATTACACTAAATCTATAAAGGATCTTACATTTCCAGAATGAAAAATTGGAATATTTTATAACCTTATGCTTTTGCTTGGACTCAGTCTTCTTTAGGTATAGTTTGTTCCCTTTTTAAATGAACCAAACAATGGAGTTGATTTACTAAAACTGGAGAGTGCAAAATCAGGTGCAGCTGTGCATGGTAGTCAATCAGCTTCTAACTTCTAACAGCTTGTTCAATTAAAGGGTTTGTAAACGATCACCTTGTAAAACAGCCCATTCAGTTTAAAATAGAAATGAAAGGCAAAACTTGTGTTTTTAGATATAAAAAACATTATAAATACCTTTTTTCCCCTTTTTTATAAGTGATCACATTCTCTCTGTTCTCAGTTGCATAAGAGCTGGTAGGAGGAGAAGCAGCAGAACACTGAGCTTCTCAGTGATAGGCCATGCAGGGAGTGTGTGTCAGGACACGTCTAATCATTGGAGGAGAATGCAGTTCTTTGACCATGAGTTAAAGCTTTAACACAATAACAAAAATGTATTGGTAAGTAGTAAAAAGGCCTAAACTAATACACAGCAATCTATCTATTGTAGAGGAAAAGGGTAAAAATCACGGATTACATGAAGGAATACAGAGTATAATACTCAAAAAATTATTCTACAAACAGGACAGAAAAGACATAAGACAAACCTTTAGATACAGGTACAATGGAGATATTTCATTGTTACCATTACTATGCTACTGCCCACAAAGGTCCCATGCTGGTGACTGCTCTACCAGAGAGTGTATACTCTCAACTCCCATCTAGTCTGTGTATATCATTACAGGCTGATGCCTCACTGGTTGGAATGGCATGGCTCTGATTGGTGGGCCTCTTTATTCCTGGTTAAGGATTGACTACATCTCCAATCCCTATACTTTGCATAAGTCAGCCCCCTTTAATGCAAATCCTTGGCACAGATTATTTTGAGTGTGAGATTTAACTTGAACTTTTCAGAGAAGTTAAGTATTGATGAAGGGCTGGCCACCCTCATTGCATATCTAAACAAGGGATCCTTTGAAGTGAATATTTGTAGAACAAAGAGGTTTGGGTCCCATTGTTTAAATAAACAAGCTTAGGCACCGAATTGTCTGTATAACAGGGCCTTCTGGGAAGCTATGTTACACACCTACATAGATACAAATCTAAATGAAATATATTCATAATTACAATTATTTTACAGCCATTAATGGAGATTTCATATAAACTCATAAGGCAACACTATGCACAGCTCCATCTGATTTTGCACTCTCCAGTTTTAGTAAATCATCCCCATTGAGTGTTTGTGCCATGGATTTTAATGAAAACTAGGTATTGTGCAGCATCACTCTTGTGATATTTATAGAGAACAGAGAGACTCCCATCATGTCACACAGAGCATGGTGGTCCCATCCCTATAAATAGGAACAAAGAAGGTAACCCCCTCAAATGGGACTTTAACAAACCACCCACTCAAAAATGAATCTTTTAATAATGTAGAATAAAAAATATATAAAATCTACATATGACAAGAATGCACAATGTGTATCACATGGAAAACAAAACAGAAACTGTACACATGAACGTCATACAGTGTAAATGCCCTAATGCCCGACGCATTTCCGGTATGAAGTGTTCAGATACCTTCCTCAGGGGCTGAGGGTTCGAAAAGTTTTTTTTACATATATATTGATTCCAGTGTGATGATTCCATGTATAGGCAGGCACTGAAGATAATAAGGTCCGTAATAGTATTGCATGGCTGTCAAACTATGAATATTGGGCAGATTTTTAAGTGCATGGTGTCTGCAATATCCTGTAATCTATGCCAATGTAGTTCCCATAGAGGTATAGGGGACAAACAGTCACTGAAGCCTGGAATATTAGCTGAATGACCAAAGGATAAATATCCAGATGTCCCTGGAATTATGTATCTTGCAGGTGTCTCGGTCTGGCGTGTGGCGTGCTGTAGCTTAATCCGTGCATTCAAATTTTAACAAAAATGCTTGCGCTAAAGTGCTATAGTGACTTATTACAATCAATACAATTAAACATAAAGTACTAACATGCTACTATATGTGTTCATACATTGTACAATTCAGTTGTATGATCATTCTCAAGCTACCATTTAAATTAATAGTCATTTAATAGATCCAGCAACAAATGAATACAATCATCTTTAACCATGCAATATTTCTTCCAAAGAACCCCATCATGTGAAAAAAAACTTGCCAGGTGGACCATACATACAGTCTTTCGTGATTTTTCTTCCCTCAGGGTTAACATGCAGAAATATCATGTAAATAAAATAATGTAAAAAAACATGCTGGCAATTAAAAATTATGAAAAAAAAACAGAGCAGGGTCCCCCCTCCCAATGCATACCAGGCCCCTCGGGTCTGGTACGGATTTTAAGGAGAATCCCATGCAAAAATTGAAAAAAAAAAAAGTCATGCCCCCCCCCAAAATCCATACCAGACCCTTATCCAAGCATGCAGCCCAGCAGGTCAGGAAAGGAGGGGGATGAGTGAGCGCCACCCACCCTCCTGAACCATACCAGGCCACATGTCTTAAACATGGAGGGTGCTTTGGGGCAGGGGGAATCTGCTCCCCACCCCAAATCACCTTGTCCCCATGTTTATGGGGACAAGGGCCTCTTCCCTCACAGCCCTGGGCTGTGGTTGTTGAGTTGAGTTGCATCTTGATATAGCGCGGTCATTTACCCCGTAGGGTCCCGGTGTGCTTACAAACACATACACATACTAGGGCCAATTTATAGACAGTATCTGATTAACCTACCAGCATGTCTTTGGAGTGTTAGAGAAAATTGGAGTACACGGAGGAAACCCACACAAGCACAGGGAGAACATGCAAACTCCAGGCAGATGGTGTCGTGGTCGGAATTTGAAAAAGCGACCCTATTGCTGCTAGGTGAGAGTGCTAACCTCTACACCACTGTGCTGCCCCTTGTGGGGGTCTGTTGGCAGGGGGGCCCCCAGATCCTGCCCCCCTCCCCCATGTGAATAAGTATGGGGTGCATAGTACCCCTACCCATTCACCAAAAAAGTGTAAAAGTGAATATATACAGTACAAATGTTTTTGAAACGGCGCTGTGGTTGTTCATTGAGAACTACAAGCCATCAGCCGCAAAGGCTGCCAGATCTTGTCATTTTTTAATTCACAAATCTCAGCCATATCTGGGAGCCAGAGAGATGTAGGGGGGCAGTGGATTTGTAACATGTTACATGTTACACCCTGAATATGGTTGTAACATGTTACAAAAGGTGAACTTATCTTTTAGGTGTTTCATGTGGAGGTGACACATGTCTGTAATATTTGACAAGAGGTAATATAAATAATTAGGTGTTTTAACATGTTTTAAATGATAACAGTACTTTTTTGAAAATAAACATTTTAGCTGTCCTAAACCTACAGCCATATATACTGGAGCCAGAAACACTACCCATTACACAAACCTAGGAATTCTGCAGTACAGCTATCTACTTTGAATATACAATGATCGCTCTTATTAATATGAGGTTTTAAAGCTAGTCTCTTGCACATTCAAAAAAAGTGAGCTTACCTCAGACTATGTCTAATATTAACATTTGTTTTTTTGCAATTAACATCCAAACAATATAAATAAATAAAATGACAGTAAATTTTTTTTTTACATGGTATTACATGTTGTATTTTATCTTACAAGCATACACATTTTTATTCATGATGATGTGAAGGTCTAGGCTAGAGAGCTGAGAACAAATACATGTGTACATATCTTTGTTGGTCCATTCTGACTTTTCTCTCTGTACGCCAAAACAGAGTGTGTCTTAAAGTGGAGTTCCACCCAAAAATGGAACTTCCCCCCCTCCGGTGTTACATTTGGCACCTTTCAGGGGGGAGGAGGGAGCAGATACCTGTCTAATACAGGTATTTGCTCCCACTTCCTGGCATAGATCACTGTGGTGATTGCGGTGACCTATGTCACTTCCGCTGCCTACTCTGTCCTCCTCCACCACTGTATTCTGCCAGACACAGAATACAGCAGGGACCTGAGAGGACGCGCAGCACGACTCGCGCATGCGCAGTAGGGAACCAGGAAGTGAAGCCACACGGCTGCACTTCCTTATTCCCTTACCGAGGATGGCGCGGCAGCAGCTGAGAGCCGAAGGACGGATTGGCTTCGTCTGCCGACACCGCGGGCTCCCTGGACAGGTAAGTGTCCATATATTAAAAGTCAACAGCTGTAGTATTTGTAGCTGCTGGCTTTTAATATTTTTTTTCAGCGAACCTGCGCTTTAAGTAGCTCCACTTTCATAAAATATGAACTGTTGGTATGTATTTTTGAATTTTGTACAGACCAAATTGTAGAGGTGGTGAAAATTAGAACTACCTGAATTTGGCACACAAGTTTCTGTCAGATCCAAAAATGTTGCAATGTTTCTTAAATTGGGCAAAACACATAAAAATTGGAACTAACACTAGAAAAGTGGCACAGCAGCTTTATTGAATTCCCCCGTTTTGTTTTTTCAAACACTATGTTTTTTTTTTAAACCTAATAGGTCTAAAAAAAATAATGTGTCAAAACATTTTGCTATATACCATAACAGGAACCCTGAGGGTTTACAGTTCTGGGCAATGGAAAAAATACATTTGAGATGTTGCAAGCATTTAATATTTTTAGGGCCCAGCAGAGGGCAATGATAAGCAGGGTAACATGAACACTAGTAAGTTTCGGGATTATGAGAAAGGGGAAGTGAGAAGAATTACATATACAGTATATATATATATAGAGAGAGAGAGAGATTATCTATCTATCCATCTATCTATCTATCTATCTATCTATCTATCTATCTATCTATCTATCTATCTATCTATCTATCTATCTAGATAGATAGATAGATGTGTATATATATATATATATATATATATACAGAGAGAGAGAGATCTCTACGTTCTGGCAAGAGACGAGGAATACTTTTTAAGTGCAGAAGTTATTTAAGTTAAATAATTTGATTTGATTTTTGGACTAGTTATTTGACAGGAAATTATATTTCTGGTGATACGCACAAATCTATTTTGTCCTTAGAGTAGTAATACTGAGGCATGTTTCACATTATATCTGCCTGCCAAAGTGAATTTCTGCTCTGCCAAGTCACCAATGGAGCTGGTATAATGAAAATGTACTTTTAATTTATGGTAACGGAATGGCAGGGCTTTTCAGGGTTAAAGCAGGCATTGAGGAGGTCACATATCACCACTTGGCTGCCTGTCAACAACCCTCAGAAAAGTGATCCTTTCCATGGCAAGGGCTACAGCCCATCTCAATGATGCCTTATGTATACGACTCTACTTATTGGTTTTACTTATTTTATATTATGCAAAAAAAAAAAGAATCTGCCAAAATCCAGAGTAGCAGTCCCCTAAAAGAGTATAACATAACTAGGACTAAAAGCGGAGTTCTACCCGTTTTTTTAGTTTATTAAAAGTCAGCAGCAAAAAAAGCATAGCTGCTGACTTTGAATAAACAGACACCCTCCTGTCCAGCGATGCAGCCGCCCGGAGCCTCGCTCCTCTCCCCCTCCTCTCCTCAGCGCTGTCATAGCAACTGTGGGAACTTGGCCGTGACAGCTTACGGCTTCACAGAAGATCGCTGGCCGGGAGGGGCCACCTAGGGTGAGAGGAGGAGTTGCCTAGGCAGCCAAAAAGGGGACGGAGGAAGTGGGACAGGAAGTCCCTAAAAAGAAGGCACATACTCCCCCCCCCAAAAAAAAAAAAAATGACATGCTAAATGTGGCATGTCAGAGGGCGAGGAGTGCTTAAAGCGGAAGTTCCACTTTTGGGTGGAACTCCGATTCAATAATTAAAATAAGTAAAATGATTTGGCTTATGAACAAAAAGCTAACCTGCCTAACTTGAGTACTTAGACACAAATCCTGTCTTTACCACTCTTGTGTTTCCTAATTTTTTCAATATTTGTTCCTGCTTTTACACCTTTTTAAAGTCATATGTAGGTTCTATATATAGTTTTTCTTTAGAGCCCTTTCACACTGAGCCGCGGCCGAGTTAGTGCTGAAGCGCAGCTCATTTAAGCGGTGCTTTAGCGCTGTTTAAACACCGAATTTCAGCTGCTATGAGGGCGCTTTTAACCCCCGATAGCGACTGAAGAAGGGGTTAAAAGTGCCTGTGTTGAGGCACTCCCGAAGCGCTTTTGAAGCACTGCCCATTCATTTCAATGGCAGGGAGTTTTGCGAGCACTGCATACAGCACTCCCAAACCACCCCAAAGATGCTGCTTGCAGCACTTTTCCTAAGGTCCCGCAGACGCACCGCCCCAGTGTGAAAAGACAAGCCCTATGGTAGAGAAGATCACAGTTCTATGACCCATGAATTGTCCATATACTTCTAAGGTTATAAGTATATTTTTTGGAATTATAATATTTATTTTGAGGTACTATGGACATGGCTTTATTGGAAATTGGAGTTGCCATAGGGCTGTAAATATGCAGTTGTATTTGTATGCTGCATTGTTAACAGTACCCTTCTATAAAAACATGTAAACTCTATTACTTGAGGGTGTCCACATACTTTGCCTGCATTATTAGGTGTGTAATGGTCGAGTGTCCACGAATGTTTGGCAATATAATGTATAATACTGATTTCATTACATACTGCAATTATGACCAGTTTTTTGTTACCTTTAGTGGTGTAAAACATGTGCTACTGGTCCCATGGTTTCATGATTCCTGCTTTGAACTTTATTTTAAAGTACTTATATCTTTCATCTCCTTGCTCCAGGGGAAGCACAGTCACTTGGAGTTTGTTAGCCAGAAGACTCTTTCCTATTCACAGATCATGCTTGTGTGATTAGCCTTTTGTACGCATAGCATATGTTGAACAATGGTGTGGGGCCCTTTATATTTTACAATGAGGTTTAAGTGCAGTATGTCCTAGCTGTTGCATACAACAATATATCTATACAAACCTCTACAGTCTAAAAAAAAGGGTTAACAAACTGCATTATAAGTAGTTTTTTTAGTTTAGGTAAAGCTGGTCACCTTCAGTCTTCATAAATTGTCTGTGATGCACTCATTCTAGTCCCTGCACAGCTTGAACGCTGAGCTCAGTGTGATTAACAAGTTTGTGGGTTAAGCGTAGCAAACGTGTCATGTAATGTTGCTTGCTAATTGGATACACAGCTGTCCCTTTGAATCAGCCAGCACCTTTAACCTGATGACTAGGATTTGCCAATAATCTGGAGCAAGGGGATTTTGCATATGTAGACTGAAAAACACACATGAATATATGCAAAATGTAATGTAGAAAATATATTTATGATGATAGTGTTGTGATGCATGTGAAATACAAGAGAAATTAATATCTTCTTAGATGTACTGTATATTTAAGACTTACTATTACATGCATGAAAAAAAAATCATAGTGCAAACAACAAAGCGAAGTATAGTATAGCAACCTGGTTTCAATGCATTGTACGTACACTACTGGTGGGATATTATGGATCAGTATCATTTATATAAGCATCATTTTTTATACTTTTTTTTTTTCATTCTGGACCAATTATTCGATCAGATTTATGGTCATTTTGTGAATATTGGAAACCAATGCATTTATGTTTGGTTATATTGACTGATTTTTTTAGATTTTCTGCAAAATCAAGAATAGGAATTGTCTATTGAGTGTAAAGTCTTATTCAGTTATGGTTTGATTCTCTTTAAATCAACCAAAAATCATAATTGCAAGGATCAAATAATAAAATGTTTGACACAGCAAACACTTAAGACCCCTTTCACACTGAGGCAGTTTTCAGGCATTATAGCACTACAAATAGCGCCTGTAAAGCACCTGAAAACTGCCTCCCATTCTCTGCAATGGGTGCTTTCACACCCGAGTGGTGTGCTTGCGGGATGTTAGAAAAAGTCCTGCAAGCAGCATCTTTGGGGCAGTTTGGGGGCGCTTCCGAAGCACCTGAAAAGTGCTTCAGAAGCGACGCAACAAGGGAATTTTTGGATTTTTTAACCCCTTCTTTAAAAGTGCCCGCTAGCAGGCGAAAAGTGCATAAACAGCGGTAAAGCGCTGCTAAAACGAGTGACGCTTTACTGCTAACAGCAAGTTAGCAGTGTGAAAGCAGCCTAAATCCACAAAGAAAACTGACTTTTTTTCTAACTTGCTTGATTTGATATTTTTTTAACTTCTCTAATTGGTTATGTTACTTTGACTCAAAAAGACCAATTGATAGCAGTCAAAACGCTCTCCATATATATAATGATCATTCTCTGTAATATGAAATGGTGATATGAATCAAACAATAGGATGTGTGGGAAACTTTACACTTTTACTACAAGTAACCTACTGAAACTACTGGGAAATGCTTTCCCAATATTTCCACAACAGTCATGGGGATAGCATCCAGTTATTGCCAACAGTGGATTGAAAATGTTGTTCTAGGGTCATTTCATATATATGCATGCACTGCATACTAGCATGTTATTTGAAACTTACCTTAGAACAAAGCCCTCCAGTGGCGCGCTGTCACCAATGAAGGAGCTTCCATCTTCACCCGACCTTCCAAGTTTGCGGACTGCAGCTGTGAGTGGCCAGAGCCGCGATGACGTCACTCCCGCACATGCACGGGAGCTGCTGTTTAGGGGACAGAACTCTGAAGGAAAAGCACATGTGTGCCGTTTCTTCAGAGCGTATGCGCTTGTGTCGTCGCCAGCTGCATCCAAAGTAAATATCTCCTGAACCGTGCATGTTTAAAAGATATTTACAGTACCTATAGGTAAGCCTTATTATAGGCTTTACTATAAGCCTTTATAGTAAAAATTATGCATGGGAGTTTACTCCCACTTTAAATTACCCTTTGGCTTATGTCTCAAAAACTCTGATGGCTAGATCTCCCTTAATTCCCTCTTCCCTATCCTACACCTCCACAGAGTGTCCTACTTTTCTTACTACACTCTTGCTACTTACTACACAATTGAAAAATCCTGTGGAAAATGTGTGGTCTCCTTGTATGTGCTCCAGCTGGTTGGTGGAGCAACTCATGCAGGGTTATCTCAGCACTGGATTCCCCCATGATTTAAATAATCCTGTAAAAAAGTGACAATTCCTGTTTACAAGGAAAGGCAGAGCTCTGATGGGAAGGCTCATTACATCTGCAAGTATCAATCACCTGGTGATTTTCATTGGATGCCTTGATGGGAGGAGCCTTGTATGAATGGTGGAATCTCATGCATCCTAGAGCAGAGGGAGTAGAGGTTGCCAAGTGTGAAGATCACTCCATGAGGGAAAAATTATAACTGCTGTTTTGCTGAAGTTTTTTCTGGACAACCAAGTATGTGATTTGTGGTCCATAAACAGGTCTATTGAGGTGGGCTGAGCACAAGATTGTGCACTATGACTATGTGTCTGTTGCTGGAATGAGGGCTAGCAGAACAGTGCAATTTGACTCTGTGTTAGATGAACTTGTATTTGGCCGCGTGTGTATCTGGTGTATTTGTGCTACACCCCATTACATTACCAGTTATGGCCTGAACTCTTCTCATTAAAGTTTGTCAGTAACATTTTTAGACAAGTGAGATACCTATCTTCTTTGTTCACCTATACAGTATATCAGCAAGCATTTCCTAAACAAAAAAAAACTAAAATAACCATGTTGCCCAGGCTGGCTGTTTATGAAGCTATTCAAGGCAATTCCAGCACCAGAAAAATGTCAACACATCTGTGATTAAATAACCATAAAAGTCCACTTTTACTGAGGTTGCATTATAAACATTTAAACTTGTTACGCACAAACAGAACTATTTGTTCAAATCATTTAGGCGTGTTTTAAGTGCAACTTCCATAAATGTAAATGTTTTATGGAGGATTCACCTGGACGTGCTGCCACTTTTATATAGTTTTGCATACTTTCAACGTGCCTGGGAGTGTAGCCATATACTCCAGATATTGTCTGCAGTGACCAAAATCATCAGAGGGGGCCAGCTGTCAGTGTAAATTGTCTACCAACCAGAGATCTTCTAATGCTCTCTTGCAAACACAGCTGCTGTGTTAAGATTAGAAAGTGGATTTAGTTTACTTTAACCTGGGTTCTCTAGAATGCACAGCATCCAGCAATCTATGCAATTTGTCTTAAGTTACTGGGGTTGTTCTTCCCAAATCCTGTACTGGGTAACATCCTCTCTTTGCTTGCTGTATCACCAGTCATACTCAGATTTCTGGAACTGATTGGTGACTGAGAGAGGCATCTTAGGGCATATAAACACTAAAGTCGCTTTTACATGGATCGAATTTCAGCCAGATCAGCAAGGACTGGCCAAAGTTTGATTCATGTATGAGCAGAGTGGATGTACAGAAGCGGATCACCTGTCAGATTTTTGCATCTCGATTGCCGGCAGTGCTGATGAGTGTATTCTGACAGCAGGAGAAGTCTCCCTGCAGCCAAAATACAGTAGCTCAGGGAGGTTTCCCATATCTACCTCAAATGTGTGGATGGTGGAAACAAGTCTTTTTTTTATTTAACCACTTGCCAACCATCCGCCACAGTTGTATTGCGGCAGAATGGCACGGCTGGGCGAAACAACGTTATGTAACGTCGCTTGGCCCTGTGGCCACTAGGGGCCCCCCCGCTCACCCCCCGAGCCGATGCAAGTGCCCGGTGTTCATGATCACCGCTGGACTCCCGCGATCACTCGGGGCACATAGAGAACCGGGATCTGTGTGTGTAAACACACAGTTTTCGGTTCTCTGAGGGGTGAACAGACAGATCGTCTATTTATACTGAGTATAAATAGCGATCTGTCATCTCCCCTGCACAGTCGCCTCCCCCTTCATTAGAACACAAACTAGGGAACACATTAACCCCTTGATTGCCCCTAGTGTTAACCCGTTCACTGCCAGTGACATTTTTACAGTAATCAATGCATTTTCTATAGCATTGATCACTGTATTAATGCCAATGGTCCCAAAAATGTGTCAAAATTGTCCTATGTGTCCGCCATAATGTCGCAGTCCTGATAAAAATCGCAGATCGCCGCCATTACTAGTAAAAAAAAATGAATAATAAAAATGCCATAAAACTGTCCCCTATTTTGTAGACGCTATAACTTTTGTGCAAACCAATCAATATACGTTTATTGCGATTTTTTTTTTTTACCAAAAATAAGTAGAAGAATACATATCAGCCCAAACTGAGGGAAAAAATAGTTTTTATATATTTTTGGGGGATATTTATTGTAGCAATAAGTAAAAAATAATGTTTTTTTTTTTCAAATTTGTCGCTCTTTTTTTGTTTATAGTAAAAAAAATAAAAACTGAAGAGGTGATCAAATACCACCAAAAGAAAGCTCTATTTGTGGGAAAAAAAGGATGTCAATTTTGTTTGGGTGCAATGTCGCACGACCGCACAATTGTCAGTTAAAGCGACACAGTGCAGAATCACAAAAAGTGCTCTGGTCAGAAAGGGGGTAAAATCTTCCAGGGCTGAAGCGGTTAATCTGCCGGTTGAAAGAAAAAAAGAGACTAATTTATGGGCTGCCTTAGTCCTCCTTCAAATTATACATTACATTTATGAAGGTATGTTAAAGCAACATATTTCTGTGCATTGTCTTATGGGAAAGCAGCCTATACATTTTCAATGACCCTAATTCCTTATTTTACAGAAAATTAAACCTGATCTTTTTTTAATGCAGGGCAATGCAGTGAATGGTACATGCATTGTGTTGGGCTGCAGAGTGAGGAATGTAGCGTGCATTGCCTGCTACTGTAACACTGCATTGAGGTATCATTTACAGTACATCGGGTGCCATTGTTGTGCTTTAAAGTAGCAAGCAGTAAAACATGTATTTTAACACATTACCACAATGCATTAATTGAGAATGTCAACACCAGTAAAAAAAAAAACACACACACACAATTATACCTGTCAGAGAGGATCTCGGTACAGGACAGTTGCTGGGCACTCTGGAGTGCGCCGCTTCACGCCGGCCGCGCTGGCGTGCCTTTGTGCGCGCGGGTGCGCGTCTGGGCGCGATGTTTGGCGCCAATCGCTCTATTTAGGGTGCTGGGATACTGTGCTCGGTGCTGTCCGATCTTCAGCTTCCTGTTCCTGTACTTCCTCTTTGCCTGTGTGCTAGTCTGATCTCTCTGTGACCCAGCTTGTTTACTGGACTCTCCCCTGCTATCCGCCTGCATCTGACCCCGGCTTGCCTCCGACTTTGAACCTGCCTGACCCCTTGTACCGTGCCGACTGCCTGCTGCCAAACCTGCCTGTGACCTGGACTTTGAATCTGCCTGCTCCTTTTGTACCGTGCTGACCGCCTGCTGCCAACCCTGCTAGTGACCGGATCTGCCTGCTCTGCTCCTGCTCTGCATCAGTTAGCTGATCTTCAGTCTACCAATTACCTCCTACCAGCTTGCATCAGGATCTTGGGCCTCATTCCTGCAAGTCACCTGCCAGGCTCTCATACCACTCTGTGCTCCCATGCCTTCTGTTTGCTCTATCAGGGGCCAGGAACCAGATACGTACGGGAGGCCTTCCCCTGCTATATGGGGTTCGTCAGTCAGGTACGTGTAATGCCCCGTACACACGGTCAGACTTTGTTCGGACATTCCGACAACAAAATCCTAGGATTTTTTCCGACGGATGTTGGCTCAAACTTGTTTTGCGTACACACGGTCGCACTAAGTTGTCGGAATTTCCGATCGCCAACCACACGGTCACGTACACCACGTACGACAAGACTAGAAAAGGCCAGTTCAGAACCAAGCGCGGCACCCTTTGGGCTCCTTTTGCTAATTTCGTGTTAGTAAAAGTTTGGTGAGAGATGATTCACGCTTTTTCAGACTCGTGGTTTTCAGATCGTTTTCTGCCGTTCAGTTTGTGCTTGTGGGTTTGTATCTGCTCTTCAGTGCGTGCAAGCAAGTACCATTGACTTGTCAGTGTGTTCTTGTGCGTTCGTTACTGTTTTTCAGGTCGCTCTTCACAGGCCTTGCTGTTCTTCAGTGCGTTCTGTTACTTCGTTCTGAGCAGCCGACCGTTTTCTAGCCATGTTGCGTATACGTACTCCTCGTAGAGTTTGTGCTGTGCGGGGGCTTGGTGTTGGGGTCCTGACCTTGACACAAGTCCAGTCCATGAACGGGGTGGGGAGGAGTTCATGGACCAAGAATTGGTTGCTTCAGCGTGACCAGTTCTCTCATATGCCTTTGCTCCGTGAGATCCATGAGAATAATCCTGATGATTTCAGGAACTTTCTCAGGATGACGGACCCCGTGTTTCACCGTTTGTTGGCTTCGCTGACCCCCTATATCAGCAGGTAGGATACCTGCATGAGGCAAGCCATCACTCCGGAGCAGAGGCTGGTCGCTACCCTGCGGTACTTGGCGACAGAGAGAAGTCTGCAGGACTTGAAGTTCTCGACAGGCATCTCCCCCCAGGCTCTGGGTATCATTATCCCAGAGACCTGTTCTGCCATCATACAGGTCCTGCAGAAGGAGTATATGAAGGTAAGATTTTTATCCTTTAATATCACATTTTATTGTATTTAATGTTTGATAATATATTGTATTTCTCTCCTCATTCCCTAATTACCATGATTGTAATATGCTGTGAATGTCCCCTTTGTCCTCATGCATGCTGGATTTTTATGTAATTAAATTTTTAGGTCCATCATACAGATTGTCCTTCACTAACCTCCCCAGCATGGTCTACGGGCCCTATATTCACCTCATGTAGTCACTTAAAACAATGTATTTTATCAGCTGAAGTAGTACTTTACCCCAAACACCCCCTAAAATATTTTGAAATGTTATTTTAGCTTTAAATTCAGGCAGAGTGGCAGAGGCTTTTTTTTGTGGTGTCCCCAAATCATCAACTGCTAAGTCAGCTGATCCCAATTCTCTATCTATCCTCAATCATCTATCTGCTGACTTTGCCAAACCCATACACACTATACCCATCTCTTTTGTGGTCAGATTTATTGATGAATTCCCCAAAGCATGTAGTGCAAGGGCCTGCCTGTATACTTTCAAATGGTACTGTTTAAACTTTTTAGATCCTATTATTATCTTGATAGGTAATAGCAGAATGTCCAAATGTGCTCAAATGTGTACAGTGTGTATTTATATCTTTGTATTATGACACTTCTTACCTGTCCAGTGGGCTGCCAATAGTGTAACTAAGGAGGGGCTGTTCCAAGTAATACCCTGTATTTAGGCATTCATCTCTCAATGAAGTGGAGAGGGTTACCTGTCCAAGATTTCCCCACCCCCCATAATGTTAGAAATGGCCCATGGGGGGGGGGGGGGGGGGAATATGATAGGTGTACCTTATACTTTGGTGTTGTTAAATTCCCCTTAATAAATGCTATCTGGAGGTTGCCCCAGAATGTTTGTGCCTAATCTGCTTGCCATGTTTCTGAGCAAAAATATTATTTTTTATTTTTTTTCCTCAACAGTTTCCTTCCACGCCACAGGAATGGCAGACTGTGGCCTCCCACTTTGCCCAGCGGTGGGACTTTCCTAACTGCGGAGGGGCAATTGATTGGAAACACATCCACATCATCCCACCACCCAACTCGGGGTCATACTATTTCAACTATAAGGGGTTCAATAGTATTGTGATGTTGGCGGTGGTGTCGGCTAATTACGACTTCTTGTATGTGGATGTGGGGAAGAATGGCCGGATGTCCGATGGTGGAGTCATTGCCTAGACGGAGTTCTACAGGCATCTCCAGAATGGCAGCTTGGACTTGCCAGCTCCAGAGGACAATGTGGAAGGACTCCCATTCGTGTTCGTTGCTGATGAAGCGTTTGCGCTGGGGGACCATCTTATGCGGCCATTCCCGATGAGGACCCTCACCCCGGAACAGGAGGTTTTTAATTACCGGCTGGCCAGAGCCCGAAGAGTGGTGGAGAACACATTTGGAATCCTGGCCAGCCGGTTCCGCCTATTTCTGACACCTATCCATATGGCGGAGTATAAACTCAATCATATCATCATGACGTGCTGTATTCTCCATAACTTTTACGGAAACATTCGGCCAACTATGCTGGCTCAGTTGGGCCTGAGGCCGGAGTGATACCTGAAACAACACTGACGGCGCTTGAAAGCGGCCGTCCTGGCTTGCCCTCCCTGAGTGCCCATGATGTCCGGTTACGATACCTGGAGTTCTTTGCGGGTAGGGGGGCCATCAATATGCCTGCAAATTTGTGAAGCCTTTTTCAAATAAAAAAGCAAAAAAAAAGAAATTCTTTGTGGACATTTACTGCTTGTGTTTGTTTTAGCTGACCCTGACAGAAATGTGTTGAGTCCAGAAAATGGCGTGATTGTGTAACCTTATACAAAGCACTGTTGGGTGTTATTTACTAAAGGCGTATACACTTTTTATACTACAAGTGCTCTTGAAACTGCAATGAAAATGCTCTTGTAGTGCAAAGAGGATTTGCCCTTAGGAAATAACCACCATTTTCTCAGAAAACAGCAATTACATCACCACAAAAGTGTTGTAGCGTTGAGACAATAATCCACACATTCTTGATTAACAAACTTTTTAATACCTGCACAATCACATGTGCATTTAGAAATGGTTTTTAAAACAAACCAACATGTTTGTTGTATAACAATTTTTGGGGTGGCATTATCAAAAATAGAAATGTCCATTTACGATAAAACAGGCCTGTGTAAAACCAACAAGAAAGACAAAAAACTTGAACTTACAAAGTTCACATATGGTAAAACTTAAAGGCAATATCAGACATGAGTATTTAGGAACTGTGTTTGATATTGCGTTCAGATGGGGTCAAATCACCCCTTGAAAAGCCAAATTTGGAAGATGCACACCAATTTACGAATGTCAACATGTGCTAGCTGCCATCACGGGGGATCAAGGGACGTGTTTTGTGGGAGCAAGCCCTTCCTCACCGCTACTTTATTATTGAGGAAGGGGTTGCACCCCCAAAACGCATCCATTGATCTCCCGTGATGGCAGATAGCACATGTTGGCACACTGTGTGCATTCTCCAAATTTGGCTTTTCGAAACATTGCTAAAAAATTGAAAACATTGTACCACACAAAAACAAAAGTGATTTTGTGGGGTTTTAAATTCGCCCCAAAACATCAATGATGTTATTATTTTTTTGAATCACATCATTGATTTTTTTCTTGATGTTTTCCAATTCTAAATTACACCCCATTATCTCCCCAATCAGGATCTGGGCACTTTCTGATGTGAAAGGATCTTGATCCCTAACCTCACGATCACCTAAAAAGAGAGAAAACAAACAAAAACAGGTATCAAAAATCTGCCAGCATCCATCTCTTACCTGAGTCTGTGGTCGCAGACACTCACCTGTTGTGGTGCCAATTTCCACCACATCTTCTTCCTCCTCCTGCTCCACTTGTATTGGGGGTATTTCACCTTCTTCCAGGGGTGGGGGGTCTCTGGTCTCCTCGGATGAGGGGTGTCCTCATAGTCTTTTCTCCCCTATGTAAAACAAAAATGGTATAATTAGCACACAGATATTTGATGGCAGAACTATAAATAGGAAACATTGCTTGGAAGTGGGGTACAATTGTCAATTTTAGCAGAGTTCCAAGATGTCGCTTTTTTATTGTCCTTTGTCAACCTGCAATACTTTACCTGTTTAGTACAAGCTTCACAGATGGAGACCCCCCTATAGTATACACTGGAGCACCTGTGTGGCCCCCTAATAAAAATGGTGTTCTTGTGTCCCACACTAGTGCTCCAGTGTCCAGATGTGAAAACAGCTGCTGAGTGTCCTCTCCTTACACAGAATCTAGTTTGCATTTCATTCTAGTAACAAACCCATCTACACAACCAAATATTTTGCATCCAAGTAGTCCCTAAAAAATGTAGGAAAATGCATATGGTCTAAACAATGGTGTTTTAGAGGGCGAAAAAAAAATGTTTGATACGAACGAATAATGGGCCCATGAACATTAAAATTAACATTTTAAACTGTACAATTAAGAAAAGCATATGGAGCAGCACAAACGTAATAAAGACAAAAAGAATAGGAACATAGCACAACTACTTACTTTTTTGCAGCACTCTCCGGATCTTTCGGTACTGCTCGGGCTCTCTTAATTTCAGGTCCGACCACCGCTTCCTGAGCTGATCTTTCGATCGTCGTACCCCAAAATTCCGGTGCAGACTTTTGACCACTTTCGCCATTATCTTGGCCTTTCTGATATTGGGGTTGGGGTAAGGCCCATACTTTACGTCATAGTTGGCCTTCTTCAGGATGTTGACCATCTCCAACATCTCCCCAAAGGACATATTTGTGGCCTTAAATCTTCTCCTTCTGGATCGGGACGTTTCTGTCTCCGGGCTTTCCTCCTCCTCCTCCTCGTTGCTATAATTAGCACGCACCTGCTGTGACTCCGCCATGTGCTCTTCACCCACTGCGCCGAACGAAAAGGGGCGGGGAATAGACTAGAAAGAACGTCAGGGGCGGACGGAGTTACACGCATGCGCAGTGTGTATAAAGCGTAACACACGTGCGTATTACGTAGATCTGTGAGCGGAGGAAGGAGCATTGGACGCGCCGATCGTAAGAAGGAAGGTAAGAGACATACTTGTGCCTATACTGCTTCTAGATTGAGGCCTATATTGTAACAAGATTAGGAGAGTTGGGTCTGACATTAGGCTTTGTCTTGTGTTGTGTCTTGCAGTGAACATGGATATCTTATTACAAGATAATGACTTCATGTTAATATTCATTGACATGTTCAGGGAGCTGCCCTGTTTGTGGGAGATCAACCACCCACATTACAGGAACCAAACAAAGAGGAAGGCAGCACTGGATCAATTGTTGGAAATTGTGAAGCAGGTGATCCCCACGGCAGACATCGCATATTTCAAGATCTTAATAGGTGGCCTGAGGAGCACATATGTAAGGGAGCACCAGAAAGTCCAGGATTCGCAGAGATCCGGAGCAGCAGATGACATCTATGTCCCTAGGATGTGGTACTATGACAGGCTGCATTTTCTGGCAGGCCAGACTGAACCCAGGTCATCACTCTCCAGTCTTCCTTCCACGCTTCCTTCCCCCCGGCTGAGGCTTCTGACGCCCAACCTGGGCCTTCCAGGCAACAACATGTGGAGGAGCCCAGATTGAGCCAGGTATAGCATTCCTCTAAATAGTTCATGTTGTCCAATCAATTATGTTAACTAGATGTTAGTTTGGAGTACTAATTTAGGATTGTGATTGATGATGCAAAAACTAAAACCATGTCCCTTTTTCATACACAGGGAAGTCTCAGCCAGGAGGTGGCCGAGCAGGCTGCCTGATATGCAGGTCCCTCCCCAACACCTGGAAAGAGAAAGTGGCAGGAGGAGGAGTGCCCTAGAGGAGGCTGCCATAGGCCTCTTTTGGAGGGCTACAGAGGCCCTGGGAGCACCACACACCGTGGAGGAGGACATTGCTGCCATCATTGCCTCTAACATGCAGAGGATGGAGGAGGGACAACAACTCATGTGTGAGTCGCTCATATTGGAGGCTCTTAATAAAGGTATGAGGGGCCAAATTACATCTCAGACACACCTTTGCGAACTCACAGATGGTCGTCCTCCTCCTCCTCCTCCTTCTCCTCCAGGTCCTCCCAGTCCTCCTCCTCCTCCAGGTCCTACTCCTCCTCCTGCCACATCTCCAACATCACAGCCACAGCCCGGAATGAAGCGTGGAAGGAAGACCAGAAAGTGAGGACCCTGGATCCAGTCTGGTCAGCCAAAAGATGCAACCTCTTGTGGTACCACAGCCTGGGGACACAGATGTCATCTGCTGCTTTCCGGATCTCTGGGACTTCTGGACCAGACTGGCCTCCCTTACACATGGACTCCTCAGGCCACCAATTTTGATGTTCGAGAATTGATGTCTGCCCTGGGGGTCCAAGGCTTCGCTAATTTCTCATGTTTATCCAGTGTTGCCTCCCTCTTTGTTTGGTTCTGAGCCCTTAATAAAGGAATTTTGTTTTGAATTATACTTGCCTATGTGTGTTTTACTTCAAAAAGGACAGTTGGTTTGTGAGGATTCAGGTACATTTCAAAAATACAATGTGAAATTAACAAGGGACACCAACACTAAACAATCTCCTTGAGATTAAATAATAAAAGACATCAATGGTGTTGTGGTAACTTGACACACAAAACACACACAAAAATAGTCTGGAGTAAAACTAAAAATAACATTAAACAAAGATCAGCCTTGGAAAGAATACAAACATAAAATCTAAACCAAAAATGGCTTTAAATAAAAAAGAAAACAAAACAAAAAAATTCTGTCAGATGTGACAAATAACAATATATTCAGGGAATCCCAAGAAAAAAACAAAAAAATAAGTTTGTGAGAAGTGTGTGTGAATATGAGCAGCAAAACTACTTCATTCTTGTCACATTATAAAGAAGAAGAGAGTGCACTGTATTAAACCATTTTTAACATTGCAGCGTGACGAAAGTCCTGTATCCATTGCGAACGCTAATTTTACCAGACCGAGCTGTTCCGTGTCGAAATTTCTTCTGAGCATGCGTGGCACTTTGTGCGTCGGAACAGGCCACACATGGTCGGAATTGACGCGATCGGATTTTGTTGTCGGAAAATTTTATCTCCTGCTCTCAAACTTTGTGTGTCGGAAAATCCGATGGAAAATGTCCGATGGGGCCCACACACGGTCAGCATTTTCGACAACACGCTCCGATCGGACATCCGACCGTGTGTACGGGGAATTAGTCTGACAATACCTGTCTCTCATGAAGTCCTTCTGAACCTTGGTCCATATTTGTCCTTGCTGTAACAATGGAAGAATGCATGTTTTCATATGACTTCTGTTTTGTAATGAAAACTTTTCAACAAAAATTATGAAATAAAAAATAAACAAAAAAAAAAACACACAATGCACATTAGGATAGATTATAGAATATTCTATACAGTGTAGTGTGCAGCAAAAAAAAGAAAAAAAAAAAAAACAGCACGTGTGCATTATTTTTTCATGTGTTGGGTTTCCATTGAAAGAGAATAGGCTGCCTTCTCACAATGCAGTTTATTGAACAAAAACAAATGTGATATTGGGTGCAGAGGTGTAAAAGGGTCCTTTGTACTGACATTCTTTATTACATCCAGTGTTTTGTATGTCAGAGACAGCAAGCAACCAGCTATAAACTTGTTTAGGAATTTCCTTATTGAGTCAAAACGGGGGCATCTCTGCTTACGAGATTAGTGAAAGCATAGAGTGGGGAAAGTGGGTGCTGATGAAAAATGATAATACTGAAATGATAGATTTTGCCATTGTTTTGCTTCTCAAGGTTTAAAGTTAAATACAATCTTTAAATCTTGGGCTTTGTTCACAAGAGTGTCCTAAAAGAAATGGAGGTCACCTTTCTGGTTACCATAGCACATAATTAATGTCACCTCCATCCACAACAGAAAATGCTTGAAACCAAATCACCTTTCTGATTTGTCTCTTTTAGGAGCGTCTTTGTCACCGTGATAAACAGACAACAGGTGTTCCCTAATTTTAAAGCTAATTTGCACAATACTGCTGCAGTACCTTTCAGAAAATGACTTCTGCTTTCCTAAGAAGCTCAAATGATTCTGGATATAAGTCAAAAAATCTACAGCACTACAGGGAGAATATTCCAGGTGAAAGAAGATTATTGTGTGCAGGGAAAGCTATAATAAAGAACGTCAGTGCTGTCAACCCTCTCTCCCCAAGGTCTATAAAGGATCAAAAGGATATTGAACATAATGTAACAGCTGTCTCATATGTGTAGAGGACCACTATTGCGGTGAACAGAGCAGGTGAATCGAAAGAAACTCCAAAGCATGCGGTTTGAGCACAAATGTTTAGAATGACAGGTGGAAGCCACTGCTTTTACTGAAAATTAATGCCTTTGAAAAAACGGTGTATTTTAGAACGGTAAAAGGCACAGTGACCTACAATATGCAACCTCTTCAAAAGGCAACATGCTCCCGTCTCTTGTAAAACTCAGAAACGTCTCTCTATTTAAACAAATGCTATACAAGTGACATATTGTATGGTATTACAGTGATGTATACAACATCTCTCTTAAAACTGAACTCCATTTAAATATAATAAAAACAGCAATGTATGCATTTATGTATTCATAGAAAAACTATGACATTTGTTTTTAAATCAAACTAGTGAAAATATGTGATTATGCTTTTTTAGCAGCCTTCTGCAATCCTCTGAGAGAGTGTGGGGCAGCACTAAGCCAATCGGTTGTGTAAATATGCACATATCTGGCAGTGGCAAGGAACATGCTAATGGAGGGAGAGAGCAGAGTGAACAGAGAGATTACTCTTTATTGTACTGTTGCTTTGCCTTCAATGTTCAATCACAGGCTGGGGCAGGGAGGTGACCAGGCTTTATTGCTAAACTGCAGAAGGTCACCATCCTGGCACTGTTGTCTAGTATAGATGTGTAAATCTTGAGGCTTGATGGACAGAATTGCAATATCTTTTGCAGCTAAAACAATTCCTATTTGTGTATTGGTATGGAATAGTTAGCCATTTTGACTGGAGTTTAGCTTTAAAGGTTTGAAATTCTGTACAAGGGATTTTTTTTTTTTTTTTGAGTTTTGGTGCCAGAATATCTTATTAAGGAATGATGTCTCTTTAAAAAGTATATAGAAATTAAACACTGTAATCCAAAAAATATATATTTATATTGCTATGTGTAGCTTGGAAAGCAGTTGGTTATAAGTTATTATTAAACTTTTCAGACATTATAACCTAGTGGTTTAGTTTAGGTTAGTGGCTTGTTGTGGTTTTTAGAAATATCAGAGAATCCATTACGTATAGAACATTCTATCTACAGGCTGTAAATGCAACTCAACCTTTGTAACAGATCTGATAATGTTGTAAATCAGACCTTGTATCCTAAAATGCAGGATAAAGATGCAAAGAAAACGAACCTGTGTAGGAAAAGGCTAGATACTTACTTACCTTTCCCCAGCTTTCTCCATGGTGCCTAGGCAAGGGCAAGGTCATCCTCCTTCTGGCCAGATCTCAGAGAATATTGAATGGCTCACATCTCATGAGAAGGCTTTCCCGTCTTTTCATGAGATCGCTGTCTTCCCAGGGATCTTGTTGGTAAGAGGATGAAATCAGTTTCCTCCACTGACATTTTATGCAGAGCAACACGAGAATATCTGTAGCCAGTGCAGAAGTTGCTGAGACTTAGAACAATGCCATCGTTGATATGCCCCCATCTCTTATCCACAGCGACATTATATTTCCAGACCATATATGGCCTCTACAACTAAGCCCTATTTAGATGACATGTCAGAGTAATGTGTCATATGGGACTATGGGATGAGACTGACCTGAAGCTGCTTTTTGATTTATATTACTATGTTTAACATCAACAGTGGCTCTGACTAAGTACATGCATGTATTGGGTGTTACTGAAGTAATCCAATGTATTAAAATGTAACACTTTGAGGTATTTATGATGTTTTAGAGATAACTGGACTCCTGACAATGCCTTCATCTTCTTTTCCAATCAAAAGAACAGCACCATCTTTGTTGAGACACTATCTGGAGTTTTTATCTATTGCCCATACTCAGATACTTGGTTAGGGGTGACACAATCATGTAAATCCTGATGGCTATGCCACTCTTGGCTGTGTGTACAAATATCTGACACAGATCAGCCTTTGTTGCCCTTTTACCTTACAATGTGCTAAAAAGTTACAATTGCTGTAGTCTGATTACTGGGTTGAGAGAAGATTTAGGAATAATTTCTGTCTGCCTTTGGTAGACTGATTACATCTCATCCTAGGCAAAGTTGCTCAAATGACACTCAAGGCTGTTGCCTGGTCCCATTGTATGCTGTGATTCCATCTGCTGGCTCCCATGTCACTGGATGACACATTAGGTAATGTCCAGCAAATTAAAACATGGCATGAGGCAGGGGTGAAAGCATTATGAAATGATTTTCGGCTGCTGTAGCTATTTAGGAATGAGCCACCACCCGTTGAACTGGTAAGTAGTGTATCTTTTCTTTTGCAGGGTGCCTTGAGTATAGGCTTATTTTAGATATCTGGAAAATGGTGTCTATGTAACATAGATATGCAGAAGATGATTAGTGGTGTGCATTGGGATGTCTGTATCAGAATTACTAGAGAGATTTGTACTAAATCTGTTTGTGAATTGAGTGTCATGAGATCCAAATACCATTCTATTTTCCCCATTGCAAACATAAGATGATCTTTGCCTGATTTCAGCAATGGTTTAAGAAGGGTTATTACATATAAGTGCATCATTTTGGGGGACTATTTGATCATTTAAGTTGTAGATAACGGCTGTTTTACCTAGATAAGGTCGACATTAGGTGCATTTGAACAGTGCATAAACATACATGGCCAGAAGATAACCGTATGTTTACTGTTGATTTGAAAAAAAAACAAAAAAAAAACACATTATGTGTGTGGCCAGTCTTTCATATCATATTTTCTTTCTGGATTATGCAATACCATGGCATGTGGCATGGCTGGTAATGAAAGTGTGTGTATGTATGCATGTGTGTATGTGTGTATATATATATATATATATATATATATATATATATATATATATATATATATATATACACACACAATATCTAAAAAAAAAATGAGTACACCCCTCACATTTTTGTAAATATTTTATTCTATCTTTTTATGTTACAACACTGAAGAAATGACACTTTCCTACAATGTAAAGTAGTGAGTGTACAGCTTGTATAACAGTGTAAATTTGCTGTCCCCTCAAGATAACTCAACACACTGCCATTAATGTCTAAACCGCTAACAACAAAAGTGAAAATGTCTAAATTGAGCCCAATTAGTCATTTTCCCTCCCCGCTGTCATGTGACTCATTAGTGTTACAAGGTCTCAGGTGTGAATGGGGAGCAGGTGTGTTAAAGTTGGTGTTATCGCTCTCACTCTCTCATGCTGGTCACTGGAAGTTCAACATGGCACCTCATGACAAAGAACTCTCTGAGGATCTGAAAAAAGTGCTCAGCGTCATATCCAGAGGTTGTCTTTGGGAAATAGACGTATGAGTGCTGCCAGCATTGCTGAAGAGGTTGAAGGGATGAGCCTGTCAGTGCTCAGACCATACGCCGCACACTGCATCAAATTGGTCTGCATGGCTGTCATTACTTAGGGGTGTACTCACTTTTGTTGCCAGCGGTTTAGACATTAATAGGTGTATTAAGTTATTTTGACAACATATTTGGACAGCAAATTTACACTGTTATACAAGCACTTACTACTTTACATTGTAGAAAGTGTCATTTCTTCAGTGTTGTCACATGTTATAAGATTATTACAAAAATATGAGGGGTGTACTCACTTTTGTGAGATACTGTGTGTGTGTGTATGTATATGTGTGTATATATATATATATATTATGCTGTGTGTGTATATATACTGTATATCCATATCCCTTTTTGCTTTACTTCAATATAAGTATTTCTTCTAATATGCTACAGACTTAATTGTAACATGTTCTTAGTTGGTCATACACAGCAGGCAGATATTTTATCAGATACCCAGTCTGACATCTGTTCATTCCAGCTACAATCACAGAGAAGGCCGAGAGCCCTAATCCTTACTCCAGAGTTTCTTATCATGATTCTGTATTATGCTTACACTGCTTGCTTTGGTTGCCAAAATTGCAGAGTGCATGGTTGACTTTAAACATAGTCTCTTTGCTTAGCTAGACTTTGTGGGAGGGCTGGCAATTTGCCCCCAGGACAAACTTACAGAAAAAACGTTGATAGCGGTATATGGCTTCAACAAATATTTGCAAAGGCATGCAGCTGTGACCTCCTATTTTTTATTAATATATACAGATTTTAAATTAGGTACCTTTTACTAGAGGGCTTTAAATTAAATCCCTTTATCTAGCTGAAAAAGCTGAGTGCTGTGGAATGTTTTATGTACTTGCAGTGAATTGTGATAATGAAAGTTATCAATGTGTGTTAACGTATAGGTCAATAAAATCTTGTAAATACTTTAACATGTTAATATAATTTTAAAAGTAATTCTCCATATTTTTAAACATTGCACAATTTTTATTATAATAATGTCTGGTAATCCTACCATGAAAATCCTTGTTTAAGCATATTCTGTTTATAGGGTGACGATGCTACCCTTGTGACTAAGTTGTGTTCCTGTGTTGTCACCCAGTCACATGAGCTTTCAGTGAAGATTACAAGGAGCTTCAACACACATTACACAGGCACGGCACACTGTTGCCACCATCAGGATACTTGCCCTGAGAAATGCCATGCAGCTGTAGCTCTACTACCAGAGGAGCTGCTCATTGTTTTCTGATTGCCCTGCATACCTGAAGCTGACACTCCTTGCTCAGCCAGCACTTACTGATACACCTTGTAGTATAAGTATTTTAAAGAATTTATTAGGCCAAGATGCCTAGCCTAAAAGAAGAGAAGTTTAGCGAGTGTACTTGTACAAACACTCAATAATGCAAACATTCAAATACAACAGTATTACTCTAAGAGAAATGGCTAAACACCTATAGTATTCTGACTAACAGTAATTAACAGAACTGAACTGCATTTATCTAGAACCGTATATAAAGGCAGTCCTACCTTGCTATAATTACGGCACTGACCGGAAATTATACATCCCCACATCTAGTTGCCACTTTAGGCCATGGATTAATAACATACCCAGAGGGCAAATTATGCATATTAAAAAGAACTGTACAAATAATGACGATTTTGAGATGAAAACAGATAAATTAATGGAAATGTTCAGTGAGAAGGGTTACCAATTAGATTTTCTCAAGACAGAGAAAGATAAAATTAGGAGCATAGAAAGGGAACAACTTTTAGCAGATAAAGAAGTAAGTGACAGTAGTAACGACCATATGGCATTTGCATTGTGTTGGATTACAATTTACAAAACAGAGAGGTGGAAAAGATCATTAGTAAATATTGGGGGGTACTGAAGCAGGATATACACTTAAAGGATAGTCTGTCAGATAAACCAAGGATTGTCTACAAGCGTGCACCGAACCTGAGAGATAAACTGGTACACAACATTGTTGAGCCACCCACACCTATACCTAAGATGTTTTGGGATGTTAAAGGCTTCTATGGGTGTGGTAGGTGTTATAGTTGTATTAGGGTTCCAAATACTGTAACATTAGAAAGGTTAAAAGTTTTGTTAACCCAAAAACCAGCACCTACACACAATTAGAGACTTCATCTCATGCGATACGATTGGGGCAGTATACATTATAAAATGCCCATGCAACTTACTGTATGTAGGAAGAACCAAAAGGGCGCTAAAAGTTCGGATGGAAGAGCATATTAGAAATATCTGAAAGGGTTTTGAGAAACATCATTTATTGATATATTTTTGGGATGTCTACAATCAGAATACAGCAGGGATGCAATTTTGGGGCATAGAAGCCCCCAAGAGATACTGGAGAGGGTCCAATTATTTAGGAGAGATCAGCAAAAAAGAATCCTGGTGGATTTATCAGTTGGGATCATTGGCGCTCTGGGGGGTTAAATAAAGAGTTGAACCTTAAGTGTTTTCTTAGTGATAATTAAGAGCACTACATCTGTGTCATATTTATTATGGTTGGGAATAGGATACAAGAGATTCAAGTTGGCAATTATAGAGCCTATGTGTGATAGAGATCTCCCATGCCCATTTAAATTGATCTAGGCAGATGATGTTTGAATATGGTGCACATTAGGGCTTGTGTAATGAGTACCTGGTATAGGGTCCGTACATATCCATATGTGCAACTAGTCATCATCTTTTCCCTATGTTGCCTTTCATTGTTATTCTTTGGAGGATGTTATATGGGGTTAACGAGGGGTGGCAAGGTGTGTTGATAGTCTTTTTAATATACGTCTCTATATTTTCTTCTATGGAATTTGTATATTGTTATGTTCTTATAGCTATGCAGGGTCTATTGTATAGTAAAATATGAGCACTAGGTACTGGGTTGGTATTAGGCTGTTTCTGGCTTTTATACCTTGGCATGTAGGTTGTTTCTACACATGTACATGTAGGTTGGTATTAGGTAGCTTCCGGCTTTTAGAGTGTAATTTTATATAAAAATATATATAAATTGTTTTATTATCAAAACATTTTTTAATAGATCGATTATGCAATAAATTAGGCTGGTCTTTGATGGTACTTAATTTAGGGGTGGGCTAGTGTGGATGTGCGTGTTTGTGCATACATGCACGCACGTTGCTGTACATGCATTTACCTGTCATTTATTTTACATGAGTTGTCCTACGGGTAATAATGATGTTCTTTAGAGAATGCGGTTAATGAATACAGTATGAGCTAATGACACTTTGCATAATAATTAGGGATGAGCTTCGAGTTTGAGTCGAACTCATGTTCGACTCGAACATCGGCTGTTCGCCAGTTCGCCGAACAGCGAACAATTTGGGGTGTTCGCGGCAAATTCGAAAGCCGCAGAACACCATTTAAAAGTCTATGGGAGAAATCAAAAGTGCTAATTTTAAAGGCTTACATGGTATTGTCATAAAAAGTGTTTGAGGACCTGGGTCCTGCCCCAGAGGACATGGATCAATGCAAAAAAAAAGTTTTAAAGACGGCCGTTTTTTCAGGAGCAGTGATTTTAATAATGCTTAAAGTGAAACAATAAAAGTGTAATATTCCTTTAAATTTCATACCTGGGGGGTGTCTATAGTATGCCTGAAAAGGGGCGCATGTTTCCCATGTTTAGAACAGTCTGACAGCATAATGACATTTCAAAGGAAAAAAAGTAATTTAAAACTACTCGCGGCTATTAATGAATTGCCGGTCTGACAATACACATAAAAGTTCACTGATAAAAACGGCATGAGCATTCCCCACAGGGGATCCCCGAACCAAAATTTAAAAAAAAATGATGTGAGGGTCCCCCTAAATTCCATACCAGGCCCTTCAGGTCTGATATGGATATTAAGGGGAACCCTGGCCAAATTTTTTTTCTTTAAATGTTGTGGGGTCCCCCTCAAAATGTATACCAGACCCTTCAGGTCTGGTATGGATTTTAAGGGGAACCCCCCACCAAAATTAAAAAAAAAGGCGTGCGGTCCCCCCAAAAATCTACATTCTTCTAATGTCTCATTAGAAGAATGAGACATTCCAGAAGCACAAAAAATTACAAATTATTGATAGTTTGGCCTGTTTCATCCTGGTTTCATACTCTCCCTCTCCAGCAGGCAATGGCTGTGCCCCAGAGAAGAGTCTCAGCTTCCTGTAGCCTGCTCCTGAATGGATAACACTTGCCTAGTTACACGTTTACAGCTTCCCAGGGCAATAAAAAACATGCCCCTATGGTGACAGAGTTTGCTGATACAGTCTGTTCCATTGGAGTTGCCTGGCTTGAGCTCTCAAAGTCAGCTTTCTGCACTCTCAGATGAACCAGACAAGCTTTACGTTTCATAAGTGCAAGAGATTGCCTGATCACCTCTCAGATCCACTACAAAAGTTTCTGGTCAGGCACAAGAAGACCATTTGCTGGATCTATTCATCTGTCCAGGTTTTGCCTGTAAGGCCTTTAACTACACAAAACCCAATTGTGCCATTTTGTTCTTAACAGCACTGGGTAGCAACAATGGGGTCCATCAAGGTGGCTTGGCTGGTGGAGGGGGTAATTACTCTTTTTTTCAGTCTCAAATTCAAAATTTCCGGATAAGCCTCCACTGGTAGCGATACCCCTAGAGGAGCTGGTGAAGTGTTTTGTAATTTCTGAAGATGACACACCTCACTCGCCCAGCACTTACCGAAACACCTTGAGGTATTTCAAAGGATTTAAATAGAATAAAATTAAACTGTGCCACAGATGGTGATCTAACCAATAGGTATAACTGCTAGCTCTAAGATGAGAAAATCGCCCAGATCAAAATAAAATATGTAAGATTTTTTTATTTTATTGCATAGCACTTATTGTGTGTGTTATTCATGGTTTTAGTGCTGTCTTACATATTTTATTTCAAAGAATTTATTAGGTGAAGCATAGCCTAAAAGAAGAGTGGTTTAGCAAGTGTTTTCCACAAACAATAAGACAACAGCATTACTTATAGATATGGTTAAACACCTGTAGTATTCTGTCTAACTGTAATGAACAGCATTTACCTAGCAACAGTATATAAAGACAGTCTGAACTCTCCAACAATTCCAGTTTTATCCCACTGGACAGTGAATAAAAAAAAAAAAAAGCTGGCAATTGTATGATGTTCATCTCGTACCAGTCTAAGGGCACATTCTTTGGTTCAAAAAAAAAAGGTCAAGTCAGACAGGGATAGAAGTTGTTGATGATCTCTCTCATTCAATCCTGTTGAAACAGTTCCTCCTTTCCTCCCTAAAAGTTGTGAGAGTGCTCTCTAGTACAGTCTGATCTCACCGGGCATCCAAATCCCACCCTCCAAGGGAGAAGGTTCTTGGTCTGTTTGCTTCTGACTTCCCATCTAATTGTCCTCAGCTATAGCAGGGATCTCTTAATCCAGCAGCAACAGCTCAGTCTCTTACATATCTGATTGCTTCCAGCACCATTCCCTCACATGTAGCATTGCACCGAGTAAGATGACATTGGCAGTCTCTCATCAGCCCTGTTCTCCTGGAGAACACAGCACCATGCAGCTCAAGCAAACTCTGGCCACACACCAATGTTCCCTCTTCACTGCAACCTTGTGGTGCTCTCTCTAAGTTGCTCAGCACAGGAACATTGTTTCAGCTGGACATGGTCCCACAATGACTTCCTCCCTGCATTCTGCAGACTGGTGGCACAACAGAGCTCTCTTTCTCCAGCAGCACAATTTACTGTCCCCTTGCCCTGTTGTATCTGCCAATCACCATTCTCCAGACTCAGCTAAGACTGCCCCACTGGAGAGTACAAAGTAGATTACAGCAAACACATACAAAAATTACTGCAAGGCTATTTAAAACACCTGAACATATTCAAAAATATGGGGATTTGGTCACACTATATGGCCCACTTACTGCGTCAAAGTACCCCATTATCAGTGGGTCCTACACTAGTAATAGAATGAAAGATCCTGCATCTCAGCCATGGAAGACAAACTCCTCTTTATGAGAGAATGGAAAGGACTCCTCCTTTGAACTGGTGGACACCAATACGAGGTAATGAAGGGGGGGTGGTTTGCTCCAGCCCCACTGGAGACACCCCGTTGTTGTCCATTCTTCCCAAAGCGCATTTGTGATGTCAGGCACTGATGTGGACGAGTAGACCTAGTTCCCAGTCTCCGCTTAAATTCATCCCAAAGGTGTTCTATCGGGTTGAGGTCAAGAATCTGTGCAGGCCAGTCAAGTTCCTTCACCCCAAACTTGCTCATCCATGTCTTTATAGACCTTACTTTGTGCACTGGTCCAAATCATTTGATGGAGGGGGATTATGGTGTGGGGTTGTTTTTCAGGGATTGGGCTTAGCCCCTTGGTTCCAATAAAGGGAATTTCATGCTCCCAACTTTGTGGGAACAGTTTGGAGATGGCTCCGTCCTGTTCCAACATGACTGCACACCAGTGCACAAAGCCAAGTCCATAAAGGCATAAATGAGCATGTTTGTGGTGGAGGAACTTGACTGAGACACACACACACACACTTGGCACAGAGTCCTGACCTCATCCCAATAGAACACTTTTGGGCTTAATTAGAGAGGAGACTGCAAGCCAGGCCTTCTCCTCCACATCAGTGCCTGACCTCACAAATGCGCTTCTGGAAGAATGGTCAAACATTCCCATAGACACACTCCTAAACCTTGTGGAAAGTCTTCTCAGAAAAGCTGTTATAGCTGCAAAGGGTGGGCCAACTCAATATTGAACCCTACAAACTAAGACTGGGATGCCATTAAAGTTCAAGTGCATGTAAAGGCAGGCATCCCAATACTTTTGGTAATATAGTGTATATAGCTACATAGTAGATAAGGTTGAATAAAGACAATAGTCCATCCAGTTCAACCTGTGTAGGTGCACATGTGTCAGTGTCTAATTATTTCCCATATCCCCGTATGTTGTGTTCTTTAAGATGCACATCCAAGAGTCCTAAAAATGTCCATACTCCCCACAGCCAACAACCAATTGTGGAAGAGAGTTCCACATCCTTATTGCCCTGACAGTGAACCCCCCCCCCCCCTGCATTTTAAGGTTAAACCGCTTCTCCTGCAATCTCATTGTGTGGCCCCATGATCTGTTACACTCCTTGAGACTGAATATTTTTTTTCCTATGCTGGAATCGCCATTGAGGTATTTGTATATCACTATCATATCTTCTCTCAAGCGCCGTTTCTCCAGCGAGAATAGATTGTGTTTGCAGCCATTCCTCATAATCAAGGTCGTCCAGTCCCCTTATTAGTTTTGTTGCCCTTCTTTGGACTCTCTCCAGTTCCAGCACATCCCTTCTGAGGACTGGTGATCAGAACTGGACAGAATACTCCAGATGTGGCCTAACCAGAGTTTTATAAAGTGGCAGGTTTATAGTTTTATCCCTGGAGTATATCCCCTTTTTTATACATGCTAATATTCTGCCAGCTTTGATATATATATATATATATATATATATATATATATATATAATATGTGTGTGTGCGTGTTACAGAAAGCTATTTTTTGCATAGTGAGACCATACTATTTTTTATCACAGGATACAGCAACATAAATAAACAATAATGTTTGACAATTCTGCCCAATTTTAGGATAACAAAGCAATACTGTTGAATTGTAGTTGCATAATAATACAACATTTTGGTAATTAAAACTAATTTAGAAAGCTAAAATGAAGATGCAAGAACTCTAAAAAGACAGTGGTGTTAAATACATAAAACCGAAAAAGCAAATGCATATTAATGTTGTTTTATACAATGATGATCTTTTATGTCCTCATTAAAACTGCAGTAATAAAACCACGGGTTAATTAGTACCAGGTTGGAACAGCTGCACAATTTCCCATTAAACTGGCTGACGACGTTAACCTTCTTTAAGCTCTGCCTTCCATTTTTAAAGAACATGGATTGTTTGTGTCAAAGGTCTTAATGCATCTAACAAGTGACATTTAGGCCATTCTTATCTCTTTGTTATGATATGAGGCTAAGAGCTTATGAAATTTAATTTGATAAAAACAATGTGTTTTTTTTGTGCTTGCTCATGCAGTTTTCCTTGGATTGTAACAAGGGTCTACGTTATATATGAAAAATATCATCAAAGTTTTCTTGAATTTTATAGCTTGCTAAAAGATTTAATTTTATGTTTTGCCTGACTCTGGGCAAAACATTTATTTTAGTTTTCTGAAGCATAGGCAAAATGTAAAAAAATCTGTACACTTTTTATATTGTGGTCTGTGTCCCCACAAAGAAGAATTCTGCTTACTATAAATCATGGTGACATGAGGAAAACAATAAGAGGATGTGAGTGTTTCTGAGATATGACATCATGAAGACATCATGATTAAAATCTGAATGATTTCTAACCCTTCTCTATTCTGACTAATAATAAATGTGCTTTTTTGCTGTCACTTCCTATAGTTTTGAATTCCCATTGAAGAAAGTACCATATGTAGCAATGAAACCTCAGTACATAAATATGACTACCATGATTCCACATAAATGGTGGGGAATTAGACTTTTTGGAGTGCCAGTGAATTTTGCACAGCTATTTAATTCTATCTGGCATCATCTGTTTGATAATTACAGACACCAAAATAAGATATATATTCTAGAGGGGGGGGGGCAGGGACATGAATTTTAATCTTGCAACTTTCTATTTCATTATTCTTTGGTCTCTTTCTGCAGCTCACTTTTTTCTTTGCCCAGAAAAAGCTGACAAGAGCTTACATTAGCCTTATGTAGGCTTTTAGAGTTTTGAACCAAAAAGGAATGAAAGGAGCGCAACCAAAAGAACAATGTGAGGAGGGCATAATCTGTCAAACCATTATTAAACAACATGAGTCCCACAGATTCACCGCCAAATGAGAGGATACAAGGATCAAGGGCCCAGATCAAGGTAGAGGAGAGTCCCTAGTCTTCTGCAAATTAATTTGCTGCCACATTGGTAATAGCAGTTGGGGTAGAGAGGGGCATTTCAGTGCACTGGGCCGGCTATGTGGCAGAAAGGTGGACAGCTCCTGAGATATTATTCAAAATTGCAAGAGTAGACATTCTCCCTCCACAAAGGAGGAGAATGCATAGGGCTTATTCTGGAAAGTAAACTGAAGGCAAAAAGGAAAGGCCCAGAAGGAGTAAGTTCAGCTGTGGGATTATGTTACATGTTCCACCCGATTTTAGGGTGGAACGTGTAACATGTTCCCAGTGCTGCAGCCACCACCTGCTGCCCCCCTCCTCCCTGTGGTAGCAGTATGAGGAGAAGTTTCCTGTACTATCTGCCACTGTTTGAAAACAGCATGACCGTGTGAGGCTCCGCCCACACGTCCGCATCATTCATACACACAGCTCTGTGTGTATGAATGAACTACAAGCCCTGACATCCTTAGCAGCTGTTGGCTTGTAGTTCTCAATGAACTACCATGGTGCTGTGGAGTGCTGTGGTAGTTCAAGGAGTATTCCTGTCAGTGAATATCAGCTTACCCATATGAAATGTATGGGCAAGCAAATACACTGACAGTGTGCAGGAGACCTGCATGGCATCAGCGATCTCCTGATCACTGGTACAATGCTTTACAGGCTCCTGCAACAAAAAATAATAAATTCACAAGATAGGTGAACTTATCCTTTAAATTTCATTCCGTGTAAGTGCCAACAGGGGTGAGGGCATGGCATTTCTGTATGGTGAATGATGAGAGATCTGCAAAAACCTGAACCGCATATTCTTGTATAGGCAATTGAATAGAGTCCCTGGAATGTTTTATCACTGCTTCCTTCACAGCATAGTAATGCGGTTTTACAATAATGTCCCTTAGAAGGCCATCCTGACATAGAGACTGTAAGGCTCCATGAGCCATGTCCAGTTCCAGTCCATGCTCAATCAGATCAGACAGAAGTTCTTTCAGGAATAAGCGAACAGCCGTGCCTGGATCCTAAAATTGTAATGTCTAGAGTGGGTTTCCAAGTCATCAATTGTAGTTAAAACACCTCCAATCATTCATGTAACTACTGGATAAGTTCAGTGTTTTGAATAGTCGGGGTAACTGTTAAATCCTGCTTACTCCTTATAGCTTCAATGCGGGATCCCAAGCCCTGTAGTTTAGCTTTAATATCAGCAGTAATCTGGGATGCTAATCTGATAAGTCCTTTGTCCAGAAGATCAGAACATTTTTCAAACAGGGACTGTACATTTATAAGGTCAGGAAATAAGAAGCCTCTTGCAAGATCAGATCTGGACTTTGGGGTTGTGCCCCGGGCTGTGAAAGCACCAGGTATTTCATTGTAGGTCATCCACGGTCCACTCTGAGGGACTCTGTGGATGCTGGGGAGTCTGTGTTGTAGGCAGGAGTACCAACATCTTGACTAAGGGAAAGTCTTGGGTGTTATGCAGGTCCAGAGGCTCTTCCATTTCTTCCACTGTGATGCTGGCCTCAGTGCCTTGCAGCTGTATAGATGGAGCGCGCGCCATCTTGGAATGCTTGGTCTGCACCCACTCCACCAGTGGCATCTGGGAGCAGGCTCGGCGCTCCATTCCTCCTGGCATGGGTCAAGACAGGAAGGCGTCCCTGACCTCCTGGAGCTGATGAGGCAGTAAAAGGAGGACTGTGGCTGCTGAAGTTTGGCCAGCCTGGAAGCGAGCTTTCAGGTTACACAGGCATTTTTGTGAGCTCCAGGCATGTCCCCTTAGCTTTATTTTTTAAGAGAATGTTTTATAGTGTTTAGATTAGTTGTGGCCGCTGTTTCCACTGGTCCCAAAATTCTAGCTAGGTAGAGTACAAATTTCTAGCTAGGTGGTACAAGGTCCCCAAGACTTTACATAAACTGTTTGCGCAAAGTTCACCACTGTGTTGGAAATGTTGAAACTGGAATAGATCTTGTACAGGGCTCACCGACTTTTGGATGCAGTTTAAGCACTGGTTCTTAAAAATAACTGAGATCCAAATGCCAGATGATGCTGCCGTTTTTCTCCTTCACCTAACCTCTATATGGCAACACACAGTTGCTGCTCCCCTTCGTCTGTGGTTTGCTAAGACTATGAAATTAAGCTAATGGCCTTGCCCATCACAGGGAAGATCATTTCCATAAAATATGGGGTTCTTCTGGAATATGTTTACCTGTTCACCAGAATATCAATACATCCTGGACTCTCAAGCGTGAAGCAGTAAACTGTGTCCCATGGTGGTGATAGGGACTTCAACTGGGATTTTATTGGCTTGCTTGACTCTTGTTGCAATTTCCCCTTTTCCTATCCCCCCTCAACCACTCTTTTTCCCCCCTCTCTATTATTTTCCCAGTTTTGACCTTCCTCTCTTTTTTATTTTTTTAATTCCTTTTCCTATTTTTCTTTTTCTTTGTTTATATGGCTACATGGAAAGCATCTCAACCAGTTTGTTTTGGAGCCTTTGGATAACATGTTCTCAGACTTGCTTGTTCCCTTATACATATCTAAATCCATGGATTCTGTGTTCAACTAATACTGATTTTTACATTTTATGTTTTGGTTAATCGTTTTCTGACTTCTGAATGTGAGCAATGTTCAGTGGCTATGCCATGTACGATTATAGTCTGCTAACTGCATTAATTGCTCCTAACTGGAAAATGACAAAGAATTTTAAAAAAGTTAAAGTTATAGTCAATCAGATTGAGATGCTGATGATGTGTGTACATAAGAAATGATGTAAAAGTAAAAAAATAAAATCTATTACACATGGCAAATGTATGATACCAGTATATGTTTTTTTTTTGTTTTTTTTTGTATAGTACATGTCCCATGGCAATGTCCAGCACCCCATGCCCTTTGTGTGACAATCCCTTGCTTATAAACCTTGAAAATGTCAAGCATACATTTTTAATATTCACTTCCCATAGACTTCAGTAGGGTTCAAGTTTAAAGAGTAACTCCATTTTTGTTAAGGAAAAAATCAATCCCCTCTGGGTGATCAATGTACATCGCAAGGATTTTAACAAACTTTGTTGCAGATTACTACCCATATCCGCTCTGAACGAAAAGCTGTTTGTTCCACTATATGCTTTGGATGATGATTCTGAATGGTAATGACTAATTCTGTATCAGCTGGTATACGTTCTGTGTTCTGATGAAGAAAAGTTGCAGTCTCTTTAGAAGTGATTAACAACAAAAATAGCAGTTTTGTTGCAGATGTTGCCCAAAACCTTACATATACCTTAGTGCAGAGATCTGCACTCAAGCAGGAAATTATATTTCTGGGGTTGATCTGTACACCAACTGTATAGAATTCCTCCGGGGTGCATATTGCTTTGAATTTTACAGAAAAATACAATGCTGTTGTTTGAACTGGAAAGGTATTTTTTTTAAACATTAAATTACAATATGGCTTGTGTAGCAGTTACACTATAGTTTTTTTATTTACTATATTTTTTTCCACAAAAGTAAAGTATCTTTTAAGTTCGTATTTTTTGGGCTTTGGGATTAATTGACTAATGACCCCCAAACCAAACCTGAATAAATCCCCTTATTAGTAAACTTAACTAAGCTTAAAGAGAAGCTCCAGGCTCCCCCCCCCAAAACAAAAAATTAAATAAAATATAGAAATACTGTAGCTGCTGACTTTTTTAATATTGGGGCATTTACCTGTCCGGGAATTCAGAGGTGTCCTCACCCGAGGCAATTTTTCAATTGGGTGCTAGGGCCGCCATCTTGACTAAGGGAAACCGGCTGTGAAGCCTTGAAGCTTCACAGCCAGTTCCCTACTATGCATTTGCGACATGCACTGCAGTTTGTGAATAGGCCAGCTGTGGGGGAAGGAGGGAAGCTGAACTTCTGGCTCAGTTTGCCGCAGCATAATGAGCTGGAAGTGGGAGCCTGTACCTGTCAAAACCAGGTACCCACTCCCCTCCAAAAAGTCCCAAATGTGGCAGCGGAGAGGGGGAGGAGACAGGCAAGTGGAGCTTCCCCTTTTGGGTGGAGCTCCACTTTAAGCATGTTTTGCTTTTTTTCCATATAACCTGTGCTGTTACACATCACATGATTTATTACTTTACTCTGTGTGTAGCTGCTGTGCAAGGTACCCCCTTAAATACATATAAACTTTATAATCTGACAGCCTACAACTGTATCTGATCCTTCCATGTTGTATCCTATTAAGATCCATCATCCAAAGTCAAACTTTTTAGTTTGCTGTTACAAAGTTGGGTAGGCTAAAATCTTTCATGTATCATTTGTGGTCTTTCTAGGTGATTGTTATTGTAGCTCATTGACAGACAGTATATCAAATTTGCAGTCTCCGGAGTTGGTGTTCCACATGAAGTTTTAAATAGCATACTTAAAAACGAAAATGTCTGAAGAAGACATGAAGCCTATGACAGGGTATAAAGAGTGTGCAATATTTAAACTGGAAAAACTTTTCTTCTTTCTTTGAGATGCAATTATTGAAAGAGACTCTGGAGATCTGTTTAACAAATCAGCCCCATGGTGTGGATAGGAGAAGTGCAGGCACATACAGGTTTTCCTGTCTGCCCACCCCAATCAGTCTCTATTGAATTAGTAACATTTTCAGCTGACCAGACTACTTATTCCAAAGCATTTTTTTGTTCCTAATGTAGCACCCCTAGACTAACCAAGTTAACAATATGTTTTATGTATCATTTATCAATAAATATATTTAGCACTGTAAAGTTTGAATACACCAGTTATTTGCAAAAGAGAAAAATAAATTCCATAGTATAATTTTCCAAAGCAAGAACGGCAAAATAGAGCTATCACTACAGCATACTAAATGTGGCATACCTCATCAATTCCTTTTTTGGGTAGGGTGGTGAAAAAACCCCTGTTGGGTTTTTATTGCCATCTGTGTCTCTGTTAAACAGATTTCCACTAAATGGTTCAAGGAGAAGGTGATTGTTTTTTATATATTGTAACTAGATTAGAATATGTTGACAGGTGTATTTTAAGATTTATAGAAGTAACTAGTGGGTGTTGTGGTCTGCTACATTTAAAAAATAACTACACTATTAACATTCTCACTTTTCACATTCCCACCTGATTTTTCTTCTATTTATTTTTATTCCACATGTTATACATTTATATATGTTTCATATTTATGCACTATGTTTCTAAAATAGATTTGCTAGTATGCTGCCTTATTTACACTCTCTACAAATATGATAGTCTGTGCCAAAATCCAAGCAATGTTATTTAATGAATCTGTTCAAAATCAGATATATATTAAAATAAATAAGGAAGCTCCTTAGTGGTGCTTAAGTTAACGATAGTGGGAAAACTATTCCTACTCATCTACATGTTTAGCCATTGATACTGTGAACAAAAGAAAAGTTGCGCATCACAAAAAACAAGGACTAAAGTGTGAGGAGCAGAATAGCTGCCATTTAAAGCAAAACTTACAGGGACCTATATCTGACCACATCTAATCTTTGAGGCTCATGCACATGAGTGCTTCATCCCAAACTTTATTATGTTTAGAAGGACATCCTCTGTGGATGTATATGAGCTTCTTATATGGGAGTCTGACTTCCGTTACTCAAGACTGGAATGAGAGAAAGGGCCTGAATCCAATTTCAAGCTCTCAACTTTCTTTCACTGATCAGTGAAAGAACAACAATATTTTTCCTGAAAAATATTGGAGTATATTTGTCCGCATCTGGAAAAAGCCCAAAAATGCATTGTTTAAGGTCCAATGTCATGGGCGAGCCCATCTGTTTATGTAAGAATTGTCCTACTTCGGCCTAGTAGCCTTAAATCATGGGACAGTCCCACATTAAGTGATAAAACTGCAGCTGGAACCATGAGGGCTGAAGCTGAATGCTGAAGGCTATGAGAAGAGTGATACCTGGACAAACAAATCTGGGTCAAATATTCTCTATGCAAAATGTAAAAAGAGTAAGTTGGTCAGACAATTTAAGGGAAACTAGTTTACAATTATCCAAGACTTCATCCCAGTCTCCATCCTCCTGACCCCCCCCCCTACATCCATCTCCCAATGCGTTTTAATTTGGTAGACCATTCTAGTAGCTTATGGCATAAAAATAAGTTGATGTTAATTTTTTGGGATTAGTGCTACAAATAAGCTCCAACAAAGGGACTGGATCTGGCCTCGCATATGCATCAGGGAACTGGGCACAGAAGACACGGCGGAGTTGGAAATAGCGAAAACACATAAAATTGGGGAGCGAAAACTCTTTCTTAAGCTCCTGTAGTGGTTTGGAGCCTATGCTAGACAATACATGATGTAAGCAAAATTATGCTCCTGGACATCCATTGACCACAGTCAGGTAGCTATCATAATACAGGCAATTGATAACTATGTAAGAGGGGCATATGGGAATATGGGAATGGAAGGTAGGAGTGTTAGTTTTACTCAATGCCAGCTCCCAAATTCTTTGGTGGTAAACCATATCTTTTACGGTCATAATCCTCATGAGAGCCACAGAAAAAAGTTCAAATTGTACTTGTCTGAGTCCACTGCCATGCCATGATCTGCAACACCTCTTCCAGTAAAGCAGAGTGGTGGTTGTAAGCTGCAGTCTGGGCAAGCCAACCAATCTTATTGAGATCCTCATAAAATGCCATGCCCTGTGACAGCCTGTGATCAGCATTCTGTTCACCAGGAATTAATGTGGGCTCTGCAATAAGGACCCAGTACACTGCAGAGAAGTACAAAGAAAACTTAGAGATCCTGCCTTACACATGACAAGGGATCATCTTTAGAATAGCATTTTCAGTCTACTAGTAAGAAGTAGCTATTTTTAATTTACTAATTACGTATTTATTTGCACAGGCAAATCGTATAGAATCTGGCACTTGTAACTTTATTTCAAGAGTGAGAGAACCTTTAGGAACTCTATAAGAACTGGGTTTATGCTATAAGGAGAGGAGAGTGGAATGTGATTTTCCATAAAGGATCCATATATTAAGGCTGGGTTCACACTAGTGCAAATTGGATGCAGGTTCCCCCGCATCCAATTCGTACAGTAGGAGATTTGTATTGAGCCGGTTCACATATCTCTGAAGCAGTTCTGGTGTGATTTGCACAGGAGCCCTGTGCGTCTTTTGGTCTGTTTCAGGTACAAATTCAGGAAAAAATTTGGGCTGAAATCAGACCTGAAACAGTGAACGAGGACTCACCAGACTCCTGCTGTGAGCCACTGCATGCTCATATGTGAACCCAGCCTAAAGTCTTGTCATACCAGCTGTGGATTTCAATGCAGGAGAGGAGAGTGGAACATAAACTGCTGCTAAGGATTTATACCAAAGCGCCACTAGACCTGTTGTGGTCTTTGTTTAAGGTAAGCTTCTAGAGCACACTCCTGGTGGATACCTGGATGGTGGGAGCAATTGTTTTCACAACTTTCAAGAACTGTTTTTTGAGCACGTGATCTTCACATCTCATCACTTTTTGATGCACAAGCACTTTATTATTTGTAAGTTGGGACTTATTTTAATATTTTTTTATGTAAAATCAGATGAATATCTGCTTTTGATTCAAGCACTTTATCACTATTTTGCATATTATCACATATTACTGTATGTTTTGTTTTTTGAAATTAGGGTTAGTCATTTATGCGTATTTGTCTATTTTTGCAATTTTTGTTTCGCGTTTTTTTTGAAAATATGGATAGGCATTCATGCATATTTGTCTTTTTTTGCTGCACAGCTTCTTGAATTAGCGCACCATTTTTATTACTATTATTATTTGTGTTAGAGTATTGTGGTCACTTGCTAATGCTTGCAGCTTTTTCATGTCTATTTTTAGGGTGATTTATTATTCTTTGATATTTATTGTGTACATTAGGTTTGGTTGGTTGCGAGGTCCATAGCAGTGCACAAGTACTTTATATTTAATTTCTGTGAGAACTTGCCTTCTATGACAATAAACAGAAAATTCAGTCTGCACTGCCAATCATTTTTTTTTTAAAGAAAAATAGATTTTCCCATCTATGGGTGAGCATGAAAAGCCATTGAGCTATTTTTGTGTCAAGCTAAAAAAAGGTATGCGCACATAATCAGGGGCAGGAGAGCAACACCATCACTACTTAAAGTAAACAGGCCTCCTAGCATGTAACTCTTCTAAACAAATTCTACTCAATTCCCAGAAGTGCCCTCCAATGTCTGCAAATTGACATGATAGGTTGGAGCTAAAGTTCTATAACTGTAGGTGCCCCAGTAGCAATGAGAATACTGCAAATGACTACACACACTTGCTGTTCAAAGCTTTACTGGCAAATGTAAAGCTGAAATCCAGGAAAATGGCTAAATAGATGAAATACACCTAAAGGAGCTGTTTTACTGGTCAAGTGATTTTTAGTTCTGTATGTTCGGTATTGACATGTACACAGTTTTGCCACACAGCTCACCCCTGTCTTGCAAGACATAAGGTCTGATTTTATTCTGCTGCAGTTAAGTAACATCCACGGGTCTTGTTCTTCCCCCAACATGTGGCTGAAGAATGAAAGGAGAAGGAGCAGACTGATAAGACCATGTCTTTGTCACTTTGCCCTCTACTTCTATCAATATGTTCCATGTTAGCAAGATGGTACTACAGCACAGCTGACTGGCTTCTTGTTCCACTGCTCCCTCCCCAGTCAGAGCTGTGCTGTACAGGGACTGCAAGAGATCAGACCAATTGCAGGTATTTACACTGCTTGCTTGTAAAAAAAAAAAAAATACATTTATCAATGTAGTATTTGATACAGATATTGAATACAGATTATACTTGTTTGAGGTTCAGCCTTAACCACTTGCCGACCAGCAGCCATACTTATACTGCGGCAGGTCGTCTCTTTTGTGTGAACCGACGTACCTGTATGTCGGTCCATGCATGTGAGAATGCGGGCGTGCACTCGATGTCCGCAGGCCTCCCACAAACGCTGCATACAGAGGCAGAACGAGGATCTGCCATTGTAAACAAGGCAGACCCCCATTCTGACAAGGGGGCATCTCAGAGATCTGCTGTTCCCAGTCATCGGGAACAGTGTTCTCTGTCATGTCCCAAGCAGTCCATGCCCCCTAAAGTTAGAACACACTGAGGGAACACATTTAACCCCTTGATCGCCCCCTAGTGTTAACCCTTTTCCCTGCCAGTGTCATTTATACATTGATTAGTGCATTTGTATAGCACTGATCATTGTAATCATGTCACTGGTCCCCAAAAAGTGTAATTTGGTGTCATATTTGTCCGCCGCAATGTCACGGTCCCACTAAAAACCACAGATCACCGCCATTACCAGTAAAAACAATAAAAAAATAAAAGTCCCTAAATCTAGCCCATAAATCTAGACGGGATAACTTTTTTGCAAACCAATCAATATACGCCTATTGCAATTTTTTTTAACAAAAATATGTAGAAGAATACATATTGGCCTAAACAGATGAATAAATGTGTTTTTTATTTTTTTGGGGGATATGTATTATAGCATAAATTAAAGAAAAACATTTTTTTTTCAAAACTGTCAAAACCACAGAGATGATCAAATACCACCAAAAGAAAGCTCTATTTATGGGGAAAAAAGGACATCAATTTTGTTTGGGTACAACGTTGTACGATCACGCAATTGTCAGTTAAAGCGACGCAGTGTTGTATCGCAAAAAATGGCCTGGTCATTACGGGGGGGCAAATCCTTCTGGGGCTCAAGTGGTTAATGCAGGACTTTAAAGTTCAATAGTTAGCAAGTTTAGGTTGGGATTTGAATGAACATTTTTCAACATTCCTGCCTTGAAACCAAGCTCCAGCCAAAGCTTTATTTAGTTTTGGATTGAGGAAAGGATAGAATATACAAAATAAATTACCCACAAGAAGCCCTCAAATGAAGTCTGGCTGCCTATCTGCAAATTTTCAGTTTAAAGCTAAATCTAACAGCACTTCTCATTTGTCTTTTTTTTCCCCTTTCTTCCACTGTTGCTTTTTATCTTTCTCTTCTTGCATCCATAGTCACTTTCTTCTTTCTTTCTTACATTCTTGTTTTCATATCTTACTCTCTTTTCTGCTCACTCCCTCTCTCTCTCCCTCTCTCTGAAAATATATTAAATCAAGGATTTGCATTTTTAATTCCATGCAAAACAATAACCTGTTTTAATGTTTCTAATAAAAATGTAACCTGAATAGGAAAAGACAAATTTAAAAAAGAGAGTTTCATCCTTGGAAGTTTAATTTAAATGGTACTTGATGGAAAAATTATGTAGCAGTCACGGTTGTTGCAATTTGCTTTACTGTCCCTTAAACAGTATGGATGTGATTTCTCAAGTTATCAATCATTTAAAACAATTTCGATAATAACATTTTGGCATGCCTTTCCTGCTCTTTTATTTATGCCATTTGCTTAGCTTAGTAGAATGCAGTACTTTTTTTTTTTTCTATTTGGCAAATGCACTTTGTAATATCTATTATGGCATGGTCAAAGTATAATTTATTGTCAAATAGAAAAATAGGTCGACAGTAATGTCACTTGATGATCACCCCCCCCCCCCCCAAGTTTAATAAAACATCTTTCCAGCATGTACTCTAACTCAGCAGTTGATATTTTATTAGGCCTACCTGGCTATAGCAGTAGTGTAATTACTGAGCTGTCAAAATGATAAGTGGGATTAATGGCAGTGTGATGCACTTTAGTCTGTACAGTGCTCAGAGAATTGCAAGATGGTATTATTATAGGAGCCCGTCTGTGGTGGCATATTCACGGTAATAAAAAATAAATAAATAAACAGAAGTATGCTACGATTTTGGTTCTGTTCCCCCTCCTCTCTCCCCTTTTCATTTGCATGTGACATTTTCAGCAGCTGTTTATATGCAAACTGCAGCAGCTCAATAATTAAAAGAGAAATGATTTGGTGAAGACATTCGTAGCCATAACTAGTAATCTTTGCAATGGCTTTTCAGCTGCCAAGCAGTATCTTTCTACTCCATTTATGTTTTGTTACCAAGTTGTATGAAGGGAGAAAAAAAAACTCAAGTTAATTATAGCTTTCCCTAACTTGAATATCTGCCTGTTTCATGCTACATGCTTATTAGTTTGTTATGCATAAAAATGACTGGGGAAAATGTTTTAGCATGATTTGTTGAAGAGGAATTATCATGCTAAATTAATGCAATTTAATTTATACTGCTCAAGGCTTTTTGAATATTGCCAAATAAAATGGTGCTACTAGTATTTTATTTAGAAGCTGGATTCCATTAATAGGAAACCTCAGCAAAAGACAAAATGTATCCGCTTACATAAAATCAAGCTATGTTCACCTTTGTTTTGAAAGTAATCACCAGAGGTCCCTGTACTTAAAGTGGGACTCCAAGAAAACCGCTAAATACATGGGAATACATGGTTGAAATAGGCGTAGTTTAATGCTTTACCTGAAATTTGTAGTTTGACTATCCATTCTTGTGATACTTTCTGGCTCGGCATTGCTACTTCTTTGGTCAGCTTCCTGCTTCATCAACAGAGGTGATGATAATGCTTATTTACTCACCAATTAGGAGTATGGAGGCAGAAAGGTAACATAGGAACTTAAATTGCTCAACCAAGAAGAAGGATTCAAGTTACCTCTCTTTCTGTGCATAAAATCCCCAATTATTTTGCCTGTCATATCACAAGCCAGTTTCCAATATTCCTTACTTTGGGTCTATAGTAAGGGTTCTTCTTGTAGTGTCCAAATTGATTCCTGCCGATGTAGATGCTGCCCATTGCTCACTAGAAGTGTCCATTGCTGGGTCCTTACAGGGTTCTCCAAAGTCCTCACAGGGTCCTAACGTCTTTCAGTGGTTAGAATGAATCCTGAAGTGCTTAGCTCTGAGCCATTCTGGCTGTAAAAGTCTCAGAAGAGATATGGATGTACAAGCAGTTTGGTGAATTTTGTCCTCCAGCTACTTACATGATAACACTCTTGATGTCTCCTTTAAGAGTAACTGTCACTGCTTTCACATTGGGGGCTTATCAACTCCATTATAATATTAACAAATAAAAGTAAATAGAAAGCATTTAAGAAATAAAAAAATAAGACTACTTTTATCCAATTATAAAGGTTTCCTACATCAGGATTCCCAAACAGGAGTTTCAGCTTCATACAGCATCCAAAGAAAAAAACAACCCCCTGTCTATATAGCTATAGTTGTGTGTAAAATCTGAACCCAGGATTAGAACCCCAATCCTGTCCAAAATTCAGCAAAACTACAGAAATCTGACTAGGGTTTACTAAAACTGGAGCAAACTGAAAGACTAATTTTCACCTAATGAGACAGACATTACAGAGTCCCTCAACTTGCATGGGCGAGAAGCGTGGGTAACATCAAAAACAGAAAGCAGCTTCAGCTGCCCACAGTTAAAATGGATGCAGCCAGACTTAGTGGAGGGAGATTTCTGCAGCATTTTTGGCAAGTACGGAATCACAGTATATAAAAAATAATATGCAAAGTGGTTGGAGGGAAGCTTCAGAATGGCAAAGATGTTTTTATTACAGATTATGTGAGCAGACTGCAGTTCCTCTTTAAGATATAGTGGTTAGGGATACTGATAATCTATTTTTTCCATAGTTAAGCTTTAAATCAAAAGGTTGGTTGTGCCAAACAAATTACTGCCAAAGCATGGAAGATCATGGAAAACACCTACCCTCTGTAAGCCCTGCAGTTAAAAACAAGGTCATGCAAGCTATGATGCATGCCAAAATAGAAGCAGTTGTTACAGACATTGCAGCTAAATATGAAGCTCTCTGGACTCCGTAGGTGACACATTACCTCCCACCCAACTTCAATGAGTCCCTTCTACTCCCATGAATGACAGCATCTTCCTGGATCCTTATGAATATGATAATTTTGATCTCCTCTAGAGGCACCTGGGTTATTTTTTTCTCTTTTTCTCTCCTTCCTTTTCCCCTCTTTCTCCTTCTGACATTTTCCCCTCTTTTATTTTCCCCTACACTCCTTCCCATACGGTCCTCTCTCTTGGTAGACAAACGGCTATGGATGTTACCACCGTTTATAAGTGTGATAACATGTAGGCTCCTCTACATTTTTATGCATCACATATTTTACTTATCCCGTAAGCATGTTTAAGCGTAGCCTATGCACTCTTAATTTGAGCAAGCTTACTAGATTGCCGGTATTATATCCCAATGCTCGCCCTATATTTTATGTAAATATTTATGGACTCCCACATTGTGATTGCACTTTGTTACTGCTGTGCACCTTATTTGATCTTAGTCCTTGCATGGAGCATTGTCTGTCTGTATCACCTATTTTTGCTTAATAAAATATTCAAACAAGAAAAGGTTGGTTGTACAGAAATCCAAATATTTTGGCAGTAAAACAGTAAACTTTACGTATATTTCAAGTCTTAATTTATCTTTATGCCTGCAATTGAAGTCTGCAGAAACCCTAATACCCAGGTGCTATACTGACCATCATTGCTTCATTTTGGGGTATCTACTTTTGCTTGGATCACATTGTTTGTGCTGCAATAGCTTTTTTCTTGAGAGACAGAAATTAATGTGTTCCAAGCAAGCTTTGGAGGTATACTAAACTGAAAATACACGTGGATTGTTTGCAATCAAAAACAAATTAGAGAACCAAGTAAAGAGTTTTTCAAATTGCATATTTTTGCAGATTTGTTTGCACATTTTGATAGTAGCTTTCCTTTAATAATTTGTGAACAATGTACATACTACACATTCCCCCAAAACCTAATTGAAGTATACATGATGTAGGTAGTATGCCCTGCTTTTTGCCCTACGGAAGCTCCCCCTCACACTTGCCAGTAATTATTGACTGTCAACATGATATTCAGGAGTTGCTGTGTAAATACAGCAGCTGTAGAAACTGCTGCTGTCAAAAAATGGACCACCTGACTCAGTGTTTATAAACACTGTTCAGATGCGGGGGAGGGAAATACAAATTACCATTTTTACTTTTGTATCTGCCCTGTCTAATACAACTGCAAAACAAAGACAATTAATGCCAATTATGTCAATAAAATCAACCTAACATTAAAGTTGTATTTTTATTTTTATAACCATTAATAGTTAAACTTTTTTTGTTCTTTTTCTAGTGTTGCATTAGAGTGGTTGTAAACCTCTGAAAGGAAAAAGAACAAAGCATACCCTCCTTTTGTGACTCGTGCACATAAGGTGCTTTAGATTGAGGCTTGTACATTTATGCTCATTAACAACAAGAGATTGTGGGAGGTAACCCTTGCCCCCCTCCAACACACAGTTATATGATTAACAGCCTCAGCTGTGCATGTTCCCCTAGGAAACTGTGTATGGGGGTGTGGGTCCATTCCCTCCGCCAGATTACACTGAGCTCTCCTCTCCATGCTGTGCAATTTGTGATGTCAGATCCCCCCCTTCCTGCCCTCTGGAAGCTCAGAAATGCTGTGCAAATTGTGCTGTAGAGTAGGGAGAGCTGCAGATAAACTTAGGAGGATTAGTTTTATCTCAATGTATCACCTGAGGCTAATCACCTTAATGGGTATATGTAGGTGTTTACAATCACTTTAACAAAAGCATACAATTAAAATCAAATCTTTATTTCATTTGTAAATAACTTGCAATGCATAGTACAAGAATTTTAGTTTTGTTATACTTTGGTTATGAATTGCATCAAAAATAAAATAATTTTTTGCAAGATAAGAATACCAAAAGAAAGTCTTGTTGGCCTAGAAAAACATATGTTTAACTTTATCGTGAGTAGAGTTCTCCAAACTACTACTTAACTGACCCTTCGCTATGGTTCAATCCTGCCACTACAGCCATGTAGGGTAAGGGCAGACTATGATGGTACCTTTTGATATAAGGTGTATGTTGATTGGGACCCTGATGTCAAGGAGGCTCCTATGTTAGCATGGACTCTGATGGGGACTTCTGATATAAGGGCAGACTCTGATGCAAACCTATTCAATGTTTCTCAGGAGAAGGTATCATGGCTGCCGCAAGGATTTTTAAACAATGTCTGAGTGAGTCCAAAGGATAGGATGAGCTCCCTCTTAACAACATACAATGCAAGTATTACATCTTTAACCCTTTGCTAGGACAGATAGTGTTGAAATCTAATTACAACTGATAATGAAAATCTGCCTGAACAGTACAGACAGGGTTAATTATGACAAACACAGCTGCCAAGCCCCCTAATAAACATAGAGAACTAGTAATAAGAATTAATAAAAATATAAATAATAATTTTAAATATTAATTTGACAGTGCTGCAGGTTCTGGAAAAGAGCATCTAAAAATCAGGTTGCATTTTTTTTATTGCATTCTCTGCATTAAGGTAAAAAACCTGAGTGCAGTGCAGCCCCCAATATACTCACTTGAGGACAATCCCTATCCAGCACTGTGCACAAGAGGAGCATCTCTCTCCTCTCTCTTCCTTTTCATAGGCTCAGAGACTCCCTTTAGCTCTCATTGCTGCCAATCACAGCCAGTGAGGAGGGAGCAGGGGGCAGGGCTGAGCCATGCTCTGTGTTGTCAATGAATACACAGAGCACGGCTTGAGAATTAGCCCAGTTTGGCTGCAAAAGTGGAAATACACTTAATGGAATACAAGTAATAAAAAGGTTATTTTCAAATCAATTGGCCCATAGCAGAACTGTAAAAATGCTGTGGCCATAGAGGGTGTGAGAGCTGAAGTGGTTAAAAGGAAAGTGTAGCCAATCAGCTAAATATATAATATAAATACATGCGTGTCTTGCAATAAAAAGTAATTCTGTTCAGTTTTCTAATCCAAACAACTCCATAGCCAAGTCCTGACTAATTACTTTTCTCTACTGTAGTCAAAGCAGTTCAGTTTGTAAAAAGATGTAATTGGATAGTGAACTGTAGAACACAAATACAGTCACCTCCGATCAGGAAGCTCATTTCTGTTTGATTTACTTTGTGGAATGCAGTAAACCCTGATTTTCTTACATAACCGGCCCTCCAATTCTGAATAGTGGGGATCACATGAGGCTAGTCCAGCAGTGGAATGCCCAACATAATGAGACCAGTAGAAGAGTAGAGCTCACAGTAATGTCAAAATAATTGTTTTCTTCCTACTGCTACTGCACCCTACATCATAAGGACACTAACTACCTGTAAGATAGCTGGGCCTGAGGCACTGTAAGCTTTTGATAACATTACAGGGGCAAGTTCCTGACACTTAGGCCACTGAGAAAGGGGCTGAATGATGCCCATCTTACCAAGACTTTTGTGCACAGGATAAAGATTGCAGAGGTAAGTTGAAGTAGAATTCCAAAATTTAACTGATCTTAAAAAGCTCCCTCCCCCCTCTTAAAACATTCTGACATCCCGTGTAAGAAAGATCTGTATACCTACCTATTTTTAAGCCATTCCAGTACAACCACCAGCTCATCAGCTAGCAGTGGATGCAGGCTAGAGGAGAGAGCTCTGACAACGGATGGGCCATAGGAGCTTATGGGTGATGCCACCACTCCCAATCATTGCTAGTTATCATTGAGCACTCTCTCCTTTCCCCTGCAGCTGGCACTGGTTGACACATGGGAGATCACGTGATGGAATTGTAGCGGATAAGTATAAGATAAATATACAGATTTTACTTAGACATGTTCTTAGACATGTCTCCGATCTTCTCAAGACCTCCTACTCTCAAGTTCTCTCGTCTCCTCCTCCCATGCTCATCTCCAGGATTTCTCCGTAGCCTCTCCCTTCCTCTGGAACTTGCTACTTCAACCTGTCCGGCTATTCCCTAGTCTTGCTACCTTCAGGCGATCCCTGAAAACTCATCCTTTCAGGAAAGCCTATCACATCTTCAAATAATCTTTTACCACTTCCATCAGCTCTTTCCCCACAGTTACAACCTTTTGTACCACCTGCCCCACCCTATTAGATTGTAAGCTCTTCTGATCAGGGCCATCTTAATCCTCTTGTATTTTATTGTATTATAACTGTATTGTCTCCTTTTTATATTGTAAAGCGCTATAAAGTGTGTAAACTGTTGGCGCTATGTAAATCCTGTATAGTAATAATAATGTTAGTCAGAATAGGTGTTAGAAGGGGAGAGGGAGCATTTTTAAAAGTAGTTAGGTTTTGCTTGGTATTCTATTTTAAAAGCCATTTTTAAATTGAATATTGAAGTGGAACTAAACTCTATCATTCAACATAAACCGTTTTAATCCCTATGCTGCTAGTATTAGCAAATGGATAGGAAAGTATATTAAATTTGTTTTTAAACTTCTTATCTATATTTTTTTCAGCTGCTTTTAGTTTCCAGGTCCAGGCCATACACCACATGAGTCTTCATGGGCATTTTCTTATTTTTATTTGTGAGGAAAGATTAAAGGAACAGAATTTATTCTCTCTTAAGTAGAGGATATTGGGGGGTGGATATGATCAATGTGTACAAATACGTAAGTGGTCCATATAGGGACAAGAGGGCACTCTTTACGTCTAGAGGAAAAAAGATTTCATCTCCAAATACAGAAAGGTTTCTTCACAGTAAGAGCTGTGAAAATGTGCAAACTCCCTCCAGAGGTGGTTCTGGTATAATCAGTAGATTGCTTTAAAAAGGCCTGGATTCTTTCCTAAATGTACATAACATAACTGGGTACTAACAGTTCTAGGTAAAGTTGATCCAAGGAAAATCTTATTGCCTCTCGGGGGACCTGGAAGGTATTTTTTCCCCTTCTGTAGCAAATTGAAGCATGCTTTGCTGGGGTTTTTCACCTTCCTCTGGGTCAAATGTGGGTGATGGATTGTGTATATGGGACTGTATTATTTATGTATTTATTTATTTTGGTTGAACTAGATGGACTTGTGTCTTTTTCAACCTGACTATGCAACTATGTAAGTGAGGAGGGGTTTTCTTAACCAAGCATACCCTACTGCTTGTATGCTTGAGCTAAAGGCAGATAGATTCCAGGAAGTAAATGATTCAAGTAAAACATCTGCCCTTACTCAAGATGGCCATAGCTAGAAATGCTAGTGGGGTGATTTTCAAAGTTATTACTAAACAAAAAAAGAATGAAGACATAGATAGATGGGTAAATTTGGTTTGCTCAGATAGAGTTCAGTTTTCAATGGGGAGGTTGGAATTGGGCTTTAAAGTGGTTTTAAACTCTTAAATATACCCAGTGAAGTGACTAGCCTCAGGTGATACACAGAGATGAAACAAATCCTCCTACATATGCTGTAGCTGTTTATCCGCAGCCCTCTCTTCTCTGCAGCCACCTAAAACACATATTTTGCACAACATTTCTCAGCACTAGAAAGCAGGAAGTGGTGATCTGACATCACACACTGCACAGCTCAGAAAGGAGAGCTGAGAGTAAACTGAAAGCTGAGTGGAGGAAAGGGACACACCCCCCATCCACACAGCACACAGGGAAACATGCAGCTGAGGTTAATAATCATAAGCTGTGTGCTGGAGCTCCCCCACCTCTTCCATCTATTGGACTTGAGAAAACCTTTCAGCAGTGAGCCATGCAGATAGCAGAGGAACTAGACAAGACAGCAGAGAGAAATATGATTCAGTATTTTGGATTGAGGCAAGTGCACACTATACACAGTACACAGGTTTACAACCACTTTGAAGATAACCTTTTGTGTTTGTAAAGTGATTATTGTGTGTGTATGAAATCTGATCTATGGAAATAGGTTTATTATTGCATGGTAATGTTAAAAACTTTAGACACATAAACTGTAATTTTATTTATACATGGGCAAACTAACTTATGCCATATGCAGGCTGTGTTTTGTACTAGAGTATAGCATACTAGCTCATTATGTATTACTTACCTTAGATCGAAGCTCCCGCAGTGGTCATCGTTCACCGCTCTGGCCAGCGACATCGCTCCCGGAGTTACTTCTGGGTATCGCGGGCTTCGGAGCTGTGATTGGCCAGAACCGCGATGACATCACTCCCGCGCATGCAGGCAGGAGCTGCCGGAAACGGCACAGTCTAACTGAAGCAACGGCACGTAGTGTGCCGATGCACACCTTAGGAGATATCCCCTGCACATACAGGGCATATCTCCTAAACCGTGCAGGTTTAGGAGATATCCAGGATAGCTACAGGTAAGTCTTATTATAGGCTTACCTGTAGCAAAAAGTGGTTCTAAAGGGTTTTCAACCACTTTCAATTATTCAGACTGAAAGATGATATACTTTTATTCTTCTTATTTATCCCCAGTAATAGAAGGAGAACAAAGGTCATGGCTTATATACCGACAGTCAGTAAAAAGAGAACTTCAAATCAGTCAGAAAATTGTTATATTGTAGTGCTACCCCCCCCCCCCCCAGGAGTTGTTGAATTTTGGGCCCCTCTTTGTCTGCATAGCTGGGCAACACGCATTTTCAGCAGGCACACATAGTCAGAAAACCAATCCAAGGGCTTGGTTTTGTTATATATTGGAGTAAATAACTTGGATGGAGTTAGGGTGGTTATGTGATGCCCATAACTTGGTCAAGGTAGAACTTTGAGGACTTGAGTAATCACGGACTTCTAGCAAAGAATAAAAAAAAACATAACTGTGCATCCTGACTAGCCATAAGTCCCAACTTGATTTCAAACACTGTAGTCTTCCCCTTAAAATGCCAACATGCCTGGCTTCAAATGAGAAATTCGTAAGCAAGGGTGAAGCATAACAATACGCTATCTCTCTGAAAGCTACCTGAATATTTCACTCAGCTGGAAAATCCCTTGTAGGCTTTGGGGGTGAAAAGTGTGGAAGAACTTCAAGGACAACTGTGGCTAAACTGTCGTTTTAGCACAAAACTCCAGATTGTGTTCCAAGGGGAAATTACTTTTAGCAGACTGGCACAGCACTTCCAGTACTGATCCCAGTACTAGTACATTTGCACAAGATTATCCCAGGCATGAGTTGAAGGTTGACAGTAGCTGTCCCTTCTGAATGGCTAGCTGGGTATTGCACCTGGCTGCCTCTCTTAGCCTATAGGGCTTTGGGTGTGAAACAGACAGAGGTTACTCACTCAATCCCTAAATGTCCTGTAGCATAGATGGTGACTTCTCCTCAGGCTTGTGACTTCTGCCAGGGTGTCTCAATCAGTTGAGATAAGACTAAAGGGGGTGAGGGTTTCTCCCAGCTTCCTTCCTCCTTTCTCACAGCACACTATCTCACTTTCTCTCTCTCTGGCACCTTCTGCCTGGAAGCAGAGCCCATCAGCACAGGGGTCCCCTCCAAGCCTCTGGATCCTGACTTCTCTCCCCACATTGCCAGGTTCCTGAGCATTTATGGACAAACTCTGCACCCTTCTGGGCCATTCTTACCCAGGGATTGGTAGAGATGCCATATATATTCAGGCTTCTATCTCCATCCATCTGCCCACTAAGTTCTGGATTTTTCTGGAAGCTTCCAGAAGCCAGGGGGAGGCGACAGAGGCTCAGCCCTCAGAGCCTGCCAGGTGAACTGTACATGACCCCAGTTAATCCTTGCTCCACTGGCTGTAGTGAAAGTTAACTAAATGTATCTAACCTATTGACACTATGTATACAACGGGGTGTTACATCAAGCATGTAAGTAAAGTAAAAAAAATCTCAGGTACAAGTTATAGTAATAACTCAATATGTTTAAATTGTTTTCATTGACCATAAACTGTATTTTTCAATGCAGTTTTTTTTCCTTTTAGCTACTCTGTGAATAATTTCTGTATGTGTGAAATGCATTAGTATTGTGACCTCTAATGCTGATGATTGAATGAAGTGATATTTACAGTAAGTCCAGTATTGAACTAATGCTTCTGGGGAGTTTTTTACATTTACAAGAATTTTTCTGATGAAAGTCATAAGTGGATGATTCAACCAACTAGCAGCCAACTTACAAAGCAGAAAATACAGTCTGCATATGACATGTGATTATGTTTGTCCATGCATGTTTAGAAATACAGACTACACATGAAAGGTTTTATTAACATTGATACGTAATGGTAAAACAATTTCTATCAGCCTAATCATATTCACACATAATATCTTTAAAAAAATACACTTCCTTTTTAGTTTTGGATTAAGTAGAGGGATATTAGACCCTTTGTCATTTTAAAAAAATTTAGGCTTCAACTTGGAGGTGAATTTAACAGGTAGTATACTGCTCCAGGTAGCAGTCCTAAGGCTTCAACTCCCCTGCACAGAATGGGTGATGGCTCTGTATGCAGAACATGTGCAAATTAAAATGTCTGGACAGCCACTCTTCAGTGTAATTACCTTTATTGAATAAAAGACAGTCCATACAGCACGAGTTTCACCCCCCTACTGATGCTTAGTCATAGCTAAAATAATGTTATTATTTTAGCTATGACTAAGCACCAGTAAGGGGTGTGAAACGGGTTAGCTATATCTGATTCCTCTGACCCCATTTGCTGTAGGAACTGTCTTTTATTCAAAAAGGGTATTGCATTGGAGTGTGGCTGTCTGAACTTTTTCGTTCGCACGTTGGAGGGGAAGTTGCTTACTGGGAACTTATACCCCCTTCCTGACCAGGCCGATTTTCTGCTTTCAGTGCTGTCACACTTTACAGAGGAAGTAAACCCTGATGAATTTACTTCCTCTTTGTTTCCCTGCAAGGGTAAAGCATAATGGGCTACTATGCATTGCATAGTAGCCCATTATGTGTCACTTACCTGACACAGGAGCCTGCGATGTCACCGCTGTCCCCTCTGCTATGGAGCGTACATCTTCTTTCTGGGTATCGTGGCTCTGGCGCTGTGATTGGCCGGAGCCGCGATGACGTCACTCCTGCACATGCGCACGGGAGCCGCCACTAACGCTGTTATCAGCGGCATGCTCAGTGCGCCTGTGTGCCACTGTCTATGGCACATGCGCCTTAGACAGCGGTGCCTGTCTTTTTGCAAATATCTCCTAAACCGTGTAGGCTTAGGAGATATTTCTTGGACCTACAGGTAAGCCTTAATCTAGGCTTACCTGTAGGTCAAAGTGGTCTGTAAGGGTTTACAACCACTTTAAATGACAATTGCGTGGTCATGCAACACTGTACCTATATGAAATGTTTTTTCACACAGAGCTTTCTTTTGGTGGTACTTAATCACCACTGGCTTTTTTATTTTTTGCTAAACAATACAAACCAAGCACATTTTGAAAAATCAAAATATTTTTCATATTTTGTTATAAATTTTGCAAACAGATAATTTTTCTCATTCAATCATGGACACTAATGAGGTGGCACTGATGGGCACTGATAGGCTACACTGATGGGCACTATTAGGTGGCACTGATAGGCAGCACGGAGAGGTGGCACTGATAGGCAGCACTGATAGGCACTGATAGGCACTGGTAGGCAGCACTGATAAGTAGGCAGTGATGGGCACTGTTAGGCTGCAGTGATGGGCACTAATACCGCTGTGATTGGCCCTTTACCTTGATCAGTGATCAGCCGAGTACCAGCATTTTAAGCCCGTGATGTAGCTGTCTTTCGTTTATAGCACAGACGCTAAGTGGTTAACGAGTGTATTTTAGTTTAATAATTTCTCGAGTACATGGGTGACAGTTTCTTAAAGGTGTGTGTGGGTATATTTTTTAATTTGCACTAAATGCCTTATAGTTTCATTTTCTGCTTAGGGATGTGGCATGTTACATGACATGCAAGAACCCATAAGAAATAAAATCAAGGAAACTTTGCGTTGGTTACAAGTTTGATCAATCCCGGTTTGGCCAAATGTTTGAAAAATAAACAAGTGCTGAATTTCTGAATTTTTAAAGTCAATGGGAATTCAAACCGGGCACTAAGAGATGATGAGGCCAAAGTGAAACAAATGGCACTATTTGGGGAAATTAGAAAAACCAGCAGCAGCTTCTAGCATCCTTGGAACTTCTAAAAACATTGTATCAGGGAGGATTGAAAGGTGGGACCCATTTGCATTGGAAGTCAAGCTAAGGCAACAACACAGGCAGATTTAAAGGTGAAGATGCCTGAACCATATATGAAACTGAACCATGAAATTTACACTGAAATTTGGATTTGAATTGGGACATTCAGTCTCTATCTAATGCTGTCCAAATTTTGGGATCAACTCCAGTTAAAAATTGTTTATTTATATTACTCAAAGGTGGACTTACACTTTCAGTGTTGAAAAAATAACATTTTGCTAAGGGGTCATTTTATACATTTATATTCTTCTTTAGAACTTGGAAACATTCTTCAAATAATCCTTTCAGCAGGTTAAACATGCCTCTGGTTAAACTTTACCTCTGTAAATTATTTGTGTACGTTTGTAAGATCCAAATGCTGAATGCAATAAAGCAAGCTAGGGTTAAAAACTGTGCAATTAAAATGATTGCAATAAGCTCTCCAGAAATGGCAGGATAGTCTTCAAACATGAGTCATTTTCTCTGTCTGTTCACTTCAAAGTCAACATTCGACTCATTTTGATTGAGTTGTAGAAGCGTTTCATGTTTCGAGTGCTGTAAATATAAATTTATCTTTAGTGACAATTAGCATCTCTCTTTTGTAACTGTAAAATGTTTCAAATAAAATAAATTGCATTTATTATGTTTAACGCAAAATACAGTGTCACTGCATACACCTAATACCTTTATTAAATGTATCAAACTTAATCAGCAACCCCACGGTGACTAAACAGAACTTATTTTTAACTGATCTGACTACAATAAGAAAATCAAACTGGAAAAGCTAAATTCCTAGGTACAGTTTATATATACATATATTTTTTTCATTTCTTATACAACTAGCCTAGGCACCTACATTTGTTCTGATTTTCACCACCTATAATTATTCACCTGCTTACCTTTAGAAGATAGGGAAACACTATTAGGGTAAGCAGTCTCTGCTGCAGTGTAAATGTAATATTCTGAGAGGTGGGGCACAGTGATGGCATAACAGTGCTGCTGCTGCTCCTTCATTGTCCAATCAGTAGTCTGAGAGCATATTCTTGAGCAAGATATGCTGCTGCAGTGAACATATAGGGGGTTATTTGCTAAAGGCAAATCCACTTTGCACTACAAGTGCACTGCTAATGCACTTGGAAGTGCAGTCGCTGTAGATTTGAGGGGGACATGCAAGGAAAATAAAAAAACAGCATTTTAGCTTGCACATGATTGGATGATAAAATCAGCAGAGCTTCCCCTCATTTTAGATCTACAGTGACTGCACTTCCAAGTGCACTAGTAGTGCAAAGTGGATTTGCCTTTAGTAAATCAACCCCATAGTGTATGATCTAGCTGCGCTGTCATTCCTCTCTTTAGTAATTTTAACAAGCTGTAGTTTATGGGGAAGTTTTTTTGGCATTTATTGCATCATAAAAACAAGAAAGTGACCCTAATCACTAAGCAGCAAACTGCACATATTCTTTTATATTTGTCTCAACACATGAATGAATATTTGCCCAATCTGCAGAGAAACCTATAATTAGGGACTCATAATTGATGTTTTTAATTGCATTCCAACAAATCTCAATAACAATATACAGATGGGGTAAAATGTTTGACGATTCTCACGATTTGATTTACTTAAAACCAGCATTACCCTTCACAGTTTTGCAGCAGATAAGCTAATCAAATTGTTTAAAACCGGGGTATCAGATTTGCTTAGTCATTTTTTTTTTAATATGATGCTGGTATTACTTTCATTATTTTAGTAGAATATTGAATTTAAATATAACTAAATCTTAACTGGATGACATGTCTGGGGTGTATGTATTGTTTGTTAGCTGTGATGGTTTTGTATCCGAAAGACCCAAGATTGATCTATCTAGCCTATCCTGTGCCATATGGATACATTCCTCCATTTCAGTGGTTTTGTTCAATATAGCAAACCAGTCTCTCATGTTAGACAATTGTTTGGATAACCAATATTAGGGTATGGACATTCTCACTGCATTTATCATGCGCATTGTCAGAGACTTAATATAGTGTTTTGCGTGAAAGGAAAGAATTATGCAGCAAGTATTGTGCTGGTGTGACGTGTTTGTATGATAACATCGAGAGAATGTGGTGGATTGCTGTTTAGTTTTGGAAAAAGAGGGGGTATTGTTACCATATGTATGCACATTCTCGCTGCATTTATCTTGCACATCACCAGAGACTTAATATAGTGTTTTCCCTGAAAGGGAAGAATGATGCAGCAAGTATTGTGCCAGTGGGAAGTGATGCATGGTACCTTAGAGAGTATGTGGTGGGTATCTGCCCCCTATTAGGCGACAGAAACAATTGAGTACTGTCCTTAATACTTTTTTATTTGCACAAACGTACAATTTTTCAGGACAAGCTTTCAGGGTATGTCCTCTTATTCAAGGTCTGAGCAGTAGTGTACTGCTTGTTCCCTATTAGGAAAGGATAGGGCATTGCTAGCATATGTTCAACAGTATGCCGTTTCTCTTTGGTGCAGCAGTAACATATTTTAGAAAGAAATAGTAAGCATTTATGCATGGTAGTGGAGTTCTGTAAAATCTTAAATGTAGATAGTAACCATTTTCTTGGATGCCCACATCTAGAGAGCATTTGTGAAGGGTAATATTACTTCTCCCATTCCTCTTCTGCCAGTGTGAGAGCTAAGTCTTTCTCTCATGTCCTATAGACATTATGGGTGGAGAACATGTTGAGTAGGGATGGGCTTTATGGTCGGGTCAAACATGTGTTCGACTTGAACATTGGCTGTTTACCCGTTCGCCGAATAGCGAACAATTTGGGGTGTTCGCGGCAAATTCGAAAGCCGCGGAACACCCTTTAAAAGTCTATGGGAGAAAGCAAAAGTGCTAATTTTAAAGGTTACTATGCAAGTTATTGTCATAAAAAGTGTTTGGGGACCTGGGTCCTGCCAGGTTAATGCAAAAAAAGTTTTAAAAACGGACGTTTTTTCAGGAGCAGTGATTTTAATAATGCTTAAAGTGAAACAATAAATGTGTAATATTCCTTTAAATTTCGTACCTGAGGGGTGTCTATAATATGCCTGTAAAGTGGCGCATGTTTCCTGTATTTAGAACAGTCTGACAGAAAAATTAAATTTCTAAAGGAAAAAAAGTCATTTAAAACTACTCAATGGTTGTGGGGATGAGGCCCTTGTCCCCATCAACATAGAGACATCCTCCCCATGTTGAGGGCATGTGGCCTGGTACGGTTCAGGAGGGGGGGTGCTCTCTCATCCCCCCTCTTTTCCTGCGGCCTGCCAGGTTGCGTGCTCGGATAAGGGTCTGGTATGGATTTTTAGGGGAACCCCCACGCCATTTCTTTTTTAAATTTTGGCCCGGGGTTCCCCTTATAATCCATACCAGACCTGAAGGGTCTGGTATGGATTTTGAGGGGGATCCCCACGCCTTTTTTTTTTAAAGCAGAGGAAGAAGCAGGGGAAGAAGATGGAAGAAGAAGCGGGGAATTGTCAAAAACTGTCTCTTGCCTTTTTTAACATTTTTTACACTTTTTTGTAAAATGGTAGGGGTACATTTTTGCCCCATTACCATTTCACACGGGGGGAGGGATCTGGGGGTCCCCTTGTCAAAGGGGGCTTCCAGATTCCGATAAGCCCCCCCGCCCATATACCCCCACAACCAGCGGGCAAGGGTTGTGGGGATGAGGCCCTTGTCCCCATCAACATGGGGACATCCTCCCCATGTTGAGGGCATGTGGCCTGGTACAGTTCAGGGGGCTCTCTCGTCCCCCCTCTTTTCCTCCAGCCTGCCAGGTTGTGTGCTTGGATAAGGGTCTGGTATGGATTTTTAGGGGGACCCCATGCCATTTTGTAAAAAAAATTTGGCACGGGGTTCTCCTTAATATCCATACCAGACCTGAAGGGCCTGGTATGAAATTTTGGGGGGACCCCCATGCATTTTTTTTTTTTTAATTTTGGTTCTGGGTTCCCCTTAATATTCATACCAGACCCAAAGGGCCTGGTAATGCACTGTGGGGGAATTCCAGGCCATTTTTTTCAATGATTTTTATGAGTATTGCAGAGACCCGACAATTCATTATAGCAGCCGGCGCTACCACTAGTACTTTTAAATGACTTTTTTTTCCTTTAGAAATGTAATTTTGCTCTCAGACTGTTGTAAACATGGGAAACGTGGGCCACTTTACAGGCATACTATAGACACCCCCCAGGTATGAAATTTAAAGGAATATTTCACTTTTATTGTTTTACTTTAAGCATTATTAAAATCACTGCTCCCAAAAAAACTGCCATTTTTAAAACTTTTTTTTGCATTGATACATGTCCCCTGGGGCAGGAACCGGGTCCCCAAACACTTTTTATGACAATAACTTGCATAGTAACCCTTAAAATTAGCACTTTTATTCATGTTTCATAGACTTTAACGGTGTTCGCGTGTTTGAACAAATGTTTTGCCTGTTCGCATGTTCTGCTGCGAACCGAACCGGGGGGTGTTTGGCCTATCCCTAATGTTGAGGTATAAGATAGAAATGGGGTGTCTATGAGGGTGCCATCTGCATATTCAGTCATTCCAATAGGGTAAGTGATCTTGTGTACAGATGGCAGAAGTTGTGGTTGTTCAGAATAAGTCATATTTGTAGATATAACCAATTGGGGATTAGATAGATAGATAGACTAAATTAACATTTATTGTCACTGTAAAAATAACAACACAATGAAATTAGTTAATTAATTATTTTGGGGTGTTTGGTCTGTGAGGGTGGGTCTATTGTAAAAGTCTGTATCCTTGAAAATGCTAAGATTTGTAAGTATGGCTAGCAAGCTCAAGGACAAATTTTGTTCCAAATCTAGGTATGAGAAGGCCTGGGAAGAGAGGGATAGAGACATCAAAAGGGAGGGAGACTTACAGTTTACAGTAAATCATTTTAGTGTGGAGTGGTGATGAGTGGTCATGAATTGCCCTATGGACATGCTTGAGGTTAAGCCATGGCAGTGACTTTAGGGCAGAGGTGAAAAATTTTGGCCCTCCAGCTGTTGCAGAACTGCAAGTTCTTTCATGCCTCTTTGCCTCTGGAGGTCATGCTTATAATTGTCAATTTTGCAAAGCCTCATGGGACATGTATATAGTTCCACAACAGCTTTAGGGGTTGATACTCTAGGATTTGCTTCCTTGTAAGATGAGTAAATATTCTAATCTATTGTTGGAAGCTTGAATGCCCAGGGATATTTGTTTAGGTCTGGGTGACAAATGTTCCTTTTTTTTAGTAATGACAGGTAGAAAAGGCTTTGTTTAGGAATGACATTTTTCCATAGAAATGTGGAAAAGGTCCTTTGTAGATAAGCAAAGTGTATCACGATGGTTTGAAAGATGTAGAGTAATTGTGGAAAGATGTGTATTTTCAGGTTGGTTGCCCTTTTAAACTATGAAAATTGTAGTTTGTCCCGTTTTCATATCTCATATGTCTTGGAGGAGTGTTGCATAGTTTGAAAAGTATAATTTAGTTCAGTTGGAAGGGAGCTGTATATTCAAGTAATCACACCAGGTTGTCAGATAAATGGGAAGATTTGTTGGCTTATTGCTACCACATCTAGGGGAAGGGTTATGTTGAGACAAAGGATTTGGTATAGTTAACTTTTAAATTAGATATGCTCTAGAAGTTTTCCAGGATTAGTTTTCATTTAGGGAGTGTAATGTAGGGTTCCATAAGGAATAACATCAAATTGACAGCAAAGGGCAACAAATTTGTAATCTGTCTTACCTATGGCCTTTTTTGTTTGGGTCAGTGTGTAGGAGTTGGAGGAATGCTTTTAAGGTAAGCATAAATATTAAAGTAGGTACAGGGCACCCCTGATGAGTCTGGATCGGGAAGGATTCTGAGAGTTAACCATTCACCTTTACTCTAGTTCTGGGGTTCAAACATACAGTAAAGCCGCGTACACATGGTCGGATTTTACGACGGGAAATGTTTGACACAAGCTTGTTGTCGGAAAGTCCGACCATGTGTATGCTCCATCGAACATTTGCTGTCGGAATTTCTGCACACAAATGTTTGAGAGCAGGTTCTCAAATTTTCCAACAAAACTTGTTGTTGGAAAGTCCGATCGTGTGTACACAAGTCCGTCGCTATTGAACTTCCTTTTTCTCGGATCGTCCTACGTGTTGTACGTCACCACATTCTCACATTCGGAATTTTTGGACAACATTTGTGTGAACGTGTGTATGCAAAACAAGTTTGAGCCAACATCCTTTGGAAAAAAATCCACCGTTTTGGTGTTTTCCGTTTTCGTGTGTACGGGGCATAATACTAGAATTATTATACATAGTTTTTTTTTCTTTTTTTTATAAGCCCACCTAAGAGAGAACCACCTTCATGTAAGCCTCAGGTCACACAAATACTTTCTTGGTGTCCAATGACAGGAATAGTTTGTTGGTCAGGGTGAAGGGTGTGTTCTTGAAAAATAAAATTGTGACACCATTGGTTTTGGATGTCGTGTTGATAGCATGATGGACCATTTGGAATCTGCAAGTTGAGAGTGTGGGTATGGAGTCACTTTTCAAATGGTTTCTTGTAGAAAGATTTATTTATTACAGGTACTTGCATAGCGTAGTAAATTTATGCAGCAGTTTACAAGTTTATTAGACATCACATCAGTTCCTCCGCACAAGAAGCTCACAGTCTAAGGTCCCTAACTCACATTCGTACATACACATACTATGACCAATAGGGATGAGCTTCGAGTTCGAGTCGAACTCATGTTCGACTCGAACATTGGCTGTTCGCAAGTTCACCGAACAGCGAACAATTTGGGGTGTTCGCGGCAAATTCGAATGCCGCGGAACACCCTTTAAAAGTCTATGGGAGAAATCAAAAGTGCTAATTTTAAAGGCTAATATGCAAGTTATTGTCATAAAAAGTGTTTGGGGACCTGGGTCCTGCCCCAGGGGACATGGATCAATGCAAAAAAAAGTTTTAAAAACGGCCGTTTTTTCAGGAGCAGTGATTTTAATAATGCTTAAAGTCAATCAATAAAAGTGTAATATCCCTTTAAATTTCGTACCTGGGGGGTGTCTATAGTGTGCCTGTAAAGGGGCGCATGTTTCCTGTGTTTAGAACAGTCTGACAGCAAAATGACATTTTGAAGGAAAAAACTCATTTAAAACTACCCGCGGCTATTGCATTGCCGACAATACACATAGAAGTTCATTGATAAAAACGGCATGGGAATTCCCCAAAGGGGAACCCCGAACCAAAATTTAAAAAAAAAAATGACGTGGGGGTCCCCCTAAATTCCATACCAGGCCCTTCAGGTCTGGTATGGATATTAAGGGGAACCCCGGCCAAAATTTAAAAAAAAAATGACGTGGGGTTCCCCCTAAATTCCATACCAGACCCTTCAGGTCTGGTATGGATTTTAAGGGGAACCCCGCGCCAAAAAAAAAAAAAAAACGGCGTGGGGTCCCCCCAACAATCCATACCAAACCCTTATCCGAGCACGCAACCTGGCAGGCCGCAGGAAAAGAGGGGGGGACGAGAGTGCAGCCCCCCCTCCCTCCTGAACCGTACCAGGCCACATGCCCTCAACATTGGGAGGGTGCTTTGGGGTAGCCCCCCAAAACACCTTGTCCCCATGTTGATGAGGACAAGGGCCTCATCCCCACAACCCTGGCCGGTGGTTGTGGGGGTCTGCGGGCGGGGGGCTTATCGGAATCTGGAAGCCCCCTTTAACAAGGTGACCCCCAGATCCCGGCCCCCCCCCTGTGTGAAATGGTAAGGGGGTACATAAGTACCCCTACCATTTCACGAAAAAAGTGTCAAAAATGTTAAAAATGACAAGAGACAGTTTTTGACAATTCCTTTATTTAAATGCTTCTTCTATCTTCCTTCATCTTCTGGTTCTTCTGGCTCTTCTGGCTCTTCTGGTTCTTCCTCCGGCGTTCTCGTCCAGCATCTCCTCCGTGGCGTCTTCTATCTTCTTCGCACCCATGGCATGGGGGGGAGGCTCCCGCTCTTCTCTTCTTCTCTTCTTCTTTTCTTCTCTTCTTCTCTTCTTCATTTTCTTCTCCGGGCCGCTCCGCAATCCATGCTGGCATGGAGGGAGGCTCCCGCTGTGTGACGGCGCTCCTCGTCTGACAGTTCTTAAATAACGGGGGGGGGCGGGGCCACCTGGTGACCCCGCCCCCCTCTGACGCACGGTGACTTGACGGGACTTCCCTGTGACATCACGGGGAATGCCACAGGGAAGTCCCGTCAAGTCACCGTGCGTCAGAGGGGGGCGGGGTCACCGGGTGGCCCCGCCCCCCCGTTATTTAAGAACTGTCAGACGAGGAGCGCCGTCACACAGCTGGAGCCTCCCTCCATGCCAGCATGGATTGCGGAGCGGCCCGGAGAAGAAAATGAAGAAGAGAAGAAGAGAAGAAGAGAAGAAGAGAAGAAGAGAAGAGCGGGAGCCTCCCCCCCATGCCATGGGTGCGGAGCGGCCCGAGGAGAAGAAGACAGAAGACGCCGCGGAGGAGATGCTGGACGAGAACGCCGGAGGAAGAACCAGAAGAGCCAGAAGAACCAGAAGATGAAGGAAGATAGAAGAAAGAAGAAGCATTTAAATAAAGGAATTGTCAAAAACTGTCTCTTGTCATTTTTAACATTTTTGACACTTTTTTCGTGAAATGGTAGGGGTACTTATGTACCCCCTTACCATTTCACACAGGGGGGGGGGCGGGATCTGGGGGTCACCTTGTTAAAGGGGGCTTCCAGATTCCGATAAGCCCCCCGCCCGCAGACCCCCACAACCACCGGCCAGGGTTGTGGGGATGAGGCCCTTGTCCTCATCAACATGGGGACAAGGTGTTTTGGGGGGCTACCCCAAAGCACCCTCCCAATGTTGAGGGCATGTGGCCTGGTACGGTTCAGGAGGGAGGGGGGGCTGGACTCTCGTCCCCCCCTCTTTTCCTGCGGCCTGCCAGGTTGCGTGCTCGGATAAGGGTCTGGTATGGATTTTTGGGGGGACCCCACGCCGTTTTTTTTTTTTTTTTTGGCGCGGGGTTCCCTTTAAAATCCATACCAGACCTGAAGGGTCTGGTATGGAATTTAGGGGGAACCCCACGTCATTTTTTTTTTTAAATTTTGGCCGGGGTTCTCCTTAATATCCATACCAGACCTGAAGGGCCTGGTATGGAATTTAGGAGGACTCCCATGTCATTTTTTTTTTTTAATTTTGGTTCGGGGTTCCCTGAAGGGCCTGGTATGGAATTTAGGGGGACCCCCACGTCATTTTTTTTTTTTAATTTTGGTTCGGGGTTCCCCTTTGGGGAATTCCCATGCCGTTTTTATCAATGAACTTCTATGTGTATTGTCGGCAATGCAATAGCCGCGGGTAGTTTTAAATGAGTTTTTTCCTTCAAAATGTCATTTTGCTGTCAGACTGTTCTAAACACAGGAAACATGCGCCCCTTTACAGGCATACTATAGACACCCCCCAGGTACGAAATTTAAAGGGATATTACACTTTTATTGTTTGACTTTAAGCATTATTAAAATCACTGCTCCTGAAAAAACGGCCGTTTTTAAAACTTTTTTTTGCATTGATCCATGTCCCCTGGGGCAGGACCCAGGTCCCCAAACACTTTTTATGACAATAACTTGCATATAAGCCTTTAAAATTAGCACTTTTGATTATTCATGTTCGTGTCCCATAGACTTTAACGGTGTTCGCATGTTCGAACGAACTTTTTTCCTGTTCGCATGTTCTGGTGCGAACCGAACAGGGGGGTGTTCGGCTCATCCCTAATGACCAATTAACCTACCAGCAGGTCTTTGGAGTAAACCAGAGTACCCAGAGAAAACCCATGCAGGCCATGTAAACTCCGTGCTGTGGTTGGGATTTATACCAACGACTTTAGTGCTACCAGGCAGAAGCGCTAACCTCTTAGCCACTGTGCTGCCCCATGAAGATGATTTTCTTTTAATTTGTGGCATTTATGTAACACTTAGGATCTTTTTTCAGGGGTGTTGAGGAATAGTGATGATTGGGACTGCCCTGGGTAAAGTTCTAGCAGGGTTCAGTGAAATTCAAAGATGTGCAAAGCCTGAACTAAATAAAATCAATGTCAAATAAAAAATGCCTATTTTTAGAGCTAATAGGCAAACAAAAAAAAATAGTTGCTCTGGAGGGATGGACACCTCACTGGGGAAAATGTACAATACAGTTTCTGTACAATCTTCTTTAGATTTATCAAAACTATATGCAGTAATATGAGGACATAATCAACAATTACACTCCCTAAGCACAAATTCCCTCTGCAAGCCCAAATTCTCCCCAAACAAAACTGCAAAAATTCCCAATCCTTACAGTCCAAATCAAAACTATTTAATAGGCGGACACACCTATCTAATCACCCTGTATCAAATAAGGCCCTTACACTACATAGTTGCAGGGCTGGATCTAGGTTAACCATTTAAGCCCCGGACCATTTGGCTGGCCAAAGACCAGAGCACTTTTTGCGACTTGGCACTGCGTCGTTTTAACTAACAATTGCGCAGTTGTGCAACGTGGCTCCCAAACAAAATTGACGTCCTTTTTTTCCCACAAATAGAGCTTTCTTTTGGTGGTATTTGATCACCTCTGCGTTTTTATTTTTTGCGCTATAAACCAAAAAATAGAGACAATTTTGAAAAAAATGCATTTTTTTTACTTTTTGCTATAATAAATATCCTCAAAAAATATATAAAAAAACATTTTTTCTCAAGTCGTCTTCCAGGATGGCACCCTGAGAGATGACTGGTCCTCCTGACAGGAAACACAATCAAGAAAGAGGTTAAAAACCCCGCCCCTCCCTGCACTGCTCAGTTTTTGATTGTGTTTCCCCACAGCAAAACAGTTTGTTTCTTTCTTATAGACCTAAGGCCGTGGGCTGGAAGTCTCCCCCTGGGAACCAGACTGCAGGTTTTTGGAAAACCTTTGGGTCTGGTAGGGCTTGCCCTTCCCGGGGGGTTCGTTTCCCCTATTTCTCAGGGGGGCAATGAAGAGCTCCCCATGAGAACTGGAGGACCCTGGGCACTGTGAGTCTCCAGAACTCCAGGGACCATTTTCCTGCTCCCCCCTCTCCTTACCTGTCGGTTTTTGGAGAGGATTTGCCAGATCTGCCGTTTAGCTGCAAGATGCAGGTATTTGCTGATTTTCCTGGCCGCCTCAGCGCCGGCGGCTGTGTGTGTGTCCGACGCCATTTTGCGGTGGATCTTTTCGGAGGAAATGACGCCACGGCGGCCCGGATACTAGAGCACGAATGCTCGAGACCTCGGCAAAATGGCGGCGGCGTTCGGAGCGCCATGAGGAGCCTGAAGCCAGCACAGGGACTACAGGTACCAGCTTGGCAAGACCCTTTGTATATAAAGGGGGGTAGTTCCGGGCGGCAGAGGCAGCAGCACAACAGGCAAGGAGCAGGCGTCCATTACTCACTGACTGCAATGGAGCAGGAGGAGTCTGCAGCTATTGTGGAGGCCACCGGGGGTGAGTCTACCACGCTGGAGGAGATAAGGGAGAGGGTGGCCCTCTAGCCTTAACCTCATAAGGGATCTCTGTTTTATTGTTACTAGCTAAACGGGCTTCTTGTTTTTGCAGACACAGAAACCCAGAGTGTTGCCAGTAGACCGAGACCCAAAAATCCTTCCCGAACTAAGAGGTGTGGGTACTGCAATGACAAACTAGCTGCAGAGCACACCAAGCCGTTCTGTTACAAATGTCAGGGAAGGAGACTTCAGAAGTTATGAGGGATTTTCTCTCAGTACAATCTGAAATGCTGTCCACACTTAAAGCCTTTCAGGCTAGCCTCAATACTAGGCAGGATAGCAGAGAAGGCTCATCCTCCCAGGATAGTGCCTTTTCTAGTGTGAGACAGGTAAGCACCATTCCGCAGAAACCGCCATCTTCTCAGGATTCGGAGGAGGCGGCGGAGGAGGTGGAAGACCCCTGCCGTAGACTCCTGGAAGAAGGGGAAGACGCAGAGGATAGCCAGGAGGAGGAGGGACGCTCCAGACCAGGCCGACATATCTTCTCTACGGATGATATGGAGAGCCTCCTAGGAGCTATTTATGCTTCTGAGGAGATCCAGGAGCCAGAGGCACAGACTTCTGTACAGGATAGGCTGTATCAGGGGTTGTCTAAAGCTCAGTCCAAAGTATTACCTATCCACCAGTCTCTGAAAGACATTGTTCTAAGAGAGTGGAAGGAGCCAGAAAATAAACTTCAGAAGTTTAAAACCTGGAAACGCAGGTGTCCGTTTAAGGAAGAAGAGCAGGAGAAGTTTTTTAAACTTCCCAAACTGGATGCATCTCTGGCCCAGGTGTCTAAACAATCTGACCTGTCTTTTGAAGATGCAGGTAACATTCGGGACCAAATGGATCGTAGGTCAGAAACCCTTTTACGCAGGGCCTGGGAGGCCAATGCGGCTACATTAAGTCCGGCTTTAGCTTCAGCTTGTATAGCTAGAAATACTAACATGTGGCTTAATAAATTGACAGATCATGTGGCGAGTACTTCCAAGTCCAAGGATCTTTTAGATTCCCTGGAGGTAATTGGTAAGGCGGTAGCCTTTCTTGCGGATGCTGCAGTGGAGTCGGTGCGGACTTCAGCTAAGACAGAAGCTCTTCTCAATTCTGCCAGAAGAGCCATATGGGTTAAGACCTGGGATGGGGACTATACCTCTAAGTCCAGGTTATGCGGCCTTCCTTTTGAGGGGTCTCTCCTGTTTGGTACAGGACTGGACCAGACCCTCTCCAGATCTACGGAGAAGGGAAAGAAATTTCCGGTTAAACCTAAGAAGGCCAAGAAATTTTTTCGAGGCCCCCAGGTTAACAACCGGTTTAAGGACCATAAGGAAGGTAAGAAATGGGGTATTGGAAAAGCCAAACAGAAGGGAGCTCTCCTTTTCTCCGGCCCCAAAATCGCAGACAAGGATCCTAAGTGACGCCAGCACCAGAGTGGGTGGGAGGCTAGCACAATTTATCCCTCAGTGGGAGCAGATAGCCCGGAGCCCTCTGGTCCTTCAATGGATAAGGGAGGGCTACAGGCTAGAGTTTGCCTCCAGGCCTCCGCAGACATTTATACTGACCTTTCTACCCAGAGAGAAACCAAAGGCCATAGGACTCATGGAAAATATCGAGCAGTTGGCGAGTCAGAGAGTCATTCTCCCAGTTCCGGCGGATCAGCAAGGAAAGGGTTTCTATTTCCACGTCTTTGTTGTTCCCAAACCGTCCGGGAAATTCAGGTTAATCCTGAATCTAAAGAAATTAAATACCTTCCTGCGATACAAAAGATTTCGCATGGAATCGGTCTACACGGTCAGAAAGCTTCTGTTAAAGGAAGTTTTTATGGCCACCATAGACCTGAAGGATGCATATCTGCATATTCCCATTCTACCACAACACCAGGTATTCCTTCGCTTTGCTATTCGCACAGATCTGGGTACCCAGCACTGGCAGTTCCAGGCCCTACCCTTTGGGCTGGGGGCCAGCCCAAGGGTATTTACAAAAATCCTTGCAGAGGTCATCTCCTACCTACACCTTCAGGGGATCTCTGTGATACCGTATCTAGACGACCTGTTGGTCTACAACCTTTCCAGGGAGTCCCTTCTCCTGGATCTGGACAAGGTAATATCCACCTTGGAGTCCCTGGGATGGTTGATAAGTCATGAGAAATCCTCCCTGATTCCTTCTCAGACCAAGCTCTACCTGGGCCTGTGGGTGGACTCGGTAAGGCAGAAACGGATCCTCCCGCAGGAGAAAATAGAAGCACTGATGGCTTCAGTGTCTTCAGTCCGACACCAGAAGGTAGTGTCCAGAAGACTGATCATGAGGATTCTAGGTCTCATGACTTCATGTATCCCGGCAGTACCTTGGGCCCAGCTCCACTCAAGACCCCTGCAAAACTTCCTTCTATCCTCATGGGATGGAAAAAAGGAATCCCTGGATACTCTGCTGGCCATCCCTCAGGAAATAAGAAATTCCTTACTTTGGCTCAACCCCCAAAGGTTGGGGGCAGGTCATCTTTGGTCCCAGCTCCAGCCGGTCAGAATAACGACCGATGCGAGCTCGTGGGGATGGGGGGCCCATCTAGAAGAACTACAAGCTCAGGGTGTGTGGGATACACGACAGAGAACTGTGTCTTCCAATTTCCGGGAATTGTTGGCTGTCAGGGAGGCTCTAATAGCCTTCGAGAGCAAGATCAAGGGGAGAGAAGTTCAGATCCTCTCCGACAATTCCACGACAGTGGCCTTTCTAAACCGTCAGGGGGGTACACGGTCGCTCTCCCTAATGAACTTGACACAGGAGATTCTAGAATGGGCGGAGCGAAGGATACCGTCCATTTCCGCGGTGCACATAAGGGGAGTTTTCAACATGAAGGCAGATTTCCTCAGTCGTCAGACAGTACAACAGGGAGAATGGGAGCTGAACCCCGAAGTTTTCTCCATGGTCTGTCAACAGCTAGGTACACCGGAGATAGATCTCTTTGCCTGCAGGGAAAACAGGAGAGTCAAGAGATACTTTTCCCTCTGCAGGGAACGGGGGTCCGAGGGGGTGGACGCATTAGCTCAGGAGTGGGATTTCAGTCTGGCTTATGTTTTTCCTCCCTTAGCTCTGATTCCAAGAATCCTTCAAAGACTGAGTCGGGCCAGGGGCAATTTGATCTTAATTGCCCCCCGGTGGCCCAAAAGTTCCTGGTTTCCCACGTTGCAGAACTGGGCTGTTTTACCTCCGGTTCAGCTTCCAGAACGTCAGGATCTTCTGCTTCAAGGCCCTCTTTATCATTCGAACCCCGGTTTCTTCAGGTTGACAGCCTGGCTGTTGAAAGGGAGAGCCTGCGCAACAAGGGGTGTTCAGAGAGAGTGATTGACACCCTGTTACTGAGTAGAAAGCCGGTAACAAGGCGCATTTATGCTAGAGTCTGGGGGCTTTCTCCCGTTGGTGTGAAGCGAGGAAAGTTCCCCAGAAAGAAATTCCAGTTATTTTGGACTTCCTACAAGAGGGAGTAGACCGAGGTTTAGCCACCAAGACTCTGAAGGTTCAGGTGGCGGCTTTGTCTAGTTTTTTGGATGTTAAACTAGCTCTAGATCCTTTAATTAAGAGGTTCTTGTCGGCTAGAGAGAGACTTTCCCCGGTGCAAATGAAGGAATTTCCACCATGGGATTTATCTTTAGTCTTGGAAGCCCTGACCAGGGCACCTTTTGAGCCGTTGGCTCAATCTTCAGTTAGACTGATTTCTTTTAAAACCGCCTTCCTTCTGGCTGTTACTACAGCCAGAAGGGTAAGTGATTTGCATGCTCTTTCTATGAAGGAGCCCTTTTTCCGCCTGTTAGAAGACAGAATTATTCTCAGGCAGGACCCTTTGTACCTTCCCAAGGTGGCTTCACGCTTCCATAGGTCTCAAGAGATTATTTTACCCTCCTTCTGTCTCAATCCACAGAATGAGAGGGAAAGGGCCTTCCATACGTTAGATGTCAGGAGATGTCTGTTACTTTACCTAGAAAAAGTTAGAGAGTTTAGGAAAACTCAGCATCTGTTGGTCAATTTTTGTGGAGTTCGAAGAGGCGAACAGGCCTCTAGAACGACCATTGCTGGATGGATTAGACAGGCTATTACCATAGCTTATGAGCATTCAGGTCAGACGGCTCCAACTAATCTGAAAGCTCACTCTACAAAGTCTCTGGCAACCTCTTGGGCAGAAAGAGCCGGAGCATCGGTAGATCAAATTTGTAAGGCAGCAACGTGGTCAAGCCAGAACACGTTCCTGAAACATTACAGAGTGGAACTGTTGTCACCCCAGGACCTGGCCTTCGGCAGGAAGGTCCTGCAAGCGGTTGTCCCGCCCTAAGGTAGGCCTGAGCTACTTGCTCTTCTCTCAGGGTGCCGTCCTGGAAGATGACTTGAGAAAATGACCAGTTACACTTACCGGTAACGGTGTTTCTGGGAAGTCTTCCAGGACGGCAGGCCTACTTCCCACCCGGTTTGTATTTTTATATAGTGGTACATTGGAGGTGTTTTTGTTTCACTTTCATGCACTGGTGTGGGTCAATACTTTTGCACAACTGAGGAGTGCAGGGAGGGGCGGGGTTTTTAACCTCTTTCTTGATTGTGTTTCCTGTCAGGAGGACCAGTCATCTCTCAGGGTGCCGTCCTGGAAGACTTCCCAGAAACACCGTTACCGGTAAGTGTAACTGGTCATTTTTCCCTCCGTTTAGGCCGATACGTATTCTTCTACATATTTTTGGTAAAAAAAAATCGCAATAAGCGTTTATTGATTGGTTTGCGCAAAAGTTATAGCGTTTACCAAATAGGGGATAGTTTTATGGCATTTTTATTAATAATTTATTTTATTAGTAATGGCAGTGATCAGCGATTTTTATCATGACTGCAACATTATGGAGGACAGATCGGACACTTTTGGCGCGATTTTGGGACCATTCACATTTATATAGTGATCAGTGCAATTAAAAATGCATTGATTTCTGTGTAAATGTGACTGGCAGTGAAGGGGTTACCCATAGGTGGCACTGTAGGGGTTAAGTGTGCCCTAGGGAGTGATTCTAACTGTGGGGGGGAGGGGTTAAATGTGACACAACACTGATCATCGCTACCGATTACAGGGAGCTGTGATCAGTGACAGTGTCACTAGGCAGAATGGGGAAATGCTTGTTTACATTACCATTTCCTATTCTTCCTCTCCATGAGACGATCGTGGGTATCCCGACCCGCGATCGCACCCACGAAGCTCCCGGCAGGCATGCCCGCAAGCTGCCTCTTAAACAGCAACATACAGGTACGTGATTCTGCCTGTACGTGCCCTTCTGCCGACATATATCGGCGTGAGGCGGTTGGGAAGCGGTTAAAAAATATATACAGATATGGGCAGCGCAACCGTTTTAAAAATATACCGAAAACATTTATCAAATTGGTACAACACCGCAAATACTGTATTTATTATAACACACACCTTTTCAATCTGAAAATTAGGTGCAAATAGTGAGTGCAAGTTATATGCCGATACTGCAATTTGGGCTGCCTAGGAGGGAACTGTGAGGGGGGCGGGACAAGCGCCGTCAGATTACATACAGCGAGAATCTCCTGTTTACTCAGCGGCCTCTGTAATAGGAAGTCCCATCTTCTGGGCCGGCATTGGACCAGTGTTCTGTCTATCATAGAAGCCGGTCCAGGAGGCGGGACTTTGTATTAAAGAGGCCGCTAATTAAACAGGAGATTCTCGCTGTATGTAATCTGATGGTACTCATCCCACCCCCCTCCCTGTCCCCTCTAATGCAGCAGTAATCTGATTTGAGGCTGCAGATGGGCATTGATCAGGCTGCATTCATGGCAATGGTGAGGCTGCAGATGGGCATAGATCAAGATGCATTCTAGGGCAATTTTGAGGCTGTAGATGGGCATTGATCAGGCTGCATTGATGGGCAATTGTGAGACTGCAGATGGACATTGATCAGGCTGCAGATGGGCAATGGTGAGGCTGCATTGATGGGCACTGATTTTTATTTTGCTTCAAAATTCTTTATTTAAAATGTAAGTTTTTTTCCTGAAACTTCCCTCCTAAAATGAAGGTGCATGTTAAACGCCTGTGCGTGTTATATGCTGATAAATAAGGTATGTGAATAACTCGCTCAGTAGGAAGCCCAATCAGAGGGCGTAATGCATATAGGTGGGAGGATCCAGAGCCCGTGATGTCACACAGCAATCACCGGTGTCAGAATGGTGAGGTTAAGGATTTTACATGCCTGTTATCCTAAAATCTCTTGTATGTGTTTTTAATCCAGTTTATCTTCAATAAATGTGAGAATACAGAGAGCACTATGGTGCTTTTTGTTTTGTTAGACAATGTTACATGCTGATGTCTAAGGAGTGAAGAGGGAAAGGTGGCAGGTATACCCCTGCATGGGAAGATAAGGAGATAGGATCTTGCTGCATTCCCCATAGAAGGAATATGTCAAAGTCATGTTTGACTCTGTGGTGGGGTCAGATATTTGAGGTGAGCGAGCACTTCACTACTTGGTGGTGGGTCACCAGGAGCACTGTGAAGATAGAAAAATTGTCACAGTAGTCCAAAGTAGTTTTTCACATCATTATAGGACTTTTGTAAAACTTGTTTTATTTTGTTTGTACTGTGTTTATACCTTATATACCAACCTTACTCTTTAAATCTATAAAGTGCAACCTGACAATAAAGTGCCAAATATCATAAAATGCAATCTATCACAACTTAAACCATAAGCATATGATTTTAATCCCCAAAGTCCATTGCCATTTGTCATATATATTCAATGTGCTCATATACTTCGATTTTCATCCGTGCTTTTCAGTAACTTTTCACCGCTTCATGTGCCACCACTACCTTCTAAAATGGGCACTCTCGTTTTGGTTTGGGTTCGTGACAGGAAGTGACGTCCGCCTGTCATGAACCTGAACCAAAACGAGGCTTGGAGTGCACGTCGGGATTGAGGAACAAAGCAATATAGTAGATCCCCAAAACAAAACGCTGGATAGACTTAGTGCCGGTTCTTTATGATATTCGCCACTTTATTTTCACGTTGCACTTTATAGATTTAAAGAGTAAGGTTGGTATATAAGGTATAAACACCGTATTAGTGGTAACATTGTATTAGCACTTGTTTGGATTAGCGCAGTTACATTATTTGAATACATTTTTTACTAAATCTATGGTATAGGACATTTTACCTGTAGCAGATCAATTTGTATTATTATATCTAATTTTTTTGTGCGCCGGTGACACAATCTCTCATATTTTGTTTAAAATTTAAGGTGCTTTGTGAACACAAGTTCAACTGTGTGATTCCAGATATAAGCGGACATTTAACATTTATGTTATATGGTATACTTCATTACATATTAAGTGGCATTTCACTTGCGTGCTGTTATTTTTTTTTTGTATATTTATACAGTGGGGCAAAAAAGTATTTAGTCAGCCACCAATTGTGCAAGTTCTCCCACTTAAAAAGATGAGAGAGGCCTGTAATTGTCATCATAGGTATACCTCAACTATGAGAGATAAAATGTGGAAACAAATCCAGACAATCACATTGTCTGATCTCTGAAAGAATTTTTTCTGCAAATTATGGCGGAATATTAGTATTTGTTCACCTACAATCAAGCAAGATTTCTGGCTCTCACAGACCTGTATCTTCTTCTTTAAGAGGCTTCTCTGTCCTTTTATTAAGGGATGTTGCGCTGATTTGTTTCACTATTTAACTGGATCTAGGATGTCTGATTTGGGAATGCAGCAAAAAAAATCAGTGAGGCAGAGGATGTGAGGTCATCAGGGAAGTGTACAGGGAATCAGCAGGGCACAGGATAGGGTCGGCAGTTTGTAGGGCTGTGTACAGAGGCCATTAGTATGCAGGGCAATGTACAGTGGGTTATCAAGGCAATGTTCAGGGGTTAGCATGGCAGAGGACAGGGGTCAACAGGACAGAAGATAGGGATCAGCAGTGCAGAGGACAGTGGTCAGCAGAGTTGAGGTTACTGCTGGAAGGGCACTTAAGGGATCTCCTCCTCCCCACACAGTACATGTGTGTAGCTGGCTACTGCAGCTGCCAATCCAATCAGGGTATTTCCCCACCCCTAGTTTTACTTATCCCCCCCCCCTTAGTGCAGCTTTGGATGGTGAATATTGCAGGCTTCCAGGAATATACTTCTTCAGAATGGTTAATGGATGAGTTTTGTATAGGAGACTAAGGGCTGTGTCCTAAAAGACAGAGAAATATTTTTCTTTTCTGCAACAGAGATACATTTTTGGTTTATTGGTACACAAGGAGGCTGCAATTTAGAAAAAAAGGTGACCTTGGCCTTTAAAATACATAATTACTTTAGGTGCAATACAGCAATCACACACTATGTATTTCTCATGAAAGACTCCCTTTAATTTAAACCAATAATAGATTTACTAGGCACTGTTAAATACATTGCAGAACTTGAATAGAATGCAAAGTAATCACAGGTATGAACTATTGTATAATTTCAGCGGTATTATCTTTGTTAGTCTCCTATGCCAATAGCAGCAAAATGACTCCGTAAGCAAATACAGTTCATTTAAATGCAACTGTCAAATGGTATGAGAGGTGCTTGGATGATTTGGCTTCCCGCTGCAATCTCTAATGTATTGTCACTTCACACCTACTGTATGAATGCAGAATTGACCAAGACACTTCAGAGAATGAAATTTATCTGGCAAGTAGAAGTTCTGGAGCATTCAGTCTTGAAGGCCTGTATACAATAGATTTGTAGCTTATGTTCTTTGACTTTGTATTTATTATGAGTATTTTTATTCCTATATAAAGTACCGCTAGCAATGTGTCACAACTATAATTTGGCAAGCATGTTTCTCTATGACAGTGTTTAAAATGTATTTTCAGCCAGTAAAATTGCTAGTCCAGCAATACAAGATTTAAACCAAATTTTTCGATGGTCGCTGTCTAAAGCAAGGCAGTGACACTGCTAAAGAATGTTTGTTTCACTGGAAAATCAATCTTGATATGATTACACTGCACCTGCAACTAAAAAAAAAAATAGCTTTTGAGAGATTCTTTTAACCCCCTCTAGAGGCAGCAGAAAGGGTTAATAGCGCCCTGTAGCACTGCTGTCAGCGGTGCCCAATAATTTCAATGGGCAGGAGCGGTGGAGGAGAAGTGTATACACCGCTTCTCCACCGCCCCAAAGACGCTGCTTGCAGGACTTTTTTTAACGTCCTGCCAGCGCAGTGCCCCAGTGTGAAAGCACTCGGGCTTTCATACTGGGACTGCAGATGAGGCATTTTTCAGGTGCTTTACAGGCGCTATTTTTAGCTCCTGAAAAACGGCTCCAGTTTGAAAGGGGTCTAAATGTAATGTTGTTGTGGATCAGAGATCAGCCAACCAACAAGTGTAGAACAGGCTACACTTGTTTTATCTGCAGGGGCTTCAGCACAAAGTGGCCAGAGATATTCCTCTGCTGACGTACATGGGCACCTTGTCAACAGAGAAAACTACAAGTGATTATAAATACAAATCCTTTAAATTCACAGATAAACACATTTAACAACATAACTGACCATCAGAAATCTAAATACAAATGTACCTGGTGGCTACAGATTGTCTTGAACAACAGGGGTTCACGCTACATTTGTAGGTGGGAGGCACTTTAAATCAAAAGGGACTTCTGTGTTGCAGGGGTTGTGGCATCATTTGGTGAATGGACCTGCTGCAATCAGAAGGCCTTGTGTCTTTGCCATTGTATGCATATATTGTACATTCTATCATTGAACATAAAGTACTTTTCTTTAAAATCTTTGGAAGCTTTAGCAGTGATTAAGGACCTTGTGAAAGCTGAGCCATGTAAGAAAGAGATGTCTATTTGATAGAGTATATTATAAAAGCAAATAAACATCCAGTATCTAAGTGCAGGTAACCCCATTCTAAGTATACATTCTGATTCTGCAAGTGCACTGTGCATCAAGGGGAGGTTCAACACTTACAGCTGCAAGTGTTTGTTTCCTCTTTCTCTCTTTATCTCTCAAGTAATTTCAGCAGTGCTATGATTTCTTACTAGAAATAAATAATGCTAAGCAAAACGTCCAGTTTTCACTACATTATTACTAGCTTGGTAGAGATTTTTTGGCAGTAGTCTAATTTCTATCCCAAAATAGATACATCTTCCTAGCTGTTTCCTGTCCCTAGACACTGCTTTGGGGAATGAGCTGCTTGATAATTGTTGTCAAAGTAAATAAAAAAAATAGCTAAGCAGACTTAAATGATGGTAGCAATGAGTTCTTTCATAGTACCACACATGTCGATGTTGTTTTTTTTTCCATATGAGCTAAATGTTCTATATGATGAAACTACTATCAAAAGTATTATTGTCAGTGCTTTTCCATTGCATATTTTTTATTATATTTCCATTCCTGAAAAGATACACATTTAATGAAAAGTGCCACTTTTACATTGGGTTTGCAGGGTATTCTAAGCTTTGTAAAGAAACAGCACCCCATTAGCTTCTTTCTAATTGACAATGTAAAATGTAGAGCAGGAAAATAAGGGGCATGAGCCACTCTTCTGATTCACTTAGCTGTGTATTCTAAAGTTCAGCTTCAATAGGGATGAACCACCAATGGTTTGGTTCAACCTAGATTTGTATTGAACTTTGGCTGTTTAACCATTTGTCTGAATGCCTGGACATTTGCTGCTTGACAACCTCTTCAGCAGGAGCTGAGCATTATATATAGAAGCAATATTTATACCACTTCTATATATGATAGCTTCCCACTGTCAATAGTTCCTAAGGAAGCAGCAACAGCCACTGCATCCCTAGCTGCACAGCTCTCTAGTTTTGGGAGGATGTCCCCACTGTGTGCCCTCCTGGGCAACGCATCAGGTGCGCTCTGTGTGCACAGTGTGCCTTGGATACAGCGGATCACAGTTTGGGGTAAGGGGGCAATCACGGAAAAAGCATGTGATGAAAGGAGAGCCGATCTGTGAAGGCACAAGGCATTTACACTGACACAAAGTGCCCTGATCAGTGCAGCCTTATCAGTGCCCTGATTATCAGTGAAGCCCCATCAGTGCTTTTCAGTGCCACCTCATCAGTGTGGCTTATCAGTGCCCATAAATGCAGACTCATCAGTGAAGAAGAAAAATTACTTATTTTCAAAATGTTATAACAGAAAGAAAAATACTATTTTTTTTTCCAAACATGATTGATCTTTTTTCGTTTATTTAGCAAAAAATAAAAAACCCAGTGGTGATTAAAAATCAACAAAATAAATCTCTGTCTTAAAAAAAACATAAAAATGTCATTTTAGTACGGAGTTGCATGATGAGTAATTGTCATTCAAAATGACAAATGACTAAAATCTGAAAATTGGCCTGGGCTGGTATGGTTAAAAGTATCTGACATTGAGGTGGTTATTAAACAACGTGTCAAACCTCTGGGTGTGTTTATTCCTAGGTTACAGTCCTTTTTTGAATGAGTAGGTATATAGTAGGTATAATATAGTATACTATATACCCCTTACCCATTTATATAGAGGGACCAATAACTGGGGGCCCGCTTTTCTGATAATCCTCCCACCTGCAGACCCTTAAGACCACTGGGCTAGGGTTGTGGGAAAGAGGCCCTTGTCTTCATCTACATAGGGACAATGTACTTTGCCAGGGGTGACCACCCATTTTGAGAACATGTGGCATTGTATAGTTTGGGGGGGGGGGCATGCTTGTACCAACCTTTCCTGGCCAGGCAGACTGGATGCTCAGATTAAGGGCCTGGTATTGATTTTTAGGGGGACCTCAGGTTTTTTGTTTTTGCATGAGGATCCCCCTTAAAGTCCATACCAGAATCAAAGGGTCTGGTATACATTTTGAGGGGACTCCATGTAATGTTTTCTTTTATTCTTGCTGTAGGATGCGCTTTTTTTTTTTTTTTTTTTTTTTTTTTTTATAGAAGCCAGATGAGAAATGTAATTTGCTGCAACCTACAACCATTTTCCTTAGTAAATATCAGTGTTTTAAAAAGTTATTGCTCCCAGCCCCATTGAATTTATTTAAAATGTATTTTTGCACTGGTACATATTGTCCAGGGTAGTTCCTACCCCCATACTATTTGACAACCTTTTGCCTCTTAGCTCAGAAAATTTGACAAATATGGCCCCTATTGATTTAAATAGGTTTTGGGTTTGGCATCCAAATTTCTTTGCAGTTCACTGAACCCTGCTTGAACTGAACCAAGGGCAGTTCAGCTCTTCCCTGCTCTTAAAGTGATATTAAGCAAAGAAGTATTCATTGCCATAGTTTATTCACATAAATCATATATATATATCATGCCACTGTATTTTTTTAAATCCTAAGTACCTTATTCCTTCAGAGCTGTTATGTGGTTGGTCACATGATCTTTCTCTGTTCTTTGGCATCTGCAGGGAAAGATCTTTGGGAGGGGCTTCTATTACTCTGTTGATGTATGTTCTATACAGTATGTGTCTTTGCCTGCACAACCCTGGTCGGTACTGTGCCAGGCACATGACTAAAAAAAATCAAGTTTCAGAAGAGCAATTCAAATTAAATTATAAATATCAAAAACTGTTTTGCAGTTCCACAAAAACCTTTTTTGAATATCAAATGTGTATTTTTTTGTGCAATAATATGGTGTTAGTTGATGATTGACCCCTGCTTTCATTTTGTTCAGACGGCATCTGCAACCAATACTTCAGGTATTGGCAATTGTATTAGATATTTTAATACTTATTTATATTAAAACTTAGCTGCTTTGTGAGCTTCTTAGTGAATGTTATCAATCAAGAAACTATATCTCACCCCCATAGCATTTAGCAATAGAAGGTCATGGAGGACAAGGGAAAGAGCGGGGTGTCATTTACCACTGTGTATACACCCACATGTGTGACTCTTTACTTATGTGGGCTGCACAAATAAGAAAAAGGGGGAAATGAAGAGATTAGAAGGCAACTGAAACCGTAGGTGACAAAAGCTGGTTTACTCAATCTCTGGCAGCAGCCGGGACACAGAGAAGATAGTAGGGGCAGCTCAAGGCTGGATCAAGCAGGTAAATTTCACTCTACACAAAAGGATTACTTTAGTGGCTTTGAGTATAAACACTCTATAATATAGCATGCAATTAGAGTTTTTCATAGTCTGGGTTTAATGACATTTAACCCCTTCGTGCCTGTGCTATAGCAAAAATACGGCAACAGCACAGGCCTTAATTGCATGGAGGGTGTTCATGTACGTCCTCCCATGCATGAGCTGCCTGCGCTCCCTGTGATCAGCAGATCGGAGTAAGGGGCTGATCCCGACCCCTTCCCAAGTGATCAGCTGTCAGCCAATGACAGCTGATCATGTGATGTACACAGAGCTGGTAATCGGCTATTTTTTCTGGTCTTTTTTGTTTGTTTAGCAAAAAATTTAAATACCAGTAATGATTAAATATCACCAGAAGAAAGCTCTATATGTGTTAAAAAAACTGATAAAACTTTCATTTGGGTACAGTGTAACATGTCATTCAAAATGTGACAGCGCTGAAAGCTGAAAATTGGCCTGTGCAGGAAGGGGGTTTAAGTGCCCAGTAGGCAAGTGGTTAAATAAACAGGCTTTTTTTTAGCAAAGCAGTTAAAGTGTACCTGTGCTTTCTCCACACAAGTAAATGCAGTAGGTTTGCTTTACCTTAGTGCTTTTTAGCAGCATATATTTACCGTCCTTTAGCGCCATCTGCCACTCTATTCAGTTGTGGGGAGTGAAGGAAAGTCCTTTGTAGACTAGTAGTTGCTGGAGTCAGGTCTATGAACTCTGCATGTGAGAGTGCTGAGTGTCTCAGTTTCTCCATACATTGTTAAATTTTTTTATATTATTTTTTATCCAGGTAGAACGTTTATTTTTGATTGTATCTCTAAAACACTACAGTGTTGAAATCTCTGAGCTTCTAGATTTGTACACTGGAGGCAGGCAATACACTCCTTCCGTTGGATTTTTATTTTATAAATTGAACAATGCCAAAGAAGGAGAGGGAATACCCACTCTAGTGCTAGTAACTATTGCCGGGAGGTCTCAGCATTAAAATCTCCAAGAGATATAAGAAACCAGAAGATAAGTTAGCCAATTAGAATGCATTTTTGACTGAAATATTACTTTTGGAATAATTGACCCTTTTAGACCCCCTCCAGAGGAATAAAGAATGGTGTCATGTTCTGCATTTGTTTACAGAAAAATTTCCTCTCAGCATGATGACATTATACATTTTTTTTTTAGCAAATATTGCTATTTTATAAGATTTAGTTGTCCCTGGGGATGTGATGGCTATTATTGATCCTTATTTACAATCTAATTTGCTTCATGTAATTCAGTTGTTGAGTTCACAACCTCTCAGCTTTGATGGCTTCATACTTTCGCTGTAAAAGACAATGCTTCATAACACATATGATTTATCACTGCCTCTTATCTTTCAGATGTCTGAAATGTGCAGATGCTCCTTGTCAAAAGAGCTGCCCAACCAACCTGGATATCAAGTCATTCATCACAAGCATTGCAAATAAGGTAAACCCTTTATGTATGGGCAGCAGACATTCAAACACCTCCACTGGGAAATAATGTAGAAAATATAAGTATATTGTACTGTATATAATGGGCAATGCTAGGATTGATTATCACAAGAATTACAGACTATTTTTTTTTTTTTTTTTTGAGCATGGCTTAGTGTGACAAACTTGCTATGCAGTGTAGTTTTTATGCATTTAGATTTTTTGCAGCAGATGCATACAAACTGGAGAAATTAAAAATGAATATAAAATTGGAGTTGATGCACCAAGCATTAATCCTAATTTGTGTTTTCAATCAAATAAAATGTCAAATATGATTGGCTGCCAATAGCAATAACTATGATTTTTTACTCATTTTAATTTTTTCCAGTTTTAATTAATCCCCATTATTGTAAAAGAATCCTAAAAATTGTGTTTGAAAAGTTCAAACTTTTTACATGGCTTACTTAACAATACAATACATAAATATAAATATATATATATATATATATATATATATATATATATATATATATATATATATATATATATATATATATCGTTATTTGAATGATGTGCAGATTTTTCCCCTAGTGGTTTTCATGCATAAAAATGAGGTAGCATAGCCCTGTGATTGCTTGTAGTGAAGATCATCAGTTAGCCATCTGAGAACTCCAACAGACTTATGCAGGCCATACATGGGTTGAATTCCGAAATAATTTTCTTATGAAAATCGTAACTAAGAATTTTCTTTTGAATTTTGCACCATTAGCGGGCTGCAGCAATGGCCCATTTTCGTGCAGCCATGAATTTGAGTAATCGGGCACGTTGGAAATTTTTATCTTCATCAATGATCTAATCAATGATGGGAGAAACGTGCGAGAAATATAATCGAAAAATAAATGTGCATGAGCTGTGACCTGGAAAGAAAAAAGGTTTCCCAACCATGAATTTTTGTTTTATGTAGCAACATGAGGTAAAAGTGAAGGCTTGGTTGGTCGAATTTTGAAATCAATGGTGGCACCATCAGATCACAAAATGCACGAAATTTCTGATTTTCTAAAGAAAATGTGTTTGGGATTCAACCCATTTATGGCCTGCATTAGGGGTCTATTTATAAAGCAGCAAATGAAACAAAAATCAAGTTGTGGAGGCTCAATCACTCCCATTTAAAACACCTGGAAGATTGTTCACCATAGCACGTTTGAATGAAAGTTACATTGACTGCTTACCTCTAAAGTATATGTGCATGAGAAATCTAATGTTTTTACAGTGTTTTTTTTTTTCAGTGTCAGTTGTACATTCCACAATGTGATCTTGATATGAACTCCAGTTGTCTTCCTCTTCAACCCCCAAATTCTCATCTGTTGTCCTTGCAGTACAACTCTTTTTGAGACTGGATTCACACCTCCAACTGAGGCTCGCAGCAGGGGTCCGGTGCGTCCCTGTTCTCTGTTTCAGGGACGATCCAGGGACGAATTTTTGCCTGAATTTGGCCCTGAAATGGAGCCAAAGATGCACAGAGTTACTGTGAAAGCTGCTCTGCAACGGAGATATGTGAACCAGCTCCATAGAGAGCTGGTCACAATCTCCTGTCATGTGACTTGGATGCGGGGAAACCCGCATCCAATTTGCATAGGTGTGAACCCAGCCTGAAACATGTTTAACCGCTTGCCGACCAGCCGCCATCATTTTACTGCTACAGGTCAACACGATCCCACGAACCGTCGTAGCTATACGTCGGCTTGTGTGGTTGGGATAGCAGGCATGGGGGTGCCGATGCTCATGGCCGAAGGTCACGCTGACCGCCGGCCATGAGCGTTTGTGAGCAGGAGACACAGAACAGGGACGAGTGTGTGTAAACACTCACTTCCCTGTTCTGTTCTAAGAGGAGTGACAGATTGTGTGTTCCTATTAGCTAGGAACAATGATCCGTCACTTTCTATAGTCAGTCCCCTCCCCCTTCAGTTATAATCACCTCCCAGGGAACACAGTTAACCCCTTTATCACCCCTAGTGTTAACCCCTTCACTGCCAGTTGAATTTTTAATCAATGCATTTTTATAGAACTGATCGCTGTATAAATGCCGCTGGTCCCAAAAATGTGTCAATATTGTCCGATGTTTCGGCCATAATGTCGCAGCCATGATAAAAATCACAGATCGCCGCCATTACTAATAAAAAAATAATAATAATAAAAATGCTATAAATCTGTCCCCTATTTTATAGACGCTATAACTTTTGAGAAAACCAATCAATATACGCTTATTGCGATTCTTTTTTTTACCAAAAATATGTAGAAGAATACATATCGGCCTAAACTGAGAAAAAAATTAGCTTTTTTTTTAAAAAAATGGGGATATTTATTAAAGCAAAAAGTACAAAATATTGTGTTTTTTTAAAAAATGTTCACGCTTTTTTTGTTTATAGCGCAACAAATAAAAACCGCAGAGGCAATCAAATGCCACCAAAAGAAAGCTCTATTTGTGGGGAAAAAAGGACATCAATTTTGTTTGGGTGCAGTGCCGCATGACCGCGCAAATATCAGTTAAAGCGACACAGTGCCAAATCGCAAAAAATGCCCCGGTCATTCAGCAGCCAAATTTTCCGGGGCTGAAGTGGTTAAAGGAAGACTGTTAATTTTGCTAAATCATTCCTTAGTTTGCACCCTTCCTACTTTGTGCCTTCCATTGTTTAGGCTGGTGATGTAGTCACACTGGTGCTTTATGTCACAGTCCTGCAATTAATGCTGGCAGGGAGGAAGATGACTGCTCCGATTGCTGCCTCTGACATAAATGCCCATTCATCATTTTTGCAAGACCACATAAGAAGTAAATGCAGTCACAAACCACAGGAACATAGCAATAAATAGGCATTTAGCTTCAACTATAAAATTTAAAATGTATGAAAAGTGGTATTGGACTATTCATGCATTTCACATATATGTGTCTGTATGGATTGCTTGACATGCATTAAAGCCCAATCAAACTTTGTGTTAGAAGAGGGGTGGGAGCAGTTTTAAGATTAGTTATTATAAGCCTGTAATTCCACTTTAAATAGACTTGCACTATTAAAACCCCCGCCCCTATGCCATGTAAAAAGCTGGCTTTTTTAAATTTTTATTCACGCTTTAGTCCACTCCCACCTTCATTCTTGTTTAGGCGAGAATGATGTCATCCTATTTCTGGTGTCACTGTCGATATGCAGTAGCATATGTCAGGAGGCATCAGCTTCCAAACGCTGCAAATGGGAAAGGGTATTGCAAGAACCTGGATGAGACAGCCAGCCCCTGATGACATTGCGGGAACTTTCATGAGGTGGCAGAACAACACTAAATTAGCTGGGCACATGTTTATATTTATTAAAGATAACTCAGCTAAGCAGATAAAAGGAGGCTGGAAAAAACATTACACGTTTTCACTAAAAGAAAGCGTTACATAGTTTGTAAGGTTGAATAAAGACACCAGTCCATCCAGTTCAACTTGTGTGGGTGTTTGTTTATGTTAATACTGTTTTCTAATAGCTGCATATTGCATTTGCTAAGATGCCCATCAAAGAGTTTTTTGAAATTTTTGATACTCCCCACAGACACACACTGTGGGAGGGAATTACACATCCTTATTGATCGGACGGTAAAGGACTTTTTATGCAGTTTAGGGTTAAACTACTTGTCCAACTTCATTGAGTGTTAACATGTCCTGTTCCATGACCTGAAACTGAATAGCATGGTCCATATGCTAGAATCACCATTAAGATTTTTGTATATCATGTCCCCTCTTAAGCATCTCTTCTACAGATAATAGGTTTAATGTTTGTAGCCATTCTTCCTAACTGAGGTCCTCCAGCTCCCTTATTAGCTTTGTTGACCTTCCCTGGACTCTCTCCAGTTCCAGCACATCCTTCTTGAGCACTGGTAGCCAAAACTGGACAGCAAAATCAAGATGGACCAGGATTTTGCAAAGTGCTAGGATTATAGTCTTATTCATGAGTAAATACCTTTTTAATGCACACTAATAGTCTGCTATCTTTGCTTGCTGCAGCTTGGCATTGCATGTTGTTACTGAGCCTGGGATCTACTAGAACCCCCAGATCTTTTGCTCTCCTGGATTCCCCTTAAACTTCTCCTAGTCAGTAACTTGCATTTGTATTTTTAGCCCCCAAGTGCAGTACTTTAGATTTTTTAACATTACCCATCTGACCTCCGGAAGATTTACCCCCATTCATGACCGGACCATTTTTTTGCGATACGGCACTGCATTATTTTAACTGACAATTGTGCGGTCATGCGAAACTGTACCCAAATAAAATGTATGTAATTTCTTTCCCACAAATAGACCTTTCTTTCGTTGGTATTTGATCACCACTGTGTGTTTTGGTTTTTTTGCTCTATACACAAAAAAAGACTGACATTTTTGAAAAAACAAAACAAAAAAAAACATAAAACAGAAAGGTTTTATTTAAAAATAAAAATTGGCATGTTAATGGAGGGCAGGGAAGGCAAATTATAAACATAATAAACTTCAGCTATAAAGTGGGCGTACACTCCCATCTCTGAGTTTTGCCTACAATATGGCTTACCTATAGGTAGTGTAAATAACTCCTAAATGTGCACCGTTTAGGAGATATTTACTGTACATGCAGCCAGTGACATCACTGGTGCATGTGCTCTGAAGGAACAGCCAACTGGGCAATTCCTTCAGAGCCCTGTGGTGTAAACGGTGGCTCCCACACGCATGCGAGTAATGTCATCGCGGCTCTGGCCAGTTACACAGCCAGAATCTGGGAACCCAGAAGAAAGACCAGGTGAAGATGGAAGCACCTGCAGCAGTGACAGCTCGGTGCTGGGAGAGCTTTGTTTTAAAGTAAGTTTAACATAATGTGCTAGTATGCGGTGCATACTAGCACATTATGACATTACCTCGTAGAGCACAAGAAAAAAATGCCCAGCAGTTTATTTTGTGGTCTGTGTAATAGATCCTGATAAATCCTGAGGAGGTAACATGCTGACATCACCACGCCATCTCGTTTAGAAGGACGAGAGCTTGAATTGTAGCTGGCCGGCTTCATTTTTCTGTGTGTTTTTAAAGACTTTACAAATGTAAGTCCAACTTTTTAATTGATTTAATAAACCAGGATAGAGACAGTATCACGCTATTGTCTACCTCATCTCTTTTTGGGCTAATTGTTGATATACTGTTCACGGAGCCATGGAGCCTATGGCATCCGCCTGAGAGCCTTATTACCCTATATATATCATCTCTGGGACCCTCTGCAGAGCAAAGGCCTGAGCTGGGTTAAAGCCACACGTCTATTTGGCTTGCTATCTGGTAAGCGTGCTCTCTGTGAGGTGGCGTTGCACTTGTCTGTGGTAAAAATCACTGGGGTGTTCCATATTTAATGCAGTATCACGCTATGGTCTATTTTATTTTTTATTTTTGGGCCGATTGCTATATCATCTCCTACGGAGCTACGGAGTTCATGGTATCTGTTTGAGAGCTATATCAGCATGTATCAGCAGTATTCCTCTGAATTTGTGGAAAGCAAAGGCCTGGGCTGGGTTAAAGCCACCTGCCCAATTTGCTTGCTATATGGTAAGCGTGTTTTCTATGAGGTGGCAGTACACTTATCTGTGTATATATATCACTGGGGTGTCCTTCTTTGAAGTTTTTTAACCACTTGTGCAACCATTGGAAATGTTTATGCCCTGCAATTCGATACACAGACTGTAATTAGCGCAATTTTTCTCCTTCCCATTACGTTTTGTGTTATATCCCACATTTAATTGCTGCTTTTGGATTGGTCCATCCATTTGTAATTTGGATTTATTGTGTTTTATCCTTAGCACAGTTTTTTCCTTTTTATTTTTAGATGTGTAGCACTGATATGTACTTTTCCTGCATATTTTTTGTTACATAGTTGCGGTGTGTCAATGCTTATTTAAGCCTGCTGCATATGGTGTAGACCAGATAGAAAAGGGTGCAAGTGCTGTGTGAGTACTGATTGCATTCCTGTTGTACCTGTCCTTGAGTGAATGGAAGCAAAACAGGAAATCAACAGGTTTAATCTGCATATGAAATGTTAAACTATGGCATGGCTACACAGTTCACCATTGCTTTGTTTGTCCAAAAATATACAGTATTTTGAAAATGTGCTGTACTTTATCAACAAATGTACATTCAATCTGACCAGAATATGTTACAGCAAAATAATGGAGAAACAAAAAATAAACAGATGTACTTTAATTCTACAAAATTAACTGATCAGTCATTCCAAGCTAAGCTCAACATTGGTGACTCTATGCTGGCACAAACTGCATGTCTTTTACACAGTAAGTCTTTCAGAAACTGAACTGAACTTTTCAAAGCTGTCAGAAAATGTTGTGTGCTAGAAAATGACTCCAGCAGTGAGCATCACCTTTTTTTGTACATGGCTGATGTGCCACTTAAATGAGAAGACTGACTTGCAACCAATGATTCTATTAAATGTTAAAGAGCTGTAAGGATCTTAAGAGGTGACTTGTGTTATTATGAAAGATACGCTTTATCAAGTCTTTGTGATTTGAAGCCAAGACTGAGACAACAGGCCAAGCCAAAATTGGAATTTAACAGATTTATTTCAACAAGAGGATGAGAATTTCAGCTCCGCAAAAAAAAATCCATGGTGTATCTAATACAGTTGTATGGTGTATTGCTGCCTCATGTGGCTGAAGTCAAACTTTATGGATGTAAACCTTAGTTTTTTCAAGCTGAATTCTAGGAATTCAGCTCCTTTGTGAAAGAAATTAAGAGACAATATAAGTTAAATCCAGTGAGGTACACCTTCTGGGCTTAACTCTATTATTTATATCTGACAGCTTTATAGAACTCCTGGACAGTTATCACTGCATCTTGAACTGTCACTGCAGCTGCTATGCCTACCTCTCCCTTCCTCTTGCCCAATAACAGATGCCTTGGTATTATGTGAACACTTTCACAAAATACAAAGGCTTCTGTGAATGGACAGCAGAGGGGAGGGGAAGGCATAGCTACTGTGTTTGTTTGGCTCTTCTCAGTTCCCTAGAGTGTCTCTCCAGCAGAGCAATAAACCTGTCAAATGTAAATAATAGAGATTAGGAGGTGTCATGCAACTCATAGTGTGCCTACACTTTTTACAAAGTGCCTGAATTCCTAGAATTCAGCTTTAAGTTTTTAAAGGAAAGGTAAACTGTCTCCAAGAAAATTACACATGAACATGCAGCACTTAAAGTGGTTGTAAACTGAAGCCCCCCCAAAAAAACAAACCCTGTAAAACAAAGGCATAATGAGCTAGTATGCGTCACATACTAGCTCATTATGAAATACTTACCTTAGATCGAAGCTATTGCAGTGGTCCCCGCACACTGCTGTGACCAGCACCATGTCTCCCGGAGTTATTTCTGGGTTTGCGGCTCCGGCCCCGTAATTGGCTGGAGCCGCGATGACGTCACTCCCACACATGCGCATGGCAGCCGCAGGTCACGGCACCAGCCCTGAAGAAATGGCACGAGCAGGCCATTTCTTCAGTGCACATGCGCCATGCAGGTTTAGGAAATATTTACAGTACCTACAGGTAAGCCTTATTATAGGCTTACCTATAGGCACAAGTGGTGTAACTAGGTTTACAAGCACTTTAATTGAATACAGAATGTGTTATCTGACCCTACATGTTTTATCCAACCTTCCTGGCTTTTAAAGTAATGTCACAATGTACAGTTGATTAAATTAGTCCTGATATACATTTGGTAAAACCCAGTGCTGATGCTTTCTACCCCCACTCATTTGCACTCCATTTGTTTTCCCTGAACTGATCTTTACAAACCTCTTTCAATAAAATTAAACAACAATTGAATTCTCACACAATGTCATCTCTTTATAGTATTTTTTCCCCTGTTCACATCGGTGCAATTTGTCATGCAATTTGTGAGTTCCAAATTGCATGACAAGTCGCACCCCATTGTCGGCAATGGAACTATTCAAATTGCCCAACTCATGTTGCAGTGACTCTGAAAAAGGTTCCTGCACTACTTTTTACCAATTTCATTGCGACTTGCATAGACTTTTGTTAAACAATGTCGCAATGAAATTGGAGGAGCAAATCGCACTGATCTGCGGCTTTGAAATTGCGCTGAAGTAGAGCGATTTAAAAGCCACACCAGTGTGAACCAGGGCTTACCCTTACATGATAAAGAGGAGGTCCAGCCAAAAAAAAATATGTAAAAGTCAGCAGCTACAAATACTGTAGCTGCTGACTTTAATATTAGGGCACTTACCTGTCTGGGGAGCCTGCGATGTGGACACCCCAGCCTTCGGATCGACTTCTGGGTGCTGCCGCTGCCATTCCTGGTATAGTAACCAGGCAGTGAAGCCTTTCAGCTTCACTCCTGGTTCCCTACTGTGCATACATGAAGTGTGCTATGCTTTCCAAATAGCCCGGCGGCGGGGGAAGGAGGAGAGGGACCAAACTTCTGGAAGATCAGGCAGCGGCCGTCTACCAGAAGTGGGTAAGGGACCTGTCATAAATGGGTCCCTGTTTCCCTTTCCCCCCTGAAAGGTGCTGATTGTGACACCGGAGGGGGGGAGGAAGCATATAAACGGAAGTTCACTTTTGGGTAGAACTCTGCTTTAAGATTTATTATTGTTTGCTTAAAAATGCTTTAAAATAACTCATACTATATGATATTAAGTGGGATCAAATTCTAAAACATTGAACACTGAGGAAAAATGGGAGTGGTTAAAGAACATATTAAATAATGGCATTAGCCAGTGTATTTCAATTTGTACAAATATAAAGGTTAAACCTGAGTGGGAAATTTTTTGTGTAAATAGGCATAAAAGAGAGAAAAAAAGACCTTTAAAAAAATAAGACTGAGGGGTCCTCTTTGGCATTCCAAGATTACAAATTTAAATTATAGATATGTGCAATTTGTTTGAACGAAATTCAACAAATCTTTTAATTCAGAAATATTTGAATTAAGGAAAAGACATTTAACAAATTAGGTGTCTGTGTTTCTCTGTGCAATGCAGTCAGATCACAGTGGTGGGAGGGACCAGCAGGGTGTTGTAATAGCTTCCTAAAAAATCATCACAGCACCCTGCCTCAGAACTCTCCTTAAGAGTCCTCAGCCCTGATGCAATCAGTAGGCTGGCTCTTTGGAAGAGTTATGCAAACATCAAAATACCTTGATAGGTGGATATCAACCTAGAGGAGTGAGTGTTCCTACACAGGCTGTATTTGCTTACAGATGACCTTGGGTAACACCTACATGTGATGCTGGTCTCCATGGTTGAAAGAACTATAATCCATTTAATGAAAAAGGCAGATTGGGGACAGTCAGGCTGGGGAGGAAAGAGTAGATGATTCTGGATGTTCACCAGCTGGGAAATGAGATGAGATCTATCTTATTTTCTGCAAATTCTAATACACAATGTGAAAAACTCAGTCTGCATTGAAATCAGAGTAAGCAAAATCAGTACAAGAAAGGAGCCTGTACAATGGTGCAACCCTGAAGGTAAGGCTGAAGTTCTGCTTTAATATTCTAAAAATGATTGGTTAAACCAGGCTTTTCTTTTTCATATATCATGGGACACAGAGTCAGGCTAATATTCATCACCTGCTGGGTTATACTTCATCATTAGGTGAATCAACACTGGTAGACCAAAGGTCTTCAGACAGGAAGTGATCCCCTATATAACCCCTCCCATACAGGAAATACTTTAGTTTTTTACCAGTGTCTGCAAGGTGGATGGCACGGTTTTTTTGAGCTCTTTGAGCTCCAGGTCCCTAGTCTCACAAATGGTTCCAAAATGAATCAAGGGATTGACCGATCGGATCCATTTGACACAGGTTTTTATGCTTAGATAAATGGTACCCGAGCCTCGCGAAGAAGACTCAAGATCCTGTAAGGTTTTGCCTGTAATGTGGTGGTAATGCGGGCGCTGGACCCTGTGGAGTGGAAATCCTGGACACTACAGCACTAAGGCATTTCCTGCAGGGTACTGTACAGGTTCAAGGGAGTGGACCCTAAACATTAAAAGGGTACCAGTCCTTGAAGGTCCAAGTGACAGGAACCCTCTGTGAAAGGTGAAGATTGGGACCTTAGTTTCTAAGTGGCCCTGCACCTGGATGGGTAAGTGAAAGCCCTTTATTTTATTATTGTGGGGTGTCCAGTGATTGCAACAATCAGTCAAGCTAGCTAAAGGCTGGATACCTGTGTGCGGTGACTATACAGGGGAATTTTGGGCTAGCTGCGGGTGTTTGCAAAGTGTACCTTTTTTGCTTGTGTCTGGCTGTTTTTACCTGTATGATGGCACACGAAGGTGCGCAATTTCGCCTTGGTTCGCCATGGCGCACGTGCGTTTGCAAGAGCGCCGCTGGGCTCAGCAGTTTGTTTGGCAGCCATTGTCCACGTGGCTTCGCTGCATATGCGCCGCAGCCTTTATCTGGGCACACGAAGATTTGCATCGTACGCGAATACAGTTATGCCTGTTCGCCGGACCACGCACATGCGTGCACAGGCACAGAACATTCCGGCGCTCTCCCAGCTTATTTAACCTCCCTGGCGGTATGATTATTTCGGATTTTAGGTGCTGAAAGCGGTACAATTATTTTGCATGGAAATTTGGCGTTTTATATTGTAGGCCTGTAATTCTTAACAATAACACACTTATATCTGTCCACCAAGAGTCTAGTAGATATCCCGGGTATGATGAAGTTTGAAACACAAAATCATAAATTATAATATAATAAATAAATATAAATAATTAAAAAAAATAATAATATAATAATAAGATAAATTTCCCCACGATTCACTATCGCTCAATTCTGCAAGTGTTCTAATTTACTATCGCTGTTTTCTAGCTGATCTAAAGCCACTTTTGACATAAAGGGACACTTTTTGGTTACTATGGACAATCTCCAGTTTCCAGGCAGAAAGAACAGTATATATCATATAAAACTGCATGCAGGGCATGGGCCAAAGCACTGGGGACAAAAGGGATGTGAAATGATTTCATACAGTACTGTAATCTGTAAGATTACAGTACTGTATGTGTTATGATTTGTACATTTTTTTGAATTTGCCGCCAGGCTCCACCCCCGTGCGTCACGCCGCTCGCAGGGAATGGAGCCTGGCACGGAGAGGCTTCGGAGGAGACAGAGCCCATGGACACTGCTGGGGACATCGCAGGATCCTGGGGACAAAGTAAGTAACGCCGCACCAGGATCCTGCAATGTAATCCCGAGTGTGGCTCGGGGTTACCGCTAATGGTCCTGAAATTTAACCCCGAGCCACACTCGGGATTACCGTCAGGGAGGTTAAGCTGTGTATGCCAAGCATGTGGTGATTCCAGAAGGCAGCTGTGGGACACAGAGCAGGCTCTGAACAGACACTTGCAGTGGTTCATTTTTCCTTACTCGGGTCACGTGAGGAACAGGTGTTGCTTGGCAGGCTAAAGGTTCTTAGCAGGATTGTTGCAGAGGGGCTTGGTGAGCCCTATTAAAGGGTCTCCCTTCTGAGGTGTTTTAATACTACACCCAAGTACTCTTTGTTTGTGGCTATTAAATGTCTTCCAAAAAGAGGAGTGGAACTAACACCACAGAGAAGGGCACACCTACGTTGTCAGTAGTTCCTGATGAACCTAGTCGTATCCCTAGTGTTGTATCCCCTGAAGGACCAGAGCCGCTGCGCCTATCTGGTATTGTGCCTACAGTCAACGCTGCTGCTTCACCCTTTATCACTAAGGGTGAACTGTCCTCAGCCCTAGCCGGGTTAAAGCACAGGATTGCTGGCATGATTGCCTCCATCCCGCACGGTCGTAGGAAGCGTGACAGATCCCCCTCCCCGGAGTCTCCTAGTCTGGAGCAGGAATGGCTTGAGGATGGGGAAGAGCTTAAAGCTCAGGATTCGGTGGAGTTCCCCGCAGATGAGTCTGGTTCCGAGCAATCTGGACAAGAAGATATCCAGTCGATGTCTGCCTTTCAGTCGCAGAAGCTTTTGATCCTGACTTGAAAGACCCTGTTGACAAGAATTGGAGTTATTATTAAAGGCTTCCTTTTCTTTGGCCAGTTCAGCTATTCAGCCAGCTGTTGCAGCAATTGGTATTTGCCAGTCCATAAAGGATCAGGTCAAACGGCCTGATAGGCCTAACCAGGAGGATGATCTGCCTGAAAGTAAGACAGATATTCCTCGAGTGCTGTGTTTTGCTGTTGATGCTTTAAAGCAGTGGTCATCAACCCTGTCCTCAGGGCCCACTAACAGGCCAGGTTTGCAAGATAACTGAAATACATAACAGGTGATATCATTTGCTGCTCAGTGATTGCAGTATTCTAGTCTGCATCTCCCCAAGGTAATACATAAAACCTGGCCTATTAGTGGGCCCTGAGGACAGGGTTGATGACCACTGCTTTAAAGGATTCAATACAGCAGGTTTCTCGTCTGGCTCTCTTGCCTGTACATATGCGCAGACTTTTATGGCTTAAGAACTGGTCAGCCAAGCTTCCTTGTAAAAAGTTATTGCCAGGTTTCCCGTTTCATGGGGAACGTTTATTCGGTGATCACTTGGACAAATGTATCCAAAAGATTTCCAGAGGGAAGAGTTCTCTACTTTCTGTGAAGAAAAGCACCAGATGTCCCTCTTTTAAAAACCCAGGGACTGCTTCCTCAAATGTCTCAGCATCAGGGAGGTTCCGCTGCCAACAGGGCGCTAGGGCCAGGGGAAAGCTGCAAGGCCAGAGCCAGAAAAGGCCCTGGGTCCAATATTGTTCTAAACCCAGCACCGAGCCTTTTTTTTGAGGGGATGCCCCCACTCCATCGGATGGGGGAAAGGCTGCTGCACTTTGCGGACATTTGGAAAACAACAATTCAGGACGAGTGGGTCACCTCAATTATATCTCGCGGTTACAAGCTGGAGTTGTGGGGGGTTCCCCCTCAGAGGTTTCTAAGATCCAGCATTCCCTCGGATCCTCCAAAAATAAACTTATTTCTTCAGGCACTACATTATCTAGTGCATCAAGGAGTGATTTTAGAGGTTTCTGCATTCGAAAGGGGCACAGGATTTTACTCAAACCTGTTTACAGTTCAGAAACCAAACAGGGACACAAGGCCCATTTTGGACCTAAGGTCCCTGAACAAGTATCTATTGATACAGTCCTTTCGGATGGAGTCTCTCTGCTCAGTAGAAACCTCACTCCAGAGGGGAGACTTTCTAGCCTCCATCGATATAAAGGACGCGTATTTACTCGTACCTATCTTTCAGCCTCATCAAAGGTTCCTACGTTTTGCAGTAGAGGAAAGTCATTTTCAGTTTGTGGCTCTACCCTTCGGGCCTGCTACAGCTCCCTGGGTGTTCACAAAGGTCCTAGCACCAGTACTGGGTCTTTAAAGGGCCCAAGGGATCCTGGCACTTGGGTATCTGGATGAACTCCTGCTCAAAGATCACTCGGTACAGGCTCTAGAACAGAGCTGAATCATAAATACCGAAAAGTCAGCCTTGAGACCAGCTCAAAGGCTAAAGTATTTAGGCATGATCCTAAACACGGTCCAAGCAAGAGTATTCTTGCCACCCGTAATGACCTGTGCCCTGAAGAATCAGGTGCATCAGATAAAGGGGCACCAGACAACCCTCTATTCGGCTCTGTATGAGTCTTCTAGGGAGGATGGTGAAAATCCCTGGATTATCCAATGTGCTTATCTCTTCAGGCATGCTTAAGCCTAAACTGGTGGTTGCAGGATCAGAACCTGTGAAAAGGGAAAATCCATTCTCCCTGTAACTTGGAGTGCACTGACTAGGGATGCCAGTCTCTTAGGCTGGGGAGCAGCCCTAGATGGGCTCACAGCTCAGGGGAAATGGTCAGGGACAGAGCAGACCCTGCCCATCAACATCCTAGAATTACAGGCAGTATGTCTGACCCTACGGTCCTGGACAGTGGAGCTTCAGGACTGCCAGGGTTCAGTCCGACAATGCCATGGCAGTGGCCTATATAAACCACCAAGGTGGTACCGGGAGTCATTTGGGTCTGAAGGAGGTGAACTACATACTAGCCTGGGCAGAGGGACATGTGCCAATTATATCGGCAGTCTATATCCCGGGAGTAGAGAACTGGAAGGCAGATTATCTCAGCCGCCATATATCTGCCCGGGGGGAATGGTTCCTACACCCAGAGGTGTTCCAGGAAATTTGCTAACATTGGGGATGGCCAGAGGTTGACCTACTGGCATCCAGGTTCAACAACAAGCTACAGCAGTTTGTATCTCGAACAAGAGATCCTCTGGCAATTGGAGCAGAGACTCTGATAGTTCCATGGAACCGGTACTCCCTGGTTTATGCTTTCCCTCTGATCCCTCTCCTTCCACATTTATTGCACAGGATTCGTAGCGAGGGGGTTCCAGTCATTCTGGTGGCACCAGCCTGGCCCAGAAGGTCCTGGTTCCTGGAGATTGTGATACTGACAATAGACAGGCCATGGACGCTTCCACGTCGCCCCGATCTACTGTCTCAGGGTCTTATATTACACTCCAAATTACAGTCTCTAAATTTGATGGCATGGCTATTGAAGCCAGGGTGTTAAAGGGCCGTGGCATCTCGGGACCAGTGGTGTATACTCTAGTGAATGCTAGAAAAGCTGTCACTAGAAAGATTTATCATAAAGTTTGGAAGACTTATAATGCTTGGTGTGAAGCCAGAAAATGGCATCCACGCAAATTTGCGATTGGGAGAATTCTCTCTTTTCTACAGTCAGCTATGGAAATCAAATTGGCTTTAAATACAATCAAAGATCAAGTTTCGGCCCTATCAGCATTCTTCCAAAGGATTTAGCTTCCCATTTGTTGATCCAAACATTTATACAAGGGGCAACTTGCTTGCTTCCCCCCATTAGGTCACCTATGGGTCCTTGGGACTTGAACTTGGTGCTGTCTGTGTTACAGAAGCAACCATTTGAACCTATTAAGGCATTTCCATTAGACTTAATGTCACGCATGCTAGCCTTCCTAATGGCTACCACCTCGGCTAGAAGGGTGTAGGAGTTGGTGGTCCTTTCATGCAGGGAACCGTACTTGATCCCTCACCATGACAGAGTCGTGTTATGACCTGTTCCATCCTGTTTGCCAAAAGTGGTGTCAGCCTTTCATTTAAATCAGGACATTATTTTGCCTTCTTTTTTTTCTCAGCCTCATTCGACGGAAGAGAGACAACTGCATTCTTTGGATGCTGTCCGGGCAGTCAAGGTTTATTTGTCTAGATCTGCTGAGATCCGAGGATCAGACTCTTTTTTTTGTTTTACCAAAAGGACCCAAGAAGGGGCAGGCAGCTTCCAAAGCTTCCATTGCCGATTGGGTCAGTCAATTGGTCATTCAGGCCTACGGTCTGAAACATAAAGCTCCTCCCTTTAGGATGAGAGTTAATTCTACCAGGGGTGTAGGAACTTCCTGGGCTTTTTGCCATCAGGTATCTGTGGCTCAGATTTGTAAGGCTGCGACCTGGTCTTCAGTGCATACGTTCACAAAATTTTATCAAGTGGATGTTTGAGCAGCCGAGGATTCGGATTTCGGCCGCAGTGCACTGTGGGCTCTGATGGCTATTGTTTGTCAGGGTGTCTCCCTCCCCTCAAGGCTATTGCTCTGGGATGTCCCAGCGGGTAATGAATATTAGTCTGACTCTGTGTCCCATGATGTATGAAAAAGAAAATAGGATTTTTACGTCATACTTACCTGTAAAATCCTTTTCTTTGAGTACATCATGGGACACAGAGATCCCTCCCCTCTTTTTTGAGGATTTAGTGCTTGCTACAAAACTAAAGTACTTCCTGTATGGCAGGGGTTATATAGAGGATCACTTCCTGTCTGAAGAGCTTTGGTCTACCAGTGTCCATTCACCTAATGATGAAGTATGACCCAGCAGGTAATGAATATTAGCCTAACTCTGTGTCCCATGATGTACTCAAAGAAAAGGATTTTACAGGTATGATGTATAAATCCTATTTTTCAACCGATGTACCGAGTTCTTCAGAAGTGCCATGGCCTAGAAATTGCACCAAATTGGCTAAAAATTGGCAACAAGTCTGCAGGTGGATCACATCTGTCTTTTTTTTAACAAACAAAGCCACAGGTTTTTAATGTGCATCATTCTAACCCTGGGAATTGCACAGGCCAGTCAGCAATGTCCTAATAAACAATTACATCATTGGATGATGGAGAGCATGTCGGACACCTGCATAGAATCCTTGTTTGCCTCTCTATATTAGTACTGTAGGTCACATGAGCTTTGTGAGGGAGAGAAACTGAGGGGGAGGAGAAATGTTGGATCTCTAGTCAGCAACAGTGTATGAAGGTGTATTTGCACTGTAAAAAAAACACTTCTAACATCGAGTGTCCTACATATGTGGATATGGTTGTGAGATGTGCATAATTTTAAAGGGTGCCTTGAGTGAAGAAAAGGTTGAGGATCACTGGGTTAAAAGCATTGTACACTTTTAAATGTTTTCATTGTTAAAATGTAGTCCTATTCCCTGTTTTGTTTATTTTGCCTTACCTGGTAATGATGGGCTCACATGTTGTGGCTGCCGTTTGTAGGGTCATGGCTGATCGACTCACTTATGTCTAAGTGCTTTTTTACCATTACATCTTTTTTTATACTGACTTTTCAAAAAACAAATTTAATAAATTGATTGTTAAATAATAGATTTTTGGAGTGGGTTATATACATTTTAGGCCACAAAGAGGGATAACTAAAAACGAAAGACAGTCAGAAGAATTTAGCAAAAGAAGTGCATTTCATACAAATAAGGGACAGTTGGGAGCTATGCTGACATTTATGAACAATTATTGTTAGTGTTGCCACCACAGGGTGGCACTGTGGACAGCACAGCAAGATATAATATGCTGCATCCTATAACTTATTCAAGACAATGGATTTGGAAAGAACGGACTTTATAGGCATACTTAAAAGCAATATCACAAAATGTGTTTTATTTATAACAAATTCATAGACAGACAATTGGTAAAACACATATACATAGGTGAAAGTGATTAAAAACTTTTCACCGGTCTGCCGTCTATCCAGAGTTCAAACGGGTTCAATGGATACAACTGGTCAGCTTGAATGAACCTGAGTAAGGCAGTCAGCCCAATACAATAACATGTAAGATAACCTGGATGTGTGCATGCCGAGTCTGTGACCTCACACGCTGCGGCTTTCGTGGACATCCCGATTGGGACACGCTTTAAGAGGTGGCATTGACATGGGGAGAGACAGGGCATACTCTCCTTATTTCTCAGGAAAAGCCTTCACCCTCGGGCTCCTTTGACTGGTGAGTGATCCCTGTGAATTCAAGGGGAGGAGATAATGTGCTGATATACATTAGCTGCTAGCAAAATAAGTTAGACAAAAACTGTACGTCAAAATTAGAATTAAAAAAATGCAGCGCTAATAATGAAAAATATTAAGTGCAAAATAGGTCCAAAAAAAGTTAAAACACACATTGAAATAGATATTCTAATTAATGAATAAGAAATAATAAGTCCCAAAGAAAAAAAAGAGTGTCCGTGCAATTGTGAAATTGTAGTAATCCAAATGCATATGTGATCTGCTTCCACCACGTGATCCACCAACGTGATAAGATGGACACTTAACAAATAGTTAGGACTCTATTACGGAGTAAAAAATGCCCATGTAATTATATATATAGCAGCCTGTATCATCCAACCACAAGTTTGGTAAGTGTCCATCTTATCATGGTCATGGATCACGTCGTGGAAGCAGATGACATATGCATTTGGATTACTGTGATTTCACGATTGCACAGACACTTTTTTTTTTCTTTGGGACTTATTTTTTCTTACTCAATAATTTGAATATCTATTTTGATGTGTGTTTTAACTTTTGGAGGTATTTTGCACTTAATATTTTTAATTATTAGTGCTGCATATTTTTTATTCTAATTTTGATTGCACAGTTTTTGTCTGACTGGTTTTGCTAACAGCTAATGTATGTCAGCGCGTTTTCTCCTCCCCTTGAATTTACAGGGATCACTCACCAGTCAAAGGAGCCTGTGGGTTAAGGTTTTTCCTGAGAAATCAGGAGAGTATGTCCTGCCTCTCCCCATGGCCATGCCCCTCTTAAAGCGTGTCCCGATTAGAATGTCCGTAAATGCCGCCTCGAGTGGTGTGTGATGTCACCAGTCTCAGCCGTAGCTCCCGCGCATGCTGCATCCTACGCATTCAGGTTATCTTACATGCTATTGTACTGGGTTGACTGCCTCAGGCTGGGTTCACACTAAAACATGCAGCGGCTCACTGCAGCAGTCCAGGGGGTCTCCATTCACCATTTCAGGTCTGATTTCAGCCTGAATTTTGGGCTGAATTTGGACCCGAAACAGACCAAAAGACACACATGGCTCCTGTGCAATTCGCACTGGAGCCGCTGTGGAGATGTGTGAACTGACTCCACAGAAAGCCAGTCACAATTTCCTGCTATACAAATTGGATGCGGGGAAACCCCACATCCAATTATGTGTATATGTGTTTTACCAATTGTCTATGAATTTGTTATAAATAAAATACATCTTGTGATATTGCTTTTAAGTATGCCTATAAAGTACATTCTTTCCAAATCCAATGTCTTGAATATGCTGACACTTAGCTAATGCAAAGAGAGGGCCTCTCTTGCATTTGAGAAACCCCAAATTATTCCTTCTTCCCCTACCTTTCATCTATTTTAAAGAGCTTACATCAAGAAGTTGCACCTATGATGGGCTACTCAGAAGAATTTTTTTAAATCAAACTGATTTTTTTATAAATACAAATGCTCATTAAATATAGCCCCCTTCCCCCAATGCACACATTTAATCAACTGATATATGCTGCAATGTGTTAAACTTCATATGATGATTGGTAATGAACACATACTTTTCAGTGATCTCCATATGTTCTAAGATACAAAATGTTATACCTATTAGAAACATGTATTGGTTCAATTAAATGCATCTAATGACAGAAGTAAGGTCTTTCCTCTTGTCATTTTGAGTACAGTAATAGAACAGCTGACAGATGGCTACAGTTTTCATCCTTTTAATTATACTGAGAAATATTCAGGCATAAAAAAAAAATATAAAGATTATATTGTATCGCTTACATGGCACTTATAGTGAAAAAATACATTTTAAATCAAGAATAATGCCACAGCATTCCATTACTATAATCATATCTATCTGTGTAGCAGTTCCCTGCCCTGTATTGTATCCTGGTGCATCAGATTGAATAGTAAGACCATTTCAAAAACTGCTGTATATATTTGATCTGCAACCAACTGTACATCCTGACATGTACTTGAATGCAATATGTATTTTAAAGCTGGCCATACACTAGTAGATTTTTGAATGATTGTTCGTACAAATATTTGTTCAAAAAAGTCTTAGCATATTAGATGACTTGATGAATGTCATTGGAAAGTACTTCAAAATGTTGTGCTCCCACAGAATCTTTGATGAATGATATTATTACCCTAACCTGTTAAACTCCAATTGTAAACTTCAGACCCATTTTCCCTTATTGGCCCTTCTTGAACTCAGAATATTTATTCTAGTCTTTGACTTATCTTCTGCTTACTCCTACCTTATCTCCTACCTTGTGTTGCCATTGGATGCAAGTCAAATCATTTAAAATTTTGCTTTCTTACTGTTGCCCACCCTGAATTCTGCTTATTCTTTGACAATGCTTGACTATGCCAATCTGCCCTGACCCCATTTCTGTTAAATGGTTTGGTACTTTCTCTTAACCTTGTCATAATAGTTAGATGCCAGGGGATTGTGGCGACCACTCAACAAAGATGGCCGCATGAAACCTTAGCTCAGTGAGCTCTCCGGGGAAAACCCACATCCATGACTGCCCTGCACTGCTTCTACTCTCCCCTTGGCAAACTTCTGCTTTTCTGCGATGCCCTGCACCAATAGAAGTCAACTCAGTTACAAAAACTGTCTGGTTTTTTCCTATACAGAGGAGCCTACACCAAAATGGCATCGGGAATGCACATGCAGTGGTTGCCACCGGACCTCTAGTGGTGGCTTCCCTGCCATGCTCTGGAGCCACTGTTGACTTACTGTAGAGGAAACATGGTGCTCTGCTTCCTCATCACCCAGTACCAAGAGCCTGACCAAATCGTGGCCTAGGAGAGAATCCCAGCCAGACATCTTTGCTTGACCATGTATGGAGGTATGTGACCTAGTTGGTCAGCCACACCCAGCTGCCCATCACCCTGATCCTATAGCCTCCTTTCCTACCGCAGGCCAGCCTGAGTCTGTCACTATGCTAAAAAAACTTGCTGTTGTCTCTTCACTCCTAACTTCTGTTGGACATGCTGGCTTATTTTAACAAATATTCTGTGGACATCCAAGAGCTCAGAGACAGGGTGAGCTATTTAGAAGACAACATGAGTGCCTGTATTGCATCCTACAACACCATGGTGGACACTCACAACATACATAGTGAAGAAATCTCCTGGTTGAAATCAAAAGTAGCTGATCTCAAGGATCGCTTGAGACACAACAACCTCAAATTGGGTCAGTACAGTCTGATCAATTGCCTCGCTATGTGCCTGACCTCATTCAAGCGGTGGTACCCTCATTAACAATGGCTAACTTCATCATTGATAGGGTCCCTAAACCCTCCTTTTTGCCACAGGAAGTTTTGAGAGATGTCCTGCTGCAGATACACTTTTACCGGGTTAAGTGACATAACAGGAGTGGGATAAAAGTGACAATAGCATACTCAACACATACCATAATGACTGGGCATTATAATAGGCAGTCTGAGCTTGGAGATCACAAAATGTAGCTTGAAGGTATTGTTGTTCATGGTACCTTGAATAAGCTTTAATAGCTTTATCCTTCTGGCAAAAAATGGATAGTAAGCGCTCTTTAACCACTTGCTGACCGCCCGCTGTCATTATACGTCGGCTGTTTGAAGAGTAATATCTTTGTTATGACAGCAACTAGCAATTATCCTCTTCTTCAGTGGGTGGTCGCCTTTCAGATACAAGTGATCTCTGTGGTGGATTTGCCACAAGATCACTTTTATTGGTGGCAGGAGAGTGCCCCCCCCGGCCTCTAGCAGAATGATAGCCAGGCGGTGGTTCTGTTATCCTGACTGGGTGTCATATGACGTCCAGCAGGATAACATGCCAGTGCATGCTCGTGGGGGCACGCAGCATGGCGATTGGAGGTGCTGTGTGTCAGTCTGACACACTGCATTTCTGATCGTGGTATGGAGCCTCTGATGGAGGCTCCTTACCACGCGATCAGTTGTGACCAATCACAGCTGATCATCGGGTGAACCAGGAAGTGCCGGTAAATGGCATTCCTCGGTTTGCGCTGACAGGGAGAGCCAATTGGCAGCTCTCCCTGTCAGGGGGGGTCTGTGGTGATAATCAGCACATTGATTATCAGCACAGCCCCATCAGATGTGCCACCACAGCTGCAAAAATGTGCCCATCAGCTGCCAATCAGTGCCCCATCAGAAACAGCTGTAGGTACCCATCAGTGCCAATCAATGCCCATCACAGTGTCAATGAGTGCCCTACAGTAACACCTGTCAGTACCTCATCATCAGTGCTGCCCATCAGTGCCACCTGTCAGTGCCAATCAGTGACACCTGTCAGTGCCCATTAGTGCCGCCTATCAGTGCCCATTAGTTCTGCCTGTCAGTGCCCATTATTGCCACCTACCAGTGCCCATCAGTGCCACCTATCAGTCCCCATCAGTGCTGCATATCAGTGCTGCCTATTGGTGCCCATCAATTCTACATATCAGTGCCTCCTTGTCAGTGCCCATCAGTGCCACCTTAGTGCCAACTCATCAGTGCCCGTCAGTGAAGGAGAAAACAAAATTGTATAACCGAAACAAAGAATAACTTTTTGTCGCAAACATTTTGGTCTTTTTTAGTTTAGCAAAAAATAAAAACCCAAGTGGTGATCAAATACCACCAAAAGAAAGCTCTATTTGTGGGAAGAAAATGATAAAAATTTAGTTTGGGTGCAGTGTTGCATGACTGCGCAATTGTCATTCAAATTGTGACAGCACTGAAACCTGAAAATTGTCCTGGACAGGAAGGGGGTGAAAGTGCCCAGTATTGAAGTGGTTAAGTGGTTAATTTGTTATCTCTTAACACCCGTGGCCTGAACCACCCTTCCACAAGATTCTCCTTGTATAAGGATAATCTAATAGTATGTGGAGATCTTAACTCGGCATTTGGATGTGACCTTGAACCAGAGGGATCGTTCTTATTTACTAGAGCATACTGAGGATTTGCATGATGTCTGGCACTGCCAACATGCCTCTGAATGAGATTACACATACCATTCACCTAGACAGACTTCTTACTCATGCATCAATCTGTTTCTGGTTGATAAATGTTTTTTACCTCCTCTTCCAATATCACTGACATAACATGGTCTGATCATGCGGCTATCTCCATTACGATATCGGAACAGGACTCTTGTCATCCCATCCACTTATAACAGTGTAACAACGAGCTTCTCAAAGAATCTGTAACCAATAATGTGCTCACTCAACGTCTCTGCGAATATTCCCATCTCAATTACTTACCTGCTACAGGTGTCTTCTTTTTATGGAATGCACTCAAGGCCAACATGTGTAGCATACTGATTCAATGAGGTGCTCAAGCTAATAAACAAAAAAATTTACATGGCTGCAGCAATTGTTAGCTTCCATTCATGCTTTCGAACTCCAGAATAAGTCTTCCCCAGACTGTACTATATCAACCACACTCTCCAAATTAAGACTAGAGCTATGAGGTCTTCTCTATGACAGACACGATCTGATGAGTGATCTTATGTGAGCTCAGACTTCATTATTACACCCACCACAACAGACCAGGGGGTTTTTAGTTTGAAATCGCAGTGAAAAAAGTCTAAAATTCCTCATCTTTTAAACGCCAAACAAAAACAAAACAAAAAATTATAACCCTCAGCACGTAACAGATGCATTTGCAGATTACTATGGTTCCCTATTCACGCTAAAAGATGACCCAATACACCCAACTATCAGCAGCCGAGATGTCCTTATTCTTGGACGGTCTTCAGGTTCCCTCTTTAAATGCACCCTGAACCAACCCTTCTCTAGTCTAGAGATTGTGTAATTAAATCTACGCTAAAAGGTAAATCATCTGGACATGATGGATTTACCAACAAATACTTTCAAACTTTTAGAGAACTTATAGCTCCCCATTTAGTTGTGCTGTTTAATGCTGCTGCTGACAAGGCATAATTTCTCTCTGAGATGTTAGGGCACACATCATTACCATTCCTAAACCTGGGAAAGACCCTAATACCCCTGCCAATTTTAGACCACGCTCCCTGCTGAACTCAGGGAGTTAACCGACATCATGCCCAGACAGTTACAGCCAGATCAAATGAGGTTCACTGCAGGAAGGCAAACCTCAGACAACCTCTAGTCTTTTATCCAAACCATTCTTATAACCAATGCTACTCTACAAGGTTGTCCTTTGTCACCAACAATCCTCAACTTAATGATAGAGCCCCTAGTGGACTATATTCAATCTCACCCACAAGTGACTGTTTTCATGTTTACAGAAAGGTTCCACACTATTAACCTGCTTGCGGATGACATTATCCTAATGTTAACTAATCTTTCAACATTACGCCCTCAGGCGCACAAGCTCCTAACAGAGCTTAGTTTGTTGTCCTATTATATAGTGAATTTTAACAAATCTCTCATTTTGAACCTTGGCATACCCTAGTCCCTTGTATCTTTGAAACAGCAATTACCGTAAACCTGGGCGGACAAGGACATCTCTTACTTAGTCATTACAATCACTCCTACTAGTGCATCTACCACATAAATCAAAATCATCAATTGCTAAATTGGAAGTAGAACTTAGTCGGCTTGCCTGAGTCGAACTGTCATGGGTGGGAAGATTGGCTGCCTTTAAAAGGCTTTTACTACTCCAGATCCTCTATCTGTTTAGAATCTCACACCTTCCCCTTAAACATTCCTTTTTGGGAGCATTATCTAATCTCCTGAAAAATATGTTTGGCAAGGGAAGAGGTCTAGATGTTCCTACAAACACTTAGTCAAACACAGGAAAATTGGTGGGATGGGCATGGTTGACATCCAAGTTTATTACTCAGCGGTGTACTCAGCCCTATCGATCAGTACCAAAGCGTCCATCATGGCATGGAGAACAATAAATCACCTTGCACTGCATTCATTGCATAATTCTGCATTGCAATTCCCATTGGTCATACTTGAGTGCTTAATATTAAGCCTGTCTCTAAACAATTGGGCCCACTATGGCATTAACTGAGTCAAGAATTTATTTCTAAATGGTGAGCATGGTACTTCGAAGGTACTGTTAACTAAGTATAATATTCCACGTACAACTTATTTCACATTACTCCATATAAAACATTTTTTATTGTCCTCCCTCTTGCCCACTATTAGTCTCCATCCTAAAGTGTGGCATTTTCTCACTAACCCTTTGAAACTCTCTAAGGGTATATTGGTACTTTATAACTTATTACAAAATAAATGTGAATTTATTCACTAAAACCAGTTCTATGTTAAAATGGGAGGCTGATCTCAACACCTCTTTTTCTACCCCCAATGGCTTCAAGTAATACGGTACACGTATACTACTTCACACTGTGTGACTCATTGGGAACTAGCTTTAAAATTGATGGTACCTCACTCCCTGTAGGTTAGCCATTTTTTTTTCTGGTAGTTCGTCCCTGTGCTGGAGGGTGTGTGGCCTTACTGGTAATATTTGCAGCTTCTGGCAGAAAATATTTCAAATACTCTTTTAAATCTTGGGTATTTTAACACCCCCAAACACTGAGCTGGCTATTTTAATCTTAGGCGTTGATTCATTCATTTCTCCATGTCGCAGGATTGTAGCCAGCCTTTTGTTGTCAGCAAAATTGACAATTACAAGACATTGGAAACAAGAGTTAGTTTCTAATCCATCCACAGCTGTGTGTACTACCCACCAACATTATCTGTATGAAAGATACTTGCTCTGCAATCTGACTTTCGTCATAACTTTGAGAAATCCTGGAAGCCTTGAATTACTTGGTATGCTATCTAAGCTGCTGCTAGTGACTGTAAATTACTCATTGGCAACTTCTGAAGTCCATCTTTATATTTTGCTACTGGTGTTACTTTGATACAGCTGTTGCTCAGTTGTGTTTTTAGTTCTGTTCTTCTTTCTTTGAGCCCTGCTTTAATCACTGTGATTTATATTTAAAATGCACATTATTGGTGTTTACGGTGGCTGTGTCTGCTTTACTTTTCCTCTATTTGTAATGCCTTCAAAATTAATAAAACATTATTGTAAAAAAGCAAAAAGAATAGTTAGATGCCTGGTCAATTTCAAGGATCATAGAGTCTGCAGCATAACGTCTACAAAACTGGTAGCTCAGACCACAATGTTAATGCCTAGGTCTCCTCAGTAAGAGCCATTTGCTGCCTGCTGATCACACAAAGGATCTGCTTTTATCTGCGACACAGACTCTGGATTTTTGTTATCAATAAGGCACTCACACTGTAAGCTGGATTAAAAATTTTATCTGGTGTTTAAATATTGACAGGTTTATTTAAAGCACAGTCTAGGCAAATATTAAAAGATAACCATTTAATATAGATACTGTATGTTGTCCTTAGTAATCGCTAAGTGTTTTTAATGCAGCTTACAGTATATTTATACAGTATATATTTAAATCTGCCTTCATGTTAGATTCCTTAATGCACTCACAGCAAGACTCAGGGCCAGTGCTCTGAGCTAATCGTAGATCTACTACTTTGCACACACAGCTGACAATCAAACGCTGAGGGTTGCAAAGAAATGGGTTAATCAGTGTAGTGATGTTCATTAATGATCCACTCAGCTGGCTGGGAAAGGTTGGTGAAAACGTTGTGTTGCCTAATTATAGTGGGGAAAAATTAGCTATGATCAGCTATGCTGTTTTCAAGACAGGCACTTCTTATCCTCCTCCTCGGAAGCTGGCATATCACACTACAGTGCAGTGGAGAAGAATACTCTCAATGGTACAATGATAGAAAATGAACAGAAGCCTTAAGGGCAGTCCAGCCTGCTTCAATCTCCAAAGGAAAAAAACGTCTTTGCGGTGCTTTCACTAGAAAAAAAGTATTTTGAGACCATGAAAACTCCCTTGTAATATGCACTCCCAACAATGTAATAGTGTCTACCTTTTCACCTCACCACCTATATATACCAGGCAACAACTGATCTTTCTTGATCTCCAATAATCCACTATTATTTCTTTAGTTTTTATAATATTGAGTATTAAATCATTTCTGTACACCACTCAACCAAATGTTGACTTTCCTGCCTATAAGCTGTCTCCTCATCTTCTCGTATGAGTCCAACTAATGTGGTATCATCAGAAAACTTCACTATAGTATTAGACACATGTATGGGAGTACAGTCATGAGTAATCAATGTAAACAGGCCGGACTCAACACACATCCCTGTGGTACCCCTGTATTCAAAATAATAGTATTATATACCTGATCCTCTATTCTCACAATTTGTGGCCTGTTTGTTAGGAAATCCATGAGCACAGCAATGGATATCAGCCCAAAGCATTCAACTTTTTCACTAATTTGTCAGGTACTGTTAAATGCTGCGCTAAAACCAATGAATAGCATTCTAACATATGTGTTTGAGTTCTCAAGATGTGTCAGTTCAGTATACAAAACAATAGAAATTGCACCATCTGTGGATTTGTTTGCACGATAGGCAAACTGATACTTATCCAAATCAACAGGAATGCATGCCTTAAGATGTAATAATACAAGCTTCTTAAAACATTTCATAATGTTAGGAGTTAGGGGAACTGGATGATAATCATTTAAACATGTTACTGTTGATTTTTTAGGTATTGGGACAATAGCAGTAGATTTAAAACAAGAAGGTACTGCAGCCTGTTGCTGTGACAAATTAAATATGTTAGTAAAAACACCTGCCAACGGGTCTGCACAGCTAGAGAAACAATGTCATAAAAATAAAGAAAAAAAAACACATACATACCCATACAGAAAACAAGGCCCCAACAGTCATGTCCTGTCCAGGAGCTGAAGGTGGGGTGTGTCATCCAGCAGAGGTGCACAGGAGGCTCAACAGGACAGGGCCAAGATGTGTGTAATACTATATTGGAGCATAAACATAAAGATATAAGGTATAATGACAGATACAGTGGGGACGGAAAGTATTCAGACCCCCTTAAATTTTTCACTCTTTGTTATATTGCTAAAATCATTTAAGTTCTTTTTTTTCCTCATTAATGTACACACAGCACCCCATATTGACAGAAAAACACAGAATTGTTGACATTTTTGCAGATTTATTAAAAAAGAAAAACTGAAATATCACATGGCCCTAAGTATTCAGACCCTTTGCTCAGTGTTTAGTAGAAGCACCCTTTTGATCTAATACAGCCATGAGTCTTTTTGGGAAAGATGCAACAAGTTTTTCACACCTGGATTTGGGGATCCTCTGCCATTCCTCCTTGCAAGTCCTCTCCAGTTCTGTCAGGTTGGATGGTAAACGTTGGTGGACAGCCATTTTTAGGTCTCTCCAGAGAAGCTCAATTGGGTTTAAGTCAGGGCTCTGGCTGGGCCATTCACGAACAGTCACGGAGTTGTTGTGAAGCCACTCCTTCGTTATTTTAGCTGTGTGCTTAGGGTCATTGTCTTGTTGGAAGGTAAAGCTTCGGCCCAGTCTGAGGTCCTGAGCACTCTGGAGAAGGTTTTCGTCCAGGATATACCTGTACTTGGCCACATTCATCTTTCCCTCGAGTGCAACCAGTTGTCCTGTCCCTACAGCTGAAAAACACACCCACAGCATGATGCTGCCACCACCATGCTTCACTGTTGGGACTGTATTGGACAGGTGATAAGCAGCGCCTGGTTTTCTCCATACATACCGCTTTGAATTAAGGCCAAAAAGTTCTATCTTGGTCTCATCAGACCAAAGAAACTTATTTATCATCATCTTTGAGTACTTCAGGTGTTTTTTTAGCAAACTCCATACGGGCTTTCATGTGTCTTGCACTGAGGAGAGGCTTCCATCTGGCCACTCTGCCATAAAGCCCCGACTGGTGGAGGGCTGCAGTGATGGTTGACTTTCTACAACTTTCTGCCATCTCCCAACTGCATCTCTGGAGCTCAGCCACAGTAATTTTTGGGTTCTTCTTTACCTCTCTCACGAGGCTCTTCTCCCCCGATAGCTCAGTTTGGCCGGACGGCCAGCTCTAGGAAGGGTTTTGGTCGTCCCAAACGTGTTCCATTCAAGGATTATGGAGGTCACTGTGCTCTTAGGAACCTTAAGTGCAGCAGAATTTTTTTGTAATCTTGGCCAGATCTGTGCCTTGCCACAACTCTGTCTCTGAGCTCTTCCGGTAGTTCCTTTGACCTCATGAGTCTCATTTGCTCTGACATGCACTGTGAGCTGTAAGGTCTTATATAGACAGGTGTGTGGCTTTCCTAATCAAGTTCAATCAGTATAATCAAACACAGCTGGACTCAAATGAAAGTGCAGAACCACCTCAAGGATAATCAGAAGAAATGGACAGCACCTGAGTTAAATATATGAGTGTCAAAGCAAAGGGTCTGAATACTTAGGATCATGTGATATTTCAGTTTTTCTTTTTTAATAAATCTGCAAAAATATCAACAATTCTGTGTTTTTCTGTCAATATGGGGTGCTGTGTGTACATTAATGAGGAAAAAAATTAACTCAAATGATTTTAGCAAATGGCTGCAATATAATCTGCAATGGCTGCAATCTGAATACTTTCTGTCCCCACTGTATATCCTGAATAGTCTGCCTCATTGAAAACCAACACCATATTTGTTAAAATGGTTCCCATGTGAAAAAAAGAAGAAAGGAAAAGTGAATGAGTATCAAAATAAAATTGAAAACAACAGCAAAAAGTATATGAAAATGCTACACATTAATAACCCAAGATGTAAAGGGAGAAAATATATTTGAGCACAGGTATATCTTTTCTCTGTTGTAACTCAGGTCAGTGACCAGATCTGAACCTAGTCGCTCTCCCCCGCCTTGGGTCTTTATGCCCCATATTGGCATGGTGTCCACCTTAGCATTTGCAGTGGCAAGGCAGCGTAAGACTGGCCAGAAGAGGGGTTACTTTTATGCAATTGGTCAACTTAAACATGTATTGCAAAATATGTGAACTAAATATCCCCGTTTTTTCATTGCATCGTTTGCTGGGAAGGGTGTAGCAGTGTGCAGAGGGTCCATCCAGAATTCAAGATGTAAAGAAGGAGCAATGGAAATCCAAGAGCAATGGAACCAAATAAGCAAGGACAGCAAAAGAGCCTTATAAATATTGGTTTATAAATAGACCACAACGGTAAATACAATCCATGTGGTGTGCGGGCCACTGAAAGAAGAATATGTGCAAAACCTCTCCAAGTGAGTCTCCCTTAGATAGCAATAAACTGGCAGACACACACACCCCTAGCATCATGTTGGGAAGGCAACGCCTCAACCATGGTTGTCAAGAGGGAGGAGATGGCAGGAAACGACACCATCAAAATGGCAGAGAGAATAACAACTGTGCATGCGCCGTGCATGGTGAAGCCAATATCAATGATTTATTGCATCAGTGGGCCAGTGCATGCGCAACCATCTCCCTGAAGGGAAACAGAGACACATAACACTGATGTCACCCATTACCAGCAGGGAGACGGCCAGAAGTGTAGACATGGCCATCCCAAACTGCTGGAACAGATAAATAAAAAGAACAACAAGACAAAACAAAAAAACAAAGCTAATCAGAACAAAACAAGCAAACCAAATGAGGCAAAACAAAATCGAACAAAACAAAGTAAAATGCAACAAAACAGAACTAACCAAAACAAAAACAAATCTAAATAAAACAAAAACAACAAAACAGAATAAAACACCCTAATCAAACACTAGAGTTGGGCCAAAACCCCCCAGTTCAGTTTGCACCAGAACTCTCGAACAAGTTCAGATGCGAATCCTATTAAAGTCTATGGGACCCAAACTTGAAAAATCAAAAGTGCCCATTTTGAAGGCTTATATGCAAGTTATTGGCCATAAAAAGGGTATGGGTGTCTGGATACTGCCCTGGGGGCCATGTATCAATGCATTTTAAAAAAAATATATAATTTTTAAAGAAGCAGTGATTTTAATGATGCTTAAAGTGAAACAATAAAAATGAAAAAAATCCTTTAAATATAGTTACTGGGGGGTCCCCTTAGTCTGCCTGTAAAGTGTCACATCTGTACCATGTATAGAATCTGCTGCTGCAAAACTGACATATATAAAGAAAAAAAATATAAAAAAAATTTTTATTATAAGCTTTCTTTATTTTGTAAACAACGGCTTGGGGAAGCAAGTGTGTATGATGAGGCAATATTTTCAATGCACTTGGACTAAGATTAGAGATTTTTGGGATAAATTCTGGTGTCTCTCTGGCTGACTTTGGATGGAAATAACCGTTTTGCACCACAGTGAGAAAACCTTATGTGAAGAAGCCAAATTATAGTACAGTCAGGCCAAGATTAACAATTTTTAAACAAATAAAGTCTGGTGTCTCTTTCGCAGACTTAGGATAGAGGTAACAGTTGTGGAAAAATTTGGCTTGGAATGTTGGTGGTGCCTTCACACCATTACCCCTTTAGAGGTACTTTTCAAAAAAAAATCTGTTTATTTTTGCATGTTTTGTTAAGAAAAATAATATCCAACAATAACCTCAAAAGAGAAGTTTTAAAATAAATTTACAAAACTAATTTGGAAATTGCTTATTCTCTCATCTCGCCATCTTCTTCCTCCTCTTCTACTCCTTGTATATACAATACATTATTAAACCTTATTAGAACTTCTCCAAGATGTCCAGATAATGCCCCATCAATGTACAGAGACCAAGTATCCCTTGTATTCCATACCTCACTTCAGTTTCACCATTACTGGCTTACCAGTAAGGCAATTAAGGAATGGTTTTGGGTTTAGTGGCAAACTCATTCTGCTGCTGAAGCTGCCACTGATCTACAAACCAGTGAAAGGAAGATAAAATTAACACCCACAAAGCTAGGCAGCCTAAACAGTCTTGCATATCCCAAAAAAACATTTAATCAGCGACATCGGCATCAGGGGCTTGATAGCTGCTGCTAATCCAGGACTGATTCATTTTGACTAATGTCAATGGAGTCTGTGGACAGAAACAATCTTTTTTCTGTCATAAAACTTCCAGCAGCATTGAATGCCCATTCGAAAAGTATGCTGGATGCAGGGCAGCTTAGAAGCTTAATTTCATACTGGGCAAGTTCTGGCCAGTGGTCTATTCTCATGGCCAAGGAACCCAGTGGATCGTCTACTGCAACACTCTCCATGTCTGTTTTCACCCCTAGATAATATTCCACCATGATGCAGATGCTGCTGATGGGGATGTGGAAGCTGACAGCCCTGGGCACCAAAGACTAGAAAAATTTTGAAATGCATCACTTAGGCGGCCCCCTTCTCCACCGCTCTTCCTTTGACCAACAAAAGCCCCAAAACTACCTTTTTCATGAAATTGGAACCTGCCAGAGTCTGGAAAGGTGTTACATAAACTCCTATTTAAGATGTCCTCAGGATATTTCATCCTGTGCTCCCTCTGCAAGTGCAGGATGAGTTCCGAGACTTTCCCCTTTTAACAATGGTCAAGGAGGGTTGCCAACCAATAATGATCCTTCTCCTTGATGCCACAAATTCTCGGGTCCTTTCTCAGGCTTTGAAAATAAGGGAGCCCATGCACCGCAAGTGTGCAGAGGCTTGAAGAGCAGAGTCCTCAGGGGTGGTGAGAATTACACTATTAAGGTTTGACGTATGTCTTCCTCTGCTTCAATGCTTCCAAAACTTCAGAATCCTTCTCCTCCTTCCTCTCCTCTTGTGTGTTCTGTGGCGTTGCAAGAATGGTGTTTGCATAAAGCGGGCCTTGAGAGGAAAGGACGTCCTCCTCTTCCTCCCACTGCTCTACTTTGAGTGCCCTGTCCATAATGATAGTGTCACTGATGCATGCATTGTCATGGCTCACCCTCCTTGTCGCCTTCTGAAATGGTGACAGTACAGTGCATGCATCCTTTATTAGCAGCCATTGGGATGTGGAAAAAAAAAAACCTGAGCTTCCCTGAGCCTGTCCTTGTGCCATACTCCCACAGGTACTTGTTGATGGCCCTCTGATGCATGTGCAGCCACTGCAGCATTGCCAAAGTTTAGTTCCAACTGTTGGGCATGTCACAAATCAGGTGGTTTATGGGCAGGTGGAATGGAATTGTTAAATAATAGTGAATGAGTCCAGTTGGTGATGTCAACACCAAATCTCCAAATGTATAGGAGAAACAAATAAATAGAATTGGTGGGATTTTAAAGGTGTTGACGCTTTTTATCAGACTGATACATACAACAATATTTTTTGTAAAAACCGTAACATTTGAAAATCGTCAAAAGAGAGTTTGGGGTAACTAGTCCCCTAAAAACATAGGTTCAGCAGACCATATTAACAGACACCAGCCCCGTGATAGTAAAGTTCCCCCCCATAGGGCAGGTGGAATTCCTGCTGAATTTCAGCCAACCAAACACTGGCTGTGTATAACCGCCTGAAGTGGCTACAGACTCTTTTGGCCTGCCTTAGAAGATTTTGCAAACTTAGGTACCTGTTTAAAAAATGCTGCACCACCAAATTGAGGACATGTGCCAGGCATGGCACGTGTGTCAACTTTCCCTGTTAAAGGGCGGACAGAAGGTTAGTGCCATTATCACACCCCGCCATTCCTGGCTCAAGCTTCCGTGGCTTGAACCACTTCTGGGCCTCCTCTGCAGAGCTGAAAGAATCTCTGTTACAGTGTGGCTCCTGTCCCCTAGACAGATCAGCTGTAGCACTGCATTGCATCTTTTAGCCTGACATGTTGAATGGTCCCTTGAACGCTTAGGTGGTACTGGTGGTTTATAGGACAATTCAGCAGAGAAGGACATAAAGTTGGAGGAGGGGGTAGGGGCTGACAGATCTTGCATTATCACCACCAGCTGTATGGAGATGTGACGGCAAAACAAGCTCCAGCACTGAGCCCTGTCCTGCATCCTTCCTAGTTGCAATCAGCGTTACCCAGTGTGCTGTGAATGAAATATAGCATCCCTGACCATGCTTGCTGGACCATGTGTCAGCACTAAGCTGGGCCTTGCTGCTGACTGCCTTGCCCAACAATGCCAAAACATTGTCTTCCATGTGATGGTACAGAGCTGAAATGGCCTTACGTGCAAAGAAATAGTGACTGGGAACCTGCCATTGCAGTACAGAATATTCTGCAAGTTCACAGAAGGGGGCAGAATCCACCGGATAGAAAGGAAGAAGTTGTAAAGCCAATAATTTGGACAAGCTATAATTTAGACACTGGACATGTGGGTGGCAGAGGGATGACTGGGCAATTTTTTTTCGATGCAACAGCTGGGGCAGAGAAATGTGCCTGCTATACTCTACAGTTGGTGTACTGCTGGCATACTTGTTGCAAGGACCTGTGACACCCTTTGCTATGCCATCATTCCTGCCAGTGGAGGCTGCCGAGAAGTCATGGGATATAGGGGGTAGACATGACAGGTGAGGATTGAGGAAGAGAAGAATTGCATCCCTTTTGTGTGGCTTTCAGATGCTCTTGCCAACAGGCTGATTGGTTGGAGGTTAAATTCTTTTGCAAGCATGTGGTACCCAAATGGCAGGTGTTTTTGCTTGATCTGCTTGCAACAAAAATTGCAAATTTTAACAGGGAGATAACGGCTCCAAAATCTGATGGAATAGGGTGGCTACTCTCTATTGTTCCATGATGGCTCCCTCTGGAGATCATCCTGCTCCATTGGGGTTGTGCCTCCCTCTCACTTTCCTCCTCTGCTCTCCGGCACCCATCAGTGACCTCATCATCACCCCCCCATACTTCTCATTACTGGAACCAACTTAACAATATGCTGTGGCTGAGGGACCATGAAGCAGGTGGCTGATGCTGTGTTCAAATAATTCAGGTGACTCCTCAATGCAAGATGCTGGGGCTATGGCAGGAGTAGCTGTGGACAAGAAGGCAGAATAAGCCACTCTGGCAGCTGTGGTGGACTGCACACTATACTCAGCTTGGGTGATAGAGGATGAGGATGGTTTAGTAAGCCAGTCCACCACCTCCCCTGCAAGCTGTGGCTGGCTAGCATGGGCAACATCACTAAACAGAGAAAAATGTGCCCTGTCTGAGGACAGACCACATCCACCTTCGCCTGTGGACACAGACACTGCTGGCCCCCTCATAGTGGCATGGGAACGTCTGCCTCTCCTTGTTGGCCTCCCAGACAGATGGGGGGGGGCTTATTACCCAGATTTAATAGATACTGGGAAATGTGTAATTGGATGCAATTTATCCAATGAAAAGTGATGTTTGGTGCATTTTAAATTGAGGACTGCCACTGGCAGAAATGTGAAAACGATAAAATAAATAAAAAAAATAAAAGTCAGAAAAACTGTGGCTCACCATTTAAGAAAATAGGGCAGGCACGGGACGAAAAACAAAAACCACAGCCACCGAAAAAAAAGAGGTGCACAGCACTAAATATTATGTAATACTGTGTTAAACACTGGACTACACTCACACTACACTATACTCACACTACACTGACACACTACACTCACACTGCAGTGACACACTACACTAACACTGCACTGACACTACACTGACACTCTACACTCAGAGTCACAATAACAGACTAATTTGCTAGTAGCAAACAGAACCCTGCTTTATCTATCTCCACTCCAACAACACACTGTAAAAGGTTCCTGTAGGAAGGAACCTTTTATAGTGTGCGGGGGCACTATGAGCACTGAGCCATGATCGGGCAAAGTCATCATGACTCTGACAATCATGGCTCTGACTTTGCTCTGTGCCCTGACTGAGCAAAGCCTTGCATTACTTAATCCAATTAGGGCCCTAGAATGCACTGTGCAGTGTGTAGTGCATTGTGGGGTGCTCAGTGGATGAACATCCCGCCGAGCGCCGCCCCCCCCCATTTGGGTGATAACACATAGAGAAGGGGCAGAACTGAAAGGTGCCAAAAATAGCATTGCAGAACCAGAACACCACCAAATGAAGTCCCACCAAGGCCACTACACATACGGAAGGAGCCTGCAAAAAAGAGAGTGGCAAGAGAATAAAATTAAAATTACAAAAAAGAATAGTGTAAAGTAGACTAGTGTCTCCTTAACACAGTACCAAAATATTACAGAAACATAGAACGTAGGAAAAAAGTAATAATCATAACAAAAAATGAATATACATAAATGCAAAAATAAACCACATAACCTAAAACTTCATTAGTGTACAAATCAAATGGATAGAAAAATTAATCATGGACATAATCAAAAATATAAATAAGAAGTTCTTGAAAGACAAAATGGCATTTTGTCATGTACTGCCTATAATTGGCAGTCTGAAACTCATAAAAAGAAACTGTGGGGTTGTCCAACAAAGTGAGGTTTATGAACGTGATGTCCCCTCTGATACTGGGTCTACTTCCTCCATACAGAAGAGAATTAGTTCTGATTAGTCCGATAAGGCCATATATACTTAAATATGGAAGGTGCAAATGGTAGGGCAGAAGGCATAAAAAGATGCTCACACCCCAAACAGGAATATGAACTCATGGGACCTAATGCCCATGGCCAACCACAGTCAACAGGTATGAATACCATGGTAACTGCCTTTTAGGCTACTTCCCAGGCTGGTACCGTTCTAATATCTTCTTTTGCAATTTCAGTGTCTCTCGCCTCGTTTTCTTTTTTACCCAACCTAGACAACACCAACCCCAATCGAATGCATACGATCAGTGTGATATACCAATACATGGTCAAGATGGTATTGGGGGCTCATATGGTTTTGGAAATGTATCAACTTGTTGTCTTATGCTCTAACAGAGGCAGAGAAACCAGCGTTATCTAATGCCGTGTACACACGGGCGGACTTTTCAACCGGACTTATCCGACGGGACAAAACCGTCGGACAATCCGACCATGTGTGGGCTTCATCGGGCCTGCAGCGGACTTTTTCTGTCAAAAATCAGATGGACTTTAGATTTGGAACATGTTTCAAGTCTTTCCGACGGACTCAAGTCTGGTCGAAAAATCCGCTTGTCTGTATGTTAGTCCGACGGACAAAAAACGACGCTAGGGCAGCTATTGGCTACTGGCTATCAACTCCCTTATTTTAGTCCGGTCATACGTCATCAATTATGAATCCATCAGGCTTTGGTGTGATCATGTTTAGGCAAGTCCGTTCGTTCGAAAGTCCGTCGGAAAGACCGTCGGACCTTTGATGCCGAAAAGTCCACCCGTGTGTACACGGCTTATGGGTTTAAGCTTTTTTCCACAAGCTAATATTGACCATTTTGAGGTCATTAAAGATGTGAATTTGTTTGTATGCAATTTATTGGTTAAGATTTTTACCAATAGAAGGAACAGAAGCCAGAGGGGATATTATAGTAAATACAAATGTTGAATTAATTATTACTTAATTGATTGTATTGACTTAGAAACAATGTTGTATTCTTTGGAGGATACTGAAGGCCCTAACATAATAATAAAGAGATCCACTAAATTGTCGTCAGTTCAAACAATCCTAACCTAGCTATGTTTTTGCAACAAGTTAAGGCTGAAGTTGAGAAAATTTGTATTTCACGTCAGTCCAAATCTAACTTGACCCCTAACAGAACCTTGCTTTACAGCATCTTATGAGTGGGGAGGATTTAACCATCAAGACATCTCATAAAGGGGGGAACATTGTTCTCTTCAATACTGATACATATGAGAGCATAATGAAGTATTAACTAATAGCTGTTGGTATAGAAGAATTGGGCCTGACAGAGTTTTGAAAGTCAATCAAGACTTTTATATATTGGTTGACTCTGCTTATTGTACATTAGTAATTTATTAGGATCTCACATCCATGGGGGCATGTTTTTATACACCTCCAAAAACACACAAAAATGTGAATAATCCTCCAGGTTGGCCGATAGTGTCAGGTAACTGTTGTATAACTGAAAAAGCGAGCCGTTATGTTGACTCTATTCTTCGTCCTTTTGTTGTGATGATTCCCCCTTACCTATATAATACTATGCATTTGTTACAGATTTTGGAAGGAATATGTATTCCTAGTACATATTGGCTAGTGACGATTGACATTGAAGCCTTATATTGTAGCATACCCCATGATCGTGTTGTGGTAGCATGGTCTTTTTTGTCTCAGAAAAGCCCACAAGACAGAGAACATGACAAGTTTGTCATCGATTTATTGGATTTTAATTTGAAGAATAATGTTTTTCGTTTTGCTGCCTCCCTCTACCTCCAGGTGCAGGGCATGGTGTTTGTGCCCCATCTGGGGAGGATGCCAGTTTCTTTCGGATGACGGTCCCACAATTATATTTTATCATGGTACAGGTACATTGATGACATCCTCATCATATGGGATGGTGACAAAGCACTGTTTATATATATTTGTGGCACATTTCAATTCTAACAGTTGGAATCTTCAGTTTGCCATATCTTGTCACCAAGAAGTGGCAAAAAAAATAATGAAGGGCATATTTCAAGTGCACTTTGTTGCAAGCCCACAGTGGGCAATACGATTCCACATGCTAGTAGTGCTCATCCTATGCCTCTAATACAATCAATTCTGCACACCAGTACTTAGGGCTGAAAAGAAATTGTAGTGATAACAATGCCTTTGAGTAGGAAGCAAGACAATTACAAAACAGACTGGTGGCTATAGGTTATAGTAAGAAAAGGCTAAGGAAAGGATACAACTGTACCAGAACTTAGTCTCGTGAGTCTTTTCTAAGAAGTCCAAGACATTAGATAACACACTAAGATTTATTACTTGATACAATAAACAAAACCAAGCATCTAAAGTGGAAGTAAATCTTCCTATCTTTTTCAGCCAAGGAAGCTGCCATCTTGGCCTCTGTTTAATCTACAACTGCCATGATGCTGCACATGTGATCAGTTATGACACAAGGACGGATTGACTGTTTGGTTGATAGCACAACCAATGGAAGTGTTAAATTTCTGGCATGTGCCAGAAATGTAGCTGTAACTGTTAAATGGATGGGTTTACTTCCGCTTTAAATCTGTTTTACAGAAATATTGGTATCTCAAGACCAGCGACCCTGCTATTTCAAAACATGTAACATCTAGGCCTAGTGTTGTGTTCCGTTGTGCCTCTTCATTGAAAAACAAGCTAGTTCATAGTCATTTTGTAGGTCATGGCTCTATGAAGAAAAATCTTCCACAGGTTACCTTCAGATGTGGCAACTGAATACTGCAGGTTCATGAATACCAATAAAAATATTATAAAATAGCATATATTCAGCGCAATTAAAACAAAACTTGGTGCAAAAAGGAAAAATCCTGTATAAATAGAAAATCAATCACCTTATATAAGGCTAATTGTGATTGCTGACAACACCTATCAGAGTGTGTCCACATCTGACTCTCAAACAAGATTCAATATAACATAACCAGTGTAGCGCAACCAATACAATCCATGATATATTATATGTAAAGTCTGTTTTTTTAGTAAAATTTCTACCGTGGTGTGACTCGAAGTGAATATTTGAAATAATAGTTCATATAATCTGGTGACTTCAGTGACCACCACCTCTAGTTGAAATGTCTGCTCACCTCCAAACTAAGACCCCATTACAGAGTCCCAATCACCTGTAGGTATGTCTCCCAGGATGTCACGGGGTATTTCAACAGATGTCTCTGGACAACACTGACCTCCTCTTGGGATTTCAATCAGTGGTATATGGCCAAAAAATAATAATGGGAAACCATAGTGCTCTCTGCTATGAAAATTTATTGTAAAACTGATGAGAATATTTTTAATCCCTGTGCATAATTTTACAATAAATTTTCGTAGCAGAGAGCACTATGGTTTCCACTTATTATTTTATTATTTTATTCCCGGAGGGAATCATGAACATCACCCCAAATAGAATTGAAAGAGTCCTGAGCCGTAGCCAAAGCTGAAATGTCTGGAGAACAGGTCCAAGGAAGAGGGAGCTGAGGGTGTCTTCCATAAACTGTAAAAAAGGGGGTCTTCTGGGAACTGGTGTTTACATGATTATTGTGAGAGAAATCTGTCCACGGAAGTAGAGAGGACCAATCATCATGATGAGCCGAGACTAACGTGTGAAGAAAGACCTCTAACTCCTGATTAACCCTCTCAGTCTGTCCATTGGATTGAGGGTGGTACGAAGAGGAAAAATCCAAGACAATATTGAATGATTTGCAAAAGGCTCTCCAAAAACAAGAAGTAAATTTAACACCCCATTTGGAAACAATATGAGAAGGAACCCCATGGAGGCCAAAGATTTCTTGAAAAAAAATGTGAGCCAAAGCAGGAGCAGAAGGGAGACCAGGAAGAGGAACAAAATGAGCCATCTTGGAGAACCGATCTATTACCACCCAAATGACCGTATTGTTCTCAGACAGTGGGAGATTGGTGATAAAATCCATGGCAATGTGAGACCAGGGCTCCTTAGGAATGGGTAAGGGCATGATAAGACCAGCAGGAGCTTGTGTGGAGGAATTAGACTGAGCACAGACATGACAAGCCTTAATGTAGTCTTTGACATCCGGAGAGTAGGCAATCAGTAGTGACGACTGATGAGCAGGAAGGATCGGAGGAACCCAGCATGACCTGCCACCTGGAAATCATGTCCCCAATGAAGGATCTTCGCTCTTAGCTCAGTGGGGACAAAGGTATTGCCAGGAGAAATCTTTGAATACAGGGTGGTAGAATGGGCAAGAATGCATGAGGTCAGAATGATCGGCTCAGGTTCAGGGGTGGGCTCCTCATCCAATGTGTCAAATGACCTAGAGAGTGCATCAGCCCGACTGTTGCAGGAACCAGGTTTGTACGTAATCGTGAAATTAAAATGGAAAAAAAGACTCCACCTGGCCTGTCTGGGATTCAGTCATTTGGCATTCTGTAAGTACTGCAAATTTTTATGGTCAGTGAAAATTGTTATGGAGTGAGGGGAACCCTTCAAGAGATGACACCACTCCTCTAACGCCAATTTAATTGCGGGAAGTTCCTGATCACCAATAGCGTAATTTTTCTCTGCCTGAGAAATTTTTGGGGAGAAAAATGCACATGGTTGACGTTTCTTCTCAAAGGATTAAAGAAGCATGGCTCCTACCCCCATTGAAGAGGCACCCACAAAGAGACAAAGCTTCCCAGGAACAGGACCTCAGAACTTTCAAAAGAACATTTCTCCAGCTTGGCATACAGATTATTTACTATAAGGCGCTAAAGTACAATCTGGACATGGTTTCTGTGGATAAGCAGATTTTCCGAAAAGAATGAGAATATCATCCAGATGACAACAAATTGATAAAGCTAATCCCTAAAGATCTCGTTGAAAAAGTTTTGGAACACGGCTGGGGCACTACACAAACCAAAAGGCATAACCAAGTATTTGTAATGCCTGTCTCTAGTGTTAAACGTAGTTTTCCATTTTCCAGGAGATGAGGATTTATAGATGAACCCCCTCTTTAGATTCTCAGCAACATACTCTGACATGGCCTGGGTCTCAGGGATGGACAGAGGGTAGGTATGATCCCTGGGCAGAGTTGCTCCTGGGGACAAGGTCGATAGCACAGTCAAAGGGCCTTTGCGGAGGAAGCACCTTTAGCTGATTTTTTTTCAGAACACATCCCGAAAATCACTATATGCAGCAGGAAGAGCAGAAGATACAGATGTGGTTGCAATCACAAGTCTCTCCTTTGGGGTAACCTTGAGAGTAGAAACAGTAGGGACCCCAAGCCAGGATCTGCCCAGAAGCCCAGTCCACATGTGGATAGTGGAGCTGTAGCCAATGAAGGCCCAATACGATGGGGGTTGTGAGGCCTTAGGTAGGATAAGGAAGGATATCCACTCCTGGTGGAGTATCCCTACCGACATCTTAACAAAGAGAGTCTGGAAGAGGATAGGACCCCCTGGAAAAACAGTACTATCAATTGCCGAGACCACCAGTGGTGTAGTGAGGGGCAAAAGGGTAAGCTCCATGAAAGATGCAGTTATCCAGTTCATAAAATTACCAGCAGCCCCAGAATCCAGATATGCCAAGACTGATTGAGAGGAAGTGCCTACCTTAAGGAACACCAAAAGAATAAGACGAGAAGGTGATATTTCTGGGTTCAATACTCCACCTTCCAGATGTATTAGACTTGAGCGTTTCCCGGAAAAAGCGAGCAGGAGTCACCCTTGTCCCCACAATAGAGACACAGGCTCAGAGTTCTACGCCTAGCACATTCCTCAAGGGTTAGCCTGGTCTGGCCCAGCTGCATAGGTTCCTCAGTTGGCAGAAGATGCTCCACTGGATGAAGGAAGGGAAGCTCAGGCTGACTAGGAACCAGGAAGTACTGGTGTCTTTTTTTTTTTTTCTGAGGATCTCTCCTGAAAGTGAATATCAATCTGGTTACACAAGATGACATTGTCCAGACCGGCGGGGATGGTTATTCCCACTAATTCATCCTTCACTCGGTCAGAGAGGCCATGTAAAAAGGTTGCAACTAAGGCCTCATTATTCCAGCACAACTCAGCTGTGAGTATATGAAACTGAAGGGAATACTTTCCTACTGAAGAAGACTCTTGGTGAAGACGTAAAAGGGCACTGGCCGCTGAAGAAACCTGAGCTGGTTCCTCAAAGATATTCTGAAAGAGCTTCAAGAAGTCGGACAGGCTAGAAACCACTGGATCTTTCTTCTCCCACAGAAGGGCATCCCCAGCTAAAGTCTCACCGGAGAGGAGGGAAATAATATAGGCTACCTTTGCCCAATCAGACGAGAAGTTTTAAGGCTGGAGTTCAAATTGAATGGTGCACTGGCTGAGAAACCCCCTGCAGGCCTTTGAGTCCCCAGAGAAAGGGGACAGAGCTGGTAGTTGCAGCCAATGTGTAGCTGCAACTGGAATAGGTACAGCCACTGATTGTGCCTGAGGTTGCTGAATAGGGTTTCCTAAGGAGGCCTGAAGCTGCTTGAAGCAGGAAGCCAAATCCTGGAGGAATCGCATCACCTGAGTCTGATTCGATTCCTGGGTCTCCGCTCGGGTTGTCAAGGTGATCGGAGGGGTATAGGTGACTCGGCTCGGGATCTGTCCCGTGTGTAGTCACGGCTGATATGGATACCAGATGGGTCCAGGATATGTCCCGGCTCCCTCTCTCCAGGGAACTCAGATCTGCTGTATGTGTCTGCACCTGATCCTTTGTCTGAGTTGATATTGGAGGAAGAAGATCTCCCCTCTTACATTCGCTCTTTGCCCACAGGATTGGATCTCGAGCGGTATCTTTCCCATTTGGAGACGGTGGGGTTGATTTACTAAAGGCAAATCCACTTTGCAATGCAAGTGCACTTTAGTAGTGCAGTCGCTTTAGATCTGAGGGGAAGATCTTAAATGAGGGGAAGCTCTGCTGATTTTATCATTCAATCATGTACAAGCAAAAATGCTGTATTTTATTTTCCTTGCATGTTCCCCTCAAATCTAAAGTGACTGCACTTCCAAGTGCACCTGTAGTGCAAAGTGGATTTGCCTTTAGTAAATAAAACCCAGTGTGTAAGGATGAGATGTTGGCTATTAATGTTGAAGTTTCCAATATTGGATCTCATATTAATGATATGGAAGCCACTGTGGAGGTTTCATATGAGCATTTGGACACTCAACAAGATGTCTTAAATGACCATACTTATCAGTTACAGGAGATCATCTATCAGTTAGGTGATCAAGAAAATATAGCACGCCGGAACAATATAAGAATTTGAGGTTTATCAGAAACGGTGGAGCATAATGAACTACCAGTTAAGCTCCAACTGATGTTTAACAATTTACTAAACAGAGATCCCTCAACTAATATAGAGTTCGACAGAGTACGCAGAACCACAGGTATAAGATGCATGGAACCAGGTATAATAAGAAACATGATTTGCCGAAATTCATTTTTTTTTCGGTTAAAGAGGCTATTATGGCAGCTGCCAGGAAATCAAAGGGCCTGCAATCTGAAGGCTCTCCCATCATGTTTCTATCTGATCTTTCTAAACGCACATTGCAATTGAGGAAAGCAGTGAAACCTCTATTAGAAACTTTGAACACTAATGAAATTCGTTATAGATGGGGATTTCCCTTTAAACTGACTGCAACTAAAGATGAGAAATAAGTTAAGTTTAGATACTTGTGTGATTTGCCTAAATTATTACAAACTTTCAAGCTCCCTCAGGTGGAACTACCAGACTGGCCCTTTAAATCACTTCTACCTAAACCTCCATCTAGAGAAACCTGGCAATATGCACACTCTAACCATCATAAGTGAAATAAACAAAATAATCCCGACAGTGAGGATTTTTTTCCTCCTTTCTTTTTAAGTGGCAGAATAATAATTAGGATAATAGAGTCTATATAATAATAATGTCTGTTGATGTATTTCCATGTTCAATATAATTTTGTCTAGTTTATTAATGCCGGTCCAAATGCCTCAATGGCATAGCTCTATTTTATGTCTAGGTCTTCTCCACTCTATATTAGGCTTCCCAGTTTTTTTTTCTCTGGGAATTGGCAATATTGCCTTTGTTAGTTGTTTTTGTCCTTTTGAAGATACTCAGGGACAAATATGATATGCAGCATGTCTTCGGACTGCCTTTATTGTTTTTTAGGGTTATTTTTTTTTGTTCCTTCCCCTTTTTCCTTTCCCACGTTGTTCGCAGGATCTCTCTTTTCAAAATATTTTCATTTTTATTTTGATTTATTTTTATGTCATTGTCAGTTTGCTCTTTTAATGTGAAAGGTCTGAACCACCCTAATAAATGTTCATGAATTTTATATCACTTGCATAAAGAGAACGTTGACATAGCACTTCTTCAAGAAACACATTTCCGCTCCGATGCTTTCTCGTCCTATAAAAATAAATATTATACTACCTGGTTTCATAGTACAAATCCCTACCCAAGATCCAAAGGAGTCTCAAATCGCTGTTCATAGGAATGTCAAATGCCAAGTTTTAGACTCAAAAATTGACCAAGTTAGGTTTATATTTCTCAAAATTAAGCTTGGACTAACAATATATACTATTGCTAATGTATATTTCCTAAATACTTTGCAGATTCCCAAAGGTCTTAAATATTTAGCATGGTCCTGAAATCTTTGCAGAGGGTGATATCATTTTGGGGGGAGACCTTAATTTGGTCTTTGACCCTCAATTGGATTCATCTTCTAGCAAAGTTCATATTTCTAACTCGGCTCTCCGTAAACTAAAACAGAAACTCTCTTTAATGAAGTTATTTGATTTATGACGGACCTTACATGCCGCTGAGAAGGATTACACTTTTTTTTCGCCAGTACATAAAACCCATAGAAGACTTGACTATATTTTTGTGTCTCAATCCTTACTGGATGCCTCTCCTACAATTAATATTAAACCTAAAATTTGGTCAGATCACTACCTAGCTTTTTGTCGGCTCAATTTTGCAGAAATTCCTAGTAGGAATAGATCTTGGTAATGATAATCTTAGTGGATCCAGTATGTGTTGCTGACATAAAGACAATTGTGAATTTCATGAATGACCATGAACGAGATAATTCAGACCCATCTATTAAGTGGGACAATTTAAAATGTGTTTTGACAGGTATTTTTATTTCACACGGGTCAAGACTTAAAAAAGCTAGAACTGCAGAACTTTCTGCTTTATTTCAAAAGATCTCAAATTTAGAGTTAAAACACAAAAATACTAATTGCGATAAAGATAGACTTGAGCTTGCTAATTTAAGGAACTAAATAATGCATTTTCTTGACCAGCATTCCCTAAAGGCTCGAGATAAGTTCTTAGGGACTTTGTATGAATACAGTGATCAGAGTGGGCCTCTTTTGGCAAAATCTCTTCATTCAAACATTTCATCACCATCAGTTTTAAAATGATCACCCCCCGGTATGGGGCCAGTTTATACTAATTCGGCTATCTTAGAGACTAGGGATGAGCTTCGAGTTTGAGTCAAACTCATGTTCGACTCGAACATCGGCTGTTCGCCAGTTCGCCGAACTGCGAACAATTTGGGGTGTTCGCGATAAATTTGAAAGCCCGAAGAAGATGGAAAGAAGAAGCATTTAAATAAATCAGGGGGACCCCTTGTTAAAAGGGGCTTCCAGATTCCGATAAGCCCCCCACCCGCAGATAGGGATGTCGAAAAGTCCTGGACAGCCACACTCAAAATGATAATTGCCTTTATTGATAAAAACAACAAAAGTACATGCCACAGCAAGAAGTACAGGGAAGCTGACGCGTTTCACACTATAATTAGTGCTTAATCATAGCTAAACTACACAAAAATTAATCTGACATATATATACTGGTGTCTATTAATCATGTGTTCAAGAGATTGTTTAATTGCATCCAATTAACAACCCAAAGAAAGATATGACCAAAAACAAAGCAAAAACCCAGGTCTGTGTAGTGCAAAGGTTGCCCGAAAAAGTTGTAAGATAAATACATATGGGAGATGTGAAAAATATATATATAAAAAATACATGAAAAAATATGAAAATATATATGTGAAGTGAAAAAAATTCTGTGAATGAGATATATACTAGAATATATATTAAAATGTGTTAAAAAGTAAATATATGTAGAGCTGTTTGTAGATGTAGATGTAAAAAATGAAATGGTGCTGGAAATGATACTAATGTTATTAACCCCATTACCCCAGAGTGCACCCTGTCTTTTGTCATGTCCGGCCATATACTGTGTGTATATATATATATATATATATATATATATATATACAGTATATATATATATATGTATATATATACAGTATATATATATATATATATATATATATATTTGTTTTACACTTTGCATATTTAATTATTACCGTATCCCACTATCATGCTGTGTATTTTATACTTAGTTAGAAATTATATTTTTGATATATTTTCAGCATCCCTTTGTACCACATCATTATTATATAATTTGTATTTATCTATACTGTTATATTATTGTATTTGGTAACATGCTGCATATGTATTTATGAGATTAGTTGAATTTATCTCGTATTGTACACACATAGACACATTGGTTTTTCACACACCTATTTATAAGACACGCTTATACTTGGGGTTCTGTCCCAATTAGTGCGTCTATACACCATTGTGTTTGTTTGTTTTTTATTTATTTTTTACACATCTTATATATATACATTTTTTACATACCCTATACTTTTCTTCTTTTTTACTGACATGATGTCTATATCTTATCTCCATCTAAGATATGATTTTGATTGACACATACGTTTATATCTAAACACGTGTCCTGTCTCTTTGATTCGTTTTGTTTATTTTTTCTTTTTTTTTTCTAGCACAGTCTTTATATTTTCTTTTTCATTTGGATTGATAGCCCTTTATTTATGTTTTTACTGAATAAATACATTTATTAAATAAATTAATACGTATACATTTTATATATCTTTTTCAAACTCATATTTTTATACAAACTCACAGCTCTACATTATATTTACTTTTTAACACATTTTAATATATATTCTAGTATATATCTCATTCACAGAATTTTTTTTCACTTATATATATTTTCACATTTTTTTTTTATATATTTTTATATATATATATATATATATATATATATATATATATATATATATATATATATATATATATATATATATATATATATATATATATATATATATATATATATATATATATATATATTTCAAATTTCTCATATGTATTTTTTTTCCAACTTTTTCGGATACTCTTTGCACTACACAGACCTGGGTTTTTGCTTTGTTTTTGGTCACACCTTCCTTTGGGTTGTTAATTGGATGCAATTAAACAATCTCTTGAACACATGATTGATAGACACCAGTATATATATATATATATATATATATATATATATATATATATATATGTCAGATTCATTTTTGTGTAGTTTAGCTATGATTAATCACTAACTATAGTGTGAAACGCACCAGCTTCCCTGTACCTCTTGCTGTGGCATCTACTTTTTTGTTTTTATCAATAAAGGCGATTATCATTTCGAGTGCGGCTGTCCAGGACTTTTCTCACATTTATTGCTATCAAGGTGGTACCGTACTCCAGTCAATTTTAATCACATTTTTCCTTCCCAGTCAGAACTGTGCTGGCACTGACATGTCTCTATGGGAGATTTCCTACATGTTTGGGCCTGTCCTCCTATTAATAAACTATGGGAACATATAGTAAATCTTTATAATATAGTTAAAGGCGAGTAAGTTCATAATTCTGCAGAAGTGACCCTTCTTTCTCTTCTTCCTCAGACTTTATCCCGAGTTAGGAAATCTCTCTTTTTTTTTGTTTCAGCAGTAAGACAATCCCTAGGTATTGGAAATCATCTACCATCCCTTCATTTATGGAGTGGATTGAGACTTTAAATGGTGTTGTGTATGGAAGAACTGGTAGCTGAAAATAATGATACTACGGAGAAGTTTAATAGAGTTTGGTTGACATGGTTAACATTTAAAGACTCGTCAAAGCTAGTGGATTTCTTGGCTGAGCTTCATTGAGGCTTTTTTTTTTGTTTAATTTGTTCTGCTTTGTTTGGGTGTGTTTTGTTTTTGTTTACTGTTTAAGGGTCTTTAAAGATTTGTACATTGGTGCATCACTATATATTTGATTTAAATTTTTTTTGTGTAATATCTGATTTAAGATTTAGTGATGAAGAACTGTAGACCCTTTCTCATTCTGATATGTATGTAGCAAAGCAGATTATGTTATTTGTTTGTTTTAAGTGTTTTAGTGTTTGTGAATTATTTGCTGGTTGTTCTCTGTGCCCGAAATATACAATATCATTGGAAATTCCCATTTGGTCTCTCTGCGTCCGCCAGGGGGCGCTCCGCTTTACTACATACACTGGAAGATCTACAGAGCTTTTGCGAACAGCTCAATCTCCCTCACATTGAGCTTCTGGACTGGTACAAGCTGTACTTCCCTTTGGAACCCTGGATGCCAATATCGCTTAACCAGACACCAAAAGCCCAACGACAGAGATCACGCAGACACAGAGCAGACCTGGCCTACCCAAACGCCCGTTCCTCATGCCATGATCTTTACCAACATAGCCCAGGATCACCTCCATCACCTTCTGCAAGAAGGGGAAGTATGGAAGCTTAAAGCTACGTGTCGCATTCCGGAGCTATTGCTTGTAAGTACTTTGTATGACACACCCCTGCTTTCTCTTCCTCCTCATATGTGACTCCCCCTGGATTTCCACTTCTGACTCTTCTCTCAGTCCTTTACCTATCCCCAGTCTGTTCTCCTCTCCCATATAGCGAAACTTTTCACTCACCAATATGATGGCAAAGGCTTAGACTCAGCCATGGACTGCCTACAGCTTCTCCCACCGCTCGGACGCCATTATCTTCTTTCAGGTAGAAGGCCATGAACTGAACTTAACAAGGCTGTCTACGGCTTACTCCTACCTGAAGGATCCCACCTGGCTTGAGGTAATGCCATCACCACGCCCAACAACACGACAAGGTTGACTCTATACTATTCTCTGGATGTTATCACAAACCCAACCAAGTACCCGCAAGACACATACGGCCTCCTTACCCCCCCTTTTTTTGTCCCTGAGTCTCCCCCGACTCCACAACCTGTGGCCAAGGGCCAGGACTCCCTTACAACCTGCTTGGTACTTCGTTTAAGATGGTCACAATGCCCACCACCATCTTATGCTTGGTAAAATTTGTATCCCCATACTTAGATTTGTTAATATGGATGCACCTGCATGAATACCTGGGATGCTTCATCTAAATTACTCTTGCGAGTTCCTTTGTCTGCCCCTAAAAATTAATTGCTCAACTTATGGCGTTTTAAGCTCACTTATACATATTCCCAGTTACCGGTGATTCTCATTTTTCAACCTGGCTCTGGCGCCCCCAGTCTTCTTGCAGTGATCTAAATGACCTTATTACGCTCTTGTACTCAAAAGGGTGGTTGTTTTACAAATTTTAACAAATTTATACACAATTATGTCTTAAGATGTTTAGCATAGAAGTGTACAATTTTTTTCTCCTACATCCCGCATTGAAAAGGGAGAACCAAGACTCCTCTGCTACTCCCCTCCCTGATCCCTCTACCACCCCCTCTTTCCCACACCTCCCCCACCTCCCCCACCTCCTCCACCTTAACCCTCTTCTCTCTAATCCCCCCTTTTCCCATAGCCTATCCTCCATCCCTCTTTCCACCGTATCTCTCCTCCCACTCTACCCCTCCTCCTATTCTACCCCACTGATTCTTTATCCCCTTTCCTAGCATACCCACCTCTCCACCTTTCCCCTCCACATTCCCTCTCCTTTCCAGCCTCCCCTCCCCCTTGAGCCCTAACCCTTCCCGTACCTTCACATAGAGGATGAGTTTGAATATGCTCGATTATATCTGCTGAACAGGATATTTTGGCCTTACATGTGTGCTTGAAGCTAGTTATTCTCTTCAGTCACACCCGAGATGGTTTATAATCCTCCTGATATAACAATGTTAATTATTGTTTCAACATTTATTTCATATGGTTAATATGGTTTAACGTTTTTGTGCCTTTAGCAGGTTTCCCCTCTGCATATAGCCGAATGCACCTCCTGTGCATTCTCAATGCAATTTTGCATTCGGTCCAAAATGGTCCCCGCCCTTTCTCTCTTCCCCACACAGCAGTCCCACCGGGACACTGGCTGACACCCCAGATCCTCTTACTTTTTTTTTTCTTCAGGTGGATTAGAGGTTCTGTTTCCACCTCTGGAGTATTCTATCCTTTCTCACTCTTTCTTCTTTTTCTTTCTCTCTTTCTGGTTTCTGCTTTCACTCTTGCCTTTTCTCGCCCCCCCCCCCTTGTCTCGCCCACTCATCTTTCCTGGTCCCCCATTCTCTGAGCCCACACTTACCCCCCGCCCGCTGTTACTCCATTGGCTCTCTTTCAACTTGTTCAGTGCATTACCAAACCAACTGCCCTGATACTTTCTTCTCGCAAGATCATGCATTCTAACCAGAACGCCAGCCCATCCCTGACATTGAAGTGCATATCCCTCAATGTAAAGGGCCTTAACCTTCTGGAAAAAAGATCCAAAGTCCTGTCGTCTCTCTCCAAACACAGAGCGCACTTTATCTTCCTACAAGAGACCCACTTCCAGTGGGACGCCACCCCTAAACTAACCACATTTACCGATTGGCATTTCACACTACAAACCCTGAAGGCAAGACCAAAGGTGTCTCCATTTTAATCTCCAAACATGCAAATTTTAATCTCTTAGATTCCCTCATCGATCCAGAAGACAGATTTATCATTCTCAAGGGCACCTATACCTCCAAGCTAATAACATTAGCTAACATATATAGCCCAAACGATCATTAGGTCACTTTCTTTAGAAGAATATGTGATCTTCTGGCCTCCTTCCAGAAGGGTCTGGTACTTTTGGGCGGCGACTTCAATATTCCCTTGAACCCCCTGTTAGACTCCTCCACCGGGACTTCCACTGTGACATATAAAGCACTACATCAGATTAAATTGCCACTTCAACACCTAACCCTGCACGACGCATGCCGTACTCTGGCTCCTTCAGTTAAGGATTATACCTTTTACTTAGCCCCACACCAAAAATATTCTAGGATTGACTACTTCTTCCTATCCCAGACTGACTTACCATACCTACAACAATCCACCATCAAACCCATGTTCCTGTCGGATCATCATCCGATCACGGTAACACTATCCTTCCCAGAAACTAACACTAAAATGAAAATCTGGCGTTTAAATCATTTGACGAAAACTCAAATCCAGAAATATCTCCAATTTCCCTTTGGGAGGCTCATAAATGCGTGATCCCAGGCGAACTCCTGGCCCTAGCTGCGAAAACCAAGAGATTACAAAAAGAGACCATCACGGCTCTCCTTAAATCAATCAAAGCCCTTGAAACAATTTACAAACAGACACAAGCTCTATCCACTCTCCAGGACCTAGTACATACCCGCTCTCTCCTTTTGGAGGAACTTGATAAGCGCACTAAAAGGCGATACATCCTTGGCCAGAGGATATTCTATGAACATGGCAACAAGTGCGGTCGCCTCTTGGCACGCACAGTTCAAGTGTTTAAAATGTCCTCTATAATTCACACTATACGCAACAACAAGGGTAATCCCCTGGTCAAGAATGAGGAAATAGCCAAAGAATTCGAGAGCTTTTACTAAAAGTTATATAACTTACGAACTGACCATATTACGCAAACTACTCCTGAAGCACGCCTTGAACTCATTGAAGAATTCCTAGCCAGCTATAGCCCCAAACCTATAACCCCCCAACAATCACTCGACCTTGAAAGCCAACTATCTATGATAGAACTGAAGTCAGCCATTAAACAAATGAAAGTAGACAAAAGCCGGGTCCAGATGGCTTCTCCCTTCAGTACTACAAATCATTTTCTGAAGTTCTCTCCCCCAGACTCCTGGCTACTCTTAATACTCTCTCAGACCCCCAGGTTAGAATTCTATCTGCCCATATTACCATAATTCCCAAGGAAGGCAAAGACCCTTCACTAGTTGCAAATTACAGGCCAATTTCCCTTCTTAATGTAGATATCAAAATATATGCGAAGATCCTAGCTAACAGATTACTTCCCCTGCTGCCCGGCCTTATCTCCTTAGAACAAGTGGGTTTTGTCCCTGGCCGTGAAGCTAGGGACAACACCATCCGCATGCTTAACCTTCACCATTGGCTTTCCCTATCCAAAACACAAGGCTTTTTTCTTTCACTCGACGCTGAGAAGGCGTTCGACAGGGTGGCCTGGGACTATATACGGGAGGCTCTCCGGGCCATTGGTCTTGAGAGTTGCATGCTTTCATCAATTATGGCCCTGTACTCTGGCCCCTCTACAGCTGTAAAAGTCAATGGTCACCTGTCGGACGCCTTTCCTATTAACAATGGCACATGCCAAGGATGCCCACTCTCAACCTTAATTTATATACTGACCCTGGAACCCCTTCTTAACAAAATTAGACTCAACTCAGATATCCAGGGGGTGATCATGAGAAAGAGAGAGTTTAAGGTCGCGGCCTTTGCTGACGACATTTTACTCACTTTAAGATCACCTCGAACTTCCTTACAAGACATGCGAACCCCCAAATTGACCGTAATAGTGGTATACCGTGGGGACCAGTGGTACAGTACATACATAACAACTTGCAAACACACACGCACAAGGAATGTTTATATGCATGTATATGCATACAGAGCCAACATACAGTACATACATATCTCTATGTAAATAATATTCTTGGTAGCTCCTTAGTTGGTATAAGCCCAATTGCATGAAGTGCATGCATGAACCTATATCTTATTATATCTAAAAACATTATAATAAATAATAATAGAATATATAAAAAAAGTATATGTTGTAAAAAACATTATAAAAACTTAGTAAAAGACATTATAGGTATTATTCTTGGTCAATTTGACCATAACGGCATTATCATCTAGAAGCTCCATATGTAGAAATAGGACAATAGCTGGACAAAGGGCTCCAAAAAAACATTCGAGCATAGGGCCAAAGTGCGTATTTTCATAAACATGAAAGTATTTGTTGAGAAAGTCAGAAGCCAGTCCAAGATGAGCGGAACAATGTACACCACACTCTCTGGAGTGGCCCATGCTACGCTTTGATCCACATCATAATTAAGTGGTTTGAAAATTTGATAACATAGGTGTAAGAAATTATTATAAAATCACATAAAATAATATAAAATATAACAGTATAGTACAATATAATAATTGGTCACATTTATCGAGTCATAGTCTAGAGGGTAGATAGAAAGGAGGAATTTTATGGGACTTTAAATGAGGGTACGCCACGTTAAGAGTAAATGACAATATAAAAATGAAAGTACAGTACATGATTTGTACTTACCCTATGGACCATAGGGTGAGTACATGGATTGAAAACTGGCTACAAGGGCGAGTTCAGAGGGTGGAGATAAATGGGGAGTACTCAGAATGGTCAGGGGTGGGTAGTGGGGTTCCCCAGGGTTCTGTGCTGGGACCAATCCTATTTAATTTGTTCATAAACGATCTGGAGGATGGGATAAACAGTTCAATCTCTGTATTTGCAGACAATACTGAGCTAAGCAGGGCAATAACTTCTCCGCAGGATGTGGAAACCTTGCAAAAAGACCTGAACAAATTAATGGGGTGGGCGACTACATGGCAAATGAGGTTCAATGTAGAAAAATGTAAAATAATGCATTTGGGTGGCAAAAATATGAATGCAATCTATACACTGGGGGGGAGAACCTCTGGGGGAATCTAGGATGGAAAAGGACCTGGGGGTCCTAGTAGATGATAGGCTCAGCAATGGCATGCAATGCCAAGCTGCCGCTAACAAAGCAAACAGAATATTGGCATGCATTAAAAGGGGGATCAACTCCAGAGATAAAACGATAATTCTCCCACTCTACAAGGCTCTGGTCCGGCCGCACCTGGAGTATGCTGTCCAGTTCTGGGCACCAGTCCTCAGGAAGGATGTACTGGAAATGGAACGAGCACAAAGAAGGGCAACAAAGCTAATAATGAGTCTGGAGGATCTTAGTTATGAGGAAAGGTTGGGAGCACTGAACTTATTCTCTCTGGAGAAGAGACGCTTGAGAGGGGATATGATTTCAATTTACAAATACCGTACTGGTGACCCCACAATAAGGATAAAACTTTTTCGCAGAAGAGAGTTTAACAAGACTCGTGGCCACTCATTAAAATTAGAAGAAAAGAGGTTTAACCTTAAACTACGTAGAGGGTTCTTTACTGTAAGAGCGGCAAGGATGTGGAATTCCCTTCCACAGGCGGTGGTCTCAGCGGGGAGCATTGATAGCTTCAAGAAACTATTAGATAAGCACCTGAATGACTGCAACATACAGGGATATATAATGTAATACTGACACATAATCACACACATAGGTTGGACTTGATGGACTTGTGTCTTTTTTCAACCTCACCTACTATGTAACTATGTACAATCTAGAATACATATCAGATATTTTGTATCAAATAGATAGGTAGTCACCAGACTTACACTAAATAAGCTGCTCATAGCATGCAATACAAATAAAAAGTAGACATGGCAAATATACATAGTATAATAAATTGATTAAGAGACAAATGTAATAAAGACAAGTAACTGTTGGCATCTAGTGGCAGTCTACGCATTTCCTGGCATTACAGCCATTCATAAGGAGTGTTATTAAGTAATATACTAGGGAAGAAAAAACAGGGATTAATGATAATACCCTGAGAATAAGGTGGGACAGAGCAATTATGTCCCAACAAGGTGGAGATAGATTGGGATACTTACTAACAGCCTCAAGGCCAAGTCAGGTATCAGTCAAGGAAGACTGGGTAAGAGGCATGATGTCTCCCCCGGGGTTGAAATGGGGGAAACCTCCAAGGATGGAGAACAGCGCACGGAGCCCAACAAAGTGGTCAAAGCATGATCCAATAGACTATGTGTACACCAAAAGTGCATGGTGTTCCTAGAGAAAATGTATAAAAAAAAAAGGGATTTGTTAAATGTGTAAAAGTATAAAGGTAATGGGGCAGACAAGTGTCTGTGTTCCCACAAAGGGACTACATGAGGAGGTGTATGTGAAGTAAAACCAAGTAAGGAGAGAAAAGACAAAACAAAAAACATACCAAAAGAGGATGGCTGATCTCCCAGCAAAGAGGATAACCTGTGTGTGGGATCAGGATGTGCTTCATTGTGATTGAATCAAGCAAGTGAACCACCAGCTAATCCACTGCTACTATATACTCCCATTCCCAGGGAGGGGCCCCATTAACATCATGCCTGATTGGCCAGTTCACACAAGAGAGATGGGGAGGGGATTCCTAGCTGCATGTGGAGGAGCCATCAGCCATGGGTCTCCACCCCTCTCGTGCATGGCTAAGGATGGAATAAAAAGATGTTAAATCAACATCAACGACACCGCTGGTTGTGGCGTCGAAGCATGATGCCAATGAGCAGGATGCCAAGCCCCATCCCCACATAAGGGTGGGGGGAGGAATGGGCTGCTGCACATCGCAACCTCGGAGACAGAGAAAACACCCGAACCCCTCAAAAACCAAGCTGAACTGGGCAAGGGGTTGGGAAGTGGTCTGGAGAGGATAATGGGTTGAAGATAATACATAGGGAAAAGATAACATAGGGATCTATTGGAAATAGGGAATTAATTTATTAATAAATTGCTGAACACTGTTATGGCCCAGTCATAGGGCGATAAACAAAAGTTGATGAAGTGTATAAGGTGTGACAGGTCACTGTAAACAGGTGTCTTCCACCCAAATATTTGGTATACAGTAAATGGATGTGACCTGACACACTATATGAAACACATGGCGGCCTCCATCCCTGAATTGGTAGATAGAAAGGAGGAATTTTGTGGGACTTTAAATGAGGGTATGCCATTTTAAGAGAAAATGACAACATAAAAATGAATGTATAGTACATGATTTATTTATTACAATCTAGAATACAGATCAGATATTTTGTATCAAATAGATTGGTAGTCACCAGACTTGCACTAAATATGCTGCTCATAGCATGCAATACAAATAAAAAGTAGACATGGCAAATATACATAGTATAATAAATCAAAAAGACAAATTTAATAAAGACAAGTAACTGCTGGCATCTAGTGGCACTCTACGCGTTTCCTGGCATTACAGCCATTCATCAGGAGTGTTATGAAGTAATATACTAGGGAAGAAAGAACAGGAATTAATGATAATACCCTTAGAATAAGGGGGACAGAGGAATTATGTCCCAACAAGGTGGAGATAGATTGGGATACTTACTAACAGCCAAGTCTGGTATCAGCCAAGGAAGATGGGAGTAAGAGGCATGATGTCTCCCCCGGGGTTGAAACGGGGGAACCCTCCAAGGATGGAGAACAGCGCCCAGGGCCCAACATAGTGGTCACAGAATGATCCAATAGACTATGTGTACACCAAAAGTGCATGGTGTTCCTAGAGGAAATGTATCAAAAAAGGGATTAGTTAAATGTGTAAAGGTAATGGGGCAGAAAAGTGTCTGTGTTCCCACAAAGGGACTACATGAGGAGGTGTATGTGAAGTAAAACCAAGTAAGGGGAGAAAAGACAAAACAAAAAACATCAAAAATACACAAACGGACAGCGTTTCAATGGGGCCAGAAAATGAAAGAACTAATATGAAGCTAAAATAAGTTTAATAAAATGCATGCCAAAATGGATTAAAAAGTCACAACAATCAAATGGAAAGAATCAAATGTAAAAACTAAATAGAAGACATCAATTCCATTGCTGAAAAAATGGTTACAATACTGCCAAAGGGTTAATACCGGCAAATGTGTTCCATGTGTGGAGCGAGTGGAAGCTCAATGTTCCGGCTTTGCGGGGGGGGGGGTGGAATCCCGTATTGCTGAAGCGCTGTCCGTTTGTGTATTTTTGACGTTCACTTTTTTCCTAAGAGTTGACAGCTGCACTGGTTCCCAGTTATGATTCTTCAATGACTGTCAATTTTAGCGCTTCAGGTCTGTGTGGATATTTCAAAACAAAAAACACACCAAAAGAGGATGGCTGATCTCCCAGCAAAGAGGATAGCCTGTGTGTGGGATTAGGATGTGTTTCCTTGTGATTGAAGCAAATGAATCACCAGCTGCTCCAAGGCTAATATATACTGCCATTCCCAGGGAGGGGCCCCATTAACGTCATGCCTGATTGGCCAATCCGCACAAGAGAGGTGGGGAGGGGACTCCCAACTGCATGTGGACATTTTCTCTAGGAACACCATGCACTTTTGGTGTCTATTGGATCATGCTGTGACCACTATGTTGGGCTCCGGGCACTGTTCTCCATCCTTAGAGGGTTCCCCCGTTTCAACCCCGGGGGAGACATCATGCCTCTTACCACCATCTTCCTTGGCTGATACCAGACTTGGCCTTGAGGCTGTTAGTAAGTATCCCAATCTATCTCCACCTTGTTGGGATATAATTCCTCTGTCCCCCTTAGTCTAAGGGTATTATCATTAACCACTTGGCAACCAGCCCATAGCTGAATGGCGGCTACAGGGCGGTTGCATAACTCTGGGAGAGCGTACAGTGACTTCCTCCCAGAATCCCACTCTCGCGTGCCCCCACAGAGCGATCACTTGTAAACAAACCGGCGTCCCCTCTGTGTACTGATCAGTACAGTGTGAGAGGAGAGGGGGAGGGATTGGATGGCAGCAGCGCTGTGGGCTGGATCTGTAGTGCCCACGGCGCTGCTCTGTGACAATTGCAGTCACATCCAGCCATCCATCCATCCATGCTCAGCCATCCCTCCATGATCAGCCATATTCTGCAATACCCCACAATACTCTGCAATGCCCTGCAATACTCTGCAATGCCCTGCAATACTCTGCAATGCCCTGCAATACTCTGCAATGCCCCGCAATACTCTGCAATGCCACGCAATACTCTGCAAACCCCGCAATACTCTGCAATACCCCGCAATACTCTGCAATACCCAGCGATACCCTGCAATACCCCGCTATACTTTGCAATACCCTGCAATACTCTGCAATACTCTGAAACACCCCTCAATACACTGCACTACTCTGCAATACCCTGCCATACTCTGCAATACCCTGCCATACTCTGCAATACCCTGCCATACTCTGCAATACCCTGCCATACTCTGCAATACCCTGCCATACTCTGCAATACCCTGCCATACTCTGCAATACCCTGCCATACTCTGCAATACTCTGCAATACCCTGCAATAATCTGCAATACCCCGCAATACCCCACAATACCCTGCCATACCCTGCCATACCCTGCCATACCTTGCAATACCTTGCAATACCCTGCCATACTCTGCAATACCCTGTTATACTCTGCAATACTCTGCCATACCCAGCCATACTCTGCCATACCCAGCCATACTCTGCCATACCCAGCCATACTCTGCCATACCCAGCCATACTCTGCAATACCCAGCCATACTCTTCAATACCCAGCCATACTCTTCAATACCCAGCCATACTCTTCAATACCCAGCCATACTCTGCAATACCCAGCCATACTCTGCAATACCCAGCCATACTCTGCAATACCCAGCCATACTCTTCAATACCCAGCCATACTCTGCAATACCCAGCCATACTCTGCAATACCCAGCCATACTCTGCAATACCCAGCCATACTCTGCAATACCCAGCCATACTCTGCAATACCCAGCCATACTCTGCAATACCCAGCCATACTCTGCAATACCCAGCCATACTCTGCAATACCCAGCCATACTCTGCAATACCCAGCCATACTCCGCAATACCCAGCCATACTCTGCCATACCCAGCCCTACTCTACCATACACAGCCATACCCAGTCATTCTGGCGATACCCTGCCATACCCAGCCATGCTCAGCCATACTCGGCTGTACTCTGCCTATGTATGTGGCCAGGCTGCGGAAGTCTCACACATATGTATAAATGGACTTTGTGTTAAAAAAAAAAGCGTTTTAACCACTTCCCCCCCGCCGTCATATGAAGTCCTTGACTTTGTGTGGGGATATCTGAATGATGCTTGCAGCTACAGGCATCATTCAGATATCAGCTTTTTCAGCTGGCGATTCCTTACACCATATGAATGATCATAGCAGCTATTCTGCTTGATTGTTCTTACGGGAGGTGAGAGGGGATGTCCCACTCCTCCCACCGCCCTCTGGTGCTTCTACCAACTCACAACTCTGATCATAGCCAGGATTCAGGCTTCCCAGCCTAGAGGTGAGATGTGGGGTCTTATTGACCCCGTATCTCACTATAAAGAGGACCTGTCATACCATATTCCTATTACAAGGGATGTTTACATTCCTTGTAATAGAAATAAAAGTGATCAAAACATTTATTTTTTGGAAAAAAGTGTAAAACTAAAATAGAGTAAAATGAACAATAAATAATGAAAAAAAAAATTTAAAGCACTCCTATCCCCATGTGCTTGCATGCAGAAGCAAACGCATATGTAAGTCCCACCCACATATGAAAACGGTGTTCAAACCACACATGTGAGGTATCGCTGCGAACGTTAGAGTGAGAGCAATCATTTTGGCCCTAGACCTCCTCTGTAACTCAAAACATGTAACCAGTAAAAAGTTTTATAGCATCGCCTATGGGGATTTTTAAGTAGCAAAGTTTGGCCCCATTCCACGAGCGTGTGCAATTTTGAAGGGTGACCTGTTAGGTATCTATTTACTCAGCGTAACTTCATCTTTCACATTATGCAAAAACTTCAGGCTAACTTTACTGTTTGTCTTTTTTTTGTTTTTTTAAAAAAAAAAACACGTTCGACAAATAGCTGCGCAAATAACATGCGCGTTAAAAAGTTGCAACAACCGCCATTGTATTCTCTAGGGTCTTTGCTAAAAAAAAACATATATAATGTTTTGAGGTTCTATGTAATTTTATAGCAAATAAATTGATTAGCAAATAAAATTATTTTTACATGTAGGAGAGAAATGTCAGAATTGGCCTGGGTGCTCCAGAACACCTGAAAATGCTCCCTGCATGTCGGGCCTCTGTATGTGGCCACGCTCTGTAAAAGTCTCACATGTGATATCACCATATTCGGGAGTAATATCAGAATGTGTTTTGGTGTGTAATTTGTGGTATGCATATGCTGTGTGTGAGAAATAACCTGCTAATATGAACATTGAAAAAAGAAAAGAAAAAAAATCTTGATTTTGCAAAGAATTGTGGGAAAAAATGACAACTTCAAAAAACTCACTATGCATCTTTCTAAATACCTTGGAATGTCTTTTTTCCAAAAATGGGTCATTTGGGGGGTATTTGTACTTTTCTGGCATGTTAGGGTCTCAAGAAATGAGATAGACCGTCAGTACTTCAGGTGTGATCAATTTTCAGATATTGGCACCATAGCTTGTGGACTCTAACTTTCACAAAGACAAAATAATATACACCAATTTTTACTTATTTTGACCAAAGATATGTAGCAGTATAAATGTTGGCCAAAATTTATGAAAAAAAAATTACTAATTTGCTAAATTTTATAACAGAAACAAAGAAATTCTTTTTTTACAGAATTTTTAGTCTTTTTGCTTTTATAGCGCAAAAAATAAAAAACCCAACGGTGATTAAATACCACCAAAAGAAAGCTTTATTTGTGTGAAAATAAGGACAGAAATTTCATATGGGTACAGTGTTGTATGACTGAGTAATTGTCATTCAAAATGTGAGAGCACCGAAAGCTGAAAATTGGTCTGGTTAGGAAGGGGGTTTAAGTGCCAGTGGTCAATTGGTTAATCCCTGTTCTTTCTTCCCGAGTATATTACTTCATAACACTCCTGATGAATGGCTGTAATGCCAGGAAATGCGTAGAGTTGCCACTAGATGCCAACAGTTACTTGTCTTTATTACATTTGTCTTTTAATTGATTTATTATACTATGTATATATGCCATGTCTACTTTTTATTTGTATTGCATGCTATTTTTTTTTTTTAAGGGAATAGGAACTAGAGCAGCATTAGCAAAAAGTTTTGAAGCACAGATATCAAGGTTTGGGAGGGTGAAAGAAATTGAGTATATGCACTTAAATCACACAAAAATAAGAAAGAATAGTGAGGTAATGTTAGATAATGGTGGTGGGGGGGTGGTGGGGGTACTCCCCGTCCGAACCTTCCCTGTTCCTTCCTTATAGTATTAGCACTGATTGCAGTATTTGGGGTTATTGTTGATTTTTTACAAAAGGCCAAGTGGCTGTTTAAAAGAAGGGCACAGGTATTAGATTGGTGTGGTCAAAATGGAGGTCGGAGTTTTTTTTCACATGTAATAGTAGCTGTTCTGGAGCAGCCTCTACCCTCGACACTGTTTTTTTTCTCATTGTATTGGGAGTTAATTTTCCCTCATTTTTATATGTCTCGTGTCTTTTCTGTTGTTTTTTTTTCCTTTCATGTCGTTTATTCAATGCAGTTTAGAACATTTGGCATAAGCTCTTGGAACATTAGGGGTATGAGTGATCCCATTAAAAAAGCCACTGTATTTATGGAATTAGAATCTTACGGCACTGAACTGGTATGCCTGCAGGAAACACATTTGACCTATGAGACTAAGCTACAAATTAGAAATAAAAATATCGGCTGCAATTCCATTCAGTGTACTCCTCTTATTCAAGGGGAGTGAGCATCCTGGTTAAGAAAGGGTTGACATTTTCCTGCAGGGATGTCAGTATCGACAGGCTGGGTTGCTTCATTTTTATGTATTGCTTTATAGAGGGTAAGCCATTTGTCATAGCAAATCTGTATATCCCTCCCCCATTTAAGTTGGAGATTCTGTATCAACTGTTGAGATATTTGGAGGACAAGAAAGAGGTCCCAGTCATAGTGGAGGGGGACTTTAATGCAGTGTTGGATAATGGGTTGGATAGGTTCCCGCCTGGGCTCAGTGGGGGAAGAGTGTCAGAGGGCCAATTGGCACAGTTTCTTGGGGAGATTGGGTGGTGTGACTTATGGAGAGTTCGCAACCCTAATGATCGGCAATACTCCTGCTTTTCAGGGTCTCATCATACTCTCTCCCGAATTGACTTGGCTATAGGTAACCAGGAAGCCCAACCTTTAATAAGTAAAATTGAATATCGATCAAGAGGGGTATCAGATCACTCACCACTGATAGTAACGATAATAGCACGTGATAATAATATTCAGAGAACGTGGTCACTAAACCCAGTATGGCTGGAGATAATAGAGATGAGATAGTTGCAAGTTTAAGAGAGTTTATGGAACAATAAGGGGTTCTGCATCGGAGGGGATGATCTGGGACTCCTTAAAAGCATATCTTAGGGGGCTTCTAATCCAACAGATATCAAAGGTAAAAAAGCAAACAAGGGCAAGGGGAGAATATATTAGGGAGGAGGTTTTGGTGGCAGAGAGAAATTATGTGAGAGACCCAAACTCGGAAAATCGAGAAGGTTGGATAAGGAAGCAGCAGGAATATAAAATGGAAAAAATTAGAACAGCCGAAAATAGGAAAATTTTTCAAAGACAAAAGAACTTTGAAGAAGGGGAAAGAGTGGGCCGAATGTTGGCTTTACTGGCTAGAACTAATTCCCCCTCCTCAACAATTGCCATGATTAGGACAATAGACGGGGAATTATCGTCCGACCCCTCGGTAATTAGGGAAACTTTTATAGTGAATTATATAAATCATGACATCATCCAAAACAAGTAGAGATGTAGAAATTCCTGGAAGGAGTTAAACTGCCGGCTTTGTCGGCAGTAGATAGGGATAGACTAGATGCCCCTATAACATTGGAGGAATTAAGACAAGCTGTAGCGGAGATGCCCAATCAGAAGTCTCCGGGTCCAGATGGACTACCCTCTGAAATCTATAAGCAATATGGGGAGGTGCTGGTTCCGGAACTTCTGAAGACATTGAACTGGACGGCTACAGTTGGTATCTTACCCTCTGCAATGTCTGAAGCTACTAGTACTAATCCACAAGGAGGGGAAAGACCAGCTTGACACATCCTCATATAGGCCAATTTCATTGTTGGGCACTGATGTCAAGATCCGGGTTTATACATAATAGGTCCACTAGTTTAAATATTAGATGAACTTATTTGAATCTCCAGACCCCGGTAGAGAACAAGGGTTCCAGGGTGGTCTTGTCCTTGGATATTGCCAAGGCATTTGACACCCTGGAATGGGGGTATCTTAGGTGTGTAATGGGGAAATATGGCTTTGGTCCCTTATTTATTAAATGGCTTAAAATGCTATATCAACATCCTAGCGCCAGATTAAAAATTAACAATGCATACTCGGAAAGGTTATCCCTTGAGAGAGGAACAAGACAGGGGTGCCCATTGTCACTCCTGTTATTCACCTTGGCAATGGAGCCCTTGGCAGAGGTAGTAAGAAACTCACCTGGTTTGTAGGGTTACAAAAGGAGATCGGGCGAAGAAAGAATAATGCTATATGCCGATGATGTTCTACTCTTCCTGGGTGATATGGGGCCATCATTAGTGAAAGTGATCCAACTGGTGGAAGGATTCGGGGGGGTGTCGGGGTTGATAGTCAACTGGGAGAAGTCTATGCTTCTCCCGGTTGATTCGACTGCCGACTCTCTCCCTCAGGGTGTCCCATGTTTTAAAATAATGGAGAAGTTTAGGTATCTGGGTATAGTCCTATCTAACAACCCAAACCATTATATTAGAGATAACTTAGTCCCACTGTTGGAGAAATTTAAAAGGAAGAGAGATATTTGGTGTTGACTCCCTCTATCTGTAGCAGGCCGAGCTAACCTGGTCAAAATAATCTGGATGCCACAAATAATGTATATACTCCATAACTCTACGGTTTGGATCGGAAGAGATTGGTTTGTTAAAATAAACTCTCTTTTTCGTGAGTTAATATGGAGGAAGGGGCAGACCAGGATCAGCCTACAAACTCTGCAACGTTCTAACAGGGAGGTAGGGACTGGCGGTTCCTCACCCATATAAGTATTTTTTGGCTGCCCAACGACAGCACTTGGGAGGTTGTGAACACACGGGAGAGGTGAATACTAGTGTGAAAATTATGTTATCAGGTAATCCACACAAAACTTTGGTAGAGGCATTGGAGGCTGGCTCTCTCCGGTGTGCGCTTCCTACATACAAGTTAGTTACAAAAATTTGGCAAGTAGTTAAGGATGAGATGCGATACAAGGGCATTAATGAGTTTTCACCTATATGGCATAATAGACAGGTACAGGAGCTACAATCCATAGAGAAAAACAGGTTGTGGGAAAGGCACGGTATCGATAGATTGGCCCAGCTGTTTGAGGGTAATACTTTAAAGTCCTTTATTGACTTGGGTCGGGAGTTTGGAATTCCAAAGGAAACATTTTATTGTTATCTTCAGATTCGGCACACCTTGGATAAACAATCTAGAACTAAGGCACTGGTATGGTGTAAAGCACCGCTTCTTAACAAAGTAGTAAGGACAAATAGCTTTAAGGGCTTAATATCAGCGATCTACGGGCAATTGATGGCCAGTGGGACAAGATTACAAACACGTTCTCACACCAGGGAGGGGTGGGAGGCTGATGTGGGGGAGTTGACGGATGATCAGTGGGACAGAATCTTAGAGCTTGGCCCCCTGGTGTCGGTCTCTCCGTCGCAGCGGGCTTCGCACCTCTTGCTGGTGCACAGAGCTTATTATACCCCTAAGAAGTTATTTAAGTTTGGTCGAAGACTGGATGACAAGTGCCCCAGATGTCTGGAGACGGGTGATCTTATTCATATGATGTGGAGATGCCCGAAATTAACTAGATACTGGTCCGAGATCCTAAACATTATTGAACGTAGGTTTGGGATTAGATTGGAATCTGAGGCTAAGATCTGTGTGTTGGGTTTAGTTAAACAGAATATTGGGAGTCGTTATGCAGTCATAGCAATGACGAGATGTCTATTAGGCGAGGAAACTGATAGCGCAATCCTGGTTATCAGCGGTGCCCCCTACCCCGAAGGAATGGGTTAGAACAATAGATGCCCTGGTGAGAACATAAAGGACAATCTACATTAGAAGGGGAAGCTATAAGAAGTATGTGGGAATATGGAATTTATGGCTTCAAGGATGAGTAATAAGTCAGGAAGTTTTGAAATAATGTTTGTAGGTACTATATGGTTTTGTGTGTAAGAAAGTGGGATTAGTTGAATTAAAAATTAAACCCAAACTTAAGGATAGATTAATAAGGGTACATTAGGTTCTAGTTTAGGGCTTATCTAGTATCCTGGATGGATCAGGGCGGGGGGTGGGTTGTAGGGTTACAGGGGAGGGGGGGAGGGGTGGGTATAGATAAGGGTAATTAAAGGTAAAGGTGGTTATTTTAATGTTAAGTTTTGGAATTAATGTTTGGAGGGTCTTGGGATCATTATTTGTATTATGTGATATTGTTGTTTTGTACAAACTTGAAAATGTAATAAAAAGGATTTAAGTTAAAAAAAAAAAAATATATATTTTTTTTACAGAATTTTTAGTCTTTTTTCTTTTATAGCGCAAAAAATAAAAAACCCAACGGTGATTAAATACCACCAAAAGAAAGCTTTATTTGTGTGAAAATAAGGACAGAAATTTCATATGGGTACAGTGTTGTATGACTGAGTATTTGTCATTCAAAATGTGAGAGCACCGAAAGCTGTAAATTGGTCTGGTTAGGAAGGGGGTTTAAGTGCCCAGTGGTCAATTGGTTAATCCCTGTTCTTTCTTCCCGAGTATATTACTTCATAACACTCCTGATGAATGGCTGTAATGCCAGGAAATGCGTAGAGTGCCACTAGATGCCAACAGTTACTTGTCTTTATTACATTTGTCTTTTAATTGATTTATTATACTATGTATATATGCCATGTCTACTTTTTATTTGTATTGCATGCTATGAGCAACATATTCAGTGTAAGTCTGGTGACTACCTGTCTATTTGATACAAAATATCTGATATGTATTGTAGACTGTAATCATGTACTGTACTTTCATTTTTATGTTGTCATTTTCTCTTAACATGGCGTACCCTCATTTAAAGTCCCACAAAATTCCTCCTTTCTATCTACCAAATAAGGGATTTTTTTTTTTTTTTTTTTTTTTTTTTTTTGATTTTCAAGGGATGGAGGCCGCCATGTGTTTTATATAGTGTGTCAGGTCACATCCATTTACTGTATAGTCTAGAAGGTGTTCCAGATCTAGAATTGTTTCCCCTCTTGCTAACTAGCCCAACTTTTGTCATGTGGTAACCCTACCTAGCAACTAATACTACTACTATTATTATTGCTTGCCATGCATATACACATTAAAAATAGTGTACTTATATGACAAAGGATAACCTAAAACCCTAATAAACAGATTTCCTAGTGGTGATGGTTCAATTACAAAAGAAGGGTGAACCAAAAGAGAAGGCCCCATGCAAAAAAGGATATAGAGAAAGAGATTCAAAAAGGCGCACGTTTTTATCAACCAAAGAGTCACGTGACTGGACCAGAACAACCTGCTTGTCAAGGGCCCCAACGAGGTTACACTACATTATATAGTTCGATCTCCTCGTTGAGGCCTTGAGGGGCCAAGGATCCTAAAGTGAATATCCAGAATTCCACTCTGGTGCATAGTATTTGGTTTTTTTTTGCCATTTTTTTTGTCATTTTTAGTGGCCTCGATCCCAAAAACTCTTGTACCATTCACAGAGCTACTATGAGCCTCTTTGAAGTGACATGGTACGGAGTAGTTCTCCTTTTCAGTTGTGATACTACTCCTGTGCTCCCCCATCCTTGTTCTCATAAGTCGTGAAGTACGACCCACATATAGTAATCTGCAAGGACGGAGGAGACCATATATCACAAATGGAGTCCCACAGTTAATAAACTGTTTTACCTTTGTGGCTTCTACCATCTGCTCCAATTATCTCCTTTTGATGGCTCATATATATGCAGTTACCACAGTTACCACTCCTGCACCTGTAGCTGCCCTTTTGATTGAACAATGTGGTCCAGGGTTTATTTAGACCCGTGTTCCTGATTTTCTTGACCCTAAGCTGTGACTCCTGCATGGGGCAAGCATAGGTTCACCCAACAGAAACCTGTAGTGAGTTAGTATGAAGGCTGTATAAAGGTACACTTTGGGATTTTAACTAAGAGTCATAGTGTATGTGAATAACTGTCTGACCCTGCCCCCATTCTTTTCCTATACTATATGCTTGAGCCAGAGAATGTAGAAGCTATACCATATACTGTACTTATTCGCGTATAACGCACACTTTTTTACCCTGAAAATCGGATGCAAATAGTGTGTGCGTGTTATACGCCAATACTGCAGTTTGGGCTGCCTAGGAGGGGACGGGGAGGGGGGCGGGACAAGAGCCATCAGATTACATACAGCGAGAATCTCCTGTTTACTCAGCGGCCTCTGAAATAGGAAGTCCTGTCTCCTGGGCCAGCATTGGACCAGTGTTCTGTCCATAATAGAAGCCAGTCCAGGAGGCGGGACTTTGTATTAAAGAGGCCGCTGAGTAAACAGGAGAGTCTCGCTGTATGTAATCTGACGATGCTCGTTCCGCCCCCCTCCCTGTCGCCTCCAAGGCAGCAGTAATCTGAGGTGAGGCTGATCAGGCTGCATTCATGGCAATGGTGAGACTGCAGATGGGCATTGATCAAGCTGCATTGATGGGCAATTGTGAGGCTGCAGATGGGCATTGATCAAACTGCATTAATGGGCAATTGTGAGGCTGTAGATGGGGATTGATCAGGCTGCACTGATGGGCAATTGTGAGGCTGCAGATGGCACTGATCAGGCTGCAGATGGACAATGGTGAGGCTGCAGATGGGCAATGGTGAGGCTGCATTATTGGACACTGACCCTTATTTTGATTAAAAGTTCTTTATTTAAAATGTAAGTTTTTTCCTGAAACTTCCCTCCTAAAATGTAGGTGCGTGTTATACGCCTGTGCGTGTTATATGCTGATAAATACGGTAAATAAAACATGTTTATATTTATATACTGCTTGCCTTTTGCAGGGCCCCTTTTTAATAAAGTACATATTATTAGTAATAGATAATGATATTGGCTTATTTTAACAAAGGATTATATTATTTTCTCAGTTATTGTAGTTTATTAAGTCAATAAGTCAAGGATGGGGTTAACATGTTTTCTGCCAATGTTTATGTCCTGGTAATCCCAATTTATGAAAAGATTAACTGATTATAAATGAGCAAAAAAAAAAAAAAACACATGACCTTGTATGCATTAAAAGATTTCAGCACTTACGCAAGGTTTTATACCTTTAGTACCTGTTAAGAGCATCAAAATCCTTTAATAATCATCTTCCTTTTTATTAAACGCCATCCAAAATTAGCTGCAATCAAGAACTATTTTGCTTTTCAAACATGTAAGAAATTTCTCTTAAGCTTTTTATCTTTTAATGTTCAACTGTTGGTTTGAGATCCCATGGCAAAGTACACTCTATGATTTCATTAGGGCAATTTAAAGCTGGCTTACGTGGAGTTGGCAGTTCTTTTATATATAAAACTGATGACTGTGGCTTCTGAAACGGGCTCAGCACAGTGGTAGCACCAGACACATCTGAACGCTCTTTGGCAACTGGTGAGGATTAAAACCTGGAGCTTGTGATGCTTCCAAAACTTGCACAACAAATCCAGAATGTTAAAAATAAATGTCCTTGCTTAACTATTTCTATGCTGGGAACATTGCTTGCCACGACAGAAGATTAGCGCTCATTTTTTGAACAATACATTATCTAAAGTAGGCAGTAGTTTTCTTTTAAAATGTCTTTATTGCTCTGTCAAGGATTTTATAATAATAGCAATGATAATAATAATAATGCGATGTATTATATTATTTCTTACAATATATTTATTAGAGAATTAATTCAGACATATGTAAATTCAATTAGGCTATATTGGCATGTTGAACTTTTACAATAATCTGCAACAACCATGACTCATTCTAGTCTACTTATGTAAGACCCCTTTCACACTGAAGGTGCTTTTCAGGCATTTTAGCGATAAAAAAGCGCCTGTAAAGCACCTCTCAAGCGCCTCTCAAGCCTCCCCAGTGTGAAAGCCTAAGTGCTTTCACACTGGAGCGGTGCACTTGCAGGACGGGAAAAAAAGTCCTGCAAGCAGCATCTTTGGGGCAGTTCGGAAGCGCCAAAATGCCCTGCCCATTGAAATGAATGGGCAACGCTGCCGAAGTGCCTGCAAAGCTCTCTGGCAGCACTGCAACATGGGCGCCTTTAACCCTTTGTTTGGCTGTTAGCGGGGGTTAAAAGTGCCCAGCTAGTGGCCAAAAAGTGCTGTTAAAATGACCGTAAAGTGCACTAAAACTAGAAGCGCTTTACCACTAGTGCGCCACGGCCCCAGTGTGAAAGGGGTCTAAGTGCTTTGATTTACAGTATGCAGTCAAGTCTTTTGGTGGCAAAAGGGAAACCTACTCAATATTAGGTGAGTGGTCATGAAGTTGTGGCTGTTCAGTATGTATAAATATACTTATAATACATATATTTAGAAAGAGATCGCTCAATCTGACAGGTTTTACAATTCTGTTAAGCTAGTCTTATAAAGTAGGTACCTTTACCAGACAACAGAGCAAGGTCCTCAATTAGTCCATGGTACAACTTGAATACACCTGCTGATTGGATGATGAAGAAGATCATCCCTCTGCTCTCCGTTTTCTTTTTTTGGGTCAATATTTTCATTGTTGGTACATGTATATTGTAGCAAAGCCTGACATTGTACTACTCCACTTAACTTGCATTCTGTGTACGGGATTGTAGGAAGCTAATATGAAGACTAAGTCAGGCCAATGCCCTTAATGATCTTTAAGTAATACATAATTTTTTTTTTTTAGATTTTTTTTTTTAGATGCAGGTAAGCACTATGGAATAAAAAAATCATTTAATATAGTTATTTGTAATAAAATATTGGCAAAACAGTTTGTAAAACCAGTGTGTGGTACAGTATGGTTTACCAGTTATGCATAATGACTATATATCTCTCTGTCTTGCTATAATCCGTTTAGTGGTAAATTCCGCTCCATAACTGTAATATGATTTACAGAAAAATTGCACTCACTCCGATGTCATAAGATTTAAAATTACAGGGAAGCGGTGGATTTCTACCCACAGACTGGCTGGTGTCTGTACTAGAGATGGGCCGAACGACCCCCTGTCCAAAAATTGCAAATTTTGAGGGCTTAGATGCAAGTTATTGGGCATACAAAGGATATGGGGTCCGGGTACTGCCCTAGGGGATATGTATCAATGAAAAAATCAATGCTCTTTTATCTGTCACAAAACCTCCAGCAGCACTGAATGTCCGTTCGGAAATCACGCTGTATGCAGGGCAGCTTAATTGCATACTGGGCAAGTTCTGGCCAGTGGTCTATTCTCATGACCCAGTTACCCAGTGGATAGTCAACTGGAAAGCTCTCCATGTCTGTTTTCTCCCCTAAATAATCTCTCACCATATGGTGCAGACACTGCCAATGGGATGTGGAAGCTGACTGCCCCGGGCACTGAGGACTAAATCCCCTCAGTAGCATGGAGCCGAGTGTGGGAAAGATGGCCCCCACTCGGCTCCGTAACATTGGATGATGGAAGCGATGTCAAACGTCACTTCCGCTCAATGGTCTTAAGGGGAAAATTTTTTTATTTATTTTTTTTTTAAATGGACATGTATTGTTTTTTTTTTATTGCATTTGAGTGTAAATGTGAGATCTGAGGTCTTTTGATCCCAGATCCCACATTAAAAAGGTCCTGTCAAGGTTTTTATTTATTTTACAAGGGATGTTTACATTCCTTGTAATAGGAATAAAAGTGACCCAAAATGTTTTTTTTAAAAGGACAGTGTAAAAATAAAAAGTAAAATTAAAAAAAACATGTAAAGCGCCCCGTCCCGCCAAGCTTGCATGCAGAAGCGAACGCATAGGTAAGTCGCGCCCACATATGAAAACGGTGTTAAAACCACACATGTGAGGTGATTGTTATAGCAAGAGCAATAATTCTAGCAAAATACCTCCTTTGTTAGTCCAAACCGGCAACCTGTAAAAAAAATTTAAACACCGCCTATGGAGACTTTTAAGGGTCAAAGTTTGTCGTTATTCCACGAGTGGGTGCAATTTTGAAGCATGACATATTGGGTATCAATTTACTTGGTGTAACATTATCTTTCACAATATAAAAAAAAAGAGCTAACTTTACTTTTGTCTTATTTTTTCAATCAAAAAAGTGTATTTTTTCCCCAAAAATTGTGCTTGCAATGGCTGCCATGTTATTCTCTAGGGTGTCTGAAAAAAATATATATAATGTTTGGGGGTTCTCTTTCTTTTTTTTTTGCCATGTCAGTGAGGTATATTTCCGGGAGTCATATTTCAATTACCGTATTTATCGGCGTATAACACGCACCGGCGTATAACACGCACCCCAATTTAGGAGGGAATTTTAAGGAAAAAAAAACTTTTAGGAGGGAAGTTGAAGGGAAAAAAACTTACATTTAAATGCCCATCATTGCAGCCTTCTCAGTGCAGCCTTGCCCCAGTGCAGCCTTGTCAGTGCAGCCTTGCTAGTGCAGCCATGTCAGTGCAGCCTTCCCCAGTGCAGCCTTGTCAGTGCAGCCTTGTCAGTGCAGCCATGTCAGTGCAGCCTTCTCAGTGCAGCCTTCTCAGTGCAGCCTTCTCAGTGCAGCCTTCTCAGTGCAGCCATGTCAGTGCAGCCATGTCAGTGCAGCCATGTCAGTGCAGCCATGTCAGTGCAGCCATGTCAGTGCAGCCATGTCAGTGCAGCCTTCCCCAGTGCAGCCTTGTCAGTGCAGCCTTCCCCAGTGCAGCCTTGCCCCAGTGCAGCCTTCGATCCCCTGTTCCTGCTTCCCGGGCTTCAAAATCGCCGACCGTGATTTGAAAATGGCGCCGCCGGCGCCAAAATACACAGAGCCGGTCCTCGGCTCTTTCCGGCGGTTCTCGTTCACTTTCGGCTCCACTCGTAGTCCCGAGCGGAGCTATCCGAGTATGTTCGGATAGCTCCGCTCGGGACTACGAGTGGAGCCGAAAGTAAACGAGAGCTGCCGGAAAGAGCCGAGGACCGGCTCTGTGTATTTCGGCGCCGGCGGCGCCATTTTCAAATCGCGGCCGGCGATTTTGACATTTTGACAGCTCGGGATCGCAGGGTATCGGCGTATAACACGCACCTGCGACTTTCCCCTGATTTTAAGGGGAAAAAAGTGCGTGTTATACACCGATAAATACGGTATTAAGATTCAAACTCGTCCCTTCACTTCATCACATCATAGTGGCAGTTTTTTTTTTTTTTTCAGTCTACATTTTACCAATCAAGAAATATCACTATAAGACCCTTATTACCATAGACCTCCCTCTATCAGAACGTCCTAGTTTGCACCCCCCCTCCCACCACCTCCTGACATCCAATCCCCCCTCTCTTGTTTCGCCCCCTCTTCCATTCCTGCATTCCTGCTCTCCTCTCTCCTGTCTTCCCCGATGTCGACGCAGTGCTCCCTAACCTCTATTTTTCCCCGTCTTGCAGTTGCTAAAACCCCAAGCTAAATACCCCATATCTGGGCAGCTCTCAATGAATCTTTAAACTCCACCCATTCCCTCCACTTCATCTCAAAGACTTCCATTTTCGTCCCTTCGCTAAACCTGAGGTATTCTAGACTTTGGATTTCGTTAATTTTGTTGAACCAGTCCCTCATCGTAGGTCTTCCTTTCTTATGCCAATACCTAGGTATAAGGCTTTTAGCTGCATTGGTTAATTTCCAGGCACTGCCACCAAATATGCGCCATTGTCCCTGTTTCTTTACAGCCCCTCCAGCATAATTGCAAAGTTTCCTTCTGACATTTATGAACTCTGTCGGGGGTCATATACATTCTTGCCAAACACTTGTAGTTCAACTCCAGCATTTTGCAGTTGACCGAGGTGGCATTAACTCTCCTCAGTATCTGCCATACTTCCGAGTCTTTGAGCTTGCTTCCCAATTCCTTCTCCCACATTCTACTATATGGTGGGACGTCCATGTTCCCCAGCTCTATTAATAGTTTATAAGTCTTAGAGAACCCCCCTTCCTTTTTTTTTTTCCATACATAATTTCTCCGGTGGGAGTAGGTTATCTATCGATCTGATTGGCTGCTGGAGTGAGTCAATGAAGTGACTTAGTTGGTTGTACCTCCATGGGTCGAAGATTAACAGGTTTTCCTTTTCTTTTAGTTCTTCAAATGTGCAAATTTTATCCTGATTCATTACATCTTTTAGTTGAGCATCTTCCTCTAATATCCACTTCCCAAACCAGTCCTCCCTCCCGGGTGCAAAATATTCTGAATCCTTAAGTGTCATTAAGGGTGAATTAAACCCCCAATGCTCCCTTTTGTGCAAAGTATCCCAAACTCTAAGTAACAAGTAACTCTTGTAATGTCGTGTGTTGCAAGTCTACATTTTCTTAAGTGCGGTGGAATCCAAACTATCTTATTCAACGTGGTTTCACTGATTGTGTTTTCCATTTTTACCCATTGTTTTTCTTTCTTGTTCTTAACCCAGTCTATTACTCGAGCTAAAGCAATTGCCTCATAATACTTACAAATATCTGGTGCTCCCCACCCTCCCTTATCCTTGTCTTTGGTTAACTGTGTGTAATTTAAACAAGGTTTATTTCCTCTCCAAATGAATCTCAAAAGCATTGTGTGTAAACTCTTGAGATACACCTGTGGAAGTGGTATTGGAAGCATCTGCATTTTATATGTAATTTTAGGTAATCGTACCATTTTAAATATGTTAATTCTACCTCCCCAGGATAACTGACCTCTTGAGATTCTATTCAGTTCTTGCTTTATTTCATTAAGGAGGGGCATAAAATTTGCCTGGAACAGAGTCTCTTTTGATGTAGTTATTTTGACTCCTAAATAATTAAGTTCTTTTTTCCCCCAGACAAATGGGAAATGTTTTTGTTTTGAATAATTTCTAAATTTACTTTTGTTAATGTCTAGCGTTTCCAATTTGGTTGGGTTAACCCTAAAGTTGGATAGCTTCCCATATTCTGTTAGTGTGGAGATAATATTCGGGAGAGAGATCCTCGGGTGCGTGACGTGTAAAGCAAAATGTCGTCCGTGAAGGCAGCTAATTTATACTCGTCTTTACCGATCTTTACCCTGCTGATGTCCAGATTTTGCTTAATCCTAGAGAGAAGGAGTTCGAGAGCCAGCACAAATAACAACGGGGAGAGTGGGCACCCCTGTCTTGTGCCATTGAACATTTCAAATGGTTCCAAGAGTGCACCGTTTACCCTCACTCTCGCTGTAGGTCTGGAGTATAGTGCCCCCATCCATCTACGGATCCTATCCCCAAGCCCAATCTCCTCCAATGTGCACAGCATGAAGCCACAGTCTACTCTGTCAAACACTTTTTCAGCGTTGATTGACAGCAGTAGGCCTGGGGCTGTGCTCTCTTTGATTTTCTGTACAACTAGGAGTGTTTTAATACCATTATCACGTCCCTCTCTTCCTGATATAGACCCAACTTGGTCTACGTGTATGATCTTATTTATTATTTGTTTCAATCTATCCGCGAGCACTTTGGCGAATAGTTTCTTATCTACGTTTAAGAGCGAGATGGGTCTATAGCTGGAGCAAAGTGTACTATCTTTATCGTCTTTCAAAATGAGGGCTATATTAGCTGCCAATGCTTCTCTTCTCATTTCACCTTTATCCCCAATTTCGTACGAGCACATTTTGGGGGATTAGGTAATCCTGGTATTTTATATAGTATAGGACCATCAACCCATCCGGGCCTGGGCTTTTGCCTACTGGCGTTTCCTTGAGAGCCTTTCTTACTTCTTCCTCAGTTATGGGTGCCTCTAGGGTAATTTGTTCAGTTTCCATTATTTTGATAATTCCCGTGTCTTTTAAATAATTTTTAATTTTCTCTCGTTTTTTTTTTTTTCCTCTCCTCCTGGGTGTCGTTTTTATGCATTGCATACAACCGCCCATAATATTCCTGGAAGGTTGTCGCGATATCTATGTCTTTATATCTGAGCTCACCTTTCCTTGTTTTTATTTTGTCGATGTAATTGGTGTTTTTCTTTTTTCTCAGGGCCTTTGCCAGAAATCTACCAGGTTTATTGCCGCCTAAATATCTATCTTTTTTTCATGAGATTGTATGACTTTCGAGTTTCTTGTTTGATTAGGTCCTATATAGCCTCTCTTCTCCTAAAAAGTCCCACCAAGACCTCCCCGTAGCCCGTTTTCTTATGTTGTTGTTCTAGGTCATAGATTTTTTTTTTGCAGGGCTAGTTTGCCTTTCTCCTTTCTTCTTTTTTCCTCTGAGCCCACCATCATTAAGATACCTCTGATATACGCTTTATGGGCCTCCCAAACTATGGCTTCTGACATCTCACCCGGCACATTCATTCTGCAGTAGAGTTCTAGCTCGTCTTTAATTCGCTTATTGATCTTTCTATCATGAAGGAGATCTTCATTTAGTCTCCAGCTATTACACAAATTTTTATGTTTACCTATTTTCAACTGAAGACTCACAGGTGCGTGATCAGAGAACGTCATTGAGCCTATATTTGTACCCTCCACCTCCTCGAGGAGCCAGTGCTCCACAAGAAAAAAGTCTAATCTAGAGTACGTCACGTGAACGGGGGAGTAGAATGTATAATCTCTTACGTTATAGTGTTGCATCCTCCATATGTCTACAAATTGACATTGGCACAACTTTTTCAATTTGTTCATCCACACCCCTCCAGTCCCCTGGACACATGACGTACTATCTTTCCCTGGCTCAAAACACAGATTGAAATCTACAGCTATTATAGCCCCCCTCTTAAATTCCTCGAACTTCGCGAGGATTCTCAGTAAGTATCTGCTAGGGTTATTGTTCGGGGCATATATGTTTGCAAATGAGCAGTCTGAGCCATTTAATTTACCTCTTAAGAACAGAAAACGTCCCTCTGGGTCAGTCATTCTTTTGTCTAACTTGAACCTAACTTCCTTTGCAAATCCAATCACCACTCCTTTTGCTCCCCTAGTCAGGGAGTCTCCATAAAACCACATCGGGAAATCTCTGGAAAAAATGCTCTGGCGTTTCCTGTAACAGAGCCACATCTGCTTTTAGGAATCTCAGTTCACCCATTATGTTCGCACATTTTATGGGGGAATTAAGACCCCTAACCTTGTATGAAATTATATTTAACTTAGACAACTTTTTTTGTCTGGAATAAGGGAAGAATTGCGTATCCTTGCTAAACTAAGGAGTGGAAGGCAGTGAGGCGAGTGCAAAACTCCAACCCCCCTCCCTCCCTTACCCCCTACCCACCCACATCCCTCTCCCTCATTCCCCCTACCCTTATCCCATACCCCCGTCCCCTCCTCCCCTGTTTGGGTAACAGGCCTCCCCATGGCCCAAATAACCGTGGCCCCACTAACACCTCCTGGCCCCTCGGTTAACCCCCTAGAGGTTGAGCTCAAAGTGGCCATCATTAGATCCGATACCCTCCCCTGGGATTAGGAGATTTCCATACCCGTCCGCCCCCAGCCAGTTGTCTTCTCATCCCTATTTTGGGTAAATCCTCTGGGGTTTTACTTTTAGACCCCGTTGATTTTCCCGGACTTTCTTTTCCACTGTCATGGACTATGTATTTTCTAATGGCTCCCAGGCTTACGCTTGTTCTAGGCGGGTTTGCTGATGCCCCCTTCGCTGATTTCCCCCTCATTTTTCCCTATCTACTACATTTGGGACAGGGGCCCGGTTTCCCAGGTCATCCGCCTCCCTTTTTTACTCCCTTCTACCCACTCTCCTCAAGTCCCGATCAGGGGCGGACTCTCACTAACATTCCCTAGTCTGGGGAAGATTCCTGCGTGTATATTAGGTGTAAAGTAGGTGTAGGATAAAGATGGTCCACCGGGGGGGCCCTAAATTGGCTAAGGTAGGCGATCACACTTATTAACCTCTTGTGAACTGTATGAGTGCAGGTGGCTGTGTAGGCAGTACGTTATTACTAACAGTGGTAGAGGGATCAAAATAGGCACATTAGAATCAATTTTTCATAGGCCCTTTAGCCTCTGGAACACCGGTCTTGTACATGTAACTTGCACCAAGTTTGCGTTATACTCTATGCACGAGTCCCAAAACTGCAGTCACATAGTCCACACAGTTAACGATAAAGCAATGTAGCAGTCTCCTGTATCAGCTTCCTGCTACGATGTTATAGGGTAGGGGATAAAAACTTATCACCTACAATGGAGTACCTCTCAAAGTCGGTCCCTGTTTTAATGTAGGGTAAACCATATCAACCTTCTTCCACCTTCAGTTTATGCATATAATATATATGTGTTTTAACCAAGATGAGGTACAGGTACTCGTGCAGCTTCCAGCGGAGGAAATGTACCAAGTCACTGCCTTTTAACACCAAGACCAAGACAAAGTAAGAGAGAATAAGGTGTAGTTTACCGTCAGAACATATAGCCCAATAGTCTCACCTTAAGTATATCGGTCTATAAGCTGCGTTAGAATTGCTTAGCTTTGTGATTTATCTTCAGGCTTTGTACACAGTTCATTATATGTAAAAGCACCTTGGATTATGAACAACCAGAGATAATTTGATCTGTTAAGAGTCAAAATGAAGATAAAACTACATACCACTCTTCCTGGATCTTCATGGAACCGTTGTAAGAGGGGTCATTGCAATATTCAGTTTCTTGTAGTAAACTTACCCCTTCTGGCGGACCCGAGCATTTTTGCCGATCTCTCACCCTCTAGAGCTTTACCTTCACACTGCTCCACTGCCTCCACTGTCATTTCCTGGTCACCTCACTACGACGAGCGAGCGATGGCTTGTGGAACGGATTTCTCAGGCTCCAGGGAACATGGCCCCCGTATCAGCGTACTGTCACAGGGCTCAGCAGGTCACATTGGCTACTTCGGGAGAGTGTCGGCTCTACCCACTCTGCCCGACGCACCTGTTAGGATCTTATTCCATTTGTTTCCCCTACACCGCTGCATCAGACGCTATCTCCACTCGCTCTGTTCATACCCAACACAGCCTAGCTCAGGGCGGGAGTCTCAGGGGGGTCGAAGGCACTGGGCCAGGGAGTCCGCAGGGGTCGGGGGCAGGCCCGCTTTTAGACTGAAGCCAGGATCACGGGGGGGGAGATGCCAGGCATCCCAGGCTTAGCGTTGGGTCCAACACAACGCCCACATCCGGCTCCTCCCTCTCATGTTTGGGGGTTCTAAGTAATTTTCTAGCAAAAAAAAATATTAACTTGTAAACAACACGTTTGAAAAATAGGCCTGGTCCTTAAGTGGTTAATATACTGCAGTAAGGTGCACTAATGCAGTTTAATATACCACAGTAAATATTCACTAACGCACATCAATATAGTGCAGTAAACGTGCACTAATATAGTTCAATATACTGCAGTAAACATGCACTAATGCAGTATAATATACTGCATTAATTGTGCACTAACACATCTCAATATACTGCAGTAAACATGCACTAACGCAGTTCAATATACTGCAGTAAACGTGCACCAACATACCTCAGTATACTGCAGTAAACCTGTCCTGAAACACTAAACTGACACTAAAGTAAAAATGAATGGTCGCACTACATTCACGCTGCACCAACACTATATTCACACTACACCTACACTCTACACTCACAATACAATCACAATAACATGCTATAGCACACTAACTTGCTAGTAGAAATGAACAGAGCCCTGTTCTATCTATCTCTACTCCAATATCACACTGCAAATGCTCTGGGAAGGATCCTTTTATAGAGGGGGGTGGGTCTATGAGCAATGAGCCATGATTGGGCACAGTCTTCATTAATCTCTCCAATCATGGCTCTGACAGTATTCTGTGCCCTGATTGGGCAAATCCTTAATTGCTTCAGCCAGTCGGGGTTACCAATGCACTGAGCTATGCGTAGTGCATTGTGGGGCGCTCGGTGGGCCAAACAAACGGTTGAACACCCGACAATGTTTGGCCCAAATTCATGCTCGGGCTGAACTGTTCGCCCAACACTAGTCTCTACTAATCAAAAAAGTTTAAGGGACCCTTTTAAATTAGGGAACAGATAATACTATTCCCCCTCCACTGGATTCCACAGTATTATTCCACACCATGGTCTACATCTCATTTAAAAAATGTAGACCGTAGTGTAGAGACTTCAACTTGATTAATGCAGTGGACATAACTCGATGATTGTTTGGATACATGATTTTGATGGATCATAGGAGTGGATTCTCCTCCTGACATTTTTTAAAAGCATTACAAACATTTCTACCTGCACCTCCTCTATGCATGATGCTTTGGCTTTGGAAGGAGTAGCTGTGAACAAAGAGGCAGAATAAGCTGCTTTGGCAGCTGCGGTGGACTGCGCACAAGTCTATACTTGGGTGAAGGAGGATGAGGATGGTTTAGTAAGCAAGTCCACCACCTCCTCTGTATGCTTTGGCTAGATAGCATGGGCAACATCACTAAACAGAGGAAATGGTGCCCTGCCTGAGGACAGACCACGTCCACCTTTGCCTGTGGACACAGATGCTGCTGGCCCCCTCACAGTGCCATGGGAATGTCTGCCTCTACTTGTTGGCCTCCCAGACATGATGGGGGGGTTATTACCGAAATGTAATAGAGAATGGGAAATGTGTATTTGAATGCACTTTCCACATCAGTGGAAAGTGGTGTTTGGTGCTCTTTAATTTGAGTACTCACTACACACTCCACTGACACGCTACAATATACTGCAGTAAAATTGCACTAACGCACTTCAATATACCGCCATAAAGGTGCACTAAAGCACTTCGATATACTGCAGTAAAGTGTACTAATGCAATTCAATATACTGCCGTAAAACTGCACTAACGCAGTTCAATATACTGCAGTAAAAGTGCACTAACGCACTTCAATATACTGCAGTAAACATACACTAACGCACCTCAATGTACTGCAGTAAACGCGCACTAATGGCGCGCAGTGCATTGTGGGGCGCTTGACAGGCCAGAAAAACAGTTGAACGCCCTCCACTGGATTCCACTGTATTATTCCACACCCAAAAATGTGGACCGTAGTGTAGAGACTTCAGTTTGATTCAATGCAGTGAATATAACTCCATTAGTGTCTGGATACATGATTTTGATTGATCACGGGAGTTGATTATCCTCCTGGCATTTTTTAAAGGCATTATAAACCTTTCTACCTGTAACTTTTTCACCTGCATAAGATGTGCATTGATCACGTAGTTTCATGGTGTCATTTTTTGCCTCTTGTGCACAGCCTAAGTAAATCATCACATTCCAGTGTCCAAACGTTCTGTTTGTATGAATCATGATGCATGTGGCATGGCACTGCACAGGTTAATGCATGATCGCAAAAAATAGTAGGACAAACCCCAAAAAATTCTTCAAATATATTAATAGTAAAAAGGTCAGATCTGAGCATGTAGGCCCTTTACAAAATAATCTAGAGTGGGTGACTGGGGACAAGGAGAAGGCTAATTTATTAAATACTTTCTTCAGCTCTGTGTATACAAAAGAGCATGGGGAAGTTCATGTCCATAATGGGGGTGGTATTGACACAGCCCCCAATGATCCACAATGGCTCAAAAGGGATATGGTCCAGAAATATTTAGACAGAATAAAGGTGGATAAAGCACCTGGACCTGATGGCATCCACCCACGGATCCTAAAAGAATTGAGCTCTGTAATTTCAAAGCCATTGTATCTAATTTTTAGGGACTCATTAATGACGGGAATAGTACCGCTGGATTGGCGCAGGGCGAACGTGGTGCCTATATTTAAAAAGGGATCAAAGTCTTTACCAAGTAACTATAGACCTGTTAGTTTAACTTCTATAGTCGGGAAGATACTGGAGCGTTTAATAAAAGACCACATAGACGAGTTCTTGCTGGAAAAAAACATTTTAAGCAACAGACAGCATGGGTTCATGAAAGACAGAAGTTGTCAGACAAACCTGATTTCTTTTTATGAAGAGGTAAGTAAAACCTTGGACAGAGGGGTGGCTGTGGACGTGGTTTATTTGGATTTTGCAAAAGCGTTTGATACAGTTCCGCACACACGGCTCATGTGTAAGTTAAAGTCTACAGGCTTGGAAATATCAGTTTGTAAATGGATAGAAAACTGGCTAAAAGACAGAATTCAGAGAGTAGTGGTTAATGATTCTTACTCTGAATGGTCTAAGGTTATCAGTGGTGTACCCCAAGGTTCAGTGCTGGGACCCTTACTCTTTAATATCTTTATAAATGATATTGGGTCTGGGATCAAAAGTAACATTTCTGTCTTTGCAGATGACACCAAGCTATGCAGTGGAATAACGTCCTTACAGGATGTCTCCAATTTACAAGCCGACCTCAATGCACTGTCTAATTGGGCGACTATGTGGCAGATGAGGTTTAATGTTGAGAAATGTAAAGTTATGCACTTGGGGGCTAAGAATATGCATGCATCATACATGCTAGGGGGAGTACAACTGGGGGAATCTGTAGTGGAGAAGGATCTGGGGGTTTTGGTAGATCATAAGCTCAATAATAGCATGCAATGCCAAGCTGCGGTTTCCAAAGCGAGCAAAGTTCTTTCTTGTATTAAGAGAGGTATGGACTCCAGAGAGAGAGATATCATTTTGCCCCTGTTCAAATCATTAGTAAGACCTCATCTGGAATATGCAGTTCAGTTTTGGACACCAGTTCTCAAAAAGGATATCGTGGAACTGGAGAAAGTGCAGAGAAGGGCAACCAAACTGATAAGAGGCATGGGGGAGCTCAGCTATGAGGAAAGATTAGAGGAACTGAATTTGTTCACTCTTGAGAAGAGGAGAATAAGGGGGGATATGATCAACATGTTTAAATATATAAGGGGTCCATATAGTGAACTTGGTGTTGAGTTATTCACTTTACGGTCAACACAGAGGACAAGGGGGCACTCTTTACGACTGGAGGAAAAGAGATTTCATCTCCAAATACGGAAAGGTTTCTTCACAGTAAGAGCTGTGAAAATGTGGAATAGACTCCCTCCAGAGGTGGTTCTGGCCAGCTCAGTAGATTGCTTTAAGAAAGGCCTGGATACTTTCCTAAATGTACATAATATAACTGGGTACTGACATTTATAGGTAAAGTTGATCCAGGGAAAATCCGATTGCCTCTCTGGGATCAGGAAGGAATTTTTTCCCCTGCTGTAGCAAATTGGAGCATGCTCTGCTGGGGTTTTTTGCCTTCCTCTGGATCAACTGTGGGTATAGTATTGGGTATATTGGATTGTACGTTTTTTTGTTTTTTTTTTGTGGTTGGACTGGATGGACTTGTGTCTTTTTTCAACCTGACTAACTATGTAACTATGTAACTATGACCTCTGTTTGTAGTCTGAGAATTTACATTTCCTGTGAATAAACTACATATTCCACAATCCCTGGGTCTCTCAGGGTAGTACTTTGCATGTGAGTTCAATTAACAGGGCTTACCATTCGTGAAGAGATGTGTTTGTCTTTATCACATTAGTACTCACACATTTTCGATGCAACACAATGGAAAAGGCATGCACTGGAGGCTATGTGACCTGAAACAGGAAGTTGCTTGTCACTTTGTTGAATAGAGACAAGGCTGAATGGACATGGACAAAGGAATGGACATAGGAGAATCAAGCAGCCATGACACTGCAAATTGCAGTCACAAAATGTAAGCCCATCATTAAAAGATGAGGCAAACAACAACACAGAGACTATAACTACACTTAAGCCCTGTACACACGGTCGGATTTTCCGACGGGAAATGTGTGATAGGACCTTGTTGTCAGAAATTCCGACTGTGTGTGGGCTCCATCACACATTTTCCATCGGAATTTCCGCCACACAAAGTTTGAGAGCTTACTATAAAATTTTCCGACAACAAAATCCGTTGTCGGAAATTCCGATCATGTGTACACAAATCTGCCGCACAAAGTGCCACCCATGCTCAGAATAAATTAAGAGACGAAAGCTATTGGCTACTGTCCCGTTTATAGTCCCGACGTACGTGGTTTACGCCACCGTGTTCAGAACGATCGGATTTTCTATCAACTTTGTGTGACCGTGTGTATGCAAGACAAGTTTGAGCCAACATCCGTCGGAAAAAATCCATGGATTTTGTTGTCGGAATGTCCGATCAATGTCCGACCGTGTGTACAGGGCATAATACCTAGTTAAAACAGTGAAACCATTTGAAAGTATACAGTGCCATTGCATTTTTTTAACATTCATTTTGAGCAGTAAGCATATTTGTAAAGAATTGTTCTCCTTTTATGAAGGTGCTCTGTGTTTTTTTTTTTTTTTGAAGAAGAAGAAGAAGCAATGTGGCCACTTTAAGGTTTTACTGTTTTTTGTTTTTTCTATACATAAGGCTCTACATTGATATTTGTGTTTCCTTTATTATATGCATTTGCATCTTTTTTTCTCTTGTGAATTGAAGTATTACCCAAACTTGAATATTGATTCCCAACAACGAAGGACATGTTTTAAATTCAAGTATAGAACTTTGTTCATGTGAGTGAAAAGGACTGCAAACAAAATTCTGAAAATATTGACCTCCATCAGTCCACACCTTGGCACTGGCAGATACAGTATTTTACAAACCGAAGATACTGAGTACAACTGTTACACTCCCTAGGGAAGTTTAAGACATTTCTTACAGGTCCGTGCAAGGAATTGTGGCACAATCCTCAAACAAATCACAAAGAATCCTTGACTGACAGCCAAGGAACTTTTTCTCTAGATATCATGTACAGTATATTCATGACAAAAATGCTGTCCAGGAGGACTGTTTACAGGGGTTACCACAAAGAAAAGATCTACTTCTAAAAACAAAAATGGTTGCCCATACCATTGGTGCTATGGAACATCAAACATGAATGAAACAATATTCTGTAGACAAATAATACAGACATTGGAAGATGTATATAGTAATATTTTGTAGATCATAAAAGGCTGTAAACTAAGAATAAACACAGACATAAATGAATAAATGTTAAAGTGGTTGTAAACCTCAGTCATGAAATCTGAACCAAGCTAATATATCTGTAGTGTTTACTTGTCTCTCTCCAATGCTCTAAGGGTTGTTTCTCTCTGGTGTTTCATTCCTCTGTTATCAGCATGTGTAACTTCTGATAAGTTTTCCATGAGATAAAATTTGTGTCAGGGAGGAGAGCTCAGCACACAGCTTGTCTATTCAGAACACAGTTCTGCCGTGTGTGACAAGGGATGTGTTCCTTTCCTCCAATAGGCTCACACACAGTGTCTCAGACCTCTAACTGCAGCTCTCCACCACCTCCTCTGTGATGCTGTAAAAAGGCAGAAGGATGTCATCTAAAATCAGCACCGTTTGAAGGGATGTACAAAAGAAAAGATAAACAAATAAAACTTATGTAGGAGGATTTGGTTCATCTCTGTGTATCATCTGAGGCTATTCGCTTCACTTGATATATGAAAGGGTTTACAACCACTTTAAGTGATATCGAAAAAATGTACTGTAGAATATTTAGGTATTTATAATTGAAATCTGGGGGTGGGCTATGCAGAACACCTGTGATCATAGACTCAGGAATACATTTACATCACACTGGCTCAAACAAGAATGTTTCTAATTGGGAAGGTTAAGTCATGACCTATGAAATATTATGGCTTGTTGTACAAGACTTCCCAAAATTATTTATGAACTGAAAATTCTATAATCAGGAATAAGTATTATTACATCATGTTTTTTCCATCAATGGGGCTGATGCATATACCTAGAAAAAATAAAATAAGTGCATAGCAAAGAAGTTGTTTCAAGTGGCAAGCATTGCTTTTCATTTTATAAAAAAAAATAAGCAAAAAGTAGAATAAATAAGACTTCTTTATATTTATTATTGAGATATTGAGACCTGAATGAAGTTTGGATGACATTTTAGGAACTGTTCATTCAGAAATCCTGATAATTCCTAAGGATTTGCAGACACCCACAGATGTGCATATATAGCATCTAGAAAGCACGACTTTGGCAAAAACATATCTTCTGTTTATATATGTTAGACAAATCACATGTAGATCACTTTGCAATGAGAATAATATCCATTCAGAAGTGAAATTCAAATGAAGCAAGCTGAAATTAAAATAGGCTTTTAAGAGCATTTTTCTTCTTGTACAGGAATATTGATTCTACATATTTTAATGATGTTTCCTAAAGTACTGATTTGCATGCAAGCAAGGCAATGTTTCTAAATGATCCATGTGGATCCAGCACTGTCTGCTTTCCTCTGATTATAGATGTCTATTTAAACCTCTGCTTCTGTTGTCTCGGTTACCTGAGCAGTCCTTATTGACATTTTGATGAAGGGAAGCACAGAATAGGCTATACAGTTATTCTACTGATGCTTGGCAACAGTCTTAGAAATTAGAAAGTAAGTTACATTTTTTCTTGGCTAGATACAAATTCACTTGTGAGTTGTATTATGGTACCTTGGTGGTCAATAGATTTCTCAGCATGAAAGAAACTTTTTTTCACTTGTGTTATAAAATAAACTATTAATAAAATATCCTGTAAAGGAACCATTTAAAAAAGAATATTATTCATAATTGAACATCGCAAAATGGCACACAATAGCAAAAATGTTAGACTAACAATGTCCATTAACCCTTTGTAACAATTAACTCACATATTCAATGTCTTGATCCTAAAAAGTTTTTTATGCTGCAAATGTTATTGTTATGACAATTGTGTCACTGGTTTGCCATAGACCATCTGGTGACCATTTGAACATTGTCTTGTGCTTCCCTATGGTGTAAGAAAGTTCCAGTATTCATAAGGAGTCTTGCCAAAGTTGTATGTGTACTGAGATATGCTTTCTTGTTAGGGCCCTCAGACTTGTCCTATCAATGACAACTTATGTTGCAGATAAAGCAACTGATACTTTCCCAGTTTGTAAAACAATTAGGCTACTTTCACACTTGTCTGTGCAAGTTTTTGTGTCTTGTATGTCTTTGCATAAGGGCTGAAGTATATTTGCTGTGCATGTTAGGACCATAGGTCTAGCATAGTGCTTAACGTTACTGTACTTAGATTTTATATCTATCTATCTATCTATCTATCTATCTATCTATCTATCTATCTATCTATCTATCTATCTATCTATCTATCTATCTATCTATCTATCTATCTATATCTATAGATAGATAGATATATAGATATAGCTATATCTATATACAGTATCTCACAAAAGCGAGTACACCCCTCACATTTTTGTAAATATTTCATCATATCTTTTCATGTGACAACACTGAAAAAATGACACTTTACCACAATGTAAAGTAGTGAGTGTACAGCTTGTATAACAGTGTAAAGTTGCTGTCCCCTCAAAATAACTCAACACACAGCTATTAATGTCTAAACCGCTGGCAACAAAAGTGAGTACACCCCTAAGTGAAAATGTTCAAATTGGTCCAAAAGTGTCAATATTTTGTGTGGCCATCATTATTTTCCAGCACTGCCTTAACCCTCTTGGGCATGGAGTTTACCAAAGCTTCACAGGTTGCCACTGGAGTCCTCTTCCACTCCTCCATGATGACATCATGGAGCTGGTGGAAGTTAGAGACTTTACGCTCCTCCACCTTCCATTTGAGGGTGCCCCACAGATGCTCAATAGGGTTTAGGTCTGGAGACATGCTTGGCCAGTCCATCACCTTTACCCTCAGCTTCTTTAGCAAGGCTGTGGTCATCTTGGAGGTGTGTTTGTGGTCATTATCATGTTGAAATACTGCCCTGCAGCCCAGTCTCTGAAGAGAGGGGATCATGCTCTGCTTCAGTATGTCACAGTACATGTTGGCATTGATGGTTCCCTCAATGAACTGTAGCTCCCCAGTGCTGGCAGCACTCATGCAGCCCCAGACCATGACACTTCCACCACCATGCTTGACTGTAGGCAAGACACACTCGTCTTTGCATGCCTCACCTGGTTGCCGCCACACACGCTTGACACCATCTGAACCAAATAAGTTTATCTTGGTCTCATCAGACCACAGGACATAGTTCCAGTAATCCATGCCCTTAGTCTGGTTGTCTTCAGCAAACTGTTTGCAGGCTTTCTTGTGCATCATCATTAGAAGAGGCTTCCTTGTGGGATGACAGCCATGCAGATCAATTTGATGTAGTGTGCGGCGTATGGTCTGAGCACTGACAGGCTGACCCCCCATGCCTTCAACCTCTGCAGCAATGCTGGCCGCACTCATACATCTATTTTCCAAAGACAACCTCTGGATATGATGCTCAGCATGTGCACTCAGCTTCTTTGGTCGACCATGGCGAGGCCTGTTCTGAGTAGAACCTGTCCTGTTAAACCGCTGTATGCTCTTGGCCACCGTGCTGCAGCTCAGTTTCAGGGTCTTGGCAATCTTGTTATATCCTAGGCCATCTTTATGTAGAGCAACCATTCTTTTTTATTTAGATCCTCAGAGAGTTCTTTGCCATGAGGTGCCATGTTGACCTTCCAGCGACCAATATGAGAGAGTGAGAGTGATATCACCAAATTTAACACACCTGCTCCCCATTCACACCTGAGACCTTGTAACACTAATGAGTCACATGACACCGGGGAGGGAAAATGACTAATTGGGCCCAATTTGGAAATTTTTCACTTAGGGGTGTACTCACTTTTGTTGCCAGAGGTTTAGACATTAATGGCTGTGTGTTGAGTTATTTTGAGGAGACAGCAAATTTACACTGTTATACAAGCTGTACATTCACTACTTTACATTGTAGCAAAGTGTAATTTCTTCAGAGTTGTCACATGAAAAGATATAATAAAATATTTACAAAAATGTGAGGGGTGTACTCACTTTTGTGAGATACTGTATATATATATCTATATATAGATGTATAGATATATATCATATGAGGATCTCTTTTTTTTTTGCATACTTTGTGATAAGTAAAATCCTTTTTCTAGATATTCAGTGTATCTGGGCATGTTGAGCCTATTACAAAAACATGTTATGCTCATAACAACACAATATCGACCAATAAATGAGTCTTAAAGCCTACTTAATATTAACCCAATTCTGAATATTTGACTTCCTGTAGGGCATCTGCTTATTTCCCAAGGAAATACTTAACTTACAAAAGCTGTTGACTAGGTACAATTAGTAGAATTTATGACAGTGATCATTTAGTAAAGTAGCAATTCTTTTTAAGAGAAACATTAAATTAAATGTTCAGTTATGTTAAAATGTCTGCCTGGCTGTGGTGAAATTAAATATTACAGATAATAATGTTGTTTCAAAAGTAAATGTAATATTTTGCCAGCTTTTAAAAATATATTTATTATGACACATAGTCTGTTGTCAACAGATTTTAGTTATTTTTATCACTTTTCTATTTAAATGCTTTATATTATCTCCAAAGAAAATGTTCTATTTAAAGACTGTGTTTGCTACTGGCTTCAACCACCATCCACAAGTATCAGAGACCAGGCTGTGGATCTCTTATCTTAAGGAAAATGTACTGTAGCAAGACCAGGTTCTAAAGAGACTCCCTATGGTATATCCTGCTATCTGTCGCTAAACATAAAGTAAATCCCATTCCTTTGACAGGATAGAAGGCCAGGTTTCCATTTGTATTAACTCCAAGTTTGACTGTTTCTAAATTCTATCGAGATACCAGCCAATCTCTCTACACTTGTCTCTGTGCTCAACATGAGGGCAAGCAGAGCTTACCTACTGGTAGGGAACAACAGGAATTTTAAGCTAAAAGTTGTAAAGGTACACAGAAGAAATCTGTGAACAGTCCTCGTATAGTGAAATTGTTATAGATTTTTTAACACAGAAAAGTAGTACTACATCCATCGCTAAACATAGTATTTATGAATGAGTTTTCATTTCTCTTTAATTTCAACAAAAAAAGTTAGTCTTTGGCAAAATGTAACCATTTTAGCTAAATGCATTCATCCCAATATGGAAGATGAAATAAAGGAGGTTTGCACACATGCAATTAACTGTAAATGGGATCTGGGGATTAAAGAGGCATCTTAGTCCTCAGAAAAACAGAACAACAAAACAGAAAAAAGTAAAATCAAAGGGACACGAATGCAAGTAAACAAATAATGACATTTTTTAGCAAACGTCGCTTAAGCAGCTTACATTTTATTTCCACCTTCGCTTCTGAATTTAAGAACCCCCCCTCACACACACACACACACTTTGTTTGCTATGCACTCTAATTCACACAGCATACCTAAATATAATTAAGACAAATGTTTCATACCGTTCTAGTTGCTTCTTTGGAGAAGTATAATACACAGGAATAGATAGCAGTCTGAATTGTTCAGAATAATTTCCTGAAAAATACGCTATAGGGAAAACTTTGGGATATTTTTAAAGTGCAATAAATTACCTAGAACTCAAACTTTTATCTTTAACTCTTTTGTTAAGACAGTCTGCTTCTAGTTTACTGTGTGCATCTGTGTGTCTAGTTTAAAATTGTATTAGCTCAATTTGCTTCTGCACACTTAACAAATAAAGTTTAAAATCTTGACAACTACTTGCAAAGTTGTGCTTAACTCTGTCCCAGGCTACCTTAGCCAACTTTGTATCACAAAATCAACTTCTCCTCCCAGGACCTCCTGCTCTCGATCTCTCTCATCACTTTCCACGTTCACCTCTTGGACTTCTCCAGAGCCTCTCACCTCTTGGAACTCCCTACATCAGGCTGTTCAACTATCTCCTACTCTATCTGACTTAGAATAATACTTGAAAATGTCTCCTCAGGAAGGCCTATCTCTCCTCTACATAACAGCGGAACTTTTACTTTCTCCATCAACATATCCCTATGCAGTTATTACCTGTTTCACTTGAACCTCCCTGTTAAATTGTAGGCTCTCGTGAACAGTGCCCTTCTCTTGAATTGTATTGTAACCATTTCCCTTTATATTGCAAAGCACTGTGCAAGCTGTTGCCTCTGTATAAATCATGTATAATAATAAATAAAATAATTGATAATCTGCCAGCACAGTATAGACAAGGTTAATTAAGGTGGACATACAGTACCTTCCTATGTGAAATTGTATAAGTTTTTTTAGCAAATAAAAAGATAAGTGGCTATGTGGATCTATGTGGCTAGGCTGTGAACAAGTCTCATACGTATGGTATCCCCATACAGAAAGAGTAGTACAATGTGTTTTAGGGTGTAATTATAAATATGCTTAATCTGTGTCTAAAAAATAACTAAAATAACAATTTTGTGAAAAAAATATACGTGTAAAATTTTCTAAAAATTGGTGACAAAAAATCACAATTCAAAATTCACCACGCCTCTTACTAAATAACTTGGAATGTCTGCCCTCCAAAAAAAGGGGTCATTTGAGGGTATTTGTAATTTCCTGGCATTTTAGGGCCTTAGGGACTAATCAATTCTCAAATATATATATATCATAGTTTGAAGACTCTATAACTTTCACACAGACTAAATAATAACTGATTTGGGTTTTTCTTTTATCAAAGAAATGTGTCAAAATTACATTTTGGTCTAAACACAATTGTTTATTTGCAAAATGTAATAAAATAAGCTAAGGATTTTTTCTTCAAAATTTTTAGTATGTTTTTCATTTATATAGCAAAAACAAAAAAAGTGGTATTTAAATACTACCAAAAGAAAGCTCTAGGTGTCTCACAAGATGTTAAACATTTAATTTGGGTACAATGTTGCTTGAGTAAATATTATTCAAGATGTGACAATGCTATGTACTTAAAATTGGCCTGGACTCGAAGGGAGTGAAAGTGTCCAGAGTTGGGGTGGTTAAGATGAATCCCAGTGTTTTGGATTTGCCTGAACTTTTCTAAAGCTGTGTAACCCACTTACACAGCAAAGATTTTTGCTAGAATGTGAAGAGAAAATGTCTCTCCTACATATCTCATGGAATGCTACTCTGCTTGAGCTGCCTGCCCACTAGTGATGGGCTGAACACCCCCCGGTTCGGTTTGCACCAGAACTCCTGAACAGAGAAAAAGTTCAGATTTGAGCGCAAACTCTATTAAAGTATATGGGACCCAAACATGATAAATCAAAAGGCCCCATTTTGAAGGCTTATATGCAAAGTATTGTCCCATAAAAAGGGTATCAATGCAAAATAAATAATATATATATATATATATATATATATATATATATATATATATATATATATATATATATATATATATATATATATATATATATATATATATATATATATTGTTCTTAATGGAACAGTGATTTTAATGATGCTTGAAGTGAAACAATAAAAATGAAAAATTCCTTTAAATATAGTGCCTGGGGGGTTCCCTTAGTCTGCGTGTATATAGACTGCTGCAGAAAAACTGACAAAGAAAAAAAATTACATTTAAATTTACTCATGGCTGCAAGCCATTGCTGGGGGGAACCCCATGTAATTTAAGCATCATTAAAATCACTGCTCCTTTTAAAACAATATTTTTTTTACTTTTTTGCCTAGATACTATCATGTATCAATGAAAAAAAGTTTGTAAAAACATAATTTTTAAATGAGCAGTGTTTTACTGATGCTTAAAGTGTAACCATAAAAATGAGAAATAACAATTAAATAAAAAATTCCTTTAACTATAGTGCCTGGGGGGTCCCCATAGCCTGCCGTGAAGTGGCACATCTGTACCATGTATAGAACCTGCTGCAGCAAAACTGACATATATAAAGAAAAAACAAGACTTTTAAACTGATTTCCCTGGCTGCAAAAAAAAAGGCAATTTAAAAATAAAAATGACATGGGGTTCCCATACCAGACCCTTATCCGAGCATGCAGCCTGGCAGGCCAGGAAAGTGGCGTACGAGTGAGCACCCCCCTCCTAAACATACCAGGCCACATGCCCTCAACATGCGGGGGTGCTTTCTGCACCCCCACCTCAAAGCACCTTGTCCCCATGTTGATGGGGGTCTGTGGGCAGGAGGCTTATCAGAATCTGGAAACCCCCTTTAACAAGGGGGCACCCAGATCCCACCCCCCTGCTATGTGAATAAGTAGGGGTACATTGTACCTCTACTCATTCACCACACAAAAGTGTAAAAAATAAATAAAGCAGGAGGCAGTTTTTGACAATTCCTTTATTAAAAAAAATAAAAAAAACAATGTCCCTGATGTGGATCCATTGTCAATCATGATGCATGTCGCCTCTGAAAAAAACGCTCCATCCCTGATGAAAGCTAACCCCCGAATGCATGCTTTGCCATGTGACAGTTCTTAAATAGGTAAGAGGTAGAGCCACCAGGTTATGTCACCAAGTGGCTCTGCCCCTTACCGATTTAAGAACTGTTACATGCAAAACAGACATTTGGCGGTTCGCCTTCATCGTGGGCAGAACATTTTTTTCCCCCGATGGTGTGGCAGTCATCGTGATTGACAATGGATCTACATTTGGAGACATTGCTTTTTATTTTTTTAATAAAGGAATTGTCAAAAACTGCTTCCTGTCTTTATTCTTGACACTTTATTTGGTGAATGAGAGTGGGTAGATTCCGATAAGTCCCCTGACTCTGACGGGTCTGTCTCTGCACAGTGAGCAGAGACAGACCTGTCATTTGCCTGCTTAGTGGAGATTGGCGGAGTGATCCCCCACTGAGCAAAGGCGGAGACTTCCGAGTGGACCGCCCGTGTGAAAGGACCCTAAATCTCCCTTAAAGTAAAAATCACACAGTTGTATACAATTTATTAAAAAATCCTTAATAAAGGTTACGTTTTATGCCAGTGGCGTTTGGTGCGTAGGGAAACATACCCTTGTTAGTTTTGGAAAAAATGAAATGGTTAGTAGATGCCATTACACCATTATACATAAAGCTGAAATAATACACATGAAAAGAAACAATTTATTGTAAAATGAAATTCATCATGAATGCTGAGATGTCTAAAAAAAGGGACTTACCAATTAAAAGAAATATTAAAGAAACTACTGTGTCATAAATGGTACAACAAAACCCTAATATAACAACCATCAATAAAAAAAATATATATAAAAAGTGTGTGTCTAAAACTAAAACAATAGATACTTGAAATTTTACAGTGATATAATAATAATGCTGCATGTGGAAGCTATACCAAAAAATGCATCTGAAAGCTATGCCTAATTAATGCCCATAAAAATTATACATGGACAAGACAGTGCTACAAGCTCAGGGAAAAGAAAGCTGCTACCATTTTTGTAAACTCACAAAGACATACTGTATCAAAAATAAATAAGGCCTGAAAGTGGCTTATACATACAGAAAAACCTTGGTTTGAGAGCGTTTTGCAAGACAAGCAAAATGTTTAAATAAATTTTGACTTGATATACAAGTGAGGTCTTGATATACAAGTAGCGTCATGTCACAACTGAGTATAAAACAGAACAGAGGTGCTTCTAAGTGTAGCAATATGGTTACATTTAATGAAGGTACAACATTTAGCAAGTCACATGGTTGATGATTAAAACAGGCACATCTAAATATGCAGGCATCCGGGGTAAAGCTGTCCACATAGACCATCCTTCACACCACCATCAGCGTCATTCCTTCCATGCTGCGCTCTACGAGTGATTTAAGCCTTGCTTTCAAACCGCTCTACTGCAGGGTAATCTTACCGGTTATGATTGCAGACTGACAGCGGTGAGAGCCAGCGGTACAGAGGATGGTCTATGTGGACAGCTTTACCCCGGATGCCTGCATACTTAGATGTGCCTCTTTTAATCATCAACCATGTGACTTGCTAAATGTTGTACCTTCATTAAATGTAACCATATTACTACACTTAGAGGCATCTCTCTTCTCTTTTATACACTGTAGCTCCTGCTGGATTTTGCTAATTGGATTTTGCTGGATTTTATCAATCCCCTTGCAGAGGCTGCCATTTGTAGATGAAGATTTTATGGTTACACAACCTTGCTATAATCACATTGCTATAATCTTTTTATATGGACTATAAACTGAAGGACTTATGAATAAATGGTTGTGAAACAAATCATCTGAGTTTCTATTATTTCTTATGGGGAAATTTTCTTTGATATACAAGTGCTTTGGATTACAAGCATATCACATAGAACCCCAAGCATATTATATATTTTTTTTAGCAGAGAATAAAATAGCAGTCGTTGAAACTTTTTATCTCGCACAGTATTTGCGCTGCAACTTTTTAAATGCGTTGTTTTTGGGAAAAAAAACTGTTTCATGCGTTAAAATAAAACAAAACAGTAAAGTTTCACACTTCAAAATTGCACACACTTGTGGAATGACGCTAAACTTCAGCAAATCCTCATAGGTGACGCTTTAAAATTTTTTACTGGTTACATGTTTTAAGTTACAGAGGAGGTGTAGGGTAGAATTATTGCTCTCGCTCTAAAGTTTGCGGCGATACCTCACATGTGTGATTTGAACACCGTTTACATATGTGGGATCGACTTACATATGCGTTTGCTTCTGCATGCGAGCACATGGGGACAGGGGCACTTAAAACATTTTTTTTTATTCATTTTACTTTTATTTTTCTAGGTTAAAACTTTTTTATTTACATTTCTTTTTTGTAAACATCCCTTGTAATAGCAATAAGCATGACAGGTCCTCTTTACAGTGATGCATGGTGTCAATAAGTCCCCCCACATCTCACCTCTAGCCTGGGAAGCCTGAAATAAAAAAAACATTCTCAGCTTCCCAGCCGAGGCCGCACAGTTTTTTCGAATGCAGAGGCCGGGGGTGATGTCATAACATCTTGCCCAGCCTCTGAATGATCATAGAGACTCCAGAGGCCATCTTGTCTGCTGGAAATCTCTATGGTCAGCATCCGGGCCCGGTGGCTCCCTTCTCCGGTTTGCCAATGGTAGTGGCGAGCCAGGAAAAGCACCAAAGGGAGGCGGGAGGGGGGATTCCCACTGAACAGCTGCTATGATCATTCTTATGGTGTAGGGAATCGCCGCCTGAAAAAGAAGATATGGTGTCTGTAACTGCAGGGATCATTCAGATATCCCCGCTCAAAGTCAAGGACCTCATATGACAGCCGGTGGGCGGGAAGCGGTTAATGTGCGGCTGAATGTAGTTAGGAAGTGTATAAAAAGATATTGCAAATGTGCAACAGAAAACCATGTGAAGTCACAAATAGATAATTTAAAAATGCTTCAGAAAGTGTGATTGCAGATTGTGCAGAAGTGACTGTGATGTGTGACCTTTGTATACATTGATGGGAAAGGAGAAAGGAAAAAAGATTCTAAATGTGAAGTAGTGGATGCACAGATGGAAAAAATAATATAATTTAGACTATAGGCTCAAAGATTATTGACATAAACCAGATGATGAGCCAAATCACAAAAAATATGATGATGAAATTGGACATGAGTAGTGGCAAAGTATGGTATTAGAAGAAGAAAAGCTAAAAGAAGATGGAAGCAAGAGGAAGGAGAGGAGTGTGAGGGAGGTGAAGGGAGGGTATGGGACCCCCCCATCCGGGAAGTCCATGGCTAACGCAGCTGAGCACAATAAGCATTTTACAGGTCCAAAAAACAGGGAGGCAGACTCCTCAAAGGAAACTGCATAATAATTTGTCCTGAATATCTGAGTATTGACATTAGCTTTTCGTTCCCCCTAGTTCCATGTACCCGTCATTTTACATCCTCAAAGCAGAAGAGAGGCATTTTCCATGCCTTCACAATTATCTGCTTTGTGGCCATAAACATACGGGTGCTAGTGCACGTTACCTTTTTTTCTGTCCTAATATAGTCTTATGAAGCAAGGCTTCCCACTGATTTTTTTGTATGCTTGATTGCAAAATTGTATTGAACAGGACATAAACTTGAATTTAACATTGGGGCATGTCCACCATATACAGTATGCTTTATATCACCTGGGTCAGAACATCCCCAAAAGCAATGAGCTGTGTATATAAGGAGGTATTTTGCAATTCTCACGCGGGTGTAATACCATCTGGACATAACCTTCAATGAGTTCTCCAATGCCACAACATTCTGTGGTGAGTGAAATAAAGGCTCCCACATCTTGAAATAATCTTCAGGGAGTTGTATGAAACCAAGGTCTGTCTTCCAGCATAAGCGATAGAAAGGAGTTTGGTCATTAGTGACGTTCAAAAGGCATGAAACCAGGCCTTGGGTGGTTGGATGGGTTCTGCATCTGGTCTCAAATGCAGCTGAGAGCTTGGAACTGTTGCAGTTCCAAAGCAAGGAGTCCAAGAAGTGGCGAATCTGATTATAACAGTATTTCTCAGAAATTTCATAAGTATTTTCAAGCTACTGAAAGGTATAAACACCTCAAGTCATCACAAAGCAGTGGAGTGTTGTCAGGCCCTTATATCACCACTACTAAAAGCTATGAGGGTTATCAAGCCCCGGAAGAAACAATAGGTAGTTAAAAATCTCCAGGAGAGGAAGATGGGGGGAGAAACCCAGAATATTTTATGCAAACCCAAACTTCAAGGGTGTGGGCCAAGATCGGATTCAGATGTTGGGGGTGGAATTGAGCAGGTAGGCTATGAAGGCATGGGAGTGGGAAAGGATCTAACTATAATAGATCAATGTAGGTCCAGATAGGAGCCGCCATCCTGGCAAACATTTATGCCAAGGGCGCAATTTGTGCAATCCCCTTTAAGCTTCTGCCTATAAAGCACAGACTTTTTCAATCTTGGCCTGGCGGACCCCCAGATAAATGTAAGATTTAGACACTGCAAAGAGCACAACACATGTCGGGGACAGGAACTGGCAAGACATGAAAGGGGTAAAGGAGTTTTGGGAGAACAGTCACTTTAATCACGTGGATTCATCCCATCCAAGAGATTGTGTACTCATTCCAGGAATCTAGTAAGTGGGTTAACAATTTGATATGCAAGGGATAATTATCAGTGTATGGGGAATAATAAGTTGGTGTCAGATTAATTCCCAAATATGGAATAGAGGAACACCAATGAAATGGGAGGGAAGCCTCCAAAGAGCGTTGGATGGCATCCAGTAGGGAGACATTTGGCGTGTGATTTTGTTTGGTTAACATGGAACTCCGACAAAGATGAAAAATCACGCAAAAGAGAGAGTAAATTTTGAAAAGCAATGTGGGGGGGGGGCATAACATACAAAATAAATGTCATCGGCAAACATTGCCAATTTGTGATGAATACCTGCCAATTCCATGCCACAAATGTTGGGCCTCGATCGAATATAAGGAGCAAGGGGTTCAAGGGCTATAATGAAAAGAAGTGGGGACAATGGGCAGCCTTGACATGTCCCTTGTTATATAGGAAAATTAGAAGATTCATAACCCATGTATTTTACTTAAGCCAATGGCTGAGAATACAGTTTATTAACACAACTCAGAGAGTTACCCAGTCCCCATGACGAAGAGCTGCTTTCAGATATGACCAAATTACAGTGTCAAACGCCTTATGAATGTCTGGTAGGAGCAACATTAAGGGCTGGATTTGATGGAGGGCTGTGTGGACTAAGAGAAGCATTCAGCAAACATTGTCAGTTGCCTGCTAAAGGGGGACAAAACCCACTTGATCTTTAGCAACCAGGCGATGTAGGATCCGATTCAGGCAGCTGGTGAGCAATCTGGCTAGAAGTTTTTCATATTGAGGTTAAGGGATAGCAGGCGAAGGTTTGCCCAGTAATGGGTGCTCTTCTCATGTTTTTAAAGCATAACTATTGAAGCTTGTAGCATGTCTGTAGACAAATGTTCATCCTTCTTTAAACTATTAAATATGGCAGTTAGGTAATTTTTTATAAAAGAGAGTTGTTAATCTATCTGGTTCAGGGCCAGGGCCTTTATACATCTTGAGTGTTTTAATCGCAAGTTTCACCTCGTCATCTGTAATATTAGCCCCCAGTTTATCGCTATGGGTGGGTCGTAAGGCTGACAGAGTCGTTCAAAAACACAGACACAGTCGCCCCCGGTGATATTGCTTTATCTTCATTTCTTTGCATGAATACATGTAGGTGTAAATGTGGGTATTATTGGATGTATGTATGTGTACATATATTGTATGTATATACATTATGTTATCCATGATGTTTTGTGATGGTTAGGCTCATGATTTTATCAAAATAAGTGTAAAACCTCTGTGCTTAGTGTAAACGAAATCTCTAACACATTAAAACAAAATCAAGCAGTGTTACCACCTTAAAATCCAAAGCTGCAAACTGTTAAGTGTGTGAATAGACAAACACTAGAAATAATCAAAATATTAAGCAGATGTGCTAACTCTCATAAAGTGCATTACCAAATTACAAAGCTCAAAATTGTGCAAAAAAAACCAAAAAAAAAAACCATGGAAGTACTTATGTGCATAAAGTGAAATTCATCCATTTATGAATAAATAAATCAATTAATTACATCAATAAATCCATATACAGTATCTCACAAAAGTGAGTACACCCCTCACATTTTTGTAAATATTTTTTTATATCTTTTCATGTGACAACACCGCAGAAATGACACTTTTGTACAATGTAAAGTAGTGAGTATACAGCTTGTATAACAGTGTCAATTTGATGTCACCTCAAAATAACTCAATACACAACCATTAATTTTCTAAACCACTGGCAACAAAAGTTAGTACACCCCTAAGTGAAAATGTCCAAAGTGTCAATATTTTGTGTGGCCACCATTATTTTCCAGCACTGCCTTAACCCTCTTGGGCATTGAGTTCATCAGAGCTTCACAGGTTGCCACTGGAGTCCTCTTCCACTCCTCCATGATGAAATCACAAAACTGGTGGATGTTAGAGACCTTGCGCTCCTCAACCTTTTGTTTTAGGATGCCCCACAGATGCTCAATAGGGTTTAGGTCTGGAGACATGCTTGCCCAGTCCATCACCTTTACCCTCAGCTTCTTTAGCAAGGCAGTGGTCATCTTGAAGGTGTGCTTGGAGTTAATATTATGTTGGAATACTGCCCTGCAGCCCAGTCCCCGAAGGGAACGGATCATGCTCTGCTTTATTATGTCACAGTACATGTTGGCATTCGTGGTTCCCTCAAAGAACTGTAGCTCCCCAGTGCCGGCAGCACTCATGCAGCCCCAGACCATGACACTCCCACCATTATGCTTGACTGTAGGCAAGACACACTTGTCTTTGTACTCCTCACCTAGTTGCTGTGACACACGCTTGACACCATCCGAACCAAATAAGTTTATCTTGGTCTCATCAGACCACAGGACATGGTTCCAGTAATCCATGTCCTTAGTCTGCTTGTCTTCAGCAAACTGTTTGTGGGCTTTTTTGTGCATCATCTTTAGAAGAGGCTTCCTTCTGGGATGACAGCCATGCAGATCAATTTGATGCAGTGTGCGGTGTATGGGCTGACCACCAATCCCTTCAACCTTTGCATCAATGCTGGTAGCACTCATATGTCTATTTCCTTAAGACAACCTCTGGATATGATGCTGAGCACGTGCACTCAACTCCTTTGGTCGACCATGGCGAGGCCTGTTCTGAGTAAAACCTGTCCTGTTAAATTGCTGTATGGTCTTGGCCACCATGCTGCAGCTCAGTTTCAGGGTCTTGGCAATCTTCTTATAGCCTAGGCCATATTTATGTAGAGCAACAATTCTTTTTTTCAGATCCTCAGAGAGTCCTTTTGCAATGATGTGTTATCATGAAAAGATATCATAAAATATTTATAAAAATGTGAGGGGTGTACTTACTTTTGTAAGATATTGTACAGTTTAAATACATAAGCGGGTCTACTGCTGCCTCAAAGTGAAATTCATCTGTATATGAAAAAATAAATACATTGAAATAAAAAAAAAATTCCAGAATTCATATCCTTTTTAAATACATTAGAGGATCTACTGCCACCTCTTAACACCACTTCAATGGGTCACCACCTGATCTAAAGTGATCAGGGCAATACATTTTCCAAAAGTCCAAATACAGTTCACCTGGATATCAAAGATCAATGCAGATCTCTTTTCAGATCTATTTTCAATCTCTGATCTATTTTCAGCCACTTCAGTGCACCTCCACCAGACTAGTGAACACATAAGTCGCTAACCAGAGGTTGCGGCAACATACTGTAGGCCCATATACACTTAATATACTCCTTCAGCAACACCACACCGCTCTGCCTGGCTCCAATATGATCAGAGATACACCCCAAAATGCAGACTATATGCCTTTAGCACCACTTGCCACCCAATGTTCTTCCAATATTACCCACAATCAAGGAAAGACAAAAGCTCCCATTGTACATGAACCTCTGCAAAGTGTTAATATTATTAATCAGAATGCACACTTACAGATTACATTCAGTATCAAGAATATAACAGTACACAAGTCGCACGCCACTCTGAACCACCATCGTGCATGATGATGTCACTGCACAGACTTCGTACTATAGCTTTATATATGGTACAGGGCATCAAACAGCCAACGGATCAAGCAATGAACATCGCCCACATATATAAAATCAACAGCAAACATTTGGTATACTATTAATTTAACACTAGAGGAATAATCCAATAAATAACAGTTTAAAAATAAATACAATTAAATAAATTAAATTTTAGGTATTGAGTATACTTGTGGGTGCTACCTAGTGATTAAACTGGATAGTGAGCCATATGCCACTCCAGTGAATATAAAAATTATAAAAATAAATCACTAATTCCATACCTATTTAAAATCCATTATCCTTAACCTTCATTGCTTAGCCCATGGCAATCAATAAAATTATGTTTCTTATATATACTTTTAATTAAAAATCCATGAATTTAAAATTACTATTTTTTAAAAAAAACGGAAAAATACATTCAAATTAAAAATAAACATTTAAAAATTGAAAAAGTGTGAATCCATAATAAGCCTAAATTGTTTCACCTAAATCCACAAACCTAATACATAATATTTTGTATTTAATTAAAGTGGATGTAAACCCGACATTTTTTTTTTTTTATATCATACTGTAGAGCAGGGACCTCCCAGCTGTTGCAGAACTACAAGTCCCATGAGGCATAGCAAGACTCAGACAGCCACAAGCATGACATCCAGAGACATGATGGGACTTGTGGTTTTGCAACAGCTGGAGGTCCGCTGATTGCTTATCCTTGCTGTAGAGTATAAGATTTCCTATCATTTGAGCCCAGTCTTGCCACACAGAGTTAATCCATCTCTGAGCAATCTTCTTTTATTGTTCAGTGAGATAAATCTTGACAAACTGAGAAAAACTTTGTCAAATACTCCCCCTTGCTGTGGGTGACAGGTGATTTACATATCTCGTGCACCAGCCTAAGACACATGCAGTTTTTTTTAATTCCCTCCCACTCCTTTCTTCAGCAGCTCTGCAAGGATTGGCTGTTCCACACCTCAGCATGATTTGGCATGCTGAAGTCATGTGGTTACTTTCCTGTCTTTTCACTGGATGTTAGAGATCATAGAAGAAGTTCAGTGTTAGAAATACACAGGAGAAAATGTATATTGACAAGTGGAGTGTAGAGGTGGGCGGGGAGTCTACTGACATCACGACTCCACCCACCGAGCTCCAGACAACAGACCCACCCACAGAATATGCAGTTTTTCTGGTCTAATAACAGACAGAGGGTAGACATTTAACAAGTAAAGATGCATGCAGGAGGCATGTATATCCTTATAGATAACCCCTATGGCAGTAGTTTAGAAAGGATGGCATTGGGTTTACATCCACTTTAATGTATTTATTTATTCATACACGGATGAATTTCACTTTATGCACAAAAGCACTTCTATGTTTTTTGCACAATTTCATGATTTTACCAGTCACAATTATATTTATATTATGTTTTGTTGTAGCCCTGGGGAAGGGGGAGTTCTTTTGTCCCCAGAAATGCATTGGCTGTCTTTTTGCACAGTACCAATAAATGAAATTGGACTCTTTTATCTTTTAGTCTGGTACTCTTTCCATGTATCCACATTTTCTTTCTGATAACCTGCTGGGGTTACCCGAGAGTAGCCTTGTCTGTCATGAGCAGCTAACCTGAGTTATGTGAGGGTCTTGGAGGCAGTTTCATATCCTCATTTTTACTCCAGACAATTGCCTCACACCACTTTGGCAGCATGAGACATGAGGGTGCAGTCTCTGACTTGTCCTTTTCTAGTAGGAACAGACTTGCCCTGGTATTAAAGTGATTGTAAAGCTACTTTTTTTATTTTTTTTAAATAACAAACATGTCATACTTACCTCCACTGTGCAGTTTGTTTTGCACAGAGTGGCCCCGATCCTTGACTTCTGGGGTCCCTCGGCGGCTCCTCCCCGCATCGTATAACCCCCTAGGAGAAGCAATTTCCCAGGGGGTTGCCTTGTGGATGTTCTCCCGAGTCTAGCTTTCAGCGTCCATAGACTCCGGATGTAGGACTCGGCCCCCCCCGGTGCCCGCGTGATTGGATTTGATTGACAGCAGTGAAAGCCAATGGCTGCGCTGCTATCCATCTATCCAATCAAGAGCCGAGAACCTCGGGCAGAGGAAGAGTGTGTCTCCACCGTGGGAATTTACAGGGCTCAGGTGAGTAAAATGGGGGGGGCTGGGGGGCCGGCACTAGAAGAAGTTTTTTCACCTTAATGCATAGGATGCATTAAGGTAAAAAAAAACACATGGGTTTACAACCCCTTTAAGTACTGGATGTGTTAAAATTCCTTCCTCCCAATGCTTTGGTTTTTTATCTTGATGAACATTAGACTAAGGGGCTAAGGAATAGTCCTGGGTATACTTTCCGTACCAAGGACTTTGGTCAAAGGTGACAAATCATCTTCTGATCAATGTTCCAGAATTCAGTTATTGCTTCATACTGGACCTCTAGTCTGTAAGGCCACATGACCAGGAGTCAATCAGAATATGCAATTGTGGTAGTTTACATCAACCATCAGGCAATGACCTGATGTTTGTAAAATTACAGGGAAATGGACCTGCTTCTGACCTGAGTGGGGATTTCTGCTCCACTACCATGCTCATCCACAGTGTAGAAACTTGGCAGAGGGAATTCCTCAGTCACCAAAATCTGAAGGTCAAAGAATAGTCTTCAATCTGAGGTGTTCAAGACTTCTGTCACAGGTGGGGAATAACAGATGTAGCTTCCAGATTTAACTACAAGAAGCAGGTTTTTCACCAGTTTCAGGAATTCCTTTGCTTTTGCCGCTTATGCTCTGGTGATTGCGACAGGTCATTACAACCTGTTGTCTTAATGGAGCTGGCTCCTCGTAAACTCTACCTTTGCTCTTGGATCAGTATTTGGAGATAAACAAAGATTACCTCCCAGGCAGCACTTCATAGGTTGATTCCGGTCCTCCCTAGTCTGCTCTGGATTAAATTTTTGTTTTTAAAAAAAGCATTTTTTTTTACTTGCTGTACCTGTAAAATCCTTGACTTAGAGTACAGTACAGGACACATGTCTCTCTCTGCCTCTATTTTCATGTGATCCACTTCTATTATTGCTTGCTGAGACTGTTGAGACATGCTGGGAAAATCTTACAGTTAAGTCAAAAACTCTACTTTTCAAAGGAGCTGCTGTTAAATGCCTTATACTATTATGGCAACCATTTCTTTAAAATGGTATATGAATTATTGTGTGTGTGTGTGTATAAATATATATAGAGATATATCAGATACATTTTTTTCCCATTCCTGCACTTCTGTGGGGCATAGCCTTGGCAGGTGCTATACTCTTTTTACATGTTTTTTTGTCTATTCTTAGCTGGTGTTTTGAAAACATCTGGTTTTATAGAGCTTTAATGACTCAAATTCAAATTTGCACATAGTTGAACATGTTGAAGGAATGACTCATCCCTCCTGCACCCCCCCCTGCTGCCCATTTTAGTCAGAAGAGGCTGTAATAAATTATATCTACACCCTGAAACAAAAGTGTAATAAAGTCAGCTTGCTGGTTCTTAGAAGTGGTTGTGTATTTTTTATAGGACTATTTTTTCACCTTTTGATTCTGTAAGGCCTCTTGCACACTGCAGCTTGAAAAAGCTCAGTGCAGCTTTTTTTTTACTGAGCTAAAATAAAGCCCATTAATTTTAATGTGTCAATGCACATGTAACGCTCCGTGTATTCTTTAGTAAAAAAAAATAGAAAAATCTGCATTTTTGGTCAGTAATTTACGCCTCATGCATGCAAATGCTCGCACATATGTGTGTATGTGAACATTTGTGAGCAATTGCACACATTTATGTCCATTGACATTGTGAAAGCATAAATAAGTGTGCGCATTCACATTAAAATTTGTGAAATTGTGCAAACACATATGCGTGAAAATGCGCAAAAATACATAAAAAAAAAGACAAAAAATAGATGCTCAAACAGGAGTATAGTGTGCAAGAGTCCTTAGTATAACACTTGCTGTTCTAGGATGACAACGCTCACTCACTGTATAGTAGTTATGTACAGTAGGAGCAGCGTTGTACCACTACACAAGAAGTATGTTAAGAATATAAAAATCATTCCCTCCCTTCTTTTTCATAACATCTCTCCTTATCTCTATAAGGTAAAAGGAAAGTGTTCTGTAGTTCACAGAAATGAGCTGTATGGGTTGGTCATATTGTTTGAGATAACATTTCAGAGTGCATGAGACAATGGACAGCTCCGATCTTCCGTCAGAATCAACAGGTATTTTGTACACTTATTGAACAGACATAATAAAACATTTTCAGCCCTCGTTCACATTGGAGTGATTTGTCATGCGATTTGACAGGTCAAATCACATGACAAGTCACAGCCTATTTTCAGCAATGGCATTGTTCCAATCGTTGTGATGTCGACTTTAAAAATGTTGTGTGGGATCTTTACACTGCAAACTCTGAGGTGTAAAACAGGACTTAATCTGCTGCAAACATTACAAAATTTGTAGCTGCGATCAAGCTGAGGAAATTTTGTGTGGCATCTTACTGTATGTATCACCAGAATGGGTGGCACATATGACATGATTGTCTGAATATGTTGTGGGATTGGGCACCTCTCAGCCAGCAGCTCTAGCCCACTATTGCTCCTGTCCCCCGTTCACACCAGCTGAAAGACAGAATGGCATTGGTGTGCACAGCCTATTGCATTAGAGGGTGTGCACACCAAACCTTAAACACATATGCGTGTGTGTGCATGTGTATACAGTAAATCCTGATGGTGTCAGTAGGGCAATGGACAGTGTCAGTAGTTTTTATTTTATTTATTTTTTTATCATTTTTGTTTAGGAGACCTGTTAGGAGGCTTTGGTGAAATATCAGGGGTCTAAACACGGGTAATCTGCACCACATGGGGTGATTAGGGTGTGCCCAGGCACACCAGGCATAACCTGTGTGCACGACTATGCAGATTGGCAATTCTCAGCATGTCCCCATGACCCTTTTGCTAACTTGACATGGCATAGTCTTAGCCTCTGAAAAACCTTGTGAGACTTTCTTTTCTGTCACTACAGGCTGCAAATGTTGTGATGAATGCAGTAGAGTACTAGAATATCTGCTCCAGTGATCCACTACTTGGCCCAGAATGTGTTGTTAGTAAGAAGTGGCCTCAGACGTGGCTCCTCCTAAGCCATGCCCCCTGACACATTTTGCCCCACCCTTGGGACTTAGTAATAGAGTCTCTTCACACAGTACAGACTCTATGATGCAGAGTCATGTTTTTCAATATACATGTGGTGCCCAAATGGCTGGAACGTGTACAATAGCTGATAAACTGCAGGCAGAAATTAAAAACTGCAATGGTAGTGTCTGAAGCTGATATGGTAAAAAAAAGGTCCATATTGCAGATCTATGTGGACCAGCCTATGGAATAGCAGTGGCCTGTACCTGTGGAACAGTGCCACCAGATGGATTAGGATGGCTGCTTGCTCCAGTCTTCTGCAAGCTGCCCTTGCCTCTAGACAAAATCTTCCCTTGCTGCTGTTCTGCTCTGCCTTCCCTGCTGAGGGAGGGAAGAGGAGGAATTTACAGTATACTTCCTGTGCGTGTCCAGAAACCCAGGGATTTGTGTAACATTGCGTTAAAGGAGCCTGCACCTTGTGTGTGTGGTGAGTAAATGGTCTCTCTGCTACAATAAAAGTATGCATTCGATATGCATCTATCAGACAGTTCATGGGTGCCAGGTCCTCACTGACTTGTTACTCTAAGTGAATGTCAGGGCTGGGCAAAGCCCTTCCTTCTCTAAGCTGGCCGCTCAGCTGTTGGCTAATTGCCAGCTCCTATCTTTCCACAGTGACTCACCTGTTGATGATATCCTGCTCATCATTCCTGTCTACATTAGCCGTCCAGCTCAGATGATCTCTGCCTTCACCTTGGTCACACCTCTAGAGATGCTCTCATGTGTTCCTGTTAAAGATTTGCTTGGCTGACATTCCTTCTGGCTCCAGATCCTGCTTGCTGTTCTACTATGCTCATCTCTGGCTGCCTGATGTTTTGGCTTGTCTGACTATCCGTTCCAGTTCCTGAACTCTGGCTATGTTTTGACTAAGTTTATTCTGTTTACCTTTTTTTTTGTATTTTTTTTAGTATTATTAAACATTATTAAAGTGTGATTTAATTGTACTTCATCTAATCTAATTCATGGTTTCTGACAGTGGACTTGAAAATATTAAACCAGGATTCCTAATTCTAACTAGAGATTCAGGTTGAAAGCCTACCTCTCTTGCAATTCTGACCAGTATATGGCTTAATTTTATCTAGGTGATTTTGAACAGTTTTAGCAACTGATGATGCTAGAGGCATTTGAGTTTGTATTATTTGCATGTCACATGTAACGTGCACCTTTGTCTGCCATCTACAGTAGAAGTTCAGTTTGTGATGCTTGTGTAGTTGTATGTTTAGTCACTCTGTAGACATGTAAGGGCTCTAGTAAAAATTGTCAAAGATTTACCTCTATGATTTTTAGTCTGAAGACCTTCTTTAACCACCTCAATATTAGACACTTTCACCCTCTTCCTGCCCAGAACAATTTTCAACTTTCAGTGCTCTCACACTTTGAATGACAATTACTCACGCAACACTGTGCCCAAATGAAATTTGTATAATTTTTGCGACAAATATAGCTTTCTTTTGGTTTTTACCTTTTTGCTATATAACAAAAAAAAGGCAGAAATTTTTGAAAAAAAATGTGTTTTTCTTAATCTCTGTTATACAATTTTGCAAATAAATAAATTTAGGCCATCATTTAATCTACTACATTTCTTTGGTCAAAATAACCCAAATCCATGTCTATTATTTAGTTTGAGGGAATGTTGTAGCATCTACAAGCTACAGTACATATATACAAATCTAATTTCATGAGGCCTTAACATGCCAGGACAGCACAAATACCCTCCAAATGTATTTGTTTCCAAAAGTATTTTTGTAAAGTAGTTATCCAGTTGGATAAGATGAGAGGCAGGGTCATTTTTTTGAAGTTGTAATTTTTTCCTACAATTCTTTTAAAAAAATATATAGAAAATTGTCATTTTAACAACTTATTTGTCACACACGGCATAGGCATACTTGCAATTACACCCAAAAACTTGTGAGATTTGTTTCACAGCCTAACCACATAGAGGGACCTAAAATCCAAGAAGCACCTTTGGGATTTCAAGGAGCACAAATTACATCATCTAATTTCCTGACTACATATCACACATTTTTGAAGCATCAGAACAATGAAACCCCTCCTAAAATGATCACATTTTGGAAAGCAAACACCCAAATGTATTTTCTATGAGGCATAATGAGTCTTTTGAACATGTAATTTTTTTGCCACAAGTTTTTGGAAAAAGTGGAAAGAAAATGAAAACTTTTTTTTTTTTTTTTTTTTTACACAAAGTTGTCAATTCCTAAGATATTTCTAACACACAGCATGGGCATACTAAGTAATACACCTACAAAAACATTCTGCTACTCCTCTTGCATATGACAATACCACATGTGTGAGACTTTTTCACAGCCTAGCCACATAGAGAGGCCCAAAAATCATCCAATTTCCTGACTACCTGCCATATTTTTTGGAGGCCCTGGACACCCAGACAGTGTAAACACTCACAAAATGACCCCATTTTGGAAAGCAAACACCCTAACATATTTTCTATGTGGCATAATGAGTCTTTTGAACATGTCATTTTTTGCCACAAGCTTTTGGGAAATGTGAAAATGTATTTTTTTTATACAAAGTTGTCAGTTTTTAAGATATTTCTAACACACAGATGTTGATGGTCCACTGGGACACGGACAGATGTTGATGTTGCAATGGGGCACTGGTACACATGACAGTTGTTTTTGTGCACTGGTACACTGTGACAGATGTTGACGGTCCACTGGGAACATGACAGATGTTGACAGTTCACTAGGGACACCAACAGATGTTGACAATCCAATAGGGACACCAACAGATGTTGATGGTCCACTAGGGCTGCAAAAAAATTTGATGTTGCAATGGAACACTATTGCAGATGTTGATGTGCACTGGTACACTGTGACAGATGTTTTTGTGTACTGGTACATTGCGTCAGATGTTGATATGACTCTGGTACATTGATATAAGTTTTGTGCTTTGGTATACTGTGACAGATGTTGATGGTCCACTGCAGACACTGAAAGATGTTGGTGGTCCACTAGGGACACTGACAGATGTTGATGTTGCAATGGAACACTATTGCAGCCAAAACAGAGGCACGTGCCTCTGTTTACATTGTATGATGACTGTGATTGGACACAGCCATCACATGTTTAGAAGGGCTTATCAGAGCTCTCATGTCCCAATCTGTGATGTGCTGTGCCTGAGGGACACAGCCATCACAGGATCACCCCACTGCATGGCCCTGAGGCCATGCGCTAACCCAGTGTCTGAGAGGACATACAGGTATGCGCATTTAGAACAGCGCTTCTCCCACCTGGTTGTTTATGTACAGTGGCCGGGTAGGAAATGGTTAAAGCTTTTGTTGATTCTCTCAATCTTTCCTTCTGCTGAGGATTTCCTGTGTATAATATTTATTTCTCTCAGGATTGATTCAGACTCAGATGAAACAAATTCTGGTTCATTGTTAGACATGGGGTCCTTTGGAATACCTTCCCTGTTGTAGACTGTGAAGATAAATTCAGTTATAGTAGCAGATGTTATATTTGAGACAAATGCAATATCTAAACATTTACTGTAATAATCTATTGTTATAACAAATTCACAGCCCACATGTGTCTCTGTGAAAGAAGCTACAATATCAATATCAAGCTTTTACAAGCACAATCAGCACTGACTGAAGTGGTGGAGTGTGTGTGACAGTAGATTTGTAATGACTCATAATGCAAGATTGGATGGCAGTTAGTAATTGGACATCCACACCTATCCTTCAATATAGTTTATGTAGTCTTTGCTATGTTTTCATAAAGAATCTTTCTTTTACAAACCAATTTAAGGCAATCCTTGACTAATTTTGCAGTCAGAGCTCAATTTATTTTCTGAGTGTAAAATATCCCATAACTGCACTTGTATTGGGCATGGAGACACACTTGTTGACACACAGATGCTGTAACTGCATCTACAGTATGTCAGTAAATGCAACAACTTTAAAGGATATGTTCACCTTTGGGAAGTTCCCTGTACTAGCTGTCAGATATTGAAATCAGAGTGGACGTGTGGGGCTCCGCCCACATGGTTGCATCATTCATTCATAGATTTCTGTGAATGAATATACTACAAGTACTACAAGTACTGACATCCTTTGCAGATGTCAGCATGTAGTTCTCAATGAACTACCACGGCACTGTTAATTGATTCTTCCTGTCAATGTATCTGCCCGTACGGGATGTATGGGCACACAGATAAACTGACAGGTCTGCAGAAGAACTGCATGTCACCAGTGATCTGCTGATCACTGGTGCAATGCTTTACTCCAAAAAAATAAAATAAATAAATGCACATTTTTTTGCTTGCAAAACTATGTGCATTTATTTATTTTTTTTAAATTGAACTTATCCTTTAACACTATGTAATGCGAGCTTATGGTAAGGGTAACAATGACATTTTTCAAACCCAGTTTGTATTTTAGTAGGTAGTTAAAATTAAGTAAGCTTATTTTTGTTCTGCTTCTGTAAGGGTTCTGTATTCAAAAGCAAAAGAGTTCTCTACCTGGTATGCATGGCATAGTCAGAAGCATAAGTATTAACAATAGTGGTAGAAAAGAGCAAATAATTCTAACGCCGGACAGCTAATGATGAGCTGTGTAACTGTTTCAAAGCTGTAATGGGTGATCTCTACTAGATGATGCTTGCAATTTTAGGTGATAATGTTCTCAATAATGCTCCACAATTGAGACATAATTTGGAATACATTTGGAATATCATGAGGTAAAACCAAATAAAGCATGTATGATCTGAAAGTTAGGGCACATGCTTGTGTCACAGCTTTCAAATGCTCAGCATCAGAAAAAAAAAATCCCTCTTGTGATATAATGCAACCGAGAAGTGACAGCTGAGTTTGTCTAAAGTAGCATTTGGAAATATCCACACAGTCCTGCAGATTCAATGCAAATTGAAAAAATTCTAAAGTACTTGCAGTGATGATCCAGAGTTGAGCCATATACAATTATGTCATCCAGATTCAGCATTGTACATCAAGTACAATATTGAGAATGGAAAACATCAGTTTTTAGAAATAACTGGGTGCCGAATCTAATCCATAGGGTACACTTTTTATTATCCAGCAAAACCTGATGATATGCATTTTGAAGGTACAGGGTAGAAAGCAATGTAGCTCCTATGAGTGGCAAGGGAAGACTATCATTAACATCATCCTTATGTGGTTCACAAAGATCATCACCATTTAATCTAATGCCCTTTGTCACCACAATAGATGATACCCATTCAGATGCATACGTTTTTTTTCAACCACATCTTGTTCTAGTCATTTTTTAAAGGGTAATTCCACTTTCGTTGGAAAAAAATTGCAAATTAAAAAAAACGTATATAGCGTATACAATTGGGACACAAGTCATTTTGCAGTTGAATATTATTACTGTAAAAATTACCTTTCCTTTCCAATCTGCAGAGCTGTCATTTTCTGTAGAATAAAATACAATATGGCTACCTGGAGGCATTCTGTACACAGATGGTTTACAGAATGACCCCCAGATTAGTCATTTTCTGCTTGTGTGATTGACTTACCGATTTTTGTTGAGTTGCGCTCAAAGGAAAATCACGTCTAAAGGAATGAAGACCCTGCAATTGTACTCATTAGAGCCCTGCAAGTGCAGAAGGATGAGTATAAAACCACTCCCATGCAGATTCACTTGGCACATGGACATGGACAAACAGCTATTCCTTCAATAACAAAAGGTAGGAATATACAACAAAGTTTGTTAAAAGCCCTGCAAAGTACATAGATCACCCAGAGGAAATTTTGTTTTGTCAACAAAAGTGGAGTTACTCTTTAAGTTCTTAGGAATGCTCCTTTCTCGTACAGTGAAGGGTAAGTAGCCTTATTATTAACACATATTTCAATGTGAATATGAAGTTCTTTGCACAGCCCAGTGAAGTGCTTCTGAGTGGGGAAACTTTGGACACTGGTATCATAGGAGCAACTAGAGCTGTTATGATAAGACCATCCACTAATTGTAGATTTAATACAGCAAAAATATCCCTACCCAGTATAGTGGTGCTTTTCTTTACCATGTCGAATTCATCCTGCACACTAGTTAATTGAAATTTTACAAATAATTGCAGGTAATCAAGGACAGGAATAGTGTCTCTAAGATAACTAAACCAGTAAGTGTCTCATGTGCAAAGTACTTCTGTATATTTTTTCGGGTAGTATAGATGCAACAGATCTGGTATCAAGCCTCAGAATAATAGAGTAGTAGGTATTGGTAGAAGCAGTATTAATAGTTCCAGTGCGCAAAAGTCTATCTGGATAGGAAGCACACAAACATGTCTAGCAGTAGAAGCGTGGCAGATTTTTTTCAAATAAATTTCCCATTTACTTGCAATTACAGCACTGTGCATCTTGTGCAGGGCACACAGCATGGTTTGCAATCTACAGTGTTGATCCATCCCTGAAGCAGTACATATCCTTGTGTATATACATCTCTGCATTGCACTTTATATGAATATCATGTTTTACCATTGTTTTGGGCTTGACTATGTGCCTTAGGAGAGATTCTAATTCACAGCCCGTATGGTGCCAATCATTCCTTGACTGAGGGTTTTGCCCCAGCAACAGCAGTTTCACTTTGACTTAAAATGTTTAATTGCCTTTAAGATAGGGAGACTTAAATCATGTTCCAAGAGCAATCTTTCTCTATGTGGGCTGGATTTGTTTTTACTAGTCAGGCTCTTATCATTACACTGTTGGAGCTCTTTTAGAACTGCTATAAATTGTACTGTGGAATCACCATTCTGTTGTCCAGATTACCAGAATTTATATAATTCTACCAACACATTTACTGTAGACACAAAGAAGTTCTTTAATGCTGTTGGAGCATGTTGCTTGTTGCTGTTGCTGGTAGGGTATAGAAAATATGGTATCCTTCTGCTCCCAGGGGATAATTAAAGCATATTTTCTAGCAGTTGGTAAGTCCTCCTGATTAGGGATGAGCCTTGGGTTTGCATTGAACAAACCCAAGTTGTTCACTGTTTGAGAAAATGGTGAACTATTGCAGCCTTTCTCATCGATAGCAACCAATTACTAACAATGCACTTCCTGGGTTCTGGACATTGGTTATAAGTGGCTTGAAAGAACTAATTGTTTTGCTAGGGGTTTTTTTTTCATAGTCATCCTACGCAGGGAAAGCTTCATTTTGATTGCAGAACATCACCGCATACCTGCAGTTTAACCATTTGCTTACTGGGTACCTAAACCCCCCTCCTGCCCAGACCAATTTTCAGCTTTTAGCGCTGTCACTCTTTGAATGACAATTGTGCGGTCATACAACACTGTACCCAAATTAAATTTTTATAATTTTTTCCCACAAATAGAGCTTTCTTCTGGTGGTATTTGATCACCTCTGGGTTTTTTATGTTTTGTTAAAAAAATTAAAAAAACCTGATTAAAAAGGAAAAAAAATACAAAACCGTTTTATATTTTGTTAATACATTTTGCAAACAGGTAATTTTTCTTCTTCATTGATGTACACTGATGAGGCTACACTGGTGGGCACTGATAGGCTGCACTGGTGGGCACTGATAGGCTGCACTGGTGGGCACTGATAGGCTGCACTGATGGGTACTGATAGGCTGCACTGATGGGCACCGATAGGCTGCATTGATGGGCACCAATAAGGTGACACTGGGCACTAATAGGCAGCACTGGTGGGCATTGAGGTGGCATTGGGCACTGATGGGTGGCACTGATGTGCGGCGCTGAAGGGCACTGATAGGTGGCACTGATAGGTGGCACTGATGGGTGGCATTGATGGGCACTGATGGGTGGCAGTGATGGGCACTGATCGGCACTGGTAGGTGAGACTGATAGGCAGCATTGCACTGATTGGCACCACTGGTGGGCATTGATAGGTGACACTTGTGGGTATTGATAGGTGGCACTGATTGCTGTCACTTACGTACTGTGGGCACTGATTCGTGGCACTGGCAGGTGGCACTGGCAGGCAGTACTAGTGGGCACATATGATGCTCTTCCTCTTCGGGACCGATGTCTCTTCAAACAGAAGCTGTGATCAGCGTTTTTTTCTCCTCACTCTGTCAGCATGAGAAGACACAAAAAATGATTACCGATCTTCTGTTTACATCATCTGATCAGCTGTCATTGGCTGACAGCTGATCATGTGCCAAGGGGCCAGGTCTCATTAACTCAGGTGATCACAGCGCATGCTGCGCGTGCCCTTCAGGGGGGCGTGGCAAGCCTGCAAAGGGGAGGACGTTTATTGACGGCCTCCCGGCAAAGCAGATCTGCACTGTAGCTGTCATTCGGCTATAGCACAGATCTGAAGCAGTTAATTTGCTAAATCACCAAATCCTCAATTCCCATATTGCTATGGCTGCTAATAAAGTTTTACAGTCACCTGTATTTATAATGTCAGGCAAGCCTAAAGGGAGATAAAAAGGTTATGCACTCACAGCTAGCAGAGGTGAGCAGGTTTTGCATCTGCAAATTAGAAAATTGGGCATAAACCATATGATTTACTCTTCAAATTAAGGAGTGAACACTGTGGGATATTGGGTGTCCTGGCTGGATCACCATCTGTACCTTTCACAGTACATTCCAGTTTTTATTTTACTATAAAATCTGCCTGGTCTCTCCCATTTAAAATGCAACCTACAATAGTTTCACAAGTTAGCCTGCAGTTTCCTGCTTGTGTATTCATATCTCCTTGCTGCAGTGCTTTTCCTACACTGATTCCTTTCACATGTGTGGTTTGGCAGTGCTCACCTATGGGAGTTGCCTGCTATTCTGTGGCCTTTGTTTTCCTTTCCCTTCCATAACTTCCTGGTCTGCCTCCTAGTTTGCTTGCCTATATGAGACATGATCAGAGTAGCCCACGTTGCCTGAGCCACTTGACAGTTCTCTGAGCTCCTGTTCGCTTGCTACTTGTGTATCCTGTGCCTGACTATCCGTGTACCAATCCCAGCTTCATTCACCATCTGTGCTTGTTTGCTGCCCATCCTGACCTTGGCTTGTCTCCTGGATTTTCTGTTGTCTCCTGCTGTTTGTACTCTGCACATGCACGTAGTTTGGTGGTCGCCTACTGGTTCCAGCTTGCAGCAATTCCATCCCCACCATCAGGGGCTCTGGTGAAGAAGCAGGCTGGGGCTTAGACTCCAACCCCTAAGGAACCCCCAGTTGGTGATCTACAAGGGCTCACTGCCACAGGCGCTTGACAAATAGCACCTACAAGTGCATCACATCTGTGCAATTTCTGTCTTTATTCTGTAAAATATACTGTAAAATATATAAATTTGATTTCTGCCTCAAAACCTGGCTGGTCTCACTCAGAAATGGTGGCTTAGTAATAATGTTTAAATACTGTGCATGGAGTCAGTACAATACTTTGCTATTTTTTTTTCTGTGAAATAATGCATTCTAATATTGATTTATTGCATTAAAGCTACATGGTATCCCTTCTTTTCAGAAGGCAGACTAGTAAATGTAATTCCTTTTTGCTGTCTTTTTTTCAGTGAAATAAATACACTTTTTTGTGTTTTTCCTGTTCCAAAGCAGCCAAGCAGTTGTGATTAAATGTTGTGTACGGAGTCACTACAATGTTTTCCTGAATTTTTTAAGTAAAAATAGATTTAAAAGCTGTCTGCTTTTTCTCCTGTTCTAAGTGCAATCTAGTAAAAAGTGATTCCATGCTGTGCTGTGTGTCTTTTTTTCAGTGAAATAAATTCACTTGAATGTTGATTTTTGAATAAAAATCTTCCCGGTCTTTTTTCTTTTTTATGATTAAGCACTGTACATGGAGTCACTACAATATATTGCTGTTTTTTTTTTTATAAAGTAAATACACTATAATCTTGATTTTTTTTTTTTTATTAAAAGCTGGGTGGTGGTTCTCCTGTTTCAAATGCAAATAAATATAAAATCAAGTAACCCTAATGTTGAATTTTAGATTTAAAGCATACTGTCATCAATTCTGTTCTAAATGTAGCCTAGTAGAAGTGATTAAATACTGTAATATGCATGGAGTCACTACAATATTTTGTTGCCTTTTTTCAGAGAAATCAATACAGTCTAATGTTAATTTCTTGATTTAAAAATTGCCTTATTAAAAACGGTGCATGGAGTCATTACAATATTTCTGCATAATGTTCTTGATTATAAACCTGTCTGTGCCATTCTGTGAAACTATAGCCTAGTAAAAGCAGTACAGTATATCTGCTTTTTCTTCTGTGAAGTAATATACTCTAATTTGGAATTGTGGTTTATTACCATGGCTGGTTTCTACCTGTGAAACTGTGGCCTAGTAAATATGCTTGGATACTGTTCATAGAGTCAGTATAATATTTATGGCATTTTTATTTGAAAGAGTACAGTAAACTCTATTTTTGATTTCTTGATTTTAAACCTGCCTGATAATGGATTTAATAAGAAAAGTCTTTTTACTGATCTGCTTTAAAATTATGATATATATATATATATATATATATATATATATATATATAATTATTATTTACTTATTATTGCTTTCATTGTTTTCCTTGAGTGCAACTTCCAAATCCTTTGAAACATCAGTGTTTATCTTTTCCATTATATTAGCTATACCCTTCACATTGTCAGTTGAGCTCAGGCACATATAGTTGATGCCAAATCGAACTGTTGTTTTACATCAGAGAACTATGTGCAAATAACGCCAGGAGAACTCCTTGTTGCCATTCACACTACTGTGAGGCCAGTGTCTAAACCAGTGAACCTATCTTGCAGGGAACCCATTAAAAAAATTAATGAAATAATTTTTTTTTTTTTGGAAAAAATTAGAAATGGCCCTTTCTAAACACTAGTGTTGCACAGAAGTATTCAATGATGCCCTGCATGCAAAGGATGCCTTTGCCTGTTTCACCAAATAATGTGTAAAAGGGGTAACCAGCCTTTTCCTATTAGGTTCTCCCTCTTCAGCTAAATTCATCCCTATTAGGAAATGCAGCAAAGAGCTTCTTTACAAGTCATATTCCGAGTGGGGCAATTTGTGTTCCTTATTGAATGCTACATTATTTGAGTCTATTTTAGGTTTTGACTTTAGCCATTTGTGCATTGCTCTGTGTAAAACTGTGTTATTTAATAATCAAGTGTGTTTCACATTTCTGACAACTGACTTATATAGGAAAATACTGTCTTAGAAGTACATGTGACTTGTGCTGATTAGAAATTAGCCTTTAGTGAGAGGCTAATGAGCTATGAGCCTAAGACCAGAATCCTAGAGTTAATCTCTAGGTGGCTCAGTTAAGCTCCTGATTTTGCTTTACAGTAATCAAACTACATTTTCAATGGTAAAAGAACAATTCTGATAATACAGATTTGATGCAATAAATTGTTTACTTTGTGGAAGTGTAAAATGATGTTAACTAAATGACATTTTGTTGCTTAAAGTGGTTGTAAAGGCAAAAGGTTTTTTATCATAATGCATTCATGCATGCAGATAGAAAAACCTTCTGTGTGCAGCAGCCCCCCTCAGCCCCCCTAATAATTACCTGAGCCCCATCTCGATCCAGCAATGTTGTAGGAGTGTCTCAGCTGCCTGGGACTCCCCTACGTATTGGCTGAGACAGCAGTGCAGCGCCATTAGCTCCCACTGCTGTCAATCAAAGTCAGTCAGCCAATAAGGAGAGAAAGGGGGCGGGGCTGGGCCGTGGCTCCATGTATGAATGGACACAGGGAGCCGTGGCTCGGCTCGGGTGCTGCCATAGCAAGCTGCTTGCTGTGTGGGTCGCTTAACAGGAGGGAAGCCAGGAGCACCAAAGAAGGACCCCGAGCAGAGGAAGATCTGGGCTGCTCTGTGCAAAACCACTGCACAGAGCAGGTAAGTAAAACATGTTTTGTTATTTTTATAGAAAAAAAATAGACTTTAGTATTTCTTTAAAAATCAACTACTCTTTGAATATAAGACTGTCTGTTATCCCCAGAATGTGGACAGGTACAACAGTATTTACACCTTGACCTCATGAATCAATTATTTGCACCAGCCATACCACAACTTGGAAGGGGGTGGGGCTTAGAAAGAAAGAGACAGCCACAATAATAATATGTTTTCCCATATTCTATTTGTGTTTAGAAGCCTGGCTACATTCCAGAAGCTGGAGTTTACTGCAGAGGACCTGTACTGAGATGCATAAATGTCAAAGGACACATCATTCAGTCTGTGACAGGAGCATGCATAAGAGAAAAGGCACCAAAATCTTTTATCTATATGAGAGATAAGCAATAACAGCCAGTACATTAAAAGGAAGCTCAATTTTTCATGAACTGCATTCTGAGATGAGTGGGAGAGATAAGAATGAACAGCTCGCACTTTTAATAAAAGCATTATTATTTATTTGAGTAAAACTTAAAGTGTTAGTGTATTAGTTTACCTTTACAGAAAAAATATGAAGGTGACCTTACACTGGACACTCTCCCCAACCCCCTGGTCTCCACTGTACTTAAGATCTGTTGGTTGCCAGAATACAAATGAACAATAGGAGGTCTGTGTTTGTATTTGCAATGTAATTAAAAATACAGACCTCTGATCACACATTTGTATTAAAGCAACCAACAGACTTTAACTACGCTGGCTTTGTTTATAAGGCTTTCTCCAAGACAGCTGTACACCAATACTGCACATGCACAAAACAGCTGCATAGTTTTCTTTGGGTTCTCCTAATAGACTGACAGATAACATATAGACTTCTGAACACAAACTTGTATTCAGGCAACCAGCACACATTGTTCTGGCTTTGTTTACAAGGATTGCTTTAAGACAGCTGGACACAGTACTGCACATAAAAGAAAACAAAATGATTGCGCAAAAGTGTCAAAATAAAAAAGTGCTAACCAAAGAACACAAGTTCATCAAGCAGCTGACAGCAGCACTCACTATATCTGCACACCTAAATAAAATTGAATACAAAGCAAATAGATATGTTCCGCTGCTAGTAGGTGAACAGATTCATAAGAAATTCATAAAATATTCATCAAAATGCATATTAAACAACAAATAAAAATACATAAGTATTAAAAAATAAGAAATCAAAATTCATAAATAGTCCAAACCACTTAGAGTGCTAAATGAATTACTAAGTCTAGAATCCATCAATAGATAGTCCATCCCAAAAAAGTGCTTAAAAACTTTTTCTTGTGAAAAAGGTGCTCTCGTATGAGTGAAAAACAACCAAGGTGACCCTGTGCTACTTCACAGTGCACCACAGTGCACACCACCAGAAACCACATCAAAGCCGCTTACCAAATGTCTAGACCTCAGATTATAAAAGGTCTGCCAGCATTTTAGGAAGGACTCCCAGCAGGGATGGATGGATGAGTAAATGATCTCCTCAGGTCCTGCAAGTACCCAACTAAGTTGACGGATGGGTGTATGGAAGGTGAGCCTCCGCTAGCACTGCCACTACCTGCTGCTCAAACTGCCCTCTCCCACTGAGTCAGACCAGGACAGTAAAATAAAGAGAGTACATCAGCATACAATGCCCCGGCGGGCATGATGACGTCACCACTGTAAATCCATCCTACACCCTTTGTCCGAACAGACATTGCCACTGGGGCAACAGAGATAATGGTGATGTTTCACATAGGAGACTAAATAGGCTCAGTGCATTGTGACCATAGAGGGCATTTCCATCTGCTGGCAATCAGGCTTAATGTTAGTTATTGGTCACCATATTGTTAAAGCCCAAAAACCGTAGACCTTAACATGAATAAAAATTGGGCCAACTACAAAAACAAAAATCAAAACTAAAAGCTGATGCTATAAAAGAGTAATGGATAATAGAAACACTAGCATTTATAAAAATGCTTGATAATATAGGCAATGCAACCATAAACCCAATGACTAGAGGTGATAAAGCCATCTAGGGACAAACTAACACATTACATCTAATAAAATAAAGGACATATTAAATCATAATGCAGCATATATATCAATAAAATATAATTAAGAGTATGGAAGGCAGATTAGGAATGCAAATTAAAAATGCAAAAACCTTAAAGAACTGCTGGGACAACAATTGACATCACAAAGAACTAAAATCAACTGTTATTAATGAATGTCCTATTCAATATTTAGTCCCAAGGGACAATGGGTTTTGAGTTAAAAAATGCAGCAGGTTTCCTGCCTGGCTATTTCAGAAACATTATTGCTGCCATTCCAATGGGGTAAAAAGTCTCAATTTCAATAAGTTTTAAATCTGATGGGTTCTTTTAATGTCTAATGGCAAAATGTATAGATAAGCTATGATTACATAATCCATTTCTGATATTCGTAAGGTGTTCTCCAATCCTTAAAGAAAAACTTTCCACACACTTTACCAAGTTTGGGCAAAGCTGACCCAAATGAATGATTTCCTCACTAACCTGTGAGGCCACTGGATGTGCAGTATAAACTGTATGTACCTGCAGCTACATATAGCATACCGCACTGTGTTCCAGGTGAGCCGAGACTTTCTGTCTCATACCCGGAGCACAGAAGTGTCTACCACAGCAGTGCTCAGCCGTTTAGAGCAGGCAATGTATTCTATCAATGAATACAAAGCTTCCTTTGATTGGCAGAGTTAGAGAGATGGGCAGACGGTGTCACAACCTCTGACTCAGCCAATCAGAGAAAGCTTTGTATTCATTAATAGAATATATTGATTACTCTGAGTGCTGTCACACAGCCTCCGGTTTATATTGTGTTTAGGCTTTGTGGGCCAACCCCTGAGCTACCTCATTAGTAGAACTGATTGTCCCAATTTTTCAGTTGTTTTATTGCCTAAAGGGTTAACACTATGCTGGCGTAATCCTTTAGGTGGAGTGTAAAGAGTTCACATTCTGCGCTCCTCTTACTGCAATTTAGTGTGAGGTAATACTTTCCCACCACTATTCCTTATTGCAAGTGATACTTGGATCATTCTTGGTTTGTCTTTCCACTTACAGTGAACTGGTCACTAATGTCCATCGGAACCTCTCATGTTACCAGTAGTTGATTTGTGAGAATGCTTTGTGGTGCAACATGTCAGATCCCAGACATGGAGGGAGCAACCCTACTTCGAAAGGTGGTCTTCCTAGCTTGCAATCCACTAACAGCTCAGGTTCTGCAAGCAGTGAACCCACTCATGGGCCTGACATTGACAGCCTAGAATGCTGTCATTTGTTTGAGCCTCTGCACTGCTCTGAGTATTTCTTAGACGCTTAATTTCAGACTCTTACCACAGAGGGTATAAGTGTACCTCCATGCCTTCCTTTGCAGACTCATCATCTTATCTGCCTGTAGCCTTAGCAGCCTCTGAGCCCTCTGTCAAAGAGACTCTTTCTTAGTCTATGTCTCAGAAATCGTTAGCAGATGATGATGTCCTTGAGGAGCCACAGGCCATTGCAATTACTCCCAGGCTTTGAGAGACCATTTGGCTCTTATTGATGCAGTGCTAAACACATTAAGACCTGAAAATTAGCTTGCAGCTCCCACCAGTGCTGCTACCGTTCTAGGATTCCTTAGAGGCCCTAAATCTGTCAGGATCTTTCTGATCCATCCACTAGTCCCAGATGTCTATGTTGTTATAGTTGTCATACAAATCTGTCAAGCTTTAGGTGGCTGAACTAGGGTCAAACTGATTCTTTTAGAGTTTATGCCAGCAGTCCTAAGGGTTAGTGTATGTCTCCCATCATATATCCTTTACAAATCTCCTGTCAGTGAAGATGTAGAGAACCCTGGCTGAAATATTGGACTGTGGAACAAGCATGCAAAAAAACATGCCCTTTGAGGGAACATTTATTTTTGAAGCTGCCTTGGACCCCTCCATCAAGGATTTCACTGGAGGTAAGAGTACTCATCTGACCCAGCAGAAGAATAGACCTCAGGCAGGGAAGGCTCACCCCTTTTAGGCCACAAAGAAATTCTTTTGTTACCCACAGGCTTTCACTTCAAAAACCAGACCCAAGTCAGGTGCACAGCTCTACCTCAAACCTTGTTCTATTCCTTTGGCCATTGCCACTCTAAAATACTTGCATTCAATATCATATCATCGTGGAACCAATCTATTCAGTCATTAGACAAACTGATATGCCTGACACCAAGGACACCAAGGATTTATTTTAACACACAGTAACCAGTCAGTGCCCCTGATCACCACCAGTCATATGATAATGCTGTACTGCACTGGTGACAGTATGAAAAAAATGTTATTCAATTTCTTCATTTTCCAAAAAATTACTTAAAAAAACTAAAAAAAAAACAACTTCAAAAAACTTGCCATGCCTCTTACTAAATGCCTCAGACTGTCTACTTTCCAAAAAAGGTGCCATTTGGTTAGAATGTGTACTGTTCTGGCAATTTAGGGCCTCAAGAAATGAAATAAGCTATCAATACTGATCAATTTTTAAATATACGCACTTGAAGACCAGGCTTTTTCTGGCACTTTTTGTTTACATGTAACAATCATTTTTTTTTGCTTGAAAACTACTTAGAACCCCCAAACATTATCTATTTTTAAAGCAGAGGCCCTAGAGAATAAATTGGTCAGTTTAGCATTTTTTCACAGTAGGCTATGCTTTAAAAGCCATTACAGGTTACCATTTTATATATACAGAGGAAGTCTAGTGCTAGAATTACTGCCCATGATCAGACGTTCGCAGTGATACCTCATATGTGTGACAACCACTGTTTGTATGCATGCAAGATCAACGCACATGTGCACCAGCATGGGGGCACTTTGATTTTTTTTTAAATTAATAATTTTTTTTTTTTTTAATTTTTACACTATTGCTTACATTTTTTTAATCACTATTATTGCTGTCACAAAGGAATGTAAACATCCTGACAGCAATAGGCATGTGACAGGTACTCCTTATGGAGGGATCTGGGGTCTATAAGATCCCTCCTCTGCCCATGAAAGCATTCAAAAAACCAAAATCTGCATTTTTGAATACATTTGATTTTTAAAAAATGGCGCTGTTGACATCCAGGAAAACCGGAAATGATGTCATGTCATGTCCAGGTTACCATAGCAGAGACCTGATCAAAGCCAATCCTAGCTTTGTTTGGGTGTCCGACTAGCCGGCATATGTACCGGCTGGTAGATTGAGTCCCCCGGTGGGAGGCAGCTCAGGAGGCAGGAGGGGGAGATGTTGCCTCCAGCTGCTTGAAATAGCAATCGAGTGGCAAATTAGACGCTCAGATTTATATGACCAATAGACTCTTAAAAAAACGGCAAACGACATACTAGGTACGTGATTTGGTGATAAGTGGTTAAATATGCCTTAGATGCTATAAGCTTCACACAAACCAATTAATATACGCTTCCATTCAAAGCCATTTATTGTGTAATACTGTGGCCAAGCAACAATACACACTGATATAAATGGATTCATTTATAACAAATGGTTGCTGCTTATAACAGTGATTATCGCTGTTATAAGCAATCATAGTTTGTAGAAAAAAAAATCCTGATCACCTCCCCAGAATAGTAAAGTTTTAATATGGTAACACTGTACTACCCTGGTCACAGTATGTAAAAGAAAATGTAATAAAAAAAAATGAAAAAAATTGAAACATGTGCAGCATATATTTTTTACATACTGTCACCAGTCCGTGTCCCTGATCACCACCACACCAGTTATATGATGATACTGTACTGCACTTGTGATAGTATGTAAAAAAAAAAATAATGAAAACAAATGTTTTTCAGTTTTTCATATTCCAAAGAATTGTGACAATAAGTTTTACAACTTTTACTTTCCAAAAAGGGCTAATTTGGGTGGGGGGGTGTATTTGTACTCTCCTGGCATTTTTTGGCCTCAAGAAATGAGACAGGCTGTTAGTACATCAGGACTGACGATTTTCAGATATATATACCATAGTTTGTAGACTCTATAACTTTCCTATAGACTAAAACATATACGCTAATTTTGGTTATTTTTACCAAAGATATATAGCAGAATACATGTTGGCTTAAATGTATGAAATTTGAGTTTTTGCAAATTTTTTATTTGCAAAATTTTACAACCAAAACAAAGGAACACTTATTTTTTATTTTATTTTTTTTTCATTTATTTTTTTGGTTTACTTAGCAAGGAGTAAAAAACCCAGTGGTGATAAAATACCACTAAAAGAAAGATCTATTTGTGTGAACAAAATAATAAAAACTTAATTTGGGTACAGTGTTGTATGGTCATTCAAAGTGTGACAGCGCTGAAAGCTGAAATGAATAGGAAGGGGGTAAAAAGTGTCAGGTATTAAAAATGTTAAAGGGGTTGCAAACCCTCATGTTTTTTCACCTCAATGTATTCTATGCATTAAGGTGAAAAACCTTCTGTGGTGCTGCAGCCCCCCCGAGACCCCGTTTTACTTACCTGACCCCAATCTTTCTCTGGCCGGAAAGGAGCACACCATCTCTAGCTGGTGTCTTGTGTCCTGATTTGGTAGCTTGATAGCAGCGCAGCCATTGGCTCCCACTGCTGTCAATCAAATCCAATGGTGCGGGCGCTGGGCCGAGTCCTGCATTCTGTGTGAAGGGACACAGAAGCAGGACTCAGGACGCGCCCACATGGGTGTCCACCTTAGGAGACCCTTCTCCAACGTGGGCACTGGATACAGGGACGAGCCACCAGTGCCATTGGGGGACCCCAAAAGAGGTGGATCAGGGCCACTCTGTGCAAAACAAACTGCACAGTGGAGGTAAGTATGACATGTTTGTTATTTTAAAAAAAAGAGGGTTTACAACCCCTTTAAACAAGTACAAGCTCAAAATGTAAAGACCAGTTGTTCCCTCAATGGGCATGCATCTCCGCCATTCAGCTAACAGGTGATTGAGACAGAGGGAGCAAAAGCAGGAGTGAGTTTCCTCAGGTGCATTGAATGCTGGAGCCTGTAGTGAGCAGGATAATTGTTCCTTTGTTATTTCTCCACAAGGGTCTGGATGGTCACCTATGGATGATGTAAGAACAACCATTTTGGTGGGATTTTAGCAAAAGAGTTAAATTGCATCTTTGTTGGGGCAAAACAATACCTTCAGAAGGAGCAGTGTGCATTTGAAGGATTTTCACAAACTTTGTTGTTTGTTGCTCATACCTTTTTCTGTTCTGAAGAATTTTGCAGCAGTTTGTTTTACCATGTCTCTTCCAGACTGTTTCCTAAATGGAAGTGTCTATAGTGGATGTTCCTTCCTCAGTGCACTCACTGGTCACATTGATAGGTGTATGGCTGAAGTGTTTTTTTTTTACTAGGGGTGGGTGGAGCCTGATGGGGAATTGAGAGACTCCGTTCTCCATCAGGCCCACTTTAATTTTGATTAAAAGTGCATTGCAGTAGGTGGATCCATGGATGCTATTCAGATTGGGACCAGACTGGGAGCTGGTCTGCTAGTTCCTCATCACGCTCCACCCACCAGAGCCAATTAAATTCCTACATACAGGCATTGCCATATTTGGGGAATAACATCACCACTATCTCCATCCCATTTGTTTACTTTTAACTTTTGGCCTGGGAATCTCCCAGGTGACATCCTAATTGAGCCGGGGATACAATACTGTGCTGGGAGCTATCACATAAATGATAGCTTCAAAGCACAGCCAGTTGCTGGTCCTAATTACTGCCAGTTTTCTGATCTGGTAATTGAAACAAATTCTTTAAGAATCTTCCACATTTACAGGTTCTAAAAGAAAATTGTCATGATAGCTTTATTGAATTCCCGTGTATGTGTTCTAATGAGGAAAACAGTCCTTTAGGGGTATATTATATTAGTAATTTTTCTTACCTGCCGATAGATTTGTATTTCTTCCCATCTCCCTGCCCAGACCTAATTTTCCTACAGTCCCTTCACACTGCAGTTGGTTGGGTGGGGGTGGGGTGGTAAAAAATATGCTATTGCGCTTCATTTTTACCACCCCCCAAACTGAAAAGACAGCCATATGGGGATATACACATGCCAAAATGTTTTATGTTTCAGCATGGCAGCACAGCGGTACCAGTTACAAAAATGACCCATACAAGTGAATGGGGTTTCATTGCAACTATGAACCACCGCAGATCACTTTCCACAGACCACACAAATGTAAACAAGCCCTTTGAGAGAACTCTCTAATTCTCGGTTCACATATATGCTAATCAGATGCGTTTTGAACTGCATCTGATTCGCATAACATGTGAATCGGATCAGCTTGCAATGGAGCTGATTGCCATTTGGTCCATTTTTGAAGCGAGTCCTGTGTGATGTTAGGTTCGGTTCAGGTGCAAATTCTTTTAAAATTTGCACCTGAATCACACTTGATCCAGTGAACAAAGCTGCACAGGACTCCTTTTAAAAACTGACTGCAAACTACATGTGTGAATCTAGCCTAATTGGGATGATACAGACAGCAAAAATATAAATAATAACATTTAAAAAAATAAAAACTGACACTGGTTCTAACCTCTCACCACTCTTACAAATCTAAAAAAAAAGTTTTGCCTTTAGTTATACTTTAGGCAGCAGAGATACGTCACCTACATGCCCCCAGCCTTTGAATGGATTAATGATTTCTTAAAACAAAATTCACAAATTGTTTTTGTAATATCTGCCTGGAGTTGAGCTTTAATGTGTGTGTTTACTATAAGAAGAGCTAGAAATATTGCACATCATGTATAAGCTATTTGTGTAAATGACGGTTACCAGTATGAACTGGAGCCAGACAGAGACAAGGACACCTGATATCTAAATCATTAGACGTTACATCTCTCTATATACAGCTTTATATTTATTCCGTATCTCTATTTCTCATACAGCTAGTAAAAATATCCAGCATAACAACCTGCAAAATTATTGCTTGCAGCATTATATTATATCCGTGTTATCATTAATGGAATTTTAATGATGACTTAATTCTGTGTGCAGAATTACTATGGAGCTGCCAGGACTATCCTTTCTGATAACCCGCTCGGCTTGACATGTGGAATGGTATGCCCAACGTCAGACCTTTGTGTAGGTGGATGCAATTTATATGCAACAGAGGAAGGTCCAATTAACATTGGTGGACTTCAGCAGTTTGCAACTGAGGTATGTGCAGACTACTTTTTATCATCTACAAGCTTATATGGTGTTAATTTTGTTTTTATTTGTGTGTGCGCACGCACTTGCATATATACTGTGTGTATGTATGTATGTATGTGTATATATATATATTTATATATATATATGCACACATACAGGTGCGTCTCAAAAAAATTGAATGTCATCAAAAAGAAAATTAATTTCAGTAACTCAATTCAGAAAGTGAAACTCATATATTATATAGTTTCATTACACACAGAATAATATATTGCAAGCATTTCTTATTTTCTCAATTTTTATGATTACGGCTTACAGCTAGTGAAAACCAAAAATTAAGTTTCTCAGAAAATTTGAATATTGTGAAAAAGTTCAATATTGTAGACTCATGGTGTCACACGCTAATTAGCTAATTAACTCAAAACACCTGTAAAGGTTTCCTGAGCCTTTAAATGATCTCTGTCTGGTTCAGTAGGTTAACCAATCATGGGGAAGACTGCTGACTTGACAATTGTCCAGAAGACAGTCACTGACACCCTCCACAAAAGTCATTGCTAAATAAGCTGGCTATTCACAGATTGCTGTATCCAAGCATATAATGTTATAATGTGAAGTTGAGTGGAAGGAAAAAATGTGGTAGAAAAAGGTGCACAAGCAACAGGAATAACCACGGCTTTGATAGGATTGTAAATCAAAGGCCATTTAAGAATTTAGGGGGACAAGAAGTGGATTATGGCTGGTGTCAGTGCTTCAAGAGCCACAACACAGACGTATCCAGGACATGGACTACAACTTTTGCATTTCCTGTATCAAGCCACTCCTGAACCAGGGACAATGTCAGAAGTACCCTAGCCGAGCTAAGGAGAAAATAGACTGTACTGTTGCTCGATCCTCTTTTCGGATGAAAGTAAATTTAGCATTTCATTTGGAAATCAATGTCCCAGAGTCTGAAGGAAGAGTGGAGAGGCACAAAATCCAAGTTGCATGAAGTCCAGTGTGAAGTTTCCACAGTCAGTGATGATTTGGGGAGCCACATCATCTTCTGGTGTTGATCCGCTGTGTTTTATCAAGTCCTAAGTCAGCGCAGACCTCTACCAGGAAATTCTAGAGCATCTTATGTTTCCCTCTGCTGACCAGCTTTATGGAGATGCTGATTTCATTTTCCAGCAGGACCTGACAGCTGCCCACACTGCCAAAAGTACCAATAACTGGTTCAAGGATCATGGTACCGCTGTGCTTGATTGGCCAGCAACCCACCTGGCTTAAACCCCATAGAGAATCTGTAGGGTATTGTCTAGAGGAAGATGAGAAGCACCAGACCTAACAAAGCAGATGAGCTGAAGGATGCTATCAAAGCAACCTGGGCTTCTATAACACCTCAGCAGTGCCACAGGCTGATCGCTTCCATGCCACACCGCATTGCTGCAGTAATTCATGCAAAAGTTGCCCCGACCAATATTGAGTGCATACTATACTATACATGGACATACTTTTCAGTAAGCCACCATTTCTGTATTAAAAATCCTTTTTTTATTGGTCTTATGTAATAATCTAATTTTCTGAGATACTGAATTTTGGGTTTTCACTAGCTGTAAGCCCTAATCATCAAAATCAAAAGAAAGACATGCTTGAAATATACTCTGTGTGTAATGAATCTATATAATATGAGTTTCCCTTTTTGAATTGAATTACTGATATAAATTAACTTTTGGATGATATTCACATTTATTGAGATGTATGTATGTATGTATGTATGTGTGTGTGTGTATATATACATATACACTGCTCAAAAAAAATAAAGGAACGCTTTGAAAACAGATCGGATCGCAATGGGGAGAAATATCATGCTGGATATCTATACTGATATGGACTGTGTAATGTGTTAGAAACAATAGGATGCCACATCGTTTGATGGAAATGAAAGTGATCAACCTACAGAGGGCTGAATTCAAAGACAACCCGAAAATCAAAGTAAAAAACTGATGCAGCAGGCTAGTCCATTTTGCTGTAATTTTATTGCAGCAACTAAAACAGGTACTCAGTAATTTGTATGGCCCCTACATGCTTGTATGGATGATGTCCTGGGGTATTTTCTCCCAGATCTGGACCAGGGCATTACTGAGCTTTTGACAGACTGAGGTGCAACCTAATAGCGTTGGATGGACCAAAACATAATGTCAAAGAGGTGTTCTATTGGATTTAGGTCAGGCAAGCATAGGGGCCATTCACTGGTATCAATTCCTTCAACCTCCAGGAGCTAGCTGCATACTCTTGCCACATGAGGCCGGGCATTGTCATGCACCAGGAGGAACCCAGGACCCACTGTACCAGCGTAGGGTCTGACAATGGGTCCAAGGATTTCATCCCAATACCTAATGGCAGTCAGGGTGCAATTGTCTAGCCTGTAGAGGTCTGTACGTCCCTCCATGGGTATGCCTCCCCAGACCATCACTGACCCACCACCAAACCGGTCATGCTGAACGATGTTACAGGCAGCATAACGTTCACCATGGCTTTTCCAGACCTGTTCATGTCTTTCACATGTGCTCAGGGTGAACCTGCTCTCATCTGTGAAAAGCACAGGACACCAGTGGTGGAGCTGCCAATTCTGGTGTTTAATGGCAAATAGCAATTAAGCTCCACGGTGCCAGGCAGTGAGCACAGGGACCACTAGAGGAAGTCGGGTCCTCAGGCCACCCTCATGAAGTCTGTTTCTGATGGTTTGGTCAGACATTCACACCGGTGGCCTGCTGGAGGTCCTTTTGTAGGGCTCTGGCAGTGGCTTATCCTGTTCCTCTTTGCACAAAGGAGCAGATACCAACCCTGCTAAAGGGTTAAGGCCCTTCTACGGCCCTGTCCAGCTCTCCTAGAGTAACTGCCTGTCTCCTGGAATCTCCTCCATGCTCTTAAGACTGTGCTGGGAGACACAGCAAACCTTCTGGCAATGACACGTATTGATGTACCATCCTGGAGGAGTTGCCTGTGCAACCTCTATAGGGTCCAAGTATCGCCTCTTGCTACCAGTAGTGACATTGACCCTAGCCAAATGCAAAACTAGTGAAGAACAGTCAGAAATTATGAGTAGAGAAAAAAATAGTCAGTGGCCTCCACCTGTAAAACCAGTCCTGTTTTGGAGGTTGGCTCGTTGTTGTTCATCTAGTGCACCTGTTGTTAATTTCATTAACACCAAAGCAGCTGAAAATGAATGACAACTCCCTCTACCTCACTGACCAGATCAATATCCCAGGAGTTTAATTGACTGACGCTATACTCTGATTAAAAAGTGTTCCTTTAATCCATATATATTACACACAAGCAAAATATTGCTCCATAAATGGGTGTAAATTATGTTAGGAGTGACAATATTGCATTTAAACATATTCAGGGTACCCAGATTACTTGTAGATTTAATTTCCATTTGCTATATATCGCAGCTTGCCCTGGCCCTGTCTCATGCAATCCCCTGCCTGTAACTGTGACATGCTCTTCCAAAGGAAGATGTTTAAAAGCCTCTATACTAATATGCATTGCCCAGGCATATTTCACTCTTTAAATTAATAAAGTCCATGAGTTCATAAACCTTCATATCATAATCTTACAGTGCGGCTTCAAATTTTCAATCGTGCAATATAAAGTGCCAAGTGCTAAGAAAAATCATTGTCTGTGTGATCCGTGCTCCCCTCATGTGCCCTCACTCACCAGATAGCTATGACTCCCATGGCAGAAGTCATAAGCGCTTTGAACAAGGATGGCTGGGCTCTGTAGCTCCACGGGTGGTTGTCTCAGCCTGTAGCATGGATGGTTCTCAATATGCCATCATACAAGGTAGACATATGATGTAAACAAATGGCAGATAAAGCAATATAGTGTAATTCGGTTTATTGGTCACATAGAACAAACAATATTTACTCACATATAAAAGCGCTGTAACACATGTTGAAACCCAGAACCGGAAGTAACCATCAACTTGCGTCTCACCGTCCAGAAATTGCATCACCACCCAACTGACGTGTTTTGTCCCTCCCACAAGACGTTCTCAAAGGATATTCTTTTTCTGTCATGGGAGTCATAGTTATCTGGTGAGTGAGGGCACATGAGGAGAGCATGGATCACACAGACAGTGGTTTTTCTTAGCATGTGGCACTTTATATGGCACAACTGAAAATTTTAAGCTGCACTGGAAGATTATGATATGAAAGCTTATGAACTTTTGAAGGATTTATGAACTCATGGACTTTATTTATTAATTTGATTATGAATTTTTATTTTGCACTGTGATTGATGTGTTAGTATTAATATTGGGTAGCACTCTTATATATATTTTTTTTCACATTTAAAAGCACATGCACTTTGAGAGCAGCAACCTATTCACTAAATTTTCACCAATTTTCATTAATTTATTAACCTTTTCACAAATTCATTTTATCCATTAGCACAGGGGTATATATTGGTGTAAATAAATTTTGCATCTATATATCTATTCATATTTCACTCTTGCCACCATTTAAAGTGGACCTTACATAGAAATGAGGGGTCCATTCTATTGAAAGCCCCACATTTAAAAACTGGCTGCAATTTTTTTCACAGACCTTTTTTGAGACATAGCTATCCTAGTGAGCAATGTTGAGGCCTCACAGAGACGTGAAAGGCCAAGGTAAGTATTATTTATTATTTTTTTAACAAAAACTTTATTTTTAGCTTGCTTTTGTAGGCAATTTGACTTTGGGAAGCTTTCAATAGAGTGGGCTTTCCATTTTCATGGAAGCAAGGCCTAGGAAAAATCAATTGCAGACAGTAACAATTAGTAAATATATAACCTAGAAGATTCAGAATTGTGTACTCACATCTGCAAGTTTAGAGGATGCCCCCATGTAGTGGATCAAACAACCCAGGTAAGCAGCCTGCTGATATTATTGCTATCTCTGTGCAGAATGTAGTTGTGCTCTATGCCTGCCAGGGTTTTCCAGACAATTTATTGCTGTGTTGTGGCTGTGTCTAGGTAGAAGTTGCAGTAAAAAATAAATGTACCCCCAAAAAATGTTCTATACACTTTTCCTATGGAAGTGGCAACTCCAACACCACAATATGTGTTGACAGTGTTTTATGAAAACTGTATGATTAATAAAAATAAACTCATAAATATAAATACTTCTCAACCATGTCCTTCGCAAACAGATGCTTCTGCCAATCTTCTCTCCAACTATTAGAGGCTAAAAAAATCTTCCATTGTTATCACTGTAGTGCATGTGGACAAGGGAAGATTTTAAAGAGGCCGCAGGACATAAGCAAAATTGAAATGTACCAAAAGATGAAAATAAATGTCAATTTGGCTGCTGGAAACCCACCCTTTTTTGTGAGGGGGGTTGGTTTATCACATTATTGAGCCTTCTAAGCCAGTTGATTAATTGGTACATGCTGGGTTGCACAGCGCAGAAACTGGGCTCTCACCGAGACCCCCCGGGTCTCATGCTAATGATCGGGACCTGGGACTCTCACTTCTGGGTCACCTGATCACTGTGACTCTCATTGGCTATCAGTCACTGTGAGCCCATCCCTGTGTTTACTTCCTCTTCTGAATGAAGAGAAAGATACATTGTATCTTCCTCTTCTTGCAGGAGAGGAACATGTAAGCAAACCAAAGTGTGTAAAAAAATAAGATCAATGTTTGCCAGGGTTGGTGTTTGGGTCAAGGCCGGGGTCAGCATATTTTGGGTAGAATTAAAAAAAAATGAAATTAGTATCAGTGTCAGTGTGTTTTAGGCAGGATTAAAAAATGCAAAATGCGCACCATTGTTTCTGGGCTGTACTACGGGTACAAACAACAATCAACATACACCATGTGGTATCTCTGCAAAAGTCGGGAGCAGGAGAATTTATTTTGGGTTGCTCTTTGGTGGTAAATTATAATAGCAAGAAATATACAGCTACATTTCAAAATTATGTTTTTTTTTTTTACTATTTTGGGCCGGTTTTCCTTTGATAATAAAAAAACAAGGTATAATTCAGCTGGATATACAAAGTAGTTGTAATGATATGTACACTTTTACTAACATGTCAAGGTTGCAAAATTGTGCTTTGGCATTAACATTTGTTTTTCCCTTAGGCGTGAAGGAGTTAAATAATTTTTGCTCAGCACATTTTAGTCATACTGGTTTGTACTTTTCTAATACACTCTTGTAGGATTTATGAATTAATTAGGAAGTTCTGCGCTTAGGACATGTATGAAGGTTGCAGCCTCCTCAAAAAGCCCCCTGTAGCAGGGATCTAGAATATAGAAAAGAAAGAAGATGTGAATGGGCGAATGGCGCTACCTATATGTCAAATAATGCTCTAACAAATCACTCTATAGTGGCTAAATATTAAAAGAGACAATGCTATTGTGGAATAAATTATAACAAAACAGTTACCATAAAGGTGATAGTGTAATAGTTATCACACCTCACCTACCCCAGTAGGTGAGTACTAAAGCCCTCTAGGTGTGGGCACCAATCCTACACAGGAGAAGTTGTCACCAAAAATGTAATAACTTACAATTTAGTCTAACAATTAAATAAATCCTCTCCTTATATCAGTGCAAGACACATCCAAACATCAATGTCTTGATAGTATAGTGATCCTCTGCTTATAACAGTGCATATAGTGTCCAGACCCAAAATACAGGATGTGAGTAAACCCAAAAACCAAATCCAAATAAGAGTGCAAAGAATCGCACCAAAAAACAAAAAGTTATAAAAAAATTGCACCAAAGTCGCACCAAAATGTAATTATCGTACCATATACAAAAAAATATACTGCATATAGGTATACACTTATATGTTTTTGTATATGGTGCGATAATTACATTTTGGTGCAATTTTTTTATAACTTTTTTGTTTTTTGGTGCGATTCTTTGGACTCTTATTTTTATTTGGTTTTTGGGTTTACTCACATCCTGTATTTTGGGTCTGGACACTATAAGCACTGTTATAAGCAGAGGATCACTATACTATCAAGACATTCATGTTTGGATGTGTCTTGCACTGATATAAGGAGAGGATTTATTTAATTGTTAGACTAAATTGTAAGTTATTACATTTTTGGTGACAACTTCTCCTGTGTAGGATTGGTGTCCACACCTAGAGGGCTTTAGTACTCGTTTTCTGGGGTAGGTGAGGTGTGATAACTAATACACTATCACCTTTATGGTAACTGTTTTGTTATAATTTATTCCACAATAGCACTGTGTCTTTTAATATTTAGCCACTATAGAGTGATTTGTAGGATTTATACTTGCACATTGTGGGAGTGATATTGGCAATTACTGAGCAGGAATATTTTTTATCTTCGATGGTTTTATTGCAGCTTGGGTGCCTACTTACTGAATATTTATTTGGTACATCTTTAGTACTTTCAGTATATTATTATATCCATACGGCTTACACCAAATTATAATCTAATATTCTAATATACCTGTATAAATATATATATATATATATATAGGGTTATATATATATAATCAGTATCTCACAAAAGTGAGTACACCCCTCACATTTTTGTACTTTATTATATCTTTTCCTGTTACAGCAAACGTATATTATAAAGAATTCTCAAAATACAAAAACAGCCGTGCAATATATTCATATGTGAATAAAATGATTTTATATATATATATATATATATATATATATATATATATATATATATATATATATACTAAAATTGTGCGCTAGCATGAGTATAACATATAATGTGTTTCTACGATTGAGAAGCTCCTTGGGGTAATACCCAGAGCTATAACATGTTTAAATCCCAGTGCAGAGAGATAACAAAACAAAAAGATTATAAAACATATCATATCTCTATAAAAAATTAGTAGAAAAAAAGTAAAGTTCTAAGCATGCGATTGGACCCCCAATCGCTAGAAAAACACCACATTCAGTCCATGAAAGACAAGTTGGTAAAAAACAAAATATGTGAAGAGGAAAAGCCGTTCCTTTGGTGTGTCACATCAGGGTAGAAAAGTGAGAGATGCAGAAAAAACACTTCCAAGCCACCGATAGTTGCGGGAGAGGAGTAATGGATGTACCCTTACCCCACTTGTTGGACCTCCTCTGTGGCGAGGTCATACGAGCTTGCAGATATAACCCTCTGCAGGGACAGATGGATATCGATGTCCGGGTCTTATTTACGAGCACCACCAACTTTAAGCTGATCTTACTGCTTCCTTTACATTTTCATCCTCTCATGGTGGTGGTGGTGCTCGTAAATAAGACCCGGACATCGATATCCATCTGTCCCTGCAGAGGGTTATATCTGCAAGCTCGTATGACCTCGCCACAGAGGAGGTCCAACAAGTGGGGTAAGGGTACATCCATTACTCCTCTCCCTCAACTATCGGTGGCTTGGAAGTGTTTTTTCTGCATCTCTCACTTTTCTACCCTGATGTGACACACCAAAGGAATGGCTTTTCCTCTTCACATATTTTGTTTTTTACCAACTTGTCTTTCATGGACTGAATGTGTTTCTAGCGATTGGGGGTCCAATCGCATGCTTAGAACTTTACTTTTTTTCTACTAATTTTTTATAGAGATATGATATGTTTTATAATCTTTTTGTTTTGTTATCTCTCTGCACTGGAATTTAAACATGTTATAGCTCTGGTTATTACCCCAAGGAGCTTCTCAATCGTAGAAACACATTATATGTTATATTCATGCTAGCGCACAATTTTAGTTTATATGTTTTTTTACTTTATGGATATTTGAAATATTTTGTTGCAGCTGCACCTTGCGAATTTAAGCATTTTTATTCACTCTGTCTTGCTCACTAGCGCAAGTTTTTTCACCCAATATATATATATATATATATATATATATATATATATATATATATATATATATATATATATATATACACACAGTATCTCACAAAAGTGAGAACACTCCTTACATTTTTGTAAATATTTTATTATATCTTTTCATGTGACAACACTGAGGAAATTACACTTTGCTACAATGTAAAGTAGTGAGTGTACAGCTTGTATAACAGTGTAAATTTGCTATCCCATCAAAATAACTCAACACACAGCCATTAATGTCTAAACCACTGGCAACAAAAGTGATTACACCCCTAAGTGAAAATGTCCAAATTGGGCCCAATTAGCCATTTCCCTCCCCGGTGTCATGTGACTCATTAGTGTTACAGGGTCTCAGGTGTGAATGGGGAGCAGGTGTGTTAAATTTGGTGTTTTCGGTCTCACTCTTTCATACTGGTCACTGGAAGTTCAACATGGCATCTCATGGCAAAGAACTCTCTGAGGATCTGAAATAAAGAATTGTTGCTCTACATAAAGATCGCTAGGCTATAAGAAGAATGCCAAGACCCAGAAACTGAGCTGTAGCATTGTGACCAAGATCATACAGCATTTTTACAGGACAGGTTCCACTCAGAACAGGCTGTGCCATGGTCGACCATAGAAGTGCACCTGCTCAGCGTCATATCCAGAGGTTGTCTTTGGGAAATAGACATATGAGTGCTGCCAGCATTGCTGCAGAGGTTGATGGGGTGGGGGGTCAGCCTGTCAGTGCTCGGACTATATGCCGCACACTGCATCAAATTGGTCTGCATGGCTGTTGTCCCAGAAGAAAGCCTCTTCTAAAGATGATGCACAAGAAAGCCCGCAAACAGTTTGCTGAAGACAAGCAGACTAAGGACATGGATTACTGGAACCATGTCCTGTAGTCTGATGAGACCAAGATAAACTTATTTGGTTCAGATGGTGTCAAACGTGTGGTGGCAACCAGCTGAGGAGTACAAAGACAAGTGTGTCTTGCCTACAGTCAAGCATGGTGGTGGGAGTGTCATGGTCTGGAGCTACATAAGTGCTGCCAGCACTGGGGAGCTACAGTTCTTTGAGGGAACCACGAATGCCAACATGTATTGTGACATACAGAAGCAGAGCACGATCCTCTCCTTTCGGAGACTGGGCCGCAGGGCAGTATTCCAACATAACGACCCCAAACACACCTCCAAGACGACCACTGCCTTGCTGAAGAAGCTGAGGGCAAAGGTGATGGACTGGCCGAGCATGTCTCCAGACCTAAACCCTATTGAGCATCTGTCGGTCCTCCTTAAACGGAAGGTGGAAGAGTGCAAGGTCTCTAACATCCACCAGCTACATGTTGTCATGGAGGAGTAGAAGAGCACTCCAGTGGCAACCTGGGAAGCTCTGGTGAACTCCATGCCCAAGAGAGTTAAGGCAGTGCTGGAAAATAATGGTGGCCACACAAAATATTGACGCTTTGGGCCCAATTTGGACATTTTCACTTAGGGGTGTACTCGCTTTTGTTGCCAGCGGTTTAGACATTAATGGCTGTGTGTTGAGTTATTTTGAGGGGACAGCAAATTTACACTGTTATACAAGCTGTACACTCACTACTTTACATTGTGGCAAAGTGCCATTTTTTCAGTGTTGTCACATGAAAAGATCTAATAAAATATTTACAAAAATGGTAGGGGTGTACTCACTTTTGTGAGATACTGTGTGTGTGTGTGTATATCTATATATATATATATATATATATATATATATACATATATATATATATATATTTATATTGTACAGGACGCCGTGGCTGGGTCCTGGAAGGACGCTATGTTTCCCCTCTGTTTGGACTGTGCTCCCTTTAAGGGAACAAAAAAGGGTTAACTCACCTGTCAGAGGAAGTGGGTTTAAAACAAGACAGGAAGTTAGAGAGGGTGTGGAGGAGTGTAGAGGAGAAGGTGGATGGTGTTTTTTGGTGTGCAGCAATAGTGAACAGCAGTGTCCTGCCTGGAAGCTTCTTGCTAGGGGAATCTACCTGCAACTAGGGGAATCTACCTGCAACAGAAACTAAGGACTGCTTAACTGCAATAGCAATTCTGGACTTTGCAAGTCGGTGAGACTGAAACCTTTTTCTTTTGTTATGCTGCTGTAAAGCTATTTAAGTTCAATAAATCTCCTTTTGAGTGAAAAGCCTGTGTCCTGCGATCTAGCTGCTTCCCCAAACTTTACAAGTGGTGCTCGAATGCGGGCAGGACAGAGTAACAGGCATTTTTCTTGCTTTTTTTTTTTTTTTTTTGTGTATTGGACTTAAAACTGACATTTAAAGGGACAGTACAGTGGATTTATGTCCTGGGTTAAAGCCGCACAAACCCTGAAAGCTGAAGCAATGGAGGAGCTAATTAAACAGCTGTCCTTGGCTAATATACAAGCGCAGACTCACCATGAGGAAGCTAATCAGCGCTTAACAACCCAGCTGGAGGTACAGCAAGAAAACACTCGCCTGTTGGTGGCGCAGTTGGCAGCCCAGCAAGCGACCCAGCAAGAGGTTATGCAGGCTCAAGTGACTGCCTTAAAAGAAGTAGTGCAGCAGCTTTCTCAGGGCCGTGAGCAAGCGGCTGTTGCCCCTGGCAACCAGGTGACCGTGAGAGCAAGCCATTTTTTGCAGAAATTGTCCCTGAGTGATGATGTAGAGGCATTTCTTGCTACATTTGAGAGGACGGCAGAGAGAGAAGGGTGGCCCCAGGACCAGTTGGCCGGCCTAATTGCTCCTTTCCTAACCGGAGATCCTCAAAAAGCCTACTTCGACCTGCCACAAGATCACGCTAAAGACTATCAAACATTAAAGGCAGAAATACTGGCTCGTTTGGGGGTAACTACAGCTGTTCGGGCCCAACGAGTGCACCAATAGAAGTATCGTCCAGATCGTCCACCACGGTCTCAAATGCATGACCTGGTGCAACTGGTAAAAAAATGGCTGCAGCTCGAAATGTTGTCTGGCCTCCAAATCGTGGAGCGGGTCGTGCTGGACCGATACCTAAGGTCACTGCCAGACGACCTTCAACGGTGGGTCAGCCATGGAGACCCCAAAACAGTGAACCTCCTTGTCGAGATGGTGGAACGATACACAGTGGTGGAGGATCTGCTTGGCCCTACCAAGCGCCAAGGACCCAGTCTGCCACGGCATATTCGTTCGACTGCTACCCTTCGAAAGGACGTTCCCCGGAGCCCTGGAACCAACACCCCGGAAGGTCAAGAGTCACTCCCAATACCTTCTCAGCGATCTGTTCCTGTTTGGAGAGGAGGGGATGTACAATATTGGCGATGTCACTCCTGGGGCCATACCCGGGCCCACTGCCCACTGCAAGAGGAGCCCATGGAATGCGGGGTTCTTCGGAGGGGGTCTTTTTATGCCCATAAAGCATGTACAACACATATCGATCTTGGAGAAGAGAAATTCGAGTGTGAAGTCCAAGTGAACCACCTCCCTGCCCGGGCTTTGCTGGACTCCGGAAGCATGGTAACCCTGGTCCATCCTAGAGTAATTGGGAAGATCGGTCCGGTAAGAAAAACTTTACGGGTGGTGTGCATTCACGGGGACACTAGAGAGTACCCGCTCATCTCGGTGACCATCTCCACAGCATGTGGCACTGGTACTCAAGAGGTGGGGGTGGTAAAGAACTTGGTACATGATGTTATCATAGGACGAGACTGTCCATTATTTGCAAAACTGTGGGGACAAGGAGAACTACCTGAACGGTCCAGAGACTGGGGAGAAACTAGTCCCTCTGTTCCTGCGGTTGAGAGAAATAACCCTGAAATGCTGAATGTTCTTGAAAATGCTAATGATTTGGTTAATGGTGATGCAAGTAGTGCTGATGTTATTAAGGGTGTCAAAATGTGTGGTTCACAGACCTACCTGAACACTGAAGAGGGGGGGGAACCTTCCCCACTTCAGGTAATGCTGGGGGAAGAGGATGAGGAAGTGGCTGTTACCCCTGCCCTGCCAGATTTGGGTGTTCCGCAGGGGGCATTTGGTACTGCCCAGATGCAGGACCCCACTTTGGCCCATGCACGGGAACAGGTGGTAGTAATAAATGGGGTTCCCCAAGAGCCAGGTGCGAATGAGCGGTGGCCACACTTTGCAATATGTAATGAATTGCTTTATCGGGTTACCAAAGTGAGAGAAAATGTGGTAGAGCAATTATTGGTACCCCAACAGTATAGACGCAAGGTCCTGGACCTGGCCCATGATGATGTTTTAGGGGGACACCTGGGAGTTGAAAAGACGGAGGCACGGATCACCGACCGGTTTTACTGGCCAGGTCTGAAAGCAGAGGTAAGGAGATACTGTACCTCTTGTCCCACCTGTCAGTTGACCGCTCCGGTGACCCACTTCCGGAATCCTTTGGTCCCTCTGCCCATAATTGAGGTCCCATTTGAAAGGATAGCCATGGATATAATGGGTCCCTTGGTGAAGTCGGCTCGAGGTCACTCCTACATACTGGTGATTCTCGACTATGCCACCCGATATCCTGAGGCGCTACCCCTGCGGAATACCTCCTCTAAGGCTATTGCCCGGGAATTATTCCAGTTGTTTACACGGACTGGTTTTCCCAAGGAAATACTAATGGACCAGGGCACTCCGTTTATGTCGAGGGTTATGGCCGACATGTGCAAGCTCTTCCGGATTAAACAGCTGCGCACATCGGTCTACCATCCCCAAACGTATGGGTTAGTAGAACGCTTTAATAAGACCCTTAAATCTATGCTTAAGAGAGTTGTACAAAGGGATGGGAAAGACTGGGACTGTCTGTTACCAGCTCTCCTGTTTGCTATCCGGGAAGTGCCCCAGGCCTCCATTGGGTTTTCGCCCTTTGAGTTGGTATATGGGCGGAGACCTCGCGGACTACTGGATTTTGTTAAAGAGGAATGGGAAAGTGAACCTAGTCAGCATAAGAGTGTTCTTGAATATGTTTCCCAAATGCAGGAGAGGATCCGAACTGTGTTGCCACTAGTCAAGGAACATTTGCAAAAAGCCCAGGAGGCTCAACGACGAGTCTATAATAGGGCTGCTAAAATAAGGAATTTCCAAGTGGGGGATCGAGTAGCGGTGTTGATTCCCACTGTGGAAAGTAAATTCTTAGCCAGGTGGCAAGGCCCCTTTGAAGTTGTAGAAAAAGTGGGAGAGGTGAATTATAAAGTCCACCAACCAGGTAAGAGGAAACCCTATATCATGTAAACTTGTTAAAGCCCTGGACAGAGAGGGAACCAGTGACCTCCCTGGCTAGTGCAAGATTGGAGCCTCGGGTTGGGGTGGAGAGTGTCCAAGTAGCAAATACCCTGTCTAAAACCCAAAGTCAGCAGGCAAAGGAGTTCTTGCAGAGAAATAAAGAAAAATTTTCAGACTTGCCAGGGCTCACGAGTACCATAGAGCATGATATCATCACGGAACCAGGAGTCAAAGTTTTTGTCCGGCCCTACCGTATCCCAGAGGCCCAAAGGAAGGCTGTTTCAGAGGAAGTGAAGAAGATGTTAGACCTGGAGATTATTGAAGAATCGCAGAGTGAGTGGTCGAGCCCGATTGTGTTGGTACCGAAGCCCAATGGGACTCTGCGGTTCTGCAATGATTTCCGGAAACTTAATTAAGTGTCACGGTTTGATGCCTACCCCATGCCCCGGGTAGATGAGCTTATTGAGAGACTAGGTCCAGCCAGGTTTATCACTACGTTAGACCTTACAAAGGGATATTGGCAAATCCCGTTGACTAAGGCTGCTAGGGAGAAAACTGCTTTTTCTACCCCAGAGGGGAGTTTTCAGTACAAAAGGATGCCTTTTGGATTGCAAACTGCTCCAGCCACATTCCAGCGAGCAATGGATAGGATTTTACGACCTCACCGGAAGTATGCCTCAGTGTACTTGGACGACATAGTCATTTTTAGCAGAGACTGGGAATCACATTTGCCCAAAGTCCAGGCAGTGCTGGACTCTCTTTGGAAGGAGGGGTTTACAATAAACCCTGAAAAATGTGCTTTGGGAATGGAGGAGGTGAAATACCTGGGCTATATCGTGGGTAGAGGGGTGGTGAAACCTCAGGTCAGCAAGGTAGAGGCTATACAGAGTTGGCCCCGTCCCCTCACAAAAAAGCAGGTACATGCATTCTTGGGCATGGTGGGATACTACAGGAGGTTTGTACCCAACTTTGCCTCGTTGGCGGCTCCATTGACCGATCTGACTAAGGGTTGGAAATCGGTCATGGTGGAGTGGAATGCAGATGCTGAGAAGGCCTTTTTGGAGCTCAAGTCGGCACTGTGCCAACACCCTGTCCTGGTAGCACCCAATTTTTCAAAAGAGTTTGTGGTCCAAACTGATGCTTCCGATGTAGGATTGGGAGCAGTGTTGTCTCAGGTTGTTCATGGAGAGGAGCACCCGGTAGTCTTCCTCAGTAGGAAGTTAACACCAGCGGAGAAAAACTATGCTATAATTGAACGAGAGTGTCTGGCCATTAAGTGGGCTCTAGAGTCCCTCAGATATTACCTTTTGGGGAGGAAGTTTAGGCTGATTTCTGACCATGCCCCTTTAACATGGTTGAGACAGGGTAAAGGGAATAATGCCAGGGTTACTCGGTGGTTCCTGGCACTCCAGGAATTTAAATTTGTAGTGGAGCATAGGCCCAGGAGACTGCATCAAAATGCAGATGCCCTCTCCCGAGTCCATTGTTTGAGCTCCACTGTTGCCTCCACCTCCATGGCGTTGGGGCACAGGGGGGGGATATGTACAGGACGCCGTGGCTGGGTCCTGGAAGGACGCTATGTTTCCCCTCTGTTTGGACTGTGCTCCCTTTAAGGGAACAAAAAAGGGTTAACTCACCTGTCAGAGGAAGTGGGTTTAAAACAAGACAGGAAGTTAGAGAGGGTGTAGAGGAGAAGGTGGATGGTGTTTTTTGGTGTGCAGCAATAGTGAACAGCAGTGTCCTGCCTGGAAGCTTCTTGCTAGGGGAATCTACCTGCAACAGAAACTAAGGACTGCTTAACTGCAATAGCAATTCTGGACTTTGCAAGTCGGTGAGACTGAAACCTTTTTCTTTTCTTTTGCTGCTGTAAAGCTATTTAAGTTCAATAAATCTCCTTTTGAGTGAAAAGCCTGTGTCCTGCGATCTAGCTGGTTCCCCAAACTTTACAATATATATATATATATATATATATATATATATATATATATATATAATCACTTTATTCACATATTAATATATTGCACAGGTGTTTTTTGTATGTTGAGAATTCTTTGTAATATACGTTTGCTGTAGGTTTGAGTGCTATTCTTTGGGCTTCAGAGACTTTTTCAGTGTTGTCACATGAAAAGATATAATAAAATATTTACAAAAATGGTAGGGGGTGTACTCACTTTTGTGAGAGTGAGATACTGTGTGTGTGTGTGTGTGTATATATATATATATATATATATATATATATATATATATATATATATATATATATATATATATATATATATATATATATATAATCACTTTATTCACATATTAATATATTGCACAGGTGTTTTTTGTATTTTGAGAATTCTTTATAATATACGTTTGCTGTAGGTTTGAGTGCTATTCTTTGGGCTTCAGAGACTTATAGGAAAACATAAACTATACCAAAGAGAGGGCACAGTGCTGAGTGCCACATAGAAAGAGCCCAGGGAAATAATATCATGAATTTATATAGTATGTTTATTTATTTTTTGCATTTTTTGACCAAATACCATAAAAAATAACAGATCTTACACCTAAAATCATGTAGACAATGTTGTCTGGGACCAAGGACAAACACACATAAAAACATGAAACAAAGCATAAGACAGCACCCAAGTAATAATTATATATAGCATCAGAGCACTATGAATGAGTGCCAATTGAGATGGCTGTACCACTAGCCAGGCAGTCCTACTAGTAAAAATACAAGCAACGGCCAATGCAAGAATGAAAGAAGGAAAGAATCCAAAAAAAGCACCAAGCAAGAAGGTGGATGATAGTTCCCAGATGGCTATGTGGTGATAATAATGAAATGGATGCAGTAAATCAATGAGCAAAAGTAAAAGGTAGTGCATGAATATGTGACTGTTAGCGGAAAGTTTTAGGGGCAGCAATATGCAGCACAGCTGTACCAGGTAATCAGAGCTCCCGCGCTCTCTCCTCTTGGCTTGATTGCCAGTCACATACATCCAGAGATGGTTTACTCACGGAGTGTGGAGAGCGGAGAAATTTTGCTGGGATTGCTGGCAGGCCGCCACTGCTGCACGATAACATAACTCCCGTGTCCCACTGTTCCCAAAGCGCAGTCCGTGCCACGGACCAGCACAAGGCAAGGCGGTGGTATCAACTTCATGCTTGGGAAGGTGTCTGACGCTCAGAGGAGTGATGTCAATGTGTTTCACTGGGAAACCCCAGCTTCTTTAGGACTGGCTGTGACCAGTATAATTACACATGTTTTGTCTCAGCTTCAATTAACTTACAAGGAAATCAGATCAACCAAGTGTTTCTCCCAGACAGGAAGTTTGTCATAGATAGTATTAATCCTCAAGAAAAGGGGGAGTCATAATAGAGGCAGCATCTCCATTCATGATAGCGCACACAGCAGACAAAAGAGAAAACAGAATAATTTAAGAAAGATGATAAACAATAAATGATAAAAAACATGGATAGGGCTTATGAAACCAACACAAAAGGCAAACATTTGTGTGTGGTACGTACAAATATATACAGACCCAAACCACATAAACCAAATAAAAATATCAAAACCAGGAAACGCAGCAAAAAAAAAACCTATTTTAAGTAAGGATATATATATTTGTACAAAAATGTATTAGTCCAAAAACACTTATACGTTTAGTTCTCTGTTGAGTACGTGCGGAATCATGACATTTAATTTGTATATCCAAAATTTATATTTTTGAAGAAGGAATCTATCAAAGTCACCCCGTCTTTTACTTTCAATAGATTTTTATTGAAATTTCAACATGGAGAATGTATCAAGGTACAGCACAGACAGATATCAATCAAGTAAATAAAAAAATGGGTTTAACAGAGGTGCAACAGAGCCATAGCGCACAAGTTCCTACATAAAAAATAAAAACAGCAAGACGCTTTCAATATTATCCGTGAGGGGAAAAGACCCCTCGATCCTAACACCCCTAATGGGAACTAACTGTGTTGGGGCTCAAGGAGCGTCGCCCCCCCGCCCGTGAGTCTATCGCTTATTTATTGTTCGTTTCCTGGCTGGCTATCTAGGGCCACTTGTTCGGAGACAGCCCTGATGTAAGAAATTGTAGAAGTATATAAGGGTACATCCTCAGATAATTACATATAGCTTTGCTGTCCTTAGTATCTGTAACCATAATTAAAACCATGCTGTACCTAATAAGGAAACAAATATAATAAAGGGATAGCGACATCAGAAGAGAGTATAGGGAGGAAAAAGAGAAAGAGAGGCCTTGATAAAGAGGCATAAGACGGAGTGGCACTCACTCCTCTACATCTGATCAGGAGTAGAGGCATGGTTTAGTGGCCCGGAAATGTATTTGACCCAGGGTTTCCATACTGCGTCAGTTTTGTCTACCGTATCCAGAAGGATGCTGACTGTTTTTTCCTGAGCCATAATCCAGGATATCTTTCTTTTAACTAACATAAATGAGACTGTGGGCTGCTTCCAAGCTCGAGCTATTGTTAATTTAGTTCCGATAAGGATGAACCTGATAAGACTTTGGGCCAATTTCGGTACTCCTGGTTCGGAGAAGTTTAGTAATGCATACTGTGGAGTTTTAGAGTATGGTGAATTCGTAATTTTTCGAATGATATGGAATATTTTGTTCCATAGATCCCTGATTTTGGGGCATTCCCACCAGACATGGATCATGGAACCAATATGTCCGAAATTACGAAAGCATAACGGTGATGCATTCGGGTAGATTTTAGCTATCCGACATGGAACCAAATACCATCTCATTAAGATTTTTAAGTTAGGTTCAACTAACGCTATGTTGGGAATACCTTTTGTGCCATTCAGTCAGGGACCAATGTTGTTGTAGATCATTCTCCCATTCACGCATATAAAGCATTTTAGATTCAGCCTTAGCAAGTGCCTGGTAAATCACCATTATCCCCCCCTCTGCTCCATGGCCTGACCACACCACAGTTCATATTCTGTGATAGATAGAGGTTTGTGAAGGGAGGGCCCTAGAGATCTAATAATATGGGATATGGGGGCCCATCAAGTTTACAAAATGACCAATCCTATATTGCCTCTTATCTAGCCACCATTAGAATGCTTTAATGTCCTGTGCAGGTTGGAAGAGGGGGTTTCTAAAAATGTGGGATAGAGGGCGCCAATGGGATATTAAGTGCAAATTGTTTTTAAGGGAATCCCAAAGTGTTAAGGAATGAGAGAGTATAGGTGCCAGTAAGGCCGATCTGGTCTTGGTTGAACACCAAGAATATAATCTAAAGTGTAGTGGGGGATGGCCTGTCTTTCCATATGCACCCAATCGGGGTGAGCAATTTTAGAATATATTGTGGATAGTTGGGATAGTTGTTGTAACGAGGCCCTTGCTCGCTCGGTTCCACTCTCCCGACACTCCTCTGCAGCTATTGAATCAGATTGCAACGTCTGATGGTTCAGTCATCCGATGCTCCGGGACTAGAGCTACAGCTCTGTGCCGTTCTAGTCAAGTTGTGATAGCTCAGAACAAACACCAGGCAGGCTGTATGTAAGTTCAAACAGGAATCTCTTTTATTGCAAAATACAGGCTTTTATACACTCAAAGTGGAGGTGCAGACCTCCTGCTCATATTACTCTAACAATACAGCTGTAACCTAAATAACCTAATTAACATGAGCTAATTAACTAATCCCTTTAGACAGCCTAGATGACTCAGACATGACCGTTAGGCCAGACTGGCCATCTTGTAGTTCAGAAAATCCAATCAACAATCAAACAATCCAATCGCAATCGACATAGACTCTTCTTCACACAATAGCAGAGTTAATTAACACAAATAACAATGGGGATCTAATGACTCTTAGATACCATAGTAGACTTATTTATAATACAAATTTTAGCAGACAATAGACAGACAGGTGTTGGAATTTACATCAGCATCTCCTAACAGTATCTGTCCCAGCATTATGAATCAGCCACTATTCCAATATGGCAAATCCAGGGTCCCCAGAGTCTGTGTGTCCTGGGGGACCAGGACCCGAATCCACAGTAATACCACCTCAAGGGTCCCCAGGCATACAGCTCACAAAGAGCACCGTTCCCCCAAATGCAAGGGCCCCCGATCGATCGGCAAGAGGCTAGCATACAGTCCCCTCCAAAAGTCTCTCTCCCGGCTAGGTCTGTCACAGTTGTGCTGCTTGATAATACCAGAGTATGTTTGGTACACCCACCCCACCCTGGTCTCTGCTGCAGAAGAGAGTCCCCTTGGCAATTCTATGTCTGTTGGCACCCCATATAAACTTCACGATTTTTGATTGGAAAGTCCTGAGATGATCCTTAGGGATGGGGATAGGTAAAGATCTGAAAAGATATAAGATGCGGGGTAGTAGGGTCATTTTCACCGAGTTAACCCTGCCTAGCCAGGAAAGACCCAGTTTGTCCCATATTGAGAGATCTTCCTCCATTTTGTGAAAAATCGCGGGGAAATTAGCTGAGTAGAGTTTGTCTATGGTCACAGTCAAATTGATCCCTAAATAGGGGAGTGCTGTTTCGGTCCACCCGAACCTAAAGTTATTTTTAAGCTGAGAGACCAGTTGAGCTGGTAGTTTAACATTAAGAGCTAAAGATTTTGAATAGTTGACCGCAAGTCCCGAGACTGTGCCAAAATCCTTAAGCACCCTACAGAGAATAGGAAGGGAGGGGATTGGTGAAGGTATAAAGAGCAAGATGTCGTCGGCGAACAAGGCGCATTTGTGAGATTGTGGTCCGCATTGTACCCCTTGTATGTCAGGGTTGTCTCTGATGGAAATGGCAAGGGTCTCGATAATCATGGCAAAGAGTAGTGGTGAAAGGGGGCAGCACCCCATCTTTTATTGAGTTGTAATGTATATATTCCCTTGACTCTCAGTCCAACTGGTTTGGACTGGTGGTGCAGAAGGAAATGTTGAGCCAAAGGACTTTTAGGCTCCTTATGTTTAATATCCCTGAGATGTTCACCAATGCGGACCCGCAACTGGTGCTTTGTCTTCCCTATATAAATCTTGTTACAGGGACATTGTAGACTATAAATCACTTTTGTGGTGGCACAGTTAATAAGGCTTTTAATCTTATAGATTTTAGAATTGTCAGCATTGGTGAACACCTAGGTGCGTTCAATGAAATGACAAATCTGACAGTGCCCACATGGAAACATCCCCCTAGATCTTGGAAAGGACATTAACCAGGAATCATCAGATGACCTGATATATTCTGATTGAGTGAGAATGTTAGATAGATTTGGAGCCCTCCGTGCCGTCATATGTGGGTATTCCTCCACTATGATAGACAGAGTGGGACAGCGAGACAAAGTGGACCAATGCCTCTCAAGGATCTCCCTTACATCAGACCACTGCGAACCAAACTGGGTGATAAATCTCACTGGTTCACATTGGGTGGCATGACCCAGGGGGCAGGGTGAAGGGGAGCTTTGTTCCTCTGTTAAAGAGGATCTCTCCAGGCCCAATGCTCTCTTCTTTGCTGTTCTGAGGACTTTGAAGCTGTAACCTCTCTCTCTGAACCTGACATACATATCATGGACCTTCTTTTTTTAAATTCCTCATCACTTGTACAGTTTCTCCGAATACGGAGGAACTGTCCCATAGTTCGCACTGGAACCGGCTGCGGATCACACAGGAGTGCTGTGCGCCCCTGTTCTCCGTTTCAGGGATGAATCGGGGCTGAATCTATGCCTGAATTCGGCCCTGAAACAGCTAAAGATGCACAGCGTTTCTGTGCAGTGCGCTCCGCAGCCGCAAAGGAGATATGTAAACTGGCTCCATAGGGATCCGGTCACATTCTCCTGCTATGCGAATTGGATGCAGGGGAAACCTGCATCCAATTCTCATAGGTGTCAACCCGGCCTAAAAGACCGTCGACATATTGACTGACCCTTTCAAGGGGATCATTGATTGCGTAAACTATAGGTCTTCCCGGGGGGATTCATTAGATCTTTATGGAGTTTGGGGATAATATAAAGAGCTGGGGTATTATAATTGACAACCTGTAGATGATTTAGTAACTTTTTAGTAATTAGACCTTCTTCCTGCGCTAAGGTCAGCTTACAGTATAGTTCAATTTCATAACCACGTTAGGGAAGGGGGAACTTGAAAGTCTCAGATGTCTGGATTGCCTAGTTGTCTTTTTACCTCCTTAACATAATTCTCCTCACTCATCAAAACCACATTACCCCCTTATCACTCTTTTTTGATAACTATTCCCTTTGCATTTCTAAGTTCATTAAGTGCATCCCTCTCTTGTTTATTCAGATTGTCTCAACTGAATAAACAATCGATCGATCGGCAAGAGGCTAGCATACAGTCCCCTCCAAAAGTCTCTCTCCCGGCGAGGTCTGTCACATTTCTCCCCTTTCGGCAGGAGACTAACACAGGAGGAGACCCCAGACGGGTTGACTCCGAAGTTAGTCAGTAGTTCCAGTCCTCTAATGCCTGTACCCACACAGTACCCCAAACAAATTGTTTCAAACAAAGTATTACTCACCCAGCCAACCTCTGCCTCTTTCAGAGAACATATCTGCTGCTGGGGAGAGGCCTGGACTGGCCCTTCTCCCTGGAGTCCTTTCTGCCGCTGGAGAGAAGACAGGGTGTCTGGGCTCACTCCGTCATGCTGTTGGGGATCTGGACCGACTGCCCAGCATCCCTGGGGTATACAGGTGGAGACTGAAGTCCCATCCACCTTCACAGGACATCCATCCTCTGTTAGTTGAGGGCAAAGTCCAGCAGTACTCGGCCCTGTTGCCAGCCCTTCTGCTGGAAACCCCACACCATCTGCATCGGCTAACTGTTGGGGAGGGACGACGAACACCTCCTCTCCCTTCTCCCCCTGTATCCTGATCTGCTGCTGGGAAGTGACCACCTCCTTCTCACCCTGAGCCTCCGGAACTGCCGCAGGTGTAGGGCAGAGATCTTGGACCCTCTGTCCGGTTGCCAGCCCTTCAGCTGGGGAAGTTCCTTGTAACTTCACAGATACTTCTGTTGGTGCTGGGCAGAGCATAGTGAAGTTTGGCCCTAATAACAGCTCCTCTTCTGCTGGAGGCTCACCAGGTTGTTCTTCCTCAGCAGAAAAGTCTATCAAATCCCCTGTCTCTGCAACTGGTGTCTGGGGATAAAGGTTCACCATCTCCTCTCCGTGGAACCCAGAAGATGCTACCAGTGCTGGGCAGAGCACAGTGAAATTTGGCCCTAATAACAGCTCTTCTTCTGCTGGAGGCTCACCAGGTTGTTCTTCCTCAACAGAAAAGTCTATCAAATCCCCTGTCTCTGCAACTGGTGTCTGGGGATAAAGGTTCACCATCTCCTCTCTGTGGAACCCAGAAGATGCTATCAGTGCTGGGCAGAGGTTAGCAGAGCTCTGCCCTGTTGTCAGCACTTCAGGTTTGGGGACGGCAGTCTTCAGATTTTCCACTGCCGATTCTCTGGCATTCTGCTGGACAGGCACAACCCTCCATCCAAGATCAACCAATGCAGAAACAGGTTCATCAAGGTTAGTCAGCACTTGCTGCATCCGCCATAAGACCTCCGCCTCCATAGCTGCCTGGGCAGGTTGGCAGAGCACACTGTTACTCTGCCACATTGTCAACTCTTCAGCCAGGATTTCAGAGTTGTCAACTGGTATTTCCTGATAGTCCCAGGCAAAGGGAGCACCACCCTGCTGCTGAGCAGAGTCTAACAGCTGTTTGTAGGCGATCTCCAACTCCCATTCCTGAACGGCCAGAAACTCAAAATCTTCCAGTGCCCAGTGCACTTCTGAGACATTCAGTCTCCGCTCTCTGTGCTCCATTATTTCCTCCAAACGCCACTCCCGATCACTTCCAAAGTCAGGGTCCCTGGACAGCCTCCAGTATAACAATCCCAGGCCATCGTAGTCAAAGCCTTCCGTGGGGCTGTCATCCGCTGTCCATGGGCACACTTGGGCTACATACCACTGGAGGGCTCTGTAGCTCTCGTCCAACCGCATTTCTGCCTGGATCAGCCTGCTTAACTCGGCTGTCAACTCCTGGTTCGGCTGTTCCCCCAAAAACAGCATTCGCACTTCATACTGCGACCAGTACCTCACATGGATGGAGGGGAGAACTTTTCCCTGGTGTCGCTGCTCACGGGCTAGCGCTTCCTTCCAGAGTTCACAGCGGATAGAATCAAACCATCCTAGCAGGACCTGCTCTGATACTGGTCCTCTGTGCTGTATCTCCTTCTCTCACAACCTCCTTCTGAATTCCTCATCCATGGTGGCTGGCATCTCTCCTCTCCTGCTATCCTGCTACCTTGGATCCAGGTGATGGTTTGGATGTGTTCACGGCAAGGAAGCACGATCCCACCATTCCCTCCACGGCTCTCAAGTAAGTCTTTCAGCGTGGCTCTCCTGCAGGCTGGTTTGGAGTGTCCCAGTAACTGGAGATCAAATCCCACTGCTGCCCCACCAATGTAACAAGCCCCTTGCTCGCTCGGTTCCACTCTCCCGACACTCCTCTGCAGCTATTGAATCAGATTGCAACGTCTGATGGTTCGGTCATCCGATGCTCTGGGACTAGAGCTACAGCTCTGTGCCGTTCTAGTCCAGTTGTGATAGCTCAGAACAAACACCAGGCAGGCTGTATGTAAGTTCAAACAGGAATCTCTTTTATTGCAAAATACAGGCTTTTATACACTCAAAGTGGAGGTGCAGACCTCCTGCTCATATTACTCTAACAATACAGCTGTAACCTAATTAACCTAATTAACATGAGCTAATTAACTAATCCCTTTAGACAGCCTAGATGACTCAGACATGACCGTTAGGCCAGACTGGCCGTCTTGTAGTTCAGAAAATCCAATCAACATTATCACAATCAACATAGACTCTTCTTCACACAATAGCAGAGTTAATTAACACAAATAACAATGGGGATCTAATGACTCTTAGATCCCATAGTAGACTTATTTACAATACACATTTTAGCAGACAATAGACAGACAGGTGTTGGAATTTACATCAGCATCTCCTAACAGTATCTGTCCCAGCATTATGAATCAGCCACTATTCCAATATGACAAATCCAGGGTCCCCAGAGTCTGTGTGTCCTGGGGGACCAGGACCCGAATCCACAGTAATACCACCTCAAGGGTCCCCAGGCATACAGCTCACAAAGAGAACCGTTCCCCCTAATGCAAGAGCCCCTGATCGATCGGCAAGAGGCTAGCATACAGTCCCCTCCAAAAGTCTCTCTCCCGGCTAGGTCTGTCACAGTTGTGCTGCTTGATAATACCAGAGTATGTTTGGTACACCCACCCCGCCCTGGTCTCTGCTGCAGAAGAGATTCCCCTTGGCAATTCTATGTCTGTTGGCACCCCATATAAACGTCACGATTTTTGATTGGAAAGTCCTGAGATGATCCTTAGGGATGGGGATAGTTAAAGATCTGAAGAGATATAAGATGCGGGGTAGTAGGGTCATTTTCACCGAGTTAACCCTGCCTAGCCAGGAAAGACCCAGTTTGTCCCATATTGAGAGATCTTCCTCCATTTTGCGAAAAATCACGGGGAAATTAGCTGAGTAGAGTTTGTCTATGGTCACAGTCAAGTTGATCCCTAAATAGGGGAGTGCTGTCTCGGTCCACCCGAACCTAAAGTTATTTTTAAGCTGAGAGACCAGTTGAGCTGGTAGTTTAACATTAAGAGCTAAAGATTTTGAATAGTTGACCGCAAGTCCCGAGACTGTGCCAAAATCCTTAAGCACCCTACAGAGAATAGGAAGGGAGGGGATTGGTGAAGATATAAAGAGCAAGATGTCGTCGGCGAACAAGGCGCATTTGTGAGATTGTGGTCCGCATTGTACCCCTTGTATGTCAGGGTTGTCTCTGATGGAAATGGCAAGGGTCTCAATAATCATGGCAAAGAGTAGTGGTGAAAGGGGGCAGCACCCCATCTTTTATTGAGTTGTAATGCATATATTCCCTTGACTCTCAGAAGGAAATGTTGAGCCAAAGGACTTTTAGGCTCCTTATGTTTAATATCCCCGAGATGTTCACCAATGCAGACCTGCAACTGGTGCTTTATCTTCCCTATATAAATCTTGTTACAGGGACATTGTAGATTATAAATCACTTTTGTGGTGGCACAGTTAATAAGGCTTTTAATCTTATAGCAAAAACAAAAATAAAAGCTGCGCTTAAGGTGAACCAAAAATACAATGTGATGAAAACTAAGCAGCCTGCATCGAGATCTAGTCTCCAAATCCCACCATAAATAATAATACAAAAAAGATGCGGCGCTAAGGACAAATATAGTGAATATGATACAATAATCAAAATATTAGTGCAAATTGAAAATTACATAATACAATGTCCCAAAACTAATGGGATAGATAGATAGAATCCAAGGCAAACAAAGAGTCCGTGATAAATCAAGAAAGAGTGCAAAAAGGGGCCATAGCAGAGATGAGGGTGCAGTGGAGAGAATCTTCCGTAGTTCCTCACACCCGAGGTGAAATATCAAATATGCTCACCAGATCCCGTTGACCGCCATTACAGCGGTCAAAGACAGCACAGGGAATTTCGGGGCTCCCCACAACCTCAGCTCAATATTCCCGAAGAGCGACAGATGGTATCTCAGGATTCAAGGAGAGAAAGGAAAACCATCGCATAATATAGTCTGCACAGTCGTTTTATTAAAAGAATTGCACTTACAAAATCTCGTGGTAAAAACAGCATGTCACGTACAGCTGACAATCTGCACCTCCGTCTGCTGCCTCCGCCTTCCTGGTTCGTGTAAGCCCTACACAGAGTACGGACGTGGTGACGTCATAGGCTCCTCCCTATGGAGGAGCCTATGACGTCACCACGTCCGTACTCTGTGTAGGGCTTACACGAACCAGGAAGGCGGAGGCAGCAGACGGAGGTGCAGATTGTCAGCTGTACGTGACATGCTGTTTTTACCACGAGATTTTGTAAGTGCAATTCTTTTAATAAAACGACTGTGCAGACTATATTATGCGATGGTTTTCCTTTCTCTCCTTGAATCCTGAGATACCATCTGTCGCTCTTCGGGAATATTGAGCTGAGGTTGTGGGGAGCCCCGAAATTCCCTGTGCTGTCTTTGACCGCTGTAATGGCGGTCAACGGGATCTGGTGAGCATATTTGATATTTCACCTCGGGTGTGAGGAACTACGGAAGATTCTCTCCACTGCACCCTCATCTCTGCTATGGCCCCTTTTTGCACTCTTTCTTGATTTATCACGGACTCTTTGTTTGCCTTGGATTCTATCTATCTATCCCATTAGTTTTGGGACATTGTATTATGTAATTTTCAATTTGCACTAATATTTTGATTATTGTATCATATTCACTATATTTGTCCTTAGCGCCGCATCTTTTTTGTATTATTTTTTAATCTTATAGATTTTAGTATTGTCAGCATTGGTGAACACCTAGGTGCGTTCAATGAAATGACAAATCTGACAGTGCCCACATGGCAACATCCCCCTAGATCTTGGAAAGGACATTAACCAGGAATCATCAGATGACCTGATATATTCTGATTGAGTGAGAATGTCAGATAGATTTGGAGCCCTCTGTGCCGTCATATGTGGGTATTCCTCCACTATGACGGACAGAGTGGGACAGCGAGACAAAGTGGACCAATGCCTCTCAAGGATCTCCCTTACATCAGACCACTGCGAACCAAACTGGGTGATAAATCTCACTGGTTCACATTGGGTGGCATGACCCATGGGGCAGGGTGAAGGGTAGCTTTGTTCCTCTGTTAAAGAGGATCTATCCAGGCCCAATGCTCTCTTCTTTGCTGTTCTGAGGACTTAGTAGCTGTAACCTCTCTCTCTGAACCTGGCATACATATCACGGACCTTCTTTTTTTAAATTCCTCATCACTTGTACAGTTTCTCTGAATACGGAGGAACTGTGCCATAGGGATTCCCCTCACTAGAGAACTGGGGTGATAACCAGAGCAATCAAAGAGCCACTCTTAGTGATCCTGAGGTCAAAGAAGGGAATCAAGACTGGATCAAAACCATAGTCTGATATCACATGTTATCATTAAGCTCATGAATAAATTCATGCAATTCCGTCTTGGTTTCCTTCCAGACCACCAGGATGTCATCGATGTAACAAATCCATGCCCTCACAGACCCCTCATAGGACCCCAATGTGTATACTTCAGACTCCTCTCACATACCTAGGTGCAGGCATGCATATGAGGGCACCCAAGGAGCCCCCATAGAGGTGCCCAACACCTGTTAGTAGTAAACATCATTAAATTCAAAATAGTTGTTATGGAGGACAAAGTTCAACAGATCCAGTACAAATTCATTTTGGTGGGCCAATTTACAAAAAAGAATATTTGTAAATAATACTCCACAGCTTTTAGTCCCCAAAGATGAGGTATTAACGTATACAATGACTCCACGTCAATATCAATATCATACAGTTTATTGAGCACATCCTTAGTATCTCTTACATATGACTCAAGAGCAAGAACCATTGTCTTTCAGGACCAGTTCACACTGGAACCGGCTGTGGATCACACAGGAGCGCTGTGCGTCCCTGTTCTCCATTTCAGGGATGAATCGGGGCTGAATCTATGCCTGAATTCGGCCCTGAAACAGAGCCAAAGATGCACAGCGTTTCTGTGCAGTGCGCTCCGCAGCCGCAAAGGAGATATGTAAACTGGCTCCATAGGGATCCAGTCACATTCTCCTGCTATGCGAATTGGATGCGGGGGAAAACCTCTGCATCCAATTCTCATAGGTGTGAACCCGGCCTAAAAGACCGTCGACATATTGACTGACCCTTTCAAGGGGATCATTGATTGCGTAAACTATAGGTCTTCCCGGGGGGGTATTCATTAGATCTTTATGGAGTTTGGGGATAATATAAAGAGCTGGGGTATTATAATCGAGAACCTGTAGATGATTTAGTAACTTTTTAGTAATTAGACCTTCTTCCTGCGCTAAGGTCAGCTTACAGTATAATTCAATTTCATAACCACATTAGGGAAGGGGGAACTTGAAAGTCTCAGATGTCTGGATTGCCTAGTTGTCTTTTTACCTCCTTAACATAATTCTCCTCACTCATCAAAACCACATTACCCCCTTATCACTCTTTTTTGATAACTATTCCCTTTGCATTTTTAAGTTCATTAAGTGCATCCCTCTCTTGTTTATTCAGATTGTCTCAACTAAAATCCTCCCAGTTCGATTTCTTCAGGTCATTGCTTACAAGGTCAAAAAATTGACCAATAAGCTTATTTTTAGAAAGGGGTAACATCTTTTTAGATTTTATTTTAGGATCAACATGCCTAAGGGTCATAGTGTCATCATCTATCTGCGAGTCAACATCAGATGGTCCCTCATCAAGAGGGGCCAGAAGATCTTCAATCGCCTTGTTATCATCCTCCTGAAGAGTTCTGGAAGCTGTAGGGCTACGATTTCTCTGCTCATGCAGAAACCAAAACAAAACCTTATGTAGGAAAAGATTTATATCTTTAAATACTTTGAACTCCTCCATATTTTGCTTCGGTGAGAAAGAGAGTCCTTTACTGAGAATTTGTATATGGGATTCTTTTAGAGGGAAAGAGGACTTCAGTAAGTCATACTTGTCTGTTCCTCTTGCTGACCATGTGGGCCATCACCCCCTTTCCACGACTCCTCGAACAGACACCCCTTGGCAGGTATCATCCAAAAGGCTTTTTGGCTTTTAATTTTTATTTGAAGCTGATTTGTAAGTGTACTATGTTTGTAAACTGCTATGAGGATGATTTTGTCCATCTTATATGGATTAATTGATCATTGTATTGTATTTATATCCTAATTTGTTATCGTCACTGTAAAAACACCATGTTAATAGTGTCTGTCCACTCCTGATCAAGTGAATTTATGTTTGCAAAATGCATTGAGATCTGTGATATCTGTCCACTTTGCAAGTTTTTTTTTTTTTTTTTACCGTAACACTTCACAAGTTTTCATTTAACATTTGTACTTGATTTGATTGTAGCCGTATTAGTGCAATTGTGACAGAGAAAACTGAGTACTGTCCGTGATACTTTTTTTATTTGCACTAAGGGGACATACCCCGAAAGCTTGTCCTGAAAAATTGTATGTTAGTGCAAATAAAAAAAGTATCACGGACAGTACTCAATTTTCTCATTTAACATTTGAAAATAGATTTTTGAGATGCTTGTTAAAATATGTTTAATGTAACCATTAACCAGATACGTGAAACAGATTTCAATGACTGATGTCAGTAAATCAGTTTTCTGTACAAGTTTTAATATTTCAGGTGTTTTCTTTACAAGTTTTCATTTGTGCATATTTAAAAAAAAAAAGATTTTACATGTAACACGTGTGTAGATGTACTTCCTAAAAAGCTGACTAGAAAAGCCAGTCCCCTGCCAGCAGCTGTAAAGTGAAACTATTGCTTTTTCTGGAGAAGTAAGTGATCCCTTTGCAAAGGTCCAACACATCCCTTACTGAGTCAGAGTACTGGCTGGCAGGCAGAAGTCTTTTCTACCCATACTGTGGCTGCTTTAGAATAGAAACAAACTGTACGACATCTTTTATTTTAATGTACCTGGAATGTATGTAGCTGATTTAAGCTAAGGGTTCGGTTGGGGTTTAAAGGCTAAGTTCACTTTTTAGGAAGAAATTATAAATGCACATGTTTTTTCTGTAAAAATTGCGTGATATTAATTTCTATTTTCTTCCACAGGAGCCTGCAAAGCATTGCACCCATGATCAGTGGGTGCAATGTCAGGCTTCTGCAGACAAGCCCTACAGCCTTCTTCCCCAGGGATGTTCAGTAAGGGGAGTCAGGTGAGAGCCTCACCTGCAATAAACATTAAAAAGAAAAAAATTGAGATTCCAGGGTTGTAGCTCGGTGACCTGAGGTCACAGAGACCCCAAATTTAGGGGGTAGTTAGTCCTACCCCACCACTGGTAAAACCACTGGGGCTCCTATGACCTATGGTTCCGGAGATACAGGGCTCCTTGTGCAGCCTGTCAGAAGCTACATACAGAGCAGCCAGTTTAAATACAAGCTGGCACACTCTGTTTGCAGCAGACTGAGAGGTTGAGCTCACAGTGTCTCTCCTCACTTCTTGTCAGAGGCACTGAGCTCAATGGACAGCTTGGAGTCTTGGACCAATGGTAAAGTTATAACTTCAAACTTCAGTAATTTATCCGTTAAGCCACCTGCTTGAGTACAGTTTTAGAAAATATAGTAAATTACCTTAAAAACAATATATAATAATTATTTGTATATTACTTATGATAATTAACCCTTTGCCACCCAGGCCAATTCTGACACTTCTCTCCTACATGTAGTAATCATCATTTTTTCCTAGAAAATTACTCAGAACCCCCAAACATATATATATATATATATATATATATATATATATATATATATATATATATATATATATATATATATATATAATATTCTTTTAGCAGACACCCTAAGGAATAAAATGATGGTCATTGCAACTTATTATGTTACACGGTATTTGCGCAGCAATTTTCCAAACGTGGTTTTTTTTTGGAATATAAAAAAAAAACCACTAAAGATAACCCACTTTTTTTTGTATAAGGTGAAAGATGATGTTACGCCAAGTAAATAAATACCTAACATGTTAAGCTTTATAATTGCGCACACTCTTGGAATGGTGCCAAACTTCAATACTTAAAAATCTCCATAGGCAACACTTTAAATTTTTTTACAGATTACATGTTAGAGAGTTACAGAGGAGGTCTAGTGCTAGAATTATTTCTGTTTGAAAGCTGCGGCGCTTGTAAATGAACAAAAATTAGCAATCTCACAGTCAGTTGATAAAAAACTGTCTGCCATGTTGGCAGGTGGGACTTCTAGTTTTTTCATACACAGATTCCTGTGATTGAATGAGGAGGCTCTACAGCCACACCTACTTTAAAAAGTAACAGAGGGTGCATGGAGAGGAACACTGGGGGGGAGATCTAGGGGTGGGAGGGCTTGGAGCACGTTACATGTTACACCCTCAAAGCATTCATTCATGCCATAGAATGAACCAAACAAAAAAAATAAGTGCAGGGGTCACTAGTGTTGAAAACCTAATATATACTCAATAAACAAATAATCACCTCAGTGAAAAACATACATCAGTGCTATAACATCACAATAATAATTAAAAATCATAGAAGTCCTACTTTTCAAAATTATTCAATACTGACCCTTTATAAAATATGACTCAAAAATATGCAATGTGCTCTTCAGTACCCAATCTGGATATACTGTTCCTCATGGATCCTGTATGGAAACTATTGGCACACGCCATCATTTCATGTTTCTTTCCCAATTTAATAATAAGATGGACTCACACCTTTGACGGTGGGACTTGATTACCATAGGTCCATACTGCACCTTTCTCCTTTAAGTGGATATATGTAATGGTCTCCTCCACTGCACAGTTACCCTGTTTCCCCGAAAATAAGACCTAGCGTGATTGTCGGTGATGGCTGCAATATAAGCCCTACGCCCCAAACAAGCCCTACCCTGTTTCCCCGAAAATAAGCCCTACCCTGAAAATAAGACCTACAAGGACTTTAACTAGGGCTTATTTGGGGGTAGGGCTTATATTGCAGCCATCACCGACAATCACGCTAGGTCTTATTTTTGGGGAAACAGAGTAGCATCCCTTCCATTTAAAGAATGGCTGCAATAACACTGCTCCATCTCCTCCACTCCACAGATAGGCACAGGTATATTTTCAAAAGATAAACTAAAAAACTTAAAGTGCTCTCTATTTAAAATGTTTATTAAACGTAAAAATATAAAAGACACACTCACATTAAAACGTGCACGTAACCTGTGCACTAGGATAAAAACTCATCCAGAGCCAGTCCCTATCTCCTTTAGTGTTCTCAGCAGTTCTCATAACATTTCCTGGTTGCAAAGTGATGACATCATCAAGCCCCACCCAACATGTTCCATCATCAAGACTTAGCCACAGAGCCTTAGCCCTAAGGGAAGGGACACTAACAGGACCTACTGTGCAGTTGAGGAGACCACAATTTATTATTGTGACATTTTGTTTGGTTGAAATATTTGTGTTCGAATAGCACATAAAGTTGTGGCACAACTCACACTTAATGAGCTCATACATTTTGGCTTTTCAGCACAGGAGGGCTTTTTTATGTAATTTCACGCCATAGAATGGTCTAGTTGTGAGAAATAATTTCCCCCAGCTGTGCAATGATTCTCTTCCTTATGTTCTTTTATGGTGTGTCTATGAAGATTCATTCTTTTCTGTAATTTCTGTCCTTAAAGGAGATGTATGGGATGGGTTAAATAACTAGTACATATTACATTAATTACATAGAAGCTAATCTTTTTTTTTTGCTGACTTCTGTCCTCTTTTAATTTTTACAGCATGTGCATATGAACTTTCCTTCAGCTGGCAAAAACGGTCCATTTTCTGTTTGAAAAGTTCTCAGGGGGTGTATACAACTTAGCAACACACCAGCACCCCCCCACCCACACCCCTCACCCACACCAACACCCCCCAACTACACCAACACACCCCCCCACCTACACACCCCTCACCCACACCAACACCCCCCACCCACACCAACACACCCCCTGCCTCTGCCCCCCCACCCCTGAGAGACGTGGCTGTGCGGTGAACGAGCACGTTGGTCACATGGTTCTGTTTCCATAGTAATAGGACCTCACACAGGAAACATAAGCTGACTGCTTGGCCAGATGGTAAACAATGTGCCTCTAATCTGCTGCTGAGAAAAGGAGATAAAAGTTGCACGGGCTTGTCAGGATCTTGAGGGCTCCCTCCCCCCCTTCCGTCTGTGGACACTGGTTGCTCTGCTCCTCTTATCCTGTCACTTCATACACACACACAGGCACTCAGAGCTCTTCCTCCTCACATAAGCAGTGTACACAGAGATACAGCTTAGACCTGCTACAAAGCCTTGATATGTACACTGTATATACAAATAGCCTGGATGTGTGTGGAGACTGTATAACTGACTAGTATGCTTGCTGCAACCCCACATCATAAAATCAGAGAATACCAGTCAATTATACAGTCTCCACACACATGCAGGCTATTTGTATATACAGGGTGCTTATCAAGGCTCTGTGTAAACAGTTAGCAGGTCTAAGCTGTATATCTATGTACACTGTGTATATTTCAGGCTGTTTGTAAGATAATTCTGTAACAAGTGTGTGCTATGTGGGGAGGAGGAGAATTATGTGTGTCCTGCCAAAGCAGTGACCTTTGTCCTACTGACCTCTGGACTGCTGAACTCTGTCTTCTGTCCTACTGACCACTGTGCTTTGCCCTAGTGACCTCTGTCTTCTTGACTGCTGCCCTCTGGACTGCTGACCTCTGAACTGCTGACCGCGGCCCTCTGGACCGCTGCCCTCTGGACCGCTGCCCTCTGGACCGCTGCCCTCTGGACCGCTGCCCTCTGGACCGCTGCCCTCTGGACTGCTGACCTCTGCCCTCTGGAATGCTGTCCTCTGGACTGCTGCCCTCTGTACTGCTGCCCTCTGTACTGATGCCCTCTGGTCTGCTGACCTCTGCCCTCTGGAATGCTATCCTCTGGACTGCTGTCCTCTGGACTGCTGACTTCTGTCCTCTGGACTGCTGACCTCTGTCCTCTGGACTGCTGACCTCTGTCCTCTGGACTGCTGACCTCTGTCTTCTCCTCTACTGCCCTCTGGACTGTTAATTTCTGTCATGTTCCCTAATGACCTCTGTTCTCTTTATTGCTGAACTCCGTCCTCTGCCCTGCTGCCCCTTGTCCTCTGTACTACTGACCTCTGTCCTCTGCCGTACTGAATCCTGCACACTGACCTCCCATCCTCTGCCCCCACCCCGCTGCCCCCTGCACATGTCCTATAAATAAATGGCCTCTGCACAGTCCTTCACAAACTGTTGACCCTATCATCTGCCCTGCTGACCTCCCAACCTATGTTACCCTGACATTTTTTACTGCATGCCAACAGCAGACAAAGTGTTCAAAAATAAATTATAATAAAATAATAATTAAAAAAGCACCCCTGTACACATTGTAATGCACATGTGTACCCCCTCCTCTAATGCACATGTGTATGTAAACATAAATTCTGCTACACATGGTTGGGTATGTATGAAACTTAAAAACTTCACCCAAACGAGAACTATGCATACATTCCTTGCAGACAATCTGCATTCTGATCCATGCATTGGTCATGTATGGACGTACACTCTGATTGTAGATCCGTACCGGTCAGTGAAGCTGGCCACCTGTCATTGATTTGAACAGAGTGCCTGCACATGGCTGCAGCAAACACCTGTAAATCCCATGTGGGTGAAGACAGCCCTTCACATGGGTGTACTTAAGCTTACACTTGTGTAAGCCCTGGTTCACATTGATGCAATTTGACATGTCAAATTGCATGCCAAATCGTCAGCAATTGCCGGTGTTCTGCCGAGAAAGTTCCCCTCGGCAGATAAGGACCCCCCTGTACTGCGCAGGTGCAGCGCTTGCGCAGTACAAGCCACCGGAAATAGCCGAAGCTGAATAGCCGTAAGTCAGCTGTGCATGGCACCTGTAACAGGGCCCCTCATTGGCTCGCTACGTTCGCCACGCTTCGGGCACGGCCTCACTTCGCTCTGTGCATTTTTATTCTACCTCTATGTCCACTTGGATGGTGGGGCTTGAACCTGGACTCAGGTGGGGTTTGAACCTGGACGTAGTCATTCATACTGCGCAAGTGCTGCACCTGCGCAGTACAGGGGGGTCCTTATCCGCTGGGGGAACTTTCTCGGCGAGACACCGGAAATGGCAGCGTCTGAACTGGTGCAACGCCACATTTGCGGCACCGCACCAATTCCCAAAAGTAGCTTCTGTACTACTTTTGGCAATTTCAGGGTGCAATTTCCTTTGACATCTGTGCAGAAGCCCGCACAGATGTCTCTGAAATCACCCCCGAAGTGACATGTGGGAATGAAAGGTCAGTGTGGGCAGTCAGTGTGTCCTGAAGAAGTGGAGGTTCCCCTGTGAAATGTGTTGACCTCACTCCCTCTCCTCTGAACGTCTGACACTCCATGTACCTTCCATCATCGTAGGGGATCCTCAGCATGGACGACTTTGGACATGTAGGTGCGGGACAACAGCACTTTGGGTTACCACATCCAGTGGCTATGCATAAGCCTACTGTCTCTGACGTGGTTTACGGAGTTACTCCCTATTCAGTCTGGGTGATGGGACTCCTGATACGGCATATGCAGTGACAAGCTCAATAGGGAATGGTAGGAAAATGAGGTGATCACTCGCTCAGCTGTACTGATATTCAGTCCATTGGACACTATTGTTACCTTCATCCCTGTGGATAATGGATAACCGAACAAGGCAGATTATGGTAACGTCTATCATCTGCAGATGATCTACCCTTTTATCTGGGTAAAGTACACTACAGCATGTGTATACCTATTGATGATTGTGCTCTATTTGCTGAAATTATCTTGACTTTCTTGACTTTATGCTCGATTGTCATGATTAGGAATGAGCCAATCACCCCCCGGTTCGGTTCGCAGCAGAAAAAATTTGTTTGAACACGCGAACACCGTTAAAGTCTACGGGACACGAACATGAATAATCAAAAGTGCTCATTTTAAAGGTTTATATGCAAGTTATTGTCACAAAAAGTGTTTGGGGACCTGGGTCCTGCCCCAGGGGACATGTATCAATGCAAAAAGAATTTTTAAAAACGGCTGTTTTTTCGGGAGCAGTGATTTTAATAATGCTTAAAGTGAAACTATAAAAGTGTAATATTCCTTTAAATTCCGTACCTGGGGGTGTCTATAGTATGCCTGTAAAGGGGCACATGTTTCCCATGTTTAGAACAGTCTGTCAGCAAAATTACATTTCAAAGGAAAAAAAGTCATTTAAAACTACTCGCGGCTATCAATGAATTGTCGGTCCGACAATACACATAAAAGTTCATTGATAAAAGTTGCATGGGAACCCCAAACCAAAATTAAAAAAAAAATGGCGTGGGTGTCCCCCTAAATTCCATACCAGGCCCTTCAGGTCTGGTATGGATATTAAAGGGAACCCCGTGCCAAAATTAAAAAAAAAAAATAGATTGGGGGTCCCCCCCAAAATCCATACCAAACCCTTATCCGAGCACGCAACCTGGCAGGCTGCAGGAAAAGAGAGGGGGGGGACGAGAGAAATTTAAGCTTTATTAAAATCACTGCTCCAGAAAAAATGACTCTTTTTAAAAAAACTCTTTTTGCATTGATACATGTCCCCTGCGGCAGGACCCAGGTCCCCAAACACTTTTTATGACAATACCATGCATATAAGCCTTTAAAATGAGCACTTTTGATTTCTCCCATAGACTTTTAAAGGGTGTTCCGCGGCTTTCGAATTTGCCGCAAACACCCCAAATTGTTTGCTGTTAGGCTTACTGTGGGCCCCAGAATGCAGACCCTGAACACAGACCCACACCTACTGGGTGTCAAATTGGGAGCACTGGCTGTGTCTGGGCAGCTCCTGTATCCCAATAGAATTAATAGGAATGCCTGTGCATGGATGCATGGAACATCTAAGTCGGCAGTCAACGACTGATAGCATGGCAGGCAGTCTGACACTAACTGAAATTTTGTGGGAACCAGTGACACCAATACAGAGATCAATGATAATACTATACACTGCCACTGTACTAATGACACTGGCTGGGAAAGGTTAACATATAGGGCGATCAAAGGGTTAAATGTGTGCCTAATGCCCCGTACACACGGTCGGATTTTCCAATGGAAAATGTGTGATAGGACCTTGTTGTCGGAAATTCCAACCGTGTGTAGGCTCCATCACACATTTTCCATCGGATTTTCCGATACACAAAGTTTGAGAGCAGGATATAAAATTTTCCGACAACAAAATCCGTTGTCGGAAATTCCGATCGTGTGTACACAAATCCGACGGACAAAGTGCCACGCATGCTCAGAATAAATAAAGAAATGAAAGCTATTGGCCACTGCCCCGTTTATAGACCCGACGTACGTGTTTTACGTCACCGTGTTTAGAACGATCGGATTTTCTGACAACTTTGTGTGACTGTGTGTATGCAAGACAAGTTTGAGCCAACATCCGTTGGAAAAAATCCTAGGATTTTGTTGTCGGAATGTCCGAACAAAATCCGACCGTGTGTACGGGGCATTACAGTGCTTTGGTGCATTCACCGTGAGGTGTTTTAAAGAATAAGTTCACCTTTTACCCAAAATAAATAAATGCACATTGTTTGCAGGTAAAAACATGTGCATTTATTATTTTTTGTTTCAGGAGCCTGTAAATTATTCCACCAGTGATCAACAGATCACTGATGCCATGCAGGACTCCTGCATACTTGTCACTGTATTGGCATCCAAGGAAACCAATACATTCTAACAGGAAGCAATGAATGAACTATCAAGGCAATCCACAGCGCTGTGGTAGTTCATTGAGAACAACAAGCTGACAGCTGCTAAGGCTGGGGAAAGGAAGCACAAGTAAGTTATTCAATTTTAATTAGCAAATGGTGAATATGTACTCACAAGAGTGAGTTAAAAACAAGCATGTCAGTAATAAGGGAACAGCCATCCGGGAGGGAGTCCATCCGTGGCAGAACGCTGGTGGAGTGGAGCGGGTTGCGCCGTGGTTGGCAACGTTTCCTGGACCTCGACCACACAGGATCCCGGGGAATGACGTCACTTCAGGTGGGATGTCTTAGCCAATTGTTTGTACTTGATTTGATTGTAGCCGTATTAGTGCAATTGTGACAGAGAAAATTGAGTACTGTCCGTGATACTTTTTTTATTTGCACTAACATACAATTTTTCAGGACAAGCTTTCGGGGTATGTCCCCTTCTTCAAGGTCCAAGCAGTACCTACTTATGTAATTTCTGCTTGGTACTGCTTGGACCTTGAAGAAGGGGACATACCCCGAAAGCTTGTCCTGAAAAATTGTATGTTAGTGCAAATAAAAAAAGTATCACGGACAGTACTCAATTTTCTCCAATTGTTTGTATATGAGCTTGGAGCTTTTATGTCCTTTGTTGACAGTTGTTATTATCACTTCCTATTGTTCTTTTTATATATATATATATATATATTTTTATTATTTTTTATTTAATATTTCGAATGTTATGGATGAGGTACCCCCCTCCCCCATACATGATGCCAGGTTACATCCGACTAGCCCCATAACTGTAGGACATTAGGATCCAGGATTTCTGGCAGTATAGCATATAAACCCTCATCTAACATGGCCCCCGCTAGGCCTGAAGAAGGAGCACATCACGGGCAGGAGGCGGAGCCTAGCGGAGCAGACATGCATTGTTAGAGCTCCACACCGCTGAGGAGAGAAGAGAAGGACAAAGTGGAGCCTGCAGGCTCAAAAGGTATCCATTTGAACCTTTTTGCCCCAGGGAACAAACTGTGAAAGTTTGGGCAGGAAATATGGTACTGGGAGGAAACCGTGGCAGAAATAAAAATCACCTCACAAAGAGCTCACAGGCAATCACTGCAGCTGAAGCAGCTCCAGTCACCTCACAAGATACAGCATCAGGGCGCTCTCACAGACAGAAAATGTCACAGCAAGACTCTCCATTTGAGTCAGATACAGAACAAATCCTCTCACAAACTTCTCCACAAGCCTCCTCAGTATCCCCAGTAATATTATTACAATTTGCTTCATAAGGCTTTAAAACAAACCTCAGACCAAATAACAAAAAGCCTAACCAAAGAAATAAGAGAGCTGGGAAACCGCACCGCAGCCTTAGAAATAAAAATGGATGAAATTGAAATTACAACCCAAGAAAATATAACAGAATTGGAACAATTAAAAAAAGAGAATTTAATACTTCAAACTAAGCTCGAAGATTACGAAAATAGAGCCAGACATTCAAACTTGCGCATAAGGGGAATACCTGAAACTGTGACAGACCTGCAATCTACTATTACTGCTCTATTACAAGAACTAAAGCCAGATATCCCTATTGAACGTTTAGAACTGGACAGAGTACACAGAGCCCTCATAGCCAAAAAGAAAGATGGACCCCCACGTGATATAATCACAAAATTTCATTATTACAGAACGAAAGAACAAATACTAATTGCTGCAAGAGAAAAAAAGGAACTTAATTTTCAAGGACACAATTATCAAATTTTTGCTGACCTATCCCAACTTACTATTACTAAAAGACGATCCATGAAACCCCAACTAATGGAACTGCAACGCCACAACATTATGTATCAATGGGGCTTCCCCTTTTCAGTCAGATTTAACTACCAAGGTACAATTTACAGAAGCAGATCAGCAGATGAACTACAACAAACCCTTTTAAAATTAAATCTGACAGAACCCACAAGCAGCAACACTCCCACACGCAGAAGAATGGCATCATCTTCACCTTCAGGCAGCACCCAGAAAATTTCAGAACAAAATGGGAATCATCATTCTCACAAAAGAGGCCGTTATGCCACATCATCCATGGACCAAGATGATTCAATGGACTGACATCCTAATTCCTGATATCTCTTCATTTGTTATACTAAGAGATGGTTCTCTATAAAAAACCTATATTTATAACTGAATGTAACTGCATTCTGATAGTCACACACTGTGTGGGATCATGTTACATTCCAGTTATATTTCTTATTACTTCTGATTCATATAGCCTTAGAATATATAAGTGAAATAAGGAAATTCTTGTTCAGTTATATATTATCAGGTAATAACAATAGATTTATTACTTTTTAGGACAAATATGTTCAATAATCCAGAAGTAATGGAAGCTTTTTCTTTCTTTTCTTAAAACAAATATATTATTACCTAACTAGTTCCTAGAATTATGTTTTTGTTTATTCTAATCTGAAGCAATACAACCTCAATTTTATGAGTTAACATATCTAAACAGTTGCATATGAATAAAATATGTAATTGTTTACTCTAAAAGGGTTAAAATCCCAAAATAATTCAAACTATCTTCATCAATACCAAAGTTATTAACAGTACCTTTCTAACTGAATTATTTAGCCTAGGGCAAGACTAACCATATACAACCACCCTGGAATAAATAATTTCAACAAAAACTATATTCTGCACTCCAATTAATGAAACATCATTTTGATGTCTTTTGACATAGCACTTCTCTCCTGTAAGCGAAAGATCCGTGTACCCCCATTAGCCCTCCTCATTCTCCCAACCATATTATGTGGGAGTGTGACGAAGGCACTTATTCCCCTGAGAGAGATATTTATTCTCTTTCACGGGTAAATTGTGATTACTTGCAAAAAATAATTTATACAATGTATCATCTAATCTCATATGTTTTTTGTTTACTCTTTACTCCAGAATTCACTGGTTTCTTTTCTATCCAATTATCTCTTCAGTCCACACAGGTTGATCTGCACAGTCAGCTCTGCATAACAAAAAGTAAGTCAAAACTATTTGATCTATTGCCATGGCACCACTGAATATACTTTCCCTGAATGTTCAGGGAATAAATGTCCCTCAAAAAAGGACCAAAGCCTTCCGTACTTTCCATAACAAGAAGGCTCACATAGTATGCCTCCAAGAAACACACTTCACCAAAGATTCTACTCCAAAATATATTTCTCCTTTTTATCAACAAATTTACACGGCTTCTGCCTGTACCAAGCAAAGGGGAACTCTAATTGCATTTCACCGATCCACACCATTCACCTTATCATCAGAAATTAAAGACCCAGAAGGTAGATACCTGATACTCATGGGTTATATAATGGATACAGCAATCACGGTGATTTCCTACTACGCTCCTAACAAACAACCTACACCATTCCTCTCACATATATTACAAGTGATTAATACACACAAAATAGGAACAGTGATAATGTGTGGGGATTCGAACCAGGTCCTCCTCCCATTTCTAGATAAATCACCTTTTACACCATCCAAAATAACCTCTAGATTACCTTTTTCTCAACTTCTTTCCAAATACAATCTGGTAGATTCATGGAGAGAAAGTAACCCAATGAAAAAGAAATTCACTTATTTCTCGCACCCTCATCAAACCTTCACCAGAATAGATCATATTTTTCTAACAATAGGAATGATACCAGAAATTATTGCATCAGATATAATTCTGATTCCGTGGTCTGACCATAATGCAGTATACACTACTATAGCCTCAGCCATACCAAAAGCGCATGACCCAACGTGGTACTTACCGGACATAATGCTCAAACACCCACTACATCAGATGGCCATTGAACAAGCTTTAAAGGAATACATATCAATTAATAATACAACAGACATCTCCCCAATAACACTGTGGGAAGCTCATAAGCCTGTCTTGCGTGGTACAATACAAAGACAAATGGCACTATTTAAACGGGAACGCAAAAATCTAGCAAAAAACTAGAACTCAATTTTAATGCAGCCTACATATCATTTCAAGATAATCCATCTCAGAGTACAAAATCTCATCTGGAAAAATCTAGATTGGAATACGTTCTATTTCTCACTGAGTCAGTTGATAAATCCCTCAAACGCTCCAAACACAATTTCTACTTTAATACAAACAAACCAGGTACATATTTGGCTCGGGCATTAAATTCAACTAACAAATCTTTCAAACCAATACGTTTGAAATTATCAAAAAATGTTTACACTTGTAATCCAGTTAAAATAGTCCATAAATTTCACTCACATCTCGCAACTTTATACAAGACAAACAATGAATTTAATCCTACAGAGGCTGAATCCTTCTTCTCAAAAATAACCTTACCTGAGTTATCTCAGAATCAAAAAAGCAGTTTGGATGAGCCTATAATTATAGATGAAGTTGCTAACGCCATAAAAGACCTAAAACTTAACAAAAGACCAGGCCCAGATGGCTACTCGGCTTTATACTATAAAACATTCTCAGAAATACTCTCTCCCATTCTCACTGAAACTTTTAACAAACTTCTAGATGGACATTCTTTTCGGCAAGAAACACTAATGGCAATTGTTTGTATGATCCCAAAACCCCTTTCTGATGATACTTCCTGTGTGAATTATTGGCCTATCTCTCTGTTAAACCTCGATATTAAATTATTAGCAAAAATAATAGCAAAACGGCTCAATAGCATTATAGGAAAATTAATACATAGAGATCAAGTAGGCTTCATGCCAAATAGACAGGCAGGTGATAATATACGCAGGGAAGTGTTATTGGCACATATTGCTAAAAAACGGAAAATCCCTTTATGTTTTCTATCTCTCGATATTAAGAGGGCATTTGACACAGTATCCTGGCAATATATGCAATACTCATTACAAAAATGGGGTTTTGGACCCCACTTTTTAACATGGATCAAAGCATTATATAATAAACCCAAAGCCTATATAAAATATGCTGGATACAAACCTGAAGCCTTTAATATCGAAAGAGGTACCCGACAGGGTTGCCCATTATCTCCCTTATTATTTGCCCTTATACTCGAACCCATGGCCCAATACATCAGAACAAACCAAACTATAACTGGCATTGAAGTAGGAGGTATTACACACAAATTATGTATATTTGCAGACGATATATTACTTTTTCTGTCATCACCACAGGTCTCTGGTCCTAACTTAATACCAGCTCTTGATGGATTTGCAGCCCTATCCGGCCTTATGATTAATCCTAAGAAATGCCTAGTGCTTAATATTTCACTCACAAACATGGAATTGATCCCGGCTAGGGCTGCACTCCCATTCACATGGACAGAAAAATCAATCCCATATCTTGGAATTCATTTAACAGCATCTCATTCTGACTTATTCTCAACCAATTATCCTCCTGTATTAAGACAGATCACAAATCTAATAAAACAATGGTCGCAACTTCCTTTATCCTGGATAGGGAAGATTAATGCAATCAAAATGACTATTCTACCCAAATTGCTTTATCTATTCAGAGTCCTCCCTATTCAATTCCTTCCTATTTTTTGAGAATAGTACAAAAAAGAGCAACTTCGTTTATATGGGGCTCTTCTAAACCACGTATACCTATACACACACTACATCTTCCCAAAAATAAAGGAGGCCTGGGATACCCTAATTTTACTAACTACTACAGAGCAGCACATTTGGCCAGTCTGTCCAAATACCATGCAAAACAGGAAATCCCATTATGGGTATTTATAGAGGCTTCAGAAAATGACCCTCTATTAATATCAAATTTATTATGGCTTGATCCTAAAGACCGCTTTAAAATTCATAATCCCATAACTAAACACTTCTTATCTCTCTGGGATAAACTAAAAACCAAATATCAGTTACAATCTCCACACAATCCTCTCCTTTCTTTTATCAGAAATCCGGCCTTTTATCCAGCATGGATCTACCCAAATTCTTTTAAGGCTTGGACAACATCAGGCATTCAGACACTAAATGACTTCATAGCATCTAAATCATTCCTTTCATTCCCATCGCTTAGAGAAAAATATGATCTACCAAACTCTGAGATATTTAGATATCTCCAAATCAAAAATTTCTATACACCATTCCTAAAGGGGGATACACCATTATCCCAATTATCCATTTTTGAATCAATCTGTACAAAAGATCCATTTGCTAAAGGTACAATTTCATCACTTTATAATCAATTATATGGAGTAGCAAATCTTAATAGACCCTCTTACGTTCAGAGGTGGGAGGAGGACCTGGGACGAACTTTAGAAGACACGGACTGGTCTAACATATGGCTCACATCTAAGTCATCTTCACCCAACATCTTAGCACTGGAGACAAATTATAAAGTCCTAACTCGCTGGTACCTTGTACCCGCTAGAGTGGCAAAATATTCACCTAATACCTCAGCTCTTTGTTTTCGAGGATGCCCAGAAATAGGCACATATTTATACATATGGTGGATGTGCCCAGTAATCCAAACCTTCTGGAAGGAAGTCTTCGTGATTGCATCTAAAATATTTAAAAAAATAATACAACTAGATCCATATTTAACTTTACTTAATCTAAAACCAGAATGGTTAACACTCTCTCAATTCAAACTTATGATCCAACTAATAACGGCTGCAAAACAAACAGTGGCCAAGGCATGGAAATCTCCTACATTGGTACTAGCAGAAACAATTCACAGAATGAATAATACAATGTCCCATGCTAAGATGGTAGCCATCGATCAAAATCAAATTCCAAAATTTGAAAAACTTTGGCATCCTTGGATAAAACAACAGTTCCTGTCAAACTTCAATGACTCTGTCCTGTTGCCATGGTAACAGATTAAATAACTTACAGAGACACCCATTCTAAGGCTTCAAAGAGAACTAAAAAGAATAATAAACTGACGAGCGGGACAACCTTGTGGACCATACCTCTACCTTTCAACCCTTTTTCTTCTTTCTCTTTCCTTTTCTCCACCTTACGATTAAAGCTCATTATCAGAATTTATTTGACCTATATACACTCTACTTGTAAACAATATGTATAGTAGGTATAAATCATTTAAATACCTACAAAAGTAACTAAGGAAATGATATATATCTTTAATTTAGGTTTACGTGAACCCAATGTTTAATATTTGAAATTTCATGATATTTACCTATATAAACCCTACTGTAAAACAATGAGCTTACTTTATAGATCCTTGTAAACTTACTTTATGTATCTTTATAACATTGTATACTCAATAAACTTCTTTTGACAAGGAAGAAGGAGCACATGCTCCGCAAACGTGTCCCCTACTGACCCACCGTCCCACCGGAAGTGACTTCATCCCCCAGCATCCTATGTGCTCGAGGTCCAGGAAACGTCAATAACCACCGGTGCAACCCGCTCCACTCCACCAGCGTTCTGCTACAGATGGACTCCCGGATGGCTGTTCCCTCATTACTGACATGCTTGTTTTTAACCCACTCTTGTGAGTACATATGCACCATTTGCTTATTAAAATTTGAATAACTTATCACACTTAGAGTGGCGCCTTTGTGCTTCCTTTCCCCAACCTTTTCCAGAGTTTGCTTCTCATCTCCACTGGGCTGCCTTCAAGTGCCATATTATGGACCTTTATGGACTTCATACAGTCATTTACTTGTAATTGTTTTTCCCATTTGTTCCTTTCATTTCTAGGTATGTAATAGGTGTATCCCCACCAAGGCAGATGCAAGCGCCAACTTTTCCTTTATGCAACAGCTGCTAAGGCTGTTGGGCCTTGTAGGGTTCCATTCACAGAGTACCGAGGATGAGTGACGCGGACAGGCGGGCAGGCATTTTTTTGTCAGCTAGCAGGATGGAGAAGATACCCTGCTAGCTGTCAGAATGGGGGGAGGGGGCAGGGGCCGGTGCTTTCATAGCATGTTACATGTTACACCCAGAATATGAGTGCAGCCCATAGCATGTTATGAAAGGTCAATTTTCCTATTACTAAGGGATGTGTTTGCATGAAAACAAAAACCAGAACATCCCTACTGACAGGACAGAGCTCTGCATTCTTTACATTCACAGAGCTCTGCCTCTTTGCTGATCAGTGGGTGCCAGAGGTCAATAACTGGCCCGGGACCTTCTGATCAGCTGGTGAGGTAGCAACGCACATGCGCGGCCCCCGCCTGGTAGTGCTGGATTGTGTATCTAGTACGTGATCCTGATCCAGCACAGGAGAGCCGCTTTGTTGCCGTACTCCTACATGAGATGGTCACAAAGCAGTTAGGGCACTTTCACACTGAGCCGCGCCATGCACGGTTGGTAAAGCGCTACTATTTTTAGCTTTACCGTCATTTTAGCGATGCTTTTCGGCCACTAGCGGGGCGCATTTAACCACCACTAGTGACCAAAAAAGGGTTAAAAGTGCATTAAAAGCCCATTGATTTTAATGGGCAGGGGCGCTTTAGAATCGGTGTATACACCGTTTTTAAAGCACCTCAAAGAAGCTGCTTGCAGGACTTTTTTGACATCCTGCCAGCGCACCGCTCCAGTGTGAAAGCCCTCAGGCTTTCACATTGGAGTAACAGGAAAGGCGTTTTACAGGCGCTATTGTTAGTGCTATAGTGCCTGTAAAGCGCCTCAGTGTAAAAGCGGTCTTAACCGCTTCAGCTCCGGAAGATTTTACCCCCTTCCTGACCAGAGAACTTTTTGTGATTCGGCACTGCGTCGCTTTAACTGACAATTGCGCGGTCGTGCGACGTGGCTCTCACACAAAATTGACGTCCTTTTTTTTCCCATAAATAGAGCTTTCTTTTGGTGGTATTTTATCACCTCTGCGATTTTTATTTTTTGCGCTATAAACAAAATAAGAGTGACAATTTTGAAAAAAACACATTATTATTTACATTTTGCTATAATAAATATCCTCATTTTTTTTTTTCCTCAGTTTAGGCCGATCGTATTCTTCTACATATTTTTGGTTAAAAAAATTGCAATAAGCGTTTATTGATTGGTTTGCGCAAAAGTTATAGCGTTTACAAAATAGGGGATAGTTTTATGGCATTTTTATTAATTTTTTTTTTTACTAGTAATGGCGGCGATCAGTGATTTTTATTGTGACTGCGACGTTATGGCGGACATGTCGGACATTTTTGGGACCATTGTCATTTATACAGCGATCAGTGCAATTAAAAATGCACTGATTACTGTGTAAATGACACTGGCAGTGAAGGGGTTAACCACTAGGGGGTGGGGAGGGGTTAAGTATGTCCTAGGGGAGTGATTCTAACTGTAGGGGGGATGGGCTGTGTGTGTCACTACGCTGATCACTGCTCCCGATGACAGGGAGCTGTGATCAGTGACACTTGTCACTAGGCAGAACGGGGAGATGCTGTTTACATCAGCATCTCCCCGTCATCCTCTCTGTGAGGTGATCGTGGGTATCCCCACGGCGATCCCCGTGACGTCACAGGGAAGTCCCGTCAAGTCACCGTGCGTCAGAGGGGGGCGGGGTCACCGGGTGGCCCCGCCCCCCGTTATTTAAGAACCGTCAGACGAGGAGACTCCGTCACACAGCGGGAGCCTCCCTCCATGCCAGCATGGGTGCGGAGCGGCCCGGAGAAGAAAATGAAGAAGAGAAGAAGGAAGAAGAGAAGAGGATGAAGAAGAAGATGAAGAGAAGAGTGGGAGCCTCCCCCCGTGCCATGGGTGCGGAGCGGCCCGAGGAGAAGAAGATAGAAGACGCCGCGGAGGAGATGCTGGACGAGAACGCCGGAGGAAGAACCAGAAGAGCCAGAAGAACCAGAAGAAGAAGAAGATGAAGGAAGATATAAGAAAGCATAAGCATTTAAATAAAGGAATTGTCAAAAACTGTCTCTTGTCATTTTTAACATTTTTGACAGTTTTTTAATGAAATGGTAGTAGTAAGTACCCCTTACCATTTCACACAGGGGGGGGCCGGGATCTGGGGGTCCCCTTGTTAAAGGGGGCTTCCAGATTCCGATAAGCCCCCCGCCCGCAGACCCCCACAACCACCGGATAGGGTTGTGGGGATGAGGCCCTTGTCCTTATCAACATGGGGACAAGGTGTTTTGGGGGGCTACCCCAAAGCACCCTCCCAATGTTGAGGGCATGTGGCCTGGTACGGTTCGGGGGGGCCGCACTTTCGTCCCCCCCTCTTTTCCTGCGGCCTGCCAGGTTGCGTGCTCGGATAAGGGTCTGGTATGGATTTTTGGGGGACCCCACGCCGTGTTTTTTTTTTTTTGGCGCGGGGTTCCCCTTAAAATCCATACCAGACCTGAAGGGTCTGGTATGGAATTTAGGGGGAACCCCACGTCATTTTTTTTTTACATTTTGGCCGGGGTTCCCCTTAATATCCATACCAGACCTGAAGGGCCTGGTATGAAATTTAGGGGGACTTCCACGTCTTTTTTTTTTTTTAATTTTGGTTCGTGGTTTCCCTGTGTTGAATTCCCATGCCGTTTTTATCAATGAACTTCTATGTGTATTGTCGGCAATGCAATAGCCGCGGGTAGTTTTGAATGGAATTTTTCCTTCGAAATGTCATTTTGCTGTCAGACTGTTCTAAACACGGGAAACATGCGCCCCTTTACAGGCATACTATAGACACCCCCCAGGTACGAAATTTAAAGGGATATTACACTTTTATTGTTTGACTTTCAGCATTATTAAAATCACTGCTCCTGAAAAAACGGCAGTTTTTAAAACTTTTTTTTGCATTGATCCATGTCCCCTGGGGCAGGACCCGGGTCCCCAAACACTTTTTATGACGATAACTTGCATATAAGCCTTTAAAATTAGCACTTTTGATTATTCATGTTCATGTCCCATAGACTTTAACGGTGTTCGCGTGTTCGAGCGAACTTTTTTCCTGTTCGCATGTTCTGGTGCGAACCGAACAGGGGGGTGTTCGGCTCATCCCTATTCATATGTCTGAGTAGCTCTGTGCTTCAATATGATGGAAATGTGAATGGAAGGTTTCATTGTCTCATAAAAATAGTCAATAAAAGAATTGATTCCCAATGTTAGCTCTGATTTCATTTCATTTTATTATACCATTAATGCATGGAATTCCTGTGTGCTGTAAATTCCAAAAGTGTATTCTGCTTTAAAAATATATTCTTTCAATCTGATAGATAGAAATATATAGTGTAGTTTTGCATACACAGCACTATCAGTGACTTCTCTCACCTTACAGTCACTGAAGGGCTGTTAGCTCTACTGGATTCCTCTGAAGAATGGAACAGGCTTAAGAGGAGAAGGGAGGAGGGAGAAGAGAGGGGGAGCAGCTAAGTTCTGTGAGGTCTCGGGAAAAAGCAGAGAGGTGACATCAAGCAAAATGACAGGAAAGTGGGTGGATCCAGACTCCAGAGCCAGACCATTGTCAGTATTACTTTTATGAAAGTCTGTAGCCCCTCCCACAGGTATTTTAACAGAATGGGGACACATCTGAAAGGGCTGGAAAGATTTATAGATATCAGCAGCTCAGATAGAATAGATGTAAGCAAAAAAAAAGAAACTCATACTTCTCTTTTTAACAGTTCTTACCAGTGTAGCATCCATGTTTACATTTTTTCCTTTGAATGAACTTCACAACATTACTTGAGGTATAGCTTTATGATCCTGTAATATTAAAGATTCTTTTTGCATGTGAGACACTTTTTAACGTGTTGACGTGGCTGCACAGTTTGCAGCATTTTGTTTTTGTGAGGTTTGGTTCTCATGTTTGTATGTGAGTGTCTATGTAATCAAAATTAGGCTTCCTGTTGATTAATTTACATCTGAGGTTGAGTGGTTGCATGAAGGCCAGCATGGTGGGGGGGGGGGGATGTTGGAATATTTCTTTCTGTAATCTATAAAAAAATTACTAAATGTAGAACTTCTGGCAATGATGTGCTATTTTTTGTAATAGCTGCAGCATGGAAGAAGGGAGGTGCCATGAGAGGGAGTGTGATATTGATCTTTTAGGCTGCATATGCAAAGTGGGCACCCTCTTCCTTCAAAAAAAAGAGTGGGAATCTCTTTAATGGAGTTCCAGATAGTAGTAAAACCAGGCAGGGGTTCTAACCCTTCCCCCCTCTGTCCAAAACTAGAAAAAATGGTTGTACAAATCAAATTTTTTTGCTAGAAAACTACTTAGCACTCCCAAAGATTATATATTTTTTTTAATTAGAGACCCTAGAGAATAAAATGGTGGGTGTTAAATATTTTTATGTCACACGATATTTGTGCAGAAGTTTTTCAAATGCAAATTTTTTGGAAAAAAAAACACAATATAATACCCAGTTTTTTTGGTATATAAAAAATGAGGATGTCACAACAAGTAAATATATGCCAAACATATCACGCTCTAAAATTGCGTATGCTTGTGGAATGGAGCCAAACTACATTACATAGGTGACACATTGAAAAGCCTTTATAGGTTACCAGTTTAGAATTACACAGGAGAGCTAGAATTATTACTCTCAATCTGATGTTTGTGGTGAAACCTCGCCTGTGTGGTGCGGCCACCTTTTACATATGTGCGTGGGACGGATGTGCACATTTGCATTTGCACACGAGCACGGTGGGACAGGGGCACTTTAAATTTTTTCTTTTACGTTTTATTACTTAAAAAAATTACTCTCTATAATTTTTTTTATCAACATCCCTTGTAAAAGCATGGGCCGTAACAGGTCCTCTTTATGGAGAGATCAGAGGTCTATTAGACTTTAAGGCTGTTCCACAAGTCACACTAGTGGAAATGGAGCCTAAAGCTGCTTTACTACCAAGTGAGGTAGAATACACGCCCCCATAGAAAGCCATACAAGTTATGTTGCCACCATCCCTGGTATATGGAAAAAGTAAGTAACACCCACAGGTACTAATGGGACTTTGAAGGCAAAGCAAAAATCAAGAAACTGTATATGTAAAAACACAGCATTTTATTATACATTGTAAAAAATTGTATTGAACTGCAACATATATGGGAAGTCAACATATGTTGGTGCAGATCAATAGCACATAAATGGTGACACTCTCCTTAAAATTACTGACGCGTTTCAGGAAGACTTTAATCCCTTCTTCAGGGAACTTCCAGGAGGTTATCACAAACTATTATTTTCTAAAACAGAACAAGGCAGTTAGAAAACAAGGAGCAAGGAAGATACAGAGACAGAGGTATATCATAATGATGAACATAATTATAACATACCATCCATACAGGTGTAGTGAATATAAAACTTTCCAGATAAAAACAGAAGAATCTCACTGTGCCACAAAGTGGAATCACCCCGAGTGCACCAGGCCCCACATGCTTCAGTCAAGGATCCCCTTGAAGGCTATATGATCTGGCCAATATACGATCACAATATAATTGTAAATAATGAGGTGGAATGGGGAAGATAATGTAGGCCGCTGAAAATCCTGGGGTCTATATAATCATAGGAAGATAAGATAACGGGTACTATAAGGATCCATGCGAAAAATTGCAAACTAGATTATAAATATATTAATATCATATGATAGAAAATTACCTTTGGCAGCCACATTGGTAAGGCTATCCTTTAGACCCATACACTCCAAGGATGGCTACTGGTTACTATTGACCCATGCTGTTAATAAGAGAATATTTGAAAAGTAAGTAACCTCTTCATGGAGAAAGTAGGGTATAAGGAAGCAGAGGAAAAAAGCTAACCGCTTAACGATAACCACTTACAGCTTAACGATGGTTCTGTAAGGAAAAATATACCACGGGCCTCAACAATGGCAGCAATGCACAAAAAAGTAATGCTAGCTGCTTTAAATATGGCTGAAAGATGTCGGCACATGTGCAGCACTCACAGACTGTGTGCGTGAGTGTCATCGCGTCAGCATCACTGCATGTACCTCACACCTCTGGACAACGCCTGCATACTGAAAGGTGCACTGCATGTATGGATTCATTCAGCCACAGGGTGTAATTATGGGATCCCCTGGAGCGTCCATGCATGGCGCCAGCCCACGCATTGTGGAGTGATGCCATGCATAGGCGGTCTGTAGGTGCAGTCAGCTAGCAACCCCGGAAGTGAGAGTGTGCATCCAGGGCCAATTGTTCCTGGTCAGCATCAGACCCCCCACAGGTCACCAAGATCAGGCCGCCCGTGTAAGGCCCCTTTTACTAGGGCACCATCAGTTTAGCCACATTAAAAATGTATCAGTTCTTAACGTTGCTTCATCTGTCTTCTGTCCCATTTATCTTCGTTTTCATCCGTCTTCCGTTCCGTTAATATCCGTTTTCATCCATTAATGTACACATTTACATCCGTTTTTTCATCAGTTTTTGCATCCATTTTCATCTGTTTACAGCATTTTATGTGCCTTTAAGGAAATTACCCAGAAAGCATTGCTCCTCCCATCCTACACTGCCATGCGTGAACAATTTGCTGACTACTTTCTATCTCCATCAGGAGAAGTTCCATGGCAGTACCAATAGATATAAATAATGCAGTGCAAATTTAAATGTATTAATTAATTTGGTTATTTCATTGTGTTTTGATAGCATAAAGAGACACAAAAGCACATGATATGTTCAAAACAGTTGTAGTTTTACTATTCTGCATAACCCTTTTAAAATAAAGTTTTTTTCACTTAACTGTTTTTTTATTTGTCAAAGTATGAACTTTGAATTATTTTTTCAAAACGGATCTTAACTGATCAGACGTTGATGGACATTGTCCATTAACGTCAGTTAATATCTGTTTTGACGGATCTGGACGTAGCCTTGTAAGTTAAAAAAAATGCATAAAAACGGAAGTGGAGATTAACGGATGGTAACGGATGGTCATCCGTTTGCCCATAGGAATGCATTGTCGTCCGTTGATGGATGGAAGACAAATGGATAGACGGTCTGTCTGTGTGAAAGGGGCCTAAAAATATGTAAGGCCTAAATGCACCTGGCTGAAGCAGATGAGGCCAAAGGCCCAGCACCTGGGCACCAACCGGTGGCCAATAGCAAGATCACAACAACAAAGCCTCAGAAGGAGAGAGGGAAAAAAATGAGTAGAAAAGTATACACAATTGAATTGAGCATAGCACAGGGAGGGTTTTTTGGACCTTCATCCTATTGCATATTGAGAAACATATATGCAGACCTAGATGGCTTGCATTTAGCATGTTGAGGTTGGTAAGGGTGGCCATTGGGTAGAATAATGTTTTTCTTTATGTTCATGTACTGGCAATAGGAATAGCCTCCACAAGGGATAGTACATTTACGTTTACAAGGATCCTTCCTAAAGGTCCCCACAAATTCACTTTGAACTAACTGATCTTTACAAGATCAGGCTCTGTGGTAAGTGATGGCAGGATGGGTTGGAATGTGAGGACTAATGCCCCGTACACACGGTAGGATTTTCCAATGGAAAATGTCCGATCAGAGCGTGTTGTCGGACATTCCGACCGTGTGTGGGCTCCATCGGATATTTTCCATCGGATTTTCCGACACACAAAGTTTGAGAGCAGGCTATAAAATTTTCCGACAACAAAATCTGATCGCGTCAATTCCGACCGCGTGTGGCCAGTTCCGACGCACAAAGTGCCACGCATGCTCAGAAGAAATTCCGAGATGGAACAGCTCAGTCTGGTAAAATTAGCGTTCGCAATGGATGCAGCACTTTCGTCACGCTGCAATGTAACAAATGGTTTAATACAGCGCACTCTCTTCTTCTTTATAATGTGAGAAGAATGAAGTCGTTTTGCTGCTTATATTCACACAGACTTCTCACAAACTTCTTTCTTTATTATTTATCGGGATTCCCTCAATATATTTTGATTTGTCACATCTGACCAATTTTTTTTTTGTTTGTTTTTAATTGTAAAAAAATTTTTTTCAAGGCTGTTTTTTTTTTAACATAAAAAATAAGCTGCGCTATAAATTGATTTTTGAGTATAGAAACAACAAAAAAGCAAATAAAAAAACATATAGAAATTGTATGATTACACATAAATAAATATATGCAATATACTATCACATCAACATTCTATCACCAGTGACATGTGCGATAAAAAGGAGACAATTAGTGAACATAAAATGTGTAGCAGAGAGCAAAAGCTACAAAACAGAGTCCACTCAAATAGGCAAATTTATAAAACCCACTTAATAGACAGTCTTCTAGAGGGTGACTTTGTAATCTTCCTGCCAGCGGTGACATGCAACTTCAACACTGAGGGTGGTGTGTGCTGGGGTACAATACAGAAGTGCCTCCACCCATGAAAAATGCTGCCGCTTACTAGCTCCTTAGATCTCTTTTTTAGGGAGATCAAACGTGCCTTTGGCTCTCAACCCCAGCCTCGGGTCTTTCAAAGGCTGTCAACGCTAGAGGGATTCCTCAAAATCTCAGCAAAAGGTGTCATCTCATATGGCGAGTGTGTGTTCATAAACCATCTTGGCCCGCCGCGTAAGAGAAGGACCGGAAGAAGGAAGTGAGGCAAGTAATGCACTATAGACTACCAACAAGTTGATAATGGGACAGAGCGTTCTATCTAGAAGCAGTATAGGCCCAAGTTTAGATCTTACCTTCGTTATCACGATCGGAGCCTCCGATACTCCTTCCTCCGCTCACAGATCGTACGTACTATGCACGCGTGTTACGCTTTATACACACTGCGCATGCGTGTAACTCCGCCCGCCCCTGACGTTCTTTGTAGTCTATTCCCCGCCCCTTTTCGTTCGGCGCAGTGGGGGAAGAGCACATGGCGGAGACACAGCAGGTGCGTGCTAATTATAGCAACAAGGAGGAGGGGGAGGAAAGCCCAGAGCTGGAAACGTCTGGATCCAGAAGGAGAAGATTTAAGGCCTCAAATATGTCCTTTGGGGAGATGTTGGAGATGGTCGACATCCTGAAGAAGGCCGACTATGATGGAAAGTATGGACCTTACCCCAACCCCAATGTCAGAAAGGCCAAGATAATGGCGAAAGTGGTCAAGAGGCTGCACCGGAATTTTGGGGTACATCGATTGAAAGATCAGCTCAGGAAGCGGTGGTCAGACCTAAAATTAAGAGAACATGAGCAGTACACAAAGATCCGGAGAGTGCTGCAAAAAAGTAAGTAGTTGTGCTGTGTTCCTATTCTTTTTGTGTTTATTACGTTCGTGCTGCTCCATGTGCTTTTCTTAACTGTTATCCAGTTTAAAATGTCAACTTTCATGTTCATGGGCACATCATTCGTTCGTATCAAACATTTTTCTTTCGGCCTATAAACACCATTGTTTTGGCCATATGCATTTGACCACATTTTTTAGGGCCTACTTGTATGAAAAAAATGTGGTTGTGTAGATGGGTTTGTTACTAGAATGAAATGCAAACTAGATTCTGTGTAAGGAGAATACACTCAGCAGCAGTTTTCACAGCTGGACTCTGGAGCACTAGTGTTGGACACAAGAACACCCTTTTTATTAGGGGGCCCACACAGGTGACCCAGTGTATACTATAGGGGTGTCTCCATCTGTGAAGCTTGGACAAAACAGGTAAAGTATTGAAGCTTGACAAAGGAGACTAAAAATTCTACATCTTGGAACTCTGCAAAAATAGACAGTTGTACACCACTTCCAAGCAATGTTTCATCTTAATAGTTCTGCCATCAAATATCTGTGTGCTAAGTATACCTTTTTTTTAACATAGGGGAGAAAAGACTCGGAGGACACCCCTCATCCGAGGAGACCAGAGACCCCCCACCTCTGGAAGAAGGGGAAATCCCCCAAAGACAAGAAGAGCAGGTTGAGGAAGACGTGGCGGAAATAGTCACCACAACAGGTGAGTGTCTGCGACCACAGGCTCAGGTAAGAGATGGATGCCGGCATATTTATAATACATGGGGTTTTTTGGTTTCTATCTTTTTAGGTGATCGTGATGTTGTGGATCCAGGGCATTTCACCTCGGAAAGTGCACAGATCCTGATTGGGGAGATCATGGGGTATAATAGGGACTTGGAAAACATCAAGAAAAACATCAATGATGTTATTCAAAAAAATAAGAACATCATTGATGTTTTGGGGAGAGTTTAAAACCCCTCCGAATCCCTTTCTTTTATGGTGTGCTACAATTTTAACATTTTTTGTCTAATTGGAGAAAAGTCAAATTTTGAGGATGCACACAGTGTGTCAACATATGCTATCTGCCATCATGGGAGATTAATGGATGCATTTTGGGGGTGCAACCCCTTCCTCAATAATAAAGTAGCTGCGAGGAAGAGGTGGCTCCCCCAAAACACGTCCCTTGATCCCCCGTGATGGCAGGTAGCACATGTTGACATTCAGGTATTTGTGTGCATCTTCAAAATTTGGCTTTTCCAGGGGTGACTTCACCCCATCTGAACGCAATATCAAACACAGTTCCTAAATACTCATGTCTGATATTGCCTTCAAGTTCTACCAAATGTGAACTTTGTAAGTTCAAGATTTGTGTCTTTCTTGTGGGTTTTCAACATGCCTGTTTTATCTTAAATGGACATTTCTACTTTTTCTAATGTGACCCCAAAAATTGTTATACAACAAACATGTTGGTTTGTTTTAAAAACCTTTTCTAAATGCACATGTGATTGTGCAGGTATTAAAAAAGATTGATAATCAAGAATGTGTGGATTATTGTCTCAACGCTACAACACTTTTGGGGTGCTCTAATTGGTGTTTTCAGTGACAATGGGTGTTATTTCCTAAGGGCAAATCCACTTTGCACTCCAAGTGCAGTTTCAAGTGCACTTGGAGTGCAAAGTGTCTTTGCCTTTAGTAAATAACACCCAACAGTGCTTTGTATAAGGTTACACAATCACGCCATTTTCAGGACTCACCACATTTCTGTCAGGGTCAGCTAAAACAAACACAAGCAGTAAATGTCACCAAAGATTTGCTTAATGTTTTTTTTATTTGATAAAGGTTTCACACATTGTCTGGCATATTGATAGCCCCCCTACCCACAAAGAATTCAAGGTATCTTATCCGGACATCACAAGCACTCAGGGGGGCAAGCCAGGACGGCCACTTTCAAGCGCTGTCAGGGATGGTTCATTTTGAATTCCGGGCTCAGGCCCAACTGAGCTGGCATAGTTGGCAGAATGTTGTCGTAAAAAGTTGTGTAGAACACAGCACACCAGGATAATATGATTCAGTTTATACTCCGCCATATGTATGGGTGTAAGAAATAGGCGGAACAGGCTGGCCATGATTCCAAACGTGTTCTCCACCACTCTTCTGGCTCTGGCCAGCCGGTAATTAAAAACCCTCTGGTCTGGGGTGAGGGTCCTCATCGGGAATGGCCGCATAAGATGGTCCCCCAGCGCAAAGGCTTCATCCGCAATTAAGACGAATGGGAGTCCTTCCACATTGTCTTCTGGAGGTGGCAAGTCCAAGCTGCCATTCTGGAGATGCCTGTAGAACTCCGTCTGGGAGATGACTCCACCATCTGACATCCGGCCATTCTTCCCCACGTCCACATACAGGAAATCATAAGTAGCCGACATCACCGGCAACATCACAATACTATTGAACCCCTTATAATTATAAGTGGTTGGGTGGTGGGATGATGTGGACGTGTTTCCCATCAATTGCCCCTCCGCAGTTAGGAAAATCCCACCGCTGGGCAAAGTGGGAGGCCACAGTCTGCCATTCCTGTGGCGTGGAAGGAAACTGTTGAGGAAAACAAAAAAAAATAGTCTTTTTGCACATAAACATGGAAAGCAGATTAGACACAAACATTCCTGGCCAACATTAAGAGAACATTTATTTATGGGAATTTTTAAAGACCAAAGTATAAGGTACACCTATCATACTCCCCCCCCCCCCACACCTCTCATGGCCATTTCTAACATTATAGGGGGGGAGCTCTTGGACAGGTAACCCTCTCCACTTTATTGAGAGATGAATGCCTAAATAATGGGTATTACTTTGAACAGCCCCTCCTTAGTTACACTATTGGCAGCCCACTGGACAGGTAAGAAGTGTCATAATACGAAGATATAAATACACACTGTACACATTTGAGCACATTTGGACATTCTGCTATTACGTAGCAAGATAATAATAGCATACAAAAACTTTGAACACTACCATTTGAAAGTATACAGGTAGGCCCTTGCACTACATGCTTTGGGGAATTCATCCATACATCTGACCACTAAAGAGATGGGTATAGTGTGTATGGGTTTGGCAAAGTCAGCAGATAGATGATTGAGGATAGATAGAGCATTGGTATCAGCTGACTTAGCAGTTGGGGGGGAGGGAGGGTTCCAAATGATTTGGGGACCCCCAAAAAAAACCTTTGGCACTCTGCCTGAATTTAAAGCACAAATAACATTTAAAAACATTTTAGGGGGTGTTTGGGGTAAAGCACTACTATGGAGCTGATAAAATACATTGTTAAGTGACTACATGAGGTGAATATAGGGCCCGGAGAGCATGCTGGGGAGGTAAGTGAAGGCAAATATGTATGAAGGACAACAAAAATAATTACATAAAAATCCAGCATGCATGAGGACAAAGGGGACATTCACAGCATATTACAATCATGGTAATTAGGGAATGAGGAAAGAAATACAATTTATTATTAAACATTATGTACAATAAAATGTGATAATAAAGGATAAAAATCTTACCTTAATATACTCCTTCTGCAGGACCTGTATGATGGCAGAACAGGTCTCTGGGATAATGATCCCCAGAGCCTGGGGGGAGATGCCTGTCGAGAACTTAAGGCCCTGCAGGCTTCTCCCCATCGCCAAGTACCGCAGGGTGGCGACGAGCCTCTGCTCCGGAGTGATGGCTTGCCTCATGCAGGTATCCTGCCTGCTGATATAGGGGGTCAGCAAAGCCAACAAACGGTGAAATACGTGGTCCGTCATCTGGAGAAAGTTCCTGAAATCATCAGGATTATTCTCACGGATCTCACGGAGCAAAGGCATATGACAGAACTGGTCACGCTGAAGCAACCAATTCTTGGTCCATGAACTCCTCCCCACCCTGTTCATGGACTGGACTTGTGTCAAGGTCAGGACCCCAACACCAAGCCCCCGCACAGCACAAACTCTACGAGGAGTACGTATATGCAACATGGCTAGAAAACGGTCGGCTGCTCAGAATGAAGTAACAGAACGCACTGAAGAACAGCAAGGCCTGTGAAGAGCGACCTGAAAAACAGTAACGAACGAACAAGAACACAATGACAAAGTCATGCGTAGCTTGCTTGCACGCACTGAAGAGCAGATACAAACCCACAAGCACAAACTGAACAGCAGAAAACGATCTGAAAACCACGAGTCTGAAAAAGCGTGAATCGTCTCTCACCAAACTTTTACTAACACGAGATTAGCAAAAGGAGCCCAAAGGGTGCCGCGCTTGGTTCTGGACTGGCCTTTTCTAGCCTCGTCGTACATGGTTTACGTCACCGCGTTCTTGGCGATTGGAAATTCCGACAACTTTGTGCGACCGTGTGTACACAAAACAAGTTTGAGCCAACATCTGTCGGAAAAAAATCCTAGGATTTTGTTGTCAGAATGTCCGATCAATGTCCGACCGTGTGTACGGGGCATAAGAGTTGGATCTATCTGTAATACATGCCAATATTTCTCTCTATTTTTTTTTTTTGATTGGCCTGTGTTGTTTGTTAAATCTCATAATTATATGAGTTGTTTGAGATTTAGAAATCACTTTTCTGCCAAACAGGAGATCCTGTCTCGTTTTGTTGGTAGCTCATCTATAGGCCTTTTTGAGGCAGGTAGGTGAGTAACCCCTCCTCAGTAGTCTGTGTTTTAGATTAGCTGTCTCCAGGTGAAATGATTTGTCACTGGAGCAGTTTCGTCTAAGACTCAAATATAGATTGAATTAATTGTTGTGTGCGATTGAGTTTACTCGACAGACCTCCATCTTGGTTTTTGATAATGTTTACATCGAGAAAGGTAATGGCTTGTGTATTATATGTCATGGTAAAACTGAGGTTACAACTGTTTTTGTTCATGGCATCTATACAAGACTGGAGGGACTTCTGTGAACCCTCCCAAACAAGGAATATATCATCTATTTAACAATACCAAGGGAGAATGTAGCATGTTAGGGATGACAGTGATTCGTCAGCAAGAAAAGAATGCTCTCATTACCCCAGGTACAGGTTTGCATACAATAGGGCACATGTCCCCATCACCACACCCTGCACCTGAAGGAAATAGGAGCCATCAAATGAGAAAATGTTGTGCATCAGAATGTATTCAAGAGCGGACACTAAAAATTCATGGAGCTTCCAATTCTGTCTATGGGATTGAGAAAGCACATGTTTGACAGCAGAGATGCTCATTTGGTGGGGGATGGAGCTAACCAGTGCTTCTACATCCACTACCAACAAGAGTGCCTTGGGGGGGGATGGATACCCTCTAGGTTCTGAAGTAAGTGGAAAGTATCCCCAATATAGTAGGGAAGATTGCCGACATAGGGTGTGAGTTTTTGTCCACAAATTTCCCATAATACAGCCTCTTCCTGACACAATTGGTCTCCTTGGTGGATTTTTGAGATCCTTGTGGATCCTGGGTAAGCTGTAGAACATAGGGATTTTAGGGTACTTGGTGAGGATGAACTCCCAGAGAATCACGTATGTGGAATAAGATTGTGAAGGCAAGATCATAATAGACCAACAATAGCAGCTTCCATATTTATAACTTTTCAGGTAATTAAATAGACACTGCTACCTAACCCATTCAGTGCAAAATGACAGTGTCTGTTTAAAACACCAATCTTCCCCCCCTCTGCTTCACACATCAGACCCTCGATTGGTCACCAGGCCCAAGCACTGCATCATTAGAGGTGGTCACATGATCTTCCATATCTGGAAGCACCAGATATTTTCAAGGGTTGGCCACAGACAAAGTTTGGGAATACTGAATAACTGAGTATAAATTGTTCCGGGGGTGGACTTTGCTCAGATACTTTGTCCTGAATGTTCAACAATGCTAGTCTTTTAAAAGGGGCATCCTGAATTCATCCAGTGTACTTTAAAAAAAGACACTAGAAGTACACATTTGGATGTTTGTCAAAATTGTAAATAGTTGCATGTCTAAGCGAGGTGCTGTACCCAAGAAATTACTTCACCACCAAGAGCTGGGAGACTCCCAGGTAGAAATGATAAAGGGATTGGGTTTGGGCACCAGACTGTCTCCAATATTAATTAAAGTGTATGTAAACCCTAGCAATGACCTTCTATTTGCTTTTGTTTTTTTAAAAGTTATGTTTTGTTTGATTAGTGCAGAAAATACCAGTTCAAATTCAAAGCTGTCCTGTGGACTACAAAACAAGTAGTTATGACTAAGGCCTTGTAGAAACGGGTCAACTGACTTAATCTGCATTTGTTCACCGTGGCTATTCAATAAAATGAAGAAATTTTAAGAGCAACAACTGGAGTGCGGATCATTTTTTTCTACATTACAAAACAAGTAGACTGTTTTTTATGAAGATGAGCACAGCAGGAAGGATACAGTGGTTTAGAAGCCAAGTGCAAAAGAGATAGAAAAGGGACAGGCGCCTCTAAGTGTAATATCTTACAACCTTTTAATAAAGTAATCAACACATTTCCACTCATATGAGAAGGGAAATGTATGGGCACATTACAGGTAACTGGTGCTTCCGTGGTGCTGGTGAGGTTGGTTCCGGGCTCCTGCTCATGATATGTCCTCTGCAGGAATAGAGGCAGCAGTTGGGTCCATGGGGCCAGGGTGGAAGAACCTAATGCAGCTTACAGGTGTTGGAATGCAGTTTGGACCGCAACGTCCGCTGGAAGGCCACCTTCCAGCTTTTCTATCTTGTTTACAGTGGTCAGGAGCTTGCTTCAACTCTTGGACCGGCAGCCCATGTGGACTCTACTTATGTACATTTTAAGAACTTTTAATGAACTGGTCATACCAATAGACTTTTAGCCACAATAATCGCCACACATCCATTGGTGCAGTGCCCCCCTCCTTTTCCTTTCGCTAGAAGCCACATGCAGTCCTGATACAGGGACAGATCTTTTTTGTACTTGCAGGGTCTTTAAAAGGGATAAAGCATGGGAATTGTACATGCTTTACAGAGATGTAATGTGTATCTTTTTTACATTTTTCCCTGACATACACTTTAAAGTTATGTATTTCCAGTAAAGTACTATGGTGTATTATTGTTTAAAGAGTATAAAATACTCAGACTAAATCTGAGTAAAGTTTTTGATTGTAAAACAATGGCAGTGATTTCTTGGTGTCATAGACATTTCACTGAATGGTTTTACTTGTTGCCTGAAGTTGCATTTGAATCATTATCTTTAATTTCCCTTTATGCTGTGATATTTTGCTGTCTGCTCCATTTTAATTTTCCATCTTTGTTCCATATAGATGATATAAAGTGGAATGCTTTCCATAGTTGTTCAAAATTCAGCTGACCTCTGATTTTTAACTGGTGTCATGAAGGTATTTCGTGATCATTGATTTTTCGTCAACTGTGCAGGAAGCACCAAGCTGTAAAATCTTATTGTGTAGCATGCAGCCAAGGCAGAAGACTCTGATAAAAGCAAATGATTATTGCATTTAATGTGTTGTCATTGTGTCTTTTAATTCATACCTGCAATGCCTTCTGAAACAATGCATTTTAGATTGCAGTGTTTTATGGCATGAACCATTTTACTATATACTGTGATGACTGTTGCTTTTTCCTCTTTATCTCAATTAGATTAAAAGTGACTTATTCCACTTTTTTTGCTATCCCATCTTAACAGTGTCTGTGCACAGAGGCTACTTTTGTGTTCCTCTCTCACATCTCTCTAGTGATCTCTAGGTAGCAACCTGGGAAAAATTACATTAACTGCAAATGTCTTGTGTGTTTAATCTGTCTGAATATGATGACATCATCCTTTCTTTCTGGACTGGCTGGCATTTTTTTAATTGGGTGACCTATAGCCTACATAGGCTATGCAAATCCTGGCTCTGCCCAAAAGAGGCTGCATGGTCTGCACAGTGATTTTTGCACCTGCCAGCCTTCTTTCAGACTTCTAATTGCAAAATTAATTACTCTTGAATAGTGATGGGCCAAAAATATCTGAATTTGGTTTGAGTAGTTCAGGTGTTGAATCCGAGCAGTATTGAAGTCAATGGGAGCCAAATGTTAAAAAACAGTTCTGGCCATTTTCTGGGATATTAGGCAAGGGATTTACAAAGAAATGATGTAAGAGCTGGGCACTGTTCTGGGGAAGCAAAAATAAAAAAAAACTTATATTTGGCAGGGAGCATTGATTTTTGTAAAGCTTAAAGTGAAACATTAGAAATGCAAAACTTTATTAAATAACATACCTGCACCATGTATACAACCTACTACAGCAAAATCGACATTTACAAAGAAACACGTGTTTAAATTGCTGGCAAAATGACAACTCTTGGTCACTTTATTCTGTTGGTAAAGAAGAGGTCAGGGATCCTATTGGATCTTACCAGACATACAAGTCAAGACATTCACCCAAATTCATGCTAGGCTCTTTACATCTGGTATGACGTTTAAAGGGGAATTGTGAATACCTCTAAATGTGATTTTTAAGGCAATTTCGAAAAAATAGGAAATGTAATTTTATTGATATTGATTGAAGTAGAAATGTGTTAATACAAAACCCAGACAGAAAAAAACATGTACATGTATCATAATGCAATTTATATCACAAATGGTATCGACACAATACATGTAAATGAACCATCTATACAAATTACAGATGATGATGAGTAGTGAGAGTATCCAATGCATTTCGATATATGTATGAATTATATTCTTCTTCAGGGACTAATACCACTTCTGAAAACACAGAGTAGAGTATAAATACATTTTAGAATCCAAATAAATGAATATCATTTGAAACATGAAAAATATTTTTAAAATATCAAACTCGCATATCAACTGTATTATTAGAGAGAGCATTCCCTCAACACGGATGATCATCTTAAAAGTCTGCAGAAAATACACCTTTAATCACATAAAGGGACTACTGGACAAATGGGATTTGTCCAGTGGTTCAGTGGTCCCTTTATTTCTATTATTATAACTATTATATTATATTTTATATATTATATTTTCCCTACATAATGCATGTATCTGACACCGAGCAGCTGCACAGCCCCACCCAGGACATGCCCTCCTCTCACACCCCCTCTCTGGCCGCAACATAGCCACCATCCCACTGTGTGACACCTCCCAGCCCGCTGCTCTCATGCCCAACCTGCCAGGCTCCGGTGCCGTCCACCCCAGACCCGGTGTTTGTGTGTCAGTGCAGTCTAGCCGAGTCCTCTGTTTCCACTGGGCTTCCTGAAATGGGTGGAGACTCCAGGGGAGCAGTTTCAAGGTAAGCTGCACCCTTTGTGCTATCTATACAGTTGGCAATTTTGTTGACAGTTTTATAGTTTCATTTACGTTCTTCCTATCCATCCATTAAGGGATGGATTACCCTTCTTATTTTTTTGATATTTCAGTTTGAACTTTTGAAACAACAAGCATTTTAAAGTGAGTGATGGGGATAAATATGCGAAAAGGAGGCTAGAGCTCCATCTAATGGCTGGTAAAAGACTACATAATATTCATATGCAATATATCATATTTGCACTATGAATACAATTTTGCCTAGTTTTTTGCTCTATACACCATCAGTAGTCTTTTCCATGCTGACTTTCAGGTGGAGCAGGAAATACAGTGTAAATATATTGAGCTTGTTTACATCTATTGTTGTACATCTGTTTTACATTTCATGGTAAATTTGCTCTGTTCTGCTTTCTATTATGCTATGGCTTTATTCTCATCCAATGATGCTTTACTGTAAAAACACAATATCTGTAAATTAAGAAGATGAAAAAAATTCCTACCCAACCTTGTCAGATAGGCGGCCAGAGGAACAATCAGTCATTACAAAACCAGGGTGATGTTGGCAAGCAGCACAAGGTCATAAAACTACATTTTGGGAGTGAATTCATGAAATGAAACCTGAATACACAATCACACAAAGTAGTGTTTTCTGCTGAAACCTTTCAGTAACTTTGATGAAGTCAGTTCTATCAGCGCTAAAACAAGTCTATGCTTTTGTAGATGCTTCTAAAACAGAGGCAACTCTAATACAATGCGTCTCACACCCTGCTTTATCGCTTTAAATCTCGCCACGTACCCACATCTGTAATTAGCGCAGATGCAGTCAGGTGACCAGCTTATTACTCACACATACATGAGTTGAAGATGTGCCCCTCCCCCACCCCATAAATTGTCAAAAAAAGGAATCAAAAATTATCTTTTTTTGGGGAGATGGTGTGTCCCTGAATGGCAGTTTGTAAATGTGGTCACCCTAATCCCGACATATTTCAGAAGATTTCCTTCTTCAAGAGCAACCAAAGAGTTTTTTAAGGGAAAGAAGTGGAATGTTATGCAATGGCCAAGTCAATCACCTCACCTGAATCCGATTGAGCATGCATTTCACTTGCTGAAGACAAAACTGAAGGGAAAATGCCCCAAGAACAAGCAGGAACTGAAGACAGTTGCAGTAGAGGCCTGGCAGAGCATCACCAGGGATGAAACCCAGCATTCGGTGATGTCTATGGATTCCAGACTTCAGGCTGTAATTGACTGCAAAGGATTTGCAACCAAGTTTTAAAAAGTGAAAGTTTGATGGATGATTGTTAATCTGTCCCATTACTTTTGGTCCCTTTAAAAGGCACATATACAAACTGTTGTAATCCCTACACTACTCACCTGATTTGGATGTAAATACCCTCAAATTAAAGCTGAAAGTCTGCAGTTAAAGCACATCTTGTTTGTTATATTTCAAATCCATTGTGGTGGTGTATAGAGCCAAAACGATTAGAATTGTGTCGATGTCCCAATATTTATGGACCTGACTGTATATTGGTAGAGTATAGAGCCCTGGAGGTAGTAATAGAAACCTTAATTGGAATAACAATGATATCGGACCATGCCCCTCTAATAAAAATAATAAGATGAAACTGAAAGGGGAAGAATTGGGGAAAGGACCATGGAGTTTAAATGAAGATTTAATAGAAGACATAGAAGTAGAAGACTGTAAAAAAGAAATTAATCAATATTTTTTGTGGAATGAGACACCAGAATTAACAAAAGCAACTATATGGGAAGCCCACAAAGCTTTCATTAAGGGAAAGCTAATTTCTATTAGGGCAAGAAAAAAGGAGAGAGAAAATACTATGGAAAAAATTGTAAAAGAAATATATGAATTGGAACAAAGGCACAAGAAGCAAGCAGAAGTTGAAATCCATCAAGCTTAAATTATAAAAAGAGATCAACTAAAAGAACTGATGGAACAGGAAACAAGAAAGGAGTTTAACAGAGTGATAAAGGAGAGATACAAATGGAGAAATAAACCTGGGAAACACCTTGCAAAAATCCTAATAAATAAGAAGACTTTAAATTATAAAAAGATAAAAAACGAGAGAGGAGAAATGGTGTACAAAACAACCGATATTGCAAAAGCCTTTCAAACATACTATAGTGCATTATATTCGATCAGAAACAAAGAGACACAAAAGGAAGAAGAAACAAGACAAATAAAAATACAAGAATACCTAGCAGATGCCAAACTAACAAAAATTCAAGTAGAATGACTGATAGAGCTAGAAGAGTCAATTGCACAATATAAAATAAAAAGAAACACCTATAGGGAAAAGCCCAGGACCGGATGGGTTTACAATTAAATATTACAAATGATTTCAAAATCAATTAATTCCAAAATTGTGCCACTACTTGAACAAAATAGGGGAAAATGAAGAAATAAGACGAGAGTCATTACTAGCCCATATTACGATAATACCCAAAGTGGGAAAGGATAAAGCTAGCTGCTGAAAAGATATGTGCAAAAAGTCTGGCATCGAGATTAAAAAAACGAGGCCAGAATGGGTGAATTCAGACCAAACAGGGTTTGTACCTGGTAAAGAGGGCAGGAATAATAGCATAAGAACAATGCTAATGCTGCAAGAAGGGAAAAAAAACACTACGCCTGTCAATTGATGCAGAAAAAGCATTCAACAGGGTAGACTGGGGATTCATGAAGGATACTTTCCAACATCTAGGATTGGGACCTAAAATTATGCGCTAGATGAAAAATCTATACAGCCGCCCTATGGTGATGGTCAACAGAAGTATGTCACCGCCTTTTGAAATATTTAATGGAACAAGAAAGGGGTGCCTACTCTCGCCACTCCTGTGTATATATTGTCGCTAGAACCTTTTTGGAAACTTTGCGGAATAGCGGAGATATAGGAGGGGCGAAAGTGGGAGAGGCTGAGCATAAGGTGGCGGCATACGCAGACGATATCTTACTATATGTAACCAAACCAAGGGTAACACTGCCAAACATAATTAGAAAAATAAAAAAATATGGGGAACTCTCGATTTTTAAGATCAATCCCATAAAAACAGAAAATTGAAAATTTATTATCAAATACTTAAGTAATTTACCTTTCCTGATCGACTCCATGGCAGCTTACATGTTGGTTAACCTCGCCTCCTCTCCAATGTTATAGGACCCCACTCCCATAAATTTGAGCTCACCACTAGAGACTGCATTCCGTTACTAGCCAACTCTTGACAAAACGGGTGGGAACTCTGTCTGCCATGGAGTCCACAGGAAAGGAAAATTATGATAAGTATTTGATAATACATTTTCCATTTTCCTCACAGACTCCATGGCAGCCTACGTGTGGGAAATAACTAGCCAGTCCACATGCGTAGGTATGCTGATCAAAAAGAAATTTAATTTGGCCCATCAACTGACAGGACTCTTAAATCAAAGCTCACAGAAGATAGAGACGCAGGCTCTATGCAAAAATGTGACATAAAGGTATTAATGGAGGCCCAAGAGGCCGCTTTACAGATGGAGTCTACTGGGCTGCTGCCCACGAAGCCACCATACCCCTGGTGGAATGTGCCATCACCACCTCTGGAGAAGCCAAGCCCTTAGCTGAATGGACTGGACAATCCAGGCCGCAATTGTTCTGGATGAAGCCCGCTTCCCTCTGTTGCTGCCAGAGTGCAAGATGAACGGACCTCTGCTTCCACTCATACGCAGACGACACCCAACTCTACCTTCGCATTAACGGACAAAATAGATCATCATCAGCAACTACAGAAATGCCTCACTTTAATCAATGACTGGATGACCACTAGCTCCCTCAAACTCAACGGATCAAAAACAGAACTTCTTCTCCTGCAAGCCAACAAAAATTCCAAAATTAAGACTCCGTGGACACCACCCTCCATCCTCGGACAGACCATCTCCCCCAGCACCAAAGTCAAGAGTCTCGGAGTCATCTTTGACTCAGGAATGACAATGGATGCACAAATAGGATCGGTGGTGAGCGGATCCCACCACCTCCTCCGCCTGCTTCGCAGACTCATCCCCTTCATCCCAGAAGAGGACAAAGCGGCAGTTGTGGGAACAATCATCAATTCCCGACTCGACTACGCAAATTCCCTCTACGTAGGTCTACCCCAATATCAGCTTGCGCGCTTGCAACTCATCCAAAATACGGCGGCAAGACTGTTAACAGGAAAAAAGCCCTGGGAATCCATCTCCCCATCCCTAAAAAGCCTACATTGGCTAACTGTGAAGAATCGGATCATATTCAAGACCCTCTGCCTCACCCATAAATGCATACAAGGAAACGCTCCGCAATATCTCCGGGAAAAAATAAAACACTACACACCGAATCGCAGTCTTCGATCAGCTAACCAAAACCTCCTCATCATTCCCAAATACCGCTACAAAGCAAAGGGAGAACGTAGATTTGCAGTCCAAGGACCTCGACTATGGAATGCTCTCCCAACCAACCTCCGCATGGAAGAAAACCACCAGGCCTTCAGGAAAAAACTAAAGACCTTCCTTTTCTAGAAGCTGGCTACAGAGAATACATCTAGCGCCTTGAGGCGATTCAGTTCGCAATTGCAGCGCTTTACAAATCATTCATTCATTCATTCATTCAACAGGAAGTCGGAGTGTCTAAAGGAGGAAGTAACTTGCAGGTATTCCTTCGGTAATTCACCCACGTCCAGAGGCTGAACTTCATAGGACCCGGGGGTCCTGAATGTAGGAAGGACAATTTTCTGGTTCTCATGGAACACAGAAGTAACTTTCAGGTTTGAGCCGAGCATAGGGATGAGGACCACCAGGTCTGGGAAGAAAGTCAGGAAGGGTTCTTCATGACCCAGAGACCCAATCTCAGAAACTCTTTTGGCCGACATGATGGCAACTAGAAAGGAGGCCCTTGTGGTAAGGTCTTTAACAGAAAGTGGAACGGACCCTGAGGTACTGAGGTCAGACAGAAAGTCCATAACAAAGGGAAGATCCAATTTGGGGAACCTCAGTC